>NC_065588.1:75984000-77234000 GCF_024542745.1 Macaca thibetana thibetana | reverse complement strand
GGGTTGAAAACCTACCCGGTACCGTGTTCACTATCTGGGTGATGAGTTCAATGGAAGCCCAAACCTTAACATCACACAACATGTCCATATAACAAACATGCGCATGTACCCCTGCATCTAAAATTTAAAATTCATTTCTTTTGTAATAATTTAATGCATGTCTTTCATGCTGCTGTGTGGTGAGTTCCTTCACTATCTCTTTCATCATTTTCTCTGTACTGTACATGCAGTGGGTGAATGATTAATGTCCTTTAATTCTTATAAGCCATTTTAAGACTTGGCAGGATTAAACAACCTTAATCTAAGCTACTAAGGAATTGAGATCCTGCATGTTGAGAAACCCACACTATTTTGACTACAGAAATGTTAGCCAAGCTTAAGTTATTTTCTAATAATCTGCATTTAGTTAGTCTTTTCCTTTTTGGTTTATAGTCACTGTTAATATATATTGATTTCTTAAAAAATGGTATATGAGAATCCTATCATTGAATGTTGTTTAGATAAAAGTAAACTAAAATTGGAATGCAATGCTTCCATAGAAAGAGATAAATTGATGGCCCAGAGAGTCAACCACAATAAATAATAGAAAACTGAATTGACTAATCCTTCAGAGAGTGGCAGCTGGATTTAAATTTCAGGATAGGCAGCAGGATGTCTATCAGGAGAAAATAACCAGAAACATCCACTTTGTTGTTCCAGGATTAAAGAAATTACTATGATTGCAGTTCTCCACTGAAGTCTCTCTAATAGAGACTTTATTGCCCAAAGAGCCAGGTTTCAACAATATGGAGTAACCACCAAACTGTAAGGAGAAGCAATTATGTATAAATCCCTAAAGCACCTACCCGTAATTTGGATTTGTTTTTTGAAGGTCTCAGAAATTACAGGACTGGAAATGCATTTAATAGAGTCATTCACTACAATGGAAGTTCCCTTCCATATATCACCCTTAAAGATTTCTACTCCCTGTCTATATTACTGCATGCATAAAATATTGCATAGCTTATGTCACTGCAAAAACTAATATTCAGTACTATTTATGTGCTGAGACTTTTGATAAGCCTGAGGGTTCTGAGGGGAGTTTACTCTTATGAACAACAAACAGACAAGCTTATAATGAAGAATCTCTCTTGCCTCTGGGAAGCCAAAGGGCATCAGAGACTGTGACTACACATATGCCAGCTGCACAGAGGACAGAACAATTAGCTATAGCAATCTCGCCTTGTTTTGCTGAAGCACTTGGCTGTCAATATCTCCCTTCTCCAGATCTCAGCTTCAAAGAAAGTAAGTAAAGCTCCTTCACGCCAAATTGTGCCTAAACCCACTTATCACCTCCCAAAGAGGTGTTTTGTTTTATAGCAACAAAAAAATCATCAAAGCTATGTATCCAGTTAGTTGACTCTCACTTTAAAAATTTATATGCCAGCTCTGCCTTAGATCTTGGGGATATAAAGCCAAACAAAATGAAACAAAAGTAAATTCAGTCTGCCCTTGAGTTTGGCTTTGTGGAAAATTGCTAACCAATCAAGACTATCTTCACTTAGGTATCCAACGCAGTCATAGATTTAAATTGAAACTACTGACTAACTGAAATTTAAGATTGGTCTCCTACGTCTACTTCCCTCCCAACCCTGCTTGCCCAACCAGAATTCTTGTAAGATTGAATCGCACTGCTGAAATACATAGAGTCAAAGCTTTATCACTTCTTCACTTTGATTTTCTGGGCATGAGTTCAAGACTGAAAAGATAAAGAATTCAGACACAGTGTTATCAAATGTTGATCTATAAAAATATAGTGACCCTTTCACAAAATTTCTCATTAAAGACTTCTTATACATACAAATTTTAGAAAATGTAGACAAGCAACTAGATATTACAAAGAGAAAGCAAGTTATTGGAAAGGAAATCTCCCAGTCTTAAGCTCTACTTGCTGGGTACGTTGACACTCACTTCCAAGGCTCTCTCCTGGGCCTTTGCTGATCCCCGATTGCACTCTCAGATCACTACAATCTGTCCTTTCTCCTCCATTCCTATTGCCACTGTCTTAGGTCCGGCCCTCACTGTTTTTTCATTTAGAATATACCTGTGTTTTCTTAACTGAATGCTACGCACATTAGTTTTCTAATGGAGATGGCCACATAAAATCATTTATAGCACCATGTTTTATGACAGATATTTGTACATAGAACTTTGAGAAACAGTGATGCAATAATCTCTGTGTTTTCATCTGAGGAACACTAGGAGAGTTTCCTGCTCCTAAGATAATTATGGTCTGAGAATACAAAGAAAGCTGTTCTTCCTCTAACATTTATAGGGCCTAGTGTATAAAGACATAGTCTTCATCCCTTACTAAGTTAAGCCTCCACTTATTTCCATATTTGCATTTCGGGAAAGTGAAACAGAGATTAAGTCACTTGACAGTGAACACACAGTCAGTAACTGTGAGAAGCTGAACTCAAATCCAGGTAGTCTGGCCTCAGAGTCCATGCTTTCAATCTTTATGACTTCTAGAAATCAAGGACCAGGTTTCACTCATTGTTGAACACCCAGTGCCTTGTTCACTGTCTGGCACAGAAAAGAGGACCAACCAAATACTATTGAAAAAAATAATTGATAGGAATGGGCAAGGTGCTCAGATTCTAAAGGGGACACCATGTCATCTCCACACACTTATGAGAGGACTGGGCATGGTGGAGACACAGAACAGGCTCTTGCCAACTCCATTCCAGATTTCTTGCTCTAACCACAGAGCCATTCGTCCACTGCAAACCTGACCATGTCATTCCCCTCACCTCATTGCTGAGCAGTGTTTTCCAAACCTTTTTTTTTTTTTTTTTTTTTTTTTTGTTTTGAGATGGAGTCTCGCTGTGTCGCCCGGGCTGGAGTGCAGTGGCCAGATCTCAGCTCACTGCAAGCTCCGCCTCCCGGGTTCACGCCATTCTCCTGCCTCAGCCTCCCGAGTAGCTGGGACTACAGGCACCCGCCACCTCGCCTGGCTATTTTTTTGTATTTTTTAGTAGAGACGGGGTTTCACGGTGTTCGCCAGGATGGTCTCGATCTCCTGACCTCGTGATCCGCCCGTCTCGGCCTCCCAAAGTGCTGGGATTACAGGCTTGAGCCACCGCGCCCGGCCTTTTCCAAACTTTTACAGGAGACATCCTCTCTAATGGCTGGCAGATGAGAGCAATCACACCCCCAGCGGGCAGGCACATAAGGAGCCACACTGAGATAATCACTGACTGTGCCTCTCCCTCAGTATCTGAGCAAGCTTGATATTTATTCTACAATGTGTCTCTGTTTGTTGTAACACAAAAAATAATGCTTATAACTTCTTATAATTCCAACTCCAGGTAGAAGACTTTACAAAATACCATGACTTCTAACATCACCTGGCCTATATCTATCTGTATTCTTTCTGGGTACCCCATACTGCAGCTTCATATACACAACAGGCCTATGGATCTGGTCCAAGCTACTTAGCACAGTACCTAAATCCCTTCCCAACCTAGCCCCCAGACTCGCCACTTCCCCTCCCACTTCTCCAGCCACCACAATCATTTGCAGTCACTGTCTCAGTCACATTTCAAGCTGTTGTTCACCTCTAGAACTTTGATAATTAGGGTCTTGTCAACTTTGAGAAGACATACCCATCCTTCCAAACCCTTCTGGGGTGTGATTTTATTGAAGTCTTTTCTCAACCCTCCCTCCCCACAGTATGAGGATACTTAGTTATAATTCCCTAGTTTATTGCACCACTTGCTTTGTTTACATAGTAGCTCCCCTACTAGACTGTGCCGTCCCTGGAGGCAGGACCTTGTTTTAGTCCTCTTAATATTCCCAGTGGCAAGCAGAGCCTTGCCAGTCAGGTAAATCCCCGTTTATGGGACACTGGGTTCACAATAGGTAACAGGGTCTCTCAAGAGCAGAAGGCAAGAGAACTGACTATGAAATTGAAATGAAACACGAATTGAGGGATCTGAACACATCTCCAGTTTCAATTTTCTTTCGTGATAGAATGCCAGATTCCAGGTCCCAGGGAGGTCCTGGGGCCCAAAAAGTTACCAGGGATGGGGGATCGGGTTGGCACAGAAGTCACTCACCAACTGGTAGAGGGCGAGTGTTTGTTCTCCAGCGTTTTGGTCCAGGGCTTGTACCAGCTGATCTGCTCTGCAGCTTTGCCCCAGAACCTCTCGGGGTCGGTCACCGAGGCTGTGAAGTGGGTCTTGTACTCGCTGCCACTGCCGGAGGACAGCGCCCTGCAGCCCCGACCTCCGAGACCGCCCCGCGGGCCCGGGGCCACTAAAGCCCTGAGGGCCGCACCGGCTCCCCGGGCCGGAGAGGACCCAGGCAAGGTCCCTCCGAGCCCCCCGGCGCCGGTGACTTTACGACATTGCAGCCAAGAGGGTTTCATCTCCGCCGGCCACCCGCGGTCCCCGAGTGTGCGACAAATGGGACTCTTGCAACTTCCTGGGGCCTGAGAGAAGCGAATAGGAGGCGGGGGCAAATTCCGAAGTGAGCCCGGAGCCCAGAAGTTTGGAAGCCACACTAGAGTCGCCAGGAAAAACCGACCTGGAGCGACCAGAGAAGCAACAGGCTAAAGTGGGGGCCCCGGGACAGGGGTGTCACAGCGCAGTTGCAGCAGGTTAGTTGCGCCGCTGCATGAAATCCAAACCTCTGCACGAACTTCCAACCCCCAGAAAAATCGCGCTCAAACTCCAGAACGTCCTCCTGATTTCAACACACAAGTACTCTTAGGAGGAGGCCAACGGCCCAACTCTCAATTTTCAGTCCATCAACTTGTACATGGCTAGTTTACTCTTTGGAAGGTCGTTGGTGGAGGTGGCATCGCCTCTGACCTGCAAGAAACCAGCAACCCGGTGAGTTGCGGCAAGGCTCCTGATTGTTATTTATTTATTTATTTTAAAAAATCAACTCAGTCCCTGGTTACTGAAAACACAAGCGGCTCCAGGGTAGAGATTGCTCCGGGATTTCCCGACCACTGAGAGGGTGGGAGGAGTGGAAGGAGGTTGTGCCAAACAAATTGGGAAGTGCTTCTTGGGGTGATTGACAGGCCACAGGGAAGGTAATCCCACTGGGATGCGGATTCACCTGCTGACCAGACTCCGCATGGGATCCAGACAGAGAGCAGATAGGACTTGTTGCATTGCCTCCCTTCTAATTTGCCTGTTTGGAGTTTCTGTGGCTTGTTTTCTAATGAGAAAACAAAACAAACAAACAAACAAACAAAAAACAAAATAGGAAATAAGTAAAGATGAATCAAAAGAGGAAACTGGGAAAATGTAAAAAGAAAGATGGTATATATTACCATCTAGGTTTAACATTCTTCAAGCTCCACTATTATTCCTGCTTTACCGAGATTCAGATGCTATCTTTTGCCTTAATATTATGCCAAACACCATTCTGTCTTGGTGTGACAGTATTTGCAGTTTTAAATGTAAAGATATGTATTTCCAAATCTGAGGTGAGAAATAGTGACATGCCCCTGACCTTGGGAAGGATCATAATTTGAGAAGCTGTAAACAAATGATTCTGCAGGAAAAGAATAATGTGGAGATACACGCTAAACAGAACAGAGGTAAGTCTAATGCAAAACAGAGAATATTTCTTTAAATAACCACCTCCCTTTTCACTGAGAGGCAAGGCACTAGACTTTTCCCTGACATCTGCAGTCTACTTTAGTCCTTCCAAAGGTCTCAAATCAAGTAATGTCTGATGGCCAAAGACACAGTCACCATTTAAATCCAGAGAAAGTTACAAAGCCATTTAACCTCTTGGTCCTCTCCAGAACGAGAGATTTAGGTATTGCACCTAGTATGTGTTCACATTGTGCTGGGCACTTCAAACAAATGTTAGCTCCTGTAATTCTCATAAGAGTACCAAGAAGTGGGAACCATAATCACCTGTTTACAAATGGAGCTAGTATAGAGATAGATCAACTTGCCCAAGGCCACGCAGCTAGCAAGTGAAACAGTCATGATTCAAACTTTATGGATGCCCAATACTTCAAAGCCTAGATGCTTTGAATTACAGATGTGCTGTGATACAATTTACTGACACCTCAAGATGTAGGGCTAGGGGAAAACCAACTCTAGTCCTGTCACTCACTCCAGCATACTGTGCAAATATGATCATTTTATCTCTGTGCCATGACTTGAACAAGGAGGGGAATCTGACTCCAAAGTCCACGATTTTAATTCCAGGCTGAGTATCTTCTACTTTTTAAAAAAGATCTTAGAATTCCAATAAAATATGACAAATTGAATAGCCACATTCATTCTTCTCCTTAAAGAAACTCCACTGAAAGAGAATCAAAGAGGGTGGTGGTCATGGTAAAAAAAAAAAAAAAAAAAAAACCTACAAGGATAAAGAGAACAGGAGAAGAGAAGAAACCAGATGAAAGAACAGAAAGAAGATGAATCTGTGGAATATGACTTAAAAGTGGGAGGAGGACCTTGTGGAGGAGAAAATGGATTCTCCTTAGGAAATTTATATTTTCACCTAAATATTTTAAGAGCCAAATGTCTAACTACAAGTATTAGAGCTAACTACAAGTATTAGGAACCTGGAATGTCTCAAGTTTTGGAGGTGCTGGGTTTCTCTGAAGGTTCAGAAGGAAGTATGAAGTTTAGAACTTAAAAACAGAGAACTGATTACAAGATTGTATGAGGCAAAGTTAGACCCCGGTATCTCCAGATTAAACCACTTTTTCTGGACCCATCAGTGTACCATTTTTTCTTTTGAAAGTAATTGTGTACAATAGATTGTTACTGTAAGCTCCATTTCAGGCTGAAGGGAGAGCATAAGTGTAAACACAATCCAGCAAATGCAGCGGGTCTGGTTTGGAGAGCATTCAGTGTACAGGTAGAGCAAGCAAGGCTAGTGGAACTAGAAGATTGTATTGGAACCAGCCGGAGAGCTGAGTGTAAATAGTGTCAAATGCAAGTCAGTACCTAAGGATAAACTATTAGCCTTTAAATTAAGACACCAAGAGCCTGTTGATTCATTAAGCATATGAAAAGCTTAAAATCATGAGCCATGAAGTCTCAGGTTGAATCTTATTACAGTACTGCCACTTATTAGGTGTGAAAATTTGGAAAGTTAATTAAGTTTTCTGAACTGCAGTTTCTGCATCTGTAACCTGAAGCTGACAATCTTACTTCACAGGATTGTTGCAAGGTTCAAATATGTGTAAACTGCTTAGCATTGGGTCAGTAGCAAGCCAAGCTAATTTAGGACAGCGGCCAAGCCTGGGAACAACCAACTAATCTAAAAATTCAAGCCTGAAAATTAACGTACCTAAAATGAAACAATCAGAACATTTGAAAAGAAATAATTTTAATTTAAGCATGCGTATAAATTCTGTATTATTTCAAAAAATAAAATTACATTTTTAATTAATTTAAGGAACAGGGTAATCACAATCTTTTCAATGGTTAAGTATGCTAAAACTCCAGCTTATTAATGCATAGTATTTATTTCATTGTATGTAATAATGGTATAATTAATATGCTATTCAGGATGGCATTTTAAAACATCGTAAGCAGATATATTGACAAAATTATTTGAGATAAGCATTCTAGCAAATGGAAAAAGCAAAATAATGGAGAGTACAGAGAAAGAAGATCAGAGAGAATGAAAAGGTGTGGAAATTTGCTCAAGAAAAAATGAAGAGAGGGGAGAAAACTGAGGTCAGAATACTTAATGCCTGCCAAGCCAGGCGGATCTCCTGAGGTCCAGAGTTCAAGACCAGCCTGGCCAACATGGTGAAAACCCATCTCTACTAAAAATACAAAAATTAGCCGGGTGTGGTGGCGCAGTCCTGTAATCCCAGCTACTTAGGAGGCTGAGGCAGAAGAATCGCTCAAACCCGGGAACCGCAGGTTGCAGTGAGCGGAGATCATGCCACTGCACTCCAGCCTGGGCCACAGAGCGAGACTCCATCTCAAAAAAAAAAAAAAAAAAAAAAAAAAATACTAATGCCTAAGGAAAAAATGGTGAACTACTAAAGAAGAACAGAGTGGAATTAT
The DNA here is from genome assembly GCF_024542745.1 of Macaca thibetana thibetana. NCBI lineage: Eukaryota > Metazoa > Chordata > Mammalia > Primates > Cercopithecidae > Macaca > Macaca thibetana. The sequence continues at coordinate 77,225,952 of NC_065588.1, read as the reverse complement.
AATTAAAAGAGATAAGGATCCTATAAACCAATTTTTCCCACTTTGCAATCTTTACCAGGTTTGGTCATCACTAGCAGAGGTTAACCTTTTTACCAGAGAGAGAGAAAAAGAGAAAGTAGTTAAATTGTACACAATTTTAAAATAATGCATTCTCCTGACCACGAAATTTATATTTTCACCTAAATATTTTAAGAGCCAAATGTCTAACTACAAGTATTAGAGCTACTAAAATGTTGGATTGTGGCCAGGTGTGGTGGCTCACACCTGTAATCCCAGCACTTTGGGAGGCCAAGGCGGGTAGATTACAAGTTCAGGAGTTCAAAACCAGCCTGGCCAATATGGTGAAACCCTGTGTCTACTAAAAATACAAAAATTAGCCAGGCGTAGTGCTGCGCCCCTGTAGTCCCAGCTACTCAGGAGGCTGAGGAAGAAGAATCGCTTGAACCTGGGAAGCAGAGGTTGCAGTGAGCTGAGATCTTGCCACTGCACTCCAGCCTGGGCAACAGAGCAAGACTCCATTGCAAAAAATGAAAAAACGTTTGCTTGTAACTTCCATGCTTCTGGTTTCTCAAATATTTTGAAAACTTAGCAAGTATATGCGAAGGGGTTTGCATAAAGTACTTCATCTCTGCAGCAGGGCTGAGCTGAAGTTTGCCCCTGAAGAAACACTGCAAGTTTATTATGAGTTAGCAAAGGGTTTCTGAAAAATATACTGATTTTCAGGGCTTAAAAAATAGTTTGTAAATGTCTCAAATGAAATCGTACATAGTAATAAAATTGTAAACTCCTATTTTGAAACTTTCTTTTTATTCCCAAATGGTAACTGCAGAAGAAGAAGAAGAAGAAGAAGAAGAAGAAGAAGAAGAAGAAGAAGAAGAAGAAGAAGAAGAAGAAGAAGGAGAAGACAGATGAAAGAATAGTTTTAAAACACTAACATTCCAATGGATGGGAAGGCATTCTACAACTCCAGTTCATTCTAGCAGCCAAATATCCTCCACTAATCTTATTTTTATTTCTGAAAAAACAAAACAACTGAAAGTTATTTCTAATTAAAAAACATATTAGCCAGGCGCAGTGACTTATGCCTGTAATCCCAGCATTTTGGGAGGCTGAGGTGGGCAGATCACCTGAGGTCAGGAGTTCGATGCCAGCCTGTCCAATATGGAGAAACCCTGTCTTCACTAAAAATACACAAGTAGCCGGGTGTGGTGGTGCATGCCTGCAATCCCAGCTACTCGGGAGGCTGAGGCAGGAAAATTGCTTGAACCAGGGAGGTGGATGTTGCCGTGAGTTGAGATCACACTATTGCACTCCAGCCTGGGCAACAAGAGCAAAACTCCATCTCAAAAAAAAAAAAAAAAAAAAAAAAACCACACACCATATCTAGTTACTTCTATTTGAGAAAAACCTGAAGGGAACAAGGTAAGCAAATATTTTCAGTAAAAATTACTAATATTTTCATCAAATCACCCAAATCCTTAAAAGGTGATTTTAACTCTTCTGCAGAGAAAATTCCAAAAGAATTATCCTGTTTCTGTGTCTGTTTCATATTCCTAATACCACTGTGGGGTACTCAAATACTGGCAATATTATTTTAAATGTATAAGAAATTATCTCATTATCATGGTAACAGATTATGACAAGAAAAAGAAATACCCTTTGTTATAGTATTTTTCATAAAGTGTAGTTGATTGCCTAACAATATAGGTTCCCAATTCATATATGTGTGTGTATGTGTATCTTTGTGTGTGTGTGTGTGTGTGTGTGTGTGTATGTGTTTAGGGTAGGATGGAAAGGTACAAAATTAAACTAGAAAATTAAACTTAAGGCCGGTTTACCACAAGAACTGCTCTTATGTAACAAGGAAGTGGCAATCATTTTTAGATCTCAAAGACAATACAAAGATTTCAACTGAAGTACTGTTTCAAACTGAAATAAATAGGGGAAAGAAATGACTTAATTTTGGTAGATCATGAAACCAGATGTTTCACTTATTTATTGGATATACTATGGAAAAGAAAACTAAAAGATATGACTATGTGCTGAATATTGGGATGATTTTAATGCAACCTGGCCAAAATTTAGCTATGCAATATCTCTCTGGTCCTATTTTCCACACCTCCAAACCTACTATTATACTATACCCTTGGTAACTAGAGAATGGCATGATGAAAACAATTAAAAAGTACAGTGAGCTATTTGGACGCCTTTTTCCAATCTTTATGTTGAAGGATGATCTGCTTAGATGACTCTTCTGGTAGCTTTATATTTTGGTTGTTGATAAAATTTCCTGCCTTTTCTGAGAATTGAGCAACCAAATATTTACAACTTACTTAGGATACATGCTTTAAAAAGAGAAATTTGTAAATTGTATCAAGAGGTTTAGAGTATGTTCAGAATTTCCAGTGAAGACATAAATTTCAATTGACATCTCTTTATTTGCTTGCACTTGCCTTTTTTTTTTTTTTTTTTTGATGGAGTCTCACTCTGTCGCCCAGGCTGGAGTGCAGTGGCACGATCTCAGCTCACTGCAACCTCTGCCTCCCGGGTTCAAGTGATTCTCCCACCTTGGTCTCCCGAGTATCTGGGATTATAGGTGTGCACTACCACACCTGGCTAATTTTTGTATTTTTAGTGGAGACGAGGTTTCACCATGTTGGCCAGGCTAATCTTGAACTCCAGACCTCAGGTGATCTGCCCTCCTCAGCCTCCCAAAATGCTGGGATTACAGGCATGAGCCACTGCACCCGGCCCACTTGCATTTTTAAAACTTCAGATACTACAACACTGTGGTGTGAATATAAGTTTCTTTCTTTACACGTATGTGCTTATAACTCTATGCAGATATAGAGTTTATCTATAGCATTATACTGCTTATTCTCATTGGAACTGTTATCAGCCATTAACCAACTCTTTACATCAGAAAGAGCAAGAAAACAGTTATTTGTTTTGTAATTTTACTTTTTGTCATTTCTTGGTATTGTTATTTTATAACTACGAATTTCAAGTGATATTAATGGGCTCTGTCAGGCTATTTCTGAGTCAGTCTCATTTGTGCTTTTTTTATTTCTTTTTTAACATCTCTCAAGTCCATTCTGACCAATTCTCCAGTGAGTTTATGTAATGGCCTTTTTCATATGTCACTTTTTTTTTTTATTTTTGAGTTACTTTTTTATTGTATATTTTTGTGAATGCAGGAAATATATTCCACAGAAATGTACTATGTCGTTTCCAAAGAGGTCTTTTGGGCTAAAGCTGAAAAACCAATATTCAAATACATGAAGTATGCAATACAATGTGAAAAGCCAAATGAGATGAAAACAGATGTAATTTTTCCCTCCATATTCCCAGTGTCAATTCTTATTATTGTATTAGAACTCAGTACAAAAGAATGAAACCCACACATACTGAAACCCATGTGTGAGGTCACAAGTGGATATTAACCAATATTTTCTCTAAATTTACTTACAATTACAGATTTCCAGACTTGTTCTTCCTAACAGAAAAGTCAGATCCTCATGACCTCAATTTTCACTACATTTTCGGTCTTTGCTCATATGTCACTTTGTCTCTGAGACATTCCTGGATTCCTCTATCTAAAACTGCACCCGCTGTACATCATGACTCAATTACCCTATGCCCAGGTTTCTCACTCCCTCTTTTCTGCATTACTGTTCACTATTATATATGCTATTTATTTACTAACTTGCCCGTTAGTTGACTCCCCCTTGTAAGTTATAATTAGTACTATAATTCATTTGTTCAAAAATTCAAGGTGCATTAGGACTTTTTATTTTATTTTTATAGATTTAGGGGGTACAAGTGTCATTTTGTTACATGGATAGATTGCCTAATGGCAAAGTCTGTGCTTTCAGTGTAACCATCACCCAAATGGTGTATATTAGACCCATTAAGTAATTTCTCACCTTCCTATCACCACCAACTCCCTCTCACCCTTCCAAGTCTCCAGTGTCTATTACTCTACTCTGTGTGTCAGTATACACATTACTTAGTGTGAAAATGTAGTATTTGACTTTCTGTTTCTGAGTTGTTTCACTTAAGATAATGTTTCCAGTTCCATCCATGTTACACAAAAGACATAACTTCCTTCTTTTTCATGACTGAGTAGTATTCCATTACACACACACACACACACACACACACACACACACACACACATAGTCACACTTTCTTTGTCCAGTCATCCACTCATGGACATTCTGCTTGATTCCGTATCTTTGCTATTGTGAATAGCGTTGTAATAAACACATGGATGTGGGTATCTTTTTGATACAGTGATTTTTTTTTCCTTTGGGAATATAAGCAGTAGTGCGATTGCTGGATCAAATGGTAGTTCTACTTGTAGTTCTTTGAGAAATCACCATACTGTGTTCCAGATAGATTGTACTATTTATATTACCACCAATAGTGTATAAGTGTTCCCTTTTCTCCACATCCTTGTCAACATCTGTCATTTATATTTCCTTTTTAATAATACTCATTCTGACTAGTGTAAGATGGCATCTCATTGTGGTTTTAATTGGCATTTCTCTGATGATTAGTGATGTTGAGCACTTTTTTTCATATGCTTGTTGGTCATTTGTATCTCCTCTTTCACACAACGTATGTTCATTTCTTTTGCCCACTCTTTAATGGGGCTATTTATATCTTGTTTTTTTGTTTTGTGGAGTTGCTTGAGTTCCTTATAGATTCTGGTTATTAGTCCTTTTTTAGTTGCATAGTTTGAAAATATTTTCTCCCATTCAACAGGTTGTCTATTTGCTCTGTTGATTCTTTATTTTAATGTACAGAAACTTTTTAGTTTAATTAAGTCCCATTTGTCTACTTTTTGTTTTTGTTGCATTTGCTTTTGGGTCTTGGTCATGAATTCTTTGCTTAGGCCAATGTCCAGAAAAATTTTCCTGGGAATTCTTCTCGTATTTTTATAGTTATAATTTCAGGTCTCACATTTAAGTTTTTAGTTTATCTTGAGTTAATTTTTGTATATGGTGAGAGAAAGAGATCCAGTTTCATTCTTCTGCATATGGCTTTCCAATTTTCCTAGCATCATTTATTCAATAGAGTAAACTTTTCCTAGTGTGTGTTTTGTCAAGTTTGTCAAACATCAGTTGGATGTAGGTATGTGGCTTTATTTATAGGTTCTCTATTCATTCGACTGATGTATGTGTCTGATTTTATACCAGTATCATGCTGTTTTGCTTACTACACCCTTGTAGTATAATTTGAAGTCAGTAATGTGATGCCTTCAGCTTTATTCTTTTTGCTTAGGAATGCTTTGGCTATTTGGACTCCTTTCTGGTTCCATATGAATTTTAGGATTTTTTTTTAAAATTTTTGTGAAAAATGACATTAATATTTTGATAGGATTTTCATTGAATTTGTAGATTGCTTTGGTTAATATAGTCATTTTAACAATATTGATTGTTCCTATCCATGAGCATGGGATGGTTTTCCATTCATGTCATGTACAGTTTCTTTCATTAGTGTTTTGTAGTTTTCCTTGTGGAGATCTTTCATCTACTGATTAAATATATTGCAAAGTATTATATTCTTCCTGTTTTTTAGCTTCTTTCCCACGATTTTAAATAGTCAGCGTTAATTTTTACAATTCTTTATATTTAATTTTCATTCATCATTTCCAATACAGGAGGAATAATTGTTTAAAGACTTTTAGAGTGTTCAGATCAAATTTGTTGTATGTATTTTTGCTAATTTGACTCCACAAAGTGCATTAAAATCTTTCGCTTTGTGTGTAAGCATTGGGTGTGTACATAAAGATGATAAAACTTTTTCAATAAATTAAAGAATGTCCACTTTGTACAACTATATTTGTGAAAGATAAAATTTCTCAAGATCTCATCTCTTCAGGTGACTGCATATGTGGTGGTGATTCATAACAGTTTTTTATCGATCTTGCCAAAAGACTTATGTTGTCTGTTGTAGTATTTCAAACACGAAAGTTATAAACTTGGGTGCACACAATTCCCAACCATATTGGCATGCATTTATACACTTTGCTTTTTAACTTATTTCCTTATGAATACGGTTCATCTTCTTATAACTGTTGTACCTGTGCAACTGTTGTTAGTACATCTTAGTGTTTATGCTTGCAAAAAAATGTGTTATTATGTTTTATTGCTTAAAGTAGCTTATAACGTGTTCTGTAGGTTTTAACGCATTTCTTAAATAAATATTTCTTTAAAAATAAAAACAAATATCTTTAAAACATATTTTAAAATTTTTTTGCAGAATCATATTTTCAGGATTTAACATTTGTAATGATAAATTTCCAGATTATATATTTCAGGATTTTGATTGGCTCATATCTGTAAACTACAAAACTAAAACTTACTATCTTATAAAAGAGTTAATGCAATATTCAAATTGATTAACCTAAGGAATTTTTTATTAACTGATTCATGTATGTTATCTGGAAATAATTCAATAGTCCTAGTATGCTTGAAGTTTTGCTCTTGACGTTAGGTTTCAGAATTGTCTGTTTCTGTGATTTTCTACCTATGAAAGATTCAGTCTGTTAGATATGATCCTGTCCTGAATGACTTCCGCCAATCCTTTCAGATGTTGAATACCTTCCTTTATCTTCACCTGCTCCCAGACTCTTCTTAGTCTCTGCTTGGATATTTGCCCAAATGATTAATTCAGTGTATGATGTTCATTCATTCAGGTAGTCTCCTTAACAAATAGTTATTGAATGTCAGCTCTATGTCAAGTATTGTATTAGTCCGTTCCCATACTGCTATAAAGAACTGCCAGAGACTGGGTAATTTAATAAAGGAAAGAGGCTTAATTGACTTAAAGTGCAGCATGGCTGGGGAGACCTCAGGAAACTTGCTGATATTATGGAAGAAGGTGAAGGGGAAGCAAGGCACTTTCTTCACAAGGCAGCAGGAGGAAGTGCCGAGTGAAGGGGAAGAGCCCTTTATAAAACCATCAGATCTCATGAGAACTCACTCACTATCATGAGAATAACATGAGAAAAAGCACCCCCATGATTTAATTATCTCCACCTGGTCTCTCCCTTGACATGTGGGCATTATGAGGATTATGGAGATTACAATTCAAGATGAGATTTGAGTGGGAACACAAAGCCTAGCCATATCAGGTATATATGAATACAAAGGTCAAGAGAACAGACAGTTTTTTGCCAGATATCATGATGTTTATCTTCAAATGGTCAGATATAGAAAATAAAGAACTAGCACACCATAATACAGTAAATAAATATTATTCTAAATAAGGATGTGTGGACTAAGATGAAAATAAAACAAAGTGACAATCAAATCAGTGACTTCTGTAAGGAGGTGATATTTAAATTAAGATGTGAATTATAGGAAGAAATCAGCCATGAAAATATCTAAGAGAAGAGCACTTTAGATAGAGGAATGAAGGGACCAGTAAGGGCAAGGTCTGTGTGGTGGGAACAAGCTTGGCACACATGGGAGTTGGAAATAAACAAGTGATGTTGGAGCATATTGTGGTTGTGACATGCAGTCTGACAGATAGAAGGGTTGATTATGAAGACTTTACATACTATGGAAAGAAGTTTAGATTTTACAAGAAATTCAGTTAAGAGCAATTGGATGGATTTCAAGAAAATAAGAGATATTATCTTATTTATACTTGTAATGTTTTGGAGTTCTGACCCTCCTTATTATAATCTTTACCAAAACCATTTGCTACTGATTCTGACACTTGTGACCAACATCTCCAAAACAGAGATAACTGCACCTTTAATCTCCATTTTAATTTCATGGAACTTCAGTACTGGATCCCCCCTTAATTTAAGTTCAGGAAGCCCTTTCTTCTAGAATCTTTATTTTATTAATAGTTTTACCTGCGGGCTAAACAGGCACTTAACTTCTAACCATTCATAGTCTTTGCTCATTTCCTTTTGAATTCTACTTTTGGGAAGTATCTACCAACAATGACAATACAACTTTAACATCTCAAGCCCCATTTTGAACTTTTTAAGGAGTGGGTTGGGTCCTATACAAACATCTACCAACAATGACGATAAAACTTTAACATCTCACACTCCATTTTGAACTTTTTAGGAGTGGGTTGGGTCATATACAAACCCAAACAATTTTAATGTGGTCAAATGATACCAACTGTCTCTCATGGACTGTCACAACAGGTAATTATTTTCCAAACTGGAGAAGAGTCAATGGCTATTCTAGACCTAGGGCATGGAGCCTGCCTAAGAAAGATCTTAACCTTAGATAAAATATTAGTAGCTTATTAAAGATCTCTCTCTCTCCTCCTCCCTTCCAAAATATAGCTTCCTTATATTATCATCAAGACCATGTATTTCCCATGTAAATTATCTGCAGTAGGGAAACATTAAACAGAAACAAAGAGGAGCATTCCAAGATGGCCGAATAGGAACAGCTCTGGTCTGCAGCTCCCAGTGTGACTGATGTAGAAGATGGGTGATTTCTGCATTTCTAACTGAGATACCTGGTTCATCTCACTGGTACTTGTTGGACAGTCGGTGTAGCCCATGGAGGGCAAGCTGAAGCAGGGTGGGGTAGGACATTGCCTCACCCTCTACACACTGCTTTAAATGTGTATACACTTTGGGAGGCTGAAAATATACTGATTTTCAGGGGTTAAAAAAAGTCAAAGTGCAAGGGGTTGGGGGACTTCCCTTTCCTAGCCAAGAGAAATTGTCACAGACTACCTGGAAAAACAGGACACTCCCGTCCAAATATGTTGCTTTTCCCAAGGTCTTAGCAACTGGCAGACAAGTTGATTCTCTCTCCTGCCTGGTTTGGTGGCTCCCAGGCCCATGTCTGAGATAGATCTGAAAGACAGCAGCCTGGCTGGGGGAGGGACATCTGCCATTGCTGAGCCTTGAGTAGGTAAACAAAGCAGCCAGGAAGCTCAAACTGGGTGGAGCCCACCACAGTTCAACAAGGCCTACTGCCTCTAGACTGCACCTCTGTGGGCAGGGCATAGCTGAACAATAGGCAGTAGACAACTTCTGCAGACTTAAACGTCCTTGTCTGACAGTTCTGAAGAGAGCAGGGATTCTCCTAGCATGGGGTTTTTACTGAGAACGGACAGACTGATTCCTCAAGTGGGTCCCTGACCCCTGTGTAGCCTAACTGGGAGACATCTCCCAGTAGGGGCCCACAGACACCTCATACAGGTGGCTGCCCCTCTGGGACGAAGCTTCCAGAGGAAGGATCAGGCAGTAATATTTGCTGTTCTGCAACCTCCACTGGTGATACCCAGGCAAACGGTCTGGAGTGGAACTCCAGCAAACTCCAACAGACCTGCAGCTGAAGGGCCTGACTGACTGTTAGAAGGAAAACTAACAATCAGAAAGGAATAGCATCAACATTAACAAAAAGGTCATCTATACCAAAAGCTCATCTATAGGTCACCAACATCAAAGACCAAAGGTAGATAAAACCACAAAGATGGGGAGAAACCAGAGCAGAAAAGCTGAGCATTCTAAAAATCAGAGTGCCTCTTCTCCTCCAAAGGATCATAGCTCCTCGTCAACAATGGAACAAAGCCGGATGGAGAATGACTTTGACAAGTTGATAGAATTAGGCTTCAGAAGGTTGATAATAACAAACTTCTCCAAGCTAAAGGAGGATGTTAGAACCCATTGCAGGGAAGCTAAAAACCTTGAAAAAAGATTAGATGAATGACTAACTAGAATAAACAGTGTAGAGAAGACCTTAAATGACCTGATGGAGCTGAAAACCATAGCACAAGAATGTTGTGACACATGCACAAGCTTCAATAGCCAATTTGATCAACTGGAAGAAAGGGTATCGGTGATTGAAGATCAAATGAATGAAATGAAGTAAGAAGAGAAGTTTAGAGAAAAAAGAGTAAAAAGAAATGAACAAATCCTCCAAGAAATATGGGACTATGTGAAAAGACCAAATCTACATTTGATTGGTGTACCTGAAAGTAATGGAGAGGATGGAACCAAGTTGGAAAACACTCTTCAGGATATCATCCAGGAGAACTTCCCCAACCTAGTAAGGCAGGCCAACATTCAAATTCAGGAAATACAGATAACACCACAAAGTTATTCCTCAAGAAGAGCAACCCCAAGACACATAATTGTCAGATTCACCAGGGTTGAAATGAAGGAAAAAGTGTTAAGGGCAGACAGAGAGAAAGGTCGAGTTACCCACAAAGGGAAGCCCATCAGACTAGCAGCGGATCTCTCAGCAAAAACTCTACAAGCCAGAAGACAGTGGGGGACAATATTCAACATTCTTGTAGAAAAGAATTTTCAAACCAGACTTTGTCACCACCAGGCCTGCCTTACAAGAGCTCCTGAAGGAAGCATTAAACATGGAAAGGAATAACTGGTACCAGCCACTGCAGAAACAGGCCAAATTGTAAAGACCATTGATGCTATGAAGAAACTGCATCAATTAACGGGCAAAATACCAACAAAAATCATAATGACAGGATCAAATTTACACATAACAACATTAATCTTAAATGTAAATGGGCTAAACACCCCAATTAAAAGACACAGACTGACAAATTGGATAGAGTCAAGACCCATCATTGTGCTGTATTCAGGAGACCCATCTCACGTGCAAAGAGGCACACAGATTCAAAATAAAGGGATGGAGAAAGATCTACCAAGCAAATGGAAAGCAAAAAAAGCAGGGGTTGCAATTCTAGTCTCTTATAAAACAGACTTTAAACCAACAAAGATCAAAAGAGACAAAGAAGGCCATTACATAATGGTAAAGGGATCAATTCAACAAGAAGAGCTAACTATCCTAAATGTATATGAACCCAATACAGGAGAACCCAGATTCATAAAGCAAGTCATCAGAGACCTACAAAGAGGCTTAGACTCCCACACAATAATAATGGGAGACTTTAACACCCCAACGTCAACATTAGACAGATGAATGAGACAGAAGTTTAACAAGGATATCCAAGACTTGAACTCAGCTCTGCAACAAGCAGACCTAATAGACATCTACAGAACTCTCTACCCCAGATCAACAAAATATACATTCTTCTCAGAACCACATCACACTTATTCTAAAATTCACCACATAATTGGAAGTAAAGTACTCCTCAGCAAATGTAAAAGAACAGAGATCACAGCAACTGTCTCTCAGACCACAGTGAACTCAGGATTTAAAAACTCACTCAAAACTGCACAACTACATGAAAACTGAACAACTCATTCCTGAATGACTACTGAGTAAATAACGAAATGAAGGCAGAAATAGAGATATTCTTTGAAACCAATGAGAACAAAGATACAATGTACCAGAATCTCTGGGACAAATTTAAAGCAGTGTATAGAGGGAAATTTATAGCACTAAAAGCCAAGAAGACAAAGCAGGAAAGATCTAAAATCGACACCCTAACAACACAATTAAAAGAACTAGAGAAGCAAGAGCAAACACATTCAAAAGCTAGCAGAAGACAAGAAAAAAAAAAATCAGAGCAAAACTGAAAGAGACAGAAACACCTTCAAAAAAAACCCTTCAAAAAAATCAATGGATCTAGGAGCTGTTTTTTTGAAAAGATCAACAAAATTGATAGACTGCTAGCAAGACTAATAAGGAAAGAGAGAAGAATCAAATAGTTGCAATAAAAAATGGTAAAGGGGATATCACTACTGATCCCACAGAAATACAAATTACCATCAGAGAATACTATAAACACCTCTACACAAATAAACTAGAAAATCTAGAAGAAATGGATAAATTCCTGGACACATGGACCCTCCCAAGACCAAACCAGGAAGAAGTTGAATCTCTGAACAGACTCTGAAGTTGAGGCAATAATTAATAGCCTACCAACAAAAAAAGTCCAGGACCAGATGGATTCACAGCCGAATTCTACCAGAGGTACAAAGAGGAGCTGGGACCATTCCTTCTGAAACTATTCCAGTCAATAGAAAAAGAGGGAATCCTCCTTAATTCATTTTATGAGGCCAACATCATCCTGATACCAAAGCCTGGAAGAAACACAACAAAAAAAAAGACAATTTTAGACCAATATCCCTGATGAACATTGATGCAAAAATTCTCAGTAAAATACTGGAAAACTGAATCCAGCAGCACATCAGAAAAGCTTATCCACCACGATCAAGTTGGCTTCATCCCTGGGATGTAAGGCTGGTTCGACATACGCAAATCAATAAACGTTATTCATCACATAAACAGAACCAACAACAAAAAACAAACGATTATCTCAATAGATGCAGAAAAGTTCTTCAACAAAATTCAACAACCCTTCATGCTAAAATCTCTCAATAAACTAGGTATTAATGGAACGTATTTCAAAATAATAAGAGCTATTTATTACAAACCGACAGCCAATATCATACTAAATGGGCAAAAACTTGAAGCATTCCCCTTGAAAACTGACTCAAGACAGGGATGCCCTCTCTCATCACTTCTGTTAAACATATATAGTGTTGGAAGTTCTGGCCAGGGCAATCAGGTAAGAGAAAGAAATAAAGGGTATTCAATTAGGAAAACAGTAAGTCAAATTGTCCCTGTTTGCAGATGCCATGATTGTATATTTAGAAAACCCCATCGTCTCAGCCCAAAATCTCCTTAAGCTGATAAGCAACTTCAGCAAAGTCTTAGGATACAAAATCAATGTGCAAAAAACACAAGCATTCCTATACACCAATAACAGACAAACAGAGAGCCAAATCATGAGGGAACCCCCAGTCACAATGGCTACAAAGAGAATAAAATATCTAGGAATTCAACTTACAAGAGATATGAAGGACCTCTTCAAGGAGAACTACAAACCACTGCTTAACAAAATAAAAGAGGACACAAATAAATGGAAGAATATTCCATGTTAATGGATAGGAAGAATCAATATTGTGAAAATGGCCATACTGCCCAAGGTAATTTATAGATTCAATGCCATCCCCATCAAGCTACCAATGACTTTCTTCACAGAATTGGAAAAAACTGCTTTAAAGTTCATATGGAACCAAAAAAGAGCCTGCATTGCCAAGACAATTCTAAGCCAAAAGAACAAAGCTGGAGGCATCATGCTACCTGACTTCAAACTATACTACAAGGCTACAGTAACCAAAACAGCATGGGACTGGTACCAAAACAGAAATATAGACCAATGGAACAGAACAGAAGCCTCAGAAATAACACCACACATGTACAACCATCTGATGTTTGATAAACCTGACAAAAACAAGAAATGGGGAAAGGATTCCCTATTTAGTAAATGGTGTTGGGAAAACTGGATAGCCATAAGTAGAAAGATGAAACTGGATCCCTTCCTTACACCTTATACAAAAATTAATTCAAGATGGAGTAAAGACTTAAATGTTAGACCTGAAACCATAAAAACTCTAGAAGAAAACCTAGGCAATATCATTCAGGACAAAGGCATGGGCAAGGACTTCATGTCTAAAACACCAATAGCAATGACAACAAAAGCCAAAATTGACAAATGGGATCTATTTAAACTAAAAAGCTTCTGCACAGCAAAAGAAAGTACCATCAGAGTGAACAGGCAACCTACAGAATGGGAGAAAATTTTTGCAACCTACCCATCTGACAAAGGGTTAATATCCAGAATCTACAAAGAACTCAAACAAATTTACAAGAAAAAAAACAAACAACCCCATCAAAAAGTGGGCAAAGGATATGATCAGACATTTCTCAAAAGAAGACATTTATGCAGCCAACAGACACATGAAAAAATGCTCATCATCACTGGTCATCAGAGAAATGCAAAGCAAAACCACAATGAGATATCATCTCACAACGTTTAGAATGGCAATCATTAAAAAGTCAGGAAACAACAGATGCTGGAGAGGATGTGGAGAAATAGGAATGCTTTTACACCATTGGTGGAAGTGTAAATTAGTTCAATCAATGTGAAAGGCAGTGTGGCAATTCCTCAAGGATCTAGAAATAGAATTACCATTTGACCCAGCAATCCCATCACTGGGTATATACCCAAAGGATTATAAATCATGCTACCATAAAGACACATGCACACATATGTTCACTGCGGCACTATTCACAATAGCAAAGACTTCAAACCAACCCAAATGTCCATCAATGATAGACTGGATTAAGAAAATGTGGCACACAAACACCATAGTATTCCACTATGCAGCCAGAAAAAAGGATGAGTTCATGTCCTTTGCAGGGACACGGATGAAGCTGGAAACCATCATTCTCAGCAAACTATCACAATGACAGAGAACCAAACACTGCATGTTCTCACTTATAGGTGGGAACTGAACAATGAGATCACTTGGACACGGGGCGGGGAACATCACACACCAGGGCCTGTCAGGGATAGGGGGCTGGGGGAGGGATAGCATTAGGAGAAATACCTAATGTAAATGATGAGTTGATGGTTGCAGCAAACCAACATGGCACATGTATACCTATGTAACAAACCTGCACATTGTACACATGTACCCTTGAACTTAAAAGTATAAAAAAAAAAAAAAAAAAAAAAAAAAACCCAGAAACAAAAAGTCAGCTTGTGTAGACAACGGTAGAAGAGGCAGATGCTCAGCTAAACAGATGCCTCTTTTATGCTTTGTCTTCCTGAGATTAGATGCTTTAAGAATTGATTTAAACCTTTAGTTTGGTCTGCAAGCAATACTCTTTTGAATGATACATAGACCATAATCAGTAATTAAATTAAAATTTTAGCTTTAAAAAAATCCAGCAAAATCTCCTCAAACATTAACATTATATTTTTCAGGATTATGTAAACTGTAACAGAAAAGTGACAAACGTTTACTCCTACATAGTTCTTTATTATCTGTCGTATGTGTATTGCCCGTTGACTTTAGCAGTGCTACATTATAAGATTCTATAGAAGACAAATAAATTTGATCTTCAGCACTGTATATGCATTTGTGGTAATGTTCAAAAGCAATTATTTTAATTGTCTAGTAATTAACACATGTAACTAAACTCCTTAATTTCTATGAAACTCAAAATAATTATGTAGAGCAAATTAAAGATTTTTGTAGTAACAATAAATGTAAATCTGTTCTAGGGATTTGGTTATGTTGCATACAACCGAATGCTAATCATATTTTATTGGTGTTTTTTACGATAATCCCCAAATCTGCTCTTTTCTTCACAAATATTATTAGGAAGTAACATTAAAGTACTTATTATAATATACATGTTAATGAATCCAACAATAAAAAACCATGCAAATGTTTAACTTACTGCAAGTTTACTTTTGGTAATTTGATCAAGAATTTCTGCAAGACCTGGATCTAGGAAACATGGATTTTGTAGGCAATCATCTTTCTCTGCCTCTCAAAAACACATGTAATCATATAAGGTTAGAAAGATAATAATCAGGAAGCTTTGCAAAAGAAAGGGCACCACTCATTTCAAACTTCCCTTTGGAGATGGAACATTTATTTAAAAAGTAACATTAGCATCAGATGCAATTATGGAAACAAAAAGATTTACTAAGAGCAAAAGAGCATAATATTTGAACTCCATTTTAAAGTTATCTGTAATCTTCCCTCCTATTAACAAAAGTGAAACAAGAAGTCTTTCAACCATATGGTAGAGGCACATTAACAGAATTCGAGGTAGAACATGTGAAAATATTATCTAGGAGGAGAGCGAAATTAAGAAAGGAAACTTAAAAACATTTTAAGATTGTATTCATTTCTTCAGTCACTGAAAAAGCCTTTAATGTGGGCCTAACATGTTGTGATCCCAGGACATCAGAAACAAAAGGGTAAATGTAACAGCGAAGACCAGGGATAAATTACAATATACGGTTTAAGAATTCAAGCTCAGTCCTTGATTTTAGTCCTCACTCCGTCGCTTATTAGCCATATGCTTTTGGTCCAGTTTTTCATTCCAAGGCTTAGTTTCCTCATGTGTGAAATGGGAATAATAACAGTGATTCTTCCTGGAGCTACTGGAGGGCTAAATAAGATAATGCATATAAAGTGCTAGGAACAGTGTGTAATGCAGTCAGTTTTGTTGAATTTCCATTCATTCATTCAACATGTACTTATTAGGCACCAGCTATATATGAGGCATTCTATAGCTAATGGGAATAGAATAGGAGCAAGACTATTGTCATGGAACTTACAGTTTAGTCAGAGAGAAAATTAAACAATCAATTACAAGAAAGTGCTATGGGAGTGTGGGAGCACAGTCATGATTCTTGAAGAGGGTAGGAGAGGAAGGTAAGCCAAAGAAGGCTTCTTGGAGGAGATGATTTTTTTTTTTAACTTTTATTTTAAACTCAGGGGTAGAAGTGCAGGTTTGTTACATAGGTTAATGTATGTCATGGGGGTTTCTTGTATAGATTATTTCATCACTCAGGTATTAAGCCTAGTACCCATGAGTTACTTTTTCTGATCCTACCCCTCCTCCCACCCTCCACTCTCCAAAAAGCCCCAGTGTGGGTTGTTCCCCTCCATGTGTCCATGTGTTCTCATCCTTTAGCTCTCACTTATAAGTGAGAATATTCAGTATGTGTTTTTCTGTTCCTGTGTTAGTTTGCTAAGGATAGTGGCCTCCAGCTCCATCCATGTCCTGGCAAAGAACATGATCTCATTCTTTTCAGGGCTGCAGAGTATTCTGTGGCGTATATGTACCACATTTTTAAAATCCAGTCTATCATTGATGGGTATTTAGACTGATTCCATGACTTTGCTATTGTGAATAGTGTTGCAATGAACATATGTGTGCATGTGTCTTTACAGTAGAATGATTTATATTCCACTGGGCATATACCCGATACTGGGATTGCTGGGTCATATGGTATTTCTGATTATTTTTAAGGTAAGACTGCAGGAGTAGACTGGGGTCAAGTAGGAAAATGAGGCAGAAGCATGTTCCAGACAGAGAAAACAGCATATGAAAATGGCTTTAATCTTTTTTCAGTGATTCAGATGGGTGTATGCTTTTCTCATCTTCATCTCCAGCTATTTTCATATGCTGTGACCTCTGTCTGGAACACTCTCCTGCCTCTTTGTTCTCTCCCTACCCATCCCACCTCACCGTATGCAGTGGTCAATAACAGTCAGGTGAAGTAGTCATGACTTATAAGGTCCTATTAGTGATTTATAAGTCACAGAATGTAATACGCAATTTATCTTTAGGGTAACAGAAACTAATTGAAGATTTATGAATACATGTTCCTATATACATGTGTGTATGAATATTGTTTCCTGGAGGTTACTACTCCCTTCATTGAGTTTTACTTAGAGAACATCATCATGCCTTGGGGAAAGGAAGGGAGAAATGGATCTTCATGGGCTGCTGAGAAAATAGGCCCACAGATGGAATGGTCCAGAAACTCCAAGTAATAGCATTAATCTAAGTTGCAGATAGCCCCATGGTTAGTGTGAAAATAGTATCTCCTGTGATATTACACTGATGGATGTGTACAAAAGAAACTGAACCCAGTAGCATATAATTAAAAGTAATGCACAGAATGTGCAGTCCAAACGATATAGTAATGGCAGGAGTGACATGAGAAGTACAATCGTATATTGAGAAAACTCGCATAAGCCTTTATGCTAAATTATGACCTAAGAAATGGACTATGTATGTCAGAGATAGAAGAGAAATTGGGAAAGTAATTTTTTTTTATGTATTGCAACCCAAATAAACCTATTCCTCAACCCATCTTATTAGGCCCTTCATGATCTATCCTCTCATTAGCTTCCCTTCCTCATCTCTTACCACATTCCCAAGTTGACCCCTGAACTTTCAGGTTCCTTATTGACTGATTCCTACCCCCTCTGCTTACACACGTTGCTTCATTTTTCTAGACTATTATTTTCTTATTTGCTTTGCTAATTCCTACTCAGTCTTCATATCTTTGTGCTTTGCTTCTTCCAGAAAGCCTCTCCTTCCTTCCTTCCTTCCTTCCTTCCTTCCTTCCTTCCTTCCTTCCTTCCTTCCTTCCTCCCTCCCTCCCTCCCTCCCTTTCTTCCTTCCTTCCTTCCTTCCTTCCTTCCTTCCTTCCTTCCTTCCTCCCTCCCTCCCTCCCTCCCTCCCTTCCTTTCTTCCTTCCTTCCTCCCTCTACTTCCTTTCTTTACCTTTTTCTTTCTTTTTCGACAAGGTCTCTTTCTGTCGCCCAGGCACAGTCACTGGGCTCACTGGGACCACAGGCACACCACCACACCTATATATGTACATATACATACGTGTGTGTGTGTGTGTGTATATATATATAGAGAGAGAGAGAGTGAGATGAGTTATCACTACCTTGCTGTTCTCAAACTCCTGGACTCAAATGATCCTTATGCCTTGGTCTCTCAAAGTGCTGAGATTACAGGTAAGTGTCACTGCAACTGGCCCGGAAGCTTTTTTTTAAGTATAATAAGTGCCGGGGCTGTTCTCCCACTCGCATCGCAATTATTACACTTCACTTTCTGCTCCAATAAACTACAACTCTGTGATCTCTCTTCCTATCCATGATGGCTAGCTCATACTGTTACATAGTAGGTATTGATAATTGTTTGTTAGTGACTGCATCCGATTTGCCAACTGATTTACTAAGTGGATGAGTGAGTTATTGAATAAGACATAGAAACAAAACCTCGAGGGCTCAGCAAAGGAGGATGCAAGAACAGGACACTGTGGGTATTTATGTTTATAAACAGCTTATTGCTCATTATTATTATTATTATTAAAGTTTCACAAAACCTTGGTTAATTGATGTAACAATCCAATTTTACAGGTAAGAAGTTTGAGCCTCAGAAAAGTTAGTGTTGTACTGAAGACTAACTGATGGTATGTAGAAGAAATGGAAAGAGAACTAAATCAGAAAAGGCAAGAGTTTGAGGTAAAGAATAAAGCACAAGGCCGGGCGCAGTGGCTCATGCCAGTAATCCCAGCACTTTGGGAGGCCAAAATGGGCGGATCACGAGGTTAGGAGATCGGGACCATCCTGTCTACACGGTGAAACCCCATCTCTACTAAAAATACAAAAAATTAGCCAGGCGTGGTGGTGGGGCCTGTAGTCCCAGCTACTTGGGAGGCTGAGACGGGAGAATGGTGTGAACCCCAGAGGCAGAGCTTGCCGTGAGCCAAGATTGCGCCACTGCACTCCAGCCTGGGCGACAGAGTGAGACTCCGTCTCAAAAAAAAAATAAAAGAGTAAAGCACAAATATAAAAATATTTTAAAGGGTTGTAGAAGAGAGATTACTTCATAGACACATTTGTATTGATATTTGAAAAGAAACAAATTTGATCTTCCTTCTGGACATTGTATTATGACTGTATTTCTTTAAAGCTTAGAAATATGGGAGTAAACATACTGTGGCCTAAGTAGGATTTGAACCTAAGGAAAAGCATGCACTTTTCTATTTGAGACATGTGGTCATGATTTATTTCACTATGAGGAGCTGAAAATCGAAAACTCAGCTCCAGATATCGTGGATCTCTGATGAACAAATATTAGCAGTTTTAACCAGCAGCATTTGTCCAACTTCTCTTAAAAGAATAATATAATTAGGAGTGGAAGCAAAACAATTAAATCCCTAATATATTTAATGCAGAATCCATTAAAATTAATTAGAGATGACAAACCCCAAGCTTTAGTACTAGAACTTTAAGAGAACAAGAAATGGAAAGTTCTTAATATGAATGTTTTGAAAATACCAAGGTACCAGGCTTTAAGATCTTGTAAAACAACAGAATACAAAGCTGAAGAATATTTATGTGTCAGACACCTTTGAAGATGCTAAGACATAATATTATCAAGGTTTGAGTGGAACTTCCTTATTATTAGATCTTGTCATCATAAGATGTGTATCTTATTACCCATAAATGTAAAATTTGTTTGCAAGATGATTTCCTAGGAGATTTTAGTTTTATTGCAATGGTTTATTGTTATTTTAATATTAGCACATATATCTTGATGCTAGTTTACTTGGGTGTTATGGAATGTTATACTTAATCTTGGTGGATTGTTTTTAGAAAATTGGATTTAAATGCACTCCAATTTAACTGGGTGGCACTAAATTGATCTTTTTATAATTAATTCATTTTTTAACAGTAGAATTAAGTCAACATATATACAAAATCATTCAGATTCTCATGGAGTTAGGAATCAATGAATTAATATCAGTTATGATTAAGTAAAAACAGAGAGTGAGTGTAACAGAACACTTGTAAAACATAATATCATCTCCATGTCAGGAAAAATCTGTGAATTTAAACCAAATCTCCTGAATTTCCATAGAAGACTGACCAAACCCTAACCAGTTTTTCACCAATATCTATGTTTTCTTCTTTTTTGGCATGGTGCTGGACTACATTTCCAGCCCCTCACATGGTGAGGCAATGAGTCCGAATCTGGTCAATTTAATGTGGGTCTGACTGATATATGCTCTCTGGGACTGGTCCCTAAACCCTTGAATGAGATCCTCCAGATCCTTTACCTTCCTGTCTGCTCTCTATCTGTGAGAATCCAGTGGAAGATTACAGGACCTTAAAAAGACATAGAGCTACATGAAAGGAGCCAGATCTCCGAATCACCCTGAAGAGTAGAGTCCCTCACTACCCATATCAGATGTGATGTTAGTGAGGAATAAATCTTAATGTTTTAAGCCACTGAGATTTGGGAAGAATTTGTCACAGTGGATAGTCTAACCTGAGTAATATGGAGGATATGAGAACAACTCCAAACTTCTTGTCTATGCTTTCCTCGCTTAGCTACCACTCAGTGTGCTCATTGTTGCTTAATATTATCACTAATTATGTGCCAATTAATTTAAATAAAGATGAATTCGATCTGGATATTGCTAGGAAATCTACTTATCAATTGTTTTCAGCATTCTTACAACAAGAAATGTGAGTCTAAATTAAAAGTGTACAATGCTTTCCGTAGAGCTACAATATTCTTCCATTGTTTCATAAAACACTAACTTCTTGCTCATTTTTAATAATTTCTTCTCCCACATACTCCATATTCTCTGCTAATATATTTCTACTGGACAATTTCTTATCATAGAAAAGAACAATTTGGGCTTCAAAGGAGTCTGATTTAATGAAAAGCTGTGTTGGTAGTTAAAACCCATTTTATGAAATCATATCATAAAATACGTATTCCAATTAGAATTAATCCTCATCTAAATTCATCTGATGAAATGAATATATTTTCTACTTTCTATTACAAAACAAAATTACTTGCTAGCTGCTGGGCTGATTAGTTTTTACCAATATAAAATTTCTCCTTCTTTAAGTGTACAGAAAAAAATTTATCACAAGGGCTAGCAAAACTAGTACAATTTGTTTTGAAGTATTGTACATTATTTTTACTAATTATATCCAGAACCCAAACATCAGAATAGCAAGGAGTTTCTGTTATTCTGAAGTAGCATATTTGTCTTACTGATTTTCATGGGTGAATGAAATGTTTCTCTTAATTCATCATAAAAGGAAGTGAACATTTTATATTACATTTCTCATTTTACAGATCAGAAAACAGATTCAGAGGGGGAAGGTAACTTTCCCAAAGATCAACAGCTAGTAAGGGGAGGAGCTATAATTCGACTCACGTGAGACTGGCTCTGATGGCCTCAGCTCTTATTGATTATGTCCATTAGCCAGGATTTCTCAGACATGAAAAATTACAGACTATTGAGGATGTTATCTGTGGATCACCAGGGATGTATGGACCCTAGATTGGAAAACACTGCCATTAACTACTAAATGTAACTTCTTATCTTGGACTAGTAAAACCATAAACACAAACATGTTGAAACTGTAAGGCAGTTGCATGATTATAAAGGAATCCATCAGGTTGTCAAAAACATGTTTATACATACATGCATCTCTATCCAAGTATCCATCCATCTATTCATATGGTTATTGAAGAATCTGAATTGGTGGGGTACAAAAAGAGTTTAAGTTTTCTCCAATCTCTGATTTTCCAATACCCTTTGGTCAGTCTTCAGACTCAGGTATGGAAATCCCTATCATGCCAAACTTGAAAAGGAATAAAAGAGAAAGATAGCTTTAAGAATATCAATTTCCATATACTCAATTTCATATTTTTTTTTCCTAAGACAGATCCATTTGAGAGTGAATCTGTGGAATAAAATTAAGATAGTTTTCCTTCTTCCACATTCCTCTTCCTTTGTCTTTTATCCTGCTTCACAAAACATCTCAAACACCTCAAAACATCTCCAGACATAAACCAAAGTTAATATGAAATATCAGTCTAAGAAATCACTTTTAATAGATAGCAAAGGAAACAAACTATCTTAGGAGTTGTGTTTTCCCTATCTGATACATATTTCTGTTAAAGGTGAAAGAAAAGCATTTAAAACAGATTGGCATTGATAATTAATATTTAAAGACCTCACTTCTCCATCTTCCTACAACTGTCAAAGAATGTGTTAATTTTGAGAGAATTCCAGCAGAGGAAAGCCAACAGCATATTATTAAAATTTTCACTACTGAAAACAGCTTTTTCTGTGTATTTAAATGTAAGCAGTTCTCTTCAGCTATTCTCAACACTCATCCTTGGGACGTGACATTAGCTGAAAAGGAAAGCTTTGAAGAGTTGAAGCCGTGTAGGTTAATGAAGTAGATTTTTAAAGTATAATTTGAACATTTTTTGAGATGACCAAAAACTATCCGTGGAAAAAGCCCATGGATGAAATTTTTATAAATTATTTCTGATTTTCTATGCATTATGCAACAAGGTAGTTAAAATCTATTTTGTCAAGTCATATCAGAAATACTTCTTCTAATTTACATGGTGAAAACTAAAGACTATATTGTGTAAGTCTTAGCTATTCAGTGAAACTAGGTATTAGTGAAAGAGTAATAGTTACAGACAATTGTCATTTGATAAACCTTGGTAAAACCATTTCAGAATACTTTCTAGATATGGAAAAAATTAATGACTTTGACCACTACGTAATAGATTATTTTGGGAATCAGTGGTTTTCAAATTCTTTGCTTTTGACAAAATTGAAGGAGCATCTAATTTAGCTATCCATTAATATGATATTAACAATCATTAATATAAATAACTATGTTATTTTTTGCTTATAACCCAGGACTCAAATAATTAAGTGATACTTATATTTAAAATACTGTGATTAATATCAGCATATTTATGAAAGTATTTTTTTCACTTGTATAACTATAAAAATAAAAAATAGAATGAAATTAATGCTAACTTTGTTGCATTCTCACATTAAGTAATATGCATCGCTGCATAGGTGAACTAATTCTTTTGGATATTTTGATCCCATTAAAAAGTTATTTCTAAAAAAAATTTATATATTTATAATACAATTTTACTTTTAAAGTTATTTTTATTAACATTTATAAAATATTTAAATTGTTTAGATAAATTGTGTTATCTTATTGAAATAACTAGGGAGGGGCACGGTGGCTCACACCTGTAAACTCAACACTTTGGGAGGCCAAGGTGGGTGGATCACCTGAGGTCAGGAGTTCAAGACCAGCCTGACCAACATGGCGAAATCCCGTCTCTATTAAAAACACAAACATTAGTCAGGCATGGCGATGCGCACCTGTAGCCCCAGCTGCTCAGGAGGCTGAGACAGGAGAATCGCTTGAACCCAGGAGGTGGAAGTTGTAGCGAGCCAAGATCGCGCCATTGCACTCCAACCTGAATGATGGAGAGAGACTCCATCTCAGAAAGGAAAGAGGTAAGGAAGGAAGGAAGAGAGGGAGGGAGGGAGGGAGAAAAACTAGGTTCAGAAAAAAAATATTAAGCCTATAATTTGAAGAAATGTTTAATGAATCCAATTTATTTTTCTGCACAGATAGGCACAATCTCCACATTCACTGCGTGTGATACATTAAACTGTGCAATAAGATACCAGTGTTGGCTTCTATTTTCTGGGAATGTTACTTCTTGATGCCTTCTCTCCTGGATTTGGTAAGCATGATGTCCCCACTCTTAAAGCAAAGAGGGGGAAAGCCACATTGCTTTTCCATGGCCTAGTAATTCACAATTTGGAATTGCTCTCTTTATTACCTGGAGTTCTGCTTACGTGGATTTGAGAGAGAGATGGAGACTAGGTTAATAATGGGGAATGGCTGAGATGTATGTGAACCCTGTAATCAGCTTCAAGGGGATCATATCCTCTCAGGCATTCTTTATAGTGTAGGGAATTGATGTCTCCTTTTTTTAAGTCTTGCATTTTTAGTTGTTGAATTTAAAACTATTAATAAGAAAATTACTACCTCAGCACACACATACAGAATGAAGCACAGATTTTTAAATTTGTATAACAAGCTATTGTAAAGCCATAGAAAACATCCTCAGATTCCAGAGACTGCAGACTCCAACTTAAGGTTCTATGAGAACAAACCTTTCCAGCTTTTAGACAGGTACCCTCTAAATCCAAGCTAGCCTGTCAACTGGAGATTGCATCAGTATTACAAAATAAGTCTATGCTGCTCTTTATAAAACACATTTCACTGACATCCATTTAAAAATCTTATAAAGATACACCTATTTCTTATCTATCATTTTATTTCAAAATTTCAGGAAGAATAATGAAATAAAATTAAGATTATTACAATCAGAATTGTAGACTAAAATTAAAACATCTTTTAGGATTGATTCTTCAAAACTTTATGGCAAAAAATTCTAAAACTAAGAGAAAAAACACAAAAACGGAAATATAATAATTGTCCCAATGTAATTATATTTTAGAAAGTATTCAACAATCTAAATGAAAAAATCATTGCAAAAGTATCCAGATATTTTCCAAAAATGATTATCTAACATTACTTTTTTGTTTGTTTTTGATCATTGTCTAATTTATTACCAGCTTAATTAAATCATTGAGGCTGGAAATAATGACTCCAAGTATATGAACACAATGAATTTTACAGATACATCCCACAGTATAAATAAAATAGCATGTCTAGACATATATGTATGTATACATATATATTCAGAGTATCAATGTATTCAGCCAAGTAATATCAATAAGAACAAAATCATAGAGAACAGTTTGGTAATATATAAAGAAACCTGGAGACTTTCCGATAGAACACTCACAAATCTTGCAGTTTTATCATACGCAACATTATCCTCTCAGGGAACTATTGTTTAGACTTGATTCTATCCTCATATGTGGAAAGATAAGAGATCTTAATATTTATGTGTGACATTTTGTCTATATCTAACAATGAGTAAATACAGTAACCACTCAAGGCAACACATACAAGGTTGAGCATGCCTAATCTGAAAACCTGAAATCCAAAATACAAAACATTTAGAGGGCAGACATGACACCACAAGCAGAAAATTTTATACTTGACCAAACCATGTGATGGACTGTAGTCAAAACTTAAGTGTAAACACACAACTTCTTCTTTTTTTTTTTTTTTTTTTTTTTTTTTTTTTTTTTTTTTTTTGAGACGGAGTCTCGCTCTGTCGCCCAGGCTGGAGTGCAGTGGTCGGATCTCAGCTCACTGCAAGCTCCGCCTCCCGGGTTCACGCCATTCTCCTGCCTCAGCCTCCCGAGTAGCTGGGACTACAGGCGCCCGCCACCTCGCCCGGCTATTTTTTTGTATTTTTTTTAGTAGAGACGGGGTTTCACCATGTTAGCCAGCATGGTCTCGATCTCCCGACCTCGTGATCCGCCCGTCTCGGCCTCCCAAAGTGCTGGGATTACAGGCTTGAGCCACCGCGCCCGGCCCACACAACTTCTTTATTAATCCTAACGGAAAACTCCTTCTATCCCCCTTCAGCTGCCATGTATCTTTTATACACACCCAATCTTCTCCATGCCAAACACGTTTACAAAAGATAATAAAATGACATGTGTACAGGACAGACTCACAGGCACTCACAGGCTTCCCATCATGCCCCACATGGGGCTAAGACCTATGTGCATTACTCGTTGTGGTTTTTGTTTGTTTGTTGCTTATTCTTTGCTCTGTGATGTAAAGATATTGTTGATAATGTCAAAAAAGCCTACAGATACCCTGCCAGTAATGATAAGAAAAAGAAGATGTATTTATCATTACCTATAGCACAGAAAGTAAAGCTGTTGGAGAAACTGGATGGTGCTGTTAAGTGTGAAATGTCTTAGAGAAGAGTATGGTGTTGGACCCCCACATATGACCTGAAGAACCAGAAGGATAAACTGTTGAAGTTCTATCCTGAAAGTGATGAACAAAAGCCAATGAAAAATAGAAAAACATTGCGTAAATTTAAAAATGAAGATCTTGATCACGTACTGAAAAAAATATATCTATCAACATCACAGTGAAAACATGCCACTTAATAGTATGCTGATCATAAAACAAGCAAAGATCTATCACAATGAACTGAAAGTTGAAGGGACTGGTAACTATTCAATAGGATGGTTGCAGAATTTTTCAAAAATACATGGCATTAAATTTTTACAGATTTGTAGTGATAAATCATCTGCTGATCACAAAACACCAGAGAAGTTCATTCATCATTCTGCTGAGGAAAATCTGACCAGGAACAAGTCTATAGTACTGACGAAATATAACTGCTTTGGCATTATTGTCTCAGAAGGACACAGACTACAGCTGATGAGACAGCCTCTACAGGAATTAAGGATGCCAAGCACAGAATAACTGCCCTGGGATACGTTCATGCAGCAGGCACACATCAGTGTAAACTTGTGATCACCCAAAGCTTGCATTCTTGCTGTTTTCAAAGAGTGAATTCTTACCAGTCCATTATTATGCTGGCAAAAAGGGATGGATCACCAGGGACATGTTTTCTCATTAGTTTCACAAATATTTTATACCAACAGCTCATACTCACTATCAGGAAGCTAGACTAGATAATGGCTGCAAAATTTTGTTATTTCTTGGCAATTGTTCTGATCATCCTCTAGCTAAAATTCTCATCAAAAATAATGTTTGTGCCACATACTTTCTCACAAATTTAATGTCATTAATTCAGTCATATAACCAGGATATTTTTAGGTCACTGAAAATAAATACAAAAACACTATTTTTTTTTTTTTTGACAGTCTTGCTCTGTCACCCAGGCTGGAGTGCAGTGGCACTAACTCTGTTCACTGCAACCTCCGCCTCCCAGGTTCAAACGATTCTCCTGCCTCAGCCTCCTGAGTGTCTGGGATTACAGGCACCCACCACCACACCTAATTACTTTTTAAAATATTTTTAGTACAGACGAGGTTTCGCCATGTTGGCATGGCGGGTTTTGAACTCCTGACCTCAAGTGATCCTACTGTCTCGGCCTCCCAAAGTGCTGGAAATACAGGCGTGAACTGCCAAGCCCGACAAAAACCACTTTATTCAATAGCATGCTAGCAGCCATTAACAGAGACATGGGTATGGAAGGTTTTCATAAGGAGTTTAGCATGAAGAATACTATGCTGTATATATTGTTTCCACTGCTTGGAACACAGAGATTAAAACCACAATTGTGTGTGCCCAGCACTACCTCTGGCCTCTGACTATATTCAGTGATGATGATGAGCAAGGTGGTGACTTTGAAAGATCTGATATGTCAAATGAGAAAAAAAGTCTGACCTCATTTCATATGCCAAAGAGATACCTTCAGCGTCATCAGTAAGTTGGAAGAAGTGGATATCAAAAAAGATTTTAACATCAATAATAAGACTCCAGCTGTTCATTCACAACCCAGCTATTCATCCATCAACCAATGATGAAATAGCTGAAATTGTTCCAAATCAAGGTGATCATAATAATATCAATGGTGAAAATGACCTTGTTAACACTGCAGAAGTGCCTAGAGACAATATGGTGAATACGTATGATGGGCTTATTGAAGGACTAAAACAGTGTGCATTCATAAGATAACCAGAAATAATGTCAGGTTATAAAACCAAAAGAGACTTCTAAGACCAAAAATATTGTTAATAAGGCAGATAAATCTGGAGGAAACATTTTTAAAAGCCATCCAGCAGAATGCCACCTCAACCCTAGAGGACCCACTTCCTGATCCCACAACTGCTTCTGATGTTTATTCTCATCTAAAAACAAAAAACAAATGTACGTAAACTTTTAATCAAAACACGGCATTGTAGGTAGAAACTAAAAGGTTACCTTTGTTTGTTGTTGCTGTTGTCTAACAGCTGATGTAGGTATCCTGGCAATGCTACTGTGCTACCAACTTATCCTGAGCACATTATTTTTTCACCGTATGAGTGGTATGCCATTATTATTATTTTTGCTGCTAAGTACTTATGTGTGAATAAGTGCAAGAAAATGATTGCTTATGGGTAGCATACAAATTCAGAGTCAGGAGTGATGGTGATGCCAAATAACCACAGATTGTTCACATGGGTGGCTGCGATAGTACCACCTTTGCTATCTGATGTACACAAACCTAGATGCAAGCACAAAATTATTTAAAACATTGTTTAAAATTACCTTCAGGCTATGTGATTAAGGTGTATATTACATAAATAAGTTTTGTATTTAGAGTTGGTCCCATCCCCAATATATCTCATTATGTATCTATAAATACTCCAAAATCTGCAAAACTGCACAATCCAAAACACTTATTTTCCCAAGCATTTCAGATGAGCGATATTCAACCTGTATTTGTTAACATATTAGTATTGCCCAAGGGCACGATGCATTATTTTCCACGTGTCATTTTCTCATTGATAATAAAATCTGATTCATGCAGTGGTGACTTCAACCTTTGGGAACTTGAACACCTGTAAGAAATCTGAGAACTTTATAAGAAGTGAAAAAAGTTCTGGCCCGACAAAATAATAAGTATTTCAAGATCTGAGCATCTTCTTTACTGGCTGGTCCTTTGATTCAACATTCAATATAATAAATACAGATTTTCAGCATCATGCTTATCTTATTTTGCTAACTATGTCAAGTTAAAAGGAGAAGAATTGAAAGCTTCACTTGGGAATTCATATATTCATTCCATAAAATTTAAAAACTTCCCATGTGCTCAGCAATGAGCTGGCAAACTAAAATATTACATAACAACTAAATAACAGTAAGGGGGGGAAGAGAAAAACAATAATATTAATGCTAAGCCAAAAATCGATGGTCATGAAAAGGACTCTACATTGTTAAGAGCGAAACTATGCTTGATATTTTTTGTTTATAAAAGCAAGTAGGTAACTGTTTATTTAAGTAAAATATTTATTTTATTCTCATTTTATTTTTATTAATTGTAATGTTAATTTAAATATAGACCTCAGGTCTACAGCTGACTTTAAAATACATGTTGTTAAAAAATGTCATGTTTGATACTTAAAGAAACAACTTGTCACCTATGAAACTCACTTACTGAAAGCAACGCATCTCACAATAGCAGCTGTATGACAGTAACAACAAGCAGGACCTCATTGTTTCTTTAGAAACTTTAAGGATTTATTCTCATAAAAAAAATCCATAAAGACTAGTATAGCAATTTAATAAGCCCAAAATTAATTATGATGACATTATGTCTCAGAAAATGAACATTATGTAATAAGGTACAGTTAGACTCCCTGGGGAAACCACAGTAGTTATTTTCAATTGGCTATTTCTGTTAGATACAGGAATAGTACTGAGAGGCTTTGAAAATTTAATAGTCTCTGTCCTCTCTAGAGGACTAAATCAGTAGATTGAAATAAAATGTTATGCTGGATTTCAAAATAGAATATTCTGAACTGTATACACAAATTAATATTAGTGGCCATTCAGAAAAGCAATCAAACATTGCACATGTTAAACCAGCCATGTAGAGTGGTATGGGTTCATCAGTTCAAGGTCTTCATGAAATACTGCCAAGGGCAAATAAACATTTAAATCCAAACTGAAAATATAACCCTCAGGTCTATAGCTAAGTGTATTTTCCAGTCTGAGTTGCATATGCATTATCACATTTTGTAATCATGTAAAATGTGCAGGTTCCAAAAATAGACAGAAATGGTCACCTCTCAGTCAGGTTATTAACAACCCAGTGGAATTCAATTTGGCTAAAAAACAAAATTGGTAGCCTCGTGTCTGACCTCCTACAGATGTTCTTTTTTTCCCTGCACAACATATCCCATATTTTACCTATCAACATAACTCAATGATTATCATTACCAAACACATCTATACATGATCATTTATATATTTTGAAACATGAAGTTGACAAATTGTTTCTAAGCAAATATTTCACATTTTACTTGCCACTTAATGATTTTTGGGCCTTCCCTGGGAAGAGCAGTTTGGAATCAGCAATCCTACATTGTCATCATTATGTGTCCATAAAGGCATTCTGGTAGGTGTTCTTAGCCCCCATTTTACTATAATGAGAATTATAAGTCCAATTTAAATTAAAATAAAAATCTTACTGGATGTTTGATTCACCCATTTGTAAAGCAATTGAATAAATGAAAACCCACTATTGGTTCCATATATTCAAAATCCACATGTTTGTAACATGGCCCTTTGTAGTTTTTGATAGCTATCATGATTTCTAGATGAAAAATATTAATGTTAATTTTTGAGGGCACTTCTCAAAATGCATTGGACCCAGCAACTTTATGGATTTATGATTCTTGATATGCATCAATTTTACTTTCCATTCCTTTGGTACTACAAATTTGTGGAGGTATTTTAAATAATGAAAATAGCTTTAGTGTTTAGATAATGAAAATTATCTAAAATTTTAGACTATTTTCTTAAATCCTAAAAAGAAACTACAGAAAAAAACCTGTTTTCCTGGGCACAATTACTGAAATGTCAAAAAAAAAAAAAAAAAAAAAAAAAAGATCTTTAGACATACTACAGTTGGGAAAAATAGACCTTTATTTTCTGGTAATACTACATAAAATCACCAGATGGTATCTCCTAGTCCCTGTGGAAGGTTTCTGTTCTCTTGGTAGACAAAACATTTAAAACAACAAAAAAATTATGCTGTACCACAAAGGAGGTGTTTCCAACCACTAACTGCTTTTTTTGTTGTTGTTTTCTATTGTACTTTTTTTCACTTTAGTCTCTTGCTTCCATTTTTTACTAATTAAAAAAAAAAAAAAAATGAAGCCAGGTGTGATGACTCAAGCCTGTAATCCCAGCACTTTTGGAGGCCGAGACGGGCGGATCACAAGGTCAGGAGATAGAGACCATCCTGGCTAACACGGTGAAACCCCGTCTCTACTAAAAATACAAAAAAATTAGCCGGCGTGGTGGCGGGTGCCTGTAGTCCCAGCTACTTGGGAGGCTGAGGCAGGAGCATGACATGAACCCAGGAGAGGGAGTTTGCAGTGAGCGAAGATGGTGCCACTGTACTCCAGCCTGGGTGACAGAGCCAGACTCCGTCTCAAAAGAAAAAAAATTGATAGCCTATGTAAGATTGTAAGGTTTACAGCCAGGGGGAAAAAAAAAAGCCTAGAAGCAACCATTAAAAAAAATTCTCTTCCCCAGACATAAAGCCCCTGGCCTATGTCAAATGTCTGACTGATGCTCATAATACGATAATAGTACTTCTGAATCAAAACTCAACTTTCCTCCAAGAAACACAGCCCAAAAGGCAAAATTAAATGTGTAATGTCTAAATGGAGCTCGCTGATCATTCTTGTTTTCCTCCAAGAACCTCAAGCTGTGGTTTATCGTTTTCCTGTGGAATGTGCTGTGAAATATCAAACTAACTTTAACTTATCTGTTACCTTGGGGCTTTCTTTACTAAATAGAGCAGCAGCAGGATATAAAAAAAAAATTCTGGAAAAGTATACTACCTAGAATTGTTTCCCAAGCCCTCTATTGAAGAGAAATATTGTTATGTTCAAATATGTCGGAGAAATAACTGATTAAACAAAGATAAATGTTTTTGTTTATATGTTTGTTTGAAATGTCTCAGAGATTTTCTTATTATAATGTGTTTTGGTAAATCTGTCAGATAAAAATATGAATAATAGCTTCATTGAATCATTACACAATGTATGCATATATCAAAACATTACATTACATTGTACTCCATAAATATATATAATTATTATTTGTTGATTTCCAAAAAAGGTGCTACAAACAATTATTTTACCTCAGTATGCACATTTTGTTAGTTTCATATCATGATTTGTATTCAAATGAACTGACTTTGGGAAATTTTGATGTCATGGATGCTAATGTTAATCACCAACTTTAAAGAATCATTTACAGGAGACCTGCCTGCCTCTGTAGCCTCCACCTCTGAGGACAGGGCATAGCTAAACAAAAAGCAGCAGAAACCTCTGCAGATGTAAAAGTCCCTGTCTGACAGCTTTGAAGAGAGCAGTGGTTCTCCCAGCACGGAGGTTGAGATCTGAGAATGGACAGACTGTCTGCTCAAGTGGGTCCCTGACCCTTCAGTAGCCTAACTGGGAGACATCCCCCACTAAGTGCAGACAAACACCTCATACCTCACATGCTGGGTACACCCCTGAGACAAAGCTTCCAGAACAAGAATCAGACAGCAACACTCTCTGTTCAGCAATATTCTATTCTGCAGCCTCCGCTGCTGATACCCAGGCAAACAGGGTCTGGAATGGATCTCAAGCCAACTCCAACAGACCTGCAGCTGAGGGTCCTGACTGTTAGAAGGAAAACTAACAAACAGAAAGGACAACCACAACAAAACCCCATCAGTACGTCACCATCATCAAAGACCAAAGGCAGATAAAACCACAACAATGGGGAAAAAGCAGTGCAGATAAGCTGGAAATTCAAAAAATCAGAGCACCTCTCCCGCTCCAAAGGAACACAGCTCATCGCCAGCAATAGAACAAAACTGGATGGAGAATCACTTTGACGAGTTGAGAAAAGAAGTCTTCAGTCGATTAAACTTCTCAGAGCTAAAGGAGGAACTACGTGCCCAGCACAAAGAAACTAAAAGCCTTGAAAAAAGAATGGATGAATGGATAACTAGAATAATCAATGCAGAGAAGACCTTAAAAGAACTGATAGAGATGAAAACCATGACACGAGAACTACGTAACAAACTCACAATGTTGAGTAACCGACTC
The DNA here is from genome assembly GCF_024542745.1 of Macaca thibetana thibetana. Lineage (NCBI taxonomy): Eukaryota > Metazoa > Chordata > Mammalia > Primates > Cercopithecidae > Macaca > Macaca thibetana. Next base: position 77,192,958 of record NC_065588.1, on the reverse strand, counting down.
GATCAACTGGAAGAAAGAGTATCAGTGATTGTAGATCAAATGAATGAAATGAAGCAAGAAGAGAAGTGTAGAGAAAAAAGAGTAAAAAGAAATTAACAAAGCCTCTAAGAAATATGGGATTATGTGAAAAGACCAAATCTACGTCTGATTGGTGTGCCTGAAAGTGACAGGGAAAATGGAGCCAAGTTAGAAAACACTCCACAGGACATCATCCAGGAGAACTTGCCCAACCTAGTAAGGCAGGCCAACATTCAAATTCGAGAAATACAGAGAATGCCACAAAGATACTCCTCAAGAAGAGCAACTCCAAGACACATAATTGTCAGATTCACCAAAGTTGAAATGAAGGAAAAAATGTTAAGGGCAGCCAGAGAGAAAGGTCAGGTTACACACAAAGGGAAGCCCATCAGACTAACAGCAAGTATCTCAGCAGAAACTCTCCAAGCCAGAAGAGAGTGGGGGCCAATATTCAACATTCTTAAAGAAAAGAATTTTCAACCCAGAATTTCATTACCAGCCAAACTAAGTTTCATAAGTGAAGGAGAAATAAAATCCTTTACAGATAAGCAAATGCTTAGAGATTTTGTCACCACCAGGCCTGTCCTACAAGAAATCCTGAAGGAAGCACTAAACATGGAAAGGAACAACAGGTACCAGTCATTGCAAAAACATCCCAAAATGTAAAGTCCATCGATGCCAGAAAGAAATTGCATCAACTAATGAGCAAAATAACCAGCTAAGATCATAATGACAGGATCAAGTTCACACATAACAATATTAACTTTAAATGTAATGGACTAAATGGTCCAGTTAAAAGACACAGACTGGCAAATTGGATAGAGTCAAGACCCATCAGTTTGTTGTATTGAGGAGACCCATCTCACATGCAGAGACACACATAGGCACAATAAAGGGATGGAGGAAGATCTACCAAGCAAATGGAAAACAAAAAAAAAAAAAAAAGCAGGGGTTGCAATCCTAGTCTCTGATAAAACAGACTTTAAACCATCAAAGATCAAAAGAGACAAAGAAGGCCATTACATAATGGTAAAGGGATCAATTCATCAGCAAGAGCTAACTATCCTAAATATATATTCACCCAATACAGGAGCACCCAGATTTATAAAGCAAGTCCTTACAGACTTACAAAGAGACTTAGACTCCCATACAATAATAATGTGAGATCTTAACACTCCACTGTCAACATTAGACAGATCAACGACACAGAAAGTTAACAAGGATATCCAGGAATTGAACTCAATTCTGCACCAAGCGGACCTAATAGACATCTACAGAACTCTCCATCCCAAATCAACAGAATACACATTCTTCTCAGCACCACATCACACTTATTCCAAAATTGACCACATAGTTGGAAGTAAAGCACTCTTCAGCAAATGTACAAGAACAGAAATTATAACAAACTGTCTCTCAGACTACAGTGCAATCAAACTAGAAATCAGGACTAAGAAACTCAATCAAAACCACTCAACTACATGGAAACTGAACAACCGGCTCCTGAATGACTACTGGGTATATAACGAAATGAAGGCAGAAATAAAGATGTTCTTCGATACCAATGAGAACAAAGATACAACATACCAGAATCTCTGGGACACATTTAAAGCAGTGTGTAGAGGGAAAATTATAGCACTAAATGCCCACAAGAGAAAGCAGGAAAGATCTAAAATTGACACCCTAACATCACAATTAAAAGAACTAGAGAAGCAAGAGCAAACACATTCAAAAGCTAGCAGAAGGCAAGAAATAACTAAGATCAGAGCAGAACTGAAGGAGATAGAGACACAAAAATCCCCCCAAAAAATCAATGAATCTAGGAGCTGGTTTTTTGAAAAGATCAACAAAACTGATAGACCACTAGCAAGACTAATAAAGAAGAAAAGAGAGAAGAATCAAATAGATGCAATAAAAAATGATAAAGGGGATATCACCACTGACCCCACAGAAATACAAACTACCATCAGAGAATACTACAAACATCTCTACACAAATAAACTGGAAAACCTAGAAGAAATGAATAATTTCCTGAACACTTACACTCTCCCAAGACTAAACCAGGAAGAAGTTGAATCCCTGAATAGACTAATAGTAGGCTCTGAAATTGAGGCAATAATTAATAGCCTACCAACCAAAAAAAGTCCAGGAACAGATAGATTCACAGTCGAATTCTACCAGAGGTACAAGGAGGAGTTGGCATCATTCCTTCTGAAACTATTCCAATCAATAGAAAAAGAGGGAATCCTCCATAATTCATTTTATGAGGCCAACATCATCCTGATACCAAAGCCTGACAGAGACACAACCAAAAAAAGAGAAACACACACAAAAAAAGACAATTTTAGACCAATATTCCTGATGAACATCGATGCAAAAATTCTCAACAAAATACTGGCAAACCGAATCCAGCAGCACATCAAAAAGCTTATCCACCATGATCAAGTGGGCTTCATCCCTGGGATGCAAGGCTGGTTCAACACTCATAAATCAATAAACGTAATCCAGCATATAAATAGAACCAAAGACAAAAACCACATGATTATCTCAATAGATGCAGAAAAGGACTCTGACAAAATTCAACAGCCCTTCATGTTAAAAACTCTCAATAAATTCGGTATTGATGTAACATATCTCAAAATAATAAGAGCTATTTATGACAAATCCACAGCCAACATCATACTGAATGGGCAAAAACTGGAAGCATTCCCTTTGAAAACTGGCACAAGACAGGGATGCCCTCTCTCACCACTCCTAGTCAACATAGTGTTGGAAGTTCTGGCTAGGGCAATCAGGCAAGAGAAAGAAATCAAGGGTATTCAGTTAGGAAAAGAAGAAGTCAAATTGTCCCTGCTTGCAGATGACATGATTGTATATTTAGAAAACCCCATCATCTCAGCCCAAAATCTCCTTAAGCTGATAAGCAACTTCAGCAGAGTCTCAGGATACAAAATCAATGTGCAAAAATCACAAGCATTCTTATACACCAGTAACAGACAAAAAGAGAGCCAAATCATGAATGAACTCCCATTCACAATAGCTTCAAAGAGAATAAAATACCTAGGAATCCAACTTACAAGGATGTAAAGGACCTCTTCAAGGAGAACTACAAACCACTGCTCAGTGAAATAAAAGAGGACACAAACAAATGGAAGAACATACCATGCTCATGGATAGGAAGAATCAATATTATGAAAATGGCCATACTGCCCAAGGTAATTTATAGATTCAATGCCATCCCCATTAAGCTATCAATGACTTTCTTCACAGAATTTGAAAAAACTGCTTTAAAGTTCATATGGAACCAAAAAAGACCCCGAATTGCCAAAAGAACAAAGCTGGAGACATCATGCTACCTGACTTCAAACTATACTACAAGGCTACAATAACCAAAGCAGCATGGTACTGGTACCAAAACAGAGATATAGACCAATGGAACAGAACAGAGCCCTCAGAAATAATACCACACATCTACAGTCATCTGATCTTTGACAAACCTGACAAAAACAAGAAATGGGGAAAGGATTCCCTATTTCATATTTGGTGCTGGGAAAATTGTCTAGCCATAAGTAGAAAGCTGAAACTGGATCCTTTCCTTACTCCTTATACGAAAATTAATTCAAGATGGATTAGAGACTTAAATGTTAGACCTAAAACCCTAAAAACCCTAGAAGAAAACCTAGGGAATACCATTCAGGACATAGGCATGGGCAAGGACTTCATGTCAAAAACACCAAAAGCAACGGCAACAAAAGCCAAAATTGACAAATGGGATCTCATTAAACTAAAGAGCTTCTGCACAGCAAAAAAAAAAAAAACTACCATCAGAGTGAACAGGCAACCTACAGAATGGGACAAAATTTTTGAAATCTACTCATCTGACAAAGGGCTAATATCCAGAACGTACAAAGAACTCAATCAAATTTACAAGAAAAAAAAAAAACCCATCAAAAAGTGGGCAAAGGATATGAACAGACACTTCTCAGAAGAAGGCATTCATACAGCCAACAGACACATGAAAAAATGCTCATCATCACTGGCCATCAGAGAAATGCAAATCAAAACCACAATGAGATGCCATCTCACACCAGTTAGAATGGCACTCATTAAAAAATCGGGAAACAACAGGCGCTGAAGAGGATGTGGAGAAATAGGAACACTTTTACACTGTTGGTGGAACTGTAAACTAGTTCGACCATTGTGGAAAACAGTGTGGCGATTCCTCAAGGATCTAGAACTAGAAATACCATATGACCCAGCCATCCCATTACTGGGGATATACCCAAAGGATTATAAGTCATTCTGCTATAAAGACACATGCACACGTATGTTTATTGCGGCACTATTCACAATAGCAAAGACTTGGAATCAACCCACACGTCCATCAGTGACAGACTGGATTAAGAAAATGTGGCACATACACACCATGGAATACTATGCAGCCATAAAAAAGGATGAGTTAGGGTCCTCTGCAGGTACATGGATGCAGCTGGAAACCATCATTCTCAGCAAACTATCACAAGAACAGAAAACCAAACACGGCATGTTCTCACTCATAGGTGGGAATTGAACAATGAGATCACTTGGACACAGGAAGGGTATCATCACACACCAGGTCCTATTGTGGGGAGGTGGTCGGGAGAGATAGCATTAGGAGATATACCTAAAGTAAATGACGAGTTAATGGGTGCAGCACACAAACATGGCACATGTATACATATGTAACAAACCTGCACTTTGTGCACATGTACCCTAGAACTTAAAGTATAATAAAAATAAATAAATAAATAAAAATTAGGAGAGGTCACATTAACGAAGAAAACAAAATTTCAGTATCTCTTGAAAATTTAAATATATGGGAACACTGAGCCAACATACTCATGTGCTATTTATAGTTTTGAGCTGGGTACCTGTCATCCTCTGGAGAAGAGCAATGCTATGTATTTACTGAATCTTATTTATTTTTTTCTTTCTGAGCACGGAACTTGATTGCATTTCTCAATAAATTAGGTATGGATGTTTGATTGAGTTGTGTCAATCAAATATAGTTAAAAGTATGTATGTCACTTTGAGGAATGACCACAGAACAAATTGCCTGTAAGATGATCAATAATCGTTTTCTTATCCTGTAAGCCAGACTCATACAAAGGATATAGTTGGAAGACTTCAACTATAGATGAACAGATATAATAGATTATGGGGGCAGTACATAGAAGGAGCCTGGACCCTTGAGCTATTTATTTACTTACTTATTTATTTTTGAGACGGAGTCTAGCTGTGTCGCCCAGGCTGGAGTGCAGTGGCACAATCTCAGCTGACTGCAAGCTTCACTTCCTGGGTTCATGCCATTCTCCTGTCTCTGCCTCCCGAGTAGCTGGGACTACAGGCACCCACCACCACACCTGGCTAATTTTTTGTAGTTTTAGTAGAGACGGAGTTTCACCGTGTTAGCCAGAATGGTCTCAATCTGCTGACCTCATGATCTGCCTGCCTCAACCTCCCAAAGTGCTGGGATTGCAGGCATGAGCCACCACACCTGGCTCCCTTGAACTATTTATTACATGGAGCAGAGTTCCCATGCTAAACTTCAACTTCATTGTAACATAAAACTAAATAAATGTTTATTCTGTTTTATCATTGGGATTTGGGGATTGATTGTTACAGCAGTTAATCTGACTAATGTACTGTCTTTAAACCATGGTAGGCAGTCTAATTCACTATGATCTACACCAAGCCTGATTTATCTGTCTAATACCTGTAAGCAGTTGACTCTTTGACTCCTAAATTCTTCCTATAGAGTAGTCACAGAGTGAATTTTGAGGACCAAATTTACAAGGAATTTGACAAAATGAAGCACTTTAAAAGACAATTTATCAACACCAGGACTACTTGTCAAAAAAATTATTAAGAATTATGTATGTATAGCTTTGAAATGGAAGTTGTAGAAAATACTTTAAACAGTTTTCAAATATTTGAAAGGGTTTATACAATGAGGAATTGAATGTGCTCTGCATAGCCAAGATGGCATGATTAGAACCAACTGAGTACAAATAAAAACGGAAACACCATCCTTCAGGGGTCTTGTAGAGACTATTCTTATATTGGGTTAATAGGTTGAACAAGAAGACACCTGATTTCCAGAAAAATACCCAGATTTCATTAAGTTGGTGTTATAAGAATTACTCATATTTGAGTGTGTATACTTATTACTGGTTCTGCTTTTCTTGAAATATTATAATTTTTTTTGGTTTGGTTTAGTTTTTGTTGTTATAGTGAGCTTAGAATGATTTGTTTATCCTAAGTGATCTTCAGCTACATTATAGATTCATTTGCTTAATATGAACATAAAATAAAACTGCCTTGGTAAAGTAACTAAAAATAAATGGGTCCTAATCACGCTGGTGTTTTTACTTTCATAGTCTCTAATATTGAAGATGGCTACGTGAGCTTTTATGTTTCTTTGTATGAAGGCTCTTAAATAGGTCCAATGACTATTCCGTTTATAGCCATCTTTAAATTTTATACGATTTTTTATAGAATCACAGATGATGTTAATATCATTAAAATATAAAATATATTTAAATGACTTTCCTAAAATAATTTATTTACTTTAAATCACTGAGTATATCCATACATCTGTTCTTCTTTGAGCTTTTTCTCTTTTCTTTTTTGTTTAGAGATGAGGTCTCTGTGCAGGCTGGAGTGCAGTGGCTCGATCATAGCACACTGCAGACTCATGGGCTCAGTCACTGAGACTCCTGGACTCAAAGGATCCTCCCACCTGGGCTTCCCAAAGCACTGGGCGTGCTACTGTACCTGGCCTGAACTTTTTCAATCTATATGCCCTAGTTTGAAATAAAAATATAAAAGATACAGTGTAAGTTCCCTGGGTCCCCTTTCCCAATCCTATTCACCTCCTTCTTTTCCCAAAAATAATCAGGAACCTAATTTCAAATTGAGCATCATTCCCATAATACTTCTGAATTATTGCTATATAAGCAAATATCAATAAATTACATATTATTTATTTGACTGCTATTAAAATACATTTAATATATATTTAATGTATGAAATATGTGTTTATTCAATATATACAGATGATAAATATTTATATTAAAATATAAATATTAAAATAATTATATACATTAGTATATATTTTAATAGCAGGGAAATCAATAATATGTAATTTATTGATATTTGCTTATATAACAATAAGAAAAAGCAAATTATATTATTGTTATATAATTGTATTATGTAACAATAACAAGAAAAGGCAAATTGTGTTCTATGTGGTGTATATACCCAATTGTATTCTATTTCTTGTTCAACATTGTTTTGTTTTTAAAAAGTAAGTTCATTTCTGTTATATATTTTACTTATTTTTCCATTTAAGCATTTAAACAATCAACTAACTTGTGAAATAGCTAATCTATTTACATGGTTTCATAGTCAGTAAGCAAAAAATGTTACAGAGTTGAAAGTCCTCCTCCCACCTCTGTACTTTAGATACCCAGTTTCCACCCACCTCAGTCCCCCAAAATAGGTGCCCATGGTTACTAGTTTCTTGTATATACCTCCAGAAATGTTTTAAATGCATAAACAAATGGTAGTGTGCTATACACACTGTTTTGTACATTGCTTTTATAACTTAATTATATGTGGATTATCTTTTCATATCAGTACATAAAGAACATTCTTATTTTTTCTAAGTGTAGTATCATGTTTCATCTTATGAATGTACCCTAATATATTCAACAACTGTTCTACTGATAGATATTTACATTGTTTCTGTGTTTTAGCAATTGCAAATAATGCAGCAGTATATAAAAAATATATACATAATTTTATACATATGAATTAGCTATTGTAGTATAATGAATTCTGTGAGCCAAGAATCAGTCTTAGTTTAGGTACATTCTTCTGTATCAATAACTCTTACAGGGCTATTATTACAGGTTGACCAAGTCTGTGTTCTCATCTGAAGGTTTGACTGGGGGAAAATTTGCTTTCATGCTCACTCATGTGGTTGTTGGCAAAATTCACTTCCTTGGAGGTTAATGGACTGAGAGTCTTAGATCCTCCCTGTCTGTTGGGTGGTCTTACTTCTTACTTCTGTGTCAGATGAATCTTTCCATAGGACCGCTCACAACATGCCAGTTTGCTTCTTCCAGAGCAATAATTCTGCCAGAGGGAGGGGAGTGTGATAGACAGTTGGATGATAAACAGATTATAGATAAATTAGATAGATAGATAGATAGATAGATAGATAGATAGATAGATAGATAGTAGATAGATAGTGCCCAAGTCATACTCTTCGTAACCTAATCTTGGAAGCAACGTCTCATGGGTTTTGCCATATTTCAGTCATTAGAAGTAAGTCAGTAAGTCCAACACCCACTCAAGGGAATGAAAATTATACAAGGGTGTGAAAATCCCCAATGAGGCAGGATCACTGGGGCCCATATTAAGGGCTTCCTACGTGATTATATTTATAGGATAAATTCTTGGAAATAAGACTGCTAGTTCAACAGGTATATACATATGAAATTGTAACTGATATTGCTAAATTGCTCTGCATTCCCAACAGAAATATGTGAGAATACCCATTTCCACATATATTAATATTTCTATTGTATTATTGAACTTTAATATTTTTGCCCATTTGAAGGGTGAAAAAACATCTATCTCTTTGTATTTTCATTTGAATTTCTCCTATCATAACCAAGCTTGAGTATTTTTCCATATATTTAAGAACCATTTGTATTTTCTATCCATTTTGCCCAATTTTTTATTGGGTTATTAGATTTTGATATATCAATGTTTAGGAAAACATTATGTCTTAAGATGATAAGCCCTTGGTCAATATTGTGAGCTACAAATATTTTTCTCACTTTCTTTATCATTTGCCTTTTGAGTTTTCTTATGACATTTTTTGTTATGGAGAATTTTTAAATTTTAATTTTAGTCAAACTCATCAATCTTTTCTATTGCAGTTTATTTTGAAATTCTACATATTTTCTTCAAAATTTTTATCTTTATATTTCATCTTTGATTTATTTGAAGTTTATCATAATATAGTGTGTGAAGAATGGATCCAACATTGTTATTTTTTAGTTGTCCTGACACCATTTTCTAAATAATCTATATATTTTTTCATTGATTTGAGATGCCATCTAAAAATTACTAAATTCCCTTATGTATTTAGATCTATTAAACCTAGTAATATTAACAACAGATATTTTATGTATGTATATTTATGTATGTATCTATGTGCACATGTCTATGTGTATGTATAGATATATAATGCTGCACCATGAAGATAATAAAATTGATTGCATACTATAACATAAATAAAAACTCAGTGAATATCTCCAAGTGGAAATACTGCACTCAACATTGTCTTATTACAATGCAATGAAAATAGTAATTAATAATAACACCAGAAAACCAAAAGCCTCTACCAACCAAATATTAAAGTTTAAAAGCATTTAAAGCTCTTGGACAAAGAAAAATTATAAACCAAATGTGCTGAATATCTGAAAGCCACAATAATAAAAACACTACATTTCAGAACCTATGGCATATACTTAAAACAATTTTCAGAAGAAAATTCATAGCCACACATACATGTCAGTTAATAAGACTTAGAAAGTTGAATTAACATCTCTTTCCTCTAGTGTATTTGAATTAATATCTTTTTCCTGTATGCTTTTAATGGATTTCTTTTTTTTCCTTTTTTCTTTACAAATGTTGATGTCGCACTAATTGGTGTTTAGATATTTATAACAATAACAACTTCTGGGTGCCTAGATTGATATACATTACTCGATCTTTTACCTATTAGCCCAAAGATGATTTCTTTATCACTGCAGTACAGTGAATTCGCTAGGACACTGGCATATTTCATCATTGCTTGTAGCTGGTTATTTTTTCTGGCACAGAGTTTGCCCTTACATAATGTAGATTTTAAATCTTCATTTCAGGAAAGTTTTCTTGAATTATACCTTTAAATACTTTTTTCTAGCCATTAATTTGGTTTTCTTTTTCAGAGATTCCTATCATGAATCATATCTTGGGCCCTCTATATCTATTATTCTGTTTCTTACTCTTTGTAGGTCTCTACTTCTATTCTATAGTATTTATTTTTCTCATTTCTATTTTTCATGATTTTGATTTCCCTTTTTTTCCCATTTTTTTCCTACATTCTTAAAATGAGTTCGCCCTTTTTTCCTACTTTGTTTTGAGCTCTGCTGTCTCATTTGACTTCTAATGCTTTTTGTCTTTTTAAAATATATGATGAACATAGAAGTTGTGTTTGCTTTGGGGCTTGTGACATAAGTTGAATAACAATTCAAAATAATTTTTTAGTTATTAACTGAAGTCATATATTCTAGATTGGCATAACTTGAAGATAAATATATATATTTCATCTTATGTATTATAAAATATTTATCTTAGCTTCATTATTTTAATAGACTCATTTGTTTTCTGGGATATTTCAAAGAATACTTATTGAAAAAGCATTCCTATAGCTTCTTGTTATACTTTTTTCTACTTATTTGACTTTCAGTATTAAAATAGAAAACAATTCTAGACAAGGATTTATTTTTATAAAAAGACATTGGCATTTACAATTTAAAATATTTATATAATTGCATTGCAATAGTTTTATTGTTATAATAATCTCAGAATAATACAACATTTTCAAATGTTATATGGTTTAGGAAGATCTATTTTGAAACTTGGAAATATAATTAATTGTTACTTGGGCAAGAGAACATTAGAAAACCTCACACTATAAACCCTCTATTTCTTTTTGACATGATTTGTTTATTTTTTAAGTTGACACATACAAATTCTTTATATTTATCATGTACAACATGTTTTGAAAGATATATATATTGTAGAATGGCTAAATCAGGCAAATTAACATATGGATTATCTTATATTTATCATTGTGTGTGTGTGATGAGAGCACCTAAAATCTCTTCTATTAGCAATTTTTTAGAATACAATAAATAATTACATTCATTGGTAGATTTCTACTAATATTTTTTGTATATTCCTTGCAGAGGTCACTTCTTTATTATTTTTAAAATGTATGGTAAAATTTTAGGCCACAATTTTCACCTGCATTGTAATTATACATTTTTCTGGCAAGCATTCTTCATTTGTTAAAATATTTTGCCATTCTTTAGAGTTGCAGGCTATCCAGTTTTCACACACTAAAGATTGCCTCATTGCTGCTGCCACAGAGACAAACTGCTTCCTGCAATTATGGCTTGTTTCTGTGATTCATTTTGAGGCTATGCCTCAACTTCTCTTTAGAATTAAATGAGAACTTGAGGGCATTTATTGACATCTATGGTGGAAAAGAAAGGATCTGACTGCCACAAGTTGGGAATAAATCTTACTTACAGGAATTTTTTTTTTCCCGTCTGAGATCTAGTGCCACTGGATCCACTCTGTTTCTTATTCGATTTATTCCATGAAGCTCCTGTCTGATCTCAATTGCTTTAGGAGGATTTACATAAAATTTTAAATCTGAGAGTTATTTTTATAGTATATATTTGCCAAAAATAGAGTATGCAGGTTTTGGTAGACTGGATTTTTTATCCCATTTATTCACCTGTCCCCACCTCCACCCTCTTGTCAGAGGCATTATTGACCTGGGGTTTGCCTTTGTAACTTGGTTTTAACAATGATGTACGGGTAGAAGTTACACTCCTCCAGATCCAGGCCTAGATCTCTACAGTCTCCAAGTTCCCACTTTCATTTTTTAGCCTCTGACGTTACCATGTCCTGGCTAGCTTGCTGGTCCAGGGAGGATAAGAGACACATGAAGGATAACTACCTCAAGTAACACAAAGACATGATGGAGAAGCAGAGCTGTCACAGTCACCACAGCCTGAAGCAGAGTTGCACAGATGAGCCCAGCCCACCTCCAGATGTGGTAGCAATAATAAATGACTGTTGCTTTAAGCTGCTGAGTTTTATGTTTGTTATGCAGCTAATGAATGCATATATTGTTTAAAATTCCTTTTCGTTTTAAATTATTCTTAGAAGTGACAAGAAAGAGATGGGAAAGATTTATATGATGTGCTCAGTCATATTGATATTTAAAGATCAGCATTTTAAAACAACTTCTTCATATTGATTTAGGTATATTTGGTTAGTTCATTTTAAAGACTATGGCAGTTTATTGTATATTACAATTTATCCACTTTCCTCTTCGCTGAATTTTTCCATTGTTAGTATTTTTAAAGGCTTCAGTGACAGTTTAGTTTTTGAATCTTCCCAAATCCTCACATAAAATCAGAAAAAGCATTTAGTTAACACAACCAAATCCATAAGAAATTTTTATTAAAATACTAGGTGACAAGATATATTGAAAGACACATAAACACAGACGAGTGGGAGACAAATCAGCAGTAGCCACAAGATCTGTGCATGCATCTGCGTGTTTGTAATGGTAGGTGCCAAGAAATGGGGACAGACAGCAAAGCAGTGAGGGCACAGTTGGGTGTGAGAAGAGAAGAGCACCCAAACAGCCAACAAGTGTCCACTGGAAAGCACTGAGAGACAAGAAAAACCAGAACTGCAGCTACTACAGGAAACTATAGAAGAGGCAGCTCTGCGAAGTTAGAAAACCCATCTGAATCAAACTGCTTTTTAAAAGTCCAGGAACACGAATTCCACACAAAAATAAACAAGACAAAAATATTAAACCTGAATTCCACAGGTAAAAATAGAATAAGGAATGAAATACTCACGCAATGAAAGGACCCCAGAAAAGACATGCTTTAGATACATACATACACCGATAATATATATCTACATACATAGACAAATAAATAAATACCAAAACTACACCTACTATTTTCAAATGAACTAAAAGATACCAAAAATGACTTAAATAAATACATGAAAAATGTAACATGAAATTACATTTAGAAAAACTCAGAAATAAGGTGACAACTAAAAAGCTAATCAGATTTTATTTTTTTAAATACTCATGAATATTTTGTATCTGAAACTTCAAGCATATGTGCTGGAGTTTTACTGAGGGACAGACCTAGAAGTGCAATTAATTAAAGTGTGCACACATCTTAAAGTTGCTAAATATTGCCCAATTGCTATCTAAAATGGTTGTGCTAGTTTACATTCACATTAATATCTCAGGAGAATTAATAGTCTACATATATTTACTCCACATTTTAATTGTCAGACTGTTTCAATTTTGCCGATTTATTGGATGTGAAATAGTATAGAAATGTTATTTAAATTTTTAACCCTGTGATTATTGAGGTTTAACATTTTTTATTTTGAAATTTTTTATTTCATTTTTAATTGGCAAATAATAGTTGTATACATAAGTAGAGTACAATGAGATATTTTGATACAGGTATGCATTATTATATGGTCAAATCAGGCTAACCAGCATATCCGTCACCTCAAATATTTATCATTTGATGTATTAAGAACATTTTAAAGATTTAACATTTTTAATGTATTTTTAAATCATTTTTGGTGAATTATCTGCTCATATGTTTTATATTTCTTATATATTGGAAAACAGTATCTTGTGCATTTTCTTGTTTTTAAGTTTAAGATTCATCTTTTAATTGATAGTGTCCCTTTCTGAAACAAAACTCGTAATTTAATGTGGTACATTTCCACAAGTTTTCATATACATTTTGTGGTGTTCGTTGCACTTTTTTTCTCTGCCCATTAAGAAAAATAAAGATCCAGGCCGGGCGCGGTGGCTCAAGCCTGTAATCCCAGCACTTTGGGAGGCCGAGACGGGCGGATCACGAGGTCAGGAGATCGAGACCATCCTGGCTAACACGGTGAAACCCCGTCTCTACTAAAAATACAAAAAACTAGCCGGGCGAGGTGGCGGGCGCCTGTAGTCCCAGCTACTCAGGAGGCTGAGGCAGGAGAATGGCGTAAACCTGGGAGGTGGAGCTTGCAGTGAGCTGAGATCTGGCCACTGCACTCCAACCTGGGCGACAGAGCGAGACTCCGTCCCAAAAAAAAAAAAAAAAGAAAAATAAAGATCCTATACATTTTTTAACATGTGGTAAACCTTTGGTTTTTAAATTTGAATATTTAATCCACAAGGAAGAGATTTTATTTTTGTCATGTCAGCATCCACATTGAACCCAGTTTTTCGCAGGATTTCAGATGAGCACATGAATCTCTATGGCAGCACTCAGAATGGAGATACTGAAGTGAAGAGTGTGCTTATTTTTGAATTTGCTAGCTATTGCCAAATTATCCTCCTAAGGAATTTTTCAAATTGACACTATCACCAACCAAGTATGAGTTCTACTTCCTTATGAGTGTTATGAATCATTAATTTTTGCCAGAATAATGAGTGTTAATTGTTGCGCCAATTGTCACTTTACAAAATCTTTTTTTTTTTTTGGAATTTGTTTCCTTGTGATATATTACACAATTACTCATTCAGAGTAGATGGTCCACTTTCTCAGTTTTCATGAATATGCGAATCCCTGCTTATTTCTTTCAGAGTAATATCTAAATATCCCCAAAGAATGTGATAAATACTAACTCCTTCTCCCATGGTTACCTTGTACGTAAGACACCGTTTTAAAGGTGATTGACGAAAAGAAATTTACAATTATTTATTTGATTTTCCTTATCCTCATGCTTAAATATTTATATTAATGCTGCCTTACATCTGTATGAGCACTCAACAATTTTAAAGAGTTCTAACATGTATTTCAACAAGCATTTAAAACTCAGATTAGAGTTTCCCATAACTACATAATAAAGTAATACAATGTTCTTTTTCGTGCTTATGAGTCTCTTTCAGTTTCTTAGTTACCTATTATGTTATGTTTCATCAAAAACGCTTGCATATTTATATCAACATTCCATTTACCCCTTTGATTATTCATGCCTGAGTGGAGTGTCAGCTGCAGAAATAGGAGATTTAATGAGTTTCATGGGGATACCTCATTCCAAGAACAAAAACTGGAAAAGAAATAAAACACAAATGCCTGCATACTAATATGGTCCCTTGTTAGAACTGATCTCGGGAGCACAGAGGATAGATAGTCCCTACCCAATATACATCTCCTGTAAGTGGGCCTTTACTTCCAATTTTGTGTTCTTTGTATAAGTCAATCTCTCACTGACACCACACTAATGCTTAATAAATAAGCCACAAATGCCCAAAGGAACAGGTTACCATTACCCTGTCCTGAATACTGTATTACTCTGCACCTGCTCAGCTTTTCTTTTAGGCTATTGCTTTGTTCTTCTGATCTTTTATTTCTCAACATCTTTGTTGTTTATAATAGAAACAGGACACCATAAAAATAAATATTTAACTTATTAGCATTCTACACATCCTTCATTTTTGTTTAAAAGAGAACTACAATTTTTCTTGGTGAAGATAATGCATTATAAAGCACTTTTAAAAACGTATTTAACATATACTATGTAGTCCTAGTCTATAATAATGGCAATAAAAGTTAATTTAAAAGAATGAAATTTAAGGTTGATTGAAGCACATGAAAAATGGAGAACTAAGCCAATTATTCATGCTTTTAAGATACAAATTACAATATACGTATAAATAAAAGATTTTGATTCTGTATAATTTAGATACATTATATTGTGTATGGTTTCTCTGTGTGTTTGTGTGTGTGTATGTGTGTAAGCATGCACATGCAGCAAAATAACATGCAATTATAATCTTTGCATTCTAATAATTATGATAAGTTTGGTATTAAATTTTGCAGAAAAAGTAAACAAAGACTTCCAAAAGGCCCTGAATTTCTTAAGCCAGGTGAGGTTTTTGAAGGCATATTTTCCAATGGTATTTGGGAGAATTTTATTAATTTGTCTGAAACATAGGAGGAAATGTTGTTTAATTCAGTTTTAAACCTCACTTTGAACTATAGTCAGCACGTTCTGATGGGACATACTCTCGATTTCCCAATTTTCTCAGATTTCAAAGAGAATAAGTTAAAAGGTGCTTATCCCTCCATATGTAACAGTCTGAAGTGTTGTCTAGTGACAATGAGAAGATAGGCAGGAGGGACAAACAGAAATGAACATCAAAGTAACTACTAATTTATGTAAGGCATTTTACAGATTATTTATATTATTATTGTGGTTGAAGTTATGTGTTGTCATTCCCTCTTTTACTCCACAGAATAAAAAAATTATTCTCTCTTTGCAAAAAATAATGCAAGAGAAGTAGCAACTTGCTAAATGTGTACGGTTAGTAAGAGTCAGAGTCAAGATTTAAACTTCGTAAGTTTTTGATTACAAAGTCAATATCCTTTCCCATAAACTATGCAACAAAATAAACATGGAATTTTGATTAAGGGTGATAAAATATGCAAATGTAGCCAATAAAACTATCAGTTGGCTCTTAGTGCTATTCTATGTTGTTGAGAAGGCATAAATATATTACCAACATCATTTATCTAAAGAATACAAGTGCTTAAAGAATTTTTAAATATTGGGCACTCTAATAGGCCCTATAATGTATATAATTTACAAAATTTTTTATGGTTTCATTACAATATCATTTATTGAGTTATTTTTTGCCAGTCATGAATCTAGTATCACATTCCATCTGTTCAACAAGCAGGTAAGGAAAGTATGAAGTAATTTTTTATAGAATAAAATACTAAGAGGTTCATAGACCAATCAGTATCACAGAGCCCTTCAGGGACTTACCCAAATTCAGCCAAAGATCTCCAAACTTCTAATCCCCTATACTCATACTCTTTCCGCACCTCCTCAAGCAGACTGTCCAATGCATTGAATATAGAGAACACTCAGGAGCCCAACAATGATTCCAACTTAGATACATAGAACAATTACTATGATCATTCAGGCTTTCAAAATTCCTTTTTTAAGCAGAGTAACCCAAGTATTTAGATTTCAAAACATCCAAATAATTATCTCAATCCTTTCTTTCACTTCACCCAAAGAAACTAAATTTTAAAAACTCACCATCAAAATGTTATCAACTAGATAAAGAAATAATAAGAAACCCTTCTTTAAAATTCCTAGAATATGCTGATAGTAAATTCTATGATGTGTCCATTATCATTAAGGAAGGCCATCTACTTTATCAGTTAAGCACCATGGCTCTGTAGTTCAGACTTACAGAATACAAACCCTAGTTCTAGGACTTCTTTTCTTAGGCAATGACGTAACATTTCTGAATCTTGCTTTCTCCATGTGTGTAGTAGGGATCAGATATTTGGTTGTAAGTTTCACAAAATTCTACTCAAACCAGGTATAACCAAAATGTGTTGGCTCATGTAAGTACAGAGTTCAGAAATTTCAAGAACGCTTTCATCATTGGCCTTGGCTTCATTTTTTTAAGGTTTTGTTCCAATGCTGGCTCACCAAGGGGAAGCCAAACAGCTGCAATAGTTGTGAGCCTCATATCTCACACTATTCCTTTCAGAGTAAAAGAGACATACTCTTCCCTCAACCCTCAAATACAAAGCCCCAGGTTTCATCCAGATTTACCTACCTATAGGCACATGCCTACCTTTAAAAACATGTCTATAGCTTACCCTGTAATCCACGTGCTTTGGGAGGCTAAGGCAAGAGGATTGCTTGAGGCCAAGAGTTAGAGATAAGCCCAGGCGTCATAGTCAGACCCTGTCTCTACCAAAAAAAAAAAATTAAATTAAATTAAAAAATAAAATTAGTTGATGTGGTGGTGCATCCCTGTAGTCCTAGCTACTCAGGAGGCTGAAGTGAAAGGATCACTTGAGCCCAGGAGCTCAAGGTTGCAGTAAGCTATGACCACATCACTGCACTCTAGCATGGGCAACAGAAAGAGACTCTGTCTCAATTTGAAAAAAAAAAAAAAAGGTTCTATGGCAGAAAGAAAATAAGAATGGGGGGAAGGAGTATTCTTATCTTGGTTTAGACCAAAGTGTGCATCTGGAGTAGGTTCAGTCTTAAACCACATAGTGACTTCTCAGTGGAGGAAGAGACAGAAATCATGGCTGGGGATGCCAAAATCAACGTCCTCTGTAGGCTGCCTTGTAAGAGTGGCTGTAGAATTGAAAGAGGTAAATGTGTAATGCATCCAGCAGAGATTCTGACACAATAAAAGATGCATAAAAGTTAGATAATATTTTTCTTCTACTATTTTTGCTTTATTTTCATTTTATTTGATGATTTTATTAGTAGAAAATCTAAAATATAGAAGGCAAGATTATACGCTGTAACTTAGAAAAAAATTCTAGGATATTTGTTCTACATAACTGAATTAGAGCATTGTCATTTTGTGTCCTGAGTTTGCCTTGTACAGACAGCCAAATCATATATCTTGGTTCAAACAATTCTTTGCTATTATCCTCCTTCTCTTTTCCCATGCAAAAATTTATAAACTAACTATTCAGCAACAGTTGATCTGGCTATGTAAACTACAGTCAAGCAATTTCACAAGCTACTTCATCAAATGAACTGAATAAACACTTCTATTTCGCAAGCTGCATGTGTTCCTGATACACTTTCCATGCAACAATTTTTGGCTCTATACTTAAAGGGATTAAAAGAAAGTGGGTGTTTATTTTAAAAAAAACATATTTCAGAAAATTGAAGGGATGAAATCTTCCTTTTTTGTAGTTACTCAGCTATCTATTAAGGTACTGAGCCACTGTGCAGTTTTATTTTCTACTCTTCTGACACTCATGCACTGGCAAGACGAAATGTTCACATATTCTAATGAACGCATCATGTCTCTTTTTTCCTTGTCTTGTCATTTCCATTTCCCCTTATCTCTTTTTTGAAGAGGTTCTGTATTACTTCAACCAACTCAGCTTTCCATAATGATAATATTAGATAATATTTATTGAGTGTCTGTTATTTGTCAGAAACTATTAAGCCTTTTATATGTATTAACTCTTTTAATCCTGAAAATGATGACATTACTTATAAGAAGGATTTTCACACTCCCACATGTAGCAGCACACCTTATTGGAACCCCTGAGTATGCCTACATTTTATAGCAATAAACGTTTAAAGAAGTTATTTTTATAGTTGGAATAAATCACTACAAGAATCAATATTTATATTATCCCCTAACACACACACACACACACACACACACACGCACCCCTACTATGCTCTATGTCTAGAGCTCTTCAACTAGCATGAATTTCCACACACAGCAGCCTCATTGTTCCTGAATTTATAGCTTCAGATTGATTTACATACAAAGACTGCCTACCTGTCTCTGAATCACAATTTCAAGTTCCTGAAAAATAGAATCTAATGTACCAGCTGAAGTTAAATGTCTATGAATGATTCATCCAGCTATACCTAAGAGAAAGAATCTCATAGTTCAAAAAAGGATAAAATATATCATAGATGTATCACTTTTGCTATTAGTAATAAGAGCCCTTATAAAAGGAAGCAATACTGTATCAGAGCTTAGTGGGACTGGAGGGAAATGGAACATACAGAGATCGGCAGAGGTTGGACAAGGGAAGAAAAGACACTTTACAAACACAGTTCCCTATCTTTATGTCTAAGGACCTGAGCAAGTGCTTTAATAATGAACCTGGGAAATCAGTGAATTATTTATAGTTGGTTAGTTAATTATACTTAACTGCATAGCAAACTTTTTTTTTCTGTAGTGCCAGTTGAATCGTTCTCATTCAATTTCTCATAATTTTAATCAAAGAACCCTTTCTAATGTTATTTTAGACTCCTATGAGGATAGGGAGTTTCATGGAAATTGTGATTAAGATCCTTATACTTTGAGAGGGCAGAACATACAAGTAGCAACCCTTATAGACTACTGCAGTAACAAGACATTGCCCTATGAAAGTAGTCTTCCATTATATTTATTCCTTTTATTAATGTCCTTTATACAAGCAAACAAGTGAGAAGAGAATGAAAACAAATAACAGCACTACTACCAACGAAAAAACTAAGAACTCTTACACAGAAGTGCAATAATCAGTTCCCAGGACACGGTATCTATAAAAATTTCTTCACATCTTTTCATAGAAAGTAACACATTATAAGTGAATTTTCTCATCAAAAGACATTCATGAGCTTTTTCTCCTAACATGTTTGATTCCTCTCTTCATTGTACTGAAGAGCACCATAGTTTCTGTTGTTAACTTGAGGAAACACAAATTTTCTTTCAATAGGCTAACTAGTTAATATCTGTAATGTCCAATGCATATATTAACATGTAGAAAAAGGAAAGAAAAGGACTTAATATTACCAACTCAAATTCAATCGCAAATCAAGAATCTGAATCATACTTTATACCCAAGTTCTTTTTAAGAGGCAAGTTGCAAAAAGATGGTACTTAGTATTGTCCTTGTTTTAATTTTAACAATTCTAGATTCTCTGCAATGATATCTCCTTACATCATTACACTTTTAATTTGCATTTCCCTGATGACTAATGATGCTGAGTATGTTTTCATGTTTTAATTTTTGGACACCTGAACCTCCTCTTTTTTTGTAATGTTTTTGTCTTTTTCTCATTTATAAAATTGAGATCTATCTTTTTCCTATTGGTTGATTTTCTTAATCTCAATCGTGTTGACTGATTATTTATTGAATAGGATATATATTCTGTAAGTGAGTTATCTGACGTATGTATGTGAGGCAATTACCTTATTTTAGTCAATGGCTTATCTTTTCACTCTCATAATAATGTCCTTGGTGGAACATATGTCTTAATATCATAAAAAACAGTTTATCAATGTTTTCTCTTATGGTTTGTTTTTTGTGAACTGTTTCAAAAATGTTTGTACTCATCAGGCACATGAAAACTTTTTCCTGTTTTCATTGTGGGAGGTTTATTATCTTGTCATTTACATTTATATCTTTGATACATCTCAAATTATTTTTTATGTGTAAAGGTTAATGTTACTTCTGAATATCTGGTTGACCTAGTACCATTGATTGAAAAGACAATCATTGTCACAACACATTTCAGTGATGTTCTGTTGCAAAACAGATGAACATACATGTGTGGGCCCATCTCTGGACTGTCTGTTGTATTTCATTAATCTATACATCTATTCTTGCACCAGTACCACACATTCACAATTATTGTAGCTTTGTGATGTGTCTTGATATTTGGTAGTATTAGTAATCCAGATTTACTCTTCTTTAAAATGTATTTGACTCACATAAATCCTGTGCATTTCCTTATAAATTTTAGAATTTTAATTTTAATTTTAAAAGTACTAGGATTTTGATTTGGATTGTGTTTTATCCACAGATCAATTTGGGTTAGGTTTTAAATCTTTAAATGGTGTTTTAATTTTCTATGGCTACAGAACAAATTACCACACATTTAGGAAACCAAAACAACACACTCACTTATTATCTCACAGTTTCCATAGTCAGAAATCCGGGCACAATTTATCTGGATTCTCTGTCCAGGGCTCACAAACTTTCAATCAAATTGTTGTCAGGGTCTGGGGTCTCAGTTGAAGCTCGTGGTCCTGTTGTCAGTATTTGCTTCTAGAACATGTAGAACTCATAGCAACTTGCTTCTCCAAGATCAGAAGAGTCTCTGACTTTCTTCTCTGTCATCAAGACCCTCTTTAAAAGATTCACCTGATGAGTCAGGTTCGCCTCAAACAATCACCCTTTTGCTTAACTCAGCTTCAACTAATTTGATATTAGTTAATTATATCTGCAAATTCCCTTCACCTTTGTCACTCAACAATCCATAATTATGTCTGTGATATCCCATCACCTTTTCCATATTCTATCAGTAAGAAGCAGGTTGAAGGACCTGCCCACAGTCAAGAGTAGATTATGCAAGGTTGTAAATCATTAGGGCTCATTCAAAAATTCTGCCTACTAGGCTGGGCACAGTGGCTCACACCTGTAATCCCAATGTTTTGGGAGGTCGAAGCGGGTGGATTGCTTGAGCTCAGGAGCAGGTGGATTGTTGGAGTTCACCAGCCTTGGCAAAATGGTGAAAGCCCATTTCTTAAAAAAAAAAAAAAGAAAGAAAGGAAGAAAAGAAAAAAGAAAAGAAAAGAAAATTAACTGAGCATGGATGGTAGTGCACACCCGTAGTCCCAGCAAGTCAGAGGGTTGACATGGGAGGATTGCTTAAGCCCAGGAGGTTGAGGCTGCAGTGAGCCATGATTGCACCACCACACTCCAGCCTAGGCAACAGAGCAAGACTCTGTCTCAAATAATAAATTAATAAATAAAATTCTGCCTACTACAAGTAGTAAGCCTTCCAATTCAGGAACATGGTGTTCTCTCTGTTCATTTCTGTTATTTTAAACTTCTCTCAACCATATTTTGTAATTTGTATTGTTGAAGTCTAGCACATCAATTGGAAGAATTATGGTTAGGAGTTTGATATTTTTGTGCTGTTATAAATATTTTAGAGTTATCCTGTGTTTAGCATAGAGAGATACAATTTAGTTCTGTATATTAAATATGAGCTAGCCATCTTGCTAGATTAATTTCTAATAATTTATTTGTAAATATTAATAGATTTTTATGTAACCACAATCATGTCTTCCGTTTCACCTCCCTACTATCAATTTTTTTGCTTTTTTCAGGATTTTTGCAATGTTGAATTGGAGTGGTTATAGTGGTATCTTTGTCTTGTTCCAACCTACGGGGAAAGTGTTGAATATTTTACTATTAAGTATGATGTTAATCATGAGGGGATTTTTTTTGTAAATATCTTTTACCCAATAACAAAGACTTCCTTTCATTGCTAATTTGTAGAAAATTTTTAATCCTTAATGAATGTTGAACATTGTCAAATAATTTTATGCGTCTATGGAGATTATCATATTATTTTTATTCTTTATTATCTTAATGTGGTTAACTATATTGATAAATGTTCTAATATCAAACCGATGTTCCTTTCCTGAAAGAAAACATTCTTTGTCATGATAACACATTGTATATTTTACATATTACTTTGTTTGAATTGTTAAAATTGTTAGGGGGTTTGCTTTCATGTCATGACAGATGACATGAAATTACAGACTGACTGTCATTTTTCTTTCTTATATTGTCTTTGTCAGCTTTTGGTATCAGATTTATTCTGGTCTCATAAAATGCAATGGTAAATATTTCCTCTTCTAATATGCCCTGGAAGTATGCTTGATTTTTTTTTTATTGATATTGTTTCTTCTTCATATGTTTAGAAGAATTTCTAAATGAAGGCTAGAGAGGTTTTTTTTTAAGATTTTTATTTATTTATTTATTTATTTTTAAAACAGCTTTTTTGAAGTATAATTAATACACAAGAAATTGCACATATTTAATATATGCAAATTGATGAGTTTGGACATATGCATATACCCATGAAACCATCCCATACTCAAGGTAATAGAATATCCATCTCTTCCAAAAGTTTTCTTGTGTTCCTTTGTGTATGCGTATGTGTGCGTGTATGTATGTGTGTGTTTTCTTTTTTGTGGTAAGAACATTTAACTTGAGTTCTACCATCTTAATATTGAAGATTTAAAATTATACATTCAATTTCTTCAATAGATATAGGACTGCTTAGACACTTTGTTTTTTATTATGTCAGTTTAGGTAAATTGTATTTCTTAAGAAATTTTTCCTGTTATTTATCGTTTTCCCTCAGTATTAGTTCTAGTCTCTAATCTCTTTCCCAGTAGTCTGATCTAATCTGATTAATAATTACCTGGAAAGAGATTAGTAACCTAGAGAGGAAGTAATCAACTTTCTCCAGACTCTCAGTATTCCTACACACTTCCCAACTACCAATGAGAAAGTAAGTTAATTATTAACATAAATTATTTTGAAGATGTTGGATAAATTAACTATAAATGGTTGATATATTTGACAATTTTTCATTTCTTTCACATAAGCAATCAACCATAACCAACAGTCACATAATTAAAGAGTTTTTGTTTGTACTTTGTGTTTTTAACTAACTTCTAAAAGATTTTGTTTCTGTAAGTTTTGCTAGTAAAATCTCAGTAAACTGAAGTTAGAGAGTTAGTAGAATGTTAGAAAGAATTAAAGATGCTTTTTCTCATGTTACTCCCTCCACTGAAATACCGTGACCAATTGGTCATCTCAATGTTGTTTCAATAAGTCATCATTGTGGCATGACTTGGATATACTTCAGAATAAAAATAAAATGAGTTTTTCCTTATAATTTCAAATATCCTAACACAACGTAAAACATTAAAATCCAAGTAGCCATCTGGATTTTGGTAGCTTGTACTCAAAATTTTCTTTCTTTTGATTATTTAATCCTTTATACAAATATATTTAAAGAAATTCTGAAAACACTTTAATATATGAGTGCTAAGATGTTAACATATATCTGAATTTTAGGAGAATATGTAATTTGTTACAGCATAGTTAAATAATGATAAGATTAGACAAAATAAGTTCCAAGATTCATTCAGTTATGGATTTCTATGAATATATAATTTACAGCTTTAGGGTAGTATTTAAGAAAATAAAAAACTATACCAATTGTAGAATGGGAAAATTTGAAAATGTAAAATTATATATGATATTCAAACAACATATGAAATTATAAATTATTACTGACATAATGAAAAACGTTAATGAGGAGGACTAGGATTATTTTAAAAACTGTTTTTCAGTGGAACCAACAACATGATATAAAATTTTAATCATATGATCAGTGTGGAGGAGTAAGTGTATAGATATCTATTAATTTGTTAGGACTAAGGACATATGTAGAGTCATAGATGTACGTTAGGTACTTTGAACAAAGCAATGCTTAAAAAATAATGATGACCATTTTAACAGTAATCGTAAAACTACCAGTTCTTCAACAGTACATTCGATGATGTGTTAACCATGAAAATGCACCATTCTGGCTTCCTGTTGTTCTCAGCCAGTTTCCGAGCATGGCAGGCTCATTTCAGCAAGATGATGGTTTTGGCTCTAGGACTCACCATTAACCTAATAAAAATTTTGTTAGAACTGTGCTGCAGTTTGAGGCTCTTTCAACACAATCCTTCGTTTCCTCTCTTTTGTAGGTGTCAGACCTGAATTTTGTGGACTGAAGACTCTCCTCACCTTCTTCCACTCCTTTGTCCAATAAATCTCTTTCAGGACTAATATCATATTGATTATCTACTTCTTAGGAGATGCTACAATGGGCCAGGCACTTTCAATAACCAGTCAATATAAGCCACACAAGAGCTGTATAGCACAAGTTAGGAGATTAGGGCACGATGAGGTTAAGCGAGTAATTGAAGGTCATTTCATCAGGAAGTGCCAAACTGATATTCAACCAAGGTTGGTCTGATACTAAGTCTGTGTTCCTAAGTATCACACTGTACTATTTTCTAGTGAGTTTAGTATATTTTTCTAATTTTGTGCCAAAATATGTTGAAGTAACCATTTTCATTACTAATAATTATGATGTTTTTAAAAACCGTATTATTCATCTCAACTCCCCTCACATGTTACTTTCTTAATTGGTTGCATGGTAGAATATGTCAACAACATACAAATTAAAGGAAACAGTTTGCAATTATATAGTTTCTACACTGAACCCACAAACCATTCCATTACAAAACCATTGTTCTCAAGGTCTTCTGCAGATCCTGTTAAATATTTACATAAGCTCTATCACCCTAGGTGTTTTAAAAATCAAGTAAAAATATTCTTGGTTTGCATGATTTTTTCCTTCTTTTGTTTCAGTGTTAGAAGGATCAAAGTTCACTGGGTCAGAAGAGAAGACAATTAAGTCTGTGGTTTAATATTTTGATATTTGATATCCTAATGTTTCTGTAACACATTTTTTTAAATTACTAAAAATCTTGGTTAGCTCTTTCTGAATAACCCATCCACTCAACAGAAACCTGCTGGCATCTTTAATTGAAAAATTATTAAGAATAAGAATTTCACTTGAAAAGACATGATCAAATTAGTAAAACTTCTTTAACATACTAGGTCCTTCATCTGCTTCTTTATTATATTCATTTACCTTAACATTTTCAGTTATTTGTCATTGCTGCAGTTGTTCTAGTACCAGGTTTTAACTAACCAACAGTTTATTTCCTGTGGGCTTACTCAGATTTCATTCCTATCTTTTCTTTTTTCTCATTTTTTTATCTTTTATATGCAAATACAGAGACAGATAGTATCAAATGAAACTAAAATCTCTGGAAAGTATTTGTGTGGTGTGTGTGAGCAAGTGAGACAGAGACAGAAAGATTAAATCTTTGGAAATTTGGGCTTTTAATACTTCATTATGTACTAGATATCTTCTACATATTAACCAACATTTACAATTGTACTAAAATTTTTACTTACTTGAAACTGCCTTACAAATACTATATTCTCTAATCAACCAAAGAAATATTTTTTTAAGTATAAAAAATTGGTTTTTAACTTTATATCATTCTGTAAAGTGATGGGGACAAAACAGGTAAATAAAAGTAGTCTGCCTGATTTTGTTAGTTGGTCTATTGATGTTTTGGCTTTTTAGCTTTGTTTTGGGTACTGTTGGAGGTTGCAGGAAGTTACTGGAGGGGTTAGTGAGGGAGTAAATGGAAAGAATGCATGCTCAGACAAGGACAGTCTTCCACAAGTATAGGTTGAATGTACTCAGCTAGGTGTTACATCTTGATAAGCATTGCCAAAGTTTCACATACCAGATATAAAATATTTGCGCTGCAGCTCAGCAGAAGGTTGCACCTCGTGAGCATTTTGATGCTTTCCCCCTCTCTTTGCCTTGCTAGGTTCCTGTTGATCCTCAAGTTAGCACGATAGGTGGTTTTTCTTCTTACCCACAAATATCCCTTGAGTGGCCTCTTTCTAGATATCAGTCACTGTTTACCCATAATTTAAAACTTGTAAACCATTGGTTTTCCTATACCAATGAAAGTGTGAGTTTGTGTCTAAAACCCAAGGAAGTAGAACTGTAAGAATTTAATATGAAAGTACAAATACATGACCAGTTTTTCCTGTAAGTATCTGTTTGGTGGTCTGATAAAAGAAACTTTGCTTAAATATACTATAATATTGAGATTTTTGTCACCTAGGTATTCATTTCTTTTGGTCCTCAGTATTAAAAATCCATGTATTTCTCACTAGTTAGAATCATACCTGAAACTGTTGTCTGCTGCCCTGTAGGAAAGAATCAGTTGAAAATCAGTCCCAGTAATAACAAGAAAAAAGAACTACCTTGTTGAGACAACTTATCAGGACAGTGGAAGATGGGGACCAATATTAAATGTTAGTATTGCAGTAAGATCTCTTCTTGTAAATTCTTCACAGATTTGCTTATAGTGGATTCTGTGCAAATGCATTTATTTTGTAAGTAGGATCAAAGGAAAAACAGCAACCTTGATCAAAGTTGAAGAAGGTGTTTTAAATCTTTTGTTACAAGTTATTCAAATGCAAAAAAGAGTTGTATCTCCTTTCTGCTGTATTTAAATGGATTTTCAGTTAAACAAACACCTCTTATATGTGTGTAGATTTTATTTTTTTTCCTCCAAATACAAGATATGTATACAGACTGAGGATAAACTGTGAGAAACAAAAGAAACAGAAGAAATAGAAAAGATATCTAGCTTATCTTCTGGCAAAGATAAGCTTGTTTTTTAAAAAAATTTTTTTTATTATACTTTAAGTTCTGGGATACACGTGCAGAACGTGCAGGTTTATTACATAGGCATACACGTGTCATGGTGGCTTACTGAAGCTTTGCGTTTTCTATTAAGCCATTGTTACAGTAGCTTCA
This sequence comes from Macaca thibetana thibetana, assembly GCF_024542745.1. Classification (NCBI taxonomy): domain Eukaryota; kingdom Metazoa; phylum Chordata; class Mammalia; order Primates; family Cercopithecidae; genus Macaca; species Macaca thibetana. The sequence goes on along the minus strand of NC_065588.1, from coordinate 77,165,199 downwards.
GAATCTCTGTGAATTTAACATTAGTATCATAAAACTTGAGATCTGATAAAGACAATCTAATCTAAACCCCTCATTGCCCAGGTGGTGAAAAAAGTTCCCTTAAATCTCAGTTTAAAGTTGATTCCACAACATCAAAATAGTGTAATCTCATTAGTTTGTTACAAAATCACCAATAGCAAGTAGATTCACTTTTATTTATACCTTTTTTAGTACTAGAACTGTTAGCTGTAAGGCAATAGGGAACAATGTTCCCTATTAGTTGGCATATTGGGATAATTTTTGAATTACTACTTTAGATAGAGCATATTATGTTAGCAGTAACATGACATTTTGTTTAAAAAATCAGTATTCTCCACAGCAAGGGAAACAACCAACAGAGAAAAAAGGTAATGCATTAAATGGGAAAAAATACTTGCAAGCCACATATTTGATAAGGGGTTAATAGCCAAAATTTATGATGAACTCTTACAACTCAATAGCAGAAAAGCAACCCAAGTTTTTTGTTTGTGTTTTTGAGATGGAGTCTTGCTTTGTTCCCCAGGCTGGAGTGCAGTGGTGCTGTCTCGACTCACTGCAACCTCCATCTCCCGGGTTCAACTGATTCTCCTGCCTTAGCCTCCCAAGTAGCTGGGATTACAGGCGGGTGCCACGTCCGGCTAATTTTTTGTTTTTGTTTTTTGTGTTTTTTGTTTGAGACGGAGTCTCGCTCTGTCGCCCAGGCTGGAGTGCAGTGGCCAGATCTCAGCTCACTGCAAGCTCCGCCTCCTGGGTTCACGCCATTCTCCTGCCTCAGCCTCCCGAGTAGCTGGGACTACAGGCGCCCGTCACCTCGCCCGGCTAATTTTTTGTATTTTTTAGTAGAGACGGGGTTTCACCGTGTTAGCCAGGATAGTCTGCAACTCCTGACCTCGTGATCCGCTCACCTCGGCCTCCCAAAGTGCTGGCATTACAGGCGTGAACCACCACACCCGGCCAGCAACCCAATTTTTAAATGGGCAAAGGACCTGCACTGACACTTCTCCTAAAAGTTAGAAAAATAACCAACACATATATGAAAAGGTGCTCAACATCACTAATGAGGAAAATGCAAATTAAAACCATTAGGAGATACCACTTCACACCTGTAACAATGGCCATTAAAAACAAGGGATAATGAAGTTTGGCAAGCATGTGGAGAAAAGGGAACTCTGGGAAGGTAGATTAGTTCAGTCATAATGAAAAACAGTATGAAGGTTCCTAAAGCGATTAAAAATAAAACCGTCGGCAGGGCTTGCTGGCTCATGCCTGCAATCTCAACACTTTGAGACGCCAAGACTAGAGGACAGCTTGGGCTCAGGAGTTCAAGAACAGCCTGGGCAACACAGCAAGGCCTTGTCTCTACTAAAACTGAAAAAAAGAAATTATGTAGGCATAGTGGCATATGCCTGTAGTCCCAGCTACTCAGGAAGCGGAGGTGGGAGAATTGCGTGAGCCTGGGAGGTCAAGTCTGTAGTGAGCCGTGATCACGTTACTACACTCTAGCCTGTGTGACAGAGATCCTGTCTCAAAAAACAAACAAGCCTGGTGTGATTCCGTCCTGCGCGGCTGTTCTCTGGAGCAGCGTTCGTTTATCTCCGTCCGCCTTCTCTCCCACCTAAGTGCGTGCTGCCACCTGATGGAAGATTCGATGGACATGGACATGAGCCCCCTGAGGCCCCAGAACTATCTTTTCGGTTGTGAACTAAAGGCCGACAAAGATTATCACTTTAAGGTGGATAATGATGAAAATGAGCACCAGTTATCTTTAAGAACGGTCAGTTTAGGGGCTGGTGCAAAGGATGAATTGCACATTGTTGAAGCAGAGGCAATGAATTACGAAGGCAGTCCAATTAAAGTAACACTGGCAACTTTGAAAATGTCTGTACAGCCAACGGTTTCCCTTGGGGGCTTTGAAATAACACCACCAGTGGTCTTAAGGTTGAAGTGTGGTTCAGGGCCAGTGCATATTAGTGGACAGCACTTAGTAGCTGTGGAGGAAGATGCAGAGTCAGAAGATGAAGAGGAGGAGGATGTGAAACTCTTAAGTATATCTGGAAAGCGGTCTGCCCCTGGAGGTGGTAGCAAGGTTCCACAGAAAAAAGTAAAACTTGCTGCTGATGAAGATGATGATGATGATGATGATGAAGATGATGATGATGAAGATGATGATGATGATTTTGATGATGAGGAAGCTGAAGAAAAAGCACCAGTGAAGAAATCTATACGAGATACTCCAGCCAAAAATGTACAAAAGTCAAATCAGAATGGAAAAGACTCAAAACCATCATCAACACCAAGATCAAAAGGACAAGAATCCTTCAAAAAACAGGAAAAAACTCCTAAAACACCAAAAGGACCTAGTTCTGTAGAAGACATTAAAGCAAAAATGCAAGCAAGTATAGAAAAAGGTGGTTCTCTTCCCAAAGTGGAAGCCAAGTTCATCAATTATGTGAAGAATTGCTTCCGGATGACTGACCAAGAGGCTATTCAAGATCTCTGGCAGTGGAGGAAGTCTCTGTAAGAAAATAGTTTAAACAATTTGTTAAAAATTTTCCATCTTATTTCATTTCTGTAACAGTTGATATCTGGCTGTCCTTTTTATAATGCAGAGTGAGAACTTTCCCTACCGTGTTTGATAAATGTTGCCCAGGTTCCATTGCCAAGAATGTGTTGTCCAAAATGCCTGTTTAGTTTTTAAAGATGGAACTCCACCCTTTGCTTGGTTTTAAGTATGTATGGAATGTTATGATAGGACATAGTAGTAGCGGTGGTCACACATGGAAATGGTGGGGAGACAAAAATATACATGTGAAATAAAACTCAGTATTTTAATAAAGTAAAACAAACAAACAAAAAACAAACAAACAAACACAAAAACCCTGTCATAAGACCCAGCAATCTCTCTTCTTTATATATACTCAAAAGAGATGAAATTACCACTTTATATGTGTATTTACAGTTCATTGCAGCATTATTCACAATAGCCAACAATCTAAATGTTCATGGATGGGGGAACAGATAAATAAATGTGAGATATATATATATATATATATATATAATGAAATGTTATTCATCCTAAAGAGATCCTGCCATTTGCTACAAACATGGATGGACCTGGAGCACATTGTGTAAGTGAAATAAACCAGACACAGAAAGAAAAATATTGTATGATTAAACTTATATGTGAGATAGAGATAGATAGATAGATAGATAGATAGATAGATAGATAGATAGATAGATATTTTAAAATGTCAAATACACAGAGATAGAGAATGAAATAGTGGTTACTAACAGCAGGTATGTGGGAAAAGGAAATAAGGAAATGCAGGTCAAAGAGCACAAAGAAGCAGATATGTAGATTGAACAAGTTTACAGATCAAATGTACATGAGGATAAAGTTAATAAAATTGTATAGTATTAATAATTTTTGTTAAATAAGTCAATTTTAGCTGCCCTTGTACTTATGTGAGATGAGAGATATTAATATATATAGTATACACTAGTAACTATTTTACTACCTATATATACTGTATAACATCATGTTGTCAATTCCAAATATACACAATAAAATTTATTTTATAAAATAAATAGGTATTTTGCTTATTTTCACATTATATTCAGGTACAAAAATAACACTATCAGTATTAAAGGCACACCAATTAATATGAAAATATAATAATTCTCCCTTAGATAAGTGGAGTTATCATGAATAACATACACATCATTTGAAATTTCCATTTCAAAAAATCATAAAACCAAGCCTTCAAGTGAGAAATATCAGCAAACAATCTATCTTTAGTGTTCAAATTTCTTGTATTTTAAAGCACGAAACTTTACTGCATATTATTCTTTTAAATTCACACTGTTTTTAATTTAATGCAGTGCTTTAAGTACCGAGTGTCCTGAAGCTCTGGTATTTTCCTGTTAAATGAAGTATTTCCAACTAAGAGCTGATTCCTTGAAATGTATGTAGTTAGAGTAAACAGATAACCTACAGAATGGGAGAAAATATTTGTAAACTATGCATGCGACAAAAATTGAATAACCAGAATCTATAAGGAACTTAAATTAACAAGCAAAAGACAATCCCATTAAAAAGTGAACAAAGGACCCGAAGATACTTCTCAAAAGAAAACAGACAAGCAGCCAACAAACATATTTTTAAAATGGTCAACATCACTAATCATCAGAGAAAAGCAAATGAAATTCACAATGAGATACCATCTCACACCAGTCAGAATGGCTATTATTTTAAAAAGAACAGATGCTGGCAAGGTTGTGGAGAAAATGAAACACTTATATACTGTTGGTGGGAATGTAAATTAGATCAGCCACTATGGAAAGAAGTTAGAGATTTCTCAAAGAACTAAGAGTTGAACTACCATTCAACCCAGTAATCCCATTACTGGGTTTATACCCAAAGGAAAATATTAATAAATCATTCTACCAAAAAGACACTCACTTGTATGTTCATCGCAGCACTATTCACAATAGCAAAGACATAGAATTAACTTATGTGCCCATAAACATGGACTTGGATAAAGAAAATGTGGTGCATATACACCAAGGAATACTATGCAGCCATATAAAGAACAATATTGTGTCCTTTGCAGCAACATGAACACAGCCGCAGGTCATCACTCGAAGCAAATTAACATAGGAACAGACAACCAAATGCCACATATTGTCACTTACAAGTGGGATCTAAATGTTGGGTACACATAGACATAAAGATGGGAACAACAGACCCAGGGGACTACTGTAGTGGGGAAAGCAGGAGAGGGGTTAAGGGCTGAAAAACTACCTGTCAGGTACTATGCTCACTACCTGGGTGACAAGATCATTTGTACCGGAAACCTCAGCATGATGCAATACAGCTATGTGACAAACCTGCACATGTAGCCCCTGAATCTAAAATAAAAGTTGAAATTATAAACAAAATAAAAAATAAAAACAAATTGCTTTAAGCAAGTTAATTAGCAATTGCTTTTTCTTCTTTATTGAACAGATGTTTATGTATTTTGCTTATTTTAAAATTCAGTGTTTGTTTCATTATTGATCAATAAAAGCTTGTTATTCATTAGATAAGTTTTTTTAAAAAATAGCTATTGCACTTTATAAACGAATTGTCTAACTAAATCAAGAAAATAAAATTTAATTTTGCTGACTTAATAGAGAGTATTTTAGTGCTATGCAATACAATACTGAAAAACTAGATTAGTCACCCGGACTTTTACAAGTTATACTAAGTAAAATTTTCCTGTGGGAAATATTATCACATAGAACACATACTAAGATATTTGAAATTACTTTTAGGTCTGTAAAATCTAATTTGTAAGAATGTTTACTTCATTAGTTGGAGACACTTTGCCTTGAGCTGCTATTTTCTCCTTTTTATCCCTACAACTTCAGAGAGTTAGATGCTGAAAAATAAAGTAAATGAAACGAAATAACTGTTTTGAAAAAGAAAGTGTATTTATTGGGGAATAAAGCATTGCAATGGAATACACATTATAAACTATGTGTGTATTCAGGGAGGTAGAGAAAGACCAGAGTTTTTAAAGGAAAAAAGGAAGAGGGTTACATAATTGTTTTAAAATCATTATCCTTGGCTACAAAAATCAATAACAAAGGTGATGTCAGTCAGAGGTTGGACAGGCAGTTGCTGGGCTGATGTCCTTGCAGAAGTGTTTTTTGTGTAAGATGGCAACAGCTTTTGTGCAAGGTTATGAATTTTGCAGTCTTTTGTGATAGGTTCTGTTATCCAGCATGCAAACACAAGAACCCTTTCTCCACCGTCTTCCTTGAAAATAACTATTTAAAAAAATACCTGATGAGTATTTTTTCAGGTTAGCTGTTTTCTGGTCATTCTTTCCTATGCTCATTTAAAATTATGGAACCACATTTGGTGAAAATCACTGCTTTCAACCACTTGCCCTGCCTCTACGTTTTTCTTCAAATCTATTCTAATTGACTCCTTTTCTAAAGTCTTATTTGATCATCCTGGTTGAAAGATTTCTCTCTTCTAAACTCACATAGCATTCTGATACATGGAATATATTTTTCATTGTCTGTTATTTTGATCTGTATCAAATTGCCATTTGAATAGCCAAAAATGTTGGTAATTTCATATTATTTAAATTAATATATGCTAGGCCGGGCGTGGTGGCTCACACCTGTAATCCCAGCACTTTGGGAGGCCAAGGCGGGTGGATCACGAGGTCAGGAGATCGAGACCAACCTGGCTAACGCAGTGAAACCCTGTCCCGGGAGGCGGAGCTTGCAGTGAGCTGAGATCGTGCCAGGGCACTCCAGTGTGGGCAACAGGGCCAAACTCGTCTCAAAAAAAAAAAAAAAAAAAAAAATTAATAGATGCTAGTTTGTGTATGTTTTTAAATGTGTGATTCGTTCTATTCCCTCATGTACACCTTGTATACTAGATTTTATTATGTATAATTAAACATATATCACTTTCTCATCTAGCATGTCAATTCCTGATGTAAAGGAATGCCACATTTTTGTTTTTAAAGAAGAAGAGGACAAAAACAATTTTGTTGAAAGAATAGATGAGCATATATGACCATCGCAGTAAAGAAAGAGTCAATTCAGTTATTACATTAACAAACAAAATTAAGGTAGTTCAACCATTTTCTATTTGTAACACCTCCTAGCCAGAGCTTTTGTTATAAAACTTAGAAAAGAGAGAAGCAATATAAAATATTGCTATTTGATGTGTATTTATTAATCCAGAAGCATAGTTATTCATTCATTCATTCATTCATTCATTCATCCAACAGTATGTAGTTATCACCTATTATGTTTTAAAAATTATATGGGTGTGGGAGAGACAAAACTCATAATGTCAAATGTGTATTAAATATGAGATTTAATATACCAAGCACTATTCTAAATGCTTTTCACATTTTAACTCATTTTATCCTCATAATATCCTACCAAATGTTACCCACAGTTAACAAGTGGTGAAAATGGAACACAGAGAATCTAAGTAAGTTGCTTAAGGATACATACCTCAAAAATAGTAGAGATGGGCTTCAAGCAATGCAATCTAATTCCAAAGTCCATTCCCATAACCTGTAACTACTAGCTAGTACTCCTTCTGAAGAAAAGATCTACCTACATGATCCACTAGACTGAAAACAGAAATTATTCCTTCCTTTTTTTTTTTTTTTTTTTTTGGGGGGGGGGGTGGGGAGACAGGATCTGGCTCTGTTACCAAGGGAGGGGTGCTGTGTTCTGTGTTGCCATCATAGCTCACTGCAGCCTCTAACTCCAGCTCAAGCAATACTTCCACCTCAGCCTCCCTAGTAACTGGGACTGCGACTATAGGTGCCTGCAGACACATCGGCTATTTTTTTTTTTTTTTTTTTTTTTTTTGGAGAGATGGGGTCTACCTATGTTGATCAGGCTAGTCTTGAACACCTGGCCTCAAATTATACCTCACCCCTCCACCGCCTCGGCCTCACAATCACACCTTGAATTACAGGCATAAGCCACAGTGCTCAGCCAGAATTTGTTTCTATTGTTTTCATTCCTCCATTCTGAGAACCCAGACCAATGCCAGATACATTGTACACAGAATAGTTGTTGCTGAATAAATGAATTAATGCTCACCAAGAACTCCAGAACTAACAAGATAAGTTAAAACCTGTAATAAAGATTTTTTTTAAAGCATTGTGAAAGATCTTAGGGTGTAAGATTTAATTTAATAGAATTAGGTGGAGTTTCATGAGGGAATACTATGAACAGTTTTTGAAAGACATTAGCTACAAGAGTATCTCCGGTGTAGAAAACAGCATTGCAAAAGCTCTGAGTCTTACAATAAGTTAGGTTCTGCTGCTGGGTGTTAGAATAGAAAAAGGGTAAGAAATCTGTTTAAATTTCCCTGGGGTGAGAATACAAAGGGTGATGTATCTTGGTCTCAGGAGACTGTGTTTAATCCTAGGGGCAAAGGAACAGCTACAGGCTTTCTTTCTTCCCTTCTCTCTCAGTTTGAATGTACATTTTTAAAGTTCTTCAATTCATGAGCGGTTTTTTTCCGCCTTATAGCCTGTCGCCACTATATTTCAGCTAGATTTAGCAGAAGATCAGTCATTGAAAGAATACGTTTCAGATATTAAAACAATATAACAAATTATTAAACAAAACCTCCACAAAATCAAAGAGAGTGACTAGTAATTTAACTGTTTATTGGAACACAAAAACACTTTCAGAGGAAGATAACAAAATGCACAGTTTCTGCAACTTTGCTGCACAATTTCTAACATGCAATAAAAGGTGCTAGACTTCAAAGAAGCAACAAAATATGACCCATTGTCTATAAATTTTAAAATGCAATAGAAAATCACCAGAAATGGCCAATACATTGAAAATAGACAAAGTTTTTAAAGACACTATAATAAATATATTTCAATGAACTTAAAAGCAGACTTGAGGCAACAGATGGGGCAGTGAACTTGAACACAGATCAACTGAAATTATACAATCTAAAGAAAGAGAAAAAGGTTGTAAGAAAAAAACTGAGCATAGCCTTATAAACTAAGTGGTCTGACATACATGTGAATGGAGTTCTACCAAGAGAGAAGAATAGGGCAGAGATAAATATTGGATAAATTTTTCAAAATTTTCACGAGTTTGGTGAAAAACAAGAAACTTAGCTAACTCTACACAAGATAAATACAAAAACAGTACATCTAGGGACATCATAATCAAATTGCCAATGAATATCAAAGATGAAGAGAGTATCTCAAGTAGTAAGAGGGAAAATATATATATTACATTCAAGGGAACAGCAGTATGAATTGTGTGGACTTGTTTCTCATCAGAATAAAAAAATGAAGAAAATGGAATTACATCTTTAATGTGCTAAAAGAAATCAAAATTCTATGTCTACCAAAAATATTCCTCAATGATAATGATAAAGTCGATTTTTCAGATAAGCCAAAACTGAGATAATTCATCCCAAAGATCCACACTATAAGAAATGCTTGAGACTTTAGATTATAAAACGTGATTGGACAGACTGTTATTATTCCTTTATGTATTTCTCCCATTTCACATCATAGTGACTTATACAAGGTACGTACTCAAAAAATTTTTTCAGAAATCCATATTGTAATTAACAGTTTTGCACCAATTTATCTGAACTACCAATACTTAATTTTCCAACTTTACTTTTGCAATTTTTGTTTTCCTAATCCAGTTCTATTTTTTCTGAAGTTTGAAGATTTTTATTTAATTGTACTCTCCAAAAATTTTACTAAAACTGGGTCAATATTTACTGAAGGAATGAGACTTGTGATATGTAAACAGGAATTCTGAATAACCAACAATTTTTCTTGAAAGATTTGCAGTTTCATTTTATTACTGCCTAAAGTGCTTAAATAATTATCTTTTGTTTAGCAACATTACACATTATCATGGTATAACATACTTAATATCCCTACCTTTATGTTCTAGACACAATACGATTTAAAAAGTATTAATGTGCATTTTGCTGGGATAAGCTTTAACCTATGGCCTGCAAGAAATAATTGTGGGAAATATACTGCCACTACGTGTTTTTTTGTCAGGACAAAAAATTATTGCACCCCTAAACATTCTATTATTTCACTATTTTAATTTCCAGAACTAGAATACAAACTCTTCATAGATAGAATGGAATTTAGATCTTCTTGGAATCCTTTGGTTCGATGCTTTCTACCTTGTAGCTGCTCAGCTACTGGTGAATTAAAGAAAGAAATAACGAATTTTATAAATAACAGAATCACTAGTCTAGTGCACAGTCTTTTAAATTTGTTATTTGAAAATAGATCCTAAAGAAATTGGATTGCTTGCCACACTATCTAATTATTTATGTTGTAGACCTCATAGTCTAACGCCACTGGATTGTCTGTATTTACTGACTTCCTACTACTCATTCTTTCTTTCCGCTGCTCCCAGTATTCCACGAAACTCCATTCATCAACATCACAGTGATTTCCATCTTACTGAATGAAGTGGTTTTTAAAAAAATTTCTCATCATATTCCAACTCATAATACCAGTACCGAATCTGATACTGAAATCCTTCTTTCTTGAGCTCTCTATGATATCACATTTGCCTAATTTTTATCCACATTCACCAATTATATGTGTTAAATTTTATTTTATGCCTTTTTGGTTATTTGTTGAATTTGTTATATTATTCTATAATGCATTGATGATATAATCACATTTTAAAAGATCAGTATATCCTTGAATTACTGTAAATAATATTGAATAACTATGTGATTATGGAAGGTCATCAGTTTATTGATTTTTTAATCACTTTCATAGGCTGTTTTATTCTACATATTCATAAGTAGATTTGCATCAATGAGAAAGGGCATCTTTATTTGAACTCAGAAGCATTTTAACATTGAAAATGATAGAAAACATTTTTCCATTTTTCTATTCTGTGGTAGTTTATACAACATTTGATGTACCTACGATACAGTTTGTGAACTCTGCATCCCCCATCCCCATTTTCCTTGGTGCTTTTTATGAGAGAGCAATGAGAAGATAAGTAACTAAGCCATTGCTATGTTTTGGGTCTTTTATTTTTGGAAACTGAGATTGTAAAATATTTATAGTGATTTAAATCTGCTATGGCAGAAAGGATATTTTCTCTCTGCTAAAGTCTCTGCTCATTGAAATATATGAATATACTTTCTATAGCATCTCCTCTCTACTAAAATTAATGTTAAATTAAACTTTTTCGTCAACTAATCTACCTTTAAGTTAATTAATGTTCAAGCATCCTATGTCTATTCATTGTGTAATTAAAATTTTAAAAGTTAAATTGAGTTTATGTCTAGGGAATCACTAACAGTGATAACTGGATTACAAGACATTTTGTAGAATAATGAAAAAAATAAAATGAATCCAAGGAAAAATGCAGCAAGCCATTTATTTTAATATCTTCAATATTTAGGAAAGTAAATCACTAAATTAGTCTCTCCCTTTTTTTTAAACCAAAGACTCATTACTTATAAGCCTCCTGAACTAGTCTGTGACTTATTTTACAAGTTTAATTCAATTAATTTGTATGGTACGATCAAATCAAAATTTGACTCTTATACTCCTTTAGCTTTCAAATATAAAATAAAAGCCTTCCAATTACAAAGAAAATGAGGAATAATACTAATATTTATTAGTGCAAGTTAAAAATAGCTCAATAAAAAGTATTATCCAGTTCCCAATTTTCATGTTTTTAGTAATAGGCTTTAAATGATGATCAATACAGGAGACCCACTCTTTTTCAATCTGTGGCTTTCTACATGTGAGCTTCTTATTCATCATGGTTTCATAGCATCTCCTCCAGGCCAGGTGCTGTAATCCCAACACTTTGGGAGGCCAAGGCAGGAGGATTGCTTGAGGCCAGGGGCTCAATTCCCATCTGGACAACAAGCAAGACCCTACCTGTAAAAAATAATAATAATAACAAAAATTAGGTGTGGTGGTGCACACCTATTGTACCCACTACTTGGGAGGCTGAGGTGGGAAGATTGCTTGAGCCTAGATGTTTGAGGTTACAGCAAGCTATGACCATGCCACTACACCCCTGCCTGGGCAACAGAGTGACACCCTGTCTCTCTCTCTCTCTCTCTAAAAATATATATATATATATCTATATATATATATATAAAATGTATATACACACACATATACACACAGACACACACATATGTATATACTGCATGCATATTTCAAACTATCATATATCATATATCATTACATTTAAAAGTTGCTACTTTCTGCTTCAAGTTCCAACACTATATTTTGGTTACAAGTTTGAACACACCATATTTCACAGCTTTTATTCTAACCTCCCATTGTTACTTGATTAATAGTTTACAGGCACTGTGTGGAATCTGCTTCTAAGAGTAAGCTAATTATTTCTGTCAAAATAACTACCCCAGAGATTATTGAATAATTTCTATGATGCCTACATTAATGCATTTTTATGTAGTTCACCTCCAGCCACATAAACGCAGTCATCCATTTTCTTATTAATGACTTGATTGTGTATCTAAAAAGTTTGATCCTTTTCTCCTTTCAGGTCTTTGTTTAAATGTTACCTTTTTGGCAAGATCTTCCCTGGCCATCTTGTTTAACAGTATACTTCCAATATAACCTACCCACTACCATGATTTGTTTTGGCCCATAGCACTTATCACCATCTCATGTTTTATATTTTATTTGTTTGTCTTCTGCATCAACCCACTTGGATGTAAGTTTCATATAAGTGATATTACATAACTTTGTTCATGCTCTAACCACTGATACTAGAATAATTTTTGGAATATAATAGGTTCTCAGTAAATATTTGTTGAATAATTCTTTTAAAAAAAATCCTAAAATGATGTGGACATTATAGAAGAAGGTATATAGAAATTTTCAGGTAAACTTCAAGAGCACTTGCACAATTTGCCAACAAAAGTAAGTTTATGCGAGTTTCTGGACTTCCTCATAATATGTATACAGCTGTGTAGGGCATACTATTTAGCAGAATCTTGAAGCAGAAAATATGAATGAAGTTCTTAGTACGCAGGATTCATGTTCACAGGGCAGATATTAAATTACCAGTGAAATGATGAGGTGAACATGTGCTGTAACGAGTGGAAATACGCTAGAAGCTAGAAAACAAAATCGGATGTGCTAGTAATAGGTTGTTTCTGTTTTCCCTGAGCTCTGGTGTCTCATTCAGTCATCCTCATTGTAACTTGCTTCTCACTGCCAAGAACACTCTGCAGGAAAAATATAAGGCAGTCTGTCTCTATCGGTTTCCCCCCATATCTTTTGGCATGTATAATACTCTGGGAAATAAAGACCCTAAATATAGTTGGTTGCTCTACTATTTAAAGTGCTCCTCAGTGTCTAATGAAGCAAAGTGCTCTATAACTGAGTAGGTAGGGGCGTCATTGCCAGAGCAGCTGGTGTCATAGCTCATTTTGGCACTAGTGACTGATGCAGGGTGAAGAAAGTAGCAATATGCCAGGTGGAGATAAGTCACTTAGCTGGCTGATTACATCAAATTGCTTCCAATATAATCAGCCAGGACACATTTACAAAATTGGCATTTCAAATCATTATACGGAAGTTGAATTAATCACGTAGGTATATGGCTTCATATTAGGTGTTCAGTATGTGTTCATAATAGGCACTTAATACAAATGTTAATTATAATGTATGGAGGAGGAAAATAGAACAAATGAAATCATAGCTGATTTTTTGTAAAGTTAGGCTTACCTTTACATTATGACTAGAATATTGTCCTAATCAAAAACTCTGTTAGCTTTAATAAATGTTTTCGATTAGCCTAAAATCTGACAGTTCCAGGTTGCCAATTATTTCTGAGAAAACTCAGAAATAAGAGATGGCAACCTGGAACAGTCAGCACCTGATTTTCTTTGTGTCAATCTCCATTTAGAGTCAATCAGAATTAGATTACAACTCATTTTTAAATTTACCTAGTTCTCCGTTGCTCTGTGTCTGCCAGCTCCTGGATCCAAATTCAACTGTGCTGTGTCCTGCATACATTCCTCTTGATTAAGAACCTCTATTGGTTGGTTGTGGCAAGGTTTTACACAGTGCCTTGATCCCACAGAGTCCATTTAAACTGTCTTGCCATTTTCACATTTCATTACATAGAGAAAATGGAATATGGGAAAGATTGCAGTATAGTATAAATCATTTTTTCTAACCTTTGAAATGATGACATGACAAATGGCAATAAAAAATGTGTTTTTAAATCCAAGTAGAGTGACATTGACATTGACATTAACCTAAATGTTAATTTACAGTTTAAGCAGTTCTAAGAACTGAATGATTCCTTTTCTTAGGAACTTTAAGACAGGCAACATCAATATTAGAGAGTCTCTGTACAACATTGTCCCTTTAGCTAACAATGTTGTGCACTTAAAAATTCGTTAAGATGCTAAATTTTATGTTAATTGTTCTCACCACAATAAAAAACCAAAAATCGTTTAATTTCAGTCACTGTCATTAGATTTATAATATCATTATATTTTTATAGACTTTTCTAAGATAAATATAGTATCAATTTTAAAAAAAGAATAGACGGGAAATTTTTTTCCATTTCAAAACAGTTCAGGTAGAGAAATTTCTAAAATATCACCCCAGCACACATGTGTGCATGCACACACACACACAAATGGGAAAAAATCACATCAAACTGTTAACTCTTGTTATTTTAGGAAAGATTATGACTTTTAAAATTTCACTTATTAAACCAGAAATACTACTTTTTGAAATTTAAAATATTTAACAATATAATTTTAATCACAAAAAAGAATAAACTCTCTCTTTAAAGAAGTCAGTATGCCCCTAGTTTTTATTGAGCACATTAAGGACACTATAAGTTATTTGCCTTAAACAAGGAAATGCACTTATTCTACTATATTTATTTCTTGAGTGATTTTGTAGCGGAACATTGACTTCTTTTTCTATCTCATATCCTACCAGCCATCTTATTTGGGAAGAATTCCCCTGATTTAAGTAATGAGAAAATTCTACCTCTTACTACAGAAATGGAAGCATCTAGATATCTCCTCTCCAGGACTCCCTTGGCTGCCAGGTCATGATGCTTGACCAGTGAAGTGCTTCAGCTTCAACTTTGAATTTTGAGATGGTGATGCAAAGATTCAGGTCCAACCAACTCTAGCATAGCAATATTGAGAGAGTCTTGCAGAGGTGTCGAGAATGGTATCCTGAGCACAACCTTGGTTGTGTTCATTGATGCCTAACCCTTCGGTGCATGCTTATGTTCTCAGACTGAATCTTTAGCTTTCCTGGAATTTTTTAACTAATCATTATTCATCCAGAAAACAATTTCTGCTTAACTTCTCCAGAGGTGGCGTTGCTGCTTACTACAGAAACTCTGGTAAAGAAATGGGTACTTGGGAATAGACTGTAGACAGTAGATACTTAGAGAAATGAGGATTCTTGCCTAAAGAGAACTGAAGGGAAATAAAAATCCCCTGTAACTATCAACAGTTGGAAATCCAGCAACTAAGGTATGCAAGGCATAAGGAATTCAAGACTGTAAGACAGGTGGCTATTTATAGTTGTAACAGAAAGCTTAGAGAGAAAGAGAATGAAACCCACGCTGTCCTACTGCCTAGTCCCATATGGCTAAATATGCCAGGAATATTGAAGACTTAGTGCTTAAGAATAATAACATGTAAGTCTGTCGTTAATAATTTTATATTGCTTATGTATTGAAATTATATTTTGATTACATTTCATTAAATAAAATATAAAATATGATTTTATTTGTTTACTTTTACTTTGTGGCTACTAGAAAATTTAAAATTGCATGCAAGGCACATATTTGCATCTCATATTGTTTCTATTAACAGCACTTCCCTAAACCATTAATGTAAGGGCCAGTCTGAAACTCTGCTACTTTCTATTACTGTACTTTAAAAATTAAAACTTAAGAAAAATTTATCTTACAGCATTGATAATGAACCAGCCAAATACCAAAATTTGATTGCCAAATTATAATATCGTTGAAATCATGGTCTTACTAATTCTCTTACATGAAATATATGGCAATGACCAAGAAAGAGTGAGGACACGAAAGAGACGCGTCAAGAAGAGAGGTTCTGGAAGACTTGAAATATGCTTATTCCTCAATCCCACTAACCTATTGCCAGACAAAGAAACCCCTTCCCATTTGCTTAAAATTCTGCAACTCCCTTACATGAGTGTTATCTGGGAAATTAAGCCAGTATCTTTCATATCCAATGACGGCACATTTTTCATTGTTTCTATTCTTCCAGCTGAAGCCATTATCAACATGGTTTCGAAATTGCAGACTCACAGGCTCAAAGAATTTCAGAACTTTTGTTCTTATGTCTGCAAATGTGTGGAAATATTAATGAAAATAAATTCTGAAAATATTTAACAAAGGAGGAAGTAATATTATTTAAAATAGGACTGAAAGTATCAATATAAACACACCTCCCAGAGATTCATGATTCAGTGTGTTACCTCAAATATTGGGTCTAATTATTTGCTCCCCTAGAATGACGTTACCAGTTACCCACATTACTGTGCCTTGGTGAAGGCTGTTAATGGAAACACAATGTGAGCTGCAAATATGTGCCTTGCATGCAATTTTAAATTTTCTAGTAGCTACAAAGTAAAAGTAAACAAATAAAATTACCTTTCATATTTTATTTGATGAAATGTACTAAACATTATAATTTCAATATATAAGCAATATAAAATTATTAATGACAGATTTTACATCCTATTACAGGATGTAATAAGAGAAAGGGATTTGCTCACACCTTTAAAGGAATTGGTACATTGAGCCAATGTTAATTCTCATTTCCCACACTGCCATTGCAATCACCAGTAAGAATGGGAGTGTGTTGCAGTTAGAAAGTTGGTGGAATTTTGACCCAAGTCTGCCACTTGGTTAAGTCAATTAAAGCCTAGTTGATAGGGATTATATTTCACAAGTTCCTAAAATGATTCTGCAAGTTGTGTTTCTGTTAAAAGAAACCACAGTCTATTTCTATTGCTTGCAACAAAGGGCATTCGCTGGCTGACGTAAATTTATAAAGCTTAGTAATTTATTCCATTTATTGAAAAGGGTACTGATGTTGATAATACGTCTACTTTTAATTTCAGCTTTTAAACTAACAACTGTATGACTTTTAGCACCTACCTTCTTCACCTGTGAAATTAAAATATTTCGCTATTATTTTAATTGCTTCCAAGCTTAAAATTTTTGATTCTTTACACCATAACAATCTAAATGTAGCAAATGTCTCCAAATTAAATTTGTTTCAACCCAATGGTTTAACAGCTCCCACACCATATAATCGTGTGTCAATAGAATTAGAATTATTGACAAAGCCTTCTCTAAACCTGAGGATATTTTTATATTTTTCTCCTCATACTTGTATTAACCGAAGTTCTAAAACATAAAGCTTCATTTATTGATTTGCCTCCTTTAAAAAGTGTTGCCTCCTCGTCCTTTTTTTTTTACATTGTGATTTACAGCCTTTGATTGTTAGTTTACAATTACAACAAAGTCAACTTCTCTAATCTACAATAGAATATAATCTCTAGGCAAAGGAGGAAGACAAATATAAAATGAATAGTTTTACAAATATGTAACAACAAATGTGGTAAGTGCCCCAAAGTTTAATAGGGTGTTATGAGAACGCATAATGAAGCACCTGGCAGATAACTGCCTCTGAAAGAAGCAACAGGATTTTCAGAAGTGTACTAAAGATGGAATCTGGATCAAACTAAGCCTGGTAGCTAACAGATAACAGGGCTGTTCTCCAGCTGATGTGTTTAATGCAGATCAAACTGAAGCACAGGGTAATGTGTAGTATGTCAATCTGCTGACATAAGAAGTTTTATTAATCCTCTTTTCCTCTTAGAGTTCTGGAGCCTGAAACCTCAAAGGGCTTAGGTCGAGGTTTTCTCCCCTCACCAGCTCCAATTAGGTGTTCGTATCTCTTGGGAAAGATAGTGATGAAAAAGCAAATAAATGCCTTCAGGTTACTTCAAACATCAAGCTATCTGCAAAACTCTGCCTTACATGTATGCAGCATCTCCTTCTCCTGGTTAGTTTCATCTTCTTTTAAACTAAAAGAATAAAAGTTTTAAACTGCAGGAAATAAACCAGAGTTCTTCTCAAGCAGCATAGAGTCCTATAAAAATCCACTAGTCACAAAGCAGAAAGTAGATTTTCTTGTAGGCTACTGGCCTCGTTTCCTTTGACACTTGAGTTTAATTTAGGTCCTGGGCATGAGCTTGTTTTCACAAAGGTATTTATAGAGAGAAGAAAAGAGAGAGAAGCTTAAATTTGAATTTCATCAATGCCTTCTGAGATCAGGGCTTTTTCCAAGGAACATGAATGCATTTTCTTCAGACTGGCAGCTTCCTAAATGCAGTCACCTGGGTAAGTGACAGGCCTGCAGCAAGGAGGTGGAGTTATAATTTTATACTGTCTTCTGCATGGACAAATCACCTAATCACCTAAGCCTCAACTTTCCAGGCTGTAAAATGTAGCCAAGAATGCAATTATCATGAAGAATGGATGAAATACATATGTGAAGTGTTTAGTACAGTGCCTGACGAATATCTGCTCAATAAATGTTAATTATTAACATACTATCATCACTATTTTTTAACAGACAGCCAAAACCAGAACTGTGGTGGAAATAAGAGTGCACAAAAAGATGAGAGACAAAAAGAAGCATATTCATGTCACACAGTAAGCCTCGGAAAACATTTTAATTTATATAAGACCTATGTTCATCTGCGTTATTCATTTTAATCACTTTTATTGATTGTGTATTTTTGAATTGATCTTTTAAAATTGTATCACAAAGCAGCACATTACAATATTTAAGAGTAAGGTTGGTGGAGTGAGAATGCCTGGATATGAATGTAGTTTCCACCATTTTCAAGCTATATTAGTTCAGACAAGTTCCCCTTCTAAACCTTTGTTTTTACATCTTTAAAGTAGGAGTAATCGATATTAGCCCTTTGTCAGATGAGTAGATTGCAAAAATTTTCTCCCATTCTGTAGGTTACCTGTTCATTCTGATGGTAGTTTCTTTTGCTGTGCAGAAGCTCTTTAGTTTAATTAGATCCCATTTGTCAATTTTGGCTGCTGTTGCTGTTGTTTTGGTGTTTTAGACATGAAGTCCTTACCCATGCCTATGTCCTGAATGGTATTCCTTAGGTTTTCTTCTAGGATTTTTATGGTATTAGGTCTAACATTTAAGTCTCTAATCCATCTTGGATTAATTTTCGTATAAGGAGTGAGGAAAGGATCCAGTTTCAGCTTTCTGCTTATGGCGACAAAGTGCTAATATCCAGAACCTACAAATAACTCAAACAAATTTACAAGAAAAAAAAACAAACAACCCCATCAAAAAGTGGGCAAAGGATATGAACAGACATTTCTCAAAAGAAGACATTCATACAGCCAGCAGACACATGAAAAAATGCTCATCACTGGCCATCAGAGAAATGCAAATCAAAACCACAATGAGATACCATCTCACACCCGTTAGAATGGCGATCATTAAAAAGTCAGGAAACAACAGATGCTGGAGAGGATTTGGAGAAATAGGAACACTTTTACACTGTTGGTGGGATTGTAAACCAGTTCAACCATTGTGGAAAACCGTATGGCGATTCCTCAAGGATCTAGAACTAGAAATACCATATGACCCAGCCATCACATTACCGGGTATATAACCAAAGGATTATAAATCATGCTGCTATAAAGACACATGCACACGTATATTTATTGTGGCACTATTCACAATAGCAAAGACTTGGAATCAACCCAAATGTCCATCAGTGACAGACTGGGTTAAGAAAATGTGGCACATATACACCATGGAATAAAAAAGGATGAGTTCGTGTCCTTTGTAGGGACATGGGTGCAGCCGGAAACCATCATTCTCAGCAAACTTTCGCAAGAACAGAAAACCAAACACCACATGTTCTCACTCATAGGTGGGAATTGAACAACGAGATCACTTGGACATGGGAAGGGAAACATCACACACTGCGGCCTGTTATGGGGAGAAGGGACGGGGGAGGGATAGCATTGGGAGTTATAACTGATGTAAATGACGAGTTGATGGGTGCAGCACACCAACATGGCACATGTATACATATGTAACAAACCTATACGTTGTGCACATGTACCCTAGAACTTAAGAACTTAGAAGTATAATTTAAATAAAATAAAATAAAATAAAGTAGGAGTAATCATAGTGCCTCCCTCACTGGTTTGTTGTCAGGATCAAATAAAATAATGCACATAAAGTTCTCAGAACAAAGCAGTCTAACACAAGCTAAGCACTCAGGAAATGTTATTTCAAAATACAGTGTGTCACTTAACAATGGGGATACATCGCATCATTAGGCATTGACTGTGCAAACATCATAGAGTGCAGTAGTTTCACAAACCTATATGATATGGTCTACTACACATTGAGGGTGTATGACTTCTAGGCTGCGAACCTGTACAGTATATGACTGTACTGAATACTGTAGACAATTGTAACACAATGATACATATTTGTATATTTAAACATAGAAAGGTAATAGGTTGTGGCACAACCTTAGGATGACTACGACGTGGTAGGCGATAGGAATTTGTCCATTCCATTATAATCTTAGGTAAGCACCATCATATATGCACTGTGTCATAGGTTTTACATCTTCCTTAATGATCAATCATGTTCTCTCATTTCCCATCCTGTGAAGCCTGTTTAAGGGTTTAGCTCAGTGTGTTAAGAGTCGACCTGTCAATTCTTTGAAAAAGGGCAGGCTAAATCAAATTGTGTTGCCAAATCTCAAATTTTCAGGATTCATTTGAGCAATATCATGGTATTAGTCAGGGTTCGATTAGAAAAAAAATTGTTTTTAACTCTCTGATATTTAAAGCAAGAATAAATTTAATACAGTGAACATAGTGATTTAAAAATGCATAGAAAGGGCTGGAGGAGCAGCGATCATAAAGAACATTCGCTATTACTCAATCACGAAGAACACTCAGTTTCATCACCAGCCATGAGAGGATTAGGAAGTTTCAGGAATCACAGGAAGCCCTCCACCATGGATCTCAGCTCACCATAGCACCTGATGAACAATTTCCAGGGGATCCGCAGGAGCTGCAAAGCATCATATCTGTTGAAGCCCAAGACATCTCCCCATTGAATAAAGAATAATGGTTAGTGCTTTTCATTCACCTTTCAGACTTTGTAACCTCTGCTTGCTGAACTCTAACCAGAATACCTGCTGGCAAAGGATTCTGGGACACGTATTTTCTAGGCTTCTAGTCACTGTGATTTGAGGACAGCCAGAAAAAGAAATAAGGGTGCATGCTGGCTGCTCCAAAAGAAATAATATGCAGCAGTCACTCCTCTGGCCATTTAGCATCTATATAAACCTTTCTAACTATGTTTAAACTTTTAAACACCAAAAAAAAAAAAAAAAAAAAAAAAAAATAGCAACGGTCTAAAATCTAACATATTGGAATTATTTCTTATTCAAAAGAAATTTACTCTCTCAATACAAAGAAAAGATCACAAATTCTACGAGTTATTTTACCCAAATTAGTAATGTTACATATTCTTCCAGTTTGGTAACAATCCTTTTTGATAAACTTTAACCTAAACATTAAATTATCAGGTTATCCACCACCAAAATACTTGATATAAAAAATTACATAG
This sequence comes from Macaca thibetana thibetana, assembly GCF_024542745.1. Lineage (NCBI taxonomy): Eukaryota > Metazoa > Chordata > Mammalia > Primates > Cercopithecidae > Macaca > Macaca thibetana. The sequence continues at coordinate 77,143,886 of NC_065588.1, read as the reverse complement.
GTTAATATACACAAATATATTCATAGCAAATGCCTGAGTACTATAGAAATTTCTGTCTCTAGATATAAAGCAATAATTAATATTAACAACTTCCCTTTCTGGTAACTGTTCTATGTCCTCAGCTGGTACCTAAGGTGCTGTGGTTCTTTGCTTGGCAGGGTGCCCTAAACTTTAATGATCTTACCTGTATTCAGTTGCTAGAGTTGTCCCTTAATTTCTCCCTCTGTAGATGGAAGCAGTACGAGTTTTCCATACTCCACCCCACTGTGTAGCAGTGACCTTCTTTTCCCTTAATAATCAGGATCATTTACCCCAAACTGTTCAGTACACCCCTGAATTGCCTGTTAGTTCATTTATATGACATATTAAGATGGCAATTTCAACTTCTATTTGCATAGACATTTGGTTTTATTCCATGGTAGAAGAATTCCTCCCTTAGGAACCGGAGCCCAAAGTTGTTGGGACAGGAATTGGGATATTAAGAGTGAGACCGGCCGGGCGCGGTGGGTCACGCCTGTAATCCCAGCGCTTTGGGAGGCCGAGGTGGGTGGATCACGACGTCAGGAGATCGAGAGCATCCTGGCTAACACGGTGAAACTCCGTCTCTACTTTAAAAAAAAAAAAGCCGGGCAATCCCAGCTACTTGGGAGGCTGAGGCAGGAGAATGGGGTGAACCCGGGAGGCGGAGCTTGCAGTGAGCCGAGATCGCGCCACTGCACTCCAGCCTGGGCGACAGAGTGAGACTCTGTCTCAAAAAAAACCAAAAAAAACAAAAAAGAGTAAGACGAACCACGAACCACTCTTATTTCTTCCCCTGGTTCCACACCCATGTGTTCTCCTGTATCTGGGGGTGATAGGGTACCCTGTAAAACCAGTGACTCTCATAGTGTTAGTTTATCTTCTCATTAATCTCACAGCAAATGAGTTCCTTGGTCAGAAACAATAGTTGGGATCCTATGACAGTGATATGGTTTGACTCTGTCTCCCCACCCAAGTCTCATGTTATAATTCCCAATGTTGAGGGAGTGACCTAGCGGGAGGTGATTAGATCATGGGGGCAGATTTCTCCCTTCCTGTTCTCACAATAGTGAGTTCTCACAAGATCTTGTTTTTAAAAGTGTCGAGCATGGGTGGGCGCAGTGGCTCATGCCTGTAATCCCAGCACTTTGGGAGGACAAGGCAGGCAGATAGCTTGAGCCCAGGAGTTTGAAACCAGTCTGGGCAACATGGTGAAACTCCATCTCTACAAAAATTACCCAGATGTAGTGACACCTGCCTATAGTCCCAGTTACTGGGGAGGCGGAGGTGGAAGCACTACTTGAGCCCAGGAGGCGAGGCAGAGGTCGCAGTGAGCTGAAATCACGCCACTACACTTCAACCTGAGCAACAGAGCAAGATCCTGTCTCAAAAAAAAAAAAAGTGTGTAGCATTTCCCTCTTTGCTCTCTCTCTCCTGCCCCACCATGGTAAGACATGATTGCTTCCCCTTCACCTTCCGCCATAACTGCAAGTTTCCTGAGGCCTCCCAGCCATGCTTCTGTACAGCCTACAGAACTGTGAGTCAAATAAACCTCTTTTTTTCATAAATTACCCAGTCTCAGGTAGTTATTTACAGCAGTGTGAGAACGAACTAATACAGACTGGGAGTAAGGCATTCAGTGAATCCAAGCATCATGTTTCTGACAGAATATTATGGGACTGGGAAGGAAAATGCATACCCACAGTGTCTATTTCAGTGATTTCAAATTGTTAACCTTAGTATGATATAAAAATCCAATGTAATCAGTTTGCCACCAGATGACTGGCTGGTCCTGGGGAATGGTATCATTAGAGACTCAGCTTTCATCTCAAGCTCTTGGCAAACTCATTATTTAGCAACTTTCCTGGCCAGATTAGCCTTGGAGAGGGTTACACTCATATGGTTTAACTCTTGGATAATTTCCACTGGAGCTGCATTGAACACTTTTTCTTGGATTTATTGAGCAAACACTAGGTGGTTGTTGAAAATGACTGATATTGACCAGGCATGGTGACTCATGCCCATAATTCAATACTTTGGAAGGCTGAGATGGGAGGACTGCTTGAGGACAGGAGTTCAAGACCAGCCTGCACAACATGGCAAGATCCCATCTTTACAGAAAATCTTTAAAAAAAATAAAAAAGCCAGGCATGGTGGCACTTACCCCTGTAGTCCTAGCTACTCAGGAGGCTGAGGTAGCAGGATTGCTTGAGCCCAGGAGTTTGAGGCTGCACTGAGCTACAGTCATACCACTGCACTCCAGCCTGGGAAACAGAGCAAGACCCTGCCTCTGAAAACAAAAAAGCATTAAGACAGACTGACTTCCAACATCCACCAGGTCACCTTGTCTGTGTGATTATCGAGACTCCTCTGCAGTGTATGCCCTGTGCCAAGGCAGTGTATATGTGAGATACAAATATATTTGCACTAAGTAATGACCCAAGAGGTCTTTTGCTGATTTCCCATTTACTTCTTCCTCTGAATACCTTGTCACTGATCCTCAAGTCAGTTTCCTTTCATGTTTATTATTATTCAGAAAATCTATTGAGATCATTCATTGTTGGGTATGTATCCATATGTCTAGTCATCTCCACTACCATTAAAGTGCACTGCTCAAGTTTCTGCCCCTACTGTCTTCTAGGACCCCAGTGAGTGGAGTTGTTATGTTATAGTTGTATAGCTCTTACTTTGAAAATCCATTTTTAATGTGTAAACCAGCCTTACATTTTTTGCTTTCTCATACAGCTGGTTATAGAAAACTTCCCATGAGATCACAGGTACAGGCTTTAGGAATGGTGGGAAGGCATGTTGCCTGCAGACTCTAAAGGGGCTTTTCCTCAATGGCAGGGGCGTGTAAGGTGTAGAAACTTAACTTCCACCTTGTAGAGAATGAGTGAATGTGGCATAGACCACTGACAACTTAGAAACTTCACCATGGTGGCAGGCGCTCAAATTTTCATGGGGAATACTTCCCACCATCTGGCACATTATGTGCCACACCAAGGCATCTAGGGTATTTGTTGATTCTTGCCACCAGATCCTAAAAAGATACCATCAGTGTAGTGAACCCAAAATCCTATGGGTTGGAGAGATGACCCAGATTTCTGTAAAGAGGTAGAAAATTAAAATTATCCTGGTAAGTGAAAAAAAACTGCTACTAGTAATCTCTTCTAATTGGCTTAACTTCAAAGACAGGTTATAGTTTTTCATGTATGTGAACTGGTGCTTTAGAAAAGATTTGGCCCGGCGCGGTGGCTCAAGCCTGTAATCCCAGCACTTTGGGAGGCCGAGGCGGGCGGATCACAAGGTCAGGAGATCGAGACCACAGTGAAACCCCGTCTCTACTAAAAATACAAAAAATTAGCCAGGCGCGGTGGCGGGCGCCTGTAGTCCCAGCTACTCAGGAGGCTGAGGCAGGAGAATGGCGTGAACCCAGGAGGCGGAGCTTGCAGTGACCCGAGATCGCGCACTGCACTCCAGCCTGGGCAACAGCGTGAGACTCAGTCTCAAAAAAAAAAAAAAAAAAAAAAGAAAAGATTTAACATTTGGTGAGAAAGAAAAATATTTTCATATCTAATAAGCAGATTTATGAAACAAAGCAGATGAATAAAATATATAATAGGAGTATTATGCTAAAAGACACATAAAATGACAAGAGGTAAGAAGATGAGATCATAGAATAGAGGAAATAAGATGAGTTCATAGAAGTAAAAATGAATTTTAGAGAAATATAATGAAAATAAGGGATAAGTATAGCAAAAGAAAAAAAGAAATGATGATTATATAGAATACTATGGCAATCTATTCACAATTTACTTCATTATCACTTATTTTCTTTTTAAATTTAGCAAGTATGAAAGGGAAAATATCCATTGTACTTAAAAGTATTTATTACCGGTACATAATAAAAATAACGTTTTGCTACAGTGCTGATACCAAGAAAATCATAGATCTTATTTGAAATTTAAATGTGGCCAATATTCATCTTTATCTAGATACTTAAAACTCACATATGCCGATTCTTTATTTTTATGTTTTCTTCGTTTCATTGTTCTGAAAAAACTTGAAGTATTTCTGTTGAATAATTCAATATCATTATTTCCTAGTAAAGTTAGTTACCTTCATGCACTGTTATAAGTTAGAAAGATATCACTGGTTCTAAAAATAACTTTCTTTGCTTTAGATGAAACCTAATGAATATAAAACATGTATTTTCTTCCAAATTTATTCTAATTTAGCATAATTTAATAATTCCTTTAGCATCTTGAATTTTGCATTTTACTGTCTTTATGATATTACCTTACCTTTATTGCTTCACCTTTATTTTATTATAATGTACATGCAACAGAATTTTAAATTTTAGAATGCCTTTTGGAGACCTTGGTGGGACCTTTCAAAAAAATAGAATACATTTTCAGGTCTTTGGTTTTACTAAGGCTAAGTGCTAGCCATTACACATTCTTAAAATAACAATGCTAAAACTCAAAGAGAAGTATAATTCAAAGTATGTATTGGCCAGGTGTGGTGGCTTATGCCTGTAATCCCAACAGTTTGGGAGGCCAAGACAGGCAGATCAGTTGAGCCGAGGAGTTTGAAACCAGCCTGGGCAACATGGCAAAACCCCATGTCTACAAATAATAGAAAAATTAGCTAAGCGTGATGGTGCATGCCTGTGATCCCAGCTAGTCAGGAGGCTGAGGTGGCAGAATCTCTGGAAGTTGAGGCTGCAGAAAAAGAAAGGAAGAAAGAAAGAAAGAAAGAGAAAGAGAGAAAGAAAGAGAAAAAGAAAGAAAGAAAGAAAGAAAGAAAGAAAGAAAGAAAGAAAGAAAGAAAGAAAGAAAACAAAGAAAGAAAGAAAGAAAGAAAGAAAGAAAGAAAGAAAGAAAGAAAGAAAGAAAGAAAGAAAGAAAGAAAGAAAGAAAACAAAAAGAAAGAAAGAGAAAGAAAGAGAGAGAGAGAGAGAGAGAGACGGAGGGAGGGAAGGAGGAAGGAAGGAAGGAAAGAAAAAGTTTGGAGTAGGCATTCACGTTGTACTGGGACTATGTTGGTTACAGTGCAAAGCAACAATGATCATTGCCATGGGGTAATTTATCATTTAAATCATAAACCACTCTAAATTCCTTTTCATTTTATATACCTTTAAATTTAAAATAATTATCTCATATATTATTTTATAGTTTCTTTAATATTATTTTATAGCTTATAATACTTCTAAACATTTGTTAACATAAAATGTTAAATTGCTAGCACTCTCTTCTTAGGGTTTTCTTTTTTTCACATTTCAGCTCTGTTATTTTTTAAATTATAGCTTTTTATGAGATATAATTCACATACCACAAAATTAAACCATTTAAAGTGTACAATTCAGTAGTTTTTAACATGTTTACCACTATCTAATTTTAGAACAACCATTACCATCTAACTTCAGAATATTTTTGTCACACCCAAAAGAAACCTCACAGCATTCACTACCCCTTTCCCCTTTACCTCAGTGTCTAGAAACTACTGTTTATTTTCCTCTCTATCATTTTGTCTATTCTGAACATGTCCCATAAATAGAATCATTCAATACATGGCGTTTTTGTCTAGTTTCATTCATTACAATGATGTTCGAGGTTCATTTGTGGTGTAATATGTATCACTACTTCGTTATTTTTATGAACAAATAATATTGCATAGATATATGATGCTTTGTTTATCAATTCCTCAATTGATATTTGGGTTGTTTCCACATCTTGACTGTTATGAATAATACTGCCATAAACACTCATATGCAAGTTTTTGCATGGACATATGCTTACAATTGTCTTCAGTATATACTTAAGAGTGGAATTGCTACATCATATGGTAACTCTGTATTTAACATTTTGGGAAAATGCCAAACTTTTCCAAAATGGTTGAACCATTTTATTATTTTTATTATTTATTTATTTATTTATTTATTTATTTGTTTTTTTTTTGAGACGGAATTTTGCTCTTGTTGTCCAGGCTGGAGTGCAGTGGCGTGATCTCGGCTCACTGCAACCTCCACCTCCCGGGTTCAAGCGATTCTCCTGCCTCAGCCTCCTGAGTAGCTGGGATTACAGGCACCCACGACCACACCTAGCAATTTTGTATTTTTAGTGGAGAGGGGGTTTCACCACATTGGCCCGGTTGGTGTGAAATTCCTGATCTCAGGTGATCTGCCCCCTTGACCTCCCAAAGTGCTGGGATTACAGGCGTGAGCCACCGTGCCCTGCCGAACCATTTTATAATCCTGTCAGCAACGTATATGGATTCCAATTTCTCCACATCCTAAGCAACACTTCGAACAGATTGAGCATCCCTTATCTGCAATGCTTGGGACCAGAAGTATTTTAGATTTTGAATTTTTTCAGATTTTGAAATATTTGCATATACATCATGAGAAATGTTCAAGAGGAATCCCAAGTCGCATCACAAAAATTAATTTATATGTACACCTTACACACATAGCCTGAAGATAATTTATACAATATTTTAAAATAATTTTATGCATGAAACTAAGTTTGTGTACATTGAAACATCAGAAAGCAAAGGCGTCTATCTTAGTCACCCATGTGGATAAACTGCTTGTGTGGCAGCTCCATCATTTCTGAGTCTGAATTTATATGCTACATATAAGCAATCATTTTCTTACACTTAATCACACGTAAGTACTTCACAGTGAAAAACAAAATGACAGACCATTCACACAGTGAAAAAATAATGTATTCAGGGTAACTAAGCAGCACAGCAGCACCACCAGAATCTGTATCAGCTGTTAAAGAACAAAACAGCAAACAACAGCAGGCTTTCAGACTCCACCTATGGTGCTGTGTTTTGATTATAAGATTATTGTACATCTTATTTTTAGATAAGAACATCAGAAGCAGTTGAGGAACCGGCACATGAGGAGGCATTCTGCTGGATGGCTTTTAAAAATGTTTCCTCCAAAGTCATCTGCCCCATTAACAACAGTTTTTATCTTAGAAGTCTTTGATTTTACAAACTGAAATTATTTTTTGTCCTGTCGTGAATGCACACTGCTCTGGTTCAATAAGCCCATCATACATTTTCACCATGTTGCCTATAGGCACTTTTTTTGCAGTGTTAACATCATCCTCATCATCCCTATTATCACAGTTACCTTGATTCAGAACCATTTTGGCTATTTCACCATTGATCAATATGAACAACTGGAGCCTCATTATCAATGTTAAAAACTCTTCAATATACGCCTCTTCCAGCTTACTGGTGGACTCTAAGGGTATACTCTTTGCATACGTAAGGAGGTCAGACATTTTTTCTCACTTGACATGTGGAATCTTTCAAAGTCACCACCATATTTATCATCATCACTGAACATAGTTGTAGACCAGAGACTGTGTCAGGTCTGCAAAACTGTGTCCTTAGTCACTGTGTTCCAAGCCTTGGCAACAGCTTATCTGTCATCCTTCATGATAAACGCCTTATGAAAACCTTCCACACCTGTATCTTAGTTCACTGTTGATAACAGACTGTTCAAGGAAGTGTTTTTATATTTAATCTTGATTGATCTAAGCATACCCTGGTCACAAGGCTGAATTAGGAAGTCACACTTCAAGGGAAGGACCTGGCACAATCTCATAAATTATTATTTATGAGAATTTCAGCTAGAAAATGAGCGGAACAGTTGTTAGGAAATAACAAAATCTTGCAGGCATTATCCAGTCCAGCTTCCCCGCAATCAACACAAGCCTCTGGTACAAAATGTTTGTGAAACCAATAAGAAAAGATATTCCTGGTGATCTATGCCTTTTTGTTGGCAGAACAATGGACTGGTAAGATACTCACTCTTTGAAAACAGCACAAAATGTTGCCTATCACAGCAAGTTTACACTGATATGTGCCTGCTGTATGAGCACATCGCAGCGGGGTTATTCTGTCCTTGGAATCTTTAATTCTTGTACAGGGTGCCTCATCCGCTGTAGTCAGTTTCATTCTGGTATAAGGAGGCCAAAGTAGTGATGTTTATTCAGCATTATAGGCTTGTTCCTGAGTCAGATTTTTATCACTGATGACCTTGGCAAACTTGTCAATGAATTTCTCTGCTGCCTTGTGATCAGCAGATGCTTTATCATCAACAATCTTTTAAAAAGTAGTGCTGTGTCTTTTTTTTTTTTTTTTTTTTTTTTTTTTTTTTTTTTGATGGTGTCTAGCTCTGTCACCAGGCTGGAGTGCAATGGCACAATCTCGGCTCACTGCAGCCTCTGCCTCCCAGGTTCAAGCGATTCTCCTGCCTCAGCCTCCTGAGTAGCTGGGACGACAGGCACGTGCCACCATGCCCAGCTAATTTTTGTATTTTTAGTAGTGATGGGGTTTCATCATGTATGCCAGGATTGTCTCGATCTCTTGACCTCGTGATCCACCAACCTCGGCCTCCCAAAGTGCTGGGATTACAGGCGTGAGCCACTGTGCCCAGCCAACTATGTTTTTTCTTAAATTTCCACTACCATCCTGCTGAATATTCACAATTCTCTTCCACTTTCAGTTTATCACGGTAGATTTTTGCTTGTTTCACGATCAGTGTACCATTACACATGTGTTCACTACAACACTCGTGGATCGACACTTCCAATATTCAATCAAGGTCTTTATTTTAAGCTTTATGCAGTGTTTTTCTATTTTTCATTAATGTCTATCCATCACTTGCAGTATGGAACTTCAACAGCTTATTCTTCTCTTTCTTTAGGTCTTACAGTGACATATGTCATTCCAGTACCATACTCATCTGTAAGATGTTTCATACTTACACTGCTGTTCAGTTTCTCAACCAGCTTGACTTTCTGTGCTATAGATAAACATAAATGCCCTCTCTTTCTCTTATCACTGTTATCTAGAGGGGTACCTTCGGGCCTTTTTGATATTTTCAACAACACCTTTACACCACAGAGGAGAGAATACACAAAAACCACTGTGAGTAATGCATATAGATCTTGGGCCCACTTGGGGCATCATGGGGAACCTGTCATTGGTTTGTCCAACCTGTACACATGCCATTTTATTATTTTGTGGACATGCTTGTTGAGGAAAACTGGGCAGGTGTGGAAAAAAATATACCACAGCTGAAGGCAGCTGCAAAGGTCATTTTTCCCTTGAGGATACTGAAAAATCTATGTATTGTGCACCTGCATTTTGACTGTGACCAATCACATGAGGTCAGGCATGAAATTTTTCACTTGTTGCATTATGTTGGTGCTCAAAAAAAATTGGATTTTGGAGAATTGGTGATTTCGGATTACAGATGCTCAAACTGTGTCTATCTTTTCTATTTTAGCCATCCCAGTATATGTGATTTGGTATCTCATTGTGGTTTTGATTCAATTTCCCTGATAACTAATTTGAATCTTTTTTCTTGTGTACATATTTTTATTTGTTTCTATATTGCAGATATGTCTATTTACATCTTTTGTTTGTGTTTTAGTTGGGACTTTTATCTTTTTGTTGTTGACTTATAAGTGTTCTTTACGTATTCTCGATTAAGTTCTTTATCATACCTATAATTTGCAAATATTTTCTCCTATTCTTTGAGTGGTCTTTTTACTTTATCAATGCTGTCTTTTGAAACCAAGTTTTTATTTTGATGAGGACGGATTCATTTACTTCTTTGTGCATTTGGTGTTCTATTTAAAAAAAGCATTACCTAATCCAAAGTCTTGAATATTTATTCTTATGTTTCCTTCTGGTAATTTTTATAGTTTATTACATTTATGTCTCTGATCCATGTTGAATAATATTTGTATATGATGTATGGTAGGGGTTTAACTTCATTCTTCTGCATGTAGAGATCCATTTGTTCCAGCACCATTTATTGAAAAGACTATTCTAGTTGATGTCTACATTTGTTTGCATATCATCCATGAAGTATGCATATGTTTAACATAATGTATAAAGAAATATGCTGAAAGTACACATATTATTATAAATTCCATAATCTTTTGGCAAACTAAAAAGTTCTAGGCTAAAATTTTAATGAATGTCTTATCGTCAGTGGAATAATATACCACCAAGGTTAGTAAAAAGTTATTTTCCATCACTATCTATGACTCTTGGCAAGTTAGCTCTATTTAGAAATTCTTCTATTCTGTTTTTCCCTTGTCAACTGGATTGTGGCCTAGATTTACCAATGAGAGGCATTCATGTGAGAAACAGAGAGCTTAAGAGAGGCTAAAAATGTCTTATTGCTCTTGGGGCATCAGTGGGATATATGTGAGCTTCAGCAGATATGAAGTTTTGAAACGGCTTCTGGGAATTCTCCTAAAACTTATCTGCCTTTGGCTTAGAGGCAGCTACAAAGACACACAATGAATTCCTGTTTACTGAAGTTGCCTGACTCTCAGAAAGCTTGCAGTGGACCTGAGAGTTATGGTGGCTTTTCTCAATCTCTGCTCTTTCAACATACTGAATGGTTTCCCAATCTTCTAGCTCCTTGTGTTAAATATTTTCCTTCTTGGATTGCTTAGAGAGTTTCTGTTTTTTCTAATTAAAGCATACATTTTATATATATATATATATGGGAGGATATGCCACATACATATTTTAAGTATTATATAATCAAAATTACACATATAAGAGATTCTTTAAACATTAACTATTACAGGAAGTTATCAAAATTTATTTTCCTTTCTCATACTACCATGTCCCTTGCCTTGATATTGCTGTAGCTTCATCTGAGATGTTTACAAAAGAGGGTAATTTTTTCACTCCTGCTGTTTATGGAGGCCACCATCTTAGGGCCTGTGGCATATTAGCTCTACTTTCTACTTCCTGAAAAGCCACAGCCCATAACATTTTCTTCTTGCTTTCATCAGATGTCTGTCTCCCCATGTACAATATGCGGGACATTCTCTGATTTCCTCTGGGAGAACTGGGTCTTTGTAAGAGGATATATAGACAGAAAAGTCTTGGTTCCTATTATGTATCTTGTAGAAAAAGTTCACAAAAGGTTGTTTTCTGTTCTTTTTGCTTCTAATGGTTTAATTCGTTCTTCTAGTGGTCTAATTCCTTCTCTGTAATACATTCTGGTACTACAACTGAGGTATGTAGGTAAGTAGATTGATAAAGATGATGATATGGGTACAGAAAAAGGCTACCTATTCCCAAGAACCAACTTCATGCCAAATACTATAGGAAGCATTTTCATAATAATAACAGCTGATGGTTTTTAGTGCATAGTATATTCAGGGCACTATGCTAAGGGGTTGATAATCATTATCATGTTAAATCATTAAGCATTTCTAATAAGGTAAGTATTGTGGTCATTTCTATTTTACTGTTGGAAAAAAACAGACTTTAAAAAAGTTAAAAAATATTCTAGCAGTCAGAGTTACTATGTATTAATAATAGAACTAGGTTTCAAACCCAGGTCTATGTGGCTCTGTAATTCATATTTTTTTATACTAATTGATTCTGAGACTTATATTTGTGCAATATATTTAAAGAGTCTATAGTTCCCTTCCATATAGGTTTTTTTTTTTTTTTTTTTTTTTTGAGACAGAGTCTCTCTCTGTCACCCAGGCTGGAGTGCAGTGGTGCAATCTCGGCTCACCCCAACCTCCACCTCCTGGGTTCAAGTGATTCTCCTGCCTCAGCCTCCCAAGTGGATAGGACTACAGGTGTACGCAACCATGCCTGGATAATTTTTGTATTTTTAGTAGAGGCCGGGTTTCACTATGTTGGCCAGGCTGGTCTCAAACTCCTGACCTCAAATTATCCACCCACCTCAGCCTCCCGAAGGGTTGGGATTACAGGCGTGAGTACCACAGTTCCCTTCCATATTATTCCAACCCATCTTCCATTGCCACAGGGTGTTATTTTTTCATAAGCAAATAAACACAGCTACTTTTTTCTCCTAATTCTTCAGTAGTTCTCCATCACCTACACTGTGCAAATCTATATACTCTTATGCTTGGCTCAAAAGGCACTTTGCAATTTAACCTTTTAAGCTATTGAGTCTTAGTTTCCTTTACTTCCTCTAAACTTCGTATTATTCTAACATGTTTTTCCCTCAGTCTAAAATGCTTATAGGACAGGAAAACTCTTAATGGTTCTCAAGTCCTGCCTCAAAATATTACATTCTCTGTAAAGGTTTTATTGATTTGATTTCTTCCAGAAGACTTAGACAGAACTTCGCCTCTACTCTCATTGCTTCTTGTGCATTTATTTGTGTTAGCTAAATATCATGATGAATATCAAAGAGTATAGTCCTGTCTCGAACTTTTGGTAAAGTTACTTAATTTCTCGGTTCTTCACTTGTCACTTTGGGGACAATAACAGAACTTCTGTCATAGGTTTCTCTTGATGATTAAATAAGAATGCCTATGTAAATGACTCAACAGAATGCCTGGCACACAGGAAATGCTCATCAAAACGTTAGTTATTACTTTTGTACTTTTATTACTAATATAAAATTAGCACATTGTAATTTTATTTATTTTGTGTTATAGCATTTCATTTTATATCATTCTACATTTTTTACAGTAAACTATTTAGATACAGCTTGTACTTACGATCAGAGAAAATCCTGTGAATATTTTAGGCATGGCTTGTAGACGAAGATCCTGTTTAGATGGTCAACAAACCAAATTTGAAAAAGTTGTTAGACTCAAAAATGAAAGTTTTTTGTTATGATGATGTACATTTGGGTTTGTATTTAAATAAGTGTGACTGAGAAGAAGTGAAGTGAAGCAGCTGAGCCTCTCTAGTGATGACAGAGAAGAACTATATTTTCAATAGTTCAGGTGCTTAAAAGGTAAAGGCACTGGCCTCCTTTTGAGAATGGCTTGGTGGAGCCACACATGCTCTTTGCCTGCTCTGTTGGCTACCATGATGTGTAAATGAACATACATCTCTTCACTGACAGGAAGAAAATGATACAATGGGGAGTTACAGACTGTTGAGATAAATTTCTAATTCTTGCTCCTTCTATTAGATCAGCCCATACTTTGTACCCTGAGTGACAGCCAGCAATAAAGTGCCCTCACGTTCTTAACCTGAAAATAAATATATGTGAATGTGCCTTGTCATTATCACCCCAAAACCTAAAAGGACCTGAGACAATTGTGGAGCCAAGTCTGTGATCTGAGTAACATCATTAGGTGTTCAGAATACACTATCATTTTACCTCCAAGTTCTTAGCAATATTCTTATCCCACATGTGTAAACCCAAAAGTATCTGAGACAGGTCTCAATCAATTTAAAAAGTTAATTTTGCCAAGGCTAAGGACATACTCATGACACAGCCTCAAGAGGTCCTGATGACATGTCCAAAGGTGATTGGGGTATGGTTTGTTTTTAGGGAGACATAATACATCCATCAATATATGTAAGATTTACATTAGTTCAATCTGGAAGGGCAGGACAACTTGAAGTGGGGGGGGGGTGATGAGGGTGAGGGCTTCCGCATCACAGTTAGATTTAAAAATGTTCTGATGGCAATTGGTTGAAAGAGTTGTTATCAATCAGAAGGAATGTCTAAGTTATAATAAGGGGTTGTGGAGACAAAGGTTTTATCATGCAGATGAAGCCTCTAGGCTTCAGAGAGAATAGATTGTAAATGTTTCTAATCAGACTTACGGTCTATGTTGATGTTAATACTGGTTGGATTTTCTTGAATTCCAAAAGGGAGAAGGGCATAATGAGGCATCTCTGACCTCTCCTTCCCATCATGGTCTGATCTAGTTTTTTCAGGTTAATTTTGGAATGCCCTTGGCCAAGAGGTTGGGTCCATTCAGAGGTTTGGTGCGGGGGGAACCTTAGAATTTTATTAGTGGTGTGCATGAGATACTGGATGAGAGAAAAAAGGAGAGAGAGAGGAGAAATAAAAAGCAGTTAAATGGAGGAAAAGGGAGGGAGATTTGGAGGTGACACTGCTCCCTTTCACTGACTGCACCATACCCATTTTTTTTTCTACTGCCAATATCTCTAGGTTTTCTGCTAAAAGTCGTTTGTTCTCTTTTTGCATTATGACACCCTGCTGCACTCAGCTTCTATGGTAACACTTTTTTCATACTCAGAGCTGTTGTAGCAGACATAACTAAAGCTTTACTGGATGGACAAGAAGAAACTATGTTCTATTAAAGTTAGGAATGCCTGTGTGACCTGCACAGGTCTATTAAATGTGAGGAGCAGGGATGAGAGTCTTTTTGTCTGTTTTGAAAGAAGCATTTCAGAGGGGAGAACAAATGTTCATGCTCTCCTTTCCTGCCAAGGCAAATGGGGAGGCATGATGTTGAAATAGCGACCTTATTGATAAACTAAGGAAATTACTTTCAATTTAGATCCTTGAGTAACCACGATGAGTGGAGCTCCCAGGTTAACCCTTGGTGACATACAAGTGAGAAGTAATCATTATCTTAAATGACTAACATTTTTGTGTTCACTACTGCAAATAACCTCATGTATAATACTGAATATGATGACTATGCTGAATAATACAAATACACTTTTTCTTTAGGCACATTGAACCTGAAATAGATATTAGGCCTCTCATTCCAATGAAAGACCCTATTATATCAACCTCTTTGTGATCAAACAGAGAAGAAGAATTTTCTAGACATGTATTACTCATCAGGCTGACTGCTTTGGCTATGCGGGTCATTGCTACAGTGAGTTTTAGTCTGATCACACATTATTGGTCAGCTTCTCTTTCAGTATACCGACAGAAATTCTTTACCAACAACTATGCATGTGAATTACAAGGAAGAGTTTTTAGACTCCATATCCTATTTATAAGTAATAATCTGGAACTACAGTCTCCAACCTTTTTGGCACCAGGGACTGGTTTCAGACTGGCGGGGTTGTGGGGGTGGATAAAACTGTTCCACATTAGATCATCAGGCATTAGTTAGATTCTCTTAAGGAGCACACATCCTATCTCCTTTACATGGCAGTTCACAATAGCATTTGTGCATCTGAGAATCTAGTGCCTGTGCTGATCTGACAGCAGGCAGAGCTTAGGCAATAATGCTAGCTGGCCTGCTGCTCACCTCCTCCTGGACAGTTGGGTTCCTACCAGGCAGTAGAATGATAGTGGTCCACAGCCTGGGGTTGGGGACCCCTGATCTAGGAGATTGTTGGTTTATGGTGGATGGCAACCAACAGTAGAATAGCCTTTATTTCTATTTGTTTCAACTCTTCTCCTGATGAAAAGTAGCTTCTAATGACGCAAAGACTTTATCCTCAGTTCAGCACCTTTCTAATAAATAATTGTATGTCCCCAAAATAATGCTATCAATTGCATTTTGTTTGGTTCATCATATTCCTAATGTGACTCAATTATAGCCAAACTCCTAATATCTGATACATTCCAGAGTTCCTTTGGCTTGAGATTGATGGAACTAAAGATTAGCTGGAACTACTCATAGATTTTTAGGAGGCTAAGCCTGTTTTTCCTTGTATTTCAGGAAACTCAATGGTGTGACGGGGCAGAGCTGTTTCATTATTTTCCAGGGCCATGTTTATGT
This sequence comes from Macaca thibetana thibetana, assembly GCF_024542745.1. NCBI lineage: Eukaryota > Metazoa > Chordata > Mammalia > Primates > Cercopithecidae > Macaca > Macaca thibetana. Next base: position 77,128,365 of record NC_065588.1, on the reverse strand, counting down.
TCATCCTGAAAAGGAAATCCTTTAAAACCTTAGCATTATTTATTTATTTATTTATTTATTTATGCAACAAATCTTATACTATTTAATATCTTTAGTAGTTCAGGCAGTTTTCTATGTGCTGAGGGCTCTGCCCTCATGGGGATAGCAGGTAATAAACAGGAAACCAAATGAACTGAAAGTGTCAGAAAGTGATAAAGGTAACAAGTGAAATATAATAGATAGATGGGCTCTACAGTGCTTGGCGGGTCCCCTTAGATTGAGTGTACAGGGGAGACTTCTTACCTTATTAGTTTGATTTAGAAATATTAGTGGCCTCCTTCAGGTGAGCTCATACCGGTATAGGTGCTGCGCAAAACAAAAACAAAAGTAGCAGAAGACAGAAAACTGCTCTCAAAGATGTCAGTGAATTTGTGAAGAACCAAATAGTTAACCAAATTGACTCCACGCAGAGAACCTTATCAGCTGCCTCCAGTTTTCCACGTACCCCCACCTTCCATCTCCGATATTCAAGCCTGGTCCAAATCCAATCAAAATAGTTTGCATCAGAACAAGATGGGTTCAGGAATGTGACTAATCACAAGACCACCTGATTTTCTGCTTTTGGCTCTGAGTGATGCTCTAGTTATGGAGACATATAAAGCCTATTCACTTCAGATCTGAAAATGTCATTATCATTGTATTCACTAAACATCCTTGTTTTATCACAGTGCTTTTATTGATAGCTATGAAAAGGAGAATTATTCTTATCAAAACTAAATTTTAAAAAGAGTCAATGACAAGAAGCTCAAGTGCCTTGTAGTACCAAAGACACTGCTCTGTGTTGACAGCAATTGAAACAACTCTTCAGAAAAACTAACAGTGTGCAGTTTAAGGGGTCAACAAGCCTAATATACAGTTGGTTTGAGCTTCTCATTTTTGTCGAGGGCGCTAGTGAGCCTCAGTGCCCGGAAAGTTAGAAATTCTCCCTCTGTGCTTCTCACACATGCTAATACAGACCATAACACTTCCCAAGCTGGACAATAACTTGGCTGACATCTGTAATCTGAAAGAGGGAAGGAAAAGGTAACCAGGATTTATTCAGTGCTTTTGATGTGCTACTCAGGCAATCTGCTAGATACTTTACATGTATTTCCTCATTCCAGGTGTGCTTCAATTTCCAACGAGGCATCAAATTCTGCCCTTGATATACAACCTTCAGTTATGTTCAAGTAATTCTGCAACATTTACTGGGATATAGCGGTGGCTCCATGGCTGTAGATACAGTTTATCAGTACAGGAGTGGAATGTGCATACCCACACAAGAGAAGTAAAATACATGCTCCTAAAGGGAACTAAAGCAGCACATTTACAGAATTCTGTTCTAGAAATTATATTCAGGAGATGAAGAACCCTACATTTTTATGGTATTCAAATTGTACATACAAAACCTCTTTATTTAAAACAATAGAGAAGGAAGAATGAGGAAAGAAAGCAAAAAAAAAAAAAAAAAAAAAAAAAGGATTCTATCATCTTGCCTCCTATTAAAAAAAAAAAAACCCTTTTTTTATGTTAAGATTAGCAAAGAAAAGATAATGTCAATACTGGGAGAAGATGGAGGGAAAAGCTAAATACTGGAACATACGTGAAAGTCTCTCTGGCATATGCCCTCAGGCTAGGACATAAATTAAACCATTCCCAAGGGTTGCCTGCAAGAGCAGACAGTCTATTAAGGCAAGGTTTAGAGACTAATTTATTGTCTGTGTTTTTGTTGTCTCTTTTTGTAACTAAAACATATTGGACTTTTTCCCCCCATATTTTCATTTGAACCAAGGTTATGAAAGTAATCTGAATTGTATATCAGCCATTTTACATCCTCATGAAATCTTTCAATATGACACAGTTGGAAGTGAATGATTGTGTGAGGTATGTTTAGAATAGTAAAGCTGTACCAGAAAACGTGAATTGCATTTTTTTCCATTTATCCATAAATTAATTCCTCAAGTACTCAGGTGTATGTAGAAATTGTTGAGTTTTCTTCACTGGTTAATTATTGACCAAAATTCTATTAATATTTACATACATCATTCAGGCATTATTTTCTGATGTGGATTATATCTCAAGAAATAAAATATGAGCCTCTAGGGTAATTGAAAAACCTCTACATTTTACAATTATCAGATAAAGTCTAAAGTGATAGATAATGCCTTTAAAACACCCGGGAAGCCATTATTTCTAAAAATATATTGTAAACTAAGCATGATTTTATTTTGCAAGGTTTCAAAGCTATAAATCAATTTATGGTTGCCACTATTAATTTAACCTATTGTTGTTTCACATTCCCTATTTCTAAGGAGGTGATAATAATAACCCCTCTGTATCTCATAGGGACTCTTATGAAGATAAATGGGAAAATATATGTGAGCATTCTTTGAGCTACTTTAAAGGGAGTATGTGTGTAAATAAATATATATATATATAAAAAATATATATATATAAATAGCCATCATTGTTTTTGAGGAACTACAGAATGAAAATTTAATACAATTTTTATTTTAAATACATATACAACTTCATATTTTCAATTAAAAAAATTAATTTACCACACCTCTGATATAGGTAAATCAGAATAAATACTATTGATTTTTTCCTCTTCATTGTCCTCTTCAGTTCATTATTTTTGAACACTCTAGTAAGACTTCATGGGCCAGGATTCACTGGTGTATTTTCTGAGCTGTGGAGCCCAAATCCAGAAACACACCCACACCCTTCTTTCCTGTATTACAATTATAGACAGTTAAGTCAATGACTGTGTGAAGTTAACGAATTGTATTCTTAGCATCAATTTCTAAAAGTCATTGTGTTACCATCCTTAATATTAATTGTGCCGTTTTCAATCCACCATTTTGCCCATAAATAGAGAGAAGCAATGAGGCATGTTGTAAGAAATAACAGGTAATTCATTGATCCCTCTATCAGAGTCAGCATTTTTATGCAATAGGGATAGTTGTGGGAATTGTAAAGATGTGGCTGCAAGTGGGTTGAATTTGTTTTTTCTATGGCTTTAGAAGGCAGTCTCAGCTGGGTTCAGCCCCCAGTTGAATTGTGGTTTCATGGTTTCAAGGTCATCAATAGTTGGAAAATGAATACAGATTAATCTAGGGAACTGAATTTAATTCTTATTACCCTGGAGAAATAGCACTGGGAATTGATGCTATGCCTGCTTGACTAATAGATCCTTCTTCTGTTCTCCCAAGTCACCTTGTCTACAGAAATATTTTCACTTGGACAGATAAATAATCTAGACAATGACATGCATCCTTTTAAAAGACCAAAAATAGGGATTGTATGATTTTAAACCTAGCAACTAGAATGGTGGTGAGATGAACAAATGCAGTATAAAATATGCTTATATGAATAAATGAATTACTTGGAAAAATATTCATTAACCACTTTAGATATCAATTTCAAAAAATGTCCTTTGGGTATATGCCCAGTAAGGGAATTGCTGGTTCAGATGGTATTTCTGGTTCTGCATCTTTAAGGAATTGCCACATCCTCTCCCACAGTGGTTGAACTAATTTACATTCCCACCAATAGTGTAAAAGCATTCCTATTTCTTCACAACCACACCAGCATCTTTTGTTTCTTGACTTTTTAATAATCACCATTCTGACTGGCATGAGATGGTATCTCATTGTGGTTTTGATTTGCATTTCTCTAATGATCAGTGATGTTGAGCTTTTTTTCATGTTTGTTGCCTGCATGAATGCCTTCTTTTGAGAAGTGTCTGTTCATGTCCTTTGCCCACTTTTTAAACGGGTTATTTGGGTTTTTTGTTTGTTTGTTTGTTTTATAAATTTGTTTATGTTTCTTTTAGATTCAAAGGAATATAAATCATCCTATTATAAAGATACATACACACATATGTTCATTGCAGCACTATTCACAATAGCAAAGACATGGAATCAACCCAAATGCCCAACAATGATAAACTAGATAAAGAAAATGTGGCACATATACCATGGAATACTATGCAGCCATAGAAAGGAATAAGATCATGTCCTTTTCAGGGATGTGGATGGAGCTAGAAGCCATTAACCTCAGCAAACTAACAAGGGAACAGAAAACCAAACATCACGTGTTCTCACTTGTAAGTGAGAGCTGAACAATGAGCACACATGGAGACAGGGAAGGGAACAACACACACTGGGGCCTGTCGTGGGGTGGAGTTGGGGGAAGGAGTGCATTAGGAAAAACAGCTAATATATGTTGGGCTTAACACCCAGGTGATGGGTTGATGGGTGCAGCAAACCACCACAGCACACGTTTACTTATGTGACAAACCTGCAGGTGCTGTACATGTACCCCAGAACTTAAAATAAAAATATTTTTTTAAAAAAGAAAAATGTCACTGTTCTTATAATCTGAGGTCAGATAAAATTAGAAAACAGAGACTTGGAAAGGAATTTCAGAGAAATGGTGGAATTTGAATTGATTGCTTTGTTGGGGAAGAGGGAGCATCTTATTAGGCTATTTTGTTACACACAAATAAAGCAAGGGCTCTGCCTCCTGTTTCTGTTTTTGAAGAAAATTGGGACAATTACTTGGTCCATTTTAATCAGAGCTATAACCGCTCTATTTCTGAAGACTTGTTTTTTTCTTTATCCAAAATATCTTTCTCTCTCTTCTCTCTCCCTCTCTTTCTCTCTCTCTCTCTCTCTCTCTCTCTCACACACACACACACACACACACAACACACAGAGAGAAAAAGAAAATTGGTTCAGCAGGATGATTTGCAGTAGCAAAGTATTTGTTTTTGTAAAGATCATGTATTCTTCTTTGGACAGTTACTCAGAAAATAAAAACCAGAGCCTTAGACACTGAGGATCAGAATTATTTCAAGTTTTACCAGGCGTAAATGGTGGATGCAGCACTTAAGAGGGCTCTACATGTTACAAACACTAGTCAAGCCCCAAGAAGGGCTCTTTCACATCTCTTGTCAAAACAAAGACAACTGCTGTTAGTAGGTATGGAGGTTTATGAGTGATGCTGCTGTTGAAGTTGAGACAGTTGAGGAGATAAATTGAGTGGTGAAGAGTGGTGAACGGAAAGAGAAAAGATAAATTAACTAACTTGTGGAATTCCTTTTCTTAGGCATACAAGACCTTGCCTAACAAAATACTATTTCCCAGGCATTCTGAGCGTCCATTTACTCGCCTCCCATTCCAATTTGCAGTCTCAGCAGTACTTTCAAAATGTGCAGTATTTATGAGAGTCACCAATGAAGGCTGAAAAACATTTTATGATACCATTCATATTTCTCTTAAATTTGAATTCACATTGGTCTGTATTTATACTCTACAATGTGGTAGTTGCTAGCCAATGTGACCATTGAACACTTGAAGTGAGGCTGGCCCAAAATGCTGCAAGTACAAAATAAACACTGAATTCTGAAGACTTACTGTGAGAAAAAAAAGAATGGCATAGATCTTAATAAGGTTTTATATTGATTTTATATTGAAATGACATTGCCTTTAGATATGTTGACTAAAATATAATGCATCCTTAAAATTTTACCTCTTATTTTTACTTTTTTCATTTTTTCAAAATTACTTATGTGGCTCACATTATATTTCTACTGGACAGTGCTTGAAGTTTTAAAAATGGTTAATTTTTTCATTGTATTAAATTAGTTAAAAAATTGTCAAGGGGAAGCTCATGAAATAGTGCTAAATGTATCTCTTAAAAACAAATATGTACTTCCAGAATTGTAGACAAAAAGCTAGAATCATTCTTTGTGCTATATATGGGCTTATTTTGACCTCTTACAAAGAAATGTGTCTTCAGCTATGCCAACAGCATAAACATTTTTTGGATATATTTCATAAAATAAAAATACCAAATGCCACATTATAACCACTCTCAGACACACTATGAAAATATCAAGCATGTGCTGTTGAAACAATATACACTAGAGGAATTAGAGAAAACAACAGAAGGTTCTCAAATAACGAATGAATAGTGAAACCACCCTAAACTCAAGTGCTGAGAAGAGGGGATACTTAAAGCTCTCATTCTGTTTTGGGAGGAATTTGCGGAATTTCTATATTTCATATATTATCCAACTATTACACCAACCCATGATCTTGTTAAATGAAGTTCATTAGTCCGTGCCTTGACCCAGAAAACTTAAATTCTAAAGGACCTACCTTAAGCACAGAATTCTTCCTTGACAAATTCCATGATACATCTGAGAATCTCATGCAATATGTATAAGTATGGGATTGTACCTTTGAAATTATAAAAATTGTATATTATTGTGGTGAAAATTTGAGGTTTCAATGTTTATTAATATTTTTAATTTACCCGTAATGTTATACAGCTGGTGCTCAAAATTGTTGTATATTTGCTGCATAAACTTTAATTGCAGAATATGTTTATGATGTATCAAAAATCCCCACTGGGCTTGTTATAAATAATTGGATAGGTATTAAACATATTAAAACAATCTTTTAAATGCCAAGAACAACAACAAAAAATAGTGAAGTGTGAAAGAAATCAAATCAACCTTGAGTCTGTACTATCTGCTGTTGCTTAGTATAAATTGTTGTTTGCCATTGATAATGTTGGCAATCAGTTCAAAATTTACTTAAATTTAAGATCGGCTACTTCAATTTTTGACAGGATAAGGTACACTATGTAAAAATTTAGGGAAAATGTTGTTTCTAAACTTAAAAAATGCGTGAGAAAATGTCAACAAAACTGATTTCCTAATAAAATAGGAAGACATTAAATAAATGAAAAATATTTGCATGATGATGATGAAGAAAAAGATTCATATACAAATAAACAGAAACTAATTTCTATTTTTTAAAAAAATGCTTCTAGGCTGGGCACAGTGACTCACACCTGTAATCCCAGCCCTTTTAGAGGCCAAGGCGGTCAGATCACGAGGTCAGGAGATCAAGACCATTCTGGCTAACCCCGCCTCTACTAAAAAACAAAAATTAGCCGGGTGTGGTGGTGGGCACCTGTAGTCCCAGCTACTCAGGAGGCTGAGGCAGGAGAATGTCGTGAACCTGGGAGGCCGAGGTTGCAGTGAGCCGAGATGGCACCACTGCACTCCAGCCTGGGTGACAGCCAAACTCTGTCAAAAACAAAAAACAAAAAACAAAAAACAGCTTTCTATTATAAATTTAAGTTATACTCCTAATGCAGGAAGATTTGAGTCATATAGTTCTATTTAAAATTTTCTTTATACTATTCTAGCATTGAAGAATTAGGAAGAATCAAGAAACATGTATCGTTTTAGATGATGCATTATGAGGGTAAAATCTTGATATAAGTAATATAAAATTATATAATTGAATTAAATATTTATGTGATAGTTTCTGTAAAGCATTAATTTTTCAAATGTTACCCTTATTACAATGTTTTAGCATATAATTTTATAGGGTAGTTCCAAATATAAATATTGCTTTATAGCTTTATTAATAATTTCATATACTTTTTCAAAATGAAGTTATTAAAATAAACCCTAAGCATTATGATGATTCAGAAAAGATTGTCTAATTTTGTCTTACTGTCAAAAGAATACAAATTATGTGAAAGCCATGATTATAACAATATATGAGTAACTTTGTTGATATGAATGCAATAAATATAATATATAAAATAAAAACGGCTGATAAATATATATACATATATATGTTTTGCTTATTAACCATACAAATACTTTACTCTTTTTAATGAAGCAGCCAAGAATGTGTTATAATAATTTAAATTTGGTCATTTAAAACATTTTTTGACCTTTAATAATAAAGAATTACTAAAGTTTAATACATATTTTTCAATGTGTTCATTATAAAGGGATGCTTGTTAAAAAAGAACAGTGTACTATTTTCATGTAGTAGTCTGAAATTCAGATTTCTAACTTGTACCTATTTGGTCATATTGTATGTGAATCTACATTTGTGATGTTTCCCAGGTCCCACAAGTATCAGTTGTAAACCTGGTAGTGATATTAGATCTGAAGGAAGTGACCATTTCCATTTTTATTAATCATGTTGAAAAAAAGAATGTCAAAGTATAATTTTCTAAAAGAAAAAATGTAACTCAAAAAACACAAAGTGAGCTCACATTAAAAATCTTAAGGAGGAATTAAACCAAAGGATAAATTTGTTCAAAGTAGTATAGAAAAGACCAAAGTATGTATAGTTAAAGAAAGAGAAAAAATGCTGAAATTATGTTGCTAAATTAAATACAAAATGATTTAATGTGCTCCAGGACCAAAACAACTAAGCTTTATGGTTATTTTTTTCTATAAGATAGAAATTATTTGCATCTGAACTAGATAAAAATCATTTGCAATTTAACAGCCTTCTGAAGGTTAATATCTTACTGCACAGAGTTTGGTACTTTATCAATAGTAAATAGTAAATCAAATGAAACTGTATAATCTTAGAGAATTAGATAAACCTGGGGCAGATCTGTTAGTGCTTGTTTAGGCCTCAAGAAGAAGATGCAGTCATCCTTTTACATCCTAGATTTTAAATACTTTTCTTAGCAAGGGAAAGGAAATAAAGTCTGGGAAATTCAGTCTTAAGTTGAAGTGAGCAAGGCAATCCTTCCTTAAATGAGACTTGGGGCAACCCCTCCCCTTATATGGGAGCTCTGTTTTCACTCTTTTTCACTCTAATAAATCTTGCAACTGCACTCTTCTGGTTCGTGTTTTGCCATCGCAGACCCACCGCTGACTTCCAGCCCTCCGGATCCGGCAGGGTGTCCGCTGTGCTCCTGATCCAGCAAGGCGCCCATTACCACTCCCCATTGGGTTAAAGGCTTGCCATTGTTTCTGCACAGCTAAGTGCTCGGGTTCATCCTAATCGAGCTGAAGGCTAATCACTGGTTCCATGGTTCTCATCTGTGACCCACAGTGTCTAATAGAGCTATAACACTCACCACGTGGCCCAAGATTCCATTCCTTGGAATCTGTGAGGCCAAGAACCCCGGGTCAGAGAACAGGAGGCTTGCCACCGTCCTGGAAGTGGCCTGCCGCCATTTTGGAAGCAGCCCACCACCATCTTGGGAGCTCTGGGAGCAAGGACCCCCCGGTAACATTTTGGCGACCACGAAGGGACCTCCAAAGCGGTGAGTAATATTGGACCACTTTCGCTTGCTATTCTGTCCTATCCTTCCTTAGAATTGGAGGAAAATACCGGGCACCTGTCAGCCAGTTAAAAATGATTGTGTGGCCACCAGACTTAAGACTCAGGTGAGAGGCTATCTAGGAAAGGGCTTTCTAACAACCCCCAACCCTTGTGGGTTGGGGGCATTGGTCTGCCTGGAGCCAACTTCCACCTTCAATTTTCTTGGGGAAGCCGAGGGACTAGAGGCATAAAGCTGTCATCCCGAACTCCCGGCATTAGCTGAGATCATGGCACAGCCAGAAGCCTCTACTCAACAGTCACCCATGCGTGCGTCCCTACCTTTCCTTCTGACCTGTACCTCCTGGGTCCCAACCATGAAAATCTTGAAAGTGTAGCCCCAAAATTCTCCTTGCCTCTGAATCTTCCTCTGATCGCATTTCCTCTAGCAAGTTGTATCTCCAAGGGGATCTAAGGAAGCTCTAGGCTGTGTCCTTAGGCATCTAGATTATAAACCCAGGGAGTCTTATCCCTGGTGTCCCTCCTGATTTAGGTATATAGCTCTCAACATGGGCAGTTATGTAGGACCCATTCCCCACCACACTTGCCAGGGCCACAAGTTTGTAATGGCTGTGAGAGAGAGACAGAGAGAGAGAGAGACAAAGAGGGAGTCAAAGAGAAAAAAAAAGAAAAAGATAGAAATAGTAAAAAAGTATGCCCTACTCCTTTAAAAGCCAGGGTAAATTTAAAACCTGTAATTAATTATTGAAGGTTTTCTCCGTGATCCTATAACACTCCAATACTACCTTGTTGTCAGTGTAAACAAGGGCGTAGCCTGAGAACACTGAGGCCACTGACAACCCGGAGCTTTCCTATCAAAAATCCTTAACCCAGCAGATATCCTAACAAGGGATTTAAATCTTAATTACCATACAAAGGTCCGACCAGACCTAGGAGGAATTCCCTTCAGGACAGGGTGATAGATGGTTCCTCCCAGGTGATTGAGAAAAAAACCAGTGGGTATTCAGTAATTGATACAGAGACTCTTGTGGAAGCAGTTAGAAAAATTGTCTAATAATTGGTGTCCTCAAACATGCGAGCTGTTTGCACTCAACCAAGCTTTAAAGTACTTACAGAATCAAAAGACTCAACTTATATTCTTCTGCAGTACCGCCTAGCCACGATTTCTTCTTCAAGGGGGAGAAACCTGGCCTCCTGAAGGAAGTATTATTTATAACACCATCTTACACTAGACCTCTTTTGTAGAAAAGAAGGCAAATGGAGTGAAATGTCATATGTACAAACTTTCTTTTCATTAAGAGACAACTCGCAATTATGTAAAAAGTGTGATTTACGCCCTACAGGAAGCCCTCAGAGTCTACCTCCCTACCCCAGAGCCCCCCTGACTTCTTCCCCAACTAATAAGGACCCCCTTCAACCCATTTGGTCCAAAAGGAGATAGACAAAGGGGTAATCAGTGAACCAAAGAGTGCCAATATTCCCCAATTATGCCCCCTCCAAGCAGTGGGAGGAGGAGAATTTGGTCCAGCCAGAGTGCATGTACTATTTTCTCTCTCAGACTTAAAGCAAATTAAAATAGACCTAGGTAAATTCTCAGATAACCCTGATGGCTATATTGATGTTTTACAAGGGTTAGGACAATCCTTTGATCTGACATGGAGAGGTATAATGTTACTGCTAGATCAGACACTAACCCCAAATCAGAGAAGTCCTGCCCTAACTGCAGCCCGAGAGTTTGGAGATCTCTGTTATCTCAGTCAGGTCAATGATAGGATGACAATAGAAGAAAGAGAATGATTCCCCACAGGCCGGCACGCAGTTGCCAGTGTAGACCCTCATTGCGACACAGAATCAGAACATGGAGATTGGTGCCGCAGACATTTGCTAACTTGAGTGCTAGAAGGACTAAGGAAAACTAGGAAGAAGCCTATGAATTATTCAATGATATCCACTATAACAGAGGGAAAGGAGGAAAATCCTCCTGTCTTTCTGGAGAGACTAAGGGAGGCATTGAGGAAGCATGCCTCCCTGTCACCTGATTCTATCGAAGGCCAACTAATCTTAAAGGATAAGTTTATCACTCAGTCAGCTGCAGACATTAGGAAAAAACTTCAAAAGTCTGCCTTAGGCTCAGAGCAAAACTTAGAAACCCTATTGAACTTGGCAACCTCAGTTTTTTATAATAGAGATCAGGAGGAGCAGGCAGAGCAGGACAAATGAGATAAAGTAAAAGGCCACTGCTTTAGTCATGGCCCTCAGGCAAGCGGACTTTGGAGGCTCTGGAAAAGGGAAAAGCTGGGCAAATTGAATGCCTCATAGGGCTTGCTTCCAGTGTGCTCTACAAGGACACTTTTAAAAAGACTGTCCAAGTAGAAGTAAGCTGCCGCCTCATCCATGCCCCATATGTCAAGGGAATCACTGGAAGGCCCACTGCCCCAGGGCATGAAAGTCCTCTAAGTCAGAAGCCACTAACCAGATGATCCAGCAGCAGGACTGAGGGTGCCCAGGGCAAGCGCCAGCCCATGCCATCACTCTCACAGAGCCCTGGGTATGCTTGACCATTGAGGGCCAGGAGGTTAACTGTCTCCTGGACACTGGTGCGGACTTTTCAGTCCTACTCTCCTGTCCCGGACAACTGTGCTCCAGATCTGTCACTATCCAAGGGGTGCTATGACAGCCAGTCACTAGGTACTTCTCCCAGCCATTAAGTGGTGACTGGGGAACTTTACACTTTTCACATGCTTTTCTAATTATGCCTAAAAGCCCCACTCCCTTGTTAGGGAGAGACATTCTAGCAAAAGCAGGGGCCATTACACACCTGAACAGAGGAGAAGGAACACCCATTTGTTGTCCCCTGCTTAAGGAAGGAATTAATCCTGAAGTCTGGGTAACAGAAGGACAATATGGACGATCAAAAAATGCCCATCCTGTTCAAGTTAAACTAAAGGATTCCTCCTCCTTTCCCTACCAAAGGCAGTACCCCCTCAGACCTGAGGCCCAATAAGGACTCCAAAGGATTGTTAAGGACCTAAAAGCCCAAGGCCTAGTATAAACCATGTAATAGCCCCTGCAGTACTCCAATTTTAGGAGTACAGAAACCCAACGGACAGTGGAGGTTAGTGCAAGATCTCAGGATTGTCAATGAGGTTGTTGTTCCTCTATACCCAGCTGTACCTAGCCCTTATACTCTGCTTTCCCAAATACCAGAGGAAGCAGAGCGGTTTAAAGTCCTGGACCTTAAGGATGCCTTTTCTGCATCCCTGTACATCCTGACTCTCAATTCTTGTTTGCCTTTGAAGATCCCTCAAACCCAACATCTCAACTCATCTGGATTGTTTTACCCCAAGGGTTCAGGGATATCCCCCATCTGTTTGGCCAGGCATTAGCTCAAGACTTGAGCCAATTCTCATACCTGGACACTCTTGTCCTTTGGTACATGGATGATTTACTTTTACCCACCTGTTCAGAAACCTTGTGCCATCAAGCCACCCAAGTGGTTTTAAATTTCCTCGCCACCTGTGGTTACAAGATTTCCAAACCAAAGGCTCAGCTCTGCTCACAGCAGGTTAAATACTTAGGGCTAAAACTATCCAAAGGCACCAGGGCCCTCAGTGAGGAGTGTATCCAGCCTATACTGGCTTATCCTCATCCCAAAACCCTAAAGCAACTAAGAGGGTTCTTTGGCATAACAGGCTTCTGCCGAATATGGATTCCCAGGTACGGCAAAATAGCCAGACTATTATATACACTCATTAAAAAAATTCAGAAAGCCAATACCCATTTAGTAAGATGGACAGCTGAAGCAGGAGCGGCTTTCCAGGCCCTAAAGAAGGCCCTAACCCAAGTCCCAGTGTTAAGCTTGCCAATGGGGCAAGACTTTTCTTTACATGTCACAGAAAAAACAGGAATAGCTCTAGGAGTCCTTACACAGGTCCAAGGGATGAGCTTGCAACCTGTGGCATACCTGAGTAAGGAAATTGATGTAGTGGCAAAGGGGTGGCCTCATTGTTTATGGCCAGTGGTGGCAGTAGCAGTCTTAGTATCCGAAGCAGTTAAAATAATACAGGGAAGAGATCTTACTGTGTGGATATTTCATGATGTGAATGGCATACTCACTGCTAAGAGAGACGTGTGGCTGTCAGACAACTGTTTGCTTAAATATCAGGTTCTATTACTTGAAGGGCCAGTGCTGCGACTACGCACTTGTGCAATTCTTAACCCAGCCACATTTCTTCCAGACAATGAAGAAAAGACAGAACACAACTGTCGACGAGTAATTGCTCAAACCTACATCGTCCGAGGGGACCTTTTAGAGGTTCCCTTGACTGATATTGACCTCAACTTATACACTGATGGAAGTTCCTTTGGAGAAAAAGGACTTCAAAAAGCGGCATATGCAGCAGTCAGTGATAATGGAATACTTGAAAGTAATGCCCTCACTCCAGGAACTAGTGCTCAGCTGGCAGAACTAATAGCCCTCACTCAGACGCTAGAATTAGGAGAAGGAAAAATGGTAAATATGTATACAGACTCTAAGTATGCTTACCTAGTCCTCCATGCCCACACAGCAATATGGAGAGAAAGGGAATTCCTAACTTCTGAAGGAATGCCTATGAAACATCAGGAAGACATTAGGAGATTATTATTGGCTGTACAGAAACCTAAAGAAGTGGCAGTCATATACTGCCGGGGTCATCAGAAAGGAAAGGAAAGGGAAATAGAAGGGAACCGCCAAGTGGATATTGAAGCCAAAAAAGCCACAAGGCAGGACCCTCCATCAGAAATGCTTATAGAAGGACCCCTAATATGGGGTAATCCCCTCTGGGAAACCAGCCCCAATACTCAGCAGGAGAAATAGAATGGGGAACCTCACAAGGACATAGTTTTCTCCCCTCAGGATGGCTAGCCATCAAAGAAGGGAAAATACTTTTGCCTGTAGCTAATCAATGGAAATTACTTAAAACCCTTCACCAAACCTTTCACTTAGGCATTGATAGCACCCATCAGATGGCCAAATCATTATTTACTGGACCAGGCCTTTTCAAAACTATCAAGCAGATAGTCAGGGTCTGTAAGTGTGCCAAAGAAATAATCCCCTGCACTGCAGGCCATACATTTCAATCCCTGTATCTTTAACCTCCTTGTTAAGTTTGTCTCTTCCAGAATCGAAGCTGTAGAACTACAAATAGTTCTTCAAATGGAGCCCCAGATGCAGTCCATAACTAAGATCTACCACGGACCCCTGGACTGGCCTGCTAGCCCATGCTCTTATGTTAATGACATCAAAGGCACCCCTTCCAAGGAAATCTCAACTGCACAACCCCTACTATGTCCCAATTCAGCAGGATGCAGTTAGAGCGGTCGTCAGCCAACCTCCCCAACAGCACTTGGGTTTTCCTGTTGAGATGGGGGACTGAGAGACAGGACTAGCTGGATTTCCTAGACCAACTAAGAATCCCTAAGCCTAGCTTGGAAGGTGACCGCATCCACCTTTAAACATGGGGCTTGCAACTTAGCCCACACCCAACCAATCAGAGAGCTCACTAAAATGCTAATTAGGCAAAAACAGGAGGTAAAGAAATAGCCAATCATCTATTGCCTGAGAGCACAGTGGGAGGGACAAGGATCAGGATATAAACCCAGGCATTCAAGCCGGCAACGGCAACCCCCTTTGGGTCCCTTCCCCTTATATGGGAGCTCTGTTTTCACTCCATTTCACTCTATTAAATCTTGCAACTGCAAAAGAAAAAAAAAAATGAGACCTGGATAGTAAGCCAGGGCTCTGAAAATAGACAGACTTGAAAACATTCTATGTAGTAAGAGTAACCTGGCCCCAGCCACATAGAGGCAAGACAGAAACCGGGCCAGGAGGTGCCCTGTAACTGGGACTCTTCAAGCATGGTCTGGGCTAGTACTCTCCCAAAGCAGCTTTATGTCATGATAATTGTAATTTATTCTGTGTTTTGATCACCTCTCTATATCTCCAGTCTTTAGTGGAATACTGCCCAGTCTTGTCTTTAGATATGTTGTGGGAAATTAAAGCAAGGTCCGTTCCATGTTTGGGTTAGGTATTCACTTATGGCATGGAGAGAAAGGGGTGAGACAGTGTTTGTCCTCATACTGAGGCCAGTATGATGGTAACAGCAGTCAGTGGCTTAAGGGAGGATGAGGGAAGGAAATCTATATGAAATTATGAATTAACATTGTTGGGTACATTAAAAAGAGGAGCCATATAGACCCAGCTCGGCCAATGGCAGTGGCAAATGAAGAATAGGTCGTATGAAAAGCTAGTGAGGTGCTTACCAGAAATATTTAGAAGGGGACCCTGGAAAAGACTAGCTTTTCCCTTTGGATATATGAATGAGGGCCCAGAGCACCTATGCTTGTTGAATTGTAGTATAATTGAGGTAGGAGGTGAAGTACAGACACCAGACTAAATTGAGGACTAGCTAAAACAGGTCCTGGATGGAAGCCTTTCCCCATAAGACATCCTCACCAGCCTGCCATGTCAGTTTACCACTGCCATGGCAACACCCAAAAGTTACCACCCCTTTCCATGGTAATGACCCCAAAACCTAGAACTTACCACGGTCTTCCTAGAAATTTCTGTATAAATGGCCCTTTAATTTGCATATAATTTAAGGTGGATATAAGTATGAGTGCAGAACTGCCTCTCGACTGCTACTCTGGGTTCCCTGGCTGTGGGGCAGTCCTGCTCTGCTGCTGCTGTACACTGGTGCTTCGGTAAAAGTTCCTGTTTAGTACTACCAGGCTTGCCTTTTAATTCTTCTCTGAGTGAAGCCAAGAACACTCCCCAGTTAAGCCCCACTCTTGCAGTTTGCCTCTCTTGCATCACAATGACTGCAGGTATGAACTCTAGAATCATATGACCTGGGTTCAAATGATAATTCCACCTCTTAATAGCTATGTCAATTTTGATCATATTACCTAGCTTCTTTATTCTTCAGTTTCTCCATCAGTAAAAGAGGGATAAAGCCATATATACCACACAGGGTTGTTATGAAAATTAAATGCGTATCTATCTACCATCTATCTTCAAATAGTGTCTGTTATACCGTCTGCTTTTTGATTATTTTTCTCTTGGCATAGGTGCCATTTCTGACCCCCTATGTTCACTTTTGAATTGTAAGAGTGACAGCCTGCAAACTCTATTTCCGTTACTAGTTAAGAGACTGTAAAGTAGGAGGAAGAGAGATACCAGTTTCCTACCTTTGGAGATGGCCTCAGCAGAAATAGCAGCAGTGTCAGATGAGCTCCTCAGCAGCAGTGTGGCTCCCAGGTGCTCACTAAACTGCAATACCAGCAGGAGCAGAGCCACCAGCCAAGAAGTGGAAAGGCGGACTACAGACCAGGAGTCATAACAACTCCATACCCATGAATAACTACCTGTACTCTTTGGTTCACCCAGCCCTTCCAAGCACTTTGTAACTAATTCCCTGCATTAAATCCCCCTGCAGTTGAAATATTTTCCTTACTGATGGACACAGCTATCGCTATTACTAACCAATTAGAGTAATCTTGCTATTATTATCCTCTGAAACATTACCCAAGGACCAATATTATCCTCTGAAATATTACCTAAGGACCCAAGTATGAATATAACCTTCGTACTCATTTTTCCACTCAACTATTCTAATACTTTTCCCCACAGACTTTGTCCTTGGCCCAGAAGTATTATATAATGAATGGTCAATAGTTATATGTACTGGTGTTTCATCTAAATACTCCACTGTAGGTTTAGCTCCTTCACTGATCAATAACCTAATGGGAGGAGAGATTTAGTTCATTTGAAGTCAGTCTAAGAAGTTCACTGGAGTTCTATTTTGGAGAATAGATGTAAGGAAGCAAACGTGCCTAGAAACATTGTGTGATTTACCTTTAATACTTTATTTTTTTCCAGCTATGTATTGAATACCCATGACTTATAACAGTTTGAAGGAGAAAATATATACCACACAGGTAACCTTGTTTCACAGCTGAAGCAAAGTTTATTTTCAGTAGCCGTTCTGCCTTGGTAAGTGAAACTTTGATCAATGAATTTAGTGTCCAGAACTATAAATTCACAGAAGAATTTGTGAATATGAGGACTTAAAACTGAAGAATAGTTCAAAAAATGATCCAGAAAAGACAGAACTAATATAAAGGGAAAGTGTGGCTCAGAAATTGACTTAAATTATGTAAGAGATTAGTATGATTCACATTGTTTCCTTAATTTTTCTTTGATTCTTATTCTCTTTCTCTAAGGATTTAGTTCTGTGTTTAAATTGTCATATCCATCTTTCCTCATTGTCCTCTTTTAGACTCTGGAGAAGACTATTGTTAAACTTGTCATCTCAGTATACTGGCTTTTGCTGGCAAGCAAAAGACTTCTCATTAAACAGTTATGCAGATTTGTAGCTGGTTATGAACAATGTTAGCTGAAAAATGTCTTTGAATGACTCTTTCAATTAGCATACTTCATCAAACAGCTTCCTTGGCTAGTTATATTAAATTATTTTAAAAAGCCAAGAAAGCTACTTTTATTAGTTTTTTGTTGTCGTTGTTGTTGTTTGTTTGTTTTTTGAGACAGAGTCTCCCTCTATTGCCCAGGCTGGAGTGCAGTGGCGCAATCTTGGCTCACTGTAATGTCTGCCTCCTGG
The DNA here is from genome assembly GCF_024542745.1 of Macaca thibetana thibetana. Taxonomy (NCBI): domain Eukaryota; kingdom Metazoa; phylum Chordata; class Mammalia; order Primates; family Cercopithecidae; genus Macaca; species Macaca thibetana. The sequence goes on along the minus strand of NC_065588.1, from coordinate 77,110,559 downwards.
GTTCAAGCGATTCTCCTGCCTCAGCCTCCCTAGTAACTGGGACTACAGGCATGCACCACCACACCCAATTAGTTTTTTTTGTATTTTTAGTAGAGACGGGTTTCACCATATTGGCCAGGCTGGTCTAGAACTCCTGACCTCGTGATCCACCCACCTCAACCTCACAAAGTGCTGAGATTACAGGCATGAGCTACTGTGCCCAGCCTAATTTCTTTTTATTGATAACCTATAGTAAGTAACTGTACAATATGTGACCAAAAATAAATAAGATCAATACACAGGTATGACATGTAGAACCAGCATCACTATTACAGTTGTACCACTTACAGTATATGATTAGTCTTCATGAGATAGTCTACTACTTTCTGAGAGCTGGGAAAAAAATGCAGAGAACTGCTAGAATATAATTTGAAGAGCTGTTGACTGAAAGACAGCAGAACAGAATTAAAATAACACTGGTTTTATAATCATACCACTTAAAATTAATCCCCAACTTTTTCCTCTCTAAAGATTATTTCTCTCTCTCTCTCTATCGCTTTCCTCCTCTCTCACTCTCACCTTCATTCTCCCTCGCACTCTCTCCTTCACTTACATACTCACAAGCCACATATACACCCTTGAATCAGGTGCAGCAAATTATAGACTGTGGGACAAACTTGGCCTACTTTTGAAAATAGTTTTGATGAAACACAGCCATACCCATTTGTTTACATATTGTCTACAGCTCTTTTTTGCTTCAAAAGCAGTTTAGTAGTTGTAACAGTGACCATATATCTGCAAAGCCTAAGATATTTATGGTCTGACCCTTTACAGAAAATATTTGCTGGCCTCTGCTTAAGGTTATAGTAGAAGTTCAAGAAAGATCAGTCCCCTTCCTTTTGTTTGAAAAAATATGACAGAACACTTAGTACTGTGATCTCCAATAAAAGAAAACAGGGCTGCTTGGAAAAACAGCTGATTTTATGACTGGGACAGAAAATACACAAGACGAGCCTGGAACATTTTGTAGAGCCAGAAAGTAAAGAAGTGCTGAAAAACAAAAACAAAAACAAAAAACAGAGATATGTCAACGAGATAAAGGAGACAAATGAAAGTGCTCCCAATGGCCAAAGCTAGAGCAATTCAAGTACAATAAATAAATAAAAATGGTATTGGATTATAACTTAAAGTTTAAATTAATGTCCATGAGTCTATGCTGATATAAATGACTCACTGAATAAAGAAATAAGAGGGTAACAAACAAATCTGTAGTGCAGAAGATTCCAAGTAATTTATGTAGATGCTACCCTCAAAGAAGCGTAATGTTACTGTCCACTCCTCAAGTGTGGGCTGTGCATGCTCACTTTCTTCCAAAGAGTACAGCACTGGAAAGAGGAAAATGAGTAACTTTACAGTGGAGAAACCTGACAAACACTACCTCAGCCAGGCATCACAGTTAACATCAACAGTGGTAAGTCAGGTTGATAGTGAGAGGTGAAGCTGGCTGGGCTTCTGGGTACAGAGGAGACTTGAAGAACTTTTCTGTCTAGCTAAAGGTTTGTAAATGCACCAATCAGCACTCTGTCAAAACGGACCAATCACCACTCTGTGAAACGGACCAATCAGCACTCTGTAAAATGGACCATCAGCAAGATGTGGGTGGGGCCAAATAAGGGAATAAAAGCAGATCACCCGAGCCAACAGCAGCAATAGCGTGAGGCCCGGTTGCAATTTAGGGATGCCTTGTTCTTTCCCCCTTTGCAGTAAATCTTGCTGCGGCTTACTATTTGGGTCTACGCTGCCTTTAAGAGCTGTAACACTCACCTGGAAGGTCTGCAGCTTCACTCTTGAAGTCAGTGAGACTGTGAACCCACCAGAAGGATGAAACTCCAGACACATCTGAACATCAGAAGGAACAAACTCCCATCTTTAAGAACTGCAACACTCACCACGAGGGTCTGTAGCTTCATTCTTGAAGTCAGCGAGCCCAGGACCCCACCAATTCTGGACACAATAGTACGTACCCTTGATATTGTGTGATAAGACTGGTAGCTTGCCTTCATCCACAAAATTTGTGATACAGGTCTGATCATGAGAAAACTGTCTAGTTTCAATGTCTCTCAAGTGAGAGACATTCTACAAAGTATTTGACCAGTACTCCTCAAAACTGTCAAGGTCATCAAAAACTAGGAATGTTGGAGGAACTGTCATAGCCCAGAGGAGGCTAAGTAGCCATAACTACATAATGTGGCTTCCTGGATGGAATCCTGGACAGAAAAAGGTTACAAGTAAAAACTAAAGAAATATGAAGAAATTAGGAATTTTAGTGAGTGATAATGTGCCAATATTGTTGTCATATTTATTGTAACAAAGTTATCATACTAATATAAGATGATAATAGGAGAAACTAGGTATGGGGTATATGTGAACTCTCTCTACTATTTTTGTGATTTTTCTGTAAACTTAAAAGTATCTTAAAGTATAATTTTTTTTTTAATTTGGCAGAAAACACCTGAAAAGTTACTACATTTCATGACAATTTTCTTACACACTCAGATGTAGAAATTATTTCACCATGGATCTAACAAAGAAAATTAAACAAGTTCCAAATATGCTTATTATCTTATGGTAATAGTCTGTGCTTAAGTGTTTTATTTGAAAACTTTTGAAGTTTTTGCATTTACAACTAATGGGCTCCTATCCCAGAAATGCTGGAGAAATACAAAACTCTATTTCAAGTAGAAAAGACAAAAATAGCAAGAAATAACAGTCATGCTCTGAATATAATAAAGTCATTCAGAGGTTCTACATAACTGTAGTATAAAAAAGAAAGAAGGAAATAGTTAAAGGGTAAAATCTACTGGGAACATATTTAATTCGTGTATTGTATTTTGGAAACTACCCAAAAGCAGTAAGAGAGTTAGCACGATGTCTGGGAAATTATAGTGAGCAATACAATGGCATAGTAGTTGATTTGTATATTTAGAGGAAAAAAATCAGCATGAGAAAGAAATTTTTTTTTTCTACATTTGAAGAAAAAAATACTCTAAACTAAAAATATATTTCCTAGGGAATAGCTATCTCCAGGTAGCAAATGTGTAGCAAGGACAATTCTATGCCAAGAATAAATCTAAAATTGGCATACAGTTCATCCTAGACATGCTAAACTTTGAATTCTTTAAAAAGTTAAGCAAAGAAATCCAAAGCTGTCATCTGAAGCTTTTTAAATCCATGACAACATACTTAGTTTTAAAATGACAGTTCTAAGACAAATTAAGCCATGATGGTAACCTTTCTAAAAGGGAAACTGATATTACAAGAGGGCTGTGTCAGGTCATGTCATAATAGGGTGACATTGGCACCCTTGGCCTCTGATGCTAAAAGCAAAGTGATAAACCCCCAATTCAATCTTCAAGAAATCTTTTTTTAATACATACAAATAGAAGAAAGCAAGTCAATCATTTAGATCAGTGGTCCCCAGCCTTTTTGGAACCAAGGACTGGTTTTATGGAAGGCAGTTATTCCATGGATTGGATTCTAATTATGGGAGGATTTCTGGATAAAACTGTTCCACCTCAGACCACTCAGATCATCAGGCATTAGTGAGATTCTCATAAGGAGCATGCAACCTAGGTCCCTCACATGCACAGTTCACAAAGGTTTTGGGCTGCTATGAGAATCTAATGCTGCCACTGATCTGACAGCGGGTGGAGCTCAGGCAGTAATGCCTCTTCCCATCACTTACCTCTTGCTGTGCGTCCTGGTTCCTAACAGGCCACAGATCAGTACCAGTCTGTGGCCTGGGGGTTGGGGAACCCTAATTTAGATGACTGATGATATTTCCACTAAAAGACACGTTTTTGTGTCTTAACTTAGAATACAGTTAACCACAGATCAATGTTATCAAAGACTTTCCCCAATATAGTAGAAAAATATTTAAAATCACCTTTCCTTTGCCTTGAAAACAATTTTGAAAAACGGATAGTTCCCAAACAGCTAAAGATAATCAAATGATTTCACCTATCTATTCCATAATGCTGGATCAGAAAATGTCTGTTACATAGAAAATATTTATTAGCTTATTAGTGCTATATATTAATACTTCAATATTGTGCAATTAGGAACTTAATTGTCAAAATAATTTTTAAAATGTGATTACACTGAGTAAATTGAGCGTATAGATTCTCCACGTTTGCTTTAGCCTGATATCAGTTTAATCTTTGAAAAAAGTAAAACAACTAATATTTCTATCAATTAAGAGTAAAATAGTGAAGGAGAAACAAACTTAGACCAATTCCTTTAACTGCTTCATAGTTATTCTGTTTAACTTCTCGGCTAAAAGGGAAGGAATTATTTTTTCTTGTCCCATTAGAGCCTTAGCACAGATCACTTATCAACATTTATTTGCTTAATAAATATTTCTTGATTACAAAATTTACATGAGTCATTATGGAATAGCTGTGGGAATACAACCGTAAGCAAAATCAGAAAGAGTCTCTACCTTTACAGAGCTTATAGTCTTATAGAAGAAAACAATATTAATTAAATAATCACATGAACAAACATGAAATTGCTCTTGGAATAACTGCTAGGAAAAACAGGTGAATGGTGCTTTCTGATTTAGTTGGAGAATTAGAAAAATCTTCTGGGGAGTCATACAAGATATAAATAAAGCATAAGTAAAACTTAATCAAGGGCAAAGGGAAAATTTTCCAGGTAAAGGGAAAAATATATGCTAATATCTTATGGTGAAAAATAGTTTGGAACATACATGAACTTTAAAAATCATAGTAAGAAAGTTTATCTTTTTCCTTAAGAGGCTACAAAGGCGTTTAAGAGTTTTAGCCAAAACTGACATGACCATCTTTTGCATTTTAAAAAATGTCTTGTAGTCTACAATGTGGATAAATGATTAAATGGGGCTGGCCTGGATGCAAGTAGATTAGTTAAAGGGTTATTATTGTTTCCTGGAGTCAGATAATAAGTAAACCATGATGTTTTCTACAGAGCCAAAAGATGGATGAATGTGAGAGTTACTTAGGAAATAATATGCATTGCACTTGATAATGGATTGAATATGGGATAGGGGAATAAAAGAGAGAAACAGAAACAGGTGCAAAAATTAGCCTCTAGGTTTCTGACTAATAAAGTCTCAGTATTTTGACTATTCATTGAGATAAGAAGATCATTAAAATGTGAGGAAAATGATGTGGAGTAGAATTTATCCATTTTGAGATATTAATAAAGCACTGAGACATTCGGAGGAGTTTGTACTTCCAGAATGGCAGAGTAAAAAAGCCCTGAAAATAGGTCATAAAACAATGCTGCTCATAAAAGCAATGAGAAAACTGGCAATAATAGAGAAAATCAACTGTTTAAAAACTGAAAATTAACCAAAGACTTGCAACAATCACAGCTTTTATGAAAGAAAAATGGCTGAATCTCAGTAAGAACAATGAACTTTTTGACATTTTAACTTGCACTACTCCCATTACCCTCTTTCTTATTCCATAGCAGCATTGAAAACCAACAGGCTCATAACTATGTTAGTGATCAACCAGCAGTCTACCAGCCAATGGAGGGTTTGGAGCTTCCTAAAAGTGCCATCCCCAGAGAAATGTTAGCATTTGGCTTTTCTAGCAGGTTCTAGGTAAAGCTCCATTCTTAGAGCTTGCCTTTATTTGACCTAAATCAAGACTTCCTCTATGTAAGTGTTGTCTTCAGGAAAGTTGTAGAAAATAATGACAATTCTTTAACATTGCAGCTGGCTGAGGAAGTGATAGCAGTTGTAGCTAGCAAGAGGCAGGCTAAGAATTTTAGAAGGGAAAAAGGGAGTGAAATCCTCACTGGGGGATTTGAAAAGACCGAACATATTCTTAAAAATCTAGAAGGTCACATTCATATGAAGGGCTGTGCATATACCCAGGAATGACCTGAGAAAACTCTAGTCTGTCACATTTGACTGATGTTGATGCCCTTTCCAAGTGGGAAGTAGAGGCTAAGGCAGAGTTTTAAATATGTGATGGAACACTGAAGGTATACACCACAATACAAACAGTACAGCTTGACAAAGATTCAGAGACTTATTGGTTCCAGTCTCTAAGGAAATCTCTGTGTAATTATTAACTGGTCACTAAGTTAACTGAGAAGAAATTTCACTGGCTGCAACAACAAAGAACACGGATTTTACAAAATTGGTCCAAGAAAGTCATCAAACAAGCAATGCCCTTTGCTTTGCTCAGCATCAATGACAAAAATAATGACAACAAATGGCAACAGTAACAAACCCTGGGTAGTGAGGCGTTATTTGATTTCAGAATTATGACGTTATGTTATTTTACATGTCTAGTGTTTCAAATTAGAAAATTCATAAAACACACACACACAAACAGTAAAGCAGGGCCTGAACACATAAAAAAGCAGTCAGTTAAAAATTGGCCTTAATAAAGTCAGACATTGGACTCACTAGACAATGAATTTAAATCAACCATTATGATTATGTTCAAATAACTAAAAGAAGCCACATAGAATATGAAAGAAGAAATAGAAATTATTTAAAAGGCTGAAACAGAAATTCTGGAGTTGAAAAGTACAATAACGTCAATACTAAACTTTCAATAATGGATAGAACAACTAGTCAGAAGAACAAGAAAATAAAAGACATGAAAAACACTATAAACAAACTTGATCTAACAGACATCTACAGAACACTGACCTAGTAAAAGCAGAATGCACACTTTTATCAAGTATAAATGGAACATTCTCCAGTATAGACTATATGTTATGCCATAAAATAACTCTCAGTATATTTAAAAGGATTTAAACCATACAAAGTTCGCTTTCCAACTATAACGAAATGGAATAACAGAAGGAAAGAAACAGAAGGAAATGTAAAATTCACAAATAAAAGGAACATAAACAGCATGCTCCTAAGTAACCAGTAACTTAAGAAATCCCAAGGAAAATTACTTTGAGATGAATGAGAGCAAAAGCACAGCATATCAAAACTTACAGGATGCAGCTAACATAGTGGTTAGAGGTACATTTATATCTACAAGTGGTTGTATTTAAAAAGAAGAAAGGTCTCAGTTAAATAACCCATCTTTTCATTTCAAGAAACCAAAAAAAAAAAAAAAAAAAAAGGCAAGTTAAAGCAAGAAGAAGGAGGGAAATAAGAGATACTAGAATAGAAATTAGTGAAAGAGAGAATAGAAAAACAGTCATCAAAATCAGCAAACCCAGCTGGGCGTGGTAGTTCATGCCTGTAATCCCAGCACTTTGGGAGGCTGAGGAGGGCGGATCACGAGGTCAAGAAATAGAGACTATCCTGACCAACATGGTGAAACCCCATCTCTACTAAAAATACAAAAATTAATTGGGCGTGGTGATACGCGCCTGAAGTCCCAGCTACTCAGGAGGCTGAGGCAGGACAATCGCTTGAACCTGGAAGGCGGAAGTTGCAGTGAGCGGAGGTCACATCACTGCACTCCAGCCTGGGAACACAGCAAGACTCAGTATCAAAAATAATAATAATAATAATAATAATAATAATAAGCAAACCCAAAAGTTGGTAATTTGAAAAAAATCAAAATTTGTAGAAATTTTAGCTGGATTGTCTAAGGAAAAATGGGAAAATATTCAAATTATTATTTAATCAGGAATAACAACTATCTACCTCACAGAAATAAAAAAGATTAATAAGAAATATTACAAAAAATGGAATGTTAACAAATTAGATAACAGATGAGAAGGACAAATCCTAGAAATACAAAAACTATCAATAATAATTCAAGAAAAAATCTGAATAAACCTATAACTAGTAAAAAGTTTTAATTAGCAACTAAAATATTTTCCACAAGGAAATTTCAGGCCCACATGACTTCACTTGGTAACTACAAATGAAAAGATATTGACCTTCAGGAATCGCAACACTTAATATTATCAAATGACAATAGTTCCCAAATTGATCTATAGATTTAATACAATTACCATCAAAATCTCAGCTGCCTTATTTGCAGAAACTGGGGCTCAGAAAATAATACCGTGAAATGAAGGCCTCAGCAGCGACCTCAGAAGCAGACATTTTTCCTTGACCTTCTCCTGCCCTCATGAGTCTCAGTTCCGTTCTTCCCCAAGACTAGCCATAGAAACTAATTCTCTCTTCCCGCAAACAAACCATAAAACTTAAAAATATTACTGTAATTTTCCTCTCCCTTTCCGTGCAGAAAGTGGATATAAAGAAATTATCTGTCTTACTTTGATTACACAACATAAGACCCCCATTCTAGGGAAGAATTCCCTATACTCAAAAGAAACGAATACATGCTCAGAGAGGCCAAGACTAATGTAGAGAGACAGGCCTTTCTGGTTTTCCCCACTCAGTCTGTAAAAATTAGATCAAACCCATTTTATCCAATCACATTTCTACATGACTGTCCATACTCTGTTGATTCTAAGCATAAAAATGGACAATTTCCCCTGTATTTTCAGTTCTTTATTCTGAAGGATCCCACATATACATGTTAAATAAATTTATATGCCTTTTCTGCTATTAATCTGCCTTTCAAGAGTTGATTTTTCAGCAAAACTTAAGAGGTTTGCTGTCCCCTAGAATTCTAACATTCATATTGAAATACAAGGGACCAGAATAGATAAAACAGTCTTGAAAAAGAATAAAGTAGGAAAATGCACACTTTTTGATTTCAAAATTAACTACAAAGCTATAATAATCAAGAGAGTATAGTATTGGCATGAGCATAGAAATATAAATAAATGGAATAGAAGTGAAATTCTAGAAATAACTCTTTTTTTAAAAAATGTACTTTAAGTTTTAGGGTACATGTGCACAAGGTGCAGGTTTGTTACATATGTATACATGTGCCATGTTGGTGAGGTGCACCCATTAACTCATCATTTACATTAGGTGTATCTCCTAATGTTATCCCTCCCCACCCGCCACCCCATAACAGTCCCCTGTGTGTGATGTTCCCCTTCCTGTGTCCAAGTGTTCTCATTGTTCAATTCCCATCTATGACTGAGAACATGCGGTGGGTTTTTTTTTTTTTTTTTTTTTTTGTCCTTGCAATAGTTTGCTGAGAATGATGGCTTCCAGCTTCATCCATGTCCCTACAAAGGACATGAACTCATCCTTTTTTATGGCTGCATAGGATTCCATGGTGTATATGTGCCACATTTACTTAATCCAGTCTATCACTAATGGACATTTGGATTGGTTCCAAGTCTTTGCTATTGTGAATAGTGCCACAATAAACATATGTGTGCATGTGTCTTTATAGCAGCGTGATTTATAATCCTTTGGATATATCCCCAGTAATGGGATGGCTGGGTCAAATGGTATTTCTAGTTCTAGATCCTTGAGGAATTGCCACACTGTCTTCCACAATGGTTGAACTAGTTTACAGTCCCACTAACAGTGTAAAAGTGTTCCTATTTCCCCACATCCTCTCCAGCACCTGTTGTTTCCAACTTTTTAATGATCGCCATTCTAACTGGTGTGAGATGGTATCTCATTGTGGTTTTGATTTGCATTTCTCTGATGGCCGGTGATGATGGGCATTTTTTCATGTGTCTGTTGCCTGCATAAATGTCTTCTTTTGAAAAGTGTCTTTTCATATCCTTTGCCCACTTTTTGATGGGGTTGTTTGTTTTTTTTTCTTGTAAATTTGTTTGAGTTCTTTGTAGATTCTGGATATTAGCCCTTTGTCAGATGAGTAGATTGCAAAGATTTTCTACCATTCTGTAGGTTGCCTGTTCACTCTGATGGTAGTTTCTTTTGCTGTGCAGAAGCTCTTTAGTTTAATTAGATTCCATTTGTCAATGTTGGCTTTTGTTGCCATTGCTTTTGGTGATTTAGACATGAAGTCCTTGCCCATGCCTATGTCCCGAATGGTATTGCCTAGGTTTTGTTCTAGGGTTTTTATGGTTTTAGGCCTAACATTTAAGTCTTTAATCCATCTTGTATTAATTTTTGTATAAGGTGTAAGGAAGGGATCCAGTTTCAGCTTTCTACATATGGCTAGCCAGTTTTCCCAGCACCATTTATTAAATAGGGAATCTTGTCCCTGTTTGCAGGTGACATGATTGTATATTTAGAAAACCCCATCGTCTCAGCCCCAAATCTCCTTAAGCTGATAAGCAACTTCAGCAAAGTCTCAGGATACAAAATCAATGTGCAAACGTCACAAGCATTCTTATATGCCAATAACAGGGAGCCAAATCATGAGTGCTCTCCCATTCACAGTTGCTTCAAAGAGAATAAAATACCTAGGAATCCAACTTCCAAGAGATGTGAAGGACCTCTTCAAGGAGAACTACAAACCACTGCTCAATGAAATAAAAGAGGAAACAAACAAATGGAAGAACACTCCATGTTCATGGATAGGAAGAATCAATATTGTGAAAATAGCCATACTGCCCAAGGTAATTTATAGGTTCAATGTCATCCCCATCAAGCTACCAATGACTTCCTTCACAGAATTGGAAAAAAAACTGAAATTCATATGGAACCAAAAAAGAGCCCGCATTGCCAAGTGAATCCTAACCCAAAAGAACAAAGCTGGAGGCATCACTCTACCTGCTTTCAAACTATACTACAAGGCTACAGTAACCAAAACAGCATAGTACTAGTACCAAAACAGAGATGTAGACTGATGGAACAGAACAGAGCCCTCAGAAATAATACCACACATCTACAACCATCTGATCTTTGAAATAACTCTTTATACTTATGGTCAACTAATTTTCAACAAGGGTGCCAAGACAGTTCAATGGGAAAGAATAATTGTTCAACAAACAGAATTAGAAAAACTGGATATTCATTCTTTTGCATCTGTAATAGACAATGACAATAACAAGTATTGAATAGCATGTGCAGAAATTGAAATCTTCTTAAATTCCTGGTGAGATTATAAGTGATACAGCAACTTTGAACAAAAGTTTAGCAGTTCTTCAAAATAGTAAACATAGAGTTCACATAAAGAATGAAGATATGCCCCCTACCTCACACCATATACAAATATTATATGTGTATGGACACAGACCTAAATATAAGAGCTTACCCTTTAAATATTTTAGAAGACAATGTAAGGGTAAATCATTGTGACCTTGGATTAGGCTTTTTCAGATGTGAAAACAAAAGATTAAACAACAAAAGAAAAAAGAGATAAATTGAATTGCATCAAAATTTAAAATTTTTGTGTTTCAGTGAACATCACCAAGAAAGTAAAAAGAAAACAGAATAGAAAAAATATTTGCAAATAACATATCTAATCAGGGAATTCCACTATTGTAGATTAGTTATTACAGAAATAACCCGTTATACTATGGTCAACTAATTTTCCACAAGGGTGCCAAGACAGTTCAATGGGAAAAAAATAATTGTTCAAGAAATGGTATTAGAAAAAACTGGATATTCATTCTTTTGCATCTGTTGTAGAGATTACAACTCTACAATAAAAGACAAATGTCTACTTTTAAAAAGGTAAAGTATTTGAATAGAAATTTATCTGAAGAAGATACATAAATGACCAAAAAACTGTATAAAAACATACTCAACCTCATTAGTTGTTAGGAAAATGCAAATTAAAACTATAGTGAGATACCACTTTACACCTACTTCTAGGGCTAAAATAAATAGACAATGACAAAAACAAGTGTTGGCTGGGAGGCAAGAAACTGGAAGACTGGGCTGGGCATGGTGGCTCACAGCTATAATCCTAGCACTTTGGGAGGCTAAGGCAGGCAGTTCACTAGAGATCAGGAGTTTGAGACCAGCCTGGCCAACATAGTAAAACTCTGCCTCTCCTAAAAATACAAAAAACTTGCTGGGCATGGTGGCACATGCCTGTAGTCCCAACTACCAGGAGGCTGAGGCACAAGAATTGCTTGAACCCAGGAGGTGGAGGTTGCAGCGAGCCAAGATTGTGACATTGCACTCCAGCCTGGATTACAGGGTTACAGAGCAACTCTGTCTTAAAAAAAAAAAAAAAAAAAAAAAAAAAGAAACAAAGAAAATAGAAAGAAAACAAACTGGAACACTCATACATTGCTGGTGAGATTGTAAAGTGGTGCAGCTACAGTTGGAAAACAAGTTGTGCCATGCGATTCAGCAATTCCATTCTTAGATATTTGCCCAAGAGAAGGGAACACCTATGTTCATACAAAAACTCATACATGCTCCGAGTGTGGTGGCTCGTGCCTGTAATCCCAGCACTTTGGGAGGCCGAGGTGGCAGTATCCCTTGAATCCATTAGTTCAAGACCAGCCTGGGAAACATAGTGAGACCTTTGTCTCTCCAGGCATGGTAGCCTGCACTCATAGTCCCAGCTACTTAGGAGGTTGAGGTAGGAGCATCACTTGAGCTCCAGACATTGAGGGTCTAGTGAGCCACGGTCGTGCCACTGCACGCCAGCCTGAGTGATAGAGTGAGACCCTGTCTCAAAACAAACAAGCAAACAAAATACATGAATATTCATAGCAGCATTACTTATAGTAGCAAAAAAAGTAGAGAAAACCCACATATCCTCCATCAGCTGAAAAATGGATTTTAAAATGTGGTTTTTAAAAATGCAAAGGAGGCAGGGCGTGGTGACTCATGCCTGTAATCCCAGCACTTTTAGAGGCCAAAGCAGGCAGGTCACTTGAGGTCAAGATGAGAGTAGCCTGGCCAACATGGTGAAACCCCATCTTTACTAAACATACAAAATGATTAGCTGGGCATGGTGGTGGGCATCTCTAATCCCAGCTACTCGGGAGACTGAGACAGGATAATCACTTGAAACCAGGAGGCGAAGGCTTCAGTGAGCCAAGATCGTGCCATTGCACTATATCCCAGGTGACAGAATGAGACTCTGTTTCAAAATAAATAAATAAATAAAATATAATTTAAAAAATAAAAATTAAAAGTCAAAGGAATTTTGTTTGGTCACAAACAGGAATGAAGTACTGGTACATGCTGCAACATGGATGAAACTTGAAAATGTCATGGTAAACAAAGTAAGATGTAAAAGATTTCATATTGTATGATTCCATTTATATAAATGCACAGAATAGGTAAATCTAGAGAGAAAATTAATGGTTTCTAGGGGTTAGGGGAAGTAGGAACAGGAAGTGACTGCTAAAGGTCACGGTATCTCTTTTTAGGATGATGAAAATATTACAAAATTAGATACCAATGACAGTGGTGAAACTTTGTAAATATACTTAAAGCCACTCAGTTGCACACTTTAAATGGATAAATTTTATGGCATGTGCATTATATTTCAATAAAATTATTATTTAAAAGTGTTTAGGCCAGGCACAGTGGCTCATGCTTGTCATTCCAGCACTTTGGGAGGCTGAGGCAGTTGGATCACTTGAGTCCAGGAGTTTGAGACTAGCCTGGGTAATATGGTGAAACCCTGTCTCTGAAAAATACACAAAAATTAGTCAGGGCATGGTGGCAGGAACCTGTAGTCACAGCTGAGGTGGTAAGATCACTTGAGCCCGGGAGGTCAAGGATACATTGAGCCATGATTGTGCCACTGCACTGCAGACTGGGCGACAGAGTGAGACTTTGTCTCAAAATTAATTAATTAATTTAATTTAATTAAAAAATTAAAGGATGGAATAATAAATTTGAATGGTTTACAGGAAAGATAACTTTGGGTGCAAGTTAGCAAGCTTTCTCTTAATATGTTGATAGAATGTTTTATTAATGGCATTTCAAAGTAAAATCTCTCTTAAAGAATATGAAAAATAAAGTAGGGGGCCGGGCACGGTGGTTCACGCCTGTAATCCCAGTACTTTGGGAGGCCGAGGCGGGTGGATCACAAAGTCAGGAGATCGAGACCATCCTGGCTAACATAGTGAAACCCCATCTCTACTAAAAGTAAAAAAAAATTAGCTGGGCGTGGTGGTGGGTGCCTGTAGTCCCAGCTACTCAGGAGGCTGAGGCAGGAGAATCACTGGAACAGGGGAGTCGGAGGTTGCAGTGAGCCAAGATTGTGCCACTGCACTTCAGCCTGGGCGACAGAGCAAGACTACGTCTCAAAAAAATAAATAAATAAAATAAAATAAAAAATAAATAAAAAATAAAGTAGGGGAGATATGGAGCTCAGGGATTGTATGAAGAAATGGTTGCAGACATCTTAGAGGTATTACATAGATGTTCCTGGTTTACGCTGGTTTAAAGCTATCATTTTAGAAAACAAAAATATGTTAAAAGTTACTTTGAAACAAGGCAAGAAATATTAAGATAAAAAGAGCCAGGTAGGATTAAAGCATATGGTCTTTTGCTATTTCTCAAACTTCTTAATGCCTTCTTTTCAAAGGCATTGGAATAACATAGCAAAGCATAAAGACAGTGAAAACTAAAGGGAGCCATTCACGGTAATTGCAATAGCCAAATGTAAAATGCAAATACGTTTTGAGATATTGGTTCTGCTTTGAGAATGCTTGAAGTTTTTTAAGAGAAGATAAAGATTGGCATAGTTCATATAGATAAAGAAAAGAGATTTCAATGAAAAAGAAGCAACATTCCTTTCCATATATGTGGTGCATTTAAACCACTAGGCAATTCTTATAGCCAATTATTTATGTCTGTGAGAAAAAAACTAAAGAAACTAAAAAACTAAAGAAACTATTTTGAGTGTGTTAGTTTTTAAAAGAAAAACATTGTAACATCAAATAAATCCATCTCTAGCCTCATTGTCTTAATTATGGTGTCTTTATCTGCTTTGTCCATATTAGAGTCTTACTCAAAGAAGTAGTCATATCAGTTCAAGTCCTGGTGATAAGGTAAACTGCTGGTATTTAAACAATTGCCAACCTTGAATACTAATATCAGAACTATAAACAAGGAATAGACTGGGATGGTGATAGGTGAGTTAGCCTTTGAACAGTGAATAAAAAGCTGCTATTGTCTCTGATGGGTTCCTTAATGTAGTTTTTTGAAAAAAAAAGGTGGGGTTTGGAGTCTGGCTTATTGGAGAAAGCGGTCATGTTCCTTCACCTCTCTGTGTACTAATTTCCTTACCTGCAAATAGAAAACAATACCTTCATAAAGGCACAGGAAAGATGAAATAATGTTAATATCCTGTGTGTACCTGGCATATATAGTAGGCCCTCAATCAATGTAGCTATCATTACTTCTGTAATTATCAAATCCTACTTTACATTATAATAATGAAAAGCATCAGAAAAAAAGCAACATTGTGGTGACATTATAAAATGTCCAAATATTTATAAGTCATTATGATAAGCTTTGACCAACACACTTTAATGTCTTAGCAACTTGACTCATATTCAGATGAGGTTGAAAAAATAATTATCTCTATTTAAATATAGTACAAAGGTACAGTGTTTGTGAAACAGTGTTTCTCTCATTTTCCAGCTGAAAGTAAAAAGGAAAGATTCATTTCAAAAAGATGATATAGCAACTGGTAAAATGAGACAAATGAATGTAAAATATCAAACTCCTCCTGACCCGCTCTCCTTCACGGATGAAAAGTAAAACAGAGGAAAATGGTTATCAAATGACTGTACTTGTCACTTAAATTAAAATACACATATACTTGAATGCACACAAATATTTCATATTTATGTAGGATATACTCTGTTCTGACCATCCTACAAAGAATAGTTAGCTACAGAGTTGTATTAGTCTCATATATTGCAGCAAATATTTATTAATATAATGTTCATTCTTCCCTGCTAGATAATAGGTGTTATGAATTCAATGTATGTTGCTCACCTATTAGTATATTAAGTGTACCACATAATCTTTGGTATGTTGCAATACTGAATAAAAATTGGTTAAATTAATGAGATACTTAGCTGGACATGCTAAGAATACATCTGCCACCACTGTTTCAGTAGGAAGAAATACAGCTTTCTCTTATTTAATCGGAGGCAAGGACTCTGAGATCATGGTAGCAAAGGGGTAAAAGTTTAAATAGCTGGTGGTACAAAAGGGGTGAGTGTGCATGTGTGTCTGTGTGTGTGTGTGTGTGTGGAAGTGGACCAGAGGACCTGGGGGCCTCATGGCAAAGCACCTGGAAGAACCATTCCTTTGGTGATTCTAACCGGGATTGGATATGCTATTGAGGTGTGTCCGGGTATTATGACAGGGAAGGCTTTTTGGCCAATGAGCCAAAAAGATTTATTCAGGAGGACTAAACTGGTAGATCTTAGTGATAAGGAGTTACATTACAGGTGTATTTAACTTTTGAGCTGGGCTTAGAATGTAACCCTCACTTAATCTGCATTTGATACCTAAGAGCATAAGACTGATTCCTGTTCAGTAGGGCCTCCAAAGGTAGCGACAGACTGGAAAGATAGGACACAGGCAGCCAAGGTAATCTTTCTATCTTTTCCATGAATAGTGTGCACATGAATCTGCTCAATCAAGATTTAGATTAAAATCCAGTAAGCATTATCTACTGTGTGTCAGTGACATTTATCTCCTTACCTCTTCCCAGGAAACTATTTATTTATATTCATTAAGTTTACAGAGGCTGATTTGTGAAAACAGAATGGAGTAAATTCTGCAGACAGACAAAAACAGTTTATAATTCTCATCCATCATTTGTCCTTTGTTAGGAATTGTATAGTTATCATAAAGTCAGGAGGAATAGCAAACACACTTCACCACACGCTAGACCCTGTTTCAAACCATTTACACAGATTACTTCATTTGATTATCACAACAATCTATTCCATAGGTACAATTATAATCCAATTTTACAGATGTGGCAATGGAGCAAGAGATATTAAGTCATTTGGTCAAGGTCATACAGACAGCTGCTGAGCCATAGATCTGGGATTCAGAGTCAGCACACTGATTTCAAAGCAGGGATTCTTAACCTCTAAACTATACTGTCACTGAGCACTATGGGTCACATGGGTCACTCACTCACTACCCAGAGTTTTGACTTTGTTTTGCCGTAGCTTAGCACAGTACTCCTCAAATTTTAATGCATTTACAAATTACGATGTAAAAGTATAGATCTTCAAAATCAAGTTTTATGGGTAATATAAGGGATTTCAAGGGCAATTTTTGCCTTAGTAGATAACTTTAGAGTTTAACCCTTTAGAAGTAATCTCGCTGTAATTTGCAAAATTCCAGACAGCCTGTAAAGCAAAGGCAATGTTAAGTAGAAGCCAGCCATCCCTAACAGGGTGCTTGGATATGCTAATTAAAGATAACTTAGGAATTCGTTCGGGCTCAGACTTTTTTAGGCAACACTAGTCTGCTTGCTGTATTGCAGTTAATATACAAAATTTGAGATATAAGATAAACACTTAGAAATATACTTGTATTATTTATCCATTTGTCCCTTTCCTCTTTCCCTTAACTTCTTCCCATTTATTCATTTTTCATTCACCACTATGTCAGATTTGTGGACTAAACAAAACAAAACAAAAAACCCAAACATGGCCTTATCCATGTGCAGCTTATTCACTTTAAATGAGTAAGGAGCTTCCACATTTCTCAGCATTCATTTAGCTCATAGAAACATGCCAAGTATTAATCAATGGAACTGAATCTTTTGCTTAAAATTATATAAAAATTTAAGACAAATAGAAGTATGTTTTGATTTTTATATTTTAGAACTCAGATAAAATTCTGGTACAAGTTGAGGATTATGAGAATCTAGTTTGAAATTGATAAACGCACTTGTTGTCATTATGATATTGTCCTTTTATAGCTAGGTAGTAGAAATAATGTGTTTAGCTCTAAAAATTTCTATCTGTTATCAAGCTGAGGGATCAATTGCAGTTGTCTATATTCTATTTTTATATTCTCACATTTTAAATATTCTTAAAAAATATTCATGGATTTTTAACGTCTAAATGTTCCAGTGATTTGATAACCAATTGCTATTGTGTTCAAGTGAAAACTTCTACACCACGAGCAACACCAGAATATTACTAAATGAATTCTTTAGGAAGTGGGGGTTTCAGACCAAGAGGATAAAGAAGCTCAACAGATATCTATCTCATTCTGAAAATAACACATTTATAATTCCCTCGATGCAATAAGGTAATGCCCACCTAAGAATATCTCATCTGATGGAGATAATGATGTTACCAAGTTGCAGGAAGATATATTAATATATTTTAATTTATTTTAAATTTTAAAGTGAATTTGAATTTGTAAATCTAGGAAAATAAATGAATGACTCATGGTTTCCATAGAGATAAAAGAAAAATTCCTCAAAATCACCAATAAGCCTATGAACAAACATAATTATATATGCTTGCCATATAAGGTGCTCAGACTTGATATCATACACGATATCAAAAGCTTACTAATTTAATTGGAATGTTTATTTCACTAAAATAGTCAATAAAATATATAATATGATGGACTTTTTTTTCAGAGCTCTCTTCAGAAGGTGAAGACACAAAGCAAAAGTAGTTTTGTTTATTCCTCTTTAAAGAATGATTTTTTGCTTTAATAAACATGAAAATTTACAGTTCACAGAAGGATGTTTCATTTTTCTTTTTGCTATCATTTCCCTCAGGATTTGTGTAAATTCTTTCCAAATTTAGCAATGGAACATCTTGGAAAGTAAAAATTTGGAAAGGCAATATGAATATTGATAGAAGAGATGAAAATAAAAGCAAACATAGATATGGAAAATTTGAAGGGGAGCATAAGAAAAGAATAAGTAGGTGAGAAGTAAAATCAGACTAGTAGTAAAACGCAGATTTTCTTTAATTTGCGTACATATTAATTTTCTGAATTAAGAAAGAAGTAAAAAAATAGTATAGTAATTTCAAGCCTCAAATTTAAAGACAATGTCAACCTGGAGTTGATGGAAGGTTACATAGTGGTACCCTTGACATATAATGATACTATAACTCAGCTCTAAATCACATTGCAAAGATGAAGATTCATAGAGAATCGGAAAGCCAAATTCTTGAAGCTGCACATTTGAAGTCTCAAGTTCTTTCATTACATGGAAGAAGCATCTATAGTCATTGAAAGCAGTGAATCCCGAAGGACTAGAGAACTACTAAAAAAGAAAAGTGACCTGTCAGATGATAATTAAAATTACCTGCAGGTTTAGTATTGTTGGTGTACTACAACCCCAAGCATGCCACAGAGACAGCTGATAAAACACCTCTTTCCTTACAAAATCTATTTTTCCATCAGATTGCTTGTAATATTTTCCATAGAACTATATTTTCAATTTTATATTGAAAATGAATCAATGGATGACATTGTCTTTATTTTTTTAAATGCCCTGAAACTCAATTTTATGAAATGTATTTCTTCAGTAAACCGAAGAGACAGGGGAACAAAAAAAATTCGGACATCGGATATAAATAATAATAAGGGAAGAAAACCTAACAAGTATGGAGATGAAGGAAAATTGAAAGGCAAAAACATAAATGCTGCAATTTTATCTGCACTTTTTCTCCTGATAGATGTTGAATACAACAATTAACTTGGCACTAACCTCCACCCACACTTCCCATTGACTCAGCGGGAGCTCTTCACAAAGTTACAATTATGAGCTGCACGTAACACAAAATTGTTAACCTGCTCATTTTCCATCTCTCTTATTCCCTAAATATTTTATCTCATTTATTAATGCGAAAGTTCCACTGACATCAAATGTAGATACTCTGTTTCAAGAATTATATCATGTGTATACATCCCACATGATAATGGTACATAAATCCCATGTATATGTTTAACATTTGTCTTACACACATCTTTGTCTTACATGTCCAGTAGTCTGAATCTAAATGCCAGTCATTATGTACTAAAACATTATGATGCTAAAAATCTATGGGGCAATGTTATCCACATAAAGGCCTGATGTAAGGGGGAAAAACTTCTTCCCATGTGATAATATTCAGTCATTTCTATAGGCTCCATGATATTTCCATTTTGTTTAGGCTTTGTCTCTCATTGTAAAATTGGGATTAATGATAATTATAACAGAACTGACATAAATGACTCAGTATACACACCACCATTTAAATCTCCATAGCCATTCTCTCTCCTCATCTAGTTCATTGTTCTCAAAACATTTCAACTAAATGAATATATCATCATTATTTCAGAACTCATCTTGAAATAAATAGGAATCCTTAATAATTCCCCCAAAGCTTCCCAGAATGAACCTCTCATCACTGATGTAGTACCAATATTTTGTTTATATCCTATTAAGTCAAAATCTCTCTCACTTTTTTCCTTATTTCATTGTTGTTCTTTATTTACAAGTCTGTTAATACTTAAGCCATCTTGAGAATTATTACCATGTTTTTATACTACCTGGGATCAGATAAGCTACTATAATTAGAGGGTATTCACAAAAGAATACAGTTATTTGGGAGTATATAAAGGGACACTTAAGGAAAGGTATGGGATGTTAGGAAAATGTGGGTCTTCAGAATTTTACACTTAGGCCACTACATACTTTCCTTTGTATACCATTGATTTTTCTACAGTCAGACTTATAAACCTTCAAAAAAGTAGTATGTTTTTTCATTTCTGCCATAGCAAACACTGAAGAAAATGGTATGGAGGGCCATCAAGCCAATGAGTCAAGCTGTAGTTTGGTGTGAAGGCCTGTCTCTATGACCTGAGAATGAATCTCTTCTCTTCATACTAACATAGAATATCATTAGTTCATGTGGATAATTTTGACATTCTGTAATTATACCTCTTTAAAATTCATCATCATTTTTCTATAATAAGTTTTAACACACTGGCAAGAACTTCCTATCACCTTCCTGCTCAAAAAGCTTTAGACTGAATGAATCTTAAACTCCTTGAGGTAACTCTCAGAGCCCCCTATAGTATCTTTCTCTTCCCTTTTCTTTCTACTTTTCACAGGTTTCCACTTTCCTTCATGTCTCCCATGTTCCAGACAAGTAGACTGTTTCAGTAATAAAACACATACCATCATTTCCTGACTGTACATTTAGACTTTCTGTTTAGTTCAACTGAAATGTTTTTCAATCCTACCTCCACCTAAAAACTCTTCTGTTTTAAAAGATCCAGCATAAATACCACCACGTTTGTGAAACTTTCCATGTTCCATGTAATACTTTGTTCATATCTCTTATATAGGGTGGCACTTACCATGTCCTACCCTGTTTTGCAGAGAATTGTGATAAATGTAAGTTCCTGTAGGGCACGGACCACATTTTTTAAAAAATTTTTTCTTGTAAATCTCCATAGAACATAGAAGATAAAACATGTTGTACAAAGTGAGCAGTTAATAACTGTAGTTGAACTAATTTTCCATTGTAAAATGTATTTTAAATGAATATTATTTTCTAGACAGTATGGTTCTTTTACTCATTATTTTATTTATGTATTTATTTATTTTTTGAGACAGGATCTTGCTCTATTGCCCAGACTGGAGTATAGTGGTGTGATCATGGCTCACTGCAGTCTTGACCTCCTGGGGTTCAAGCGATCCTTCTGCCTCATACCCCACCTGTAGGAGCTGGGACTACAGGCTGTACCACCATGCCGAGCTAATTTTTGTATTTTCTGTAGAGTCGGGGTTTCACCATGTTGTCCAGGCTAATCTTGAACTCCTGGGCTCAAATGATCTACCTGCTTCGGTCTCCCAAAGTGCTGGGATTACAGGCGTGAGTCACTGTGCTGGCCTTCTAATTCTTTTATTCACAAATATTTACTGGGCATCAGTTAAATGCCAAGCAATGAATATGCAGTGGCAACCAAAACATTGTCCCTCTACTTGTGAAATTTACAATCTAGTGTAACAGCACAGTGTAATATAAAGGGTACTGGGCTGGTTGAAACTTGGGTTCCAGTTTGAGCCCTGTTCCTCACCAGCTAGGAATAGTGGGGCAGTTGATATAATCTCTCTGGGTCTCATCTCATTTTCCACTGTTGGTTAAATTTGATACTCGTAATGAGTATCAAATTCCATTATGGCTCAAAAAATGTTTTCATATTTTATCTTGACTCTGGAGAAACATGTTCAGATGGATGCAACTCGTTCAATGATATATATGTCAATATCAGGGCTGTCATTTTTGGGTTTTTTTTTTTAGTTACTTTTTCTCTGTGTGCAGCAAAGACAGAATCAGCATATGTGGGTGCATAGTAAGTAACATCAAATAGAAATGAAGTAAAAATCAGCTTCAAATATTTTAGTAGGCCTAGAATCATGTACTAAACATTAATCATAAAAAAAAATAGGGCTGGGCGCGGTGGTTCACGCCTGTAATCCCAGCACTTTGGGAGGCCGAGGCAGGTGGATCAAGAGGTCAGGAGATCGACACCATCCAGGCTAACACGGTGAAACCCCGTCTCTACTAAAAATACAGAAAATTAGCTGGGCGTGGTGGTGGGGTCCTGCAATCTCAGCTACTTGGGAGGCTGAGGCAGGAGAATGGCATGAAGCTGGGAGGCGGACGTTGCAGTGAGCCGAGATTGCGCCACTGCACTCCAGCCTGGGCAACACAGCGAGACTCTATCTCAAAAAATAATAATAATAAATAAATAAATAAAATAAATTACGTGTGTGTGTGTGTGTATATATATATATATATATATGATTAGCAGTGTACTGTTTTAGAAAAATGATGGTCACGTTGCAAAATCCTGACCAGGAAGTTACCCAGAGCTATGAGGGTTTCCTCCATCCATGGTTATTCAGTCAGGCAGTCATGATGGGAAAGATCATCTGCTCCAAATCAGTTCAGTGATCTATGGAGAAACGAAGCCACTAAGCAATAGCTGAACTATAAAGTGTTATGCTTTACTTTGAGGAATATTAAAAGAAGTAATTCACAAAGCTACTCGTAGAGTTTATATTTTAGCATTTAAGAGGATTGGGAGTGGAAGAACCTATATGGCCAAGGCAGTATCAATCAACTTAGGTGAAGCAGATCCTTCAAAAACTGATTAAACCTGGACCTCGATCCAATTTTTATTAACTCTATGCAATATATATATATATATACTTAAAAAAAGGAAAACAAAAAATACCTCTATGAAATATTTATTTCAATACTCTGTACTCTACTCAGACCTAGTTTGGTCTCAGTACATGGCTTTGCTTCTTATATCACTAAATCCAGGGGTCTTTGTTCAGGTTGGCTCTTATTCTCTCAGAAGCGCTTGTGACACATTGCCCATTTCTTTTGTATTCCCTTGCTGTATATGCTATTAATCTCTCTTAGTTTTCCTTCTACCTCTTGTTTCTCCCTTCCTGGATCCTTTTCCTTTATATGAACTTTAAATGTAGGCTTTCCTAAGGGTTTAGTGTGAGACACTCCCCATTCAGTAGTCTTTCGTTGTGTGGTTTCCTCACATCTCAAAGGTGTCAAACTTTGGTGTCAAACTTCATAAGTTGAAAACTAACTTTTCTTCCCAATTTTTCCTTCAATATTTCCTACCACCCTTTATTCACTCATTCATGTCAGAAGTCCAGGAGGCACTTTTCAAATATCTTGTCTCCTTTACCACTTGCATACAATCTTACCGAAGGCCGTGGGTGTTATCCTTCAAACATTTCTGGGATCCATCCACTTCATTGAGTTTCGATTCCATCTTTGTAGTCCAAACCACTGTACTTTCTTACCTGGATTGCTGAATAGCCTCTTTAATGGTCACTGCTAATTTATACCTACTCCCTGCACCCTGATCACTCTTCACATTGCATTCAGATACTAAAGAAAATACAAATCTCTTTATTTCACTTATTCTGCTATTTTAGACTATTCCCATGACTTCCCATTTCTCTTGGGATGAAATCCAAAATCCCTCATGTGGCTTTCAAGACCTGTTTTTTTACCTTAGCTTGACAGATTCTTTGGTTCTGTTTTCTTAAGCCACATTGACCTTTCTTTCTGCTTTTTGAAAGGGCCAAGTGCTTTCATGCCTAAGGTACCCCATAGGGTACCTGATCTTGGAATGCTCTCTACAACTTTCACCTTTGGTTGGTTAACATCTAATACTCATTCTTCACATTATGCCATAAATGTTACTGCTCCGGAGATATCCTTTCTGAATCCCTAGATTGGTTTATGTACCAGTTAAAGGCTTTCTCATTGCACGATGTACTTTCCTCAATCACATTTATATTATTGAGGAATAATTCCTACAAATACCAATAATTCCAGTCAGGTATTCGTGGTTTTGAAAACTGCTCAATGTTTAGTGCTTAGCACAGTATGTGGCACTAAGCATCAACTAGACATGAAATTATAGAATAAATGAAGAATGTCTCTCTCTCTCTCTCTTTCTCCTGAAGCAAATGTCTTTCATAACCATTCCAAAATGTTTTCCTAAGCTTTAAAAAAGCACCAGTAAGATTTTTGGAATCTTTAGAAGATGGTGCAGGAAGTAAGGAGTGTTGGAGGAAAGACAGGAAGGAGCTCATGATGGTGGTCACTGTCCACCATGATTTCCTAAATATACACCCCCACCCATTCTGCTCCTGGGAGGCCCCCACTTGTTTTCTCCAAAGACAATAAAAGCAAGCATTGTAGCTGCTACTGATTTATGTAAGGCATAATGTTTTCAGTTCGGTTATTGTTCTACATCCATCTTTTTTGTATTTTCTCTTTATTACATGATTATTTGTGATGATGTATGCCGGCAACTTATTTGCAGAATTCACAACTGACTTCAGTGTAGAAGTTCAAGAATGAATATTTATGCATGCACATACATATACACACACATCCCTAAAGGAGAAAACAAAAAGAAATTAAAATTAAAATACTATCAGTCTTTGGAGACAGAAGTTTATTATGATGGTTCCTATATAACTACAAATTCTACAGTGATTGTAGTTGTAATAAAGATAACGCCAGTAGAGAGCACTATATGCACTAGCTTTTAAAATAGTCTTTGCATTACTAACTACTAATAAAATTTAATGGAAGAATAGTATTTATTGTTTTAAGTTGTACTTAGCTTTTTAATTCAGTTGATGAATCAACATGTCATTTTATTTGAAAATGAAAGTACTTAAACATCTCTTTGTGTTTTCATTGTGTTCCTATACAATTTCACAACGAATATCTAAAAGTGGCTCTATTGTACAGCATAATGACCACAGTTAGTAATCTATGTATTCTTGACATAAGAGAGTGGATGTAAAGTGTTCTCATCGCTATAATAATAATATGGTGAGTTAATACATATGTTAATTAGCTAGACATAAATCATTCCATGATGCATATACTTAAAAGCATCATATTGTATGTGATAAATACATACAATTTTTTAATTATTTATTTATTTTTTAGACGGTCTCACTCTGTCACCAGGCTGGAGTGCAGTGGCGCGATCTCGGCTCGTTGCAACCTCCAACTCTCCTGTTCAAGTGATTCTCCTGCCTTGGCCTCCTGAGTAGCTGAGATTACAGGTGTGCACCACCAGGCCCAGCTAATTTTAAAATTTTTAGTAGAGACAGGGTTTCACCATGTTGGCCAGGATGGTCTGTATCTCCTACCTCATGATCCACCCGCCTCAGCCTCCCAAAATACTGGGATTACAGGTGTGAGCCACTGCAAAAAGTGGTACTTTTAGGCTTTTAATTTTTATCTTCCTTCGACATATATACCATTTGTTTCTTAGTAGAAAATCATTGTCATCATCTTTTGACTTACTGAATAGTCATCTGGATAGTGTACGATACCACATATTTCAAATGGAAAAATAGTCATCAGTCTATGGTGACTAGTAATTTTAGGTTTTATGAATTCAATTACATATGACATTTTTATAGATAAGTGGTAACAAATGGCATATGATAGAATGCATACAATGAAGCAGGAATAAATGCATCGCAGGTATTATAATCTGGAAGCGCAAAATTGAAAATGGCCACATTAGCACTGGATTATTCAAAACGACATGGACATAACTGAGTGGAATTCATGTTTATAAAGATGCTATAAACAAGACTGATTTTCTTTCATAGCCTGTTTGAGATAGCAAACACCTAGAAACAACCTGAGATTACACCTATGAGAGACTATTTTGATGAAATTTTATGAAGTAGTTAAGAATTATGCAGATGTATATGTATTGATATGAAAATATCACTAAAATAAAGATGCAAAATATAGTGTATAGTAGAATTCTACTTCGAATTTTAAAAAGACATGTGCACATATAACATACATTATATACATTTCATATTATATATATGGTATTAAATATACCAAAAAAAAAAAATCCTTCTTAACATTGATGACTTGTGATTGAGTGGGTTTCAACAATACCTTTTGAACTGTTTGACACGTGCATTGTCTTACGTTAAAAATTCCAAAACAAAAACTCTTGTTAGAGAAAGAATATATAAGATTTATAAAAGACTTAATAGTTTGTTTGCTTATCTTACCTTGATAAAGATGGCAGAGATTTGCTTGCTGTCTCCACTTTTTGGGGATTTCTTTGATTTGGAGTCTAGATAAAAATATTTATTCAGGTTGGTTTACCACAATTAATCTATGCAATATTCTGGGTGACAGGAGCCTTGAGATATTAATATAGAGTTAAAACCATCTTCAATTACTTTGTTTTCCCCCATTCTAGTTAAATCCTTAAGAGACTACAATAAAGTCACAACTGGATTTATTATGTGGGTATATGCTTTAAGCAAGAAGTAAAATTAAGAAACCTTTAAAAGAGGAAACTTCTCAGAGATACTGCATTTCAGGAAGTGGATCTGCCTTGTGTAATGGCATAGACTCGGGAATAGCATAAGGAGATTACAGGGTCAGAAAGGCCCACCTGAGGGGCAAGAGTGTAAGAGTTCCTCCAGGACAAGACAGGCCAGGGAAACACAGAAGCTGAGAGCAAGGAACTGTTTTAGAGGAGCATCATTTGATCCTCTTAATTAGTTTTGAGAAAAGGGCATTTTATGTTTTAGGCTGGGCCCAGAAAGATGATATTTAAATATAAACTAACTACAATTATAGCAATTTTTGCTTCAAATTAGAGCATTGGAGGATAAAAACTAGAGGGAGTTTGGAATTCTCTACTGAATGTGCTGTCCATGCTAATGGTGGGTTTAGCTCTTAAACTTGCTAATTACTGACATGTATGTTTCCCAGCACACTTAGAGTAAATTCTGTTACTAGCCCCAATTACTGTACGGTGTAAGAATGTGAAGAATTTGAAGACGGCCTGTTCATCTGTTTCTTCCTCATGTCTTTAATTAATTCCATACTACCAAAATTAGAGATAAATTTTGCTGGTGGGAGGAAGAAGTCAAGCTATATTTAAAGGGATAGAAGTCAGATATTGAGGTGCTCCTCAAGAAAAAACCATTTTAACCAGGTTTTAAATAAAGTTAGAGTCCCAAACAAGTCCTAGCTCTCATTAATGTCCTTTCCAAGTATCAGGTGACAGTGTTATCCCTTCACCATGGTAAGACTCCCCAGCCACATTGAGACTCTATTATGCCCCTCCTCTTTCTTTAGTTTTCTATGAAATTCCTTAGATTCCTTTTATTTTATAAAAATAAAAATAATAATAAAATAAAACAAATACAGAAATGAAAAAAAAAAAAAAGTTCCTGGTCTACTTAGCAATCCTCTGATTCAAAGTTGCAAAGAGTAACTCTGCTCAAAGGTAAAACATTCTCCTATCTACATGCAAGAAAGTAAATATTTCTAAGTTTCTTCTGGAAGTCAACATAAATTGCCTCCAGAAAGTCATCACAACACACACTTGCCTTTTTTATTTCTGTATCACTTTAACACATATAAATTTATAGTATCATTTATTATTGATATATAATTTTGTAATTAATTTTATGCTTTTTTCCCCAATTATTTTGTAAACTCCATAAAAATATGAATATCTCCTACTTCTAACTCCATCTCTGGTCCTGTGTCCTAGTCAGTACACACACATCAAGTGGAGTGCAGATTTGATATTTTAAAAAATGTTCTATTAAGTACAATGTGACTTTTTCCCTGACCACTCCAAAGTAGCCTCTTTCCCTGTTGTATATTTCATCACAGCATCCTCTTTTATTTTCATCATATACTTTGTGGTATTCTGGTAAATGTTTAACAAGTGGCTTTCCAGAGGGACAAAAAAAAATTGGTACAGAGTGTTTACCAATCCCAATGGTTTAAATACAGCCACCATGGTCAATCAAAAGATACCAATGTGACATAACTGAAAGTGATGTTGAGACAAAATGCACATTATTAGGTCTCACATACAGTGTGAATAGGCTTTAACACATCAATGTTTGTGATAATCAATACCTAAGATTATCTGATTGATTGGCTAATTTGTATTTTATCTGTCTCTCTTCATCAAAACCAAGTTCCAGGCACAGAATAGTGCCTAGCATATTGCAGGTGCTTAATTTGTTAGACAAAAGCCTAACTTTTTACTCAATGTTAAATACATTTAAAATGTTTAGATGACAATGGTAATAAAGATGTTTTTAAAATTGTTAAAGTTTGTGAGTTCTAATAGTTTAGAAATATCTCCTGAGCAAATGTGAGAAGAGACTGTTTTACTTTTAAAAATTAGTTTGTCTAATATTTCTTGTATTTCTAGACATTCCTGAGAGATGTAAATATGAGTTTGGGATGCATAAAGAAAAAGAAAAAACTAAGCTTTGAATTTAAATTTCATTATTAAAAGATCAGTCATAACTTCTAAATGTGAAAACAGAGAAGTGTTATTTCTTTTGGAGAAATTAAAAAATAATAATAATTAGAATTTACTTTTTTTTTTTTGAGACAGTTTTGCTTTTTTTGCCGAGACTGGAGTGCAATGGCATGATCTCAGATCACCTCAACACCTGCCTGTTGGGTTCAAGCGATTCTGCCTCAGCCTCCCAAGTAGCTGGGATTACAGGCATGCGCCATCATGCCTGGCTAATTTTGTATTTTTAGTAGAGACGGGGTGTCTCCATGTTGGCCAGGCTCCTCTCGAACTCCTGACCTCAGGTGATCCTCCCACTTTGGCCTCCCAAAGTGCTGGGGTTACAGGCGTGAGCCACCATGCCTGCCCTTAGAATTTACTTTTAATATTTTAATTTCATCCTAAATTTTTTTAACATCCAACTCTGAATTAGTAACTGTTCATTCTGATGTTAGCAATTTTTAATGCAGATGCTATGATGCAAATATTTTTCTTAGCATAGATTGCATTCGTACATTTTATTGTATGATTGGCACAAAGAAATTAATGAAAGGTTCATTGTATTTCTGTTCATTAATTATATTACCTTCCACCACCTAACTCTCAATAGCTCTCTTTAGGCTTTTTTTTTTATTATTATATTCCAAAATGAACTGCCGATTTTACCCAAATACACACTATGCCTGCTCCCTCATCCCTGGCTTTTCTCTCCTGCTCCCTATAAGGCCCTTCTCCCTATCCCTGTCTTTTGTAATTCTGACATTATTCTAGATCTAGTTTAGTCATCAATTTATTCATTCTTTGCACAATACTTAGTCACTAATTGTTCTCTTTCTTGTTTGTTTATTGACTTTCTCTTCCTTATAGAATATAAAACAAGTGAGAACAAGAATTTTTTCTTGTTCACTGTAATACCCCAATGCCTAGTATAGTGCTTGACATATAATCAGTATATTGTCTTTGTTGAATGAGCAGACAAATAAGTAGTTATCAAAACAAATACAAAGATAAAATAAAGATAAAATAAATGTAAGATACTCTGTGATGGTTTTCAAAAATAAACATTTAAATTTCAAAGTATTGGTTGGCACTTCGTCTTAATCTAGTGCTATTTTGACAAAGCTGTGTGAATTAAGAAAGATAACATGTTATCTTAAATCAGTCAAAAACAATTTCTAATACCCAGGCTGAAATAACTCTAGTTTGAATGTGCTATTTTCTCATATGAAACTGTGCTCATTATACTTCATTTGTAATCTAACTAAACACATTTCCTTGGTATGCTAATGCTCTATGCAAACCGTCTTTTGATTTTGTCATATAATTTAAAAAAATTCAATTAAGTGAAACCGACCTTAACATAGCTTTGAATGATTTTGCTAAGAACAGATTTTATATATCAAATAGGCAGTTGTTTGAATATTAACCTATATGTATACAGAATGGAACCAGTATCATAGTTCTGTTGTTCTTTGACCTAACTTCCCTTCATCCATTCCTCCCTTTGAGTATGTCTCAAGTCAACACACACACAAAATAAGAGAGAGAAAAGATGTGTGTGTGTATATATAATATATCATATATGTATTAAATATATTTTACATGTATTATATTTATTAATATATTAAGATATATTTATAATATTATATATTTATATCTCTTAAAAGATACATATCTTGTCTTTGGTTCTGTTTGTATGACAGATTACATTTATTGATTTGCGTATGTTAAACCACATGATTATCTCAATAGATGCAGAAAAGGCCTTTGACAAAATTCAACAGTGCTTCATGCTAAAAACTCTCAATAAACTAGGTATTGATGGGACGTATCTCAAAATAATAAGAGCTATTTATGACAAACCCACAGCCAATATCATACTGAATGGGCAAAAACTGGAAGCATTCCCTTTGAAAACTGGCACAAGACAGGGATGCCCTCTCTCACCACTGCTATTCAACATAGTGTTGGAAGTTCTGGCCAGGGAAATCAGGCAGGAGAAAGAAATAAAGGGTATTTGATTAGGTAAAGAGGAAGTCAAATTGTCCCTGTTTGCAGATGACATGATTGTATATTTAGAAAACCCCACTGTCTCAGCCCAAAATCTCCTGAAGCTGATAAGCAACTTCAGCAAAGTCTCAGGATACAAAATCAATGAGGAAAGCATCACAAGCATTTCTACACACCAATAACAGACAGAGAGCCAAATCATGAGTGAACTCCCATTCACAATTGCTTCAAAGAGAATAAAATACCTAGGAATCCAACTTACAAGGGATATGAAGGACCTCTTCAAGGAGAACTACAAACCACTGCTCAGCAAAATAAAAGAGGACACAAACAAATGGAAGAACATTCCATGTTCATGGATAGGAAGAATCAATATTGTGGAAATGGCCATACTGCCCAAGGTAATTTATAGATTCAATGCCATCCCCATCAAGCTACCAATGACTTTCTTCACAGAATTGGAAAAAGGTACTTTAAAGTTCATATGGAACCAAAAAAGAGCCTGCATTGCCAAGACAATCCTAAGCCAAAAGAACAAAGCTAGAGACATCATGCTACCTGACTTCAAACTATACTACAAGGCTACAGTAACCAGAACAGCATGGTACTGGTACCAAAACAGAGATATAGACCAATAAAACAGAATAGAGGCCTTGGAAATAATACCACACATGTACAACCAACTGATCTTTGACAAATCTGACAAAAACAAGAAATAGGGAAAGGATTCCCTATTTAATAAATGGTGCTGGGAAAACTGGCTAGCCATATGTAGAAAGATGAAACTGGATCCCTTCTTTACACCTTATACAAAAATTAATACAAGATGGATTAAAGACTTAAATGTTAGACCTTTAAAACCATAAAAATCCTAGAAGAAAACCTAGGCAATACCATTCAGGCCATAGGCATGGGCAAGGACTTCTTGACTAAAACACCAAAAGCAATGGCAACAAAAGCCAAAATTGACAAATGGGATCTAATTAAACTAAGGAGCTTCTGCACAGCAAAAGAAACTACCATCAGAGTGAACAGGCAACCTACAGAATGGCAGAAAATCTTTGCAATCTACTCATCTGACAAAGGGCTAATATCCAGAATCTACAAAGAACTCAAACAAATTTACAAGAAAAAATCAAACAACCCCATCAAAAAGTGGGCAATGGATATGAACAGACACTTCTCGAAAGAAGACATTTATGCAGCCAACAGACACATGAAAAAATGCTCATCATCACTGGCCATCAGAGAAATGCAAATCAAAACCACAAGGAGATACCATCTCACACCAGTTAGAATGGCGATCATTAAAAAGTTGGAAACAACAGGTGCTGGAGAGGATGTGGAGAAATAGGAACACTTTTATACTGTTGGTGAGACTGTAAACTGGTTCAATCATTGTGGCAGACAGTGTGGCAATTCCTCAAGGATCTAGAACTAGAGATACCATTTGACCCAGCCAATGCATTACTGGACATATACCCAAAGGATTATAAATCATACTGCTATAAAGACACATGCACACATATGTTTATTGTGGAAGTATTCATGATAGCAAAGACTTGGAACCAACCCAAATGTCCATCAGTGATAGACTAGATTGAATAAATGTGGCACATATACACCAGGGAATACTATGCAGTCATACAAAAGGACGAGTTCATGTTCTTTATAGGGACATGGATGAAGCTAGAAACCATTATTCTGAGAAACTATCACAAGGACAAAAAACCAAACACTGCATGTTCTCACTCAGGTGGAAACTGAACAATCAGAACACTTGGACACAGGGTGGGGAACATCACACACAGGGGACTGTTATGGGGTGGGGGGAGGTGGGAGGGATAGCATTAGGAGAAATACCTAATGTAAATGACAAGTTAATGGGTGAAGCACACCAACATGGCACATGTATACATATGTAACAAACCTGCACGTTGTGCACATGTACCCTAGAACTTAAAGTATAATAATAAAAAAAGATATATATCTTAATAGATATATATTTATATATCTCTTAAAAGATTTTATATACATATATATACTTATCTGGAACTCTGAAATAAAAGGCTGAAATAACTAAATCTTCAACAACATAGAATAAAGTGCGATGAGGCCGGGAGTGGTGGCTCAGGCCTGTAATCCCAGCACTTTGGGAGGCTGAGGCATAGGGATCACTTGAGGTCAGGAGTTTGAGACCATCCTGACCAATATGGTGAAACCCCGGCTCCACAAAAATTAGCCAGGCGTGGTGGTGGCCGCCTGTAGGCCCAACTATTCGTGAGGCTGAGTCAGGAGAATTGCTTGAACCCCAGGAGTGGAGATTACAGTGAGCAGAGATCATGCCACAGCCTGTGCGACAGAGTGAGACTCCATCTCAAAAAAAAACAAAAAAAAAAACCCAAAAAAAACAGAGTGTGATGTTTCTTAGTGGAAATCACAGGAGATCGTGAAGGTGAAGCCAGGTGCTACTAATCTTAAGCAAGTTTTGTAAACTCTGTGAGCTTCAGTTTACCCATCTCCAAAATGGCATAAACATACCTACTTTTCTGGGCTGGAAAGAAAGGGAAAGAGAGACCAACCTAGCACCAAGTCTGGCACATATACGTGCTCACTAAGTATTTATTGAACTAGTTAATGCCATGAAAATATAGTTACTACTGAACTAAATTTCTACGTATCATTTAATGAAAGAGTGTAGTGATTTTGTAATCAAATAGCTAAGATAAAAGCATAATTAACAAATATTTTAACAATTCTCAGGTTAATACACAAAGCAAAGCAAATGGCATTTGACTAAGTCAAGTATATCCCTGCATGTCTCAAAAAGAAATTCACAAATATTATTGGAGAGATATTATTTCTTGATAAAAACAAATCTAATGGATAATGAATTATTATTAAATTTTCTATACCTGTGCAGACATAAGCTAAAGGGAATGCACTTTCCACTACTAAAAATAATAACAGATGAATTTATGGTGATTTATGCTTCCTCTTAATTTCTCTTTTAATCTTGATTTAAAAACAGCAACAACAACCCTACAGAGTCAACACAGAGAAAGAATGACAGAGCAAATTTTCAAATAGGAAGCTCAAGGCATAAGTCCAGAAATACGCTATGAAATGTTTGGTCCTGAGGATGCATCAGGAAACAAAAAGACAAAAAAACTCTACCTTCATTGACACCACAATCAGGGATTTGTGTTGGAACAGGTACAATTTATGACTTTTGGGCTGATGAATCAAGCTGCTTAAATACATATTCCCTAATAAAGGATGTTGTAAAATAACTACATTAGAAGTCAAGGGATTTGTATGTTCTTTTATCCTCAGTTACTGAGTGAGGTTTAATAATTTTATGCAAAAGCTTAGAACACACTCTGGTATCATTGAGCTCATCTCAACTTCTTTCTGTTGCTTAATTCAGGGAATGTGAATAATGGTAACAAACCAAAGTTGCTTATTCAACCTCTGGCCTCCAAGAGCACCTCCTTTCAATAATGCTTAGAGTACTTACCGCACAGAAGTTTATGGTTTGCTCACCATCTCTCAAGCAAGACTGGGCAGAGTGGGCCGACTCAATCTTTGCATGGTTAGCACCTAGCACAGAGCTTACCACATGGCTCCAGGGGATGTATGCTTGTACGAATAAATTTGTATATTCTTTACTGTTTTCAAAGCACAATCACATGTATGAGTCCATTAGTCCCTCACAAATCTCAGTGAGATTGCAAGGTAGAATTTGTTTCCTCATATGACAGAATCTCTTTGAGGTTGAATAATATTTTCACCGTATGACAGAGGAGGAAACAGGATCAGTGAGAAATTGTGTGACTTCTGAAGAGCACATAACTAAGACTCAAATGTCAAGACCAGCATTCTTCCTTAAATACTAAATAAAAATAAGCATATTGAACTACTATTTTAGGTTTGTTTTTAGGGTCTGTTAAGTCTATATATGGCCAATCATCTTTGGCTTTCCCACATTGGTGAAATGTTGCTTTTTAAAATTCAATTGTAGACTATAAAATGAAAAAGACCTTCAGAAACCATATCTGTAATCAGAAGAAAATGGCATCAATTATATGCAAATATTTTGCTATAAAACTGTATCTGCCTTTTAGAGTTTATTGCTAGCCCAAACAATTCAGCTCTGTCACAGGGAACAAGATGGAGGCAGCTTTGTCATTTCCAATCCTGCACCCACAGTCACCCCTATTCAGCTTATAGAAGGTTTCTTTATGTCAGGAAATGAATCCCTACTATGACAAGATAGTGAAAGTAGCCTTTTTATTGGGGCGAAGAGGTCACAGTCAGTATTTGAAGGCTCTTGTAATTTAATCCTGATCAACTGACTCTAAAGTCAAGCTTTTAATAACACCATCTCCCACTAGATTACAGGCTACAGGAAGTCAGAGACTAAATTGAACTCCTAAATCAAGGCGTGGCACAAGGCAATGTAACTCTTCTATCTCAATTCCTGGCATATTTGTTAATCAATAAGTGGCATCTCTGACCCACTGGTTAGAAATCAACATGAAAAGTGCTAGGCACATATTTTTCAAACTAAGTGATAGACAACCAAAATCAGTTTGGACATTAAGAGCAAAGTTTTTGTTGTTGAGTGGCTGGGCGGGAGTGGGACATGTTTACAAGACGTGGTATGTAAAAAATTTGGAGAAAATCTGAACACTCTACTTGTTTCTGAGCTACATTTACTGAATTGGTAATGTATTAACAGTGGCTTGAAAAAGAAAAGAAAACTTAGGGATAGAAACTTACCCACATGCTTTTTATTTTGAAGCACTTTTAAGAGGTTTGCTATATTTTTTTTTTTCCAGGCAATATATTCAGATCCTAAATGAACATCTACTGATGGAACTCTGGCCTTTAGTCAGTTATCTTTATATGCCGTTATAGGTCAACATTCCGAAAAACTTCAACAGAAATTAACTGCAAATGTAATTACATCCCAAACATTTCTGACACAGAAGCATTTTCTCTCTAAAGGAGATGGGATTATTGGATTGGCAATTTCTCTTAATCTGAGAAAACTCATCTCCCACTCCCTCCCCCATATCCCCTTTCTATCCTCTCTCTTCCCCTGACACACACGCACACGCATGCACACACGTATATTCTGACCATTTTATTAGAGTGGAAAGTTGAAAGAAAGCAGTCCGCCAGCTACACCCACCCAGTGCTCCTGGGGGTGGAATAGCAAAGTTCCAGGGCAGAGCCTTCCCTCCCAGAGCCCGGCGATGCAGTCGCTCTCGGATACCTGCTCAGCTCCGCACCGCAACTGAAAGATCTGCCGCCGCGGAACAGTTGCGTCTCCATCTGGCTACCAACCCACCCAAGCTTTCTTCTCCACCACCACCACCTTCTTTCTTCCCCCTCCTCCCCCTCCTTTCCGTCTTCCCTCTCCACCCCCACCCCCAATCTCCTCCTTTTTTTCTCACTACGAGCGGTTGCTGATGCTGAAGCCGAGCGTCACTTCGGCTCCCACGGCAGACATGGCGACATTGACAGTGGTCCAGCCGCTCACCCTGGACAGAGGTAAGGGAGCGGCTGGCTAGCCAGGCCACCGCGTCGCCTCTCCCCTTCGCCCTCCCCCGCCTGCCAATTCCCACCGGGACACGGGACGCGCTCGGGCCGGGGGAGAAGGGGAGCGAGGACGAGCCAGGAAGACGTTCGCGCCTAGAACAGGACACTTTCTTCCCTTCTCTCTCCCCGCTACATCCCCGCTGCCCCTTCCCACTGTACTCGCCCCGCCGAGGGGACGCCTCCTTCTGGCTCTAGGGTCCCCGCTGCCACTCCCAGTCCCTCGCCGGGTCGTCTCCGGGCCTCTGGCTTTGTTGGAGCGGCTGCTTGGGGACGGCTAGGCGCCAGGGGCTCGGGGTTGGAGAGGGGCAGAGAGCAAGCTCGCCCGGCCGGAGCCCAGAGGAGACCGGCGAGGGAGCCGCCTGTCAGCCTGCTCGGCGCGGGGGCGCGGGAGGAAGGAAGTTTGTCCAGGCGCCGGAGGGCGAGGGTCGGTCCAACTGCTGGAGTCAGGGCGGCCGCTCGGGGGGCGGGCTGGGCGCACCCCGGGGCGGCCGGGCGCACAGTGGCGGGGCTGCAGCAGGCAGGTAGCTGCCCTCCGCCGAAAGGGCAAGGCAGAGCGCGGGGAGCCGAGCCCCAGCAGCCGAGCTCGGCTCTCCCCGGCTTCGCGTTCGAAAGCGGCGAGGGTCGCGTCTGCTCCCGCCGCCGGCAGCTCCCAGTCGGTAGCAACTCTCGGCTTCTCCCGCGCCAGCCTCTCTCGTCCTCTCCCAGCTCGGTGCCACCGCGGCGCCCGGGCTGCGGAAGGCGTGGGGACAAAGCGCAGGTCGGGTTAAAATTCAACTTCTGACCTGCGACCCAGTCAGTCCTGCTCTCTGACCCGAATGGGGAAAGTGTTCTCTTCCTCCCCAGGACGCCCCCACCAAGCTCAGGGATGGAGACCTCTGCTGCGATCCGGGCCTCGCTGGTGCACCCGCGCGGGGTTATACCTGTCCCTGAGTGTATGGGTTTCCTTCCTGGCTTCCAACGTCCGGTGATGAAGGCGCTCGAGTCCCACGGCTCTGCAGAGGAGGACACCCGCTAGTCCCTCTCCGCAGCCGCCGGATTTAGGACCCTGGGCGGCCATTTGGAAATTGTGTGCTCAGAAGAAAAATGATTTAGTCCGATGTACCTCTAAAAATTTTCTTTCTAGAGGATTAAACTGAACGGTGGGGCAAGGCAAAAGAGCATCCTGCTGGGAGTACAGTGACAAAGCCAGTGAACTCAGTTTGAGGTTTTTAATTTGAAGAGACTGTGGGTGACTTTACGCAATCTGTTGGCGCCAGAGCAGATGTTATGTGGTGCCCATAGCAACCTTTCTTAGGATAAGAGTTGAAAAATAAAATGTAATTGATTTTATATTAGAAAATGTTGATTTGCAAGCTGGCAAAATTAATAACAGTAGTTAAAGACCTCAGAAATCCATTGTATAATCCATGATTTTACCCACAATATCATCATCTGCACTAAGCAGGATAAATCCATTGCCGGTAAGAACCAAACAGATGGCAAGCTATCAGAAACTATGGGCTTCCCAAGTATTTATGTTTTAATGTGATGTGCTCTTATATTGTCCCATTACAAAATCACAGTCATTAAACATCCCAAACCAAGTGACTACATTAGGAGCAAAAACTCCAAGAAGATTGCATACTTGAGTCATTTTATATACTACCACTACTACTACTAATAAAAATATTTCAATGTTTGGTTTTTACCCTAGCCCTTAGATGCCTCAGTCAGTTGTTGAGAGGAGGTGCTAATCGGACTAAGATTTATTCTTAAAGTTTGTTCTTGTTCACAACCAAACTCTACTTGTCCTTCTGAGTGTGATT
The DNA here is from genome assembly GCF_024542745.1 of Macaca thibetana thibetana. Lineage (NCBI taxonomy): Eukaryota > Metazoa > Chordata > Mammalia > Primates > Cercopithecidae > Macaca > Macaca thibetana. The sequence continues at coordinate 77,072,519 of NC_065588.1, read as the reverse complement.
ACGCCCATGGAGTAGCTCAGGAGGCAAACAGGGTTACCCTGTGGATAGGTCTGAAAAAATTCACCAGCAGCTCATGAAAATCTATAACCAAGAGATGATGGGTTATTGGCATCACCACTGAGCATAAAGTCAATATAAATAAATAATTGTTCTCTGTACCTTATTAAAATATGATTAATTGATTACTTTCATTATTAAACTGATGAAAGAAAAGGTTCTAAAAATTTCCCTGCAAAAAAGGTGCATTTTAAAAGAGGCAGCCCAGTATTACATATCTGGGTCCCAGTTGTAACTCTGATACTCACTCTGCATACATGAGCCTCTTTGGACATCAGATTCTCTCTGTGCCACATCAGGAGTTTGAATTAGATGATTCTAACACTGTGCAGCTTTAGCAGTCTATAATTCAATTAATTAGAGTTAGGACTCAGTTTTTGGTCACCTACTGGGAGATTTTCCAGATCACCTCTCTCCCAGGCTGCTTTGGTACCCTTTGATATGCTTTAAATTGACTTGCTGCTTTGGCCCCATTAAAGCATTTATCACACTCTGTTGCATTTGTCTCCCTATTGGATGGAACTCCTTGAGGGAAGAGACCATTTCTAAATTCATCTTTGAATTCTCAGTGTCTGCCATAGTCCCTGACTCACAGTACAATAAAAAATTAATGTTTAGTTGGGGTAAGTAAACTCAGGATAGCAGTAACTTAAGCAATGTTAAAATATAGTGATTTGCTAGTGAACTGAGGTGCATTTCATAGATTCACAGTATTTTGGACATGGAAAGGATGATAGTGATAACATAGGCCAGAGATTCTCAACCTAGCCTTCCCCTTATACACTTGATGGATTCCCATCAGTAACAGTAGCTCACCAAAACTGTGACATTTAACCAAGAGAAATTGTGGCAGGTGGGCAAAGGAGAAGAAGGGAAGAAGGTGATGGACAAAGCCTCCCAAGGGCATCCCAGCAAATCTGAATATAAAATCTATAATTTTAGAGCTGCTAGTTCTTTTTTGGTATCTTCATTTTACAAATGAAAAAGCATGAAAAAGTGAAGATAAGAGATGTTTTCAAGGTTGCTCTATTTAGTGGAAATTTTATGTTAAAATTGAATTACTTTTTGTTTGCTACCCTTTGACATCATACATGGATATAGTCTTCAGGGCAAACGTTTTAAGCAAACAAATCAAAGCTAGGGATCAAAATTAAGATTTACTGCTTTCCAAATTTGAAAGATATATCTGAAAGTAAGAAACTCAGAAGTCTCCACCTAGCTTCTTGGCTCTGCTCTGTGAAGTAAGCTTTTTCAAGGTCCAGGCTGGGCCCCAAAAGGATGAACAAGGTGATTTCAGACTTCCACGGCTCTGTGCCTATCCAAAACTCTTTTTGATCTGCCATTAAGACCTGAGATCAACCCTGTAAAGGCCTCTGGGTGGCTATGGTCATTGTAAGTTCTTGTTGACTTTGGTCCCAGTCCTTGATATCCTTCACTTAATGAGTACCTATCATAAGCCAGAACCTATTATGGAATTGGTACACACTGGTGTGATAAAAAGATATAATTCTACTTTTCACTGTAATTAGAACCTACTAGGAGAGGGAGATTAAAATACACACAGAGGCAAATATTAATTCATTCAACATTCATTTTTCACCTACTATATGCAACATGCTTGAGGAATACCAGAAACAAAAGTTCCTGCTTTTGTGGTCCTTACGAGTCTAATGGAAGAGACGGATGATAAGTAAGGGCTTAATTAATTAATTTAACAAATAAGTATTGTGCACCAGACTTATGCCAAACATTGCTTTATACACTGTGCCAGTGCTAATGAACAAAATAAATAAAATCTAACGGCATTTGCATGCTAATGAGAGTCACACAATGAACACATACATATACAATGACAAGTGCCAAGGAGAAGAAATAAAACTGGGTAAATGAGAGTGCTGTAAATGGGGGCTGCTGTTTTAGATGTGTTAGTAAGGGAACACTCTCCTGAGTCAGTGACATTTGAGAAGAGCCCTGTAGAAAGTGAGGAGACAAAGTTGCAGATACCTGGGGAAATGTCCTCAGCAGGGGGAACTCCTGTGCATACTGGGAACATCCAGGAAGGTCAATGTGAAAAAGTGAGAGAGGGAAGAATATGAAAAATGGGATGCGTGAAGTTGGTAGCCAGGGGTCAGTTGATGTAACTCATAACTAGAATTTCAGATTATTTGAAAATTTGAAGTGCTCTGAAGAAAATAAACATGTGGTTGGAATAGAGAATAATGGAGAAGGGCCTGTTTGGTTAGCATTGGTCGAGGAAGGCTCACTGAGAAAGCAAAATTTAAACTGTGTTTTGGTAGATTAGTAAGATCCTTAAGATTCTGGAGAGAGTGAAGAGTATACATAAAAGCCGGTCCACAGTCACAACTTGTCTGTCATTCAGTTTATACATTTATAACCAAGAAAATGATTAAAAACTGAAATTACCAAGAAATAATAACACATTAATTATGCATCCTGGGGTAGAAATTTAATTATATATGCCAAGAAAATCTATAGATCAGCTTTTTGCTTCTTTGTATTGCAAGACTAAAACATCATATATTATAATTAGATTTTCAGAAATATACTGAGCACTGTAATTTACATGTCACTATGCATAAATCTACATGTTGAATCCAAGTGGTCATAATAGGAGATATATTCATTTTCAGTCCAATATTTTATGTTAGACAGTGGTATAGAAAGTAGTACATGCCATTTACCCTTGTAACAAAGAGAAGATACTGATAAGGAGATTAGGGTGGAATTCTTCTCTTCCAGACTTTAAAATGTTTGTAGCAACTCTTCTCTACATCAGAGGTTAGTTTGCTCAGATTTTAATCTCTAAAACCAGAATGACCTTCAGCTCAACTCAAGGGAACAAAGCAGAATGCAATCCTTGATACTTAACACGTGGATATTAAAGAACATAGAAATGCTTCAGGAATTAAAGACCGCATGGATTTAGGGACTTTCTAAAGTATGGTAGCTCCAATTCTCCTTCACATTTCATCTCGAGGTCAGAGAAGATAATACAAAATAACTCTTCAAATTTTACTTTTGCTTACTCTGTTCCCCTAATTTTAAGCCAAATGGCTCTTGAATACTCATGGCTTATGAAGGAATAATACAAAACCAACTCTTGGAGAAAAATGAATAATTAAAACATTTCTAATACTTTCCTTATGACATGATTAGTAGCTTCCAATCTGCATTTAAATGCTTACATAAGATACAAGGTTGGTACTACTATCATCTAACTTTTCTGTGAGTTAAATTCATTTCAGACAAGTTGCAAAAACATAAATGGAAATCTTTTTTTCTTGGCTTCCAAAATAAGTCGTAATTTAAAATATTGATTAAACAAATCCTAGTGTGCTTTTCATTTAAAACAAATCAAACTTTTGTCCTTTAAAAAATCTGCTATAAAACCAAGAGCTTTTATTCTGTGGATTTCAACCTTATGGAAAACAAATATAAAAACAAAAATTGAATGCAAATAACTATCCCATGGGTGCCACACTTGTCATAGAATTTGTGATACGTTACAATTTTTCTCTTTTCCCTTTTCGCTTTTCAAGGCGGGCAGAGCTTATTACTTCATGTATCTTCTTCCAATTCAAGCCCTGGGCAGCCTATAGCTTTTCTAATCGGTTTTATTCACCAGTTTTTATAAAATCCGTATTTGGCAGAAAAGTGCTTTTCCTTACATTCCAGAGGGATTTGCCCCTTCTCTTACTCCTAGTTTGTTTGTTTGTTTTTAATTTGACATGGAGAAAGACTAAGGAAGAAGGAAAATAAAAATTAGGTTAGTCTTTATGTCGTCTTCAAGATGTATGCCCTGGTGTTTCGATCAGGGGTGGAAAAGAGGAGAGCTGACTATATTTTATGTATTTTGTCCTAAATCCTTCCCACAGCAGCAGCCACATGTGTTTTCCTGTACGAAAAAGTAAGTGCTTGCTTGCTCTCTCATGTTTTCTCTGGGCTTCAGCAAATATTAAAAAAAACTTTTTTGAACTGAACTTTTTTATTTCTTTGTAAATCAGTGAGTGTTTCCTTTCACACTATATAGTTACAAAACACCCCTGGAGTTTTGCCTTTTTTTTTTTTTTTTGAAACAGAGCCTTGCTCTGTTGCCCAGGCTGGAGTGTGGTGGTGTGATCTCGGCTCACTGCAACCTCTGCCTTTTGGGTTTAAGCGAGTCTCTGACCTCAGCCTCCTGAGTAGCTGAGACCACAGGCACACACCACCAGGCCCAGCTGATGTTTTTGTATTTTTCAACAGAGATGGGTTTTCACCATGTTGGCCAGGCTGGTCTCGAACTCCTGACCTCAGGTGATCCACCTGCCTCAGCCTCCCAAAGTGCTGAAATTACAGGCAAGAGCCACTGCACCCAACCAGTTTTTTATTTGATAATTAAAAGTTACAAAGAGAATGACCCAAATCTCTAAAGCGTTTTGGCTACAAAAATAAAAAGAAATTTGGTGAATCTCTTCTAGTTTGGTGTGTCAGCCACGCGAGCCCTGAGATGTATTTGTTGTGCTCCTGTCAGTTACGAAATTAATGCTCTTGCTTATGAGTGTTATTTTTCAGGGATCACAACTAAGGCCTAGCTATTAAGTAGAGGAAAGAAAACATCTAGGGAGTACCATCAAATAGGAAGGTGTCCTGGGTATTAGAGATGGTGTTATATGCACAATGCCAGTATCTCTTAGAGTTCTTTTCTTAAAGTCGTGACATTTGCCTGTGAGGATATACTTTCCGTCAGGTCAGAGACCATGTTGGGTTTGTTTATGTAGAACCCAGTACATTGTGTGGCACATAGTTGGCACTCTCTTTGTATTTGTTGTTTGAATGAGTGAATGAATGAATAAAATTGGCCTAGCAAGACTTACTGTCATGGATTATTCTTAATGCAACAAAACAAAACAAAACAAAAGCCATCTAACCTAACGTAATGCAAAAGTAGTGGCTACCTTAGGATGTCACTTAGCCTCTCTGTGTGTATGTAGCTGGCTCCTACAAGTGTAGTGCTCTCCAGGGTCAAGAAAGAATGGGAGGTGTTGGTTTTGATAGTCATAGCCCTGATTCGATTGTCTGCATTCACCTTGCTGTTTTAACCTGTGAAATGAATCGGACAAGCTATCGTCAGAATACAACTGAAAAGGTTTTTTTAAATGGGTGGAGTTGCTATAGAATTGCCCCCCTCCACACACATACCTATAAGCTATGTTTTTAAATTTTTTAACCATAAATACATGAATGACAGAAGTATGTCCTAATCAACAAATTAAAATGGATTTAACTTGAACTCACTCTGCACTACCAAATGTGCACTTAACCTTAAAAATTATATTAATTTCATCCATACCTTACTTCTGGTTTATTCAGTTGAAATCTTTTTTTTTTTTCCAAAAAGATTGAATTTTGCTAAGTAATATACTAACTGAATTCAAACACTTGTCCAATAAAAATAAATATGCCCAAAGACCACTTGAAAAAAATCATGAGGGATTGAAACTTATTTTGCAGTTATATTCAAGTATCTACCTGTCTTGGACAGAAAACTAGGGGATCTAATTTCCATTGATGGTAATTTTCCTTAGAAACAATATAACTAGTCCAAGTCTAACTGTTTGTGCAACTTTTGTTTACTTCCCCAGTGTGGCGATAGTTATATTTCAATATAACATCTTTTGTTTTTAAATTAACCAAAGGATTACCTTTAATAAAAAACGATAGAATAATGGCAGTCACAACATGGCTATAAGATTTAAACCCATAAAATAGATGGAGAAAAATAGCATGAAATTACAGCTGGGTCTATTTAACAATAATGAAGAAAAAATGGGGAATATAATTGAGGGACTGCTGAAAGTGATTTTTGAGGAAAATTGGAGAAGAGCAGTAATTGCTGATGGACCAATAACCTGGCTTCCAAAAAAAATGACAAAAGTGTTTTGGGAAACTATAGGGCAATCTATTTGTTGTTGCCTCCTGGCCCATATAGGTATTTTAAAATATATATAAAATATGTATATACATATTTTTTAAAAAGAATGAGATATTGGCACTTAGAAAAGAAAGTGGTGATCCCAGAGGCTACATGGAAAATCACTAAGAGTAGACCTTGCTGAAGTTCAGACATATGCCATAGTCTGATTATATATTCATGACCACACAACTCTCAGGTGCCTTGTGGAAAATGTGGAAATACATAAAGTGGATGATTGCACTGTTGGATTTCTAGTAGAAACACTTCTCCAAGGAAGTTTGGTTCATGGTCTTGTTCAGCACCGTTACCAATATTTTGAATGAGCACCACAGATTATATTTTAATAAACTTTACAGGTGACTAAGCTAGGAGAAATAACAAATAATTTGGCCAACCATACCAATATTCTAAAATTATTCCTAGCTTGAATGGCAGGTTACAATAAAAGAGATATAATTTAGAGGAAATGAATGTAGCTTTCATTTATTAGATTGAATCAAATTAGAATGTTGATTGCATATTGATTGTACTGGTGTATGACTAGAATAATCTGGTTTAAGAGTAGTTTATTTGGAAAAGATTGAGGACTTTATTTATTAGGTTGGTGCAAAAGTAATTGAGGTTTTTGCCATTGAAGGTAATATCAAAGACTGCAATTACTTTTGCACCAACATAATAATGCACCATGAGCAGTGTGATTAAATTATCAAAATATTATAAAAACTCTCTTGAAAATTAAATACAAAACTATTTAATATTAATAATGTAGAAAAACACTAATACACCATACCCTAGCAGGGATTATTTAAAAAATATTAGAATAACAGTATTGGTATATTAATCATGTTAATAATGTTTTAAAACATGATGAAAATTAAACGCAATACAATACAAAAATTAACTCAAGATGGATTAAAGATTTAAATGTAAGACCTAAAATCATAAAAAAAACCTAAAAGAAAACCTAGGCAATACCATTCAGAACATAGGCATGCGCAAAGACTTCATGACTAAAACACCAAAAGCAATGGCAACAAAAGCCAAAATAGACAAATGGGATCTAATTAAACTAAAGAGCTTCTGCACAGCAAAAGAAACTATCATCAGAGTGAACAGGCAACCTAGAGAATGGGAGAAAATTTTGGCAATCTACTCATCTGACAAAAGACTAATATCCAGAATCTACAAAGAAACAAATTTACAGGAAAAAAAACAAACAACCACATCAAAAAATGGGCAAAGGATATGAACAGACATTCCTCAAAAGAAGACATTTATGCAGCCAACAGACACATGAAAAAATGCTCATCATCACTGGTCATCAGAGAAATGCAAATCAAAACCTCAGTGAGATACCATCTCACTCCAGTTAGAATGGCAATCATTAAAAAGTCAGGAAACAACAGATGCTGCAGAGGATGTGGAGAAATAGGAACAGTTTTACACTGTTGGTGTGAGTGTAAACTAGCTCAACTATTGTGGAAGACATTGTGGTGATCACAAGGATCTAGAACTAGAAATGCCATTTGACCCAGACATCCCATTACTGGGTATATACCCAAAGGATTATAAATCATGCTACTATTAAGACATATGCACATGTATGTTTATTGCGGCTCTATTCACAATAGCAAAGACTTGGAAGCCACCCAGATGTCCATCAATGATAGACTGGATTCAGAAAATGTGGCACAGGCCGGGTGGGGTGGCTCAAGCCTGTAATCCCAGCACTTTGGGAGGCCAAGATGGGTAGATCACAAGGTCAGGAGATCGAGACCATCCTGGCTAACATGGTGAAACCCCGTCTCTACTAAAAAATACAAAAAACTAGCCGGGCGAGGTGGCGGGCACCTGTAGTCCCAGCTACTTGGGAGGCTGAGACAGGAGAATGGCGTGAACCCAGGAGGCGGAGCTTGCAGTGAGCCAAGATCGCACCACAGCGCCACTGCACTCCAGCCTGGGCGACAGAGCGAGACTGCGTCTCAAAAAAATAAATAAATAAATAAAAAGAAAAAAGAAAATGTGGCACATATACACTGTGGAATACTACGCAGCCATAAAAAAGGATGGAGTTTATGTCCTTTGCAGGGATGTGGGTGAAGCTGGAAAACGTCATTCTCAGCAAATTTATCACAAGGACAGAAAACCAAACACCGCACACTCTCACTCATAGATGGGAATTGAACAATGAGAACATATGGACACAGGGTGGGGAACATCGCACACCAGGGCCTGTCGGGGGGTGGGGGCTGGAGGCTGGGGGAGGGATAGCATTAGGAGAAATACCTAATGTAAATGACCAGTTGATGGGTGCAACAAACCAGCATGGTACATTGTATACCTATGTGACAAATCTGCACATTGTGCACATTTATCCTAGAACTTAAAGTATAATTAAAAAAAAAAATGATGAAAAACAAATTAACAGTTAGCAGTGTCTCTCAACTGAGACACCATTGGTAGGTAAGGCGCTAAGTTTATTTGTCATATAAGAGGTTTAGTATCCCTAGTTCCCAGGAGCTAAATGCCAGCTTGAATCACACTGTGTTAACTGAAAATACCCAGTGAATTTCCACATTCCCTTTTTAAAGGCAGTTCTATCTCTTGTAGCTGAGAACCATCAGTGTCCAAAAAAGTAGGATAGTTCAACATTAGAAAACAGTTTACTGTGGCCAGGCGTGGTGGCTCACGCCTGTAATCTCAGCACTTTGGGAGGTTGAGACAGGGGTATCACGAGGTCAGAAGATCGAGACCACGGTGAAACCCCGTCTCTACTAAAAATACAAAAAATTGGCCGGGCGCGGTGGCCGGTGCCTCTAGTCCCAGCTACTCGGGAGGCTGAGGCAGGAGAATGGCGTGAACCCGGGAGGCGGAGCTTGCGTGAGCTGAGATCGCGCCACTGCACTCCCGCCTGGGCAACAAAGCGAGACTCTGTCTCAAAAAAAAAAAAAAAAAAAAAAGAAAAAAGAAAAAGAAAATCGTTTACCTAACTCTTTACACTAACAGATTAAAGGAGAAAAAAACATATCATTTTAGTATGTATTGATAAAGGCATGTGATGAAAACATTAATATCTGATTTAAAAACAACTTTTAGTAATCTCTAAATAGAGGGCTTCCTTAACTTGATAAAGACTAGGCATCAGTTGCCTCCAATGTCAATTTTTTCTTTTTCTTTTTTTTGAGACGGAGTTCGCTCTGTCGCCCAGGCTGGAGTGCAGTGACGCGATCTTGGCTCATTGCAAGCTCCGCCTCCTGGTTTCACCCATTCTACTACCTCAGCCTCCCGAGTAGCTGGGACTAGAGGCGCCGGTCACCACGCCCGGCGAATTTTTTTTGTATTTTTTTAGTAGAGACGGGGTTTCACCATGTTAGCCAGGATGCTCTCGATCTCCTGACCTTGTGATCCACCCGCCTCGGCCTCCCAAAGTGCTGGGATTCTCAAATATTATATTTAGAGGCGAAAGAGTGAACATTTCTGTTCATATCAGACACAGCACAAAAATGATTTAACCAATGTTATAAAACAATAAATAACAAAATATTAAATAGAAACTGTCAAAATAATCATTTCCAGATTGATTATCAACTACAAAGCTATTAGATGATATTAGCGAATTTGCTAAGGTTATACAACATTTCATATGCCCAAATCAATGATCCTATTTCTAAAGAGTGTCCAAAAAAACAATCCCTTATATTCAAATAATAAGTTAAAAAATTGATGGAAAACTAACTTATAATAAAGAAGGAATTTTAAAAATAGGAATGAAAATAGGAGCAAAACAGCTAAAATTATATTTTTGAATGCCTTCTGTATGTCATGTTTACTCTATATTTAAGGAGAGAGATACAGAAATAAACAAGATAGATTCTCTGTTAGTGATGGTGCTTATGTTCTAGTTAAATCAACAGATAAAATATTTAAATAAGTAAACAAATAGTATGATTCCAGAGAGCAAAGTGCAGAGAAGAAAAGTAAACAGTGGAATAGGACTGAAAGCTACACCATGAGATTCTGGAAGGGCTCTCCAAGGAGGTGACGTTACAGGAGAAACAACCATGCAACGAACGATCTGGAAGAAGAACACTTTGAGAAGAGGAAAGAGCTAGTGCAAAGATGATCATCTTGCAGGGTGCAAGCAATAGCAAGCAGTAACTAGAAGAAAGAAAATAAAGAGGAGAACGGAGCAGATGGATACAGGGTGGTAGTCAGGTGGTAGTGCTTATTTTACAAGATTGTCATGAGGATTACATGAGATAATGGAAAGCAAAATACTGTGCAAACTGTAAAGTGACATTTTAATACTATTTTCTTCAAGTTTCTATTGCACTCGAAGTCATTTCTCGAGTATTATATTGTTTGGGAAGTCACATCGTTCTGTATTTTAAAACATACACTCCAGAACCCATCCTGCCTGGGTTTGAATCACAGCTTTTCTACTTAATAGCTCTCCAATGTCCCTCAAAGTTACTTGAATAAGTCTCAGTTTTCTTATCTGTAAAACGGAAAATAGTAATAACAGCACTGACCCCACAGAGTTGTTGGTTTTAAATGAGTTAATGTGTATAAAGCACGTAGAACAGGTCTGACATATTGTAACCACCCAAGAATGATAATTATTTATTTGCTGAGTCCTGGATATCATGTACTTCCACCCTCCTGCCAAGAGGCAAGGACAGAGAATGTTTGCTGCCTTCAGGCTATATGAAGAGGCAAGGGCTCAGTTTATTTTGGTATCTCCAGAAGCAGGAAGCACTTGGAGATGCCTGGAGGTCCAAATAAAAATTGTCCTGTATACTCACCTAATTTGCCATCCTGCTCTTTCCCCAAATCACACACTTCTTGATGCTTCAATTAACACTTTTTAAATAATTCTATTAGAACACTTACCACATGAGGTTGAAATTTTCTTCTATATGGCTGTCACCCTAAAAATATGTGTTTTAATGTATATCTTTCTGTACTCATTGCCTATCACAGTGATTGAAAGATACGTGCTCAAACATTTGCTGGGTAAATTAGTGGTTTGTCTTCAAATATTGCATAGTTTTAGAGGGTAAAACTAGGTAAATGAGTGAAGGATATAAACTGACATTTTTTATTCAAGAAAAAATTTCCTACATTTATTCTCTTTAAAATTAGACTCAGGCAGTGCCCTCTGGGAATTAATGAGCATCATATTAGTGGAAATGGACAGGCAAAATTGAATGACAACTTGTAAAAGTTGTTACAGATGACCTTTGAGATTCAGTGATAGTTTAGGACACGAATTAGAGTTTATGTAGATGTTCAGCTGTCTTATTTTATTTTTCTAATATAAGCTAATCACATACAGAAATCAAATGTGTACTAAATAATTGAATGGGGTAAATATAACCAAGAGTGACTTTTAACTTTTTTTTAGTTCTGTTTAATTGCAATGCATCACATGATGCTGAGAGAGGCAAAAGTGGCTTTAGGGGTGTGAGCTTTGGATCCAGATGGCTGAGTCCCAGTCCTGTCTATCCCTGCTTCATCCTAGCCATATAACCTTGACCTGTTACTGTCCTTTCTGTACTTTAGTTTTCCTCTGTAAAACTGAAAATAATTATAGTCTGTGCCATATAAGGTTGCTGTAAATATCAAATGAGAAAACACATGCAAGTGCTTAGAACACGATCAGGTCCATAGTAAGTGCTCAATAATTATTTTATTCTCCACCTCTTCTCCCCAGGGGTGGATTTTCCCTAATGCAATAAATGAAAAAATGCATGGGCTTCAGATGTAGACACATATGGATTTGAATTGCAGTTCTGCCACTTACCCTCTATGAAAGCTTTGAATATTGCTACTCTCTCCACGCTGTACTTCTTTCATCCTTCCTATAGGAAACATGACACCAAGTTTGCATGGTGACACATTCCTTTGATTATTCTTTCCTTTGCTTAGTCATTCAGTGTAAAGTAAATGATAGCCTAATGAGTGCCCAGTACCAAGGCAAGGCTAGGGAAAGAGCTAATATTCTAGGGAAGAAGACAGTTATTATGCAGATAATTTAGGATAACATATTTTGAGTAGGATAACAACAGCTCACATACACTGAATATTTACTACATGCCAGACATAGTGCTTAGCACTTTTCATGTTTCATTTTAATTAATCTTCACAACAAACTTATAAGGCAACAAGCCTCACAGCAAACTTTCATTTCAATTAATCTTCACAACAAACAAAATGCAAAACAGTATTTGTATTTTGAAGAATTGAGGCATAAAGAGGCTAAATAAAGAGGAATGGAACTCAGCCTGGTTGATTCTTGAGAACTTAAGCTTAACCACTAGACTATACTATCAATAACAAGTGCATAGATCAGTAATAGCATCTATAGCAAGCTCTGAGGAACATGAACTTGTAAGGAACAATTGAGACACAGGTGCTTGCAAAGACTTCAAAGAACAGACAGGTAGAAGACACACCAGGAGAGTACGTTGTATGATAAAAAAAGGATGGAACTTTGTCCAATGCTTACAAAAGGAACTTACATACCAATTTGGTAAAGCAATTTAAGTAATATATTTTTAAGGTCCAGCACAATTATTGAAAAATAGCAGATGTTAAATAAATGATTGTGCTTATTAATAGTGGTTATTAATTTCTTAGTACAAAAGGCAAAATTACCCATAGACAGTGTATTAGGCAGGGTTTTTCAGAGACACAGAGCCAGCAAGATATACAGCTATAAATTTATGAGAAGAGGATTTATTAGAGGAATTGGCTTACACAATTATGGAGGCTGAGAAGACCCACATGCCCCTCAGAACCAGGAAAGCCAGCGGTGTAACTCAGTTTGAGACAGAAAGCCTGAGAACCCCAAGGGTTGCTGGTGTAAATCCCAGAGTCCAGAAACCAGAGAAACTGCAGTTCTGATGTCCAAGGACAAAAGAAGAAAGGTTTTCCAGCTCTAGTAGAAAGAGCGCAAGTTTGCCTTTCTTTTGCCTTTTTGTTTTATCTGGGCTAGGGTGCCCACCCACATTAGGTGAGGGTGGATCTTCTTTACTCAGTTCAGCCTCAAATTCCAATCTCTTCCAGAAACACCCCCACAGACATAACAAGAAATAGTGATTTACTGACTACAATAGTGCCCTCCCTTATGCAAGGGGGTATGTGCCAAGACCCCCAGGGGCTGCCTGAAGCGAAGGTTAGTAGTGAACCCTCTGTATACTATGTTTTTCTTATACAGAAATGGGCAGGTAGTGTATACAGGACAAAGGGATGATTCATATCCCAGACAGAGACAGAAGGCAAGGGGTTTCATCGTGCTACTCAGAGCGAATCACAATTTAAAGTAGATGAATCACTCATTTCTAGAATTTTCCATTTAATATTTTTGGACAGAGATTGACTTCAGGTAACCTAAACCACAGAAATCGAAACTGGGGATAAGGGTGGATTAGTGTATCTGGGTATCTTTTAATTCAGGCAAATTGACACTTAAAATTAACTATCTCAGATTACATTATAAGAAAGTACCAGAAATATTCTGATCCTTCTTCCCAAGCTGTGCTAGTGAACCAAGAGATTATGACTGTGACATTCAGGTTACCTCTCAGTGGCCTATAATGCACAGGCAAAACTTCTTTATATGGACCTGCAATTTTGACAGGCTCACAAAAAGGAGTGAAAAGTGGTAATAGTACCCCAAGTCGTCTTTCCTGATAGTCTTTTGCCTCCAAGTGAGAGGAGAGAAAAGCATTTGCGAATGTAGCAGGCCCTGAATTTCACTCATGAAGAGAGAATCGTGACATCTTTTTCCCTTAAATATTAGTTGTGAATGTCCTGAAAGACATAAACAGACTGTTCTTATCCATCATCATTAAAATACATGCCTCGAGGTTTTAATATGGATTTTAGTGGCCCAAATAATGCCATATTTTTCTAGCACTCAATCTGGAAGAGATGTTCTACCTAAGTAAACTTACAGATAACAGATGCTTACTCCTGTAGGCCAAAACTTTTATTTTTAACCATTTTTAACCTAAACATAGGATTTATTTCCTTTCCTGTTTCATTACAGTGTATGTTTTCCAGCAAATGGACTTTTTTGTAAAGGGTAGAAGATAAAACAAATAAGGCAGTTGAATTTAATGCACATTACTGAAGGAATGCTGAGATACTTATTTTGTGAACTCAAGGGGAAAATTTGCATCCTTCCAGCTTCTCAGACCTATTTTACTTAGCTGGGTTTGACAGATACATGCCTCTGGATGAATGAGATACTCTGTGACCAGGCAGACATTAATTTCTTCTGATGTCACACATTTTTCAAATATTGCCAGTTTGGCATCCACATGGTAACTACCAATAGGAAAATGTTAAGATGGGTGTACGTTATAGGCCGAATGTTTCTTTTCCCCCAAAATGCATATGTTGAAGCCCTAACCCGTAATGTGATGGTATTTGAGGTGGGCTTTTAGGAGGTAATTAGGTTTCCATGAAGTCAAAAGGGTGGGGCCCCCATGATGGGATTGTCAGCCTTCTAAGAAGAGAAAGAGACCAGAGCATGCTCCCTCCCGCCCTCCCCGACACCTTCGTGCTCACTTGCTCTCCCTCTGGCTCCTGACTTATGAAGACAGATCCAGAAGGCTGCTGTTTGTAACCAGAAGAAGGCCCTCATCAGGCAGAATCTGCTGGCACTCTGATCTTGGAAGTGCCAGCCTCCAAAACTATGAGAAATAAACATCAGTTGCTTAAGCCACTCAGTGTGTGGCATTTTGTTATAGCAGTCCGCCTTAGTCTATCTGGGCTGCTATAACAAAATACCATAGACTAGGTCACTTATAAACAACAGACATATATTTCTTATGGTTCTGGAGTCTGGGAATTCCAAAATCAACGTACCAGCATATTTTATGTCTGTTTAGGGCCTGTTTTTCCCGGTTCTTAGAGAACACCTTCTTGCTGTGTCCTCATATGGCAGAAGGGGCAAGGCAGCTCTCTGAGGCCTTATCGACAGAGCCCTCTTGACCTAATCATATCTCAAAGTCCTTACCTTCAAATACCATCACACTGGTGATTAGGTTTCAGCATAGGAATTTTGCAGGGACACATTCAGACCATACCACAGCTGGAGCTAAGAAAGTGTAGCAATCATTACATGATCTTGGCCTCAGCAATCCTCTGTCCTAAGTAGCTGAACAGATTAGCCACAGGCCAGATAGATGTACATGGATATTAGAACTGGATATTATTATATTATATATTACATATGGATATTATTATATATTACAACTTAATATTATCCATATTAAGGTGTTCCTGTTTTTTGCTTATATTTATTTTTTCTTCTCTGCGTTTAGAAATCTCCATCTTTCATGTACTGACAAGTTTTCAAAACTTCTTCTCTTGGATCACTCCCCATTATTTTCAGAGCTTTAAAGAATATAATTTAATTATGTATATTTTTAAAATTTCTCCTAAATATGTTTCAAGATGAGATTTTCTCATCTTTGTAAACTGTAAATTTTCCAAATGTGACAGAGTTCTAATCAATTGACTTATATTCAAATAATACTTTAACGATCTAATGTTGATGTGAGCCTTTGCCTATTTTGCTCTGTCTTTATTTTATTGTTTGTAATGCTGGCCCTGGGGTTTAGATTATATACCCTTAATTTAACACAGTCTTCCTTAAAATAATATCACTTATAACTGAAAATATACTTCCCAGTGCTCCCTCCCATCTTTGGTGCTATTGTTGTATCTATAAACCCATAACTATTGCTACAAATTTTGCCTTAACCCAGAGGTCACAAACTACAGCCCTGATACCAAATCTATCTTGAGACTTAAAATTGGCTTTTACATATTTAAATAGTTGAAAAACATGAAAGAAAAATATTTTGTGACACGTGGAAATCATATTAAATTCAAATTTCAGCATCCATAAGTGAAGCTGATTGGAGCACAGCCATGCTCATTTACTCACAAATTGTCTACCGGCTGCTTTCCTGCTACAGCTACAGAGTTGAGTAGTTGGGACAGAGACTGGTCTGTAAACTATTTACTATATGGGCCTAATATTTTTCAACCTCTGTTTATAAAGCATTGAAGAAAAATAAAAGGAGAAGTTGTATTTTATATTGACTTTCAACTTAACCATTTGAGGTGCTCCACTCAGCCTTAGGTCTTCAGTGTGCACCTGTGTCACAGGGGGATTCTGTCTCTTTGCTCTCTACCTTTCCCCCGGGGTAGACTGCAGTTGCTTGTGACTTGATACTGAACAAGCTTGGTGGTGGACATGAAGGTGTTTCTCTGTTGTCCTCGTCCAGCCTCAGTCTTAGGAAGTCCCTGTGTGTCTGGGTCTCAAGCATAGGGCTTTTTCAGGATCCTGCCTTTCTTTGGTCTGCCAGACTAAATTCAGCCTTCTGTCTATGGAGAGTCTTGTGTGGGAGAGTTCCCTGCCCCTTTCCAGTGGTAGGAAATCTATAATAATATACCGATACTATCATAGGATTTCAGGACTAGGACTGTTTCCTGCCCTCTCCTTCCCACCCCATTCCTGGGGTAGAAGGTTTTTTGCTTTTATCCTTCTCCCAGTTGTAATGCGTCTTCACGTCTTGTTTTCCACCCTGATCTGCTCTTTCTAGAAGCACCTGGTGGAAATTTGTGGAAATCTGTGAGTGCTTGCCACTCTCAAAGGTTATATACTCATGCTTGCTCACAGTTGGCCCTTCACGAATTTGTTAAACATTTTAGCTGAATTTCTCTTACTTATTTGAAATAGCACTCAGTGTCTGTTCTTCCCACGCTCTGCCACAGGTCAGGGAGCCTGTGTTCACTTTCCAACTCCTCTTAGAGGGGTTTTCACCCTTTTACTACTACTGTTTTGCAACGTTAACTCATACAATATGAACTATAAGTTATTCTCACCTAGCAGAGTAAGAAACTGTGTTCCCAGATGGGAAGACAGACTTAGAAAGCACTTTTGCAGCGTGGTTAATTTTGGGTGCTTGTTTGTACATCTCAGCAACAACCAGCATGCATTCCTTCACGATGGAAATACATTCTGAGAGGAAAGAAGCATTAGGTGATTTTATTGTGGGAATGTCGTATGTAGAGTGTACTTGTAAAAACCTAGATAGTATAGCCTACTACACACCTAAGCTGTATGGTATAGCCTATGCTCCTGGGCTACAAACCCATACAGGCTGTGACTGCACTGAATACTGTAGGCAGTTGTAACACAATGATAAGTGTTTGTGTATCTGAATATAGAAAAGGTACAGTGAAAATACAGCATCATAATCTTATGGGATCATTATCGTATATGCAGCTCCTCCTTGACTGAAATGTTTTTATGTAGTCCATGACTGTATTTGGTTATGCAAACTCTTTTTCCGTTGTTGCTCATATTTCAAATTAAAATCCAACTTAGAGATGAATTTAAGTGAGTCTGTAATATGGTAGACTGAGCCAACACAGAAACAGAAGATTACAAATATCAAGACGTGCCAGATAAAATTTAACAATTAAAAAACAGTAGCTTAGATTGCAAATGAAGGAGTATAATCTCTAAGTGTCAGAAATTGAAGGGAAAGTGAAAGCTGGAATGGGAGAGGTGTGAGCTGACAGTTTAGTAGAAGTAGAGGGAGGGAGATGAAAAGGGAGCAAGGGGTCCCAGACAGCCCCATGCCTGGGGGCAATACAGAACTGGAGGTGAGACATTAGAATTGTATTATGCCCATAAGCCAAACTGCATTACCTAGTTTGTGATCTGAATATATGCCACCTGCTTGGTTCAGGAAACCACCTTTCAAGGAATGTACATAAGGCCAGGCATGGTGGCTCACACCTGTAATCCCAGTACTTTGGGAGGCCAACATGGGTAGGATTGCTTGAGCTCAGGAGTTTGAGACCAGCCTCATCTCTACAAAAATAAACAAACAAACAAATAAATAAATAAATAAATCAGCCAGGCCTGGTGGTGCATGCCTGTAGTCCCAGCTACTATGGAGGCTGAGGTGGGAGGATCACTTGAGTCTGGGAGATCAAGGCCGCTGTGAATTGTGATTGTGCCACTGCACTTTGGCCTGAATGACACAGGGAGATGATGTCTCAGAAAAAGAAGAAAAAGAAAAGAAAAAAATAAAAGAAAAAAATGTACATAAAATGAATTGTAGGCCAAGGCATACTGGAGATGGTAAAATGAAAGATAGCCCTCTTAAACATTTATTTACACTGGTTTCTCATAGAAGAAACAGTCCCTGCCAAAAGTGTGCTCACAATTAAACATTAAAAACACGTGAGGAGGAGCCAGAATATGGGATGAATCAGTGCACACAACAAACCGACACGTTAATGAGGCCTGTGTTTCAGGCAGAGGGAACAGAAATCTCGAGGGAAAAGGTTATGTTTGAAGAGTGGAGAGATCTTGATACAAAAGTCAGAAACTATAAAATAAACATATTTATAATTATTAAAAATACGTATTGTAAAAGAATAGAAACTATAAAGTAAGAACATAGCACTGAAATAATAATAGGTAAATTTGAAAAAAAAAGATTATTTTAAAATATAAGAATACTGAAGAAAGATACTTTTAAAAATCAAATGGCATCAAATTTTATATTAAAGTTAAAAAACAAACATTTTAAAATTATAATACCATTTTTATGTACTCACAGAAAAAATAGCACCATTTTCCTTTAAACTGATGCTATAGCCTTTTGTCTGAAATGACTTTTGAACTTAAAAGGAAGCTATTGTGAGTTAGGTATTAAAACAGCCAGTTTATGTTTGCCTTTTATTTCCTGAGACACTGATCTGGTCATCCTTTGCATTCAAATCTTCAGTGGCTTCTCATTGTCTAATATTCTTAATATGGCTGGCCTGCTGGGTTTTGTGGAACTGGGTCCATGGTTTCTTTGCCAGTTTGCCCTCTCACCACTTTGTAAGTATTTTTCAATTTTTCCCATTTATAAGCATATCTTTCTCCTCTTGAATTTGCTGTTGCCTTGCCCAGAAATGCTTTTTCCTCAGATAATAACTTACCCTGAGCTTCATTCAGTCTCTTGTTGCTCATATTTCACCTCCCCAGAGGTATTATCCGCCATATCTAAATTGTCTTTTCCCTACTCCCATCATTCTTTATTCTCTATCCCAGCTTAATTTGTTTTTATAACATTTTTATTAACTGACCATATGCCAATATTTATTTGTGTATAGCTTTTCTCCTCTACTTATGATGTCCCAAATGCTAGAACACAGTCTGGTACATTGTAGGTTTTTATCAAATATATGTTGAATAAATAAGAATAACCTCAGAGTCGTGTTGTGTTGCTCTCTGCGGGAAAGCTCTTCCCTTCCTCTTCTTCTCTTTACCTGGCAAATGCCTACTTGTCTTTTTGGCACTCAGTTTCCAAATCCTCATGAAATCTTTTCCTATTCCTGCAACCTACGTTATTTCCTTCTGCTTTTACTTCCAAAGCACCTGTATACCCATTTGTAAATGCATTCACTTATCACAACAAATTCTTATTGAGGGCCCAGTATATTTCAGCCTCTGTTCTAGGTTTTGGGGCTGCAGCAGTGAATACAACAGACACAATCTCAACTCTCAGGAAGCTTCTATTCTAGTGAGGTGGGGACAAGGGGCAAACAAGCAGGATAATTGGAGAAGCATGGCCCAGTCAGAGGAAACAGCAAGTGTAAATTCCCTGAGGCAGTAATGATCTAAAGTGTTGGAAGAACAGCAGTGAGCCCAGTAGAGCTGGAGCAGAGGAAACAAGGGAAAGGACAGCAAGAAATGAAGTCAAACAGAGAGAGAGTGAGAGAGAGAGAGAGAAAGAAAGAAAAAGAGAGAAAGCAGGGGGTGCATGAGGCTCAGGGTTACTATTTTAAAGACTTTGGCTTTTACTCTAAAATACTAAGCCACAGGAGGAATTTTGTGGATTACTGACATGATCCAACTTATGTTTGAATAAACTCACTCAGCTATGTTGAGCACAGAAAATAAAGACTAGACAGATTAGTAAGAAATTTATTGAAAGAATTCAGGTCAGAGGTGGTGGTGGTTGGGATCAGGTTAGTAGCAGAAAAGATAATGACAAGTGGTCAAATTCTGGATACCTTTGGAAGTCTTAGTAAACAGGTTTTCTTCCCCCTCAACTTTTATTTTAGAATCAGGGAGAACATGTGCAGGTTTGTTAGAAAGATATATTACATGATGCTGAGGTTTGGAATATGAATTAATCCATCACCCAGGCAGTGAGCACAGTACCCAATAGGTAGTCTTTCAATTATTGCCCCTCTCTCTCCCTCCCCTCTCTTGTATTCCTCATTGTCTGTTGTTCCCGTCTTTGTGTCCATATGTACTCAATGTTTAGCTCTCACTTATAAGTGAGAACATGTGATATTTGGTTTTCTGTTTCTGCATTAGTTTGCTTAGGATAATAGCTTTTAGCTGCATCCATCCAGTTGCTGCAAAGCACATGATTTTGTTCTTTTTTATGGCCACATAGTGTCCCATAGTGTCTATGTATACTGTATTTTCTTTATCCAGTCCACCATGGGTGGGCAACTAGGTTGATTCCATGTATCTGCTATTGTGAATAGTGCTGTGATGAACATAAGAGTTCATGTGTCTTTTTGGTAGAACGATTTATTTTCTCTTGGATATATACCCAGTAATGGGATTTCTGTGTTGAATAGTAACTCAACTCTTAGTTCTTTGAGAAATCTTCAAACTATCTCCAGAATGGCTGGACTATTTTACGTTTCCACCAACAGTGTATAAATGTTCCCTTTTCTCTGTAGCCTTGCCTTGCCAGTATTGGTTTTTTGTTTTTTGTTTTTTTGACTTTAACAAAAACCATTCTGATTGGTGTGAGGTGATATCTCATTGTGGTTTTGATTTGCATTTCTCTGATGATTAGTGATGATGAGCATTTTTTCATGTTCATTAGTCACTTGTATGTCTTATTTTGAGAAGTGTCTGTTCATGTCCTTTACCCAGCTTTTAATGGGGTTATTTGTTTTTTTGCTTGTTGATTTAAGTTCCTTGTAGATTCTGGATATTAGACCTTTCCCAGATATATAGTTTGTGAATATTTTCTCCCATTCTGTCAGTTGTCTATTTATTTCCTTGATGGTTTCTCTTGCTGTGCAGAAGCTCTTGATTTTAATTAGGTTCCACTTGTCAATTTTTGTTTTTGTTGCAATAGGCTCAAGTGATCCTCCCACCTTAAGCCTCCTGACTAGCTAGGACCACAATCACTCACCACCACACCCAGTGAATTTTTTAAATATTTATTTTTTGTAGAGTCAGAGTCTCACTATGTTGCCTAGGCTCGTCTTAAGCTTCTGAGCTCAAGAGATCCTCATACCTCAGCCTCCCAGTATGCTGAGATTACAGGCATGAGTCACTGCGCCTGACCATTAGAAACTATTAATAGAGGTTGCCCACCGTTCTGTGTGAAAAGTTAATTCACTGCCAAGTGATGGTACATATTTATTTGATATGAGTGTAGGCAGTTTTAGTACAATGGATGCTAAGCTTAACATCTGGGCAGCTACCAATATGAAGAAAGTCATGAAAGGTAACATGAAACATGTAGGTTGCAGATTAATAAGCTTCCTTTGAAGGGCGTGTTTGATTGAGAGTGTTTGAAAATTCTGAGGAAGGAAGTGAACTAATCTGAGTGGTATATTTTTTAACTAATGTGAAAATTGGTTGCAAGATTGAATGTATGGGGAAGATTCATGCTTTATAAACATTACTCTGAGAGATTTTATTGGATGGTCTTTGAACAAAAGTTTCATGGTAAAATAAATTAGAAAATAATGGGTTTCCCAAACACTGGGTTAAACATACTTGAAGGTGTTTCTTTACTGTAGGTTACAATATGCTTTGTGACTCTCCAAGTGGTATGTAATATGCAGACTATGAAACTCTGTTCATGGAACCCGATCATTCTTTGGAAGAGTTTGAGGATATTGGATTCTATTATTATAGTAATCTGGATGATCTGACCTTAACTTGAGGAGGAGTAATGGGAATGAAAGGAAGAAAGAGATCTTGATGGCATGCTTTATTGACTAATATGAGATGAAAATGAGGAAAAGGAAAAAGTCAAAGAGGAAACATGTTGGTCCATGAAGTTGATGAGTTTAGCTCAGCACTTAATGAGCTTTAAGATGCGGGGGAAACAACCAAGGATAAATTGGGACTCTGATATATGAAAAGTATTCTAAGTTAGAGGCAAGTTTCAGAAGCACAGATGCCAAATACTATATAATGATAGAGAATAATCTCAAAGGAAGTAGAGCATGAATTAGCAACATTACAGAAATAATAGCTATAGATTGTTTTCAGAAAAAAAAAATGCAGGATAGAACAGAAGACTACTTGAAGAAAAGCTATGGCAACAAATAGTTGAAAGTAAGGATGTTTTGTTTGACTAGCATCATTGTCAGTGTTCAGACTGAGACATGAAAACCTAATAAACTCAGCATATTTATTCGCTATGGCAGTAAAGTGTGATGCTTCCTTCTGAAATCCTGGCATACTCGGGCTACTTGAGCAGTCGGTGATTTTTGACAAGCCAGGAATTCCTCACTGTTTTAGCTTTCTCTTTCCTCAGGCGGGTATTGCCTCATAATTCATTGTGAACACATCAAGATCACAATCCCAGGATCCCATTTCCTCTTCTCCACATTCTCAGACATCTAACTTTTTTCTACATCTTGTAAACCACCCTCCTAGAAGCAGCATTTGTTTCTTAGAACTGTGCTTGTCTGCACTTGCAGGCGTATCATGCAAAGTGTAGGAATTTATAGAATGGCTAAAAGGCTGAAAAGCGTCATCACCAGAAACAAAACCTTAAGAAAAAAAAAAGGAAACTGAGATTACATAAAAGGCAACACAATATGTCCTTTGTTGTATTATATCCTTTGCATAATTAGATCTATTTAATACCTGTATTTATGGTTAGAAGGAAATGCATGTAGCAAAATATGTAGATGCATTTTCAAGGTCAGAATATGGAGTCTGGAAGAGAAATAAGGAACAGACGGTAAGCTCATAGGAAAATTAAGTCAGCCAGCTTTCCCCAGATGGTCACCTTTATACTGTTTTTTGTAGCTTGTGAATTAGGCACCTGTGTTTTCTTCAATTCACTCTCTGCCAGGTGAATTCTTGCATTTGACATTTTAATGGCAAATAAAAACAATACATCCTGAACATTTTTAATAAGAAACATGAGTGTTTTATTCTTATTTTTAATTTGAATGAAATTAATGTTTTAGAATTTCTAAAATGCGTATGCAGGTATAGTGGTGAGCTCACATACAGGATTTCTTTTTGCATTTTTCTGGAGACTGGCCTGGGTAACCTTTAAGATCTTTTCCATTTTAACATATGTATAACATATATTTTCTATAAAGTGTTTTCTTTTTCTTTTCTTTCTTTCTTTCTTTTTTTTTTTTTTTTGCAGACAAGTCTCACTCAGCTAGGCTGGAGTGCAGTGATGCGATCTTGTATCACTGCAACCTCTGCCTCTGGGATACAAGGGATTCTCCTGCCTCAGCCTCCTGAGTAGCTGCGATTACAGGTGTGAGCCAACACACCCAGATAATGTTTGTATTTTTTGTAGACACAGGGTTTCACCATGTTGGCCAGGCTGGTCTCAAACACCCTACCTCAGGTGATCCGTCCGCCTCAGCCTTCCAAAGTGTTGGAATTACAGGCATGAGCCACCATGCCCAGCCTAGAGTGTATTTTTAAAAGGAGATCTATGATTAATGATAAGAATAGCCACACTGATTTTATATCTAATTCAGTTACAAATGTTTCTTGAATGTGATCATTAAATTAGGTATTATATATCCCCCCCACCAACTCCCATACATGAGAAGAACATAATGCCTTTTATATAACCAATGATTTTCAAGTAAACAATGTGTTTTTCTCAGTCACTGCTTTCAAGCTTCTTTGGCATTTGAATTTGCATTCTATTATGGAAATGTCAGATAAAGATAGTAAGGCTGCCCTGAATCGGTGCTTGATAAACCAGCATAATAATTTCCTGTTTCATTTGCATTGTGTATATGCAGTAGTAAGTGTTGACACTGAGATGCACATAGAAGAGAAGGAATTCCTAAGACTTGTTAATTTTTTTCTTATCTGTTAATAAATGTAACAGAAAAATAAATACGTTTAAAGCATTAATAAAATGTGATGAAGTACTTACACCTGAGTTAAGGTATTCAATGTATGTATTATTAAAGATAAGATAAAAATACTCACTAAATTATGACAGGAATAGTTCATGTTAATACCACTTGAAAAACAGTGCCTTCCAAATAAACTTGTTTATGTATGAGTAATTTGTCTTGCATTTAAAAAAATGTGAATTAAGTACCAGGATCTTACTTATCTTGTTCAAAAGATAAAACAAAGCTAAGCTTACTTAATCTTCTCTCAAATGGAACAAAACCAAGCTATTTCCTATAAATTCAAAACCTTGTTGAGCAAGCCATTTCAAATTTATTGCATTTGCCTGTTTATTTTGAGTCAATTAGATCCTAATGACTCACCAACTAGAAAAGGTACAAGGATAATTTTCAGGAAATCTAGTGGTCTGTGATTAAATTTGTTTTCATTTGGCAAGGAAATATTATGTTACTTGATGAAATATTAAGGTGCTATATCTCTTTCCATATAATTAAATGTCTTGTTTATAAATTTTAAAATTAATCCCTTATGCTTAGAGTCTACAACCCAACCTCCAAGCTTGCATTTCCACTCTAGGCCCAGTGGCGTGTACCTGTAGTGCTAGCTACCAGAAGCCTGAAGTGGAAGGATCTCTTTAGCCTGGGAGCTCATGTCTAGCATGGGCAACATAGTGAGACCTCATGTTCTCCCTACCAAAAACAAAGAATAAAAAAAATAGACAAACTTCCATCTTGTTGAACCTCCTTAAAATCACATTTGAAATTTTTCTGACACATTTTCATGTATGTAAAGATTGAATTTTGATTATAGAGTCAGTGAACATGTGTACTGAATAGCATTGAGCAAGGCAAACTTTCCCCCAAATATTTCCTCCATCTTCTGGACAGGTGTTTTAACTCAACAAAGGAATAAATAGAATCTGTTTTTAAAAATTAATTTGTACTTAAAAATATTTTCACAGAGAATAATTCCTGCTTTGATGGTTTCATTGGTGAATTCTGCCAAGCATATAAGAAAGAAATACTATCAGTTCAACACAAACTTTTCCAGAAAATACTAGAAAGGGATCACTCTTCTCATTTTAGTTGTACAAAATTACCCTAACAAATACCCAAACCAGACAAACACAATATAGGAAAATAAATCTACGATAAATATTTCTCATGGATATGAATGTACAAGTGGCTAACACAATTTTAACATCTCAAATTCAGCAGAAGATACACAAAAAGCATACACATACAAAAGATAATGTATTCTGATCAAGTGGAGTTTATTCCCAGAAGGTAAGTATGGTTTAACATATTTTAAAATCAATCCAAATAATTTACCATAACAAAAATCATGTCATCATCTCAATAGGTGTAGAAAAAGCATTTGAATAATTCCATATCTATTCATGATTTTAAAACACCTAGCAAACTAAAAATAAAATAAAGTTCTCTCAACAAAGGGTTTCTGCAAGAAACCTATAGTAGATGTCATACTTAATGGTAAAAGGCTGAATTCTTTACTCTTAAGATTGAGAACAAGGCAAAGATGTATGCCCTCATCACTTCTACTTAGCATTTTATGAGATGTCCTAGTCAGTACAATAAGGTAAACAAAAGAAATACGTAATATAGATTTGAATGGAAGGAGTAAACTGTCTTTATTCACCAACAATATGATTATCTATGGAGAAAATCCTGTAGGATCTGCCAATAAAGCTACTAAAATTAATAGGTGACTTTAGTAATGGAAGAAAATATAAGGTTATCTTAAAAATATCAGTTGTATTTCTGTATAATAGCAATAAACAATTGGAGACTAAATTTAAAAGGTAATATTTACAATATCATCAAAACAGGAAAGTACTGAGTCAGATTTAACACAATATGTGCAAAAATTGTTTACTAAAAGTACAAAACATTGTTGAGAGAAATTAAAGACTTGAACAAATGAAATAATATACCATTGTTCAAGGGTTTGGAAAACTGAATATTGTAGAGATGTCAATTTTTCCCAAATTATTATTAAAAGTAATGGCAAAAACTGCTATTACTTTCACAGTAACCTAATACATAGATGTAAGACAGTCTTAATTAAAATGCCAACAGGTGCTTTTTTGTTTTTTATTTTGTTTTGTTTTTTTGGTAAAAATTGACATTAGGTGTAAAATTTACAAAAATGCAGATGACACAGAATAACAGAATTGAAAAGCAAGAACAAAGTTGGAAGGTGTTATGATAAAAATCTTTGTGTTCACTCAAAATTTGTATGTTAAAAAAATAACCTCCAAGGCCATAGTATTAGGAGGTGGGGCCTTTGGGGATGTGATTAAGTTATGAGGGTGGGGCCCTCAGGAATGGGATTAATGCCCTTATAAAAAAGGTCCCAGGTAGCTTCATTGCCCCTTCTGCCACGCAAGGACACAGTAAAAGGTGCCATCTGTGAGAAAGTGGACCCTCACCAGACACTGAATCCCCCGGCACCTTAATCTTTGACATCCCAGCCTCCAGAACTGAGAGAAATAATTTTATGATTTACAAATTACCCAGTCTATGGTATTTTTAATAGCAGCCTCAATGGACTAAGACAGAGAAAGTTCATACTACTTCTTCATTTCAAAAATTACTATTGAGATACAGTAACTAAGATATAGTGTGACTTTTGGTATAAGTATTGATATATAGGATCAATGAAATAGAATATAGTCCAGAAACAGGCCCACAAATATGTGCTTAATTGATATTCGACAACTGTACCAGGGAAACTCACTGAGGAAAGGCTAATTTTCTTCAAAAATGGTACTTATCGAAATTGGGTAACCAAATGCAAAAAAAAAAAGGAACCTCAATCCTTTCCACTATAATCAAAAATTAACTCGAAATGGGCCAAAAATGTAAATGTAAGACCTACACCAATATTATTTTAAAATAGAGAGTATAAGAGAGAATCTTTGAGGCCTTGAGTTAGTCCAAAACTCCCTAGGTTAAATATAAAAAGCATGTATCATAATAGAAAAGGATGATAAATTCAAAAGTATTAGTCTTCAAAAGATAACATTAAGAAAGTTAAAAGACAAGGAGAAGATTAGGAGAAAATATTTGCAAAACATTTCTGATAAAGGATTTGTATTCGAAATATATAAATAACTCTTAAAACTCAACAATAAAATAAAATAACCTATTTTTTTTAAAAAAAGAATGAAAGATTTGTATAGATACTTCACTAAGGAAGATACACAGGTGGCAAATAAGCATATGAAAAGATAGTCAACATCATTAGTATTTAGAGAAAAAAAGCAAATTGAAACCACAGAGATAATTCTATTAGAATGTTGTCTTTAAAAATATCACCTTTTGTGTATGAGCTTTAAAAAGGTAAACTTTTTTCTCTATCATTATTGTCTCAAGTACAGAAAAGTATAGAAATAGATCTTCTTGCCTCAGTAAGCTCTCTTATTAGTCTAAATACCTTAAGTCACCTCTCTCCAATAATTATTTTTTACTTGATAATAAGCTTTCATAGATGTGTATAGATATTTAACTCTGATAAAACATACTTCCCATATCATTAGATATGTTAAAATATAGCATTTATTTAGGTCATTTTCATGACTCTTTCCCCTGGGTCAAATTTTATTACAACTGTTATTACTTATACATATGAATTTCATAGCCATTTAACATCGATATAGTAGATATGTGAGTATTGATTTAGAAAATGTTGGAATCATTCTTACGGTTGGTACACGTTTGTGTATATAGCAATCTATTTTTAATACTAAATCTAAATCTATATTTCTTAAATCTTAACTAAACTTAAATCTATATTTAAGACTAATTGACAAAAGCAAGTCTGGAAATTTTTAATTAAATATTGAGTAGTACAGTGGGAAAAGATCTGTCCTGGGATTCAGAGTATCTTTGTCCTGGTTTTAACTTCCTCACTGATATCTCAGGCTAAGTACTTAGAAATGCTCAACTTTTAGATCATGGGCAATTACTTTATCTTACTTGATTTTGGTTTGCTCACCTATAAATTTATGAGTACTGATTTGATTATCACTGGAGTAGCTTCAATTTGAATTGTCTATTCTATACAGATTGATTAATTTCAGGCACATAGAAGCATTAAAATTTGGCTGTATGTCTAGGACACTTTTAAAGAATTATTTTTCTTTTACCTTCTTATATTGATTACTAGTTTACCTTGAAACAGGGATCCTCTTTATTTCTTCCTACTCTTTAAGCATTTTCATTTTCCATTCTCCTCTAAAAAGCCAGGTTGGTGTAATACTATGTTGAATCCATTCTCCCTAGAACCCACATTGCCCTCTATCACTTTTTTTCATAGCCTTTTTTGTTGTTGTTCTATTAATTTAATAGCACTCTTGATAAACAAACCATCCTTTTAGGCAGAGCATTTATTCTTTAGAGCCAGAAAAGATAAACTCGTCCAAATACTCATTTTATAGATAAAGATGCTGAAGCTGAGATAAATTAAACAAATTTCAAAAATGTCAGTTACAGTTTTAGGACTAGAAACAAGGACTGTTGACTTACAAGTCCATTGTTCTTTCCATAATGTTATAATGCATTTTCCAAGTAAGTGAATGACAATGAAAGGAGGATTTGAATCAAGATAGTGGGTTAAGCACATATGTCCTTATTGCCTCCCATTCCAAACATCATAGCTGCCAAAAAGATATAAAGCAAATAGTAAATGTTAAAAGGCGCTGGAGATAAAAAGGATTTTACTGAACACAAAACATTTTGAAGAATTTCTGAAAGATAGCACACAATTAGTCTAAAATCAGACTGATGAGTGAAAATAATGGTAATAATCACCCACAGTAAAATTTATTAAGCATTTACTGTGTGCCAGGCACAATGCTAAGTATTTTCATGGGTTCTCTTATTTAATCCTCAATACACACACACACACACACACACACACACACAGCACACACTCTGAGGTATGTTCTATTATGATCATTGTTTCACTGAAAATAACACTTAGGTTGGTTGAATTGTCTGAAAAGACACAATTTGCAAATACTGAATTGAGATTGGAGCCAGGAAGTCTGAGCTTTGAGACGCCTTCCTGATTATCTGTCCTGAAAACTTAGCTTCCCCACCTTTCTAGTTCCTAGCTCCTTTCTTTTTTGTTTTGTTTTGTTTTTTCCAATTTTCATTTCAGGTTCAAGGGATGCATACATAGGTTTGTTACATGGCTATATTGTGTGTCGTTGGGGTTTCGTTTACAGATAATTTTGTCACCCATGTAATCAGCATAGCACCCTATAGGTGGTTTTCCAATCGTCACCTCCTCCCACCCTGCACCCTCAGGAAGGCCTTGGTGTCTACTGTTCCCTTCTCTGTGTCTGGTTCTTAGAAAAAGGAACCCAAAAGCATGAAGCTGAGAAAGCAAGTGCAAGGCAACCCCCTCCAACCCCTCATGAAAGCAAGAAAAACCATAAACTCAAAGACAACAGGTGAAAGAGAGTCCTGGATCAAACACTTGATAACTGAATTGGAATCACTAGGTGGATCCACTCTGTCTTCTCTCACTTCTCTACACTGAGAAACAGCAGCACTTGTTGCTAGTTACAGCCCCAGCTTTTTCTCTGAAGTATGACATGCAAATAGTAGAGTGAGAGCTGAGATAGGAAAAGAGGAATAGCAATATCCTCAGACACTTTTCAAAGGCCCGGAGAGACTGGGCTGCCACACCCAGTGACAAACCATCTCTTCATTTTTCCTTGCAGAACACTCCATTCTTTAGCCACCTGCACACCTAGTCCTAGAAACAGGCTCTTATTATTAGAAACTGTGTATACTGACAAGAGTGAAAATACCAATTTTATTATGGAGGTATACAATTTAATCTAAATCTTTAAGTACAAATATTAAATAAAAAAATACTAGCTCTTTGAGGACTTCCATCTTTATGAAAGAACTTATCTAAAATAAATTATCCCCAAGAATGTAAAATGAATGGAATGATTTGATTATATGCTTTAGAAAATAAATACCAGAGACAACCAAGAAAATAATAAGCTGCTATGAAAAAGAGACAATCATAAAAAGAAAGTTTGAAAATAAAGAAATAGAAAATGAAATACTAGGAAAAAGTTAACACAAAAATACAGCAATATAATGTTAAAATATCAGTCAAAATATAATTCAAGCCAAAATTAAATGTGAAAGAGTGATATTTAACTTAGAGAAATGTTACCAAGATGCCATTAGCATCCTAAACCTAGAGCCAACTATGTACCTATCCCCATAGCTTTGAAATACATGTGTATGAGGCAAAAACTGTTAGTGGGAAAAATTAGCAATTCAACAAATTTCTCAAAGATTGCCAGCTCAAGGAGATAAAATAAAATAAGGCTATTTGAGACTTCAATAAATCATTTAACAAGCTTTAGCATACATATTATATATGTTTGTGTCTGTATTATCTATTATTTTTAAACATCTGTGGATGATTTACCATATGTAACTCCAAAAATGCTATTAAAATCCAAAATGAGAAATAACACTGGTAATTTTCTCTGACCAATATATAACAAAATTAAAATACAAAGTGCAAAAGTATAATCTTCTTAAAACCATATCCTTTGGGAGGCTGAGACAGGAGAATTGTTTGAACGCAGGAGGCAGAGGTTGCATGAGCTGAGATCCAGCCACTGTATTCCAGCCTGGGTGACAGAGCCACATTCCATCTCAAAAAAAAAAAAAAAAAAAAAAAAAATCCTTGGAAATTTTAAAATTAGAAATAACATTTACTTTAAAGAAGATATCAAAATTAAATGGTAGAAAGAAATGATCTCCTCTATATGAAAAGAAGGAATATGTCACTAGATTGGAATTCTGAAGAAATGTAGGATCATTAAAATACACACACACTCATACACACATACTGTCTCAGCCAGTCAAACTATAAAGAAAAAATACAGATAAAAGCAAGTAATAATAAGTAAATGATCATGAAGCAAAAGATGTTTCAAAAAACTAATTGCTGAATCTTTGAAAAAAAAAGTGAATAAAAATTTCCACACCTGATCTCATGTACACAAGCTTTGTTTTATGCACAAAATTATTTAAAATGTTGCATAAAATTACCTTCAGCTGCATATATAGGTATATATAAAGTATAAAAAGTTTCATGATTAAAATTGGGTCCCACTCCTAAGACATCTCATTATGTATATGTAAATATTCCAAAATCAAAAATATCCAAAATCTGAAACACTATCTCTAGTCACAAGAATTTTGGATTAGGGATATTCAACCTGTATTCAATTGTGTGTGTATACCACATTTTCATGTATTAGTCAGTCTTGAAAAATAAGGAAATCCTGTCACCTGCAACAGCATGATGGATCTGAAAGACATGATGTTAAGGGAAATAAGCCACAGGAAAACCAATACTGCATGATCTCACTTATGTGTAGAACAAAACAAATTCATCTCATAGTAACAGGGACTATCATGATAGTTACTAGGAGGTGGGGGCTAGGGAGATTTTGGTCAAAGGATACAAAATTTCAGATAGAAAAAATAAGTTTAAGAAATTTATCGTTAAACATGGTGACTTTAATTAGTAACATTGTATTGTGTTCTTGAAAATCACTAGGAGAGTAGATTTTAAGTGTTCTCACCACAAAAACATGACTAGTATGTGAGGTGATACATATGTTGATTGGCTTAGTTTGGCCATTCCATAGTACGTGTATGTTTCATAACATCACGTTGTATGCAATGTTTGTGCAATTTTTATTTGTTGATTAAAAATAAGTAAATTTTACAAATATATACTTACCCTTATTTAAGCTAAAATTATTAATTTAGTAATATTATTTTCAGTTATTTTCATAAGTTTTCATTTTAATTTTAAAATAAAAATCTTAGTGATGGTCTTGCCAACATAGGAAAAAGTGTAAAAGATTATTATAAACATAGAAAAATATCTAAAGTCTAGGACTAGGATTTATACTTACTCTATAAAATCCCAAAATGCTCAAAATCACTAACTGTCAGATAAATACATATTAAAGCCATAGTAAGATATATCATACATCAGTCAGAATGGCTATTATTAAAAAGTCAATAAACATAGCAGGTGTTGATGAGGCTGCAGAGAAAACAGTTTATACACTGTCGATGAGACTGTAACTTATTACAGCTTCTATGGAAAACAGTATAGCGATTCCTCAAACAACCGAAAATAGAACTACTATTTGGTCCAGCAATCCCACTACTGGTTATCGACAAAAAGGAAAAAAAAAAATCTTTATAAAAAGAAGATACCTGCAATTGTATGTTGATCACACAATAGCAAAGATCAACCTAAGTGGCAATCAATGAATAATTGCGTAAATATAATGGGGTGTATATACACCGTGCAATACTATTCAGTCATAAAAAATAATGAAATCATGTCTTTTGCAGCAACATGGATGGAACTGGAGGCCATTAAGTGAAGCAACTAGGAAACGAAGTCAATACCACATGTTCTCACTTATAAGTGGGAGTTAAAATAATGTGTACCCATGGACATAGAGTGTGGAATAATAGACATTGGAGACTTGAAAGGATAGGAGGGTGGGTGATGAAAAATTACTTAATGGGTACAACATACATTAATCAGACAATAATAGCTACACTAAAACCCCAGATATCACCACTATTCAATATATCCATGTAATAAAATTGCACTTGTACCCCTTACATTTAATTTTTTATCTCTCAGTTGTTATTTTATTATTATAAAGTACTCCACTCGGTTTTTAATATTTTAATGTTTTGATAATGTTTAAATATTAAAGCAGAACGTTTCTTTGATGCCTAGTCTGTTTGTCATAGATAACTTTTGTTATTTTGAGGTATGTTTCTTCAACATCTAGTCAACAAACATTGAAGAAACAAACGTACCTCAGAATAATAAAAGCTATTTATGACAAACCCACAAACAACATCATACTGAATGGGTAAGAGGTCAAACCATTCTTGAGAACTGGAACAAGATAAAAACACCCACTCGCACTCCTCCTCCTCAACACAGTACTGGAAGTAGCCAGAGCAATCAGGGAAAAGAAAGAAATAAAAGGGATCCCAATAGCAAAAGAAGAAGTCAGACTATATATCTTCACTGACAATATGATTCTATACCTAGAAAATCCTAAAGACTCTGCCAAAAGTCTCCTAGAACTCATAAATGACTTAAGTAAAGTGTCAGGGTACAAAATCAGTGTACAAAAACCAGTAGCCTTTCTATACACCAACAACGTCCAGATCGAGAGTGAAATCAAAAATACAATCTCACTTACTATAGCCACACACAAAAAATGAAATACCTAGGAATACAGCTAACCAAGGAAGCAAAAGATTTCAATAAGGAGAACTACAAACCACTGCTGAAAGAAATCAGAGATGACACTAATAAATGGAAAAACATTCCATACTTGTAGATTGGAAGAATCAATATCATAAAAATAGCCATAGTGTCCAAAGCAATTAACGCATTCATTTCTATTTGTCTGAAATTACTAATGACATTCTTCACAGAATTAGAAAAAAAACTATTCTAAACTTCAAATGGAACCAAAAAAGAGCCCAAATAGCCAAAGCAATCCTAAGC
Source organism: Macaca thibetana thibetana (assembly GCF_024542745.1). Classification (NCBI taxonomy): domain Eukaryota; kingdom Metazoa; phylum Chordata; class Mammalia; order Primates; family Cercopithecidae; genus Macaca; species Macaca thibetana. Next base: position 77,038,638 of record NC_065588.1, on the reverse strand, counting down.
AAAAAGAACAAAGCTGGAGGCATCACACTACCTGACTTTGAACTATACCATAACGTCACATTAACCAAAACATTTTGGTACTGGTACAAAAAAAAGAAAAAAATAATAATGACACATAGATCAATGGAACAGAATAGAAAACTCAAAAGTAAAGCCACACACCTACAATCATCTGATCTTCAAAAAGCCTGACAAAAACAAGCATTGGGAGAAAGACACTCTCTTCAATAAATGTTCTTGGGTATAACTGGGTAGCCATATGCAGAAGATTGAAGCTGGACCCCTGCCTTTCACTATATACAAAAATTAACTATAAATAATCTCTTATACTGCCCTGTAGTAATAATGTTCTCGACAAAATAGATGTACTATTCACCATAACAACTTCTGCAAACATCAAGCTTTACTTTGCCCTCTAATTACCCCTTAAAGATGTAGATAGCACCACACTGACCTCATCATACAACTCTCAAAGTAATGAAGAAAATGGATGACAGTATGATATAGCAGTGATAAGATAAAAGAGGAAACATTATTAAGGAGCTTTACAGCAGAATTATATATCAAAGTGTCAGTTTAGATAAAAATATTCATCCATTTGCTAGTATAGGATGTATTTGAGGACAGGAAAAGTTAAATTTGCAGTTTCTTTATAACAAACGCTCCGAAAACACCCAGAAAACTTGATGGGGTGTCTTTTCAGCAATTTCCTGATAGGTTTTCTCTTCCAATTCCCTGAATGCCATAAAAGGGAACTGGGATTTACTGATAATAATTACAGGGAAAAATCTCTCAATTTTTACAATGCGCACAGATGGAACACTACCAATATAAAAGGTAGTTTGTTTTTTATGTACTAAGCTAGGAAAATGTTACAACTGGTATATTTTTGTGCCTTGCATTTTGACATGCCAGCAATAATGAGTTAACTCTTATATGAGAGATCATTAGACAGATAAGAAATTATGGAAGTAAAGGTAAAATACATATACTTCAAATTAAGTTAAACTTGAAGCTCTGTGAAAGGTGTTCTGTTTTTTCACCTAGCTGCATCTGAAATCAATTGAGGTCATAGATGGAATGTAAATAAGGAACAGTGTGGATGGACAGGATGGGAAGCCAGCAGTGCACTGTTGAGTTTTATCATGTTGCTAGTCTGTTACATAGCGGTTTTATTTTATTCCTACAGCTGCACTTCTACTGTACTTAATTAGGTAGTGCATAAGTGCGCATCATATTCATTTTCTAAAAAAAGTTGTCTGCATGTAAACTGTTGTAGTTTGGATAAGGTACTTTAAAATATCTTCCCCAGAGAGCTTAAAAAAATGACTTCCCTAAAAATTTTCATGAGTGCTAATAAAATGAATTCCAACCTATTTTCAAGTCATACCCTTCTGTTCTTTTCTGCTTCACTTATACAACTATATTTAATCATTATAAAAAGATGGAGTCCAGTTCCTTAAATCCTCATCTTCTTAGAATTCATATTTGTAAGGATTCTGAATGTTTTCAAATAGAGTTTGACATGGCATCATTGTTAACTAGTGAATACAAATACTTATATAAATAGAATATGAAAATTTGATTTAATACAATCAATTCTATTCAACAAACAGTCTTGCCTGACATAACACATACTCTAAAATCAACTACACAATCGGCCATAAAAGAATCCTCAGCAAATTCAAAAAAACCAACATCATATCAACCACACTCTCAGACCACAGAACAATAAAAATAGAAATCAATATTAAGAAAATTGTTCAAAACCATACAATTACATGGAAATTAACCTACTCCTGAATGACTTTTGGATAAACAATGAAATTAAGGCAGAAATCAAGAAATTATTTGAAACTGATGAGAACAAAGATATAACATACCAGAATCTCTAGGACACAGCTAAAGCAGTGTTAAGGGGGAATTTTATAGTGCTAAATGCCCACATCAAAAAGTTAGAAAGATCTCAAATTAACAGCCTAACATCACACCTAGAGTAACTAGAGAAACCAGAACAAACCAACCCCAAAGCTAGCAGAAGACAAAGTAACCAAAATCAGAGATGAACTGAAGGAAATTCAGACATGAAAAACCAGACAAAAGATCAACAAATTCAGGAGCTTGTTTTTTGAAAGAATGAGATAGATAGCGTGCTACCTAGACCAATAAATAAAAAAAGAAGATCCAAGTAAGCACAATTAGAAATGACAAAGGGGATGTTACCACCATCTCCACAGGCATACAAAAACCCCTCAGAGAGTACTATGAACACCTCTATGCACAAAAACTAGAAAACCTAGAGGAAATGGATAAATTCCTAGAAATATACAACCTCCCAAGATTGAGCCTGGAAGAAATTGAATCCTGAACAGGCCAACAGGAAGTTCTGAAATTGAATCAGTAATACACAGCATACCAACCAGAAAAAGCCCAAGATCAGACGGATTCATGACCAAATTTGCCCAGATATATAAAGAACTGGTATCATTCCTACTGAAACTATTCCAAAAAAATTGAAAAGGAGGGACTCCTCCCTAACTCATTCTATGACGCCAGCATCATCTGATACCAAAACCTGGCAGAAAGACAACAACAAAAAAGAAAACTTCAAGCCAACACCCTTGATACACATAGATGCAGAAATCCTCAACAAAATGTAAACAAACTAAGTCCAGCATCACATCAAAAAGCTAATCCATCACAATCAAAAAGGCTTTATCCCGGGGATGCAACATTGGCTCAAATGTACACAAATCAAAAATTGTGATTCACCACATAAACAGAACTAAAAACAAAAACCATATGATAATCTCAATAGATGTAGACAAGGCTTTTTATAAAATTAAACATCACTTCATGTTAGAAAAAAACCTCCAACAAACTGGGCATTGAGGAAACATACTTCAAAATAATAAGAGCCATCTATGAAAAACCCACATCCAACATCATACTGAATGGGCAAAAGCTGGAAGCACTCCCCTTGAAAATGAGAAAAAGACAAGGATGCCTTATCACCACTCCTACTCAACATAGTACTGGATTAGCCAGAGAAATGAGGAAAGAGAAAGAAAGAAAAGGCATCCAAATTAGGAAGAGAGGAAGTCAAACTATCCCTGTTTACAGACTATATAGTTCCATACCTAGAAAACCCCATAGTCTGTGTGCAAAAGCTCTTTGATCTGATAAACAACTTCAGCGAAGTTTCAGGATACAAAATCAATGCACAAAAATCAGTGGCATTTCCATACACCAACAACATTCAAGTTGAGAGCCAAATCAAGAATGCAATCTCATTCACAACTGCCACAAAAAGAATAAAATACCTAGGAATACAGCTAACTACGGAGGCAAAAAGATCTTAACAATCAGGATAACAAAACACTTCTCAAAGAAATCAGAGATGACACAAACAAATGGAAAAACATTCTCTGCTCATGGATAGGAAGAATTAATATTATTAAAATGGACAAACTGCCCAAAGCCATTTACAGATTCAGTACTATTCTTATCAAACTACAATTCTTGAAATAATTACAAAGAAAAACTATTTTAAAATTCACATGGAACCACAAAAGAGCCCAAATAGCCACGGCAATACTAAGCAAAGCAAAAAACAAAAAGCCACAAAGCTGGAGGCATCACAGTACCTAACTTCAAACTACACTATAAGGCTATAGAAACCAAAACAGCGTGATACTGGTACAAAGACAGACACAGAGACCAATGGAACAGAACAGAGAGCCCAGAAATAATGTTGCACACCAACAACCATCTGATCTTCAACAAAGTTGACAAAAACAAGCAATGGAGAAAGGGCTTTCTATTCAATAAATGGTGCTGTTATAACTGGCTAGCCATAATGCAGAAGATTGCAACTGGACCCCTTCCTTACACCACATACAAAAATCAACTCAAGATGGACTAAAGACTTAGATACAAAACTTAAAATTAAAAAAAAAAAAAAAACCCTGAAAGATAATCTAGGAAATAAAAATGAAAGCTGAAACAGAAAGGAAGGTAAAAGACAGATTTAGCAAAGACTTCATAATAAAGATATCAAAAGCAATTGCAACAAAACCAAAACCTAACAAATGGGACCTAATTAATTTAAAAAAACTTCAGCACAGCCAAAGAAACTACCAACACAGTAAACAAACAACTTACAGAATCAGAGAAAATACTTGCAATATTTTGGTTTTGCAAATAATAAATCAGTATTTAATATTTGATTTAATGCAATCAATTCTATTCAAGAAACAATTTTATTTATTTATTTATTTATTTTATTTTTTTGAGACAGTCTTACTCTGTTGCCCAGGCTGGAGTGCAGTGGCACGATCTTGGCTCACTGCAACCTCCGCCTCCCAGGTTCAGGCGATTCTTCCTCCTCAGTCTCCCGAGTAGCTGGAATTACAGGCGCCCGCCACCACGCCGGCTATTTTTTGTATTTTTAGTAGAGACGGGGTTTTGTCATGTTGGCCAGGCTGGTCTCAAACTCCTGGGCTCAAGTGATCCACCCACGTCAGCCTCTCAAAGTGCTGGGATTACAGGATTACGCATCCAGCCCCAACAAACAATTTTTAGGTGTCTGCCATGGTCACAATTCTATACTGGACACCAAAATTGGTAGGAAACAGGTGTTCTAGGATTTAGCATAACGAGGGCAGGCAGTAGATTGTTCAACTTCCTTCAGACATGCAAAAACAGATTACATTTTTGGAAACAAGAAAATATGAAATAAGCTAATTTAACTGGGATTAGGAATAAAGCTATAGTTGGCTGTAAGGATATAAAAAATATGTACAAAATTAAATACAAAAGTGAGGTAAAAATACAGAAAAAAGGAAAGTCATCAAATATAATAAAGAGGAAAAAAATGAAAGCTGAAACAGAAAGGAAGGTAAAACTTTTGACTTCATGATGTCTTGGGTAGTGGTAGGCAAATCAAACTTCAGTTTTAGCTGCTTAGGAAAGAAAATAAGAATTAAAAAAATAAAAAATAAAAAAAGGAAAGAAGAAAAAGAACAAAATGCTAAATATAGTTCCTAGGAAAACTGGGAATGCATTATTGACTTTAACCACATAACAGCAATTGTTTAACAAAGTAGGCTGTATCTTAAGCTTTGTGTATCTAAAGATATGTTTATTGCGTAGGTAATCAATTTCAAATGAAGTAAGTACCTCTAGAGAATCTCTTAAGAACTATAGTTTTTCATTTTGTATCATATATTGTTCACTTCATTGCAGTAGGTCTGAGAAACACTTTGAGCAGTCAATACCAGGATTTTGTCATTATATAAATTCATGACTCTAGTATTGTCAGACATTTTTTGTGATCCACTTCAGTGTTGTCCCAAATCCCATGATCATTTAGTTTTTGATAACAAATATAAAGTTGGGTATTTTCAACAAAATCCTGAGTCAGTTTTTAAAATTTAAACACATTTAACTTGAACCAGTTCTTCCTTGGCTTTGCCAATTAGTCTGCATTTGAGGAACATGGCAAGTTGTTGGCAGATTAAAGTAGAGATGAGGCTCAGATGAGTAGGACGCATCGATTGTCATGTCTCAGTAAATTCTAAATTGACAGTTTCCTTTCATATCACAGTGACAGAAGTACAAAGCATTATTTACCATTTATTTTATGTTGGTACACATGCACTGTTGTATTAGATTTTTCAACTGAGCATTATTTGGTAAAATGTTTAGGCACCTCAAAAAGCTAGTAATAAGTCAGTATTTCATGAGTGTTTTCAAAAATACACTCTTAATGGGGACTTCTGCAATACCGTGCAGGAAATACTGACCTATGGCTAGATATAGTTGTTTATAGCTGTTCTACCTAAACTTTCGTTCCTCAAGTATACATTTTTAAAAGGAGGACATGTAGGCCAGGCGCGGTGGCTCAAGCCTGTAATCCCAGCACTTTGGGAGGCCGAGACGGGAGGATCGCGAGGTCAGGAAATCGAGAACATCCTGGCTAACATGGTGAAACCCCGTCTCTACTAAAAAATGCCAAAAAAACAAACAAACAAACAAAAAAACTAGCCGGGCGAGGTGGCGGGCGCCTGTAGTCCCAGCTACTCGGGAGGCTGAGGCAGGAGAATGGCGTGAACCCGGGAGGCGGAGCTTGCAGTGAGCTGAGATCCGACCACTGCACTCCAGCCTGGGCGACAGAGCAAGACTCCGTCTCAAAAAAAAAAAAAAAAAAAAAAAAGGAGGACATGTAGTACCTTATGAAAGGAAATTTGAGTTGCAAAATTTATTTCCTGAAATTTTACATTTCTTCTTCTAACATTGCCACTAACAGAACAGGAAGTGAGGACTCACAGGAGTAAAGGTTTAGGAAAAGACACAGATCTCATAAATGTGTCATATGGGAGGCACAATATATCAAAATCTCATACTTATATTTTCATTTAGACCTCATAATAACTGTATAAAGCTGATATTACCACCTTTTATAGTTTCCACGTCTCTCCGACTTTCAGGTCTTTACTCACATTCTCCACCCACTTGGTGCAGTGATGAAACATTTTACATAATCCCTTATTGACCCAAATTTAGGGATCACATACGGAAAGGAAGAGAATAATGGGAGAAAATGCCACCCTCGTATTGTTTTCTTTAAAAATAATTTTGTCTTCAGGATTCTTCTACCTCGTTATTCTGGGTACCTATTAAATTTATTGACACTGTTTGCTTATAGATAAGGCAATAGCCACAACTAATTATGAAGCACTGCTAAGACACATGACTCTATTCACTAATACATCATTTTTCTGCCTAACATTCATTCTGTGGACACCGTCGTCATATGGCTGTGCACGACGTTACACTACCAATTCTTCTTCCACCCAACTGTGCTTTAAAACTGTCCATGTGTCATTCCCACTGCCACCATTCTAGTGTAAGCTTCCACCATCTTTTGCAAAGGCCACTATAATAGCCTATTTTGTAACTAGTTTCCTATGTACACCATTGGTCCATGATAATTAGTATTCCAAACAATGTTCATAGGGATGCTTATAAAATGTGAATCACTCACATCATTCTTCTGCTGAATACTTTCCAATGGCTTTGTCTGGCAATTCTACAGAAATCTAATCCTCTAATAAAGTCTTTGTCCAAAATCTGACTCCCAGTTACTTGTCAAACTTTGTCTCCTCTCCCGCAGTGTGCTGGCGTTGGTGTTTTCTGGCTTGTGAGAGCTGAATATTCAAGAGTTTTTCAAGCCACTGATATCATATTGGTAACTTGAAACTGTCTGTGGTAGGAATATGTACACCACAGATATCAGTAACTGCTGCAAATCAGGACCCTTTTTTGGTCTTTGTTGATTCATTTTGGAGAGCTAGTGTTATTTATTTACCAGCACATCACTGTTACTATTGCTTGTTGCCTTGATTACAGTGTTCCACCCACACTGGTTTTGTCTGACCTTCCACATGCAGGCTTACTCCCTCACTTTAGCATCTCTGCCCTTTCTGTTCTCCTGTCTGGATCCTCCTCCCTTGGATCTTTACATGGCTGACATTTCCAGTCTCAATCCAAAGGTCATTTCCCAGAGTGGCTTCCATGACGATCTTAATCAAAAGACCGCTGTAGGTTACTCCAGTGTCTCTATAGCATCAATCTTATCCCTGAAACCTAGTAAAGTACCTTTAAAGTCACCTGCTTCCCTGGCAGCTAGATTGTGTTTGGTTGAAAACCAAACAGTGAAGCATATATTTTTTCTCACAGACAAGAATCATGGGGTTGGACAGTTCAGGGCTAGTACAACAGCTCAGTGAGGACATTAGGCCTGTGTCCTTTCCTTCTTCCTACTCCACCATCCTTAGCACTTGGCAGTTATCTTCGTGATCACACAATGGGAGTTTTACCTCCAAGGCACTTCAAGGCATTATAACTGTAAAAAGAAAGGGGAAAGAGGAAGGTCGCAAAGACGAAAATGTTGAAGGCTTGTGCCAGCAGTTTGTCCGTTTCAAAGGCCTTCCTGGAAGCCATACCCAGTGACTTTACACTTAAAACAACTTGGCAAAATTGCAGTAGAGTCTAGAAAAAGAAGTGCATTCTCTTTTCAGTTTCTGTAGTTAAAGATGGCAAGGGATTCGAGGGTTGTGGATAGCTTTGGGATAGATACTTCATATTGTTAGCTTGAGTGCTCAACTCATTTTGTGGAATTAGTGAACAGTAACTTTAAATGACCCAGCTGCATCATTATCCACGTTCCAGCTTTGGATGCTTCATAAGTCAAATTCCACAGTCTAAATGTCAATGGGGTTAATGAAAACTCATCATTAAAGAATGAAAAGATAATTGAACTCCTCTAGATCATTGTAAGCTCATCCCTTTTAAATTCTAATATTTTTAAGTTCCAATATTTTGTTCTTGTTTTTGTTTTGTTTATAATGTTCCAGCTATTTTGAAGGAAGTCTTTTGACAATGTGGAACTTTACTATCAGGCAATTCATGATGATGTGATCATCTTTCAATGATCCACTGTTATCACTATAAACACATTGGTAATACTGTAATGTAATATGAGGCTTTTAGCAGTGTTATAACTGTTTACCCAAGCTCACAATGGTCCATGTTGCTGTATCTAAAAAATAAACTTGCCATATCTTTATTGTTTTATTTTGAATCCCTTTTCTGTGGCAGGGTAGAGGAATAAACAAGAGCGCAGGCACTGGAGTCAAACACAGCTGGTTTTGGATTCTGGCCTCTCCATTGTTAGCTGTATAGCTTTGGGCCAGATGATTCATCTTTCTGAGCCTTAGTTGTTTTTATCTTTCTTTAACTGTGCAGTATAAATAAGAGTAATCTCTTAATATAATAGTAAGGATTTTACATGGTGATCTAAGTAAGACAAGTAAGCACTGAATAAATGATGGCCATTAACTCACTTTGTTCTGGACCATGTATTAAACTCAGTGACTGTAGAGTGCATTTGTGAACCACTTCCTGCGTCAGAATCATCTAAGATGAGTACTAAAAGAACAGATTTTAAGGCCCCACTTCTGCCTCTCTTTTTTTACGTCTCAGTTTTTAATATTCGCTTATATGTAGTTTTGCTTTCTGCGGTTTCACTTTCCAAAATTTCAGTTACCCTCAGTCAATTGCAATCCAAAATTATTAAATTGAAAATTCTAGAAATAAGCAATGCATAAATTTTAAATTGTACACCATTCTAATCTGGCACCATCACAGTCCATTCTGCCTGAATCTTCCCTTTGTCCAGGATATCCGTACACTACCTACCTGTTAGTCACTTAGAAGCCATCTCAGTTATCAGCTCAACTGTCACAGTATCACAGTGCTTATGTTCAAGCAACTCTTATTTTACTAATCATAGCCACAAAGTGCAAGAACAGTGATGCCGACAATTTGGATATGGCAAAGAAAACCCATAAAGTGCTTCCTTTAAGTAAAAAGGTGAAACAGATCGACTTAATAGGGAAAGAAAAAAAAAGGTCAGATGCTGAGGTCACTAAGATCTGCTGTAATAATGAATCTTCTATCCATGAAATTGTGAAGAAGGAAAAAGAAATTCATGCTGGTGAAGCACCTTAAACTGCAAGTCATGGCCACAGTGCATGATAAGTGCTTAATTACAATGGAAAAGTCATTAAATTTGTGAGTAGAAGACATGAACGCAATTGTGTTTTGATAGACGACATTTGAGTTTACTACTAGCTGTGCTTCTAGGAATCCATTGGGGATCTTGGAATATACTCCCTGAGAATAAGGGAAAATGCCTCTAAATGGTCCACGGGCAAATTTGTATGTTAACTAAAATTTAAGAACCTCAAGCAAGGACTTGTTGATCAGATTAGCTTAGAGAAGGAGAAGTTCCTGGAATGATTTTAAGTGTTTGGATTCCTAAGCCACATCTCAAATGGAGCCCAGATTCTAGAGCCGTATTGCCTAGACTCAAATCCTAGTTCTACTTCTTACGAGTTATTTCCTTGGAGAAGCAATTTTAACTCTATGGATCTGAGTTTCCCCCTCTACAAAACAGGGATAATAACAGTACCTACCTCCAAGGGCTGTTAAGAGAAGTAAAATGTTTAGAACAAGGACATAATCAACACTATATGTGACAGTAATGAGTATTAGAAGTAACATTGTTATTAGGATTCCCAGTGTGTATCTCAGGCCATCAGTGATTCACAACATGACTATAGATTATAATCACTGGTGCCTGAAAGTCCTGATTCCCAGGCCATGCCCCAAACTGAGGAAGTCAGAAATACAGGTATATATGAGGAGGTAGTATCCAGACATCTATGTTTTTAGGGCTCCCAGGTAATTCCACTGGACAGTGAAGGCTAGCACGTAAAACTCTCCAGGTGACTCTGATGATCATTGAGTACTACTTGTCAGAGGTATACTGATAGATAGAATAAAGGTGAATCTTTATGGAGGAGAGAAAGATTAAGAACTCAGCCTCTGACCAAGAAAGCCTACAGAGTACAGAGCTATGATAAAACTACTGAATGTCAAAGAAGAAGCTTCTAAAAGTAAAGCCATGATTGAAAAAATAATAATAATAATAGGCACAGGGTTTAGAATCACTCAGATCTAGATTTGAAACCCAGATTTTCTACTTGTTAGTGAATTACTTAAACTCTCAATATTTTCCTTGGCATTATAAGGATTGTTATAAGGATAAAAATGGGTTAAAAATGCAAAGCTCTTAGCATACAATGACCTCCATATCATAGATGTTCAGTAAAAGTTTACTACGGTTATTATTGCTTTTAGGAGTAAGGATTAATGGAATGGGAAGTGTGAGGGAGAGGAAAGGGGCAAGTGTAATATGCAAGTATTTGCCTTATGCATTGAGAGAGTGGTATTCATCAGAGGTGGTAGACAATAGGAGTAGGTTCTAGGAAAATAATCCTTCTTGCTTTCGTTGTGCTTACCTGGCAGCCTCTCCAGTTCTTATGTATTTTTCCTCTTGATCTGAGTTATACTAGTAAACCCAAACTTCTCTGTTACTAATCAAATGTGATAGAAGAGTTTCATAAAACAAGCATCAGGAGGTTCTGAACAAGAACCTAAGGGAACTGTTATAAGTAAACCACACACACTTTATTCCAATAGATTTAGGAATAAAAGTATGTTGCTGACTTGAAGCCTTCTTTTGCTTCCTTCCGGAACCTGGCCTTGCAGGTTTCTGATATTCTTACAGAACTTAAGGGTATCAGAATGCTGTTTAACACTCCAGCCTCATATCCGTTTATCACTCCCACCTATTTGTTTCCAAAATGGCTAGGCCTGGCTGGAGGAACTTGATCTCTCCCACTTCAGGTTTTCAGACTTCCTTTGGCTTTTACCACCTGCTGTGTATCCCTGACATTATACTGCAAGACTCCCGTGGAGGGGCACCCACTAGATGGCTTACGGGGTACCCCAAGATGGTATAGGCTCCAATGGGCACTGCTTTTCAGCTGTCTCCCTCTGCTCAGACAGAGAGGGCAAGCGGGTCACCAAATTCATTGCCTGTGCCACCAGGAAAGAGATGCTAGTCTCCCTTCTTTCAGGCACACCCAGTAGCTACAATTGTTTCTGTCAGAGCCTTCCTTACTTAGTTATTGGAAGAGAAGCAAAAGACCCAGTAGTGTGTCAATTAATGATTTAACAATTCTTTAATTTTCTATCATCTCCCAATGACCTCTTATGAGGACTGGGAAAGGCCTGTGGTTAATAGAAAAGGGTTGGCTCAGCTTTCATGAGTCTTAATGGAGACATGTCTGGTTTCCTTGATGACTCTTTTTTGAATAATATTTTTCTCAGCTTTCAATGGTCTTAGAAATTATCTGGAAACTGAAAAACAAAAATTAAAAAACCAACAACTTGTTTAGTAGATTCCACTCCTAGAGATTTTGGTTTAATTGGTCTGTGGTAGTAGGTCAGGGATTTAAAAACTTCACAGGTGGTTCCAATCAGCAGCCTTTGCTAACGACCTCCTTAACACTAATTGCTGTCACCTGTGGGCTTCTAGGACTAATTCTGACACTCGTCAAAGAATCCCATTCAGTACCATGTTACAGACTGTATTAGAAGAATACTAGAGAGTACAACGGTTTCTGGAATTCTGGAATGAAAGAAACCTAAAAAAAATCATTTTGCTCACTCTTCTCTCTCTGGGATCTGTAAACTAACAACTACAGAATCACTTTGAGCATGTACTTAAAAGGCATATTCTGGGGACTTATCCTTACACCTTCTGAATCAACATTTCTCAAATGCGGTGAGGATTAGGCATCTGCATTTCAATGAGCTCTTCTGGGTGATTCTTAAACACATTCGTGTTGAGAACCAATAATCCGTAGCAGAGGTTCTCAACCCTGGCTGCACTTTAGCATCACCTGAAGGGCTTTAAAAAGCCCCATGACCAGCCCCCCCACTCTGTGCCAATCACATCAGAAACTATTCAGGTGGGACCAACCTAGGTATTTGTGTTTGTTAAAGCCTCTCTGGTTGATTTTAATATGCAGTTAAGGCTGAAAACCACTGTTGTGGAGATTCTGGTTTAATTTGTTTGGCATAGGTTTAAGACATTAGTAACTTCTAAATGCACCCTAGATAATTTCAATGCACAGCCCAGGTTGAGAACTACTAAAAATATTCAGGTTAGTATCATTTTCAATTTTGTTGGACTTCACCCAGTGTGGTCTCTAATACTCTTCAGCCTGCACATTTAGGCTTGCCTTTCTCTTCTAGTCCAGATCAAGCAAGGCTTGAAGCAAGGCTGATAATAATCTGGAGTTGTAGATTCACGAGAAGTTACAGGTTCATGCAGACACAGACCTCTAACACCTGCCTTCCTGAGCCAGTCTCATCAATTAATCCATCATTCATTCAACAACTGTGCATTAGACACTTGATATTTGTTAGGTACATCCTAAAATGTATGGCATATCCTTGATGTTAGGTACATCCTAGGATGATATGTGCTAAGACACAGAGATGTGGAATTCTGTGGATGCAATGAATAAGATATTTTGTTTCTGACATCTGAAGAAGTGTATACATTCACAGAGATAAAGGAGGGAGATGTACCTGCAAACAGAGGGTAGTAATTATTATAACAGATGAGTGAACAAAGAGCTGTAGAAATGCAGACATGATAGCAACTGAAGCTGCTTCAGAGAGTCAGGGAAGACGTTGAGGAGATGGTTTTTAAGCCAAGTCTGCCCTTACATGGCCTTAAACACTCACCATGATGTGATTTCTGTCTACCTCATCTCTCGCCACTCATCCCTTGCTACTCTCATCCTGTTTTCAGCGTTAGCTATAATAAACGCCTTTTATTTCTTTGAATATCCCACACTCTCTTAACAAGCCTTTGATCTGCATTTATTCCCTTTGTCTTGAACATTCTTCCCTCTTTCTCCACTTACACCTCCTACCTAGGACTCTGCTTAGCAGTTATTTCCACAAATAGATCCTCCCTGACTTTTTGATGATGATAAATGTCTTTGTTATACATCCATGGACAAGCCTGTAGTGCTTCATTTATAGAACACACCCACTTTATTGCATGTCTATGACTCCTCCCCTTCAACCCTGTGAGTTCTATGAAAGCAAGAGAAAGGAGCTATCTCCTTCACTGCTGTCTCCTGTGCACAGCCCAGGGCTAGCACTACTGCATGAATGAATGAATTGAATTTCAGGAACAGGGAATGCTATGTGCAAGGCATAGGTGTGGAATTCTGTGGCACGTCCTAGCAACAAACAGCAAAAAGTTGGGATGGCCCCACTGTAGGATGGACAGGAGGAGATGTTCTGAGATGAGCAAGAAGTCGGCTGTTAATAGCCTTATATGTAACCCTAAGTGTTCTGAACTTTACTCTGTAGGGAGTAGGAAGCCAGGGAAGGTTTTATGTGCAGGAGAATAATAATTAGGTTTACCATTCACGATAATTACTATGGAAGCAATGTGGCGGATGGACTGAAAAAAGGAGAGTAATTTAAAGGAGATCAGTTAGGAGACATTCCAGTACTGCAAGTGAGAAATGATGAAGACTGCCCTGAGAGTGATGGGGCTCTTTACAAAAGGCAATTCCGAGATAGAATCTACCGCACTTGCCGACTATCTGCATGCAAAGGGAGTGTGAAAGACACCATAGTTTTGCTTGAGAAGGTGACTTGTTTGGAGGAAGAAATTTTTGGAAATATGAAACAAAAGAAAAGAAGAGCAAGTTTTAGGCGGAAAAAAAATGAGGTCAGAGAGTTCCATGCATCCATGGGCATCTAGGTAGAATTTTTGTTACTGTTGTTTTAGAGATAGGGTCTCACGCTGTCTCCTAGGCTGGAGTCCAGTGGTGAAATCATGGCTTACTGCAGCCTAGGTAGAGTATTTTTTGCAGTTAGAAATGCATAAAATCTCAGCTTGGTACCTTATTGATTGTGGAAGTATCTGGTTTTGCCAAATTGACTATGTAGACTTCCCGTTTATGTACTAAAAGGTAGACTTTAGAAACTGGCAGTGTCACATTGATTCAATGATTTGTGCTACTTTGGCCCATGACTGGCAATCAGAATGACTACTTCAAAGACAGTCTCCATCAAAGTCACTTTTTGTTATTTTATTCAGTTAGATACATACACCTATGCTAACCCCACCCAGATTCTGAGGTGCTAACAATTTTATTGTAGGTGGCTGTGCTATTATATTTCTTTCTCATTAGATTGTGAGCTTTGAAAAGGGGTATCATATTCTTGTTAAGCTGGCACCAAGCATTAATAACAGAAACTCAAATTACTGGATGGATGGGTGAATGGATAAATTTATGAGCTGATGGCAGGGATGTAGGATGCTTTCTGGAGCTAGGCACTTAGGAATCGAAAACCTCATATCCTATAACATAAATGCCTCAGTGGTTTTTCAGTGAGTTATTTACTGCAGCCACAAGGATAGAAGAGCTCACCCATAAGTATTTTTAAATGGCCCTTTATTGAATTATTTTCTCTTGGCAATATGAAATAATCCAGGGAATTTTAAAGTTTATGGCTATAAAAGACTACATGTTTCTTGATACATGAACCTTTGATATTGTTAAATGAAAGAGAAGCATTTAAAATAACTGTTACTGAAAACTCTTGTTTAGTACTGTTCTAAAGGCTGGTAGATGGGCACATGATCAGACTTTTGTTTTAGGAAAGTAACTTTGTGGACCATTTGAAGAGGTTGTAGGAGAAGAAATAATTCCAATTGGACAGAGGAGAGATGACGAGGGTCTGGAATAATCCAATGGCAGTGAAATGGGAAAAGTACATTTATTTTATTCACTATGATGTACTATACCCTGAGGATACAATGGTAACCAAACCAGACAAGTTCCTACCCTCAAGAAGTTTATAGACAAACTGCAGAGATGCACAGCAATCCATTCATTATAGTAATACATGTAATGTTGTAGCTATGACAAACTGAAATAGGAAAGGAAAAGTTGAACTGAAAGGAAGCATCTCAGGTAAAACTGACAGAATTAGTTTTGTTTTTGCAGTATCAGAATAAATAATAGACATGTGTCCAGCTCTTCTTTACTGACATAATATTCAAACTCATTTGTATGACACAAATTACATGAAATCCCATCAAAGAAAATGTGTGAAGTGACAAATGTGTGGAACAAGTTAAAATGACCTTTAACCAAAAGATGAGACCAATAAGCTATGAATATAAATTCTGATTATGCAATTTAATTCCACTTGTTTTTCAATGTCATCATCCAGTTGGAATAATAGTACTATGAGCTGATGAGATACAATTTATTCTAGGTTTCTCTATTTTGGTTTTTTTTTTTTCATTCAGATGTTGCAAGAGCAATTGAATTACTGGAAAAACTACAGGAATCTGGAGAAGTACCAGTGCACAAGCTACAATCCCTCAAAAAAGTGCTTCAGAGTGAGTTTTGTACAGCTATTCGAGAGGTATGGCACTAAGATTTTAGTAACTAAATTCAACCATATGTCTTCTTCATAGAAAACATGTCTTTTCTACACAAACAGTTGAAATTGTTAAGATTGGAACTACATTTTAATTTTTTGTTTTTAGCTCCTTGGACAGATGATAAAATATAGTTTAGCCTGCTAAATTAGATCCAGCCAGGATTTATACATTCATATAAAACCAAATGTTGATCTTCTGGTACCAATGAAGGGACTGCGTAGCAGGTGACTGTTGCATGTAGTCTATGCTATTTAGTGGTCACATGAAGCCACCTAGAAATTCAGGTAGAACTAGTTATCATTAATAGGGGCTGAGGTTGTCTAAAAAGAACATACAATTAATTCTTTCCCAGGGAAATCTGAAGTAGTAACCTCCTACTGACTAAACGTTACTGTCTAAGGCAATGATGGAAAATATACAGTTAGGCTGGTATGTCTTTCTAACAAATCTACATTGTAATCCTTTCTTGACTAATGGTTTCAAGAAGACTAAGGTGAAACAAGTATATTGAAATGACTATTTGAATTTTGTATTGACTTTGAGTGGGATTGACCATTCAACTAATGAATTTAATTGGTTACAAGATAAGTCACTTGAGATCTATAAACTATATTGTTTTACTTGGTAAGCCATTACTCCTTCCCCAATAGGAACCAAGTAATAATTCATTAGTTAGAACCCAAAGTCCATAAATCCATTTGCCCTGCCAAAAGTCCTCAATGTTGAATTACCTACTGTTATTCTCTCCAAAGTCTGTTGAAACCGATGACTACCTAGAGAGTTTATTGTAGCATAGGGCAGGCACCTCTCATGAATGCTTGTGTCACTCCACCTTTCTCTTTACAAGTCTTCTTGTGGCTAATGTATATTCTTTTACCTCAACAATACCAGTTTAGTCACTAGGCAGGAAAGATCAAGGTAAAGACATACAAAACTTCTCACTACAGATTTAAACTGGTGCCTATGCAATGCATGTAAAATTTGACCTTTGTCGGAATTTGTTGACTTATGCTGTGCTTGTGCTAAATATTTATCAGGTGAAGTGTTCACTATTTAATTTTTGTTAATATTGAACACAGCTTAAGTACATAACCATAATAACGTCTCTAAGTTTTAACCTATGAATTTGATTGAAGGCTGTAAGGAAATTTCTCAGCATATGGATTCTTTGCCATTAGCTTCCCCTCAGTGGGAAAGGTATAAAATATCTCAAAACTGCATGAGCGTCCTCTTGATTACAGGTGTCACTCCTGTGCTCACTCTGTAGACCAAGGCCAAATTTCCTATACTCTGTTTTCTTCCTTCACAGAGTGCCATTCCCCCGAAATTTGATGGCCATTTTTTTTTCCATTTTAGAGATTCTACCATCTCTTTTATGTCTTAGCATTCTGCTTTCCACAGAAGTAACCAAAGGATAGGATACATCAAATATATACCTCTGCTCATTGAGTACATGGCTTATGATGAATTCAGAGTCTCTACTACCATGGAACTCACAGTCTAATGGGAGAAGACTATGATAAATAAATGTACAATGCAATATCAGAGTGACAAGACTGGAGAGAAATAAAGCAGGATTAGAGGGGTCTGGTTGAAGCTCTATTATTTAATGTGGTCAGGAACAAAAGCAAATAAATGAAAAAAAGAAAGCAAAAAAGTAATGGAACAGTCACACAAATATCAGGGCTCATAGTGTTCCAGGCAGAAGAAATCACAAGTGCAAAAACCAAAAGCTAATATGTATGCAGTAGAGTTAGCAAGGTAGGCTTCCTAGAGGTAGCTGGAGAGGAGAACACATAGGTCCGGCAGGCCATATAGTAAGAACATTGTATTTCTTTCTAAGTATGATAGGAAGCCCCTGGAGAGTTCTGACCTGATTTTATTTGCTTTTTGAAAATGTGTGTCTGGATGCTGTGATGAGACTACAAGTGTGAGTACAAAAGTAGAAACAAAGAGAGACTAGTGATTAAGTAGTGAGTAGATTGTGTGAGAGATGAGATGATAGCAAACTTGGACAAAGGTGGCAGCACTGCAAAATGGGAAGCTGTCTGATTCCAGATATATTTTTTTAGAGCAAAGTCAACAGAAATTATTAATGAACTGGATGGCGATATGGAATGTGAAAGAAAGAAGACCCTATTGAATCTTAGGTTTGGGCTTGAACACTTGAATGAATGATGTTATAATAAGGTGGACTAGTTTTGCAGAAGGCTATCCAGGAACTCCATTATGGACTTAGTAAGTTGATGATGCTTTTGAGATATCCAAGTAGAGATGTCTAACAGGCATCTAAATCTGAAGGTTGGGGGAGAAGTTGGGTCTGGAAATATAAATGTGGTATAGATATCTGTTCAAATAAACACACCAGCCTTTTTTTCTTTCTTTCTTTTTTTTAGAGTTTGCTAAGGAAAATGAGAATGAAATTAAAATGGAAAGTAAATATGGGGGCTTTGTTTAGGCATTATAAATCCATCTAACAAACTCTTCCCATGGTAAAGTGTGTGCGTCATTGGTAGTCCATAGAAGTCTATAACTGATCTATAGACAGTTTGGCATTTTCACAGGGAAAGCAGATGATGTAATTTATCTACCTTACCTTTTTTAAATTTGAACTAGTAAGATTAATTTTATATTCACAGTAAACTCCTTAGTAATAATATTGTTCTTAAAGGCAATGCACGTTATAGAGGAATTGTAAAAGATTACTTCATCTTGGCTAACATTTTATGGCCATTCATATGATATTGTTTATATTTGCTAAATTTGGAATTTTCTTTATTATTCTTATTGCGTTTATTTACATTTGCTGTGGGAAATAATAATAGTAGCAATATATAAACAATGATTCTGAATAATATTATGAATCTTTCTAGTAAAAAGTTATTCAATTAAAATATAAAATATAAATGCATGTTGCCAGGTAGGTGAAACCAAATGCCAGTAAAGAAAAGTGCAGTTATAAAGTATGATAATAAATGTCTCAAAGTTACATTTAGTGAGCCTAGAATACTTCCTCTCTTGGTGTCTTGGGTACTGATTGTAATACTGCCAAAAAAAAAAAAAAAAAAAAAAAAAACTTCGAAGTTTTGGTTTTTTATTCAAATAAAGCTCAGAATCTTTGTGGTTATCTGAGTTTTTCAGAAATATTTGCTAGTTAATACTTTTCCTTTTGAAAGTTATTGATGTTGTCATGCAAAACAGAAAAGAACAAAAATGACAGTGGCATCATTCTTAGTTGCACTCAGCAAAGCAAAAAGAGTTGCAGGTCACACTTTTGCCAACAAGATTGTAAAACACAAATTATGCTCAAAAAAGAAAGCAGGACAAGCTTTTGCCAAAAATATTTTTATTGCCTTACATAATAGTAGTTAGTATTATATGTTGAAATAATTCCATATTTTGCTTTACTTTTGGATGAAACCACTGAATCAGCTCCTGGCATATGTGCAGCACCTATATGAAAAGAATAGTTTGGTAAAATTTTAATTTTTTAACTAGAAATAGATGGCCTTAAAAGAGATTTGAAGCTCCCTTAACTATATTTTTCTATAACCTGTAAGAAAGCATGAAAGTATATGCTGAGATCAGTACTGAAGGAAGACCATCTACATGTACAACTAAGAAAGGCATTCCTCTGTCAAGAAGTAACTTACACTTGAATGCAAATCCTCACATATCTTTATTCACAGAATACAGACAGTGGTAAGCAATGCTTTTCTTAGTCATGTTTTATTGCTGAAGGATCTCTAAAGAGCCCTGATCAATATTTAAATTGCATCTAATCTGTGCAAGTGATTTTAAAGAACATGGCAGAGAAATGGGCTGACACATGATACTACTTTTCTATAATGAGATGTGCTGGCTGATAAGAGCACATTTACACAAGTTTTTGAATGAGAGATGAAATAAATATTTTATGGTACCAATATTCTCAGTAAAGATCATTTCTGTGATTTCAAGTGACTTCAAGCTTTAGCTTCACACTGTATTTATTAATTGAATTAGCCTAAACATATAAATAGTGTTGAAATATTATGATTATTAAATATTGATTTTTGAATAAAAGAATTCCCTAAGAGAACTGAATTGCAGTGCAAATAGCTCAATTGTCAAGAGTTAGACTTTGCCCCAAAACTTCATGTTCTTTGTGCCTCAGAGAAAGAAATCAATAAATGTATAAGAGATCATATTTTAAGAAGACATCTAATACAAAGAATACAAAGAATACAGAATACAAAGGAATTATTGTGGCAACCAAAGTAATAAAAAAAAAAACAATCTGTGTACTATCATCATCTTCTAAGTTGTAAAATGAATTATTCATGCTCCTGCTTTTCAGGATGATGTGCTCATTGACTTGGAGGGTGACGTACTGCTAACAGTGGTCTGTTGTAAGGACTTACTCGCACATTTATAACTGCTATATGCAGGTTTGAGGCAAAAATGCAGAACAAAATGTCATAATCACCAAAAACTGCCGCCTTTGGCCAATCACCAAACTGAATGTTAGTATTTTCTAAAGCAGAACTATAGAATAAGAAAATAAATCAACCCTATAGGGAATGACTGTCATTTTGTGATAGTAGGATTTCAAAACTGGCCTGGTTCTCTACTTCTTTGTGCACGCTACAGTTGAATTTCTCCATCCTCCCTAAAGCTATCTATGGTTATGATAACTGCTTTAGCTAATCACATGTGAGTGGAAGAAGCTATATGTTTCACTTCTTCATAGGAGCCTATGAGTAAGTAAATGGTTTGCCATGAGTAAATCTCTCTTCCCTTTGCTAGGCAATGAGTAAGTTTTATATGATAAATTATCAATCAGTCTGGGTTTAAGAATGAGAAAATAAAAAATATAGACTCTAGCTAACCTTTTATGAACATATAATCTGAGCAAGAAATAAACCTTTGTTACTCTAAATCTCCAAGGTTTAGAGATTATTGTACCTCAGCATTACCCAGGCTGTCCTGACTGATGATACACAATGATCAAACCAGATTTATTTTGGCAAAAGGTTATAAGCAGCATCAGTCCTTTAATTGCTATAAAACAAAATCAATGTTTTAAAACTATGTTGTATAACCTGATACATCTTTGAAAACTTATATGAAATTTGTAACCAATATAAGTACCTATGGCCATTAGGCGGGTCACAATTGTTAAAATTTTAAGAAAGTTGGTTCCCAAATTTTATTTGCTTCTTGTCTCTCATTTTCTCCTACTTTCATTATTATTTTTATAAAGGGATTTTTTTTTGTCTTATGAAATTAAAGATATAATCAAGATAGGAGAAATATTTGGAGTTTATCCATCTACTGTTCAAGTGCTCCTGGTCCCCAGTGAGAATTAGTTTTTGAAGGGAATGGGAATTTTCACCACAATGCCTCCCAAGAAGGCTACGTGGGAAAGGTCACCGTGAGACATTCTGTCAGATCAGAGACAGAAGCAAAGTCCTTAGAGTAGTGTTGTGGTCAAATTGACCAAAGTTTGAATCCCAACTTGGCTACCTATTTTTGCCTTCTCTAAAATTGTACTTTTTAGTTTAAAATAATGGACTAATACCACCAGTCTTGCACTGATCCTGCTAATTAAATATCATGTATGTACAGCTACCTAATACAGTGTGTGGTAGCCAATAATTACACAGTCAATGGATTTTATCATTATTAAAGAGTAGGATCCCACATTATCTCTAAGTATGGTGTTTTGGTAAGTTACGGAATGAATAACAGATAGAAAGAGACATGGTAGTTTCCATAAGCTGAATCTAAGAAAACACACAAGACTAGTATATTTATATTCATTACCCCACCGTCAATAATTAAAATAAATTGAGCTACTGCACCCTAATTCCACAACCATGTGAGAAGTAGCATTACGACACAAGCTTTTGTTCTTGATGCTCTTCAAATTACTGTCTATTAATGTCTTAATCTACTGTGTGGATGAAAACACAGAAGGAAAACTTAATCAGCTTTATAAGACAGCCAATGCTTAGTTGGGTGATACAACCTAGATTCAGAATTACCCTAAGAAAATACATACTTGGCTAATTAGTGACAGTATGAGATAAAATAAGGATAATAGGAGAAAGAGGAATTGGAGGAAGAAAGAATGGGAGAGAGTGAAGGATGAGAAGGAGAGAGGGAGGGAAGAAAAAGGGAAGAAGGAAAAAGAAGGGAAAAACAGGGAGAGAGGGAGAGAGAGAAGAAAGAAGGAATGAAGGAAGGAGGGAGGGAGGGAAGTAAAGCTGACACTGAATCATAACTTATTGTAATATAATGGAAAAGTGCAGAAAGAATATTGGCAATGGATTGTGACAAATCTGGATTCACATCCTTGCTTGACCACATCATTTTGTAATCTAGTGCCAAGTTACTTAATTTCTGTGATCTTGGTTTTGCTTATTCTCTTTTTTAAGGTAAAATGTGACAATAATAACTTCATAGAATTGTCAGAAAGATTAAATAAAATGAGATAGCACATTACATACCTTGACTAATACAGTGCCTGCCTTAAAGAGTTGACAATTAAGAAATGGTAGCTATTGTGGTAAAAATCTTGATGGATTTAGTGATAAAAAGCTAAAATTAGAAATATTAGTTAAGAATCGCCATTGTCATTCACTATTTTTCTGAAGGGCCTAGCCACTAAAATAAGTCAAGTGAAACATAAAATAGGTGTAAATATTAGAATAAAAGAAAAATGATAATAATGTTATTATTCACAGATGATATGATCATATATGTATAAAATCCAAAAGAACCTATAGAGGAACGATTAGCATTGCATTTCTTTACATAATTTCACTCCTAGATACTCAATAAAATATGTACATATGTATGCCAAAAAAGAAATATTAGTTAAGAATGAGAAGAACAATGGTACTATAGTTCTTGATCATTCAAAAAATGCAAAATTTTTAAATAGATGGCTCCAAACTTTCAGATAGATATTAACACATTGTAGTGGTTGTAGAAAAAGGAAACCAGCATGAAAAGAGATCTGGATACCTTGTTAGATGACAAGAAGTTACGAACTTGGTGATATTTAGCCACATAAAGAGAAAAGTAATGTGTAACATAAGGTTTACCACCCAATAGTGGGCTCATTTGTAATACAGAAAACTTCCTATATAACAACAGCAGAGATTAGATGGTACATTTCAGATCACTTTAGAAAAGGGGTATTTTAGTTAAAGATCATATACAGACTTTATGTTGTAGGTTAAGTAACAGCATATATATATATATTATATATATAACTTAGCTTTATTATTTTTGCTTTTTGTACAAAAAATTGTTTATGGTAAAATATGTTTTTTGTTTTTTAATATATTTAATCTTTTAATATTTTTATTGTTTTAAAATATTTTGATCTTTTCCTTTAAACATGGACAGAGTAGCACGTACTTTTTCACATAAAGTTACTATCCTTGTACAATGACATCTGGAATGGCATTGCTTTCATCAGAATTAATGAAAATGCATCTGACATTATGTTTGTGCATATCTCTTTCTGTTCACATTAAACTTAGCTTAAGTTGGCAAATGTCAGAGAAAAGAAAGATGATGGCTCCTACATTTCCTTTTATTTTATTTGCATTGCTAAATGTGATGGGACACAAAAGCCAGACTGTTTCTTGTGTGATAAGTTTCCTGCCAATGATAGGATGAAGTCAAGAAAGCTTATTTCTGAGCATCCTGAAAATAAATCACAGAATATAGATTTTTTTTTTCCCCTAGAGAAGAAGTTCAATTTTAAAAGGATGGAAATTTACCAAAACTTATATTTTCCCTAACATGAAACTTTTGACATGTTTCCAATCAAAAGAAACCATAAATAACTGGAGAAAGCTTTATCATTTCAAGTCCTCTAGAAATGCTTGAGCTGGTGGGTTGCTTAGAATAAAAAAAATCAATGACACCTCTGTTCACTTGCTAGAACCTACTCTTGAACTCTGGTATTTTGCCAATATTTCAAAGCCAGTTATGGTGAAAATAACAGCTGTGTCATTCCCATTTGGCATGCAGCTGGGTGAAAACTATGTTTCAGTAAAACTCTGATTTTTATCTCTCACCTGAATGTTTGGTGTGTGTGTGTGTGTGTGTGTGTGTGTGTGTGTGTGTTGCTTCCTCCCAACAGAGTTTCTTATCAAGCAAAACTCCTAATGGAACAAAAATCTTGATACTGCAAGTACATATGGGGTACATATGGAGTTTCTTGATGCAAGATCCAGCGTAATTAATCTGGTGAAGACAGAGGTTCCACTTTTCACAGAGACATACTGCCCTCACCATCAGCATGCATTCGTGTGAAAGACACTGATAATTATCCTAAAAAGATGCTTTGCCTGCTCTGTTAAAAGCAACCTAATAATTTCACAGCCATAGCCAGAAATCTAGAGTTTCAAAAGTTTTTATTTAGAAATGAAGCAAAATGTATTCTTTTTACTGTCAGAAGTTTTTTGGCTTTCCATTGGATAAGTGTTAATGCGCTTGGCTGAACTTGGGTCAGAAATTTAATTTTATTTATTTTTTAAGTAAAGGAGAGCTGAATCTTAAAAAAATTTGACAAGAGAGGTTTATCTACATCTATAAGGAAGATGTTAGGCAAAAAAAAAAAAATGAGGCTAGTCTTTCAATTTCAGATTTTCTGGTCTAGTAGGGTGACTCTGGAAAGAACTGTTATTTTGGAGGAAGAAATTAGAGGTAAAATCTTGTGACCTTTCCATTGACATAAAAGTGCTGAAAGAAAGACTTTAGTGAGGGCAAGGGAGTTGAAAATGAGAAGGACATGTAAGTTTGTCCACGGAGAAGATCTACAAACATCTGTAAAGACTACAAAACTCTTTTAAAAGTTATTTCTGCTTAGACTACATAAAACTGAAAGAATTAAAACATCTTCCCTTACTGACAAAGGCTGCATTGTTGACACTAAGCTTTCCAAAAATAATTACATTTGACTTGAGGACAAAGGGTTTCACAGAACCTGAATTCACCTTGAAGTATCTTGGAGAAAGCTCAGGTGTCTTGACAAAAGTCTACTCTGCTCTGACTGATAGGGAATTTAATTCTGTTTGATACTGAAAGCTATGTGAGCTGCAACTTTGAGCACATACTGCTATTAAAACAGATGAAAAATTGTTTGGATACTAAAAATAACACCAATATTTTCATATAAAGGAAGGATCACTCTAAATTTTAACTTACTCCTTTTTTTTGTTGTTTTTTTGGCTGCTCCATAGACACAGCAGAGCTATCCCAAAGGCAGAGTGTCCCAGAGTAGCCTAAATTTTAACTTCTTATTAAGCCAAATAAAACAGCCTTCTCATTGAAAACTGTTTTAAGCTGAAACTATGTTTTCTTTTTTATATATGATTTGCTTAGTAATTTGCATTTATTATTGTTTTATTTAGAAAGAGGTCATCAATTTTTACAAGAAAAATGAGTCACATAATTTTTTGTAATATGTGAAATAACTCAATGTCAAATGCAAACAAATAAATAAATGACATGAACATTTACACACATGAGTGGATTTTTCTTGGGATAACTTCACAAACTTCATTAGATTTTCTAAAGTGTCCATGATATCTCTTCTCTATCCCACCCCTCTCCTACTCCCCAATAAAGACTAATTAATAAGGGACTATAATATCAGTTGAAAAACACTGCTCCACTAGGTAGTCGATCCCCTGTGGTCCTTCCAGTTCTGTGAATCTATAGTTACATAGCAAGCAATCTATGCTTTTCTTCACATAGATTACATCTACATGAAAAGGTGAGCATGTATGGATACTTGGAATATGTAACTATGCAAGACTGTGTGAATGGGGTAAGAAAGACAGGTACTATGAAGATTTTTTAACTGATAAAAAATAATACTACAGAATAAATGTACTTGTGAGAGGTGAAGCCAGCTGGACTTCTGGGTCGGGTGGTGACTTGGAGAACTTTTCTGTCTTACAAGAGGATTGTAAAATGCACCAATCAGCGCTCTGCACCTAGGATTGTAAAACACACCAATCAGCACTAGGTGGCTAGCTAGAGGTTTGTAAAATGCGTCAATCAGCACTCTGTAAAAACGCACCAATCAGCTGTCTGTGGCTAGCTAGAGGTTTGTAAAATGGAGCAATCAGTGCTCTGTAAAATGGACCAATCAACACTCTGTAAAATGGACCAATCAGCAGGACATGGGAGGGGACAAATAAGGAAATAAAATCTGGCCACCCTAGCCAGCAGCAGCAATCTGCTTGGGTCACCTTCCACACTGTGGAAGCTTTGTTCTTTCCCACTTCACAATAAATCTTGCTGCTGCTCACCCCTGGGGTCCGTGCCACCTTAGAGCTGTAACACTCACCGCAAAGGTCCATGGCTTCATTCTTGAAGTCAGCGAGACCACAAACCCACCAGAAGGAACAAACTCTGGACACATTTGTTTTATTCAATTTTCTGAGAATATAATTTATCATTTTATCAGAGGAATTACAAAAAGAGAATGACTACATCACCCATTGGGAACAGAATTTTAAAGTATAGTTATAGTTCTATTTCTGCAGCTTTCTCTGAGTAAAGACACATTTTTAATGATGTGTAGAGAGTGCAACATCAACATGTCACTTTCTGGTAGCAAGTACAGGAGGCATCTTAGACTATAATTGCACTAATGGGTCATTGATCTTAAGGATATCTAAACAGACCCTTACAAATCATCTATAATGACTCTGAAGGCTGTTAGTGTCATTGTTGGGTAAATACTCAGCCCAAGCCTTTCTATTTGCTATTACAAATGATAAAATAAACAGTGCATATTTCCAGAAGCTTATAATTACATGTACTTACACAGTAGTTCAAAATAAGAGAGTCCTTGGAGAAGTTGTATTTTATATCAGTCAGATAGAGTGAACATTCTGTCTTCTGTTGAGATCACAGGACTGGAAATCAGAACTTCTATTTTTGGCACCACGGATGACAACTGTTTTTTTTGTTTTGTTTTGTTTTTCCCTCCCAGTGAACAAGTCATTTAACCTTTTCTTGCTTCAGTGTTGCCAACATAAATGGAGAGAAAGAAGTTCATTTGTATAAGCCATCTAAAATGAATGTTAAGTTACAAGTAGACATTTTAAAGCCAGTTTACTGTTATCCCTGGGGGTAATTTGCATGTAAAAAGAAATGAACTTAGTATCATTCATAATTCAAATATATGCAAGGCGATTACTAGCTTACTCCTTTCCTTTCTTCTTCCCTCTCTTCCTTCCTTTCTTCCTTTTTTTCTCCCATAGGGAAATATAGATTTAGGGCTGAAAACTGATCCCAGCTTTTTTTATTATTTCCTTGCTTTTCTTTGTATATAGTCTGATTGCAGTATTTTTTCCTAAAATATATTTAAATTTTATTTATTTAAAATATTATAAAGAGATAACCGTACTGTTGAAATATTCGGGGAATGTTCTCTTTCACTTACTATAATACTGCTAAGATTCCATAATTTTGGCGTTGTTGCGGTTCATTCGCTTTGGCTGCTGTGTGATATTTCATTGTGTGAAGATATCACAGTTTATAAAATCACTGTCTCTTATTGATGGACATTTGAGTTATTTCCAGGTTTTCACTATTGTGATTGACACTACTATTAACATACATGTTTCTCTGGTTAGATGACCAAGGCTTCTCTGGGGTGTTTGTGTGCATGTGGAACTTCTGGGTCATAAAGTATAAGAATATTCAATTTTTCTTTTCTTTTCTTTTTTTTTTTTGAGACTGAGTCTGTCTCTGTCAGCCAGGCTGGAGTGCAGTGACAGGATCTCGGCTCACTGCAACCTCTGCCTCCCGGGCTCAAGCAATTCTCCTGCCTTAGCCTCCCAAGTAGCTGGGATTACAGGCATGTGCCCGCATGCCCAGCTAGTTTTTGTATTTTTAGTAGAGACGGGGTTTCACCATGTTGGCCAGGGTGGTCAAAAACTCCTGACCTCAGGAAATCCTCCTGCCTCAGCCTCCCAAAGTGCTGGGATTACAGGCGTTAGACACCGTGCCCGGCCAAGAATATTCAACTTTAAGAGACAATGCCAAACAGTTTTCAAACTTGATTACTCCAATTTATACACTGACAAACAATGTGTAATTGTTTATCCATATTACCTCCAACAGTTGTATATGAGACATTTAAATTTTCATCAGTGGGACGTACAATGCAATGGGGTCTTATTGCAGTTATTTTTGGTGTTTACTTGATCAGTCAATTGTTGAATATATCCTCTTAGCCATATGTGTTTATTTTTCTGTGAAACATCCGTTCATGTGTTTTTCTACTAACTTGGGCTTTTACATATACTTATATATTCTTCTTATATATTCTTCTTAGTAGCTATTTTTGGGGGTGGTTTATATAGTGAATATATTCTCTTCCTTTGTAACTTGCCTTCAAGGTATCTTTCATGAATAAAGTTCTCAATTTTAAGTGCTCACATTGCTCTTGTTTAGAATATGCTTTTTGCGTATCTCACTTCAAAAATCTTTCCCTACCCCAGTGTCTAAAAGATTAGAGTTTTCCTAGTCTGTCACCTTACGATCCATCATCGTCTCCACGTAGGAATCTGTTTCTGGGTTCTCATCCCTTCGTTACTATTTAACTCATGGAGAGCCAAGGGAATGAGTTTGGGGAAAAGGGGTGCCACATAGTTTTGATCCTAGCTACTTGTGATCCCAGCTTTTGTCTCAGTGGGAGATTTCAATTTGTATCTGTCTCTCTCTGTCTCGTTTTCTCTATCTCTCTCTCTCTCTCTCTCTCTCTGGGGGTGTGTGTGTGTGTATAAAAATAAATTAATAAAACCAAGGCACTCATGAATCAATGTATAATGATGAGTGTGTGCCATAAACTAAAAGTCATAGTGATTCCAATTCTGTTCTTTGCACCTGAGATCCAAAGGGGGCAAAAAAGTAATAGAATACAGCCTACTGCACTCAAAAAAAGTTAGAACAGTTTCAAATCCATAATTTGTGGATCTCCATCTATTTTTCTTATTAAAGTTAAAGTTTTAAGTAATAGTCATCTACCTTATTAGACTGAAGGTAGAAAATGTCTATTTTAATCAAACAGAAAATTAGTACCTAGCATGATATCAGCCAAATAATAAGCATTTCATAAATATTTGTTGGGTGCATGGAAGAATTCCTTAAGATGACTCATTTTTATTAGTAGACAAACATATCTTTGATTTTCATAAATCTTGAATTATCAAATGAGACTCTGAGCTAATAGAAATCGCAGACAAAACATGCTAACATTTCTAGTTCAGAATAACATCTTACATTAAAATGGCTTCCACCCTTGAAAAGTGATCTGTCATTAGAGCCAAATTTTCAGGGTTCTTTATGTATTTGCATAAATATGTATGTTCTTATGAATGTGCAAATATGTAACACATGAGTTTTCATGTAGTAAATGTATAAAAGTTGGTAATGTATACAGGGTTAAAAGGAACCATAGAAAGCACCCAGTGCTGTGCTTTCTTTGCCTTTGGGAAATCATAAACTTATTTGTGAATCAGGTAAAATTATGGGCTTTTTTTCCTAGAAAAAAATGTACATGTGCAAATATTTTTATTAAAAATTCAGGGGGTTGGTAAATCTGAGACTGATCCACTTGGCACCTTGTCCTACTGTAAATGTAATTTTATGGATGAGAAAATAAGATACAGAAAGTTTAAGTGGTCTTTCAACCTAGTGAGTGCCTAAGTTAGCACCAGAACCAAAGTATTGCAGGTCCCAGTCTAGTTCTAGTTTTACTTGTTATGGATAATAGCTAAAACAGAACATTCTGGAATGTGGGAATAATGAAACATTATTATAAAGCTTGTCAGTAATGAGTTAAAATAGGAAAATTGCACCATGATTCCCATTTCCACAATCCCTATTCATAAATGTTCCATTTGTACCAACAACAATTTTTAAAATTTATGCCGTTTTGTTCTTTGCCTCAGTTAACACAAGACAATATATTGTCTTTTGGTATTCTATTTTCTCATATGTTTGTTATTCAAGTTTTCAAGAAACAATGTAAAAAATTTAGTTACTAATCATTGTATAATTGGCATTATTTAATCAAACCAGTTATGACATTTTCAGAAAATTTAAGCCCTTTCTGGAATAATTTAGTATTTTAAGACCAAACTTTAGCAAATGTATTTCTGGATCTACCACAAATATGCATGTCTATTTAAATGTGCCCATAGTTCTTTTCTTAGTAGGTTAGCACTAAAGGCAGAAAAATCATTTTCAACCAATAGCCACAGAGTTAGGAAGAAAGCCTGTTTTCTTAAATAGAAAAGAAATGTGTGACATGTAATCTTGTTATCCCAAACTACCTTGTTTTTCCCATGTCAACCTGTTCACCATATAATAAGCGATTCCCAGGCTTGATTAAGCCTGATACTTGGAAACTTTGGAACTACATTTTCTATTTCCCATAGATCAACATGTCAGACGTATCCTACTGCCTAAAGTCCAGCCCAAGAGTACTTTGCTGCCTATTCCCTATTTGCTAGCACCTAGAAATGCAGCTACAGAACCCAGCCCTATCAGTTGTTGGGCAAAATAGCAGAAAAAAAAAATCAGATAAACAAGTAACCAACCAAACAACAAAAAAAATATAAGAAACCATTTACCTTAGAATAGTCCAGGTGAGGGATTAGAGACTCCCAGTAACATACCTCTTCCTCTTTTCAATCTTGCTTCTGGAAAGATGGGCCAGTGACCAGTGACATTAATGACAGATAAATCATTGAGGTCTAGATAGCCAACAAAAGCATAACCTTGTTGACAATGCACAGGTATACATTTTCTGTGTTAAATGCAAAGATATTCCTCTCTTTATTTCAAATCAGAATGTTTTATTTTCACTTTCATTTTTTTTAGAGACAGGGTCTCACTCTATTGCCCAGGCTGGAGTGCAGTGGTGTGATCATAAGTCACTGCAGCCTCCAGCTCCTGGGCTCAAGCCATCCTCCTACCTCAGCCTCCTGAGTAGCTAGAACTACAGGCTTGTGCCACCATGCCCTGCCTAATTTTTAAAAATTGTTTCTGGAGACAAGGTCTCGCTATGTTGCCCAGGCTGGTCTTGAACTCCTGGGCTCAAGTGACCCACCCGCCTCTACCTCCCAAAGTACTGGGATTGCAGGTGTGAGCCACTGTGCTTGACCTGTTCCTCTGTTTTAAAGTCAGGAAAGGAGAGGGGGGATAAGCCTTTCTGGAACACTAAATAGATTAGGTTATTTCCCTTTCACTGATTTCCCTAAACACATCTTCCTACACAATTTTCAGGTCTTAACAACCTGGGGCTATCAACAGGCACAACAGCCATAAAAAGAGAACACCACCACACACATCTTTCTAAAGAATACTCAGGGCTAACTGTTCTGAGGAATGTAAACCCACATGGAGACAATATGGAGAAGTTTACTGACAGTCAACAAAATTAAAGAATTCTACCTTACAGTGCATCTGATCAAAAGGATATTCTGTTAATTTTCCTCTATGATCACCTGCTTAGCTGTCAGTTATTGTTGATTCCCTATTTTAGAAAGTGAATTGCAACTGGATTCTATAAAAATTTCTTTGAAAATCATTTGATCTCTTCATATATGGGACAGTAACTATTTTGTCTCCAGGATAGAGCCAACTACCACCACATGTTGAGAGAATTGAGAATGCTAGACATTGACTGAGTAAATCAGACTTTCCTAAACAAGCTATAAAATATGTCCTCCGGTCTGCGCGCGGTGTCTCATGCCTGTAATCCTAGCACTTTGGGAGGCCGAGGCAGGTGGATCACGAGGTCAGGAGATCGAGACCGTCCTGGCTAACACGGTGAAACCCAGTCTCTACTAAAAATACAAAAAATTAGCCGGGCGTGGTGGCGGGCGCCTGTAGTCCCAGCTACTCGGGAGGCTGAGGCAGGAGAATGGCGTAAACCCGGGAGGCAAAGCTTGCAGTGAGCCGAGATTGCGCCACTGCACTCCAGCGTGGGCGACAGAAAAAAAAAAAAAAAAAAAAAAAAAAAAAAAAAAAAAAAAAAGTCCTTCCTCCAAATGTGACAAAGATTTTTGTCAAGTATATTTCAATGAAAACTAAAAAAATTAAATAGCCAATGACAAGGTTGGAAGAAATTTAAGGTCTTAGAAAATTACGAATACACTATAATAGCTCAACAGAACTTCTCAATAATAAATGTTTTAAATTTTGAAGACAGTCCCATGAGAGGGCAGTAATTTATTAATTACTATGGTTGAGGAGTTTGTAATTATGAGCGTGATTCAAATCACATTGTTGATATTTCATGAAAAATATCTTGTCAAGCATAAGCAATTATTCAAACAATAGTTAACAGGAAGAGATTCATTTAGAATATTCATTTGCCTTAATTAATTTTGGCTCATCATTATAGCTGAGGGAGGAATTTTTCAAGATCTCCATGACTTAAGGACTGCAAATAATAGAATCGCTGAATTATGCTTTGTATTCAAATTTTCATCTTAGAAATGATAAACTTGGGTAATAAAGAGTTGACTTAAAATGTTGATTTAATCACAATGGCATAAAAATAAATGAAATTGATTGTTGTTCCAATTATGGCTTTATAATACTTTCATTGCCAGGTACAAAGAAAAAAATTGAAGTGTCCAGTATTTGAACATACAACTATACAAACATATTTTCTTCAACTTGAATTTATATATAATGAAAATTGGACTCTGTTAAGCTACAGCTTTAAATAATTGTCAAAACAGTTATGCCATATTTAGTTAGCTAAATAGGCATAATGATCTAACAATGAGAAAAATACTTTAAATATCAACTAATATTCTTATATTTTATAAAATATTTCTATTTTGTAGAAGTTTAAAAAATGTTTTCCTCATTGAATTCCTAGTGATAAAAAGGTTTACATTTGTCTATTACAAGATTCTAGAAATATTTTTACCATCAATACCTATGTTTAGTTGTGAAAGTTGCTTTACAATAAATTCCTAATTCAAAACGACTTTACAAACAAAATATTTATAAATTAGTCTCTATCTGACTGTTTTGTTTATTCAATACCCAATGTTCTGATGCTTAAAAGTATTGGTTTTCTTTTGATAAAGCAATATTTATAATGGTTACAAAAACATGCTTATTGAAGTATATTTCAATGTGTTTGGGATTTATATACATAATAACAACTAAAAAAAAAGTAAGATGAGTAGGTTTCCTCAATGCAATAGCTAATTTGAATATATAAAACTATTTAATTGGGTTTAAAAGCAGTTGCAATACAATTAAGCTTGTTCACTTGCTTTCCTAATAGAGAAATACCTTTTACAGATACTGTTTCAGACACTGCAATTCAATATACATAATTTTATTTTAATGTAACAAGTTATTTAGGAAATACACTCATTATATATTGTGTGTTAACTGCAAGGGACATTTCCTATTACCCATTCTTTTCCATTACCTCCCCTTTGACTTGGTCTTTTAAAACAAAATAACCGCTGATATATTCTCTTTCCCACTTCTCATCCCATTCTTTATCCTCTAATGTGGCAGGAAGAGGGAAAAAAGCTGAATTAGATGAGTATATTTCCCGCACTATTTTCAGCCTGAGATGTCTTAATTTTGTCTAATACTGGCTCCTTCAAAAATGTAGCAGTTACTACTTTTATGACCTTGGGGCTTAGATCATTTATATTTGAATGCTTTTTACATTTACAGCAGAATTTTGCATTGACCTTTCCCTGAGGTATACAAATAATTCCTTAGCATCTTTGATGTTAAAATAATATGAACATATTACATTTAAAGTTTTCACATACAAAGATAAATTTGGCCCAAAATTTGTGGATGTGAATGTACCTACCAGAGTACAACAAAATATCTTTCCCTATGCAAAGAAATATTAACTTTCAACTTGCAGCTAGCACCTGAAGGAGCACTCTGATGTTCTTGACTCTACTATACATAGTCTGACCATAGTCTTGGCTCAACAGTTTTTTCCTGTTCATAATTTCTGGTTACAAGAGACTTTGTCTACCCCTTTGTGGTCTCCCAGTAATCTATAGATGAGGGTACCAACCATATAGTAAGTATTTGTGATGGCAGTTACGATTTAGTGTATCTTTGGAACATTTCTTCAGTCCTCCATATTGTTATAAGAAGAACAGAGGTGATGAGACCTCTATGCTCCCCACTTCTGTTCATCTTACAACTTCTTGTTCTCCATGCTTTGCCCAGGACCTGCCCAGTGTTTGTATGTCCATCAGTTCTAATCATGTGGACTGACACAATTCACCTTTCTTCTTATTGAAAGAGTATACTTACATTAGTAATAACTCTGAAAATTCTCAAGGATACCAAGAAATATTATTTAATGCACACTTTATGGGGGTCATTCATTTTGTATTCATCCAAGATTTAAATATTTATTATTAAATTCCCTGGCAAATGGCAGCGTTTTAAGGAAGGACCGCCTTTTTATAATATGCATGGATGCACTAATTGTGATAATTATGGAACAAGATTTCCCCTAACATATTCTTTGTCATGTTGTGCCTTTATCACAGGGAGGGCATACCATGTGCATTGAGATCCTAGGAGAGGCCCCAGCACTATTAGGAATTAGGGAAGTTTCCAGAGCCTTGCAACCAGCAAGTTTTTTCTCCTTAAGTTAAATATCCCATATCTTTCTTTCAACTTTCCTCATAATGTCATGGTTTCCAATCCTTTAAAACATCTGGCTAGCTTTCTCTCCATGATCTCCAAAATTCATGAGAAATTCTTCTTGGAAGTATCTAACTCTATAATTTCATATTTTGTATGATAGGTTTCCATGCAACACTGTTAGGGTAAGTCATGTTCAATTACCCAATTGTTGAGCCAGAGTTGACAGCATTCAAGTGTTGCCTTCTCTTAAACTAAAAAGAAGACTATTTGCAAAAAAAGAAAAAAAAAAAAAAAAAAAACCCAGAGGCATAATGTGGTTGAGTTATGCTCTTAGTAGTTATATAGACATTTAAATATCTGACAATACCTATACTATTTTTGGCCATCTATTTCTTAGAATCCTCAAAAATGCAAGTTATTCCATGAAATGATTCCCAACAGTTTTTAAATTAAGTATATGTCTATTCTGAGGTCTCCTGAGGTGTGATAAAAAGAAGTCAGAGGGTGCCAATGGACGTGGTTTTCTGCCCACACCTCTTCAGATCTTTGCCAAGCCTCTCCTGTGGTGCTCAGATGGAGTGCAATGCCTTCTGCCTGAAGATGAATCCACCCCCAGCCAACCAAGCGATCCAACTAGGCAGTCTGAGTTCGTTAGAACTGTGATAGAACATGTTCATAGGTCCGCAGAACTCCCCCCACTGCAGGATCTTCTCATGTCAGATCAAAATGCTGTATTTTTGTGTGACCAGGGAACATATGCATCTTAAACTATCAACATGAGTTCCCACAAATCGT
Organism: Macaca thibetana thibetana; assembly: GCF_024542745.1. Taxonomy (NCBI): domain Eukaryota; kingdom Metazoa; phylum Chordata; class Mammalia; order Primates; family Cercopithecidae; genus Macaca; species Macaca thibetana. The sequence continues at coordinate 77,003,171 of NC_065588.1, read as the reverse complement.
TCACTTGAGCTGCCTAGAATTCTGCTCATTTGTCTCATGAACTACACCACACAACCTTTAAAAATGTATATATAGAGAGAGTAGATTAGATACTTTGGTTTAAAGTGCTACATGCCAATGCCTTTTCTCCACTTAGCCAAAACTTAGGCCACCTTAGCTTCACCTTCTACTTCACTTTGCAACTTCTTGCTGGCAATCGTGTCATGGTTTAGATTAAATATCGCCTTCTTATCCATCTTTCTTAAGTGTCAAGTATAGAGCAGTTGAGATGCAGTGGGTCTAGCTTTTAACACTGGAAAAGTCTTGGCTCTAGGATTTCTGTGAGGGTGATCCTGTTTTGCAACCTGAGAGTAGGCATATCTGATGGGGGCCCCTCCTGAAACCAGCCCAGAGGCAAGTACTGGTTTTTAGTGATATTATCTGCTACATAGTTTATCCTCAGTTAATTAAAGCTCAGCAATGGGCTCTGCTGAGCAACTGGGCAGGTAACATTCCTGGTTTCTGAATTAATTACTTCCTGAAAACTTTGACCTGAATTACATCAAAAGACAAATAACACATGGCTATGAAGAAAAGAGTTAAGTCCTGCAGTTTCTTTCCTGTTTTTGTTGTTGTTGTTGTTTGTTGTTTTTGTTTGTTTGTTTGATTTTTTGAGACAGAGTTTTGCTCTTGTTGCCCAGGCTGGAGTGCAATGGCATGATCTCGGCTCACGGCAACCTCCACTTCCCAGGTTCAAACAATTCTCCCTGCTCAGCTTCCCGAGTAGCTGGGACCACAGACATGTGCCATCACACCTGGCTAATTTTATATTTTTAGTAGAGATGGGGTTTCTCCATGTTGGTCAGGCTGGTCTCGAACTCCCCACCTCAGGTGATCCGCCCTCCTCGGCCTCCCAAAGTGCTGGGATTACAGGTGTGAGCCACCGTTTCCAGCCAGTTTATTTCCTCTTTTACCAGCAGGACAGATGTCTCTTTATCCTTGGGTATGCAAACACTGACATGCTGGAAGAACTTTGTGAATGATTACCTTGGTACTAGGCAGATGGCCTCTCATAATGATTATTACACTCTTGTGGGAGGCAACTTAAACATCATCAGAGAAAAGAAGTGGTACCAAGGTGCAGTCAAGTTGCTAATCATCCATTATTTCACTATAGGAAGCTGAAATAGCTGCTTCCAGCTTTCACTTTGCTTTGCTGTCAATGTAGTAACATTTCAGGGATAAGTATTTTTATGTGGACTCTAAACCTTAACTATACTCAAATGAAAATTGAAATACTACTGTGTTAAACTGACAAGATATAATAAATGCAGCAGATTTTTTTTTTACATATTTCTGTGTATTAAGGTGATGGGTTGAAGTACTACTAGCAAGGCACAAGTGGAAAATACTCGATGTTTAGTGATATTGGGCTCTTACCCCAATAAATTGTTTTAAGAAGGAAAAACATTTTTTAAAGTAAACAATTGAAATTTACTATAAGACATTACATCCTGCTCTAGGAATGGGGTTATTTATGGTTGGTATTTCTCTGAACCCTGTCATCTTCATAGTGTCTCATTATTATGGAACATAATGTTCATACAGAAAGCGTGTCAAAAGAAAACTCATAGAAGTCTTGTGTAAGAGAAAACTTGTCCAAGAAGATTGAAAGCTATCTGTTAGAACATGGCAAAAAAGGAATACAGCAGATACTCCAGAGCTGCTACAACAGTCTCCTTCACTTCTCTCTAATTGGCAGAATGATTTTGTTCAGGTTTATACCCCCACCTCTTAGCGCCTGTCTGACTCAGGGAAGGGGTGACTCTGTCCTCGGCTAGTTGGGTCCATCTGACTGGTTTAATCTAAGGCAGGAGTCATGGTCTAATTTCCCTTGTCAGGAGGAAGGATGTGACGCTGATCCAGTCAATGGGGCATGAGGAGAAGTCCAAGGGTGAGTTTCTGACAAAGATATGATGGCTATTAAAAGAGACGTGGGACTAGGCACCGTGGCTCTCATCTATAATCCCAACAGTTTGGGAGGCTGAGGTGGCAGGATCGCTTGAGGCCAGGAGTTCAAGACTGGTCAACATGGCAAGACCCTGTCTCTACAAAAAATGTAACACTTAGCTGGGCACAGTGGTACATGCCTGTGACCCCAGCTACTTGGGGGGGCTGAGGCAAGAGGATGCCTTGAGCCCAGGATTTGGAAGCTGCAGGGAGCTATGACAGCATCACTGCACTCCAGTCTGGGTGACAGAACGAGACTCTGTCTCTAAAATAAAATTTTTTAAAAAAGAGACAGGGCAACCAGTAATGCCCTCTTTTCCACTGGGTGTTGCCTTGTCTGCATGTGATTTTTGGAACTGCGGCAGCCTTTGGAGGATGGTGAGGATAACAAACCTCCAAAGACACAGTTGGCATTCTAAGAATTCCAGAGGTGTAAAAACCTGGATGTCCTTGATGAAAAAATGGTCTCTGAACTAATTCCTTAGATTTTCTTTACCTTGAACTTTCATGTTATTAGTTTTTCTCGGTGTTTGAACCAGTGGTTCCCAAACTGTGCTGCACTAGGGAATCACGTGGAGTGCTTTTGAAAGTCTCAGTGCCCAGCTCTCAGCCCATTGCAATTTGATCAGAATGTTGGGGTGGGAGCCAGACATCACTATGTTTTCAGAATCCCCAGGTGATTCCATTGGGCAGCAACATTTGGAAACCATATGGTTTGAGCAATTTTGAATTATATCTTTCATTTCTATCTGAGTTTTTCATAACTGAAACAACAAAACCTAAACTAAAAAAGAAAATCCAGACTGAAAACATTATTTGTGCATTTAAGTACACTGGATAATAAGACAGAAAAAAAAATTAAGAAGAGTATAATAGAGTCAACAACATGCTTTCATAGTTTTCAAAAGGAACTCCAAGTCAATTACTTAGCAATCAGTTTGAACCATATTCAAATGTAATCAAGTACCTACTACTTTTGATAGAGTAGTCTCACTGATTGTTTTCTTTGATAAAGCTTTTTATCCATTAAATAACCTGTAGCATAATTTATGTAAAATAATTAAAAGTGAGAGACTCCTTTCATCTTTATTAAATTTAGTCTTTGAAGACTATGTCTACATAACAGAAACAAATAATGGATTCTATTACATTTAATTTCAAGAGAGGAAGACTAGTTATCTTTGTCACTTGTTACAAATCCCCGCGCCCACACACAACACATGCACAGCCTTTTAAAAACATCACTGCTGAATCCTTGATTAAGGCCCTTTATAATACCTTACCTCTTATCTGACCCATGAATTATAATTTAGGAAACTATCTAAGAAATGGCCCATAGTGATTTAAACTCCACGTGGGAGACATAGGCCACAAACCTGACAGCTTATTGTGAATCCTGGCAACAATTCTTTGACTTAGCCAGTTTACAGAAGAAACATTTTCCATCCTCTGAAAGGCTGTATGGGCACTTACTTTGAGGAGGGGAACTTACCATCATCTACCTCTCCAGATCACACAGCCATGTCTTAAATCCTTTCCCTTCTCTGAGATACAGAGGGAAGCTGTCCGTCCTTTCTCACATAAAACCCTATGCACTGGATCCAGCATCTTGCAGAGAATCTGTGTCACCTTTCAGCCCTAAAGTGGACATTTTGGCACTGTCACTCCTGACCATGTTTGTGATCACACCACATTGTGATCTAATATGACAGCTGCTAAACTACCAGTTTCAAGGAAAACCTCCGTGATTTCTCACAGCTATTGTTAATCTCATCCTTCTTCTCCATTGCTCAGTTCTTAGACTTAGGCTTTTGCTTCACCTTTAAGTAAGATTGTAAAAACTGGACAGATATTATGTAAGTAGGCATCCTTATTCTTATCCAAGAGCAGGATAGGCCACTCAGTTTAAAAAACAAACCTGTTTTTTAAAATGACAGATGAATGGGCTTTGCATTTCATAGGTCATATCCGTGTAGAATTTCTTTAATTTTGTAATACACAGAGATAACTTGCTTAACAGATGAGAAATATGACTACACAATCTTATTAAGTGAGAGAGTTTTTAAAATATGCATTTAGATAGAGTGTAAGAACATAAAGAAGACACCATAAACTTTAAAAACAGGCATGGAATCAGAAGGTTGTTTTTCTTTAATGCTGAGCTATGCTGACAGTTATCTCCAATAAAAATGAATGAGCAATGTGAGAGGAATAATCAGTGTCTGAGAGATTCTTTGCATTTACATGAATTGATAGCATTTACCAGATTGAGGGTAAGTACTAATGAAGCACTTCAACCTAATTAAAACTTTCTGAGCTTTCTTTTTCCCCCTTTAACAAAGTTAGATTTTTATAGGATTTAATTTGAAGGTGATGGAAATACAAAGGCAGATTTTTGTCATCCCCAAAGACAGGTTAATAATGCATTCAAATTCATATCTTTTTTCACTTTGATAAAACTGACCTACTTTCCCTTTTAGAGAGAAAATGTCTTATGAAATATTTTTCACATAAAAAAATGTTGCATTTTGATGCCTTTCTTTTTCCATTCTATAATTGAACCTGGCATATCACTTCCAAAAGTTAAATGAAGTTTAGTTCATTTTCAGGTCTGGGCTTTTTAATGAGTTAGCATCTCTGTTACTTGAGACAAGCCGCATTCAGTGCTTTGCATGCCTGGGAATTTTTCTGACAGTAGTGATAATGATGCAGATGTTTCTCTTTGCAGGGATTTTCCAACAATGTTCCTAATGAAAACACATGTCTACTTCCTGGCAAATAAAAAAAAAAATCATTTTTCAAAACAAAAAATTCAAGTGCTTTCATCCTAAAATGGCAAATGTAAACAGCCATTATTTTCTCCACATCATTTTTGCTGGTTTTTTTTTTTCAGCAATAAAGTGATTATTATTTTTTTCTCATCTTGATATGGAAACAATTTCAACAAAATCTTATGCAGATCCCAAGTGAAGTGGAGATGGTTAGAGCGGTGGGGTCAAGCCTTGCGAATTGAGTCTTGGAATAGATTTACCATGTGATCTTAAGCCTCATGTCTGGGTCAGCTGATTTCGTTTCAACACAGAAATAATCACAGTTGCTACAAGTATTATGCCCTTAAACTTATGAGTGTAACTTTGTCTTTTGAGTCTTCTATAGATATAAATAGTGAAAAAATATCTATATAGATCATGTTTTAACAAATCTTTTTTATTTTAAAAAATACATGAAATTTCACTCAATTCAGCGAGGTTTCTGCAAAAACAAAATTCCAGATACATTTTGAGGGTTGAGTGAATATTTGCTGCTGCTTTTCTTTTAAATGTTCATTAAAAGGAACATTTTAATGTTGAAAAAAAAAGCCTTTCATCATTCATCAGTTAGCTGTTAAAAAGGAGTTTCCAGCTTACATGCAAAAGAAATGTCCTTACCCTATTGTTAAGCATCGTAACCCATACCACCAGATGGGGTATAGGAGAGGGCAAGGACCAGAGATGTCTGTTGTATCTATAACTTGGTCATTAAAAAATGCTTTAAAGTTATTTTTCTATGTTAAGAGGACTATGTCAAAATGCCACATCATAAAGACTACATCAATATTTTTTTCACATGTTACTATCAATGAGGCCATTACGAGTCTTCTTTCCCTCCTTGGGTGAGGGTGCCATCATGGTCATTAGGACATATAATTAAACACTCATCAGAATAGAAGGTCAAAGGGCCTGGGAAATCTGGATAACTCAAGCCAAATAAAATCAATGGTTAATTGCATCTTGGCTAAGTTTATCTGCACCTTTGGATAGATGATTATGTGCTCTCTTTCTCCATTCTTTAAGCTGACACACTAACTGCCTTTTTGTAGATCAAACCTTAGAACTTGATTTAGACTCTGCCTCTATAAACAAAGTGTGTTTAATTATGCATATTTTCTGCCTCTATATCAATTACCTGGTTTAATCTACAAGAAAGCGGAGAACTAAATCATTATTTGTGAGAGTCTATTTAGTTCTTGAAATAATGAACTTGAAATAGAACTCTAATAGAAGTCAGCCTTAAGTCAGCATCCTTAAAATCTTCCTCCTTTCCTTCCTCTTTCTTTCTATCAAAGCTCTACATGCATAAGAGCTAGAGCCCATCTTAGGCTACAAATCAGAACCTAGTGATTGTTTTATAGTCTTGACATCCATCTTGTGAAAGTAATTATACAGAGCCAAGCATGGTGCATTGACCATAACTTGAATGTAACAGAACATGTGAGAAAAGACGTAATGGAAAACTCCTCTCTGTGAAGAGTATAGTCTGGCATTTTGGTAACAGTGAGTCAGGATGGTGTTAGTAAAGGTAAGCCCAATCTGGAATCTTTAATTTTGTACCTTCTTTTTCTGTAGGAAAAATTGAGTCATCTAATGCATGCACTCATGTTCCCCAGCTGAGGATGAACAAGGCAATACTCTGTCTTCCTGTTACAACAACTTGTAATGAATTGGGCTTTTTGCCATCTATTTAGTGCCCTATTCATCACATTGTTGTGCCTTTTCTTGGTGATTTTGCTGTTTAAAATAGACCCTCATCATAGTGCTGAGGTGCTGTCTACTGTTTGTCAGTACACGAATTTGGTGATGTGCCTTAGAGAGAAAATATGTGTTAGATAAGCTTCGTTCAGACATGCATTACAGTGCTATTGGCCTTGAGTTCAATGTTAATGAATCAACAATATATATTAAATAAGATGTCTTTAAACAAAAAACATTCACAAAACAGTTATGAATTGATTGTTGCTGAAAATGTGACCAGAGATTGAGAGAAACCTAACCATGTATTTTCTCTAGAAATAGTGGTTCAGAATTTGCTAATTTAGTCTTTGCAGGGACTTTATACAACATTACTGCAAATAAGAAGAATCAATGGTAGTCCTTATTTTCAGTATAATCAATTCAAGAAAAGAGGTCAGGCCTAGGTATACAGTCGTATCACATGAAAGGTTAAGATCCATAATTTTAAAGGATTCCTGGAAATTGTGAAATATGATGAAACTCTTTTTGCAGCCTTTACAGATTACCAAATTGTGCCTCACTCTCCATCGTGTTAGTATAACCTGAAGGACGTGGTGACAGTTGAGACAGTTATAAACTCAACCACCTGGTAACTTCTTTGGAAAATAACCAAATCATCTATTTCTCTATTTTGAGATCTATTTTGAATGTCACACAACTATTATCTTAAAAGTCTTTAAATGATTCTGATACCAGCACATTGATGATGGCTTCTTTAAAATAATGTAAAAGAATATTTAATTAGTGGGGAAAGTATTCACAATATTTTAAGTGAAAAATCAGGTTATATATAAGCTGGTGCAAGACTGACTTCAGAGACAGCTCTCAAAGACCTGCCTCACAGAGCTGCCTGCTCCAGGAACTAGAGTCATCTTTAAGTCATGTCTGTTTTCTGACCAAGATAATTGCTTAGATTGGTTTTATATCCTCTGGACTGCCAAGGGCAGCTAGTTGCCCAGCTAATGTGAGATTGTCTGCAGGTTATGAGCAGAGCTCCTCCGGGCACCTCGCTCTGCAACCAAGAATCAGTGGTCCCGTGGGACATCAATGCTGACTAATTAAGACAAGGAGACAGTCAGGACAGTAAAGACAGTGGTATCTCAGGGTGTATCTGCTTCTCGCTGCAGAGTATCTGCAGAACTAAACCTTCCTGAAGAAAACTCACTTTAGTCCACACCTTCATTCATGGCCCAGTGGCAGTTGTAGCAGCCCTGGACTCCAGGCAGAAGCCAACTGCCCTATCTGTCGGGATTACATGAGTGATACCATCACCATCAAATGTGGGCAAAACTTCTGTCACTCCTCCATCCAGCAGCGCTGGGTGGATTTACAGGACAGCGTCCCTTGCCTGTCCAGTGTCACCAGTGCCAAGAAGAGCACTGCAGGAGCAACACCCTGCTGGGAAGGACGACTGAAACTGCCAGGATACGCCACATCACCGGGAACAAAACAAAGAGGCAGGCACCAACATGTTGTGCAAGAAGCACTATCGGATCCTGACTCTTTTCTGTGAGGAAGACCTAGAGGTGTGACGTCTTCTGTGTACTCAGCCCCCTGACCACCAGGGTCAGTCACCACTTGAGGCCCAGAGAGAAAGCTGCCTCTCATCACCAGAAGAGGCTCAGCAGTTACATTAAGTCTCTGGAAAGGAAAGTTGTAGACATTCCAAAATTAGTAGCCACTCAAGATAGAAAACCTTTACAATTGAGAAATAGGGTGAAAAACCAGATACAGACATCCTCTAAATGTGAGCACTTGAACCTATTTGTGGATAATGAGCAAGAGGCAGTTCTCTCAAGGTTAGCTGACAAAGAGAACATTCAAAAGAAACTTAATGCAAGCATAGCATTTTCAGACTACGTTTCCACAATCAAAGATCTACTAAAGGAGGTGGCAGAAAAGAGTGTGATGTCAGAAATGAAAGTGCTGCTGGGCATCAAGAGTATCTGCAACAGACATGAAAGCCTGAAAACTTCAGCTCTCTATTCACTCCTTTACAGTTTATTCAGTTGCTCTGGCTTCCAGAATGATGTGCAGTTTATCCAGTTGTTCTGGGTTCTGAAGGCTTTGATTCCTGCCGGCATTACTGAGAGGCTGAAGTGGTCCATTCACCATCCTGAATTAACCATCGGGGCTGTAAAGACTCCCTCTTCAGGAAAGGAAAGTGATCTCTATCAGAACAGACAGATGCTGGACAACGGAGCTACAGAATGGTAACTCTGTTGCTTGAGGCACTATTTTAGTCATCCTTCTGCTAAAGGAAAAGGCCAGAGTAGTTGGCATCTATCTGGGCTATGAGTTTGGCAATATTTTGTGTTGCAATTTGAATGACTTGTCTCACATCCATTCTTTCATTGGTGTTAATTTTTCTGAAATACTAAGCTTTATTTCAGTATTGAACATGATTCTAAACCTCTTGCAATCTGTGTGGTAACAGATTATGAAGGATGAACTTGACATTGCTTTATTTTCTGCCTGTAATTTGTGGACAGTAGGTAGAATATTGTACAACTCTCCGTGAACCTAGCACTAAAATTTTTTAAAAATCTTCCTATGACTTAAACACACATATAAAATTGTATAATGTAGGCTCTTCCTTGTCTGGTTTAACTCAAAAGAATTATTTTGAGATTATCTATGTTGTTGCATGAGTCAATAGATAATTTGTTTTTATTGCTGAGTAGTAGTCCATTATATAAATATACCACAGTTTGCTTATTCATTCACCCACTAATGGGCATTTGGGCCACATATTGTCTCTCCACAGGGGATGTAGATTGCTTCTTTGCTCATCTCTTGCCCTTATTATTGGCACACACTGAGCTGCCAAAACTCTACCAAAGGGGCACTATACCAATATCTATCAACATTGGAAATGCATATACTTTTGACTCAGTAATTTACTTCAGTGAATTTATCGTAAAGATATGTTCTCACACTTATAAAACACAGATATTCAAGGTTATTTCTTGCAGTACAGCTTGTAAGAAAAAAAAGCACCTCATTAGAGGTGATTTTTTCAATTAGATTTTTCTCAAAATCATTAGAGAATTGATTAAATGAATTATGATGCATCCAAATTGGAGTAATATGAGGCTTTAAGTAGAATGAGCATTAATATGTACTCAAATGTCATAATTTCCAAATAGTGTAAAAAATAAAGAAAACAAAACAAAATATTAGATTATAAAAAGTATGTAATGATTGGCTTGATTTAAAAAACTAACAAAAAGATTAAAATTAAGTATGATAGATTGTTAATAGTCATGTCCTTCGGCATGGAATTATAAATCATTTTAATTTCTTGCTTATATATATCTATATTGTACATATTTTCTATAGTGTATAGGAATTACTTTTACTTTAAAATCACTTCTTAAAAATTTGGGGTTTTAGGCCGGGCGCGGTGGCTCAAGCCTGTAATCCCAGCACTTTGGGAGGCCGAGGCGGGCGGATCACAAGGTCAGGAGATCGAGACCACAGTGAAACCCCGTCTCTACTAAAAATACAAAAAATTAGCCGGGAGCGGTGGCGGGCGCCTGTAGTCCCAGCTACTCAGGAGGCTGAGGCAGGAGAATGGCGTGAACCCAGGAGGCGGAGCTTGCAGTGAGCCGAGATCGCGCCACTGCACTCCAGCCTGGGCAACAGCGTGAGACTCCGTCTCAAAAAAAAAAAAAAAAAAAAAAAAAAAAAAAAATTTGGGTTTTTATTGTGTTTATTTTCCCCTAAATATAATCCATTTAAAAAGGAGTACATGTGAGTTATTTAATTTTTTTAAAAAGATGCTTTGGCTCAATAGGTTCAATATGACTAAGGCTGGGCTTATAAATTACATAAATAGATGTTGGAGCCCCTCAAAATTCTCTCATTTTCTCATTCTCAATTTCTCCTAGAGGGTAAAGTATACACAAAGGCTTCTTCTGACAAAGAAATAACCCCAAAATTATATTTTATAGCCTACATTTTCCCTCTGAGCTTTAGACCTGCATATTCAGCTGTCTACTGAACATCTCCTCCTAGAGATCACAAGATGATTCACACAACATTGTCTGAAATCAAGCTTCTTAACCCACATCTTTTACCATACCATCAAACTGGACCTCTTCCTATCTTTTGTAACCTGAGCCTACCATCATCAAATTACATTGTTTGCTCCCTAATTATACTCACTGTTGTTAACATCTCTCACCTCCCAAACTATAAGTCTTGTTTTTAACCTTAATTCATTTATGATGCAGTATTAGTTGTGTGTCAAATATTATATGGAACACACTTAAGCTAGAAATTTATTTATTGTTTATCTGAAATTCTAATTTAATTGGGCATCCTGTATTTTTATTGCTACATCTGGCAACCTTATTATTAGCTATAAAAATTTTAATTCAATCAACTGAATAATCAGGTTGGCTTATTTACTGAGTTAAATTTTTTCCTCAGCGTTCATTTGATTAGCTGATATGACTCCCATGACAATGACAATGTATCCCTAATTGTTCCTAGATAATATATTCACCTGATAAAGACTTATATTAAAAAGTAAACCTTATTTTACAACCCTGGCAAACTTTTAAGTACACTAGTAAATTTCAAGTCTGCTGAGCCAATATCTAAGCACTTCGCAATCCTTCATAAAGTGTCACATCAACATAATCCAGACAATAAAAATTAAGGCGTATTTGAATCCCCAAACCTTGTTTGAATTTTACCCAAAATAAGCAAATAAAGATCATTTAGTCACTTTGAATGGTGTTATGCTAATTGAAAATGACATCTTTCCAAAATTTTGCTCAGGCATTTCCTGTCACAGGGGATTCTGGCTGTGTAACAAGGACAAGACAGGGAACAGCTGCCTTAAGGGAATTCTTATTTGAACAACTAAAAAAAAAAAAGAAAGAAATTTCTTCTTGGTGGCTTGGCCACCTGCCATCTAGAGTAGAAACACCCTGTTATTTGTGATCTCATTTTTTTCCTTGAAGTTATTAAATGATTTGTACAAGTTATTTAATGTGAACTACTTTATTAAAGTTATATACATTAAGAGCCACCAGGAAATATAAACCAATTATAAAAATAAGTAGGGAAATTAAAAGTTAATAGCATAGCTTTAAAATTATAGTCATTCTTCAGTGTCATAGTTTCACAATTATTCTGCTTTTATATAATAGAATAATTAGTTCTGAAACTATAAATTTGAGCAAAGTATATTCTATTTACTTTGGAAAATTAAGTGTGTGGCATAGTCATTTTAATTCACCTAAAACAAGTGATATAAATAGCTTCTGGACATTTGAAAATTGGTAGAGACTTTTGAGGACTGTGCTATATTATGTACCTGTAGTCCTGATGCCTCCCTACTGAGCTCCCACAAAACCAGAATCAAATAAAAGGATGTGCTATTTACTGTCAGGAACAAGGAGACATTTAATCCTCTCTGTTAAGTGTTTCTAGAATACCATCCTAGAGGGTCTCCCCATCCTTTACTCATCATTTAAGAGGTAGACTGTTGGAGACGTTTCTCATGTGTCCTTCTCATTAAACTTAATCTATAAACATCATTTCAGAAAAAGGCCCAGTTTCTTTGTAACTTGACTAGGCAGATGGTTAGATATTTAAGGCCATCACTGTGTCCAGAATCCTTCTCATCTTCATCTAATCTGAGCATTGGAGATGACTTGCAACTTGAGACTACATTTTTCTTCAATCTGGTAATACCATTTTCACAGAAATTGGTTTTAAGACATGAGATTGATTATAAATTATGAATAATTTCAATTTGACTTTTCTATATCTGCAGTCTAGTTAATGTCCTTTAAAGCAAATCATAAATGGCATGTATCACATTGAAGCAAAATGTCTGAGTCATGTAGCTGAGCTCAGAAATATGCTTGTGGGCTGTAAGAAGTAGACATGAGGTTTCAGTGCTATTAAGATGGTATTCTATCCAGGCGCCCAGTAGTGCTCAAATCCTCTTTTGCATTCCGCCCTTCCTTCTCAGGGATTACTGCCAAAGGAAGCCAGGTACAAGGGCCATAACCAAATGGGAAACAAAGTACCACTTTGTTATCAGCATGGAAAGCACCCAGATCTTCTCTAGTGAAGCTTTTTCTGATAAAATATAGATTGGAGAATGAAGACTGGGCCCAGATGCCTAAGTAAACCATATGTTTTACTCCACTTTGAATCTAAGATACCTGGCTTGGCCTAGAAGGTGGAATATAAAATGAGAAGACTAACTATGTCAGCTCCAAGCAGGTACCCCCACCTAAGTTCTTGTGACATGGATACAGAAAGAGAAGAAGATGTATCTCACAGCAGCCAACCTTTGAGGGACACTATCAATACCACTAGTAAAGCCATGACCTTGTACAGTTCCTGCGTGCTGATCAGTCACATGGGCAGATCTTCCTTCCAGAAGGATATTGGGGCAACTAATAAGCAGATGTGCAGAGGCTAAAATGTGTGCCAGTGGGCAAGAAATGTTTAATCCTAAAGTATCACGTTTGCATCACATTTGTTTTCAATCGTCAGATTCAGTGGAGTTTTTGTTTTGTTTTGTTTTAGTTATAAGTAATGCCATCCTATTAATAACTTGGCTGTCAGATACATCTTGTCAGGATACAGATATATCTTGACTGAAGTAGTAGGTTCTAGAGGTAGTAGTAGGCTCTAGAGTAGGCTCTAGAGGTAGGCTGATTTTGTTTCTTGAAGACAATAGTGATATATTAATGAGTGTTAACTGAAGTTTCTTCTTCGGTGCCAAAAGGAAGCACTTTGTAGCCAAAGGCACTTAACATTGCAACAGCATGGTTTAAAATACCAATGAAAGTAATGGAGCTAACAGCCTAAACGAAAGTATTATATGTCCTTTGTATGTCCTTTGTGACTAAAAACTGGAGAGTTCATTTGTTTTTCTTCCTTGTTTGAGGACTTACGGAGTATTTCACACGGCACAGTTACCACTGAACCTAGGAGGAATGCTTCCTCTCCAAGACCTTGACCTATTCCTAGAGTTTGTCAACTGGTAAAACCAGTTTGCCACATTTATTTGACCAGTGATACTATCAAATGTCTTCTTTAGTGGTGGAGCCCTCTTTTATAACTCATTTCGGCCTAATAAAGATGTTGTCCTTTGCTTCTTTATACCTGTCAGTATTTTTTCTTGTCTGAGGAGTGGTATGTTTTCATCAAAGTTGACGGCTGCAGAGAAATGTAGAAAGATAGTATTCTGAAAATTCTGTCCTTGGATTTTCACTGGATCGATTTGAGCCATGATGATCTTACTGTAGTAGACATGACTTGTAAACAGTCTGTACCATTGCCATTTCTTTTTTCTTTTTTCTTTGTTTTGCAAAAAATGGCTGGCCCCAGGCAGTGAATTCCATACCCTAAATTTTTTAGTTTATAGGAATTCTAACACTACAGTTTTTAACAATATTTTCCACAGTTACAAAAGCATATAGAAAAGATACATAAAAGCTATATAGACAGCTATAGCTTTAAATGTATAAAACTTATATGTGACTGCCGGGTTTTCAAAATGAAAGGAGAAAAGACAATAAATAGATATTTTTAAAACATATCTTCCTTAGTAGATGAATCAGTTATTTTCACAAAACTTCCTAAAATAAGCAGACCAAGTTGTTGGTGACTTAAACTCTATTTCTATTTTATTGTAGTCATATCAAGTACAGTATGCACATTTACATCAGGGCACTTAATTTTGCAGGCATGGACTCCATTCTACTGAATGCAATTAATCAAATGATCCACAAATTCATTTTAGATACCTCCCTTGGCCTAAAATCTGCTTTCAAGAAGCCTGCAGTATTATTATATTATGATAAATACATTATGGCTTAATATTATGAATGTTGTCCAACTACCCAGGTAGCCTATAATTGTAAAAGAATGTGGGGAGCTAAATTTTTATTTTTAATGTAATGAAGATTTTAAAATATTTTAAAGTCAGATACCATACCAAATAATTTTTCTTTATTCAACTCATCTGAGATTCCCAATCAGAAAAATCAAGAAATTCATAAAAAAACTATAGATAGTTATAGATATTAATCTTAATTTTTACATTTTTTTTTATTAAAAAAACATTCTTACTTGCTTTTTAAGAAAAGCCATACACTTAACAAGGCTTAATGCACACTCCAATGTGCTAAGATTTAGACCTCATCATTTTCCCATGTGGCCTTTCATTTGCTCTGATAATACCTATTAGATGTCTTTTCACTTTTTTCCCTCTTGAGATAACTTAGTCTAATGTCATTTTGTTGTTGAAGCATTTACTTTTTTTTTCCCAGTCACTGATAGAGAGGGGTTTATATGATGCTAATTGTAATTCTAGACATTTTAGTATCCAACCCATCTATAATGAGGCACTACAAAATCTCTGGAGCATCCTATGTTTTAAAGAGATGTTCTTATCCATTAAATATATCCACTGTTTTCCACGCTTATAAACTTTGTGGAATGAGGATGAATGTCATGTTTTTATTATATGAAATACATCCTTAGATATATATGTCTTTATGTTTCAAACCCCTATTTTTAGCTTCCGAAATCATGATTAAGTTTCTGAATATTTTCATCTTTTTAAAATATTTCCTGCTTTCGGGCCGGGCGCGGTGGCTCACGCCTGTAATCCCAGCACTTTGGGAGGCCGAGGCGGGCGGATTATGAGGTCGGGAGGTCGAGACCATCCTGGCTAACACGGTGAAACCCCGTCTCTACTAAAAATGCAAAAAAATTAGCCGGGCGTGGCAGCGGGCGCCTGTAGTCCCAGCTACTGGGGAAGCTGAGGCAGGAGAATGGTGTGAACCCGGGAGGCGGAGCTTGCTTGCAGTGAGCCGAGATCGCGCCACTGCACTCCAGCCTGGGCGACATAGCGAGACTCCGTCTCAAAAGAGAAAAAAAAAAAAAAAATTTCCTGCTTTCCTATGTCTTAAAAAATATTTTTTGCTTTTTAAAAAGTCAGTTTTTCAAAGTATAATTTATAGACAGCAATAGTTGTACTTTTGTGTGTTGTTCTAAGAGCTGTAATAATCACATACGATCATGTGATCGTTACATGATCATGAATATATAGAACAGTTCCAACATTCCTAAAAATGTCATCATACTTGGTAATCTGTTGGTCCTCACCCTTAACCTCTGGCAGCCTTTGATCTGCTTTCTGTCCCTATTGTTTTGTCTTTTTCACAGTGTCACATAAAATCATTATAATATCTGGCTTTTTTTTTTTTTGCTTAGCAACATGCATTTGAGATTCATCTACACTGCTGTATATATGAGTAGTTGTTCCTTTTTAAATAAATTTTGTAGAGATGGGGTCTCACTATGCTGCCAAGGCTTGTCTAGAACACCTGGGCTCAAGTGATCCTCCTGCCTCAGGCTCCCAAGATGCTAAGATTACAGGTGTGAGCCACTGTGCCCAGCCAGTTGTTCCTTTTTAATGCCAAGTAGTCCACTGTATGGCTATACCACCAGTTAATTATTCATTCACACCTGAAGGTTATTTGGGTTGTTTTCAGTTTGTGCCAGTTATGAGTAAAGTTGCTATAAGTATTTCCATATTTGTTTTGTATTGTTTTGTATGCAAGATAAATAACTTTTTATTTATCTTGGATAAAGAGCTAGAAGCAGATGAGTGGATCTTACAGTAAATATGGGTTAAATCTAGCAGGAAACTGTTACTCTGTTTTCTCAAATGACTGTACCATTTTGTATTTCCACTGGCAATGTTCAAGAGTTCTAGTTCTTCAGCAGGGCACAGTGGCTCATGCCTGTAATCCCAGAACTTTGGGAAGCCAAGGCAGTCGGATCACTTGAGGTCAGGAGTTCGAGACGAGCCTGAACAATATGTTGAAACCCCATCTCTATTTAAAATACAAAAAAAAAAATTAGCTGGGTGTGGTGGTGGACGGCTGTAAGCTACTCAGGAGGCTGAGGCAGCAGAATTGCTTGAATCTGGGAGGCAGAAATTGCAGTGAGTTGAGATGGTGCCACTGCACTCCAGCCTGGGTGACAAAGTGAGACTCCGTCTCAAAAAAAGAAACAAAATTCTAGTTCTTCAACATTCTCACCTACACTAGATGTTGTCAGTATGTTTTTTTAACCTACACATTCTAATAAGTGTGTAGGTGTGTCTAAGTATGGTTTCAATTTGAATTTTCCCAAGTGATTAATGATGTTGAGTATCTTTTCATATTTGCTACCCATATATCTTCCATGATAATGTACCTGTTCAAATATTTGACCCATTTTTAATTGTGTTGTTTACTTTTTGGTTTTTGACAGTTCTTTATAGATTCTGGATATGAGGCCTTTTATCAGATATATGTTTTGCAAACATTTTCTGCCAGTTGGCTTGTCTTTTCATTTTTTTAACGGTGTTTTTTAAAGTTTCTTTTTCTTTTTTTTTACTATGATTTTAGGCTATCTTCTTGGTTTGTAGGCCCTCATATTAACCAGTTTGTACTAATTTCTGATTGGCAAAATTATAAGTTTCAGAATTGGAAGGAACAGAAGAAAAGAGACCCTAAAGATAGCATAGTTCTATGTAACATTTACTTGAGGAATATAGCAATCAGGAACTTTTTTGGCAGAAAGTCCAACTGTAGTGGCTTAAACAAGAATGCTTTTCTTCGTTATAAGAAATTCAGAGATAGGCAGGTGTTTGCATGCATTTAGAAGTTCCATGTAATCAGAACTGACATCCCTACACTTCCTTGGTCCTTCTCTCTGAAGTTGAAGGTTACCACTACAGCTGATAATATCCACACACAAGACAAGAAGTAGAAGACAGAGAAAAGACAGCACTTTCACCATGAGAGCAACACTTTCCTAGCAGCTTCTCACCTGCTTCCAATTGAATTGTCATTGGACAGAAGTGTGTCATATGATCAGGCAATACTGGGAGAAGGGGATTGAAACTGGGGATTGTGTGAGATGAGTCCATCCAGTGTCTGCCTCAGCAGAAAGTTTTAAATAACATCAAAATACAAAAGGCAATAAACCTCTGCTATAAAAGTAGAAGAAAGAACAATCAAAATCTAGCTTTAAATTCAAGGTTTTTAAAAACTTGCTGCTGGCTAAGCAACTAAATTCTAATGGCACTTTTCCAATTGCATCTTGTGTATGTATATAATAGTAATAATAGAAATAATAGCAGCTATTAGAATGAAAGCATAATAAGAATAATGGGTTGTGGTTTATGAAGTCACATACTTTATCTTCTTTGATTGCCTCTTTGAATATAGTCTTTTACATAATAGACAACTAAGGTACACAGATAGTAGGTTACTTAAAGTCACGTAGAAAAGAGATCCAGAATGAGAAACTCACAATAAAGGCTGTCATCCCTAACCTACCTTTCTGTACCAATTAGGGTTTTCAAGATCAAGAAGAACTATACAATGTAAAGTTTATATTGTGGTAATGTTTGCATGACCTGTGTATGTAAACTTGGTAAATAAATTAAAGTGAAGCTTGGACTTCATTTATACTTGTTATTCTCTCAGGGATAAAGTTTCCATCCAGAAAAAGTATTGTTTTCATTTAAATACAAAGAAAAATAAAATGGAAATTTTTCACTTAAAAAACTGAAAACAGCCCTTCTATAGTGAAAATTAATATTGTTTCAAACATTAATTAAAAACAACCATTATTTTTTACTTTCATAATTTAGCCCAGGTGCCTAACACATTGACTAGAATTGCTCCTAAATGAATGTTAGCTGAACAAATGAATAAATGAACTTTCTGAACCAACTCACTATAATTTTATTGCTTTTTTTAAGTTAATATATCTTGTTCAATTTTCAGTAGCTTGGAATAAGTTCTAAACATGCAAAATGCTATTGAATCTATGCAATTTATTCAAGGTTAGGAAATTACTAATGCTAAAATATAAAGTAAAACCCTTATGAGTTTCTATCAGTTATTTGGCTTACACTAGGAACTAAACCCATTTTACCAATGAAATGTGCTTACAAATGCTGTAGCTGAAATTTATCATACATTCTGGGACCCAAAGGATTCAGGAGTCTATAAGTCCCACTAATAAGCCCCTCATTAAAGGACATATAACTATTTTCTCTTTTCCCTTTAAGAACTCTCTCAGGGTATCTGGTAAAATACTCCGGCTTTCCATGACAACTTTCTTCAAAATTTTACAAATACTTTAAAAATTGTCTTTGAAAAGTAAGACAGGCGTGGATATATTTTGTGCCTTAGGACATGAGAGGCTAAGGAAGTTCATAAGGTGACACAGCTAATGGAAATAGAATTAAGATCTCCAGGATTTGATCTGACTGTACAACCAGATCATGTCCTCTTCAGCTCACTTTTGAAAACCAGCTAATCAGAATCTATTGTGTTTTGTAGGAAAAAAAAAAAAAAAAAAAAAAAGACTGGCAATTATATTGAATTCATTCCATTAAATCTTCATATATCATCATCATAAAGGAAGATTAAAATGATATTTCACTCTGGACTAATGAATTTATTGGTTTCAGAATTGTTGCATCGTATAGTTGCAGCCATCACTTGTTTAATTGTATCCACTATATAAAACCTAGATTCCTTTATTCAAAATACAAAGAAATGCTTGTAACAACTGTAAGTTTTTGTTCACACTGATGCTGCCAAAATAGTAGCGATCTGATGCTGTTTTAATATAAGAAAGTCTGACATGGTTGAAAGAGGAAAGATTTTGAAGGGAGATAGAGATGAGGTGCTGCACCAAATCTGCAACAGATTAGCTGTGTGGTCTTCGGTATGTTCCTCCCTCTGTGATTCAGTGTCTTTGTGTGTAGAGGGCCCAAATCATAAGTTAAGAGAATTAACTGAGCTCATAGATATAAAATGCTTAGTATTACATTTGGTCCATGGTGATTTCTCATGAAATACGTACCAGAATTATGGTAATTTACTCCAATAAATATTTATTGAATGTTTTACAATTGCCTTTACTCGGTGCTATCCAAGTGTGTTTTTACAGCTTACTAATCATTACATATAAGAAGAAAAGGTATAGCTTAATTCCTTAGATCAGAATTTATCAATCTCAGCACTATTGATATTTTGGCAGATAATTCTTTGTTGTGTGAGGCTTCACTGTGCACTGTAGTAATTTAGCAGCATCCCTGGACACCACATGCTAGATGCAGTAGCATCCCACCCCTACCCATTTATGATAACCAAAAAGGCCTCCAGATGCTGCCAAATGTCTCCTGGAGGGCAACATTGTCCTCAGTTGAGAACTACAGCCCTTGATCAATTATATGTAAAGAGTGTTCACGAACTGCTCGTCCTAGGAAATTTTCCCCAAAAGATCCATGGTCAAATAAGACGAGAAACATGAAATGCCAACAACAGCATAACAATGATAGCTAATTTTTGGAAACACACTACACATGGCAAACTGTTCTTATTTATTCCTCATAACAGACCTAGAAGTTACTTAATATTTTAAGGCACATTTTTAAAATGAGTAAATTGAGGATCAGAGAAAGTAAGTAACTGACAAACATGATACAATTTAATTGCACAGCTGGGGTTTGCTTCCAAGCCATCTCCAGAGTCTGTGAAATTATCTACTATACAGTATTGATCCTTGACTATCCCACTTTTTAATTCAAAATCAATTTGGGATCTTAAGGCTAATTATTCTTAATTTGTGATATTTATTAGGTTACAGGTATTTACTTTATCTCCAGCACTTACAAAATTACCTTTTGTTTTAATCAATTGATGACAGTAGTCCAATTATTTGCTAAATGATTGTCTTCATAAACATCCTTGGGTGCAGGCAAAGTCACTTTCCCTGGCAATGTTAACCAAAATAACTTCAAACAAATTCAGATGGCCAGGAACTATGGAAGGAGAGACTCACTCTGCTTGAGGGAGGCAGAAAACATTTAACAGAGGAGACAATATTTGAATTTGACCTTTTATCATCATATTAAATTTGGATGAATAAGAGTCTGCCAGGTGGAAGGGCATTCCTAGCAGAGTAAACGGCATTTGCCAAGACCTGGGTAACTTGGAGAGTTCGGTGTGTCTGAGGAATGGTGGGGGTGGAGAAAAGAAAACAGGAAAATAGAACTAGAGAGAAGACTGAGTTCTGCATTATTATCTGTGGCTTGACTCCTGTAGGTATTTGCCCTAATCACCTTTGCAGTAAGGGCAGCAGACAGCCAAGAGCACAGTAGGGACATGGTCGGGTAGGTACTTGATGATCACCAAAGTGTGTATTGTTTGATGGCAGGGAGACCCAATTAAGACACTAATGCAATGCTTTCAGCGAGAGGTAATGAGCTAGGGTGGAATGAAGGGTCAGATTTGAGAGAGTTTATTACAAGAGAAGCAGGGCAGGGAAAATCTTCCTCTGAAATGGGCTATTAGAGCAAATAAGTAGAATTTATTTTTGGAAAGGCTGTCTCTATGAAATAAAATAATGCATTTCCAAGGAAATAACCTGGAAGTATGTTTAGCAGCTGTTCAGGTAACCTGGAGAATTTGCAGTAACATATCTCAGATTCCACAAATGATCTTCTGGAAACTTGTTCCTGTCCCCATTCAGATTTCCCATAGAAATTGAACGCCTCATAATTGTTAGGTGGAGATTCAGAGCTAAAAGTTAGATTCTGAATTGCGCTGTTCCCTTTTTAGTACAGACTACTTTGTCAATTTCCTTCTAACCATGTCACCTGGGAAAGATGAGTCAGCCTTAGTGGCGCTTCAACCAAATGTATCTGAGAAATTATGAGCCAGTCAAAAATGTAGGGAAGAGATTAGTCCCAGACCCTCAATAAATAGTTGTTGAATGGGTGAATTAATCAAATGTTGAATTCACTTATTTCATTTTTGACTTAAGCATGTAAAATAAGATTAATAGAAAGGAAGAAAAAAAAACCTTTAAACTTTCAATTGCAGTTTTTCCCTTTTCTTTTTTACTGAAATAGCTAATGGATCACTCCCCAAAAATACTCTAGCCTAGTACCAAATGGACTTTTATTGCTATGCATTATGGAATAAATTTTTATGTTTACTATTTAAATCCAAAATGAACATATAGTCCAACACATTTAACCTTGTTACTTTTTTCCAAACATTTTCCTCAAGGTATCCTTTAAGGTTTTTTTCTGTACTTTGTTTACGATTAAGCAATTTATTTTTACCATGGATACAAAGATTTTATAATCCCATCCCTGGCAGTTTACAAGAAACAATTTTTTTCTACTACATTTTAATGATTTCTGTAATTGTATCTAAAATCACAATGAGTAATAATATCTTCTGTTTAAGGAGTGCTATTAGGTACATTCCTAATCATCAGACATATTTTATTTTGAGATAGAGAAGTTTTTTCCTACAATGAAAATGTAATTTTCTTTCTGCAATAAAAGAATTATTATTCTTAATGTTCTTACACATTCTTCTTTTTATGTGAACATTTTAGGTGTATCAATATATGCATGAAACGATAACTGTTAATGGCTGTCCTGAATTCCGTGCGAGGGCAACAGCAAAGGTAAGGCTTGAGTAACTTTAAAAATATACTTGACTCCAGTTATCTAGTAATTGATTGTGCGCGTGTGTGTTTCAGGTATTCTCGTGTGTACACTGTAAGAGAATTTAGACATCAGTGGCAGCCCAGAGTCTAGAACCAGTACTACTTCTCAGGTAAAAATCCTAATGGAAAATTGAACGTTTCTGCTGCTTCTGTAGCTTAAGAAAGGAGAATGATTTCATTAAACTCACTTAATGTCCATTTGGCACAAGCAAATCTACTGGTTCATTGTGGGAAATACTATATGATTTTCTGACACATTCTTCTGATCCGAAAGAACCTGTATCGTATTCAGTGCATGAAGATTTATTTGCACCGGTCTAAAGATTTGATCTCAATTAGACAGGAAAAGAATTCACCTGACACCCACTGATCTAGGATACTTCTATGTATTCAGCTGAGCAGTGGGTAACTTGCTGAAAGGGTGTGGCATTGACCTATAGAAGAGGCCTGTCACCTTTTGTGGTAGTGACCACATCTGCCCTTTAAAAACTCAAATCCAGAGATTGTAGAGACCCTACTAATGGAAATGTTATACCAAGAGGATGGTGAAATTATCAGGAAAATAGGCCATTAGGAAATACCAATTTTAAACTAAAATCACTGATGCAGCTCTTCTTTTACAAACACACAAATGTTATAATAGAAACATGACTTGCTTTTAAAAATACTTTATTTTTCTAACAATGTATAAGAAATAACCATTGAAAATGATTAGAATTTTCCATTTAATTCCTTTGTGTTACATCAACGCTTGTTTAGTTTCTCTCTTGAGTTTTTAGTTTTTACTCTGTAACTGAACACTGTAGATTTGTAAGGTTTTTTTGTTTTGTTTTGTTTTGTTTTGTTTAAACTCAGGGGGAAAAAAAGGGTGTTATTATCATTATGTCATGCTTTGCTTGTACTGAAGTGGAACACACACAGAAAAATGATCCCTACGTGGTTTAATTAAGGGGAAAGTGAATTGTGTAGTGTTTTACCATTCTCATTTCTTATTCATGTAGAACAGCAGGATAGCAGCATAATGTTGCAATAGCACAATATTTTCTGGTTGTTTCTGGGCTGTCTGCATTGCATCCATGTCAGCCATTAAAATCTATGCATGACAATGAGGTTTGCATGAGCAAATGCATGTAGCTAAAAAGAAGCCATTGTTTTCATGTCATTCACTACGTTTCACTAAATGCAGACAGTAGCGTAATGCTAAATTGATGTGATAATGCTGTGTGTGGAAAAGAATGTACAGTTGTTGGGAATAAATATTTTCACAGTCTTGAGTAAGTCACTTTATAGTAGGCATCTAATCAACTGTGGTCAAGGTGAATTAATAAAAGTGAAAAATAAGCAGGCAGGGAATCATTTCTTGATAGAAACTACCTAAATGCTGTTATTTTATTTCTATGGGGTTAGAGGGAACTAATGGTAAGTTGTTTTCCTAAACTCATTTAATGAAATCAGTACATGAATTTTAAAACATATTATGTCCATATTAAATGGTGTTTTGTATATCTAGGCCTAAAACCATTGACTATTCATATTGCCTATTTTGTTATAATAATTGAAATATTAATGTATAATATAGGAAGCAAAATCCTGTTCCTGATAAGATTTCTCAGTATGGAATAATAGTAAGGAATATTGGTATAAACTAACAATAATCTGTTTGAATCTATTATTTTATTTTAGTTTTCATTCTCTTTAAGGCATCCTTAATTTTTTAAAAAAGTTAAATTTGCTAAGCTTTTGGGTTGGCAATAGCAAGATTACATATGTATGCAAAAGTATGTATACATATAAGTGCTCTTCAATTTATTAAAAAAAAAACTTATGAACTTTTATGTAGAAGCACCAGATTAGACTGTGTGTCATACAAAAGAGTGCAAGACATTGTCTCTGCTCTTAAGGTGCTCATAGTCAACATATGTATAAAACAATTATAATATAGATAATACCTATAACAAAGTTATTTGGACTCCAGGAATAGGAAGAATTGCATCTAACCAAGGTAACTGGAAAAGATTTTTATGAAAACAGGAAAATTTTGTCATACCAGATAAGACTTAGGAAGCTGGAAATAGATGAGTGGGACTTTACCAAAGAAAGAAATCCTAGATGGCATCTAAATGAAGAAAGGCCTCTGCTTTTTGTGTTCTTTCTTTCACAGGAGAATACTATAAAAATATGAGAAGTTGCCTGAGCTACCCACTGCAAAGCATATGATTAGCCTTATTTCTCTCATTTTATTACCAAAAGACTGTCTTTTTTTTTTTCAGGCAACAGTTGCAGCTTTTGCAGCTAGCGAAGGCCACTCCCACCCTCGAGTAGTTGAACTGCCAAAGACTGATGAAGGCCTTGGTTTTAACGTGATGGGAGGAAAAGAGCAAAATTCCCCCATTTATATCTCTCGCATCATTCCTGGAGGGGTCGCTGAAAGACACGGAGGCCTCAAAAGAGGAGACCAGCTGCTATCAGTGAACGGAGTGGTATGTTTATAAAATAACCAGAGATTTTCTCCTTAAGCACATTCTTTTTTTTTTTTTTTCCTCTGCTATTACTGAAGTCAATGTTGAAATCCTAGAACAAATATTAATTTTATGTCTAACCAGCTTTCTAAACATTGATGGATATTAAACCTATAAAAGCTGTAATATAATTTTTATGTCTCATTTCATTATGTTCAGTTATGATAAATATCAACGAGTTGAAAAAACATCCCAGGAAATTAATCCAACTAGCAGACTTTCTTCCCATAATACTCCAAGTAACATTTACAAGAACAGAGTAATTTCGAGATACTTTTTATCCTAAGTTACTATAAGCATATACATACATTTTAAGAATAAAGACATAACTCCTTACTTTGTAATGTGTGTGGGTTTTTCATTTTAATTACAGAGGAAGGGTAATTTTAATGTTTATATAATAACAACACATATGAAAAAGGCTAACGCACTCAAAATTCTTTTTTTTTTTTTTTTTTTTTTTTTTGAGACGGAGTCTTGCTCTGTCACCCAGGCTGGAGAGCAGTGGCACCATGTCAGCTCACTGCAAGCTCCGCCTCCCGGGTTCACACCATTCTTCTGCCTCAGCCTCCCAAGTAGCTGGGACTACAGGTGCCCGCCACCATGCCCAGCTAATACTTGTATTTTTAGTAGAGATGGAGTTTCACCATGCTAGCCAGGATGGTCTCAATCTCCTGATCTCATGATCCGCCCGCCTCGGCCTCCCAAAGTACTGGGATTACTGGCGTGAGCAACCATGCCTGGCCCCAAAATTATTAAAGCCAGATCTACAGCTATAGTATAATAAAAACATATTAGCCTTTCTCCAAAAAAGAGTTTGATTAAATTACCTATTCATAATATATGCTTTCGTTTTTAAATGAAATTAGAGTAAATTAAAATATCTAACATTTTAAAGTAAAAGTATGATTATACATTTTCTCATAACTTATATTCTCTGGATGCCACCACTTCCACTTATAATAAGGGGTTGCTAAAGAAATCGCTTCCTATGAAACGAACAATTTTTTCCCTATAACTTCCACTTATATTAAACATAAATTACCTAAAAGCATACATTTCAGAAATATAAACAGAAACTTATCAATGTTACCTTTTATTAACCTAAGATCTTTTTTCTAAGAACTTAAAGATTTTAATATATAAACTAGATTTCAGTTATTTGTGACCAGATTGATTTATGCTTGGAACACAATATCCAAAATCAAATGCAATTGGAACATGATATTTTATTGGTAACTGTGTAATTAAATTCTTCTGCATTCATATATTGAATTTTATTCATTTGTTTTCTATTTTTAGACTGACTAGTAGTTTCATGGAACCCAAAACTATTCCTTCAACTCTGCTGTCCTCTAATGTATATAAAAAATCTCAACCCATGAATATTTTATATCACTTCAGCATTCCAATAACTATTTAGTTTTTTCTATGTAATAATGTTTTGAGATAAGCTTTTTATTGACCTTTAGATAACTTTGACTTTTTCAAATCATGTTTCAAGTGATAATTTCAGAGTCTAACTTTCTGGTAGAGGACTCTAGAACTAGGTCACACAATTGTGTCACACAGAGGCTTATGCCCCAGAGTATGAACTTGCAATTTCTCTGAATAGATTATATAAATCAAATAAGGTATAGATTTAAAAACAGTATAAAACATTTAAAAACTCAAAATATATTAACAGTAATTATAATTGCGTAAAGTAACAATAAATATATATATATAATAAATTTAATACATGGTTGACTTTGAACTATAAGGGAGCTAAACAGACTTTGTTTAACATAAACATTTGCAGGGAACAATTTTTAGGCATGTCATAATTACCCATTCCTTGCAATGAAGTTTTCATATACCTGGGAGGTGGCAGTTACCTTATCTGGAATCAAACACATAAGGTTCTACAACTCAATAGTCATATTATTATGGATTAGTATCCCCTAAACTTGAATTCCCTTATATGAAAAAAGGGAATAGTAACTAATTTGAAAGGGCTCTGATGAAGAATAAAATGAGGCAAAATGTCTGTTAAGAGCTATCCTGTGTTAATTTGCTCATACAAACCTTTGACAGGTAAATGTGGCTACTGGTGAAGATTGAGGTTGGTGAGGATTAACAACCTCCCAGTGATACTGCTTTTGCTAGTTAGGTTAAAAGTAAGTCTTACGGCAAATTCTGCTACATATATAGGTATATGTTAGCAAACATTTATTAGCAACAAGGCAGTGTTCGACTCACAACCCCTTCCATAAATTTGATAAATCCCCAGGTCTCTGTCCATTTAGGTGTTCTAATCGTAACCTTAGAAATGAGACAACTTTGTTACCCTTATATTCAACATCAGATAATCAGAAATCCTATTAGACTGACAGCTGAAAATAGGGTAGTTTAGTGATCAAACTTTGGTCATTAATCCTATGGTATAGGCCATGGGCCTCCATAAGATTTTTATATCCTCTTCATGCAAAGGTGAGGAATGTCTCCAAGATTGTAATATCCCACATATATTTAAATCTCTCATTTTACCAGTTAAGTTCCATTTATAACATTTACCTTGCTTAGTTAATGGGCCACTAATTTCATCAAAGAAAATATATTTCTGACATATTCTTGCTAATAAGTAAAGCATCATTTTTTCACTGAAGTAGGTGCAATAGCTGCTCGTATAGTGGCCACCTCTAGAGTATTACTTTTCCAATATAATGCTGGCTAACTACCCTAGACTGGTTTATTAAGCTCCTAAATTTGAAGGTTAAAGTATTACACATTCATATAGTCAAACTATATATTATAAACTAACTGTTTTATATTGTTTAAAAGTAAGTTATATGCTCTTTAACAATGCCTAATATTGACCAGGTGTTCATCAAAAAGCAATTTTCTGTAAATTGACTTCATGACCCAGTGACTTGTTCATAGTCACACAAATAATAGTTAATCCAATTCTAGAACTCTGGGCTTCTAACAGACACTGAGCCCAGAGGTTTTATCAGTGTAAATAATTCTAGGCAGGTAACAATATTTAATGAAAAAGAAATACTCTGTAATGGAAAGGCCAAAAAAAAGAAAAGATTAGCAAATGATCGAATGATTTGTATTTCTGCCTTTAAATAAGGTGCCATTTCAGGAGATTAAATATGGAAGATTTTCAGAACATGCCATTCTAAACTGAGAAATGTTGAAAGGAAGTGCTTTGGAGGGCTAAAGCAAACCTTAACTACTTTAGTATAAGTTCCCTGAAAAAAATTTCTGCCCTATTTAAAAAGTAAAGAAATTATTCCATGGACATTTAAACATCTGAAAAGACATCTGATGTGATGTCCTGCTTATCTTTGATTGTTTGTCTAATTTTATATTTTGCCTGCATTTAGAAAAAGGATATGTCATGGGTCTGCTTAAATATATATATATAATTATATACATATATATGTATATGATTTTATATATATATACACACACACAGAGAACTATTAACATGAAATGTTAGGTTATGAAGTGTGATGGAAAGGTGGGAAAATCAATAAATAAAAATAAAGACAAAATACAGCAATTGAACAATTGATTTTTTCCTCCGAGCTTCTTAGAAGTCAAAACAGATGGAAACTCATGTCAGCTCAGCAATCACTGGGAGAGAAAATTTTTTCTATCGCTAGGCACCAAGAGAAATTTCCCATGGGAATGTTACAAATGAGACATTGAATCACCTAATACAATTCCACAGAAAACACAGAGGCCTTTGGTGTATGGCTACTTCTTATGTCAGTCCTCAGTGAAACCTTACAGCTGAATGCTGAATTAAAATTTAACATTAATAGGAGGTCAAAATGTTACAGTAAGAATTTATACCTTTCTAATGATCTCCTTTTCACCCTTTTATGCTCAGGAGACTTCATGACCTTGAGCATAAATAAGAGACTTCATGACCCAGTGACTTGTTCATAGTCACACAAATAATAGTTAATCCAATTCTAGAACTCTGGGCTTTTCTCTGCAATTTTGAGAGAGGACTCAAGGACTGTTTATAAGGGTTGCAGCCAACAACCCTTGGAGCCAGTGGCAACAGTAAATATATTTAGTGATAGAGTCAGGATATAAAAGTCTCAATAGAATGGTACAATAGGCCTATTTTAATAAGAATCTTCATGAAGTCCTGCTCCTGTGCCCCAAAAAACTAGCTACATATATGCAGAAACAGGGAGGAATAGCTAAATATCAAAGCCTGGGGAAAAAATATTAGGGAATTTCAATGTTGATTTCAAGAGGAATATAAAGCAAGTTGAGGGAGGGGGGCAAAAAATAATGTGATTATAGGGGCTATGATATAAATATCTTATATGGAACACAGAAAGCGATTGGTGCAGCTCTTGAGAGTGCTGTTCATTCTTTCTTTCTTTCTTTCTTTTTTTCTTTCTTTCTTTCTTTCTTTCTTTTTCTTTCTTTTCTTTCTTCCTTTCTTCCTTTCTTCCTTCCTTTCTTCTTTCCTTTCTTCCTTCCTTTCCCTTCCTTCCTTTCCCATCCCTCCCTTTCCTTCCCTCCCTTCTCCTCTCCTCTCCTCTCCTCTCCTCTCCTCTCCTCTCCTCTCTTCTCCTCTCGTCTCCTCTCCTCTCTTCTTTTCTTTTCTTTTCTTTTCTTTTCTTCTCATGGTCTCACTCTGTAGCCTAGGCTGGAGTGTGGTGGTATGATCTCAGCTCACTGCAACCTCTACCTCCTGGGCTTAAGCTCACACCCTATTGTGCTCTGATCCTCATTCCATCCTTGCAAAGAAAAATAAGCTCATCCAGAGATGAGCAACCTTGTATATGAGGAACATGTTAAAGAAGGACTTGAGTTTTTTAGGGTGGAGAAGAGAATATTTAGGGGAATGATGACTGTCTCCAGCTGTCATCCATTGTGTGGGGTACCAGATGGCAGACCCAAGACCAGTGTTTAAAGTCATGGGGAAGTCATCTTATTATAATAAAGAGCTTTTAAACACTTAGAGCTCTCTAAATGGAGAAAGACTGAATCATAAGGCAGAATGTGCCCATCATTTGAAGTTTTAATCAGAGATTAGGAGACCACCTGATAAGAGTATTTCAAAATATGAGTACTGTATAGAGAGTTGGAACGATTGGCCCCAAAGTCCCTTCTAAGTCTGTGACTATGTGATTCTATGTCTTCCAATAGGATTTTGCTGAGAGTACCATATAACCCTCCCCTGAACACACACGCGCTACCTTACACTCTGAGGTAGATGAGTAGGCTCTACCTATGCTCTGTGTACTCTATTCATAAGACATTTTTTCTGAATGGAAAGATGAGAAATCTAACACAATATATGTTTTATTTAGTACTTTATAGTTTTTAATGATATTTACATTAGGTTCTCTCATTTGTTCCTCAGAAACACAGTCTCATGAAAGAGTAGGGCCAGGAGTGTTCGTCCCTCTCTTTCTCTGTCCCTCTGTCACACACACAACCCAGTGGATACACACAAAAGCACACATGAACTCAGATCCAAATACACACACACACACATGCGCATGCACACACGAGAAAGTGGATTTCAACCTTTACTGCAATCATAACTGATGCTTACCAAACATAATAACTGGTTATGTTAAAAACAAATCCCATTGAAATCTGAGTAAGCTCTCTGAGTTGTACCAATTCCAATTTGTTGGTTTAATATGGTTTTGTATGATGTGAATATTGGGGAAAGCTGGGCAAAGGATGCATGTGATGTCCCTGTACATTATTTTTCAACTTCCCTTAAATCTATAATTATTTAATTTTTTTTATAAAGCAAGAAAGTCCAAAAGATGATATTCTACTGGTACTGATAGGAGAGAAGCAGGTGAGGAACAGGAAAGAAAAGGACAGAAAGATAAAATATAAGCATGAGGACTTAAAAAAATATGTCATACTGAAAAGAAGCCCTCATTTGCTTCTGAAATGCAAACACTATCTTAGAGCACCAATGGTGGGAAAATTGCGGCTGAATTTACCTAGCTCTACAGTTAAAACTAAATAAAATTGTCTTTACAGTATATATAGATTGCTAATTGATTTTTAAGCATAACAGATGAGTGAATAAAAGTTTAGGGATAGGACAGAATAAATTGTTTTCCTGCCATCTGGCTTTTTTTTCCATTTTATAAATACCTATGCCAAGTTGAAGGTAAGTACTCACAGCCCAAATTACTTATGCAGAATGGCTGTCAGGTGTGGGATGAAGATGAAATAAAAATTAGAACTGTAGATTCGAGCTCTGTGAAGCTACAGCATCCCAGAGGGAAAATCTGTATTAAGATCTTATTTATCTGTTGTCGGAACAAAGAGAAAACATAAATGAAAAGTTTTTTTTAATTGCTATGAACTACACTGCAAGATTTAAGTTCCACCATAAAATGCACGTTCCGATGATGGCAGTAATTTGTATTCATTGCCTTATCCCCATTCTTAGAACAGTTCATGTATATAGTCAAAGCTCTAGAAATATTTGTTAAATGCCAGCGACTGCTGTAAGCACTTTACATAATGAATTCATTATTTACCCATAATGATCCTCAGTGGTAGTTGTCATTATTATCAGTCCCATTTTACAAATGAAGAAACTGAGGAAGAGAGAGATCAGGCAACTTGCCCAAGCTCCTACAGCTACTAAATGGCAGAACTGGAGATTCCAACTCAGGCAGTCTGCCCTTATTAATCATAATGTAAAGGTAAATATCTTAGCCATTAATACATTAGTACTTTCATGTACAATGTAGAAAAGATCAAGGTTTCTTGGCCTTTATGGGTTTGCATAAGTAAATTTTTGGTGGAGAGAGACCAGTTGTTTGTCCTAACTACTCATAAGAGACTTTGACCTTTAAAAAGTTAAAAACCACTTCTAAAGATAGTAATGTTTTGAAAAGGAATTTACTGTGATTCAAATGGCTCAGTACTCTAATTCACCACTGCACATGTGTGAAGAGTTAGGTTTGAATGTGTTTGAATTGCTCCATACCTGCATCATTCCAGTTTGCACCAGGCACTTTGCATTCGCGGCTAACTGAACAGCCCTGGTCCACAAGCACTCTCTAAAGCCACTTGGCCCTTAGAGGCAAGCAGATGCTTGCATGAAGAGGGGAAAGACAGAACCTCAGTCTTCAGTTCCCCTATGGGCCTGGCGCACAGATCCCCAGCTTAATTCCAGCTAAGAGGACTCAAGTAAAGCTATTCTCACAATCTCTCTCTTCCTAGAAGTCATTAGCAGATGCTTTACCTTTCTCAGAAGCTGAGTAGGGGACTATTTGGGTTATAATTAAATATGAGTGCAAGCTGAAATTTCAGTTAAGTGCTGAAAATTTTTATTCTCGGCATGACATCTTGTGACATTGCATTCACATTTGTGAAGAAGCCAAGAGCAGTACAGTTATGTTGTGTTAGCCCAGTCACTTTCAGAAGAGCACAAACAGTGCAGCATGATCTGGTATATTTTGCAACACTGAGCAGGCAGTATGCTACTCCCGTTCATTCTGAGTTGGCTCACAGTAAAAGATCTTTTAATTTAAAAAGCAGAACAGGGAAATACCGTGCTATCCCAATGGCACAGGTAACTATAATTCACAGGTTAGAACAGCTACATTCCCACCTGGTGATTTCAGCCTGCAAGAATGGGCACAGGTCTCTCATTCCTTCATAGACCAACTTGAGCTTTGAGCATCCATGAGATTGTGCTAATAGTGTATCGGGTGCCAGAATACACTCAGTTAGTCGGTGCAAAAGAACAAGTCTCTAAGTGAGGGAAGCATTCCCACACATGGGATCAGACTGACCTAAATCCCTATTTAGATTGCTGGTAATGGGTATTTGACTATTCAGTTTAGTTACTGGTGTAGTCTTTCTCATAGTTATTTTTACCATTTGTTGTTTGTGTTTTCCTTCTGTTTGTGCTGTTATTTTAGCAATGCTTTTCTTTCATTCAATAATTATTTGTAGAGCAATTATTATGTGCCAGTTACTGAGCTAAGTCCTGGATATGGAGTAGTAAACAAAACAGAAAGGGTTATAATCTGGTAGAGAGTAAGAACATGATGATGATGATGATGATGATGATGACGACGATGATAAATACATACATATAAATGTAATATATTCACCAGTTATCCCAGCCTAAGGGAAATGCTCCCAGTCATTTTGTTCAGGATCACACTGGTAACAGTAACAGGATTTTTAACTCCAGTATGTGCGTATTAGTTTCCTATGGCCGCTATAACAAATTACCACACACGGTGGTTTTTAAACAACAGAAATGTATTATCTCACAGCCCTGGGAGCCAAAAATCCCAAATCAGTTTCACTGGCTCCAAACCAAGGCATCAACAGGGCTGTGCTCCCTCTAGAGGTGCTATTGGGGAATCTGTTCCTTGCTCCCTCCAGCTTCTGGTGACTGCAGCATTCTTTGATTTGTGGCCACCTCATTCCAATCTCTATCTCCATGGTAACGTTATTACCTTCTTCTTTGCGCCAAATCTCCCAGCTCCTTCTATAAGGATACTTGTGAGTTCTTAGGGTCCACTGAGATAATGCAGGGTAATCGCCTCATCTCAAGATCCTTAACCTAATTGTAACTGAAAAGACCCTTTTTCTATAAAAGGTAACATTTACAGGTTCTGGGGAATAGGACTTGATATTAATATCTTTGGGAAATTATCCAGCCCTCTACAGTGTGTAAATATCATAAATCTAGAGTGCTTACAAGTGTACAGGGCTATGGAATGGGACCTGTTGTCCACAGACCACGGGCACGTTGGTTTTCTAGTCTCAAAACAGCACACACTGAATATTTTTCACTCTACTCCTGGTTCTGACAATGCAAGTTCTTTCTTCCCTTTATACTTTCAGACTTTTCTCCTACTTCTGCCTATCCAGTCAATAAAGCCATTCAGACTCCTCTTCCTTCTTTCCCCACCCCCTATCTTGCCTGGTCTTTGATGAGGAAAAAAAAAAACAAAGTACGTGAAAACATGCAGCCAAAACATTCTCCTGCATAGCAAAGACCTTCAGATATTTTTTAGTCCTTTTTTGCTCCTAAGGTATGCACTGAAGGAAGCAGAATGGGAGGGGAAATACACAAAGAACATGAATTAATACTTCAGAATAAAACACTGCCTCATAATTAAACATGTGACAAGTGTTACAGAGGGGAAAGAAGAAAACAAAGAGCCATGTAATGGAATAAGAGAAGCTACTTTTAAAATATTGATTGACTGATTGATTGATTGATTGATTGATTGAGACAGGGTCTCATTCTGTGGCCCAGGCTGGAGTGCAGTGGCGTGATCTTGGCTCACTGCAACCTCTGCCTCCCAGACTCAAGCGATCCTCCCACCTCAACCTCCCGAGTGGCTGGGACCACAGGCACATGCCACCATGCCCGCTAGTTGTTGTATTTTTGATAGAAACAGGCTTTCACTATGTTGCCCAAACTGGTCTCAAACTCCTGAGCTCGAGCAATCCACCAGCCTTGGCCTTGCAAACTGCTGGGATTACAGACATTGAGCCTCCATGCCAGGAGCTACTTTTAATAGTGGTAGAAATGGCCTCTTTGAAGGGTGACATTTAAACTGAGATTAAGGAGAAGAGTCTGTTACCATAAGAAAGAGCTTGTGTGAAGGTCTTGAGATAAGGAAGTCCATGACTTGCCATGTAGGAGTGGCTGAAAGAACAAAGTGACTAAATTATAAACAGTAGGATAAGATGAGGCTGAAGAACTGATTGGGAGCCAACCAATGGAGTTTTAAGGTTGGTACCCAAAAGTTTTCATTTTACTCTAAGTGCATTAGGAATCTGAAATCAGTTCTGAAATCTGATGATATGCCAAGAGTTTCTAATACATCCTGAGGCTGTTTACTATGAAATGAAATGTATTCTACTTTTTTCCTGTTAACTTATTATTTTTTATATTGAAATTTTCTTTCTATACCTTTGAATCACTTGACTAGCATATTGCATATGAAAACAACTTCAGAGCAATTTTCCTTTTCTTCTTTCATCATATTTAATGAAAATTACAAACTTTTACTTTATTGTCAATTGATATTTTCAACATTTCAAAAGGGACTCATTCAATCTCAAGTTCTTACGGTTTCTCAGGAGTTAAGGTTATTCTAACCATAATATGTTTATTTACTCTTTCAGACTCTATTTTGTCATATGTAAAGCAAAAATAGCAATATCTTTCTCACAGGTTTAATCCAAAGATTAAATAAGAGAAAGTATGTAACATTGTCTGCCATTATGCTGGATACCTTTTAAATACCCAATAACTATAAATTTTTTCCTTTAAATCAGATAATAGTCTTTTCTTTCTTATAATTTCATCTCCCTATAGAGTTAGACTCTCTGCCCAGTTTAAGTCATTCCCTCTGCTTTTTGTTTATCTTCAAGAGACAATAAAATCCCCCATTAAATACTCTAATTTCAGAGGCAATTGGATCCTTGTCATTGGTGGGTTGATTATGGACAAGTCACTGGAATTTTTGGTGTCTTTATATCTGCAGGACTGATGTAACAACACCTGTCCTGTCTATCTTTCCTAATAGTAATTAGGATAAAAAAAGAGAAATGATAAATATAGCATTAAAAGATAAGACTTAGGCTTCCACAATTACACAACGTTGTTGCTGTATATTATTATTAAACAGCCTTTCACCAAACTTCCAGATGCATCTCTCCATGTTTCCTTTTGCAACATTTTGCCTTAATATACAAAAGCAGAATATGTAAACCAAGCAATGATCCATCTTCTGTTCTAGCTGAGAAATGTGTGGTTTTTCTCAAATGAATAGAGTGTTTGTCTTGAAATCCTGTGCTGGTCCAAAAAAGCATCATTTATGTTTTGTGGCACTCACCAAGCCCAATTACCAGTTATTGCTTTAAACATTAGTGAAAAGCCAATGATTCAATTTAAGCCTAACTTGGGAGGAACATTCTTCTAACTTATTTATGCTGGTCTGCAGACTGTTGGCACTAGCCTAAAGCAAGGTTGGAATGTTAATATGCCACAGCTACATGAGTATACCTAGGGAAATGCAAGCCAAGTGCAAGTCTAAAGGGTTTATACAATTTTCCATAATGGATTTTTATCTTGTTCTGTTTTTAATTATATTCTCAAAAAAAGAAGACACTGATACAGATGGCAATCAGATGACATGTTATAAGCCACATGTGATTACTGACAGGTTCATGTGAGATAACCAAACTTTAACTCAAATGTTGGTTGCTGAGTCTCAGATATGGGAAATGAGTCTCGGCAATTGTGGTATTAGAACCACATCTTTCTAAGTTCAGCCAGGAGGCATGGGCTGTTTCAATAAATTTGCAAATGCATCACATTTGATCATAGGCCTTTCCTCCTTGGGTTTCTTTCTCTACTCTCATAGACACAAAATCATTAGTTACTAATTTTGTCACAGCCAACCTTACTCTGAAATGTAAATTATTGACCTTGCCCTTCAGTGACACCAAATCACTTCTCAAGAGAAGTCATGTTTTCTATTTATAGAGGTGCCTATTGTCAACAACAACCATGTAAATACATAGCATATCTTAAGCTTTAAGAATATGAAATTGAATAAGAACCAAAGCATGAGACTTGAGATCCTGAAGTCAAAATCTGTACATGTAGTGCACAAGATTTGATCTAGCATCAGCCTGAACCTATCTTAACACCCAGCACTACTATTTCAACATAGTTTTTTCATTCTGAACTAATCACTGCATATGTGGTAGTCCTTACATATCAAAAATTGAATAAATTGTGACATCAGAAAAGTTGAGGATTCTGGGCAGTCTCTGAGCTTCTACCTCTGAAAGTCAAGGGAACATGACACTGTACTAGATTTGGTTTACAAATCTCAAAACTCTCTTACAAATTTACAAAGACTTTCCAGGAAGTAGGAGTGGTTAAATTTGACTATTTTAGGGTCCAGGAGGAGATTAAATAAGTGAGCAGACATAATCAAGAGGGAATATGGCAATCTAGAGGAGAAATGCCCCATTACAATTCTAGCCTGTTATTGCCATTTGGTACTGTGGACAGTGTAGCGATAATTCAGAATTTAAAAATAAGCAAACACCTTCTGCCTTTGTAGAGGAAATGGTATATAAGAAGAAGAATTTTAAAGGATAAATAGTAGTTATCTATGGAATGTTAGAATGAATAGGTTGATGGAGGGCATTCTAGGCAGAGGGACAACATCTACAGAAACATGTAAGAAACAAGTTTATAGCCGAAGAGTAGGGTTGAAGGGATGGGCTGGAGTCATGTCGTGGAAGACACCATAAGCCATCACAAGGAGCCTGGACTTAACATTTGAAGGTGGTAGGAAATTGCCAAAATGACATGAATTTATATAGGTTATTCTGGCAGTTGCCAACACGTTGGCATAGGGTGTGTGAAGGCATGGAGGAAAAGCTGGAAGTGGAAGATCAACTAGGACACTCTTAGGACTTCTGGAGGGACATGGTGGAGGTCTTAACTGGAAGAGGGGCAATTTGGAGAGAAAGGAAAAGATTTGAAGATGACTTTGGATGTAACAGGACTATAAACAAGAACTAGTGATTGATTGGATATGCAAGGTGAAGAATAGGGAGTTACCAAGAACTCTCAGGTTTCTGACAAGGATCTTGCCTCTTGTTGACACAGCAGAAAAGATGGTTCAGGTGAGAGGGTGAGCAGCAGAGTACTCGGCAGGTTGGGTTGTCTGTGGCTCAGCCATGTGAATGTATACAAGGACATAGGTTTTAATTTAGTTTGCCTTTGCAAGATGTAAATTTAAAGTTAATTAACTGAGTTCTATCAAACTGACAGCATTTCAAAGTAGAACACTTAAAAATTATATTATGTAAACTTTTCACTCAATTACATTTGTCAACCAGGATTTCTCACCCTTGGAATTGCTGATATTTTGAATGGGATAATTCTTTCTTGGGGAGGCCATTCTGTGCATTGTAGAATGTTTATCCTGGCCAGTTAACACCCTCCCCATCCAGTCATGACGATAAAAGACGTCCCCAGACCTTGCCAACTGTCCCCTAACAAGCAAAATCATCCTTGGTTGAGAATCACTATCTCAAACTAAATTAGTTCATTTTCATGAAAACAGTTCCAAACCATATACTAGCTACAATATTAAAATCTGAAAAATGCACACATTGTGCACTGTACCATAAATATGAATAGAATGGACTTCTACCAAATCGTAGTATCAACATGTTTGTAGCTAAAGAGTAGAGTTGAAGGGATGGACTGGAGCCATGTCACAGAAGCTACCATAAGCCATCATAAGGAGCCTGGACTTACCATATGAAGGTGGTAGGAAATGGGAAGTCTAGGCTCCTTCTGATTCAATAAATGAGGAACATTCTGGAAAAGTGATTTCATCCAAGGCTTGATCTCAATTGAATGTTCTGTGTGAAAGAGCACCAGAGTTGATCCTAATTGCCATGGATGACAAAGGCAAAGCAATTGACAGCTTGCCATTATTAAATTTGCTATTGAATCTGTCTCTACAGGCAAACATTATTGTAAGAATATCACTTTAAAGTCTTCAGTCAGACTGCCAATAAGGTTTATTAATCATGGTACCATGCCTGGCACTGGGAAAGGAACAGTTTAAAGAAAACATGGATCATACCCTAAGGGAGCTTACTTTGATCTAATTATCCAGAAACACCAAGTTAAGTTTTTCATAAGTAGAAATGGATGCACTACTCATAATTGCCTTAGCTTTAGCTTTGAATGATTTGTAGAAATACTGTGCCAATATGTCATGAACAGACATATGCCAAAGCCTCACCACTCTTCTTTTTCACCTAAATCTAGAAGGCACAGTATCTATTTGACCCTTCAGTAAAGTCTGTAACCAAAACCTGCAGGGTAACTGAATGCTGTCTATCTCTCAGTTTTACAATGAATCTAAAATAAGGCTGGCCACCAGGCTAGAGTGCACAGCCACTCATCCTGAAATTCCCCTTATTTTTGTGTCCATGATCTGTTTACATTTTGAAAATCTAAATTACATGATAATTATTATTTTGCTATGCACTCTTAGGCAATGTAAGAGCAACTTCAAATATCATTGCCCATGTTATAGCAATTTAGACACAGCTAATTACCACAGGAAACCAGGGCACACACCATTTCACATGAGTCCTGTTTTATTAGATGAAATTGTCAGGAGGGATAATGCAAAGTTGTATGATGTTGGTTATCAGACCACACACCATGTTATGGGACAGGATTTGTAATCGCTTAAAATATGTTCTTCTTCAGTTGTATTGGACATAATTTTGCACATATTGGCAGTGTTTCACAAAGAAGCCCAATCACTTTCAGTCTGCTTGGTCTCTAATAAATTTGTTTACTTTTCTAGAAAAGGATTGATAATTATTTGCAACTTTTAGAATGTCCATTTTGTAAATAAAACAAATCAAATATATTCATTAAAATTCCCCTGAATGCACTCTCAGTTATTTATAGGAACGTGAGACCTTGGTTCAGACTTTTAACTTTAGCTGTCTTTGTTGTGTTACTCTGCCTAGATCCAAGCATATTCATCTGCTTTCAGTAATAGATTAACTGCTCAGTTACTCCACCAAAGCCTTAGTTTGAGAGATGTTAGATAGGGCAATAAATTGACAAAATATACATGAACTTGTATCTAAAGCACCTGTGTAGCCAAACAAGGCTATATAACATTGCTTGGCCAGTCTCAAAAGTTATTTGCTCAGTCACTCAGTAAGCATTTTATTGAGATCTACACTGTACAATTTGAAGCAGTCAGGATTCTTCAATGAAAAAAAAGAGAGAGAGAAGTCCTTACCTTTGTGAAGTTCACATTCTAGTATGGCAGATAAGCAATAAGCAAAATAAATACGGAAACCCACATACTGTTAGAAATGGCAAGTGCTAAGAAAATTAATCAGTACAGTGTAAGGAGGCTAGAGGATGCCATGGCAGGGAGAGTGTGGTGCCGGTCAGAGTAGCCTCAGTTAGGGGGTGATATTCAAGGTGGACATCAAAGGAGATAAGGGAGTGAGCCACACCTAGGGAATAACATTCAGGTCATTCTCCTGTGACCATCACAGGAAAGCGTCAACACCAAGTCTTTAAGATTTGAAGGGCACTGGCATTCGAGAGAAGCAACAAAAAGCCAGTGAAACTGGAGTGGGTTGGAGTAGAGGGGAGAAGAAGATGAGTTCAGTGTTAGTAGTTCATTTTCCTTTTAAATTTGTAATTTTTTTCTAATTAAAAAAGTCAACTTTTTAAAAATATATCTTCTACTCAATTATATGTGCCATTGTGTTAAAATGGTAATTTTTAAATTCCCAGAAATTAAGTTTAGAAATAAAGCAAGCACCCCCAAGTGTAGTAACAACATTGGTAACAAAAGTAACTGAAAAGACTTCCTTCCAGAGCTTCTAAGCCAGGCATTTGCAGAACACTCTAAGTGCATCGGGCCCTTAGTTCTCAGTAAATTCCTATATGGCACAAACTCAATGTAAGTGGTGGAGTTTGCTGAATAATTTGCTAACTTACCTGAACCTTAGTTTTCTCATTGCTAAAAGATGATAATATAAGAAGCTACTTAGTTTTTCTATTTTAGTGTTTAAATGGCATAACACGGTTCTTGAACATGTAGTAAGTACTAAATAAATGTTAGTACTTATAATCATTGCTAGTTTATGATCAAGGCAGCAAGCCATTGATTTAAGCAAGCAAGTGAATGGAGGCAGTGAGGAAGGTGAAAGGGCCATCTCAAGGAAGGGCCCAGACACAAGAGAAAATTGCATGTTCTCCTGTTTGGACCTTCACGGATTAGCAAATGAGGGTGAAAATATACGCAGGGGCCAGATCATAAAGGGTGAAGTACACTAGGCTGAAGACTTTGGCCTGTATCTGCAATTTAAATATAAAATTATGAGTTTTTTATGAAATGTGGCAACATATTTAAGTTAAAAAAACTGATCGATGAACATTAAACATCAAAAAGCTTAAGTATTTAATCATTAATTCATTTGGCAAAATGTTATTGGGCCTAACATTGTCTTACTCACTGGCAAAATAAAAAATAAATACAATATCTTCTATTTCAAGTATAGGGATGGGGAAAAAATAAGGAGGGAAGCAGAGCATCTTTGTGGTACAGGTTATTTTCTAAATAATGATAAGTATGGGGCTCCATGGGATACCACAGAGGTAGCATCTTACCCAAACAGGGGGATGGAGAGGGGTTGAGCAGAGACAGTTCTCCCATAGGCAAGTAGGTATTGGGCAGGTGAACGGAGGCAGTGAGGAAGCTGAAAGAGTCATCACAAGGAAGGGCCCAGACACAAGAGAAAATTGTGTATTCTCCTGTTTGGACCTTCATGGATTGGCAAATGAGGGTGAAAATATATGCAGGGGCCAGTTCACAAAGGGTGAGGTACACCAGGCTGAAAGACTTCGGCCTGTATCTGCAATACGGGGACATGTAGTTACTTTAAGCACGAGAGTTATACGACAAAATTTGCGTTTTGGAATGATTACCATGATTGCAATGTGAAGAGTAGTTTAGAAGTGGCCAGATGCAACCAGATGTGGATGTAAGTTAATATTTAGTGTATTTAGTGAGAGAAACACAGATCTCATTGTGATCTATCTAATTATGATCTATTATGTAGAGAATATTGATGTGTCTTTGTTATGACACGTTATTATTTGAGGAGGGGGGAGAAGATCAACAATAATTGTACCAAAGAAGAAAGACAAAGCCAACTCATTTCATTTTCAGAAAAATTCCTAGGTCAACTGATTACTCTCTGTGGAATCTCACATCTATCAAGATTGAGATCACTGCAAGTTTCTTTGTTTTTAATCTCAGGAGCCATTAGATAAAAAAGCAAAATTTTAAACACGAAGTATTTCATAATCCTTCCTCATGATTTTTCCATTGAACATTATTTCTTGAAAACATGGATTTATAGCCTATATATTGAACCATGAATGATCTGCCAGGTCGTATAACTGATATGCTGGTCCCGACAAATAAACAACTGAGAGGAAATATAGGAAAGGAAAACTTAGGTTTCAGCAAGTTAACAACGTCGGGAGAAAAACCATTCAGTCATGATTGTTCAAACAGAATCTCATTGGCATTACATTGTGATTGAGGTTTTGAAGCTCCCACAGACTATACTTCCACAACTGTAATTTTTTAGGTAATTTTGCTAAAATCCCTTCATTTCACCTGAATTACCCAGGCAATTATAGAATTACAGTTGTAGGGATTTTTCTTTTGTTTGGGGGGACTATTTTGCCCAAATTACTTGAAAGCTCTGCCTGAAGGTACTATCTAAACAAAATTATCCTTTGTCCCACCTTCTTCGGTTTGTTCTAGAATGACCTTTCCTCTCGTGTTCCTCGTGGGATGATACTTGGCTGTTGTATTTAAAAATATACAAAAAATATGTAAATGCATTCTTAGCAAATTTTTAAATAATTTAGTGTGGAAAGACTAAAGTCAGATTTTTTTAAAGAGTCCCCTTAACTGTTTTCCTCAATCCGTTCCAGCCCCTTTCTCTCCCGACGTGTAGAAACACCACCGTAGTGAGCATACATTTAAACGTTTCTCTTTGTATTCAAGCACACACATACATCACACACACACACATACCATATTTATTTATTTATTTTTAAATACAAACATATGAGACAATGAAGGGCTGTAACTAAGACGTCAGCCTCCAGACAATGATTTGTTACCCATTAATGGTGTGGCCATGGGAACTTACTTAACCTTTCTGTGTCTCAGTTTCCTCATTTATGAAATTGGGATGATGACACTATGTAACTTGCAGTGTTGTTATGAAAAGTCACTATTTTGCTACATTTAAAGCCCTTGAGACAGTACCTGATAGTACTCAATGAATATAAGCTACTATTATTATTATTATTGTGATTTTCTTAAATGCACTGTTATTTTTACATATACTTATTATCTGTGACTTGCTTCCTTGTTTAAAAATGTCTTGGAGATTTTGCCTCATCAGTACATAGACCTTTTTTAATCTCCTGTATAATATTCTATATATGGTTCATTTAACCATTCCCCTATTGATGGACATTTAGTTTGTTAACCAAATTGTTTTTTGTTTAATTTTGTTTTGCTATTTTGAGCACTGCTTGAATGAAAATCTTTATGTATATGAGTAACTATTTTTCTCAGGTAGATACTAATATGTGCAAGCCAGGATAGGAAGATATAGATATACTTTATTTTAATAGATATTGCCACACTGACTTTCAAGAAGCCTATATCAATTTATACTTCTATGTTTTATGAGGATATAAATTTCACCAAATCCTTGGCGATACATTCTTTTTTTAAACACGTGAATGATTTTGATCTCATTTTAGATTTAATCTGCATCTCCCTAACTGATAGTAGACTTGAGCATCTTGTAGCTGAGACCTTTATGGGCAGAAGCTAGTCATACATAATTCTGGCAGGAATGAACTAGGTGTAAGCAAGAACAAAAAAACACCCAGAATGATTTGAATATGAATGATGGG
Source organism: Macaca thibetana thibetana (assembly GCF_024542745.1). NCBI lineage: Eukaryota > Metazoa > Chordata > Mammalia > Primates > Cercopithecidae > Macaca > Macaca thibetana. Next base: position 76,959,936 of record NC_065588.1, on the reverse strand, counting down.
GACAGTATTAGACATAAGGTTATTGAGGCCAGCTGGGAGTGAAAAGTGAAGGTCCTTGTAAGCCATTGTAAAGTATTTGCTATTAATTTTGAGCAAAAAAGTGACATAATAGAGAATAAGTACTGCTTGGGATGGGCTTTGAATGCTTGGTGTGGGTTTATTCAAATAGAGTGGAGGAAGGACATTCTACACTGAGGGAATAAAACTGAGAGATTATGGAAACATGAAAACATGCTGAAATCAAAAGCATAGTGTTGCTTCTATGTTAAAGATTAATATTAGGAAATAGCATTGGACCTACCTGCCTGTATGTGGGAAGCGCTTTGCATGATACAGGATGTTTTCATTTTCATTGCTAGAAATTGAAAAATATGTATGGGGTAATGCATTTATTGGGTACATTCTGAGCCAGGTTTAGTACTTCTCACTTTACACGGGTAGTCCATATAAACCTAAATGACTTCTATGAAGGAGATGTTTTGTTGGTTTGTTTGTTTGTCTCACTTTGTCGCCCAGGGTGGAGCACAGTGGCAGGATCTCAGCTCAACACAAGCTCCACCTCCCGGGTTCACACCATTCTTCTGCCTCGGCCTCCCGAGTAGTTGGGACTACAGGCACCCACCACCATGCCCAGCTAATTTTTTGTATTTTTGGTAGAGACAGGGTTTCACCGTGTTAGCCCAGATGGTCTTGATCTCCTGACCTCGTGATCTGCCCGCCTTGGCCTCTCAACTGGGATTACAGGTGTGAGCCACCGTGCCCGGCCCTGAAGGAGATGTTATTAATGCCATTTTGCATATATGGGAACTGAGGCTCAGGGAAATGAAATAACCTTCTTACAGCAGTAACCTTTGACCTAAGCTTTAAAGTCAGCCCTCTTAAGATGAGCTAAACAAACACTGGATGAGTTCTGTGCACTGTGTTAGGTATCAGGGATAAACCATCGATGCAGCAAGGTCCTTGCCCTCAAGGACAGTGTCTATCATAGCTGTGCTCTTTCTACTCATCAATACATTTTAAGCAAGGGCATGCAAATACCACGCAACTCAGCCAGGGGTGGTGGCTCACACTGTAATCCCAGCACTTTTGGAGACTGAGACAGGAGGATCACCTGAGGTCAGGAGTTCGAGACTAGCCAGACCAACATGGTGAAACACCGTCTCTACTAAAAATACAAAAATTAGCCAGGCATCATGGCATATGCCTGACGTCCCAGCTACTCAGGAGGCTGAGGCAGGAGAATAGCTTGAACTCAGGAGGGGGAGGCTGCAGTGAGCCAAGACCGTGCCACCACACTCCAGCCTGAGCAACAGAGCAAGACTCCATTTAAAAAAAAAAAAAAAAAAAAAAAAGCAAAGCAACTCTGGCTGGAATAGGTAGAAGCATTTAGACAAGAGAGAAGCTGGAGGAAATCCAGGCAAGAAATCATAAGAAATAAGAGGGAGGAGAGGATGAGATGCAATTGTGGTAATTGACCCATTAATATCAACTAGTATTGGTGGTTAATTAGATGTAGGTTAAGGGAAGATGTCCCCAGGAGGACCCAACTTGGGTGGCTGCATGACTAGTGATAGCAGGAAGTAGAAAAGAGGGTTGAAAATAATCTTTGGAGGTTAGAGCCAGTTAAAGCGTTTAAAATAAGCAAAAAATCTTAGTATAAATCAATGGTGACAAAAGCAAAGAATATTCTGTGGGTGTACATTTAATTGGAAAAGACATTTATATGCACAGCTACAGAGATATTGGACAGTAAACCTGAAATAGGCTTTAAATTTTGACTTCTCCTGCAAGAAAGCATCTGCAATGTTGAATCTCTGCAATTAAATTAAATGTTAGGCCGGGCGCGGTGGCTCAGGCCTGTAATCCCAGCACTTTGGGAGGCCGAGGCGGGCGGATCACAAGGTCAGGAGATCGAGACCACGGTGAAACCCCGTCTCTACTAAAAATACAAAAAATTAGCCGGGCGCGGTTGTGGGCGCCTGTAGTCCCAGCTACTCGGGAGGCTGAGGCAGGAGAATGGCGTGAACCCGGGAGGCGGAGCTTGCAGTGAGCCGAGATCGCGCCACTGCACTCCAGCCTGGGCGACAGAGCGAGACTCCGTCTCAAAAAAAAAAAAAAATTAATTAATTAATTAATTAAATGTTATAGCTATTATTAATGTTTTATTATTCATGGTACACATCAACATAAATGTCCATGCCATTTTACACTTTACAGGAAACACATTTGACAGTGCCAGGCTCAGACAACTTCTGCCCAGATTTGCTGTATTTCCCTCTGATGTTTTATATTAAATTGCCTGGACTTCTAGGATTATAAAACAGGCTAGATATTTGAAGTATATCTTTTGAAGGGTTTGGTTGAATAATTTCAGCAATCTATTGTTGTCTTATGACACCACTTGAAAAACTGTGATATCTGTGAGCTCGGTAGAGTAAGATACTTACAGAAAAAAAAAAAAAAAAAAAAAAAACTATTCTGATTGACTGGAATTCTAGGAGATGTCATTGCCCATAATACTTGCTGTCATCTTGGAAGAGGAGATAGGATGATGTACTCCTTGCTTAGGGGAGTAAGATTTCTCAAAAACTTCCTATAGGCTAAGCCTTTTTCTAGGTTTCAGAATCTTTTATAGAACCCCCTAACTTCAGCCCTGTTTCCATCACTGTAACAGCCCACCTGTTATAAAAGTCAGGGAAAGTGATTTGAAGGGTGGGCCTTGTTATTTATTCTGAGGAATCTCAGTCAGTATCCCAGTACATAACACTGCTTCATAAACATTTTAAAGTCCTCATCTGATTCTGGCTACTCTTTCTAAGCTAGTTTCACATTTAAAACCAGGCTGAATCATCCCTGGGATTCTGCAGTGGCAGAAGGAGATAATGTCCCATGGCACGAGGTCTGCCCTTAGGGTCTTGGCAGAATTGCAGAGTGGGCAAAAATGACTTAACTACCCTCAAACCTAACTGTTTCAAACCTTTCTTATCACTCAGATCTCTCCTTCCTTTCCCCTTCTTCATGCTGGCAGTGATGCATTCTCTAATAAAACCCCTTCCCTTCCTGGCTATTGATTTTTTTGAAAAAATTATTAAATAACATTTAGGGTTTATAGGTATACAATCATATTATCAGCAAATAGTGGCAGTTCGAGTTCCTCTTGACTGATTTGGATGCCCTTTCTTTCTTGTTTGATTGCTGTGGTGAGGACTTCCAGTACTATGTTGAATAGAAGTGGTGAAAGTGGGCATACTTGTCTTGTTCCAGTTCTCAGAGGAAATGCTTTCTACTTGTCCCCATTCAGTATAATGTTGGCTGGTGGTTTGTTGTAGATGGCTTTTATTACCTTGAGGTATGTCCCTTCTATGCCAATTTTGCTGAGGGTTTTAATCAAAAAGTGATGCTGGATTTTGTCAAAAGCTTTTTCTGCATCTATTGAGATGATCATGTGATTTTCATTTTTGATTCTGTTTCTGTGGTGTAGCACATTTATTGACTTATGTATGTTAAACCATCCCTGCATCCCTGATAAGAAACCCACTTGATCATGGTGGATTATCTTTTTGTTATTGGATTTGGATTTGGATATGTTGTTGGATTTGGGTAGTATTTTGTTAAGGATTTCTGCATCTATGTTCATCAAGGATACTGGTCTGTAGTTTTATTTTTTTGTTATATCCTTTCCTGGTTTTGGTATTAAGGTGATACTGGCTTAGTAGAATGATTTAGGGAGGATTCCCTCTTTCTCTATATTGTGGAACAGTGTTAATAAGATTGGTACCAATTCTTCTTTGAATGTATGATAGAATTCAGCTGTGAATCCATCTGGTCCTGGACTTTTTTTTTTGTTGGCAATGTTTTTTATTACCATTTCTGTCTCACTGCTTATTATTGGTCTGTTCAGAGATTCTATATCTTCCTGGTTTAATCTAGGAAAGTTGTATATTTCCAGGAATTTATCCATCTCCTCTGGGTTTTCTAGTCTGTGTGTGTAAAGGTGTTCATAGTAGCCTTGCATAATCTTTTGTATTTCTGTGGTATCAGCTGTAATATCTCCTGTTTCCTTTCTAATTAAGCTTATTTGGATCTTCTCTCTTTTTGTTAATCTCACTAATTGACTATCAATTTTATTTGTCTTTTCAAAGAACCAGATTCTTGTTTCATTTATCTTTTATATTTTTGTTTCATTTCATTTAGTTCTGCCTGATCTTAGTTTTTATTTTCTTCTGCTGGATTTGTGTTTGGACTGTCCTTGTTTCTCCAGTTCTGTGAGGGCTGACCTTAGATTGTCTATTTGTGCTCTTTCAGACTTTTTGATGTAGGCATTTAATGCTATGAACTTTCTTCTTAGCATCACTTTTGCTGTATCCCAGAGGTTTTGATAGATTGTGTCACTATTATTATTCAGTTCAAAGATATGTAAATTTCTATCTTGATTTCATTGTTGACCCAACGATCATTCAGGAGAGATTATTTAATTTCCATGTGTCACAGAATCCTTGGGGTGTCACTTTTCTGGCTAGAAACCTCTATGTCCAGTGATGCCTTTGCCCAAATATTGCTTGGGCCTGCTGGGCTCATTCCACACATTCAGCCTGGCAGGTTGTGCTCAGCTTGTGCTACTCACCTGGATCCCATGCCTACCAGGGGCAAGCCAGGTGCAGAGTGGTGAGGAGTGTATGAGCAAGCAAGCATGGAGTCCAGCCACTGCACAGAGCCAGGCATGCTGGCTGCAGCAGGGTGGGCAGCTCTAGGCATTGGCACAGGGGCTGGCTCCCTAGAAGGCTGTGGCTGGACCAGGTATACCACAAACAGTTTCCGTGCCTGGCACCAGGGACTGCAATGGTGCCTGGAAGCTTGGAGTAGCCAGGAACTGCAAAGCCCCAAAGAGGGTGTCATAACCCCAGCTCAGGGAGCTCTTAGGTCTGGGATCCCCAAAGGGCCATAGCTCTTCTCTCCTTCTCTCTTCTCTCCTTCTCATCACCCACAATGTTATGAGCAAGGGGCATATTTGAGCCCTTGTTGTGTTACAGCTCTTTCAGCCCTGCCATTTGGCAGGTCCCAAGTTCTTGTCCTATCTCCAGGAAGAATGAGGTATATAGACAAGTGGAGAGTGAGCAAGGTGAAGAGGTACTTTATGAGCAACAGAACAGCTCAGAAGAGACCCACGGTGGGTAGCTTCTCTCTGCAGGCAGGTTGTCCCATCGTTTGTTCAGCTCTCAGCAGAGAAGAGACCCACAGTGGGTAGCTCCTCTCTGCAGATAGGTCGACTCATCATCTGTGTGAGTCTGGCTAAGTCTGAGGTTTTTATGGGCTTCAGAGGGGAGTAAGTGCGTGCTGATTGGTCCATAGGCAGGCCAAGAGAAAGCACCATAAGTTCTCACTCCAGTCTGCCAAACAGGCAGCCCAGCCCCTGGGCTTCAGGCTGTCCCTGGCTTGAAGGTGGGGCTTCACCAGGAATCCACCCCTTTCCACCCAGGAGTCTGCCTGCCTCCTGCCACCATTAACCTGCCATCCTTGATGCCCATGATGCCCTGGCTCTTTGTGCTGAGAGACACCTACAGTCCTGTGCTGAGCCACCCTTAGGCCCCCTCGACTTTCCTTCCTGATGTGGTTTGGCTGTGTCCCCACCCAAATCTCATCTTGAATTGTAGCTCCCATAATGCCCATGTGTTGTGGGAGGGACCCAGTGGGAGATAATTAAATCATTGGGGCAGTTACCCCTTTTATTTTTAGTGTGTGTGTGTGTGTGTGTGTGTGTGTGTGTGTGTGTGTGTGTGTGTGATAGAGTTTCACTCTTTCGCCCAGGCTGGAGTGAAGTGGCACAATCTTGGCTCACTGCAAGCTCCACCCCCTGGGTTCAAGCAATTCTCCTGCCTCAGCCTCCTAAGTAGCTGGGATTCCAGGTGCCTGCCACCACACCCAGCTAATTTTTGTATTTTTAGTAGAAACAGGGTTTCACCATGTTGGCCAGTCTGGTCTCAAACTCCTGACCTCAGGTGATCCACCCACCTCAGCCTCCCAAAGTGCTAGGATTACAGACATGAGCCACTGCACACAGCGCCCCCATATTGTTCTTGTGGTAGTGAATAACTCTCACAAGATCTGATGGTTTTATAAGCGGTTTCCCATTTCACTTGGCTCTCATTCTCTCTGTCTGCTGCCATGTAGCTTTGCACTTCCTTGCTTTCTGCCATGATTGTGAGGCCTCCCCAGCCATGTGGAACTGTGAGCCAATTAAACCTCTTTCCTTTATAAACTACCCAGTCTCAAGTATCTCTTTATTGGCAGTGTGAAAACGAACTAATACTTTGGGCTCATCAGTGCCCAAAGTCTACGGGGGGCTGAGGTGTCAGGGGGTTGGCTTGGCAGTGCTCCGCTGAGTGCACACACGCCCGGCCTGATTGCAATAGTGCCTGCACTTGGCATCAACTTTGCTCTGAAATATGAGCAGGCACAGGGAGCTGGGAGAGGCCAGGCAACAGGAGCAGGAACTTCTGAGCCTGCAAGGGGAGAGTGGCTTCCTGGGTCCCTGAGAATGCAGAGATGCCTGGGTCTGCACCTGCAGCTGGGCAACTGCCACTGAGCCCAAGAGGGTGGGGGTCTCTCCAATTTGGAAGGAGTGGGGCTTCCGCATGTTGCTGACTCCCACTGGCTCCCTAAAGTCCACAGCCCTGCAGCATCTCCCCCACTATAGCTGGTGTCTTCGCAGTGTCCACTCCAGACTGGCTGCAGCTGCCATCACATGTATTTGCATTGCTATCCTATTTTAAGAAATTGCCACAGCCACCCCAATCTTTAGCAACCACTGCTGTGATCAGTCAGCAGTCATCCACATAAAGACAAAACCCTCTATCAGCAAAAAGATTATGATTTACTGAAGGCTCAGATGATCGTTAGCATTTTTAACAATAAAGTATTTTTAATTAAAAAAGAAAATTTACCAGGCACTACTATGCACTGTGCGCATGTGCAACATCTTATGTCTTGGGTGACTTATTATCTTGGTTTGCCCAGGTCTGATGCATTTCCTGGGACTTTCAGTGCTAAAACCGGAACAGTCTCTATCTGAGAGGGGAGAGGTCATTTCCAGAGGTCACACTGTTAATAAGCAACTTGTCTAAGATTCAAATCCAGATCCTCCTGACCCCAATCCCTGGCCTTTCTGCCCTGGCACTCTGGCTCTGCTAAGGCTTTGGTGGTTTAAGAAGTCACAGTAAATTTTAGTGACTAAGATGTATTTACATTTTGTAAGTGGAGCTGTAATGGGGTGAGTGTGGGGTAGGTAGTTCTTTGTGGATATGTAGGGGAAGGTGATGATCACCACTTCCACAACCCTCCCCTATCCTAATGCAGACCTGAAGGCAAATAATGAGAACTGGCAGTCACAACACTCTGCTTAGGAATATTTACATTTCTAAGCCTTTGCTCATTGTGGGTGTAGTGTCACAGCGTGTCAGGGGTTGGGAGAGCATGGGGGTGCACAGCCTGCATCTCAGAGACAAACCAGTGTGAATCACAGTTGGGAAGGGTTCTCTATTATCCCTGCTTCCTGGGTGAAACCCACCACTCAAGAATTAGCAGACTGATTTAAAGGTATCATTTTCGAGGAATATTTTCCCAGGCAGCTTTGTTCAGTTTTTCAGACCTCTAAAGCTCACATTTGTACTCCTGAAGGGGTGTGTGTGTGTGTGTGTGTGTGTGTGTGTGTTTAATCTTCATTCCAACAACCATCAGGACTTTTCTCCTCTTTTGGTGCAGACGTCAAGGATCGAGCAGTTACTATAAAGCATTACCACCAGGATGTAGTAGCTGCGTTTCTTTCCAATTTTAGTCTCCAGATCTGAAAGGTGGGCTGAGATCAACGGAATGTTAGGTTTGTGAATATCTGATTGCTAGAAGGCACTGATCTTTTTGTAAAGCTTTTTTGCTGGTTTTCAGTTTTCTGCCCCCAGGCTTACTGATAATGCTCTGCATTCTCCACTTTCATGATTCAAAAATTCTTCTACTTCTAACTGCTCTCACAGGATAAGAATATGTATAATTATATACACTTTTTTTCCATTAACCTCCTTGCTCTTTTGTGGTGTTTAGTCATTTGATGATTTTCCCCTCTCAAGTTCCCTCACATTATGCATGCTCCTATCAGGTAAATCTCCTGCATGTACCTTCTTTACCTAACAGAGCATGACACTGTTGAGGGACTGAGAGGAACAGTTTTCATGAATAACTAATGATCATTTGTAATTAGCATATCAATTGTATGAATGGAAATGATGCCACTAAATTACTTGAGGATGATTAACGGCAGTGGATTCACCTAAGTAGTTTTAAACATTCTTCCAACAAGCCCCATACACTATTAATTTACTTGGTAAACTTTTGCTTCCCAAATAATATAAAGAAAACTTCTACCTACACCAAAGGTAAAATCATATTTTGTTGCTGTTGTTGTCTGTGAACATCTGAAGCCCTAAGCAACACTATCACCAAGAAAATAGTTCAACAAAGAACTGACATTTGTTGGACGTTTTGTAAATTCCAGGCACTGTTCCAAGTGCTTAGTGTATGTTAAATGTAATGCTCATAATAATCCTATAAACTAAGTACACTATGATGCATAATTTACAGGCAAGGAAAGTGAAGCTTTGAAATATTAAGCAGCTTGTCTGTGTTCACAGAGCTGGTAAGGGAAGCTCAGATTTAAACCTAGGCAATACTGGTTCCTTAGCCTATGAGACTTTATATTTTATATTGATGTTATATTCATTGACTAAGTATTTATTGAGTTCATAATAAATGCTGGACATAGAGATAAATAAATTAGACTCATCCTCCTCTTGGACAGTCTAGTGGCAACAGAATGATGGTGAACTGATAAATTATAGTGCAGTTGTGATAGACATTAGCATAAAGCAAGAACAAAGTACTATGGGAGGTCATTAGCACATTTTTCCAAAAGATAAATGTGATACTTTTAATACTTTTTCCACTTTTCTTAATCAAAAAAGACTATATTTAGAACAGGAAAATTAACATATTTGAAAAAAGGGAAAGATAAAACATCATAAAATTCTTTTCTGAATAATGTATACTATATTTTTTCCTTTACTGTACATACATATTTAGGATGGTTTAATTTATAAATGAGGCACAGTAAGAGATTAACAACAACAATACTAGAACAATTATAACAATGTACTACAATCAAAGTTATGTGAATGCGATGTCTCGTTCTCTCTCTCAAAATATCCCATTGTGCTGTACTCACCTATTTTTGGACGTTGATTGACCATGGGTAACTGAAACTGTGCATAAGGAGGCATTACTGTATATCATGTAGCTAATTCAAAGATATTTCTTTCTTAATTAAATGCCCAATCAGCATTGCTTTTATTTAATGATCAAGAATGCCAAAAAGTAGAGCTACATCAAGGCAAAATCATAAGATTTCCCTCATCTAACCAACACCTTTTTTCTGTAGTAAGGTTGTAGAGAAACCCTTAAGATGACATTTACTATTTTGGTTAGTTCTATTTGGGTTCAGAGTAGTATGTCCAAACACAAATCTACATGTCAGAGACTGGATGGTTGAATCAGAGTTTTGTATTTATATATTCCTAGGTCATATTGCTACAGATCTTAATATGGCAAGGCTGGGAACAGCTTAGGTCTCTATATTTAAAAACTTCTTCAGTTGACTTCTATGTACATCAAAGGTTTAAGAGTGACTGGCCTAAACATCTCTATGAGTAAGGAAAACTGCCAATGTGATACTTACTTTTTTTTATTATTTTATTTAAGATTAAGGATTGGTAGGTAAGAGCCTAGACTCTAGAAACAGATAAAGCTCCTTGCAGGTTGATCTGTTCCACTTACTACCTGGTGACCTAGGACACATTTCTTAATCTTTTCATTACCTTTTTAACAGATATGTTGCAAGGATTAGATAGAATGAACAGAAAACAGCCTTTTACTTAATAAATGGTAAATAAAAACTACAGTATACATATACACACATGCATGTTTACACACATTTATATGTATGAGCACACACACACTTAAAATGACAGTAAAAGACCTTCATGGAACAAAAGTAAAACTATCATAAGAAAAAAATAATCACTGTTATATGTGGGAAAGGAATAGGTCTTTGCTTGGTTATGCTGGGACTTTTCAAAGTTGAGAATCAGGCCAGGCTCAGTGGCTCACGCCTGTAATCCCAGCACTTTGGGAGTCCGAGGCGGGCAGATCACGAGGTCAGGAAATCGAGACCATCCTGGCTAACACGGTGAAACCCCGTCTCTACTAAAAATACAAAAAATTAGCCTGGCGTGGTGATGGGCGCCTGTCGTCCCAGCTACTCGGGAGGCTGAGGCAGGAGAATGGCTTGAACCCGGGAGGCGGAGCTTGAAGTGAGCCGAGATTGCGCCACTGCACTCCAGCCTGGGCCACAGAGCGAGACTCCGACTCAAAAAAAAAAAAAAAAAAAAAAAAGACAAAAGTTGAGAATCATAACCCCCTAATCCTAATAGTAGTGAGCCCTTCAGGTAGCCCCATGCCACTCCTTCACTCCAGCTCACACCTTTCAGCTAGGAGTAGACAGATGTTTTCCTCGCCATTAGTTCCTATCCTTTGACATCACACAAAAATGACACTCCATGTATTTCATTTCTGGATTAGTTAAGCTAGAAAATTAGCATGGGGTTGTTGAAAGAGCAGTCATCAAGAAAAATGAGTTCTAATCCAGACCTACAACTAACAGACTTATAAAATGGAGTAAGTTATAGCCAGTCTTGGGGTCTGTTTCCTTATGTATTAAGATATAAGGACATAAATGAGATTGTTTCTAAAGGTCTTTTTAGGTAACATGTTCTGTGTTTCTGAGCTATCTAATTCACTAAGGTATAATTACCTAATACCCTTGATGTCCTTTACTGCAGATGATGATAACATCATTTGGCCTTTAATCTAAAGGAATGACTGATGTTATTTAGGAGTCTATGCATAAACCTGGCTGTAAATATTCCTTGAATAACCACAAGGTCTAGTCAACTCTTGTTGTCCAACAAAGTATTTAAGTAACTTACCCATAAGAAAACTGGATCAGGATGATGTCTATGTAATTCCCACAGAGAAAAACCTGCCTAAAAACTTGGCCAGTTGATGACTGATGGTACACAGATAGCATGATTGCTTCCCTGGGCAGGCATTGCTTCCATCTGAGATCTAGCCAGGGTCAAAATTTAACCCTCTATGGAAGTGGGAGAGAGAGAGAGCACATGTCATGAGCAAATTCATGTATGTAGTGCAATTCAAATTCTCCCTTATAAGGGATGATCCTTAATCAACCAGGAAATTGAGCATACCAGAAATAAGCTGCCATTTTGATATCTCACAGTGTATACGAATAGAAAAACTGTTGAATGATCAGAATGCAGCCATGTTTAAAACTTGGTTGAGTCTGGGCGCAGTGGCTCATTCCTGTAAACCCAGTGCTTTGCAAGGCTGAGGCAGGCAGATCACTTGAGCCCAGGAGCTCGAGATCAGCCTGGTCATTGTGGCAAACCCTGTCTTTACTAAAAATACAAAAAGTAGCTGGGCATGGTGGTGGGCACCTGCAGTCCCAGCTACTCGGGAGACTGAGGCACAAGAATTGCTTGAACCTGGGAGATGGAGGTTGCAGTAAGTCAAGATCGTGCCATTGCACTCCAGCCTGGGTGACAGAGCAAGACTTCATCTCAAAACAAAACAAAGAAAATAAAACCTTGGTTCATTTTCCAGACATTGATTTGCTAAACTTCAATCAAATTAACTAACTTGAAAGCTGCCTAGAGCTTACTGCTGTATGAGATTGCTGATGAAACATGTATGCCTTTGGTTATTTACTGAGCTATTTTTTCCCCAGCTTCCTAAATGAAAATATATTTATTTGTATATCAATATTATAGCAAATCCAGTTCGTATGGTTTTTCTATCAGTTTAGTATTTTATTAGTTTGTATTTATCGTAATACAACTATTTGAGGCTCTCTCTCTCTCTCTATATATATATATGTATATATATATATATGGAAAGGAGCCTTCAAATAGTTGTATATGATAGTATACAACTATTATATATAACTAATGTATATAATTGTGTGTGTGTGTGTGTATATATATACTTTTTTTTGGGGGGGGGACAGAGTCTCGCTCTGTGTTGCCCAGGCTACAACGCAGTGACACAAACACGGCTTCCTGCAGCCCCGACCTCCTGGGTTCAAGCCACTCTCTTGGTTCAGCATCCCAAGTAGTTGGGACCACAGGCACATGTCACTCTCCCCAGCTATTTAAAAAAAAAAAAATTTTTTTTAGAGATGGGGTCTTGCCATGTTGATCAGGTTGGTCTTGAACCCCTGGGCTCAAACAATCCTCCTGCCTCAACCTCCCAAATGGCTGGGATTACAGGCATGAGTCACTGTGCCTGACCTCATATTAATTTTTATGTTTATTGTTAAAAGACTTATCAGCTAAAGATAGAAGCATTTTCAGGATGGTAATGTTGAGTCTTCATAGTGCATTTTAATTTTAATTCATTTCATGTATGCTCATGGCCAGCCTAGGCACAATTGTGGGGTAGGTAACGTTTCTTTTTAGGAGTTTTTATGTTTTAGGCTATACTTTTCTTTGGTCAAAATATTTCCTGGGAACCTACTATACCCTCAGGCTGTTCTCATCACTCCTCACCTTCTTAATAAAATCCAATTTTACCAGATGTCCATTGCAAGAACTTGTTAAATTAATTTATGCTAATGCAGTAGGTACAACAAAACTCTTAAAGCAAGGGAATAAAACTTAAAAATATAGAATTTCAGGTTTTAAATGGAAGAGGGGGTTTCACTTTAAAATAAGAAGTATTTTTAGAGCTCTTAAGTCATATAAGAACCACCTTCTCAGCCTATGTAGAAAGCTAGTGCTACAAGTTTTCAGTGATTGCTCAAACTTACACTGGTTGTTATAAAAGACACCTCCAAATCAGGAGTGCTTGTATATACAGCTTTGATAAAAACAGCTTAACTGTTTATAAATAATCTATCACATTTCAAAATATGTCTTAAATATTTAGCTAGAAATGATGCATATTTTCATTAAGAGTGAGACATACACTAAGTCAAAAGCAAGAATAGATGCTAAACCTTCAGGGCTCAAGGAATACTTGTGAAGGGCTTGCACATCAACATTTATACACTAGCTGAATAGATCTTTTGGCTTCTTTTTATTCATGCAACAAGACTTCTGTAACAAGATGGTTTGATTTCTTGTTTTTACCTTAAAAGGGAAAGAAGGAAGAAGAGAAAATTGCCTTATCCTTCTTACAAAGTTATACCGACGGACTGAAAGCACTCCAGAGATAAATAATAAGTTAAGGAGACAAGCATATGCACTCAAAAGTATTTACAAAGTAGGCAAAGCTAGTGGGGGAAAAAAGGCCACAAAAATAATCCTTAAGACAGTTTATCCTTCTGAAAACAACTAAAAAGCAAAGTTGAGGAGTGTTTGAAATAAAAATTTTTGAAGCATGCTTATATTTCTTAATCTCTTTCTAAAGCTCACTTCTTAGCTGCTTAATGATATAATTTGTGGGATGTTAGTAAAGCATTTCAGTAGTACAAGTAAGGAACTGTGACACTGCCCAGATCTCTCACAGTGACTCTGTATCCTGGTGGGAAAGACAGTAGAACCAAACCAAGAGACCTGTTGACTCTGCTGAGCCTTAAAGAGAATCTGAGTCCTTGTCTAAACTGAAGATAAAGCATGAAGGCAAAATTTCTGGAATTGGCAACTGTGGGGTCCACTTTTGATACACTGTTAACTGTGTGGGAGAGGGCAGAGCAGGGACTGGAAGAGGATAACCTTGATGGTTTTGCAGGGCCTGGTATGTGGTACACCAGCCAGCCATGTTTCTCTCAACTCCTCACCACCGCAGTGAGGGCCTAATGGCCCACACACATTAGTACCACAGCTCTCCTGTGGCAACTGAATTGCAGACACAGTGCCATAACAGAGATAATGAGCCTCTAAAGGTCTGACCTAGAATCTCAACCCTATTAAATAAAAGCAAATAGAACAAAAGCCACAAAGAAGTCTACAGATAGATGATCTGGCCTAGAAAATGGGTGAACCATTATTATTAAAACATAAAAACATGTAAGTTTTAATATTAAAAAAGAAATTAGAGAAGGGTAGATAGACGACCAAATCACCAAGTTCTCCTTTCAAAGGAAAATTCTATGCATTAACAAATCATCGTGGGACCAGTTATAAAGAAATTATAAACATACGGAAAATAGGGTTTATATTGCACGATGCTGTCAAAGTTTACCTTTCATGTTTTCTCAAGAAATGTAGTAGACTATAATTCATAGAATAAATGCTCAATAAACATATTAGTTAAGTGACTAAGCCAATGATCAAATGATCCCTTAAGTCTCCCAATCTGCAGTAGAAATTACGAATCTGAAGGTATAAGTCAAGGGTGCTTAAGATTTCACTTCCTTTTTTTTTCCGTAACTCAATTTAGTGTCCATTTTGAGTTTCCCTTCTGCTTGGATTGTGAAAATGTAATGTCAAGCAATTGAGGGTGGCCCTCTCTGCCTCTTCAGTGTGACTCTTAGGTGTTCTGACACTCTTTAAGCTTATCTCAGTCTCCATCCATCACACTGCACTGTGATTTTTTTTTTCTCTGTACTTTACCCAAGAAGCAAGGCAAAAAGGCCTTGGCAGTTCAATCCTGTAAATTAAGGGTTCTGTCATTTGCCCTGGTGATCAGCTCAGAGGCGCAGGAGCCAGGGTCTCCTTATTTAGGGTCCTATAAAGTCTAATTATGACTTTCTTCTTTTTGCTTCTCCATCATCCCAACCTGGAGACTCTTCAGAAGACTGGGAAAAAAGCAGCTTTGTGTTTGAGGAATCATAGTTTCTCCAAGTATTGTCTATGCCATGATGTTCAAAAGACTGTTTTGAAATTCAAAAGCCAAGAATTGATTTTGTTTTTTGTTTTCTATCATATCTATCTTACAAGTATGTGTGCATATTTGATTATATCCTGAATAGATTTTTCTGAATATAAAATTATTCACTTATAATAAGGGGTTATTCAATGCATAACAATAGTGCCCTCCAGAAAAATTTCACCAGTTTTTTGTTATTAGCAGTCTGAGTCCAATTTTCCTACATCCTTGTCTGTACACCAAATTTAAAAATACATATTTATTATTTTTAAGTCAAAAATGAAATATTGGCCAGGCGCAGTGACTCACGCCTGTAATCCCAGCACTTTGGGAGCCCGAGGCAGGCGGATCACAAGGTCAGGAGATCGAGACCATCCTGACTGACACGGTGAAACCCCGTCTCTACTAAAAATGGAAAAAATTAGATGCACATGGTGGCAGGCACCTGTAGTTCCAGCTATTTGGGAAGTTGAGGCAGGAGAATGGCGTGAAACCAGGAGGTGGAGCTTGCAGTGAGCCAAGATCGTGCCACTGCACTCCAGCCTAGGTGACAGAGCAAGGCTCCATCTCAAAAAAAAAAAAAAAAAAAAAAGTATTTTATGTTGGTCTATACTTCTTTGATTACTAGGGAGTCTGAACATCTTTTCTGAGGTCTATTGACCATTTTTATTTTTTATTTTTTGTCCATGCATATCAACTGCTCATTCTGCTTAGATCTTTATTGATTTGTTAGAAGAATGAAGGGCAGGCTGGGCACGGTGGCTCATGCCTGTCTCCCAGCAGCTTGAGAGGCTGAGGGAGGTGGATCGCTTGAGGTCAGGAGTTCAAGACCAGCCTGGCCAACATGGTGAAACTCCATCTCTACTAAAAATGTAAAATTAGCCAGGCGTGGTGTTGCACACCTTTAATCCCAGCTACTCGGGAGGCTGAGGCAGGAGAATCGCTTGAACCCAGGAGGCGGAGGTGGCTGTGAGCCCAGATCAGGCCATTGCACTCCAGCCTGGCCAACAAGAGTGAAACTCTGTCTCAAAAAAATAAAAAACGGGCAACTAAACCAGAAAAAAATCCCTTTTGCACTAAGTATATGACAGTCATATACTGAAAGTGTTTTTCTGGTTTATTTGCCCTTTTTTTTTTTTTTTTTACAGTGTTTGAGACAGAAACTTACACTGTGTACATCTGATTTTGTGGTTATGTTTCCCTGGGTATTTTAAATTAAGAATTCCCTTTCTATTGAAAAATGATTAGTGTTCACCTTTCTTTTATTTTAATTATTTTATGTTTTTATTTTACATTTAAATTTTAATTAATCTGTTATATTTAGCATAGTGTATGAAATTGGGTCTCCTTTTTTTTTTTGTTTTTTTGAGATGGCTGTAAACCTTACAATCTTACATAGGCTATCAATTTTTTTTTTTTTTTTTTTTTTTGAGATGGAGTCTTGCTCTGTCGCCTGGGCTGGAGTGCAATGGCACTATCTCGGCTCACTGCAAGCTCCGCCTCCTGGGTTCATGCCATTTTCCTGCCTCAGCCTCCTGAGTAGCTGGGACTACAGGCGCCCACCACCAAGCCTGGCTAATTTTTTGTATTTTTAGTAGAGACGGGGTTTCACCGTGTTAGCCAGGATGGTCTTGATCTCTTGACCTTGTGATCCACCCACCTCGGCCTCCCAAAATGCTGGGATTACAGGTGTGAGTCACCACGCCCGGCTGGGTCTCCATTATTTTGTATTATTTAATTTAGTTAATAGCCCTTTTCTCCTTTGGTCTAAAGTCCACATTTATAATAAATAATACTTTCCATGTGATGACTCTCCTTTTGGACTCTGTGCTATGTTCTACTATCTCTTTTATACACACAATAAGATACCACTTTAATCATTGTAGATTCTTAATAAATTTTAATACCTGATAGAGAAATTTCCTCTTTGTTACTATGTTTTAATTTTTTTCAAAATTTTGTTGACTAGTGCATTTACTCTTCCAGATGCAATTTGGAAATTTCATTCCTAATGTTAGCATTATAACTTAGGTCTTCATTGCTTTTCACCCGCATAACCTGAATCCCCACGCAGTCCATTCTGTGACCCCGTGCAGCCTAACCTGCTTATAGTTTAATCAGAGTGTAATACATAATAACGATGATGGTAAGATAACTCATTTGCCATGCTTTCTTAAAAATTTAAATTTGGGGTTCTTAATATGATACTAATTTCAGATTTGTCTCTCAGGGAAAAGAACATTGAACCTCCTCCCTTTAAGAAGTGTCATTGTCTTTTCAGAGTGTGGAAGGAGAACACCATGAGAAAGCTGTGGAACTACTCAAGGCTGCTAAAGACAGCGTCAAGCTGGTGGTGCGATACACCCCAAAAGTTCTGGAAGAAATGGAGGCTCGCTTTGAAAAGCTACGAACAGCCAGGCGTCGGCAGCAGCAGCAATTGCTAATTCAGCAGCAGCAACAGCAGCAGCAGCAACAAACACAACAAAATCACATGTCATAGGTGAGAAGTGACTTATTTGATACAAGGAGTATATATATATATATATAAAAAATGTTCTAAAATATATTTTCTTTAGCTGAAACAAAACCATTAGATTTAAATAATCCAAACAAAATCAATCAAACAAAAGACAGTGATCTAAAAATATATAAACAAGATAGTTTATGTGCCATTCAGCTATATGCTCCACAAATGCAAGATAATTTGGAAAATGATGTACTTTGAAAGGGACAAGTATGGGCTGTAGGATGCTTTTAGACAAATTAAGAAAATGCAGCCTCGTGCAAACCCGGATCCTAAGGAGAAGAGTGTGAGCTGGATTCCAGGCCTCACTCACCCTGTTGGCCAGTTACCTTTACACAGTGTATTAACTGCACAACCTTATAGTGCTGACCATGGAAAGATCTCCTTTAGAATACTGAGATACAATTTATTGGAAAAGTGCCCCACTGAAAAGAATGAAGCTGAGACCTGCCACTGTCCATGCTCTAAGAGATTCTGAAGTTCTCATGCTCCTTTAAAGTGTGTCTAACATACAAATGGCCAACAGCTATATGAAAAAATGCTCAACATCTCTAATCATCAGGGAAAAGCAAATTAAAACCACAAAGAGATATCACCTCATACCTTTTAAATTGGCTATCATCAAAATGATGAAAGATAGCAAGTGCTAGCGAGGATGTGGAGAAGAGAGAACCCTTGCACACTGTTGGTGGGAATATAAATTGCTACAGCCAATTTGACAGACAATACAGATTTTCCTCAAAAAAGTTCAAATAGAATTCCATATGATCCAGCAATTCTGTTTCTGGGGAGATATTCAAAGGAATTGAAATCAATATGTCAAAGAGATGTTTGCACTCCCATGTTCAATACAGCATTATTACAACAGCCAAGATATGAAAACTGAAGTGCTATCAATGAATACGTTTCTTTAAAAGTGATAAGTATGTGATAGATATCTATATCTACCTACACACACACACACACACACACACATGAATACCATTTAATATTTAGCCTTTAATTAGCAGGAAATGTTGTCATTTTTGTCAGCGTGGATAGGCCTAGAGAACATCATAGTAAGTGAAATAAGCCAGGCATGGACAGACAAATACCACATGATCTCACCTATGTGTGGAATCTGAAAAACTTTAATTCATAGAAGTAGAGAGTTGAATGTGGTTTCCAGAAGCTGGGAGGTTGGGAGAGGAGGGGAGAGAGAGAAAAGGGAAAAGGTCTTAGCCAAAGGGTACAAGTTTCAGTTAGGTAGAAGGGGAATAAGTTAAGATGATCTATTATACAATTTGGTACCTATGGTTAATAATATTGTATTGCATATTTCAAAATAGCTAAGAGAATGGACTGTAAATATTCTCACCACAAAGAAACAATAAGTATTTGTGGTGACAACTTTGGTAGCCTGATTTGATCATTCCACACTGTATACACGTATTGAAACATCACATTATAATCCATAAATACATAAAATTATTACTTGTCAATTAAAAATAAAACTTTAAGAGTTTTGAAAAAGTTGTAAAGTAGAAATAAAATGTGTCTAAGATTCTCCTGCCTTTTTCTAAATTCCACTTTGTAACAAAGAATACTAAATCAGGTTTTGCTACATATTATCAAGAAAATTGAAGAAAAAATGTTAAGAGACCCCATCTTTGAAGTCCCTACTATGCCCTATGCCCTTATCACATTTTGTCCTTAATCCTCAGAAAAAAATCCCTTCAAGGCAAGTATCAATAAAAAGTTTTTTAGATGAAAATATGAAGCTAAAATAACTTCAGTGGATCTCCCATGACTACATTTACAAGAAACATAGAATTCTTTTCCTTTTTACTCTACCAGGTTTTCATCTGCCAACATCAGATATTCTGGAGTTATATAAATTTTCCTTGCTATCCTTTAGAGAAGACAGTTCATATTGTTAGATACCTTTACACTATGGTGTCTGCGAATGTGTATTTGAAGTGAGCTTCAAATATTCTTAGAAAAATGATTGTGGGTAATAGTGGTTTTAGGTCATTCAACATCAGATTACTATTTGCACAAAGAGAAACACTGGATATAACATGAGGCTTTCAGTTGTTTGTGACACTTGTGAAAAGAAGAAGCTACATAGAAAAGGGAGTAAAAGGTATGGGATTTGTTCTCCAACAATTCTGGGAATTCAACAATCTATCTTTCATAGGCTGCTATTTTTTATTATATATACCATGTTTCAGTATCTTTATCTCAAATTGCATTCTATCCTAAAAATACATTTATTGAACATTAAGTATTTATTTGACACTGTTATAAGTGAGGCACTGTTTAATGAGCTGCAAAAATGGCGTGAATAATGCAAAGTTTTTGCCCTCATCCCTACATTCTGGTTGCAGGAGATAGTTAATAAACAAATAAACAAGTAAATAAAAATATCCTATTGGGACCAGTAGTTTGCAGAGTAAAAAAGGGGGTTTAAATAGAGAACTGCTCGGTGGTAACTTGACTGTGTGATCAGGGAAGATCTCTGAAAGGAGGTAACATTTCGATGGGACTGAATCACAAGAAGCAAGGAAAAAAGACTAAAAAGAGAAAGAAATAGCCAATGCAGTAGCTCTGTGACAGGCATATTTGAGGAACAGAAAGAAAGCCTGAGTAGTTAGAGAATAGTGAGTCAGAAGAACAGTGGTGGTGGCTATGGGGTCAATGGGATAGCTGGGGACCAGGTCACAGAGAGCTTTGTGAGCCACTGAGGGAAGTTAGATTTTATTGCCCTGGAAGCCACTAAAGGTTTTTAAGCACAGGAGTGACATGGTCTGATTTATTTAAAAGATTACTCTGGCTGCTGTGTGAATAGATTATTGAAGACTGAGAGTGGAAGCAGAGACCAATTAGGAGGCTAATGTATAGTAGTCCAGGCAGGAAATATGGTGACTTGGTCTAGGATGATGTAGTTGAGACAGAGGTCTATAGACAGACAAGGACAAGTCATTTTGTCCACATCGTTCTCTGTTATCCATTCCAAATATAAAGCCACTTTACATTTGTACTTTTAGAGCTCTTAAAGATCTCTTTTGTGGTAATGACAATGCATTATTCCTTAGTTCAACATTTACACTCTTTTTACTAACTCATTTTTCTCTCATCCTTGATAATATAGATGTATACCAATTCTCCTAATTGATTTACCACATTGGTCCATAGTAAAATTGTGCTAGTATTTTGAAACAAATATGTTCCCATTCAGACTTCTAAGGTCTTACTAAAGGCTTCCAATATTATACTCATTCAATCATCTTTAAAAGTATACAACTTGGCCAGAATTATTTGCTGGGCCATATTACTCAATTCCATTTCTCCGTTCCATCCATCTTCATTAAATTTCCTATGGTTTCACCACCACAGACTAGTTAGTATTTTTAGTAAAAAGCCTTTATTATGCAAACTGTGTTTTTTCTGGCATGAGATATAATAGAGTTCTATTTAGGTGAACATGAAATTTTTGTTTGTGCACTTGCAATACACATAAGCATGGTCCCTTGAGATAAAACTGTAGTGATCATTTCAGGTACAAATAAAATATAACCAAGTCATGTCATTCATGGATTTTCATGGTGACTTCAGTCAAAGAGACCTACATTAGCTCCTAATTACATTTTAATTAATTTGATTTCTAAGGACTAAATGGGATTTGTCATACTTGTTAATTCTTACTACAGTTGCTTCTGAAAAAAGTTTGAAGCTAATTTGAACTATTAGACTTTAAGCATCTCAGATTTTTTAAAAATTTAACCAGTCAAGCAAAAACCAATTAAAATCAAAATACTTGTCTGATATTATCTTATTGTTTATCAAATGAAATATAATTTCTAATCTGAAATTAGAAATAATGTGTTTTTTTATCTGAGATGGTAAAAGTTATAAAGCATCTAGCAATGATAAATAGTGAATACAAACGGAAAACAGATTTAATGCAAGTACTGTGCAGGGAATTTGTGTCTTATGCTTATTTTTAATTGTAAATTCTCTTAAAGTAAAAATCAATTGTCTTTTCCCCTAACTTCTGTATTTGACAATATTGAACGATATAGATTACATTTTCTAAAATGTAAAAAGTATTATTGTTGCGCAATAATATGCTAGAAATGTAAACAGAGAATATGAATAAGGGTTTTAT
This sequence comes from Macaca thibetana thibetana, assembly GCF_024542745.1. Taxonomy (NCBI): domain Eukaryota; kingdom Metazoa; phylum Chordata; class Mammalia; order Primates; family Cercopithecidae; genus Macaca; species Macaca thibetana. The sequence continues at coordinate 76,938,274 of NC_065588.1, read as the reverse complement.
TAGCGCTATACCCACTTTTTTTGAGAAACAGTTGCATTAGTTCGTTTTCACACTGCTCATAAAGACATACCCGAAACCAGGAACAAAAAGAGGCTTAATTGGACTTACAGTTTCACATGGCTGGGGAGACCTCAGAATCATGGCTGGAGGGGAAACGCACTTTTTTTTTTTTTTTCCTTTTAACGCGGATTCTCGCTCTGTCACCCGGGTTACAGTGCAGTGGCGCGATCTCGGCTCACTGCAACCTCCGCCTCCTGGGTTCAAGCGATTCTCCCACCTCAGCCTCCCAAGTAGCTGGAATTACAGGTGCCTGCCACCACGGCCGGCTAATTTTTGTATTTTTAGTAGAGACGGAGTTTCACCATATTGGTCAGGCTGGTGTCGAACTCCTGACCTCAAGTGATCCACCCACCTCGGCCTCCCAAAGTGCTGGGATTACAGACATGAGCCACCATGCCCAGCCCGAAAGGCACGTCTTACATGGCCATGGCAAGAGAAAAATGAGGGAGAAACACAAGCAGAAACCCCTGATAAACTCATCAGATCTCGCGAGATTTATTCACTATCACAAGAACAGCACGGAAAAGACCAGCCACCATGATTCAGTCACCTCCCGCTGGGTCCCTTCCACAACGTGGGAATTCTGGGAGATACAATTCAAGTTCAGATTTGGGTAGGGCCACAGTCAAACCATATCAGACTTATATTTTACTCAGCTTTAAGCACCTCAGCTTCTTATTTTGACTCCATGTATATCATATTTCACCCACATTCTCAAAAAATAAAAGTAAGAAGAAAGAGGAATATCTTTGGAGATATCAACATTCTGAGGATGTCAAGACCAAAATCTTGTCCCTGACCTCCATGACTGGATCTAGGGTGGAGAATTCATTCCAGTCAAAACCAGCCTGTATCTTATTAAATTTACAAAGTTGCTAGCATTTGCCGGTAGCCTCCCCAAATCTCTTTTTCCCTTACTCTGAAGACCCCCCCATTTTCTTTATTTTGCCTACCTTTAAAAGCCTTCTCTACCTTCTTCTAGCATTACCACATACATGATCCTGATGATCTAATCCAGGGAATTACTACCAAAACTATCAGCCCAGTCAGTCACTGAGAAAACCAAGTTCCAGGGGATGACTCCAATAAAATTGAACACAAGGAACCCAGAGTTTCCAAGCAGAACACTGGACAGAAATAATCATAAAGCTGACTAACACTTATTAAACAATTAGTGTGTGCCAAGAACTCTTTTAAGTGCTTCATATATATTAAATTACTTAATCTTTTCAATAGCCTTATGAAAGATTAGGTACTATGTTTCATCTTGTTTTAAAGTAGCAAACTAATTAGTACAACCACTATGGAGAACAGTTTGGAGGTTCTCACTGCAGATATCTGCACTCCCATGTTTGCTGCAGCTCTGTTCACATTAGCCAAGATTTAGAAGCAACCTAAGTGTCCATCAACAGATGAATGGATAAAGAAAATGTGGTACTTATACACAATGGAGCACTATTCAGCCATAAAAGAGAATGAGATTTATGCCAGGCACGGTGGCTCACACCTGTAATCGTAATACTTTGGAAGGCCAAAGCGGCCGGATCACTTGAGGCTGGGAGTTTGAGACCAGCCTGGCCAACGTGGCAAAAACCCATCTCTAGTAAAAATACAAAAAAAAAAAAAAAAAGTTAGCCGGAGCTGGTGACACACACCTATAATCCCAGCTACTTCGGAGGCTGAGGCACAAGAATAGTTTGAACACAGGAGGTGGAGGTTGCAGTGAGCCAAGTTCATGCCACTGCATTCCAGCCTGGATGGCAGATCAAGACTCTGTCTCAAAAAAAAAAAAAAAAAAAAATCAGTAATTTGCAACAGCATGGAGATCATTACGTTAAGTGAAATAAGCCAAGCACAGAAAGGCAAACATTACATATTCTCACTTATTTGTGGGAACTAAAAATCAAAGCTATTGAGCCCATGGAGCTAGAGGGTAAAAGGATGGTTACCAGAGGCTGGGAAGGATAGTGGAGGAGTGGGGAGGGAGGTGGAGATGATTAACGGGTACAGAAACACAATGAATGCATAAGGCCTAGTATTTAACAGCACAACAGGGTGACTATAGTCAATAACAATTTAGCTGTACACTTAAAAATAACTAAATGAGTATAACTGGATTGTTTGTAATGCAAAGGAAAAATATTTAAGAAAATGCACACCCCAGTTTCCATGATGTGATGATTACACATTGCATGCCTGTATCAAAACATCTCATGTACCCCATAAATATATACATCATGTACCCACAAAAATTAAAAATTAAAAAAATTAAAAATAAAGTAGGAAACTGAAGCATATAGGAGTTTTTAAAATGTGCGTAACATTTCACATCTATTGTAACAAGTAATAGGGCCATGATTCAAACCCAGGAACATGGGCTTTAAAGCCTCTTGCTCTTACTCATATTGCCACACTGCCTCTTTGTTCAGTGGGACTTGCCCTTACTTTTCCTGACCCCACTTCACAGACATATTTGTGAACTGTCTGGGGATTCAGTCTCATGCAGTTATCCAAATCACCCTTATCAATTACCTTTAAAATAGTACCCCATCCTTTAAAGTACTTCATCCTCAAAGATGCATTAGCTTTCCATGGCTACCATAAAAACTACCGCAAATATAGTACCTTAAAATAACACAAATTTATTGTCTCCTGTAATGCTGTAGAATTCAGTGCTCTTACTATCAAAATTCCAATGTCATTTTTCACAGAAGTAGGAAAAAAAATCCCAAAATTTGTATGGAACCACAGAAGACATCAAATGGCCAAATCAACTTTGAGCATAAAGAACCAGACTGAAGCCTTCACACTACCTGACCTTGGGGTCTATTACAAAGCTATGGTAATCAAAACAGCATGCCACTGACATAAAGAGAGACACATAGACCAATGGAACAAGCTAGAGAACCCAGAAATAAATCCACATATTTACCGTCAATTGATTTTTGACAAAGGCACCAAAAACATGTAATGGAAAAAGGACAATCTCTTCAATCAGTGGTGTTGGGAAAACTGGATATCCAAAGCAGAAGAATGAAATTGGACCCTTATCTCACCCCATAACAAAACCAACTTAAAAGGATTGGAAGCTTAACTGTAAGACTTGAAACTATGAAACTACTAGACGAAAATAGAAGAAATGCTCCACAACATTGATATGGGCAAAGATTTCTTGGATACATTCCAAAATCACAGGCAACAAAAGTAAAAATAGATGAACAGGATTCTGCCCAACTAAATAGCTTCTTCACAGCAAAGGAAACAATTAACAGACTGAAGAAATAACCCATGGATTAGAAGAAAATATTTGCAAACCATACATCTGATAAAGGACTAATATCCAAAATATGTATGAAACTTAAAAAACTCAATAGCAAGAAAACAACCCAATCAAAAATGGGGAAATGACTTAATAGACATTTCTCAAAAGAAGCCTAAGGAATAGCCAACAGATGCATGAAAAATGCTCATTGTCACTAATAATCAGGGAAATGCAATTTAAACCACAGTGAGATCTCACCTCACACCTCTTAGAATGGCTATTATCAAAAAAAAGACAAAGCCAGATGTGGTAGCAAGCACCTGTAGTCCCAGCTACATAGGAGGAGGAGGTGAGGCAGGAGGGTTGTTTGAGTCCAGGAATTTGAGTCCACCCTGGGCAACGCAGTGGGACCCCCATCTGTTTTAAAAAAAAAAAGTAAAATTTTAAATTTTAAAAAAGAAAAAAATATATAACAAGTGTTTGCAAAGGTGTGGAGTAAGAGGAATCCTTATGCAACAGTGGTGGGAATGTAAATTAATACAGACATTTTGGGAAAAAATATAGAGGAGGGTCCTCAAAAACTAAAATTAGAACCACCATATGATCCAACAATCTCACTTCTGGGGATATATCCAAATGAATCGAAATTAGCATGTTAAAAGGATACCTGCAGTACATGTAGATTGCAGCATTGTTCACACTAGCTAAGATAAAGGAGCTACATAGGTGTCCAGCATCAGTTAAATGAATATACATAACAGAATACTATTCAGCCTCAAAAGGGAGGGAAATCCTGTCATTTGCAACAACATGGATGAACCTGGAAGACATTGTGCTAAGTGAAATAAGCCAGGCACAGAAGAACAAATGCCACATTTCTCACCTATAAGTGGAATCTAAAAAAGTTAGACTTCTTCGGGTGCAGTGGCTCACACCTGTAATCCCAGCACTTTGGGAGGCCGAAGCTGATGGATCACGAGGTCAGGAGTTTGAGACCAGCCTGGCCGATATGGTGAAACCCTGTCTCTACTAAAAATACAAAAATTAGCCAGGCGTGGTGGTGCACCTGTAATCCCAGCTACTCAGGAGGCTGAGGCAGAAGAATCGCTTGAACCCAGGAGGTGGAGGTTGCAGTGAGCCAAGATCGCACCACTGCATTCCAGCTTGGGCGACAGAGGGAGACTCTGTCTCAAAAAAAAAAAAAAAGTTAGACTCATAGAAGTAGAGAGGAGAATGGTGATTATCAGAGGTTTCAGAAGAAGGGTGAACAGGAAAAGAAAGGGGAGAAGTTGACCAAAGGGTATAAAGTTTCAGTTAGACAGGAGGAATAAGCTTTAGTGATCTATTGCACAGAATGATGAGTTAAATAATAATGTCTATTTCAAAATTGTTAAAAGGATAGATTTTAAATATTTCCACCACAAAAAATAAGTGTGTGTGGTGATAAAATGTGTTAATTATTTTATCTTGTTTAATCATTTCACATTGTAAACATATCAAAACATCAATTCAATATATTTGTACATCACGAATGTATTTGTACATCAGAAATTTGTACATCACAAACATATACAATTATTATTTGCCAATTGAATATCAAATTTTAAAAATATATCTTGTAATTCTGTAGGATAGAAGTCCAACACAGTTTTACTGGGCTTTAGGGGGCTCTGGGGGAAAAATTCATTGCTTCCTGGGCCCTTCCTCCATCTTCAAAACCAGTAGCGGTGGTGGAGTCCTTCTCACATTGCATTTCTCTGACCTCTGCCTTCATTACAATGCTCTTTTCTGTCCCCCTCTTTCATTTGTGTTGTTGTCTTGGTGCTTGTAAAACTGTTTAATTTATTTCTACTGATTTACATTTGATGTTTATTGTCTATGAAAGTGACACTTTTTCATTGCAAAATTTTTAGACAGTAGAGAAGTATAAAGAATAAATTAACCTTTCAGCTATGATCTCACTTCATTTTAGTACACGTTGTTTTTTCTCCAGACATGTAATTTCTATATATGTATGTTTATATGTATATGTTTATATATATATATGCTTATTTTCACTCATATTTTACATACTAAATTATAGCCTGATTTTTAAAAATTAAACAATATGGTTAACATTAGTAGACTTAGGTCTACAGTTTAAATATCTGTGTAAAGTCTTACTGTCTAGGTATACAATAATCAATCTCTTATGAATGGACATTAAGGTCATTAACATTTTTATATCTTGTTGGATTTGATTTGCTAACTTTTGTTGAGGATTTTTAAATTTATTTTCATGAGAGATATTGGTGTGTAGTTAGGTTTTTTTTCCTTCTAGTGTCTTCGTCTGGCTTTGGTATTAATGTAATGCTGGCCATATAGAATGAGTTAGGAAGTATTCCCTCTGCTTCTGTCTGATATGCTGAAAGCAATTATAGACAATTGGTATAACTTATTTCTTAAATTTTGGTAGAATTCTCCAGTGAACCTATCAGGGTATGGTACTTCCTGCTTTGGAATGTTACTAATTATTGATTCAATTTCTTTTATAAATATAGACTTATTCAAATTGTCTATTTCTTCTTATGTGAGTTTTGGCAGATTGTGTCTTTCAAGGAATTGGTCCATTTTATCTCGGTTATCAAAATGGTGGATATAAAGTTGTTCATAGTATTTTGTTTAATATCCTTTTAATGTCCATGGTATTTGTAGTGATGTGACTGCTTTCATTTCTAATATTGGTAATAATTTGTGTCCTCTCTTCCTTTTTGTTAGCATGGCTAGAAGTTTATTGATTTTATCAGTCTTTTTATTTTATTTTTTTTGAGATAGGGGGTCTTGCTATGTTGCCTAGGCTGAACTTAAATTCCTGGACTCACACAATCCTTCCATCTCAGTCTCCTGAGTAGCTGGGACTACATGCATGCACCACAGTGCTTGGTTTTTATTTATCATTTTAAAGAATCAGCTTTTGATTTCATTGATTTTCTCTATTAATTTCCTATTTTCAATTTCATTGATTTCTTCCACATTAATTTTTATTAATGAAAAATTAATCTGCATTAATTTTTATTATTTGTTTTCTTCTGCTTACTTTAGATTTAATTTGCCCTTTTTCTAGTTTCCTAGGGAAGAGGTATAGATGATTCATTTTTTTGTTCCCACAACTTATCAAAACATTTTTATTTTTCATTTTTACTTGGTTCAAAATATTCTTTAAATTTCTCTTGTGATTTTTTTCCTTTGACACATCCCTCTTCCACTTTTAATTGCATTGGGTTGAACTAAATAATCCAAGATAATTTTCCTATTTTAACATAGGCTGATTAGCAACCTTAATTTCATTTACAACCTTAATTTCCCTGTCATGTAATCTAACATATTTATAGGTTCTGGAGATTAGGATGTGGACTTAACATTTAGTGGATGAGGAGGCACTATTCTTCTACCACAATGGCTCTTTTAAGAGTTAGTAAGGCAATTTGATCAACCAGATCCACACTAATATGGAAAAGAAGCTTTTGTTAAAAATAAATTGTTAATCAGTTAAATTATAAATCATGACTGAGGGCAATATTAACATTTGTTGCAGCTGGTTCTTCCCAACAGGTATGTCAGTGGCCCACATGTTGAATGCCCAGTGCTTTCTCTCAGGCTGACTCCTGCCCTGGATAGGTGAGAAGATCCAAGACTTACCCAAACTCACCTGTTCTGAGTCCCATTCCTTCAGGACATGTAGTTATATTATCATATCATTCATTAAGAACTCAGCCTCTAGGCCAGGCACGGTGGCTCACACCTGTAATCCCAGCACTTTGGGAGGCCAAGGCGGACAGATCACCTGAAGTCGGGAGTTTGAGACCAGACTGGCTCACATGGGGAAACCCCATCTCTACTACAAATACAAAAATTAGCTGGGGTTGGTGGCACACGCCTATAGTCCCAGCTACTCAGGAGGCTGAGGCAGGAGAATCGCTTGAGCCCGGGAAGCAAAGATTTACTTCATCTCAAAAAAAAAAAAAAGAACTCAGTCTAGATCTCTGGTCACTGTACAGCTAAATGACCTTTAGGAAGTTATTCAATCTAAGATTTCAGTAAAATGGTCTGTTGTGGAGATTAAATATGAAAAAAAAGTGAAACTCTTAACAAACTGTGTGACACTTAGTGAGCACTCCATAAATTTTCATTAGTCATAGGAGTAGTAGTCGGAGTGGTGATGTTGTAATAGTTAAAATGTTAACGCTCATGTGTTGTTATATAATATCTCAGTGACTCCTGAGGAAACACAATGGCTTTATGCACGGTGTTCAAACCACTCAGTAGACCCCAGGGGAGGTTGGGCACATCTCTCTAAAGCACGGCAGCTGGAGAGTGTTGACGTAAAGTAAACAGAACAATTTTGTTAAGATCTGTTTTCAATATGGTGCTTGGCATTCACTGAAATAAAAATATCTGCAGCTTAGAGAACAAAGATGTAAAAATCACTGTTCTTTCTGAAAGAAATGACCTCCTAATCGTGGAAGAGTGGCAGGTATGGGGGGAAGTGTCTGGCAAGACTGCTCCCCAAAATCTGACCATAGAGGCAATTGCCTATTCTGTTCCACGTGGTATCAGGCTGACCTCATGAAGAGAGACAGATTTAATGTCTGCGTCAGAGAAGGAATATTGGTGCTTCCAGCCCAGCAGAGGGAGGTTTTGCTGGCTTCCACCTCAACAAAAGCACTACAAAAAGCCCTAAGAGTCATAACATAAATGTTGGTTATTCTTTGCCTTCATGAGGAAAAATAGAATCATCTGGAAATGGAAGAGAGAAATGTTTTACATTTGAAATGTTTCCAAACTGGTGTTCTTTATTTCATTTTAGGGAACAACTGTGGCTTTTCCATCTTCATTTGATAATTACTTCCTTTGCAAACATCAAACGAATTTTTTCATATGTGGAAGATGGTGCATGAATGATAGCACCCAAAATAATCCTTGCTGTTCTCACATAGCATATGCTCTTTTGATATTTTTAGCATATTGTAGTTGACAAATGAATACTAATCACTGATTTCTCTTCACTCTTTTTCCCTTTCAGGCCCTTGAGGGAAAGCTACTTGATCAAACATCCTATAGTCACAAATTTGAAATCGTGCTTCAGAATCCCAGCACATAGTAAAAGACAACACAGATAATTATACCTGTCAAGAAGCTGTGAACACATGGTGTATAAATTCTTTACCAAGGCAACTCGACATCTTCTTTCTCTGGGCTTGAACCGCCACTGCTCACGTGGGCTTTACATACATTGACCTTCCATTCACGGCAGTGGGAATTCTCAGTGTGCAGAGGGAGAGGTTTTCTAGTCTGCAAACTGAAACAGTGTAAGAAGAATAAAGTCTGTGACTTTTAAATAAATCACCAGGGCCAAGATTGAGTGAATCTTGGGTCCATAGCTTTTCCAGATATTAGCAAACCCCTCATTAGGCTATAATTCAAACTGCATCAGTTCAAAGGGTGTTGCCACGTAACAGAAACCTACACATTGCCCCTTACCCTGACCTGCTCCACAATCCATAGTGCTGAGTTGTCTGAATTGGAATTCCAGTTAATTGCAAGTTCAACCTCTGTTTTCCTCTTGAAAATCGCAAGGTATCATAGTATATTTATATTTTCTTCAGGTTCTAGAAGCAGTCAGATTTTTATTTTGTTTCCACGAATTTTATTATGCATTAATAGAATGGACCAATTTTAGCTCAACTTTCAGTTTGTTAGAAGCAAGGGTAGGAACTCTAGCACTGTAGTTTTTGATCTAATTATTGCTTGTATCTATTATTATTAATTCCAACAGAATATAATGTATATTTATTCTACAAAATATATATTATCAGAGTGCATTCGTTACAACTTAGGTTCTTTTCTTACCAAGTGTTAAGAATCTAGTAAGAGAATACTAGCAAAGGACCTAGCCCCGTGAACAGATTCTCATATGTTATATACATAACCCCACTCTCAATATTTTTTGTTGAGTTTTATACTTTTTGATTGATAAACATTGAAGAAATCTAAACTCTACTGACACTGATGTGCTGTCATGGAAGCCTATTTCGTATTTTAAAACTTAGCAAAACTAAATTATATGTGCATATATATTCAAATATTTATGTCACACAAAGTTTAGGTCAATTTCCCCAAATATAAACTAGATATTTTTGGCACTCTAACATAAACAAATATTATTTCTCTTATAATTGGGCAGATGGAAACCAGTGATATCAATATTGTGAATGGCAGATGCTGCTTCCTCTATAGAGAAAAAAAAAAAAAAACCACCTACTTTGTTAATATATTCCCATAGGTAAATAGACAGTGAGATACCATCTTTCAGAAAATATCATTCCCTAGAAAATAATCTGTTAGAACTACCTTTACAGGTCATAATTTTTGGTTTATGGTAAATCTAGGCACCTAAGTCTGATCTTTATGAAATAAATAGGAAGCAATAATTATTTGAGCATTTGAATACCTTAAGCACAGAAATGTATCTGAGAAAAGGATAATTGCTTAGTTGAAGTATTCAAAATAGATCAGGAAACCAGAGGCAAATATTTGAATATTCCTTATTCTCAAATACAGAAATTGATTCCCCAAGATACAATACAATTGGACACTTCAGATAATCCCCCAAAATAGAAATGTATGAAGCTCAGTTTAGACTGTCTTCTTGTAAATAAAACAAAACCAATCAAAACTACCCAGCACATTTTATTATGCCCTGTTGGGTGATAGTATTGTCAATACCAGGTTTTCCCTGCTCTTCACAATGCATCCCTCACCAGAGGAAAAACAGCAAGGAAACTAGGACGTTCGCTAATTTCAACAATGCCCCGCTGTGGTAACAGATTCCCATCCTTGAATACATATCATTTTTTACTAGAGACAACGGGGGTGGTGGGGTGGGGTCAGTGAGGACCCTGAATGTTATGTAAAATAGATTTACAAAATAGACAAGCATGATAAAAGGGAATGAATGGAGACGATGTATTATTCAGTTTGAAAGAGATCACATTTTTATAAGAAAAATTTAATAAAACATATATTTTAGTTATCATTTAACAAAGATATATTAAAGCTATTCAGGCAATGCCACAGGATTCTCATAAAGGGAAATCATTGAACCCTTGCCATGAGAAAATGGTCATTTCAACACATTTCAATACATTGTATAAATTTGGAGCTTAAGGTGAGTGAGTATGTTTTCACTTAGTCATAAGTGTTTGTTCAATATTAAAGTTATCATATGGTTTCACATCAATACAAATATTGTCACAGTGTTACAGAAACAACTATCAAGTGGTAAGATAGCTTACATTTGTGTTTTCTAGAAGCCTTTGTATTTACGCTTCATTTGCTTAATGCTAAGTGTTGATAAAGGTATGCCAGATTGTTTGTCAAAGTAAAGAGGCAATCCATCACACCTAGGACTTCTAAGGACGGATTATACTTCAGAGTGGTCTCATATACAAATGACCATTTTCCTTCAGTAAAATCTTATTGGTTGAAATGTAAGCCTTTTCCTAAAGCTTTAATCAGAAGTAGCGATCACTAAGACTTAAGCCACTTGTGGTTCTCCTAAGTTTCACTGAAACCAGAAGAAGAGGGAAAAAATTACCACAACTTGTGTTATACTAATTATCTTCATTATTAATGATCATATTAGAGCCACTGACATGTCCCAGATTATATTAAACTAAAAACCTGCATTGCTCTGACATGAAGCTCAATTCAATGTAATAAACAAATTAGGTATTAAAAGTCAAAAATAAAAAAAAAAACTGCTACGATATCACCAGAAATCCTGGTGAAATTTAATTTTTTCCCTTTTTTAGGTCAGTGGTCAGTGGGATAGATTTTTCTAAACTTTTTCCTGCTATGATTTTGAAGACAAATACATGGAGTATAGTTCAGTAAAAGAGAGCTTTCAAGCCTTTTCACTGGAGCATTTGCATTTTGATTCTGTTGTCATTTGAAACAGAACATCTGCAGGGAGATAATGAGCTTAAGTTACAATTGACTTTGGAAAGAATAACAGACTTGTGTTTCCTCAATCATGTAGTCAATAGGGAATTCTCCAGTTATGTGAACAATCACAATCTTTTAAGACAATACTTAGATCTAAATGCAAAATCTAGCATGCATAGGCTTTTTAAGGATTTTAGGCTGTCTCCAAAGAACTTGGCTCGAGATGGATTACACAATTTACAAATGCAGTTTTCAACTGTGACATCAAACTGATCTTATCTCATTTCCTGTTACTCAGCTGTGCCTGTAGGACTCCAAGAGGTGAAATATTTTGTCTACATTATTTTAAACATCTATAGATATGTGTGGATGTGTGAATAATGCCAGAATTTCTCATCTTTTAGCTAGTTTGTTTTTATCATACAGACACAGCCTGTTCATAAGACCAGCTTTAGACAACATAGAACTCAATGCTCTGAAGATTCAGGGAGGCCAACACGGAAAAGATCTTCCAAAATACGGGGTGACCTGACCCATCTCATCCCTCTCTAGCTGGAAACCTCTATAGAGAAAGGGCTGTGACTGCCTTGACCTCTGTCTGGCACAACGTAGGTACTCAGTATTTGTTGGATGAATAAATGACTGAATTAATGAATAGACAAAAAAATGGATTTTACCTTCTGAAAATCTCACAGATTTTACCAGCTTATATTATACTGATTGTCACTATGATTTCTAAATTTCATGGTTGGAACCATAACTGAGTCTTTATAAAAACTTTTTAGATGTATGAATTTGGAATTTCATTAATTAAAGACTTCAAAGATTTGAGGACATTTGAACAGTGGATAAGGAACAATGTTTGGGGATACAGAGTTTTTACACTGAGTTGAACCCAACCTTTCTAGTTCTTTATATAAGCTTTCTGAATTTTCTGGCAGGAATGATTCAAACATAAAGCCCCATTTTTAAATTTTATAAAAGATGTTGTCATTTTTATATAAAAAGATCATTACGCATATTATCCCTTTGATATTTATTAACAACCGTTCTCTAAGAAATTCATAATAATTGGAGACATCATCCCTAAATCTCTTCCTACTTTCAAAAGATCACTTATCCTTTCATATTTGATTCCTAGAATATACTAAGCTGAAGTTTAATCACACACTTATTCAGATGTTTCCCTGTGTTTATTCATTTAACAAATATGTATTGTGTACCTAGTGCATGCTAGGTTCTGGAAATGCAACAGCAAACAAAACAGACACAATCCCTTGTGGAGTTTACTGTGAGAAACTCTCCCACATTTACCCTAGCAATAACTAGAGAGTTTACTGTCCACTGGGTCCTCTTCGGACACCTGATAGAGAAAATAAAATTCCTCACCCCATGGAAATCATGAAATACTCCCTGCACGGATTTATGTGAGCTTGCTTTTATAAAAACACTGCTCGAAAATGCTGCTTAGTTTATCTATAAACCACAGTTATACCCCGGTGAGGTAGGTAAGTAATTTATTAATAACTAACATTTATGCAGCTCTATTTTCTAGCTACTGTGCTGAGTGCTTTTATGGACTATCTCATTAAATCCCTTCAACAACTCTATTCAGTAGGTTCCATTTTATAGATTAAAAAAACTGAAGCACAGATATATTATGTGACTTGTCCAAGGCCACACAGCTAGCAGGTGGAACCGGGATTTGAACCCACGCAGTCTGACACAAGAGCTCATGTGTCTAATCATTATCTGTGGTTTGGGGGGACACCATTACACTGAAATGAAGGAGTCACTAAGTGAGTCACTGTATATAAAATACTTGGAAATTGTAAAGTAATATACAAAAGATATTAATGAAGTATTATTCATGGTAAACAAATCACATCAGTAGCAAATACAGGGTGAGAACTCAATCTTATGTTATAGTTCTTAAGAAGAATATGTGAAGCCAGGAACATGGTTAAAGGTATAGATCAGAAAATTTCTGACATGTGATAAATATTTCAGTGACTTTTCAGATTTATTTCTTGTTAGCCACTGTGTCTATTTGGTGCTACAAAAACTGAAAGAAACAAAATCCCTGATATAAGGGCTTATAACAAATACACAGTTTGGAGATGAACTAAGGATATTTTACATTTATGGGGAAGGATTGGACAATAGAATCATTTTCTCACCACTTGCATGTACATCATGTCTTTCCAATTGTTTTCATTATTTTTCTGAAAAAGCTGCAAAATTGTGCAGTGGTTCAACCTGACCAAAGTGGTATTATGCTGCTGGGAAGTAAAAGTATTAGACACCAAACTGGAAGTATTGTTTTCATTATCAAATGACTTTAAGTTCTTTTAAAGCATGGATGTAAAAGAATTTTTACTACTGAAGACACCTGAATATTGGGATGCTAAATTTTCTTGGGTTTCTCCATTCCTGACCACACAGTGGTGTCATTCTATTGAGGGCTTAGATTCTGTAAAGGAAAAGACAATTTTTTTGTTGTTGTTGTTGTTTTTTTTTTTTTTGCTTTCTAGTCTCAAACTCAATATAGAACACTTCTGTGACCAAATGTAAAGGTTTCCCCACCCACCCCCGCCCCAACAATTTTCCAAGCAGGTACCAACTGGATATCCTATAATTCAATTTAATTCTGAAACTATTTACTTGAAGATGGTGAAGATTCCACAGATTGAGGGCTCAGTCTCACAACACTTAGCTTACTTAAGATGCCAATTGCAAGTAGTAGGTTGTCACCTGTCCTTTGACTGGCTGGAGACTGAGGTTCCCACAAGCCCTTCCTTGGGTTCAGCTGGGACAGCTCAGAAAACTGAGGAAAACACCTACTTAGTTTACTGGCTTATTATAAAAGATATCATAAAGGGAATTTTTACCCCATTCAAATGATATGGTCATATAGTTACCAGGAACCTATATTCAGGAATGCTTATTAGTGTCCTTTCCATCCTTTAATGAACCTCCTTGAAGACACAAGATTCTAGGATTTTGCTTGCTTGTGAAGTTTTCAGAAACTGCATCAGAATTAAGCAATTAACTGTGGAAATGACTTAAGATAGGCATAAGGACACAATCCACAGGAAATTTGGTTATTTCTGTAGTCTACAATAATTTAACATATTAACCGTAGTTATGAGTGATAGTCTATACCCAGACATATCAGAATTTTAAGAATGCCATACAATTTTGGAACATATATTAATAACATATTTATGAAATACAACTCAAAGAAGGTTAAACATCATTTCTTATTTGATAAGGCTTCCCATGTAATTTAACACATCAAATAATTCTATTTCTCTCGCCTTTGGATGCTGCAGGGTCCTTCTCTAGCATCCTAACTTTAGGGGTCAAAAAAAAAAGACTTAATTATGAAGATGAAATTTGATTTTAGGAAACCTGTCAAATATGTGTTTTAAAACACTTAACCAAAATAGAATCACAGGTCACTGTAAAATAATGATCATTCATGTAGCCGAAATAGTAATTTAAAGATTTTCAAAAAAGCAAAAACTTTTATACTTTGAAAGAAGACCCGGTTTTCCAGACAATCAAAATACCTGAGAGATACACCATGAGATGGAATATGTCTCTCTCTCTTATCACTGTTTCTTATTTTTTGCTTTTTACTCAAAAGGTGAACAAAAACATTTTACTGACATGTTAACACTACATTAAATTTTTGTTCAAAACAGAAAACCAAATTTTACTTTTGGATTAGTGTATTATCAACACTAAAGCTAATTGTAATAAAACCTTTTAAATCTATCAGATCTGTCATCTTTTAGCCACACAAGATTTTCATACACCCTTTTTGTTTTACATTTTCTTGCTCTTCCAAACTCCCTATATTCATTTAGTTTTACCTATTTCGTATTCAATTTGAAATTTTTAAGAAACTTCTACACTAGACAAAATTATTTTTATGTCAACACACATTTTTATGCCTTTACAACTTTTCTCACCAAAAGCATATCTTGCTTTTGTTTATACATTCTGTATAAATAATTGTTTTTGTCATATCCAGTAGTTTTAATTACATATATTAACTACAATTTTAACTCTCAGTAACCTAATTTCTAGTGAAAATATTAGGAAGAGAGGGGCAGTTCCAACATGGCCGAATAGGAACAGCTCCAGTCTACAGCTCCCAGCATGAGCAATGCAGAAGATGGGTGATTTCTGCATTTCCAACTGAGGTACCAGGTTCATCTCACTGGGACCTGTCAGAGAGTGGGTGCAGGACAGTGGGTGCAGCCCATCGAGTGTGAGCCGAAGCTGGGTGAGGCATCACCTCACCATGGAAGCCTAAGGGGTCAGGGAATTCCCTTTCCTAGCCAAGGGAAGCTGTGACAGACGGCACATGGAAAATCAGGTCACTCCCACCCTAATACTGTGCTTTTCCAACAGTCTTAGCAAACGACACACCAGGAGATTATATCCCGTGCCTGGCTTGGAGGGTCCCACGCCCACAGAGCCTCGCTCACTGCTAGCACAACAGTCTTGAGAATTGCAAGGTGGCAGCGAGGCTGGGGGAGGGACACCCGCCATTGCTGAGGCTTGAGTAGTTGAACAAAGGGGCCGGGAAGCTTGAACTGGATGGAACCCACCACAGCTCAAGGAGGCCTGCCTGCTTCTGTAGACTCCACTTCTGGCAGGGAGGGCATAGCTGAATAAAAGGCAGCAGAAACCTCTGCAGACTTAAATGTCCCTGTCTGACAGCTTTGAAGAGAGTAGTGGTTCTCTCAGCATGGAATTTGAGATCTGAGAATGGACAGACTGCCTCCTCAAGTGGGTCCCTGACCCCCAAGTAGCCTAACTGGGAGGCACCCCCCAGTAGGGGCAGACTGACACCTCACATGGCCAGGTACCCCTCTGAGACAAAGCTTCCAGAGGAATGATCAGGCAGCAACACTTGCTGTTCAGCAATATTCACTGTTCTGCAGCCTCCACTGCTGATACCCAGGCAAACAGTGTCTGGAGTGGACCTCCAGCAAAGTCCAACAGACCTGCAGCTGAGGGTCCTGACTGTTAGAAGGAAAACTAACAAACAGAAAGGACATCCACACCAAAACCCCATCTGTACATCACCATCATCAAAGACCAAAGGCAGATAAAACCACAAAGATGGTGAAAAAACAGAGCAGAAAAGCTGAAAATTCTAAAAATCAGAGTGCCTCTCCCCCTCCAAAGGAACACAGCTCCTCACCAGCAATGGAACAAAGCTGGAAGGAGAATGACTTTGACGAGTTGAGAGAAGAAGGCTTCAGATGATCAAACATCTCTGAGCTAATGGAGGAAGTTTGAACCCATCGCAAAGAAGCTAAAAACCTTGAAAAAAGATTAGATGAATGGCTAACTAGAATAACCAGTGTAGATAAGTCCTTAAATGACCTGATGGAACTGAAAACCATGGCACGAGAACTACGTGATGAATGCACAGGCTTCAGTAGCCGATTCAATCAACTGGAAGAAAAGCTATCAGTGATTGAAGATCGAATGAATGAAATGAAGTGAGAAGAGAAGTTTAGAGAAAAAAAGAGTAAAAAGAAACAAAAATATTAGGAAGAAATTTTGAACTGATTTATATCAGTATTTATAGATAAAAACAAGTTTATAATTTTTAGACAGACATTTTCCTAAATTATTGTTAACAGATCTAAGTATATTTAGCTTTTCTATACCACATAAAAATAATATGTCAAGGTATATGGACTTAAACTCATGCCTGATAACTAATATTTCAGGATTTTACCTTGTTTAAAAATGACTCAGGCATTTTATGACTATTAATTTAACAAAAGTCGACTTTAAAATTTCAAATTCCTGAAAATAATTTTGAAACTATGGCATAAATACCCTACCTAATGTCTTTCCCAGTCACCCTGGGTTCCAAATAGCCATGTGGCACCCAAGAGGACTATGAAAAGCAGGGCCTGAGTCCTGTATTTATATACCAGGTATTGAGGTCAGGGTAAAAGACACAGCCAGGGAGAAAATGCTTGGAGGATGGAACCCCTCACAGAATAGCCAGGAGGCAAAGCTGAGACAAGAAGGGTCCATATTGGGCCTGCCTCTGTCTTGTAGCTGCTGGTCTAGGTACTGAGAACATGTTGCCATGCCTCACCGTGGCCACCTACCCAGACTCTCAAATCCAGAGGTTCAACCAAAAACAAACTTACAGTCAAATCAAGCAAGTATTGAATTATATTTAACTGATAATTTTGAAGCCATTCCTATTTTACCAACAATTTTTAAAACTAGCTTTTTTTCCCAAAATATTATCACATACACATAATGTATATGGACATACAAACACAGACAGAAGCAGATCTTACAGATTTTATAAAGGATTCTCATTTGCCAAACTCTAAGTGGATTTCCCCCCTTCAGCCTATCAATCTTCCAATTACCTGTTTCATTGTTCTAAGCAATTGTTAAGTAGGCAACAAATTGGTATGTCTAAAGGCACAATTCTTACGTGAAACAAGATTTGTATTTCAAAAGCACAGAGCTAAAACTTTAGGCCTACATATTGTATCATTTGCTCAAACCAAGGAAAAACTGGTGTAAGTAAAAGTTCAGTTAAGTCAAGATGTGAGAAAAGCACCTTAAACAAAGGTGTGACTTGTCATACCTAAAACAATGTTTAAGAGTTTCTAATGTACATAGACAGAGCTCTTACAAATGGAGATTTCCTTTATAGATGTAAATTGCTTTTACGAACGTCTTTCAAGACAGCTGGTTAAGTGCCAGGTAGGTGTATTTTAGTTTGATAGATGGTCTTTTTAATTTAGCTACTCTTTCTTAGCTAAAATTACTGAGTTCAGGGTGGAGTACATTAAGGAATAGGACAAAGAAAGCATTCTCTATACCTGAACTCAGTATGGATAGATCTGAAAAAGAAGCAAACCTACTTTACTGAGTATCTTCCTTTTGTAAAGACTTTATCTAGGATAGCTTTCTTTTCACCTTTGGGATGGAATAGTAACTGCATTAGTCAGGGTTCTCCAGAGGGACAGAAATCATAGAATACGTGTGTGTGTGCGTGTGTGTGTGTGTCTGTGTGTATGAGTGTGTATGAGAGTTTATTAAGTATTAATTCACATGATTACAAGGCCCACAATAGGCCACCTGAGGAGCAAGGAAAGCCAGTTTGAGTCCCCAAAACTGAAGAACTTGTAGTCCAATGTTCAAGGGCAGGAAGGGTCCAGCATGGGAGAAAGATGTAGGCTGGGAGGCTAGGCCAGTCTAGTCTTTTCACTTTTTTTTGTTTGTTTGTTTGTTTGTTGTTTGTTGTTTCTGCCTGCATTATATTCTAGTCATTCTGGCAGCTGATTAAATGGTGCCCACCCAGATTAAGGGTGGGTCTGCCTTTCCCAGCTCACTAACTCAAATGTTAATTTTCTTTGGCAACACCCTCACAGACATACCCAGGATCAATCCAATCAAGTATTAACCATCTCAGTATTAACCATCACAGTAACTAAGCCAAAATGTTAGCAGTTTCCATTTTTCTTATCAATTAGTTGTTTTAGCTTTTTATTTGCCTTTAAGCAAAAGTCTTTTTTTGTTTTTTTGTTTGTTTGTTTGTTTTTAAAATCCTCCATGGATGAGACTAATTAGGGGGCCCTCACTTTCAAATGCACTTCTTAAAGTGCAATGTTGTTCACTTGGAATGTTCCACTCTAATTTTAAACTCTCTTTAGTAAGATTTTGACATTTCTATAACCATTTGCTGCTTCTGGGGCCTAATACTTTTTACGTGTAAATGTAGGCATAGCTAGAAGGTAGACTACTCAGATCTTAAGAAATTAAGGATCCCATTTTTACTCTGAATCTTGGCTTTGACTCTCAGATCTCCTTGATCAATTTAACCATAATTTTTCCATACCCAAATGCCCAGGAAAAATAAACAAAATCTCTGTCAATTTATGAAAGCTGAAGTTTGCATCCCCTATAGTATAACCATTTAATCCTAGTTTCTCTCTGACCCAGTCAGACACCTAAGGCCTCTAACTAGATCCAATTCAGTTAATTAAAAGAGCTAATCTGATTCTGGGCCCAGCCCAATTTATATTGCAACTTCCAACCCAGTTTGGATCAGAAATTTACTCAAACTCAGAAAGCCTCAAAACACAAATCTGTGGGGCTTCAGAATTCAAGGGAGAACTAACCAATAATCCCCAGTTTCTACAAGAAAACAGTGGACACAATGGGCCCAGCAGGTACCTTGCTTGGTCACTCAGTGCTCCTGGGGGTCACTGGAAGCTTTTCTTTGGATCCCACTTCTGACACCATCTGTAAAAAGAGAAAATCCTTAGACAAATCAAATTTGATAGAGTTTAATCGAACAAAGAATATTTCAGGAATTGAGCAGCCTCCCAAGCAAAAGTAGGCTTAGAGAGACTCCAGCACAACTGTGTGATAGAAGGAGATTTAGGGGCAGAACAAGGAAAATGACATGCAGAAAATGGAAGTGAGGTGCAGGAACAGCCAGATTGTATACAGCTCAGCATTTACCCTATTTGAACATGGTTTTAATAGATGGAACTTGATGATTGCTGTAAGAGTAGGTTACAGTGTGGTTACATGTCGATTTAGGTTAGGTTACAGTTCACTGTGTATGCAGAAATCTTTAGGCTGAATTTTAAATATATAAGGAGGCAGCTTTAGGCTACACTTAACAACTAGCACAGCTCTGTGGTACAAGATATCTACCATGACTACATCAGATTATGACCCACCAATTTCAAAGTATTTGCTTAGAATGTGGTGGGGGGGTGGTGTGTGTGTGTGTATGATGAGGGGATGAGGGACTGGGCAAAGTTCAGTGATAAGCTAACATGCTAACTAACATTAGGGAGTAGTATGGTTTGAAATGTGTGTTTCTCTACTAAATGGCACTGCTTTTCTAGCCTTATTAATCTTGCAGTCCAAATTGACCACTATCTATTCCTGGAAACTGTCCTAAACTTTCTTTCTTCTTAGATTTTGATTATTCCTGAAACAGCTCTTTGATTCCTCAGAAAAAAATCCCCAACATAAAAGGCCCATTTCAAATAGCTTCTCTTCTAAGAAGATTTTTCTAATTTTTTTCAAACCTGACGTTATCTATTCCATCATCAAACCCCACTTGTGATATTTGTTATTTGTAACCCCTCTTTAGCATTTTTCTTAGCTTGTCTTGTAGTGGACACATTTGTGTCTTTGTCAGTCATTTTAATTTCTTCCGTAGTAATTACCTACCAAGTGGGTGCTTAATGTTACTTAAAAGGAATTTTCTTTCACCTATCAACTTTATAGAATGGCTGCTGGATTATTTTGGGTCTATCTCAGTTCTCTATAGCTCACTCACAAAGTTCATCTGGCTTGAGAACTCAATACCACACACTTTTAAAAAAGAAAAGAGCCTTAATTATTATTATTCTTATTATTATTTTACAAAGAGGAGATAAAGAATGTAAAGATAAAAGTGGTCATCCTTATCTCTTATTCCCTGGTTGTTCTGATCTTATTCTTATCCTCAGGATGAATGTAGAGGTTAATGTAAATATTAACCATATTAATATTAAATACTCAATCCCCCCACCAAATGACTTTACTATAGATACATATTTGGTTGCTTATTCCATGGTGTGAAGTGAGTTTTAAATTAGCAAGGTGGGCACAATAATACCACTTCCATATGCCTAAGTCTGTATTAATGGTCCTGCCTATTGCCACTGCCCATCACAACACAAGCCCCACTTACACTACATTAGTTCTCCTCTGTCCCTAAGCCATCATATTAGGGACAGGAGATTGTGAGACTAATTACTGTTGTCTCAGCTACAGCCTATCAAGGAAGATAAAAAGTGATCATCGAAATCAAAACATTTCTTCAGCTTTAGCCCACATTGCGTTCATCTGTGTTGCTAACACAAAGTTTTATCTGAGTTTTAACATTTATATACCATACATATTCAACAACTAACTTAAACATTGTATTAATTTGCTCCTTCTCCCACCTCCCCCACACCAAGGATAGAAAACATAATATCTTGAAGGAAAATTCTCATACATGAGAACTAATACCTAATTTTTTCATCCTTTAAGTTATAGTGATTACAATCACAAATTCAAGAACTATCCCACACAAACAACATAATTCCGAAGAGTTTAATTGCTACCTGTTCCATAAATCTTTTCTTCCTGTGAGTTTTTGTTTATTAGCTGTATTTTCGTACATAATAGGGTTGTAAGAGTGAGAGGCTGACTGGCTACTACAGAGAAGGGGACCCATAGAAGGTCTAGACCTGGATTTTTGTAACACAACAATACAGCGTCTAGTTCTCAGCTTTGCAGATCCAGCTTTTCTGATTTTTTTTTTTCTGGGAAACCCAAAGAGACAGTCTCATTTAGCACTAAGTTTTTCAGAATAATTATTACTAGCACCCCTTTTGCTCTCAGAAGTGTCCCAATATAGACAACACATTATGTGGTCAACATATCTATAGGTGATCTAGCACTGGAGAATCGTTCATATTAGCCTGCCTCAGTTCACAAGATGCTTAGGATTCTTTTCTTTTTGCAGTTAACCAAAACACAACTCACTTGAGCTTGACAAGAAAAAAAAAAAAAAGAAGAGAGAATCAATTACTTCCAAAGCAGGACAGATCCAGGTCTCAGTATCTCAGTGTTGACAGAATTCTCACCTCTTCCTACCCCTCTGTCTTCCTCGGTGCTGCTTGTCTCTCCTCTTTTTGATCGTAGCTCTTGTTCTCTCCCACTGCAGTCATTTTCTCTCCTTTGGATGTTCCTCTCCTAGTCTCTATTCCATTCTTATAGTTCTTCATCTAAAAGAAAAACCAGGCCGGGCGCGGTGGCTCAAGTCTGTAATCCCAGCACTTTGGGAGGCCGAGACGGGCGGATCACGAGGTCAGGAGATCGAGACCATCCTGGCTAACACGGTGAAACCCCGTCTCTACTAAAAAATACAAAAAACTAGCCGGGCGAGGTGGCGGGCGTCTGTAATCCCAGCTACTCGGGAGGCTGAGGCAGGAGAATGGCGTAAACCAGGGAGGCGGAGCTTGCAGTGAGCTGAGATCCGGCCACTGCACTCCAGCCCGGGCAACAGAGCGAGACTCCGTCTCAAAAAAAAAAAAAAAAAAGAAAGAAAAACCAGACTCTTTCCCTCAGACTATCTTGCAGGTAGTCTCTGAATGACTTGGGTCTGGTGCTCACTTCTTAAGGAGATTATTACAGGAAACGGTAGCATGACTGGCCAGGTCTGGGATATATCCTTGTACCTCCTGGATGTTCACTTACTAGCTGTAGGAAAAGCAAGATGAGTAGGACACTAACACCTCTAATAGAAAACAAGTTAAGAAAAAAACTAAAAAGGGACACAAATATCAAAATGGGGTTCAATTATAGGGGAGATAACGCATCACTTGAGGAAATTAGAAAAATCTTGGAAGAGATGCCAATTGAAATAGATGCTAAAAGTTGAGTGAGATTTGACAGTACGAAAGGAGTCTGAAATAGCACTGAGATAGACATTGACAAGAGGAAGATTGCTCTCCAAAAGTCTGGCTTAAAATAAGAATCATTTATTTTGTTATTCATCCTGAAAGTCACAAAATTAGGCTGAGATCAGCTGGGCTGTTCTGGGCTTGACTGGCTGGGCTTCCTCATGTGATTGTAATCAATTACCCATCAGCTGAGCAGCTCTGTTTCTGGGGTTGGCTGACTTCCAATTGAAGTGACTCAGCTTTCTTCCCCATGGTCTATTACCCTCAGTAGGCTAGTTTGGGCTTGTTCTCATAATAGAGGAAAAAATCTCAAGAGAGACCAAAAGTCCACAAGACCTTCTGAGAGTTAAGCTCAGACTGGTAAAATATCATTTCTATCACATTTTATTGGCTAAACCAAGTCACAAGTCCAGCCCAGAGTCAGCAATTGGGGGAAAAGTCTCTACCTCTTGATCATTGTAAAAGGTATTTATACACAGAAGAACAGGAAATTGGGCCACTTTTGCAATCTACAGCAGTATTTTACTGAAATAAGATAATTAGAAAAGTATTTTAGGTAGACAAAGCTATACTTAACAGCTAACATTTATCGAGTTGTTGTATTTTTTTTCTCTAATTTTATTTTTATCCTGACCTTTATCTTTTGTCAGAATACTTCTTTATTTTGTCTTACAGCTTAATGCTAAAGTGTCTGACCCATGACCAGGTGTTCTTCTCACAGGAAACTTGTTTATACTGGCAGATGCCCTTGTGACTCTCAGACCTGTGAATAGTTTATTCCTAGCAAGATAGCCACTCTGTAGGAGAGCCCTGACTGGGAAAAAAGGTTAGGTTCGGGTGTTTTGGCCATGTGAGATGCAGAAGAGGCACCACAACAAAACACATGGTATATTAGTCCGTTTTCACACTGCTAATAAAGACATACCCGAGACTGGGTAACTTATACAGGATAGATGTTTAATGGACTCACAGTTCCACATGGATGGGAGCCCTCACAATCATGGAGGAAGGCAAGGAGGAACAAGTCATACCTTACATGGATGGCAGCAGGCAAAGAGAGAGCTTGTGCAGGGAAACTCCCCTTTTTAAAAACCATCAGATCTCGTAAGACTTATTCACTATCACGAGAACAGCACAGGAAAAATCCACCCCCAAGATTCAATTACCTCCCACTGGGTCCCTCCCACCACATGTGGGAATTGTAGGAGCTACAAGTCAAGATGAAATTTGGATAGGGACAGAGCCAAACCATATCACATGGAATAATAGAAGCAGTTTTGTTACTTACATATACCCTAGAGAGAAGAGAGCAGCACACTTTTCAGGACCAACAGGAAGGAGAGAGTCCAGGACACACACACTCAACTGTCAAGTGGGGAGCAAGAGAGAGAGAGAGAGAGAGTGAGAGACCTGAGAGTCAAAGCCTTTATTGGGGTCCAGGTCATTTCCTAGGTGGATTTCTGGTGGGGAGTTATAACTAGTGGGTTTAAGAGCAAGTGGGCAAGAGTTTGATGCAGACCTCCAGTGACTGAGAGGTGGCCTCTGTGGACTACCTACAAAGTATATGCTGCATGTGGGAGTGGGTGGAGCAAGTAAAGTAGGTTGAATGTAACTAACTCATAGGGAAGTAGTCACCAGGAGGCAGTTAATGAGACAGATATCTGAATGAAACACCTTGAAAAACTGAAAACTCTGTCAAGAGTGACTAAGCTCTGCCTCTTGTATGAGAAAGTCAAACCTATTGACTCATTGAATATGGAAAGTTAAACCATTTATATTCAAAATGGATGTTGAAGCAACATACAATGATAAGAATTCAGTATATTTGTACTTACTATGCATCAAGTACTGTTCTAAGAACTTCACATATATTAACAGATTTTAATTATTGTGACATCCTTTATTTCAGAGAAACAGACTACTTGCATATGAAAGTCTAGGCAGGGCTTACTAATAGTAAAGGAAACCTAGCTGGGTACAAACTTAGGAATTCCCTGCATCCTGGGCTGTTGCTTCTCATTAGAAGTTAAGTTACCCAGCATAGTCACTGCTTGGG
This sequence comes from Macaca thibetana thibetana, assembly GCF_024542745.1. Taxonomy (NCBI): domain Eukaryota; kingdom Metazoa; phylum Chordata; class Mammalia; order Primates; family Cercopithecidae; genus Macaca; species Macaca thibetana. The sequence goes on along the minus strand of NC_065588.1, from coordinate 76,913,379 downwards.
TTCCCAGCTGCCTATGAACAATATGACAACTAATAGGATAGTTTTAACTTTTTTCTTTCAATCCAAATGCAATCTACTGAGGCAAATATAATATGATATTATATGTTATAAGATCTCATGTTCACATATGAGAGTAATATGTTTTTATTGAGCCAGAATTATAGCTAAGATTCGAAGACGAAATAGAAATTAACCATGTATTCCCATACTCTAAAGAAAGCCATTGTATTAGTCCATTCTCACTCTGCTAGGAAGAAATACTTGAGACTGGGTAATTGCCAAAGGGAAGAGGTTTAGTTGACTCATAGTTACACATTGCTGGGGGGGCCTCAGGAAACTTACAATCATGGCAGAAGGCAAAGGAGAAGCAGGCACCTTCTTCACAGGGCAGCAGGGCAGAATAAGTATGTGCAGGGGAAATGCCAGATGCTTATAAAACCATCAGATCTCACAAGAACTCACTCACTATCATGAGAACGGCGTGGAAGAAACTACCCCCATGATCCAGTTACCTCCACCTGGACCTGTCCTTGACAAGTATGGATTATGGGGATTACAATTTGAGGTAAGATTTCAGTGGAGACACAGAATCAAGCCATATCATCCCTATACTATCTAAAAATAATAGCATTGGGCTCATTCAATTCAAAGCACCATCCCTCTTCCATATATCAGATCAACAGAGAAATAAATGTGTAAGAAATGATGTTTTTGGGAGAGGTTTTTCTATCTCCACCTTCACTCTTGTCCAGCCCAAGTCATGTGAAGGAGAGGAGCTTAAAGATAAACTATCAGAAAAATTTAGTGGGGTTAACACTGGATCACCCAGATTCATAAAGTAAATATTACTAGCTCTAAAGAGAGAGAGAGACTGGAATATAATTAGAGTGGGGAAACTACAGTACATCACTCTCAGCATTAGCGTTAGCATCTAGACAGAAAATCAACAAAGAGACATTGGATTTAAACTGAACTTCAGACCAAATGGACCTAACAGATGTTTATAGAACATTCTATCCAACAACTGAAGAATATACATTCTTTTCTTTGGCACATGGAACGTTCTCCAGGATAGACCATATGTTAGGCTACAAAATCAGTCTCAACAAATTTTAAAAATTAAAATCATGTCAAGTAACTTCGCAGACTACAATGGAATAAAACCAGAAATTAATACTAAGAGGAACTCTGGAAAGTATACACATACATGAAAATTAAGCAACATACTTTTGAATGACAATTGGGTCAATAAAGAAATTAAGATGGAAATCAAAAAATTTCTTGAGACAAATAAAAATGGAAACACAACATACCAGAACCTGTGTGATACAGTAAAAGAGGTGCTAGGAGGAAAGTTTATAACAATAAATGCCTACATCAAAAAAGCAGAAAGATTACAAATTAACAATCTAACAATGCACCTCAAGGAGTTAGAAACAGAAGATGTAACCAGGCTGGGCACAATGGCTCACACCTGTAATCCTAGAACTTTGGGAGGCCAAGGTGGGTAGATCATGAGGTCAGGAGTTCAAGACCCAGCCTGGCCAACATAGTGAAACCCTGTCTCTACTAAGAATACAAAAAATTAGCTGGGCGTGGTGGCAGGCCCCTGTAATTCCAGCTATTCGGGAGGCTGAGGCAGGAGAATCACATGAACCTGGGAGGCAGAGGTTGCAGTTAGCCAAGATTGCACCACTGCACTCCAGCCTGAGCAACAGTGTGAGACTATGTCTCAAGAAAAAAAAAAAAGAAAAGAAAAGAACTGACCAAACCCCAAATTATCAGAAGAAAAGAAGTAACACAGATCAGAACAGACATAAGTGAAATAGAGGCTTAAAAAATGCAAAGGATCAGTGGAATGAAAAGTTAGTTCATTGAAAAGATTAACAAAACTGAAAAACTGCTAGTCAAACTAAACAAGAAAAGAAGAGAAAACTCCCAAATAAACAAATCAGAAATGGAAAAGGAGGCATTACAACAGATACCACAGATACATGAGAGGTCATCAGAGAGTATTATGAATAACTATATTCTGACAAACTAGAAAACATATGGGAAATGGATAAGTTCCGGGAAACATACAACCCACCAAGACTGAATCAGAAAGAAAAAGAAAACCCAAACAGATCAATAACAAGTACTGAGACTGAATCAGTAATAAAAAGTCTCCCAATAAAGAAATGCCCAGGTCCAGTTGGATTCACAGCTGAATTCTACCCAACCTACAAAGACAAACTAATATCAATTCTCCTGAAACTATTACAAAAAAATCGAAGAGAAGGAAATTCTCCCTAACTTGTTCTTTGAGGCCAGCAATACCCTGATCCCCAAATCAGACAAGGACACAACCAAAAAAAAAAAGAAAACTACAGGCTACTATCCCTGATGAACATAAAGGCAAAAATTCTCAACAAAGTACTAGGAAACCAAACCCAACAGCACATCAAAAATATAATATACACAATTAGTTGGGATTTATAACAGGATAGTATAAAATATGCAAATAAGTAAATGTGATGCATCATATGATCATCTCAATAGATGCAGAAAAAACGTTTTATAAAATTTAACGTTTCTTCATGATAAAAGTTCTCACCAGTTGTCACACTTGTTCTCAGCCTCCCAAAGTACTGGGATTCTACTTTTAGTTTTTAAATTTATTTAAAACTTCAGTTTTAAATCTCTTTAAAAATTCTATTTTTAATTTTTAAGTTTATTTAAAACTTCAGTTTTAAATTTCTTTAAGAATTAAAAGTAGAATCCCAGCACTTTGGGAGGCTGAGAAAGGTAGATTGTTTAAACTGAGAAGTTCAAGACCAATTCAAGAAACCCCATTCCTAAAAAAGTACAAAAAAAAAAAAGTAGCTTGTTATGGCAGTGCATGCCTATAGTTCCAGCTACTCAGGAGGCTGAGGTGGGAGGATTGTTTGAGCAGAGAGATAGAGGTTGCAGTGAGTTGTGATCACATCACCACATTCCAGCCTAGTTGACAAAATTAGACCCTATCAAAACAAAAACCAAAACCAACCAACCAAACAAACAAAAACCTCTCACAAACTATACGTAGAAGGAACATACCTCAAATAATAAAGTTTATATAGAACATCCCATCCTACCAACTGGAGAATCATTGAAATCCTTTTCTCTAAGAACTGCTACAAGATAAGGGTGTCCACTTTCTTTTTTTTTTTTTTTTTTTTTTGAGACGGAGTCTCGCTCTGTCGCCCAGGCTGGAGTGCAGTGGCCGGATCTCAGCTCACTGCAAGCTCCGCCTCCCGGGTTTACGCCATTCTCCTGCCTCAGCCTCCTGAGTAGCTGGGACTACAGGCGCCCGCCACCTCGCCCGGCTAGTTTTTTGTATTTTTAGTAGAGACGGGGTTTCACCATGTTAGCCAGGATGGTCTCGATCTCCTGACCTTGTGATCCGCCCGTCTCGGCCTCCCAAAGTGCTGGGATTACAGGCTTGAGCCACCGCGCCCAGCCAGGGTGTCCACTTTCACCACTCCTATTCAACAAAGTACTGGAAGGCCTAACCAGCACTATCAGGCAAGAGGAAGAAATAGAAGGCATCTAAATTATAAAAAAGGAAGTCTAAATGTCCCTCTCCAATTTTACATCTAGAAAAACTTTTATAGACCCCACCAAAATGTCTTAGATTTAATAAATGAGTTCAACAATGTTGCAGGACACAAAACCAGTAGTGTTTCTATATACCAATAATGGTCTAGCCAAGAAAGAAATCAAGAAGGCAATCCCATTTACAATAGCTACCAAAAAAAAAAAAAAAAAAAAAGTACCCAGAAATAAATTTAACCAAGGAGATGAAATATCTCTACAGGAAAAACTACAAAATACTGATAAAAAAATAAATAAATAAAGATGACACGAACAAATGGAAAAACATCCAATGCTCATAGATCAGAAGAATTAATATTGTTAAAATGACCATATTGCCAAAGCAATCTACAGATTCAGTGCAATCTCTATCAAGATAACAAGGTCATTCTTCACAGAATTAGAAAACACAATTCTAAAATTCACTTGAAACCAAGAAAGAGCCTGAATAGTAAAGACAATCCTGGGCAAAAACAACAAAGCTGGAGGCATCATACATTACCTGACTTCAAAATATATTACAAGTCTAGAGTAACAAAAACAGTATGATGCTAGTGTAACAATAGACACATTGACCAATGGAACAGAACAGATAACCCAGAAATAAAGCCCATATTTACAGTCAATTGATCTTTGACAAAGCTGACCAGAACTTATTTTTGGGTAAAGGCACCCTCTTCAATATATTCTGCTGGGAAAATTGGCAGAAGAATGAAAATTGACCCCATCTCTTACCATATAAAAAATTCAACTTGGCCATGCGCAGTAGCTCACACCTGTAATCCCAGCACTTTGGGAGGCTGAGATGGGTGGATCATGAGGTCAGGAGTTCGAGACCAGCCTGGCCAGCAGGCTGAAACCCCGTCTGTAGTGAAAATACAAAAAAATAGCCAGTCATGGTAGTTCACACCTGTAGTCACAACTACTCGGGAAGCTGAGGTGAGAGAATCACTTGAACCTAGGAGGCGTAGGCTTCAGTAAGCTGAGATTGCACCATTGCACTCCAGCCTGGGTGAGAGAGCAAAACTTTGTCCAAAAAAAAAAAAAAAAAAAAAAGTCGACTCAAAATGTTCTAATGACTTATGTGTAAGACCTGAAACTATAAAATATTAGAAGAAAATCTAGGAAGAACTCATAGACAAGGCAACAAAAGGAAAATAAATAAATGGGACTTAATCAAACTAAAAAGATTCTGCACAGCAAAAGAAATAATCAACACAGTGAAGAGACACTCTGTTGAATGGAAGAAAAATTTGCAAAGTGTTCATCTGACAGGGAATAATGTCCAGAATATAAAAGGAACTCGAACAACTCACGACAAAAACAACAAACAATCCCATTAAAAAGTGGGCAAAATGCATGAATAGATACCTATCCAAAGAAGACATACATACAGCCAACATGTACATGAAAAAATAATCAAGATGGCAATCCCATTTTCAATAGCTAGGAATAATTTACAAGATTAATCATCAGAGAATTGTACATCAGCATCACAAGGAGATATAATCTTACACCAGTCAGAATGGCTTTATTAAAAAGACAAAAATAACAGATGTTGGCAAGGATGAGTAGAAAAGATAACTTTTATATGCTGTTGGTGAGAATGTAAACTAGTAGAGCCACTATGGAAAACAGTATGGAAATTTCTTTAAAAACTAAAAGTAGAATAACATTTTTTTTTTTTTTTTTTTTTTTTTTTTTTTTGAGACAGAGTCTCACTCTGTTGCCCAGGCTGGACTGCAGTGGCACAATCTCAACTCACTGCAACCTCCACCTCCCAAGTTCAAGTGATTTTCCCACCTCAGCCTCCTGAGTAGCTGGGATTACAGGTCTGCACCACAATGCCCAGCTATTTTTTCTGTTGTTTTTGTTTTAGTAGAAACAGGGTTTCACCACGTTGGCCAGGCTGGTCTCCAACTCCTGAACTCAAATGATCCACCCTCCTCAGCCTCCAAAAGTACTGGGATTATAGGCATGAGCCACTGTGCCAGGCCTAGAATTACCATTTGACCCAGCAATTCCACTACTGGGTGGCTCCCCAAATGGAAATACATCAATATATCAAAGGGATACCTCCACTTGCATGTTTATTGCAGCACTACTCACAATAGCAAAGATATTGAATCAACCATCAGCAAATAAATGGATAAAGAAAATGTGATGTATATACGAAATGGAATACTATTCAGCCATAAAAAATGTGGTAACATGGATGAGCTTCAAGAACATTATATTAAGTAAAATAAGCCAGACACACAAACACAAAAATTGTATGTTCTCACTCATATGTGGGAGCTAAATAATTTGAACACATGGAGGGAGAGAATAGAAAAATAGATAACAGAGACTAGGAAGGGTTGGGGGGATGGGGGTAGGATGAAGAGATGTGGGTTGAATGGTACAAAAATATGGTAAGATGGAATAAATTCAATGTGTGATAGCACAGTAGAATGATCATACTAAGCAAAAATGTATTGTACTCAGGTGATGGGCACCCTGAATACCCTGACTTGATTGGTATTCATTAGCTACACGTAACAAATTTCTCATGTACCTCATAAAACTACGGAAAAAAAAAGAAAAAAAAATTTATGTGATTTTTAAATGTAGGGGTGCTATGGTTTGAATATTTGTCTCCTCCAAAACTCATGTTGAAACTTAATCCCTAATGTAACAGTATTAAGAGGCAAGGCCTTTAAGAGATGATTGGGTCGTGGACTCTGCTTTTGCAAATGGGTTAATCCATTCATTAATTAATAAATGAGTGGGTCAATGGATTAATGGTTTGTCATGTAGTTGAGTCTATTATCAAAGCCACTTTGCTTCTCCCTCATATGCTCATCACCATATGATGCCCTACATTGAAGGCCCGGAGACTCTAAAGGGAGTCCCCATCAGCAATAAGGCCCTCACCAGATGTAGCAGGTATTCACTCACTTATAGCAACAAAAATAAACCAGGACAAGAGGTGACTATAAGGAAACATCTCTGGAAACTGACTCCCCAGGTAGATGAAGCTGAGCGGCAGTAATCTTGAGTTCTTCAAAGGTGCTATTGTTTCTGTAGCTGAATGTCATGAGGGCTTTTCAGAGAGCTTTGAGATCTGCCCTTCAAGGTGTGGGGGCACACATGAGCAAGACACTAAGTTAGGGAAGACTTCTGCAGGTTCTGTACCAACAGAGCTTGAAGGAAATGTGGTGCTTGGGAAGATGATGGGAAAAAAATCTCCACTACATCCCGATTTCCTGTGATTATCAGGATGTATGGAAGAGAGCTTCAGCAGTACCACTGGGTCCATGTGATAGGGCATCGGAGTTTAAGAAGGTGCTTATATGGGATTGGATGTTACATAAAAGTCAAATTAATATAAGTATATCTAAATACTTAATTTGCCTCTGACCACTAGCAAATCATTCATAGACCAAAAACATTCTATGGGCAACACTGAGCAGGACGGACTAAGTATGTTTGGGGTAAGAAGAACTTTAGATCAAATATAAAAATGTTGCAGTGTTAAAAAATGGAACTGGTTTTAATTTTGATAATCATAAGCAACCAGAAAATTGTAGATGATATTGTTTAAAAGGCTTGCAAGGAGAAATGCAAGAAAACACTGCTGAAAATGATGGGAGAAAAACAAACAAAAAAAACCCCAAAACATTGTTTATACCCCAAGGTGTAGAGACTCTTCAGTACACCCATTACATGTAATCACTCTACTATATCCTCACTTTATGTCATCCTTGTGCAAGTGCTTGTATGTGAATAAAGTCCAATCATAACAACGGACCTGCTTTAAAATTGAACAACTTGAGTAACAGGTCCCACTTGTTTTCTTCTCTGGCAGGTACACAATGGAATGTCACACACACACAAAAATTCCTACAAGGCATAGTCAGTTTTTCTATTAGTAAATTTACTAGACTTTCTTTGTTCATAATTTTTATTTAAAAATCTGTTCAGTAGACTTCAGAGTCTTGCCAAAATGGTTGATAAACCCACACTGTTAGGTTTCCTCTAGAAAAGCCATCGAAAAGAAAAAAAAAATTTAAGAAATAATAACACAGTAATTCCTGTGAGAAGAAAGGCTGTCTTGGACTGGCATGTGGAGGGTGAAAGGAGAAGAAAAGGCTAGCCTAGGGCAAAACACACTGGGCTGTAAAAGGATACATTAGAGAAAAGCAGTTTAATTCTGCTCTTTCTTGCTGCTTTCACACCTTAATAACACCTAAGGGCAGCCTCCTCTGCAGAGATCTGCAAGAATGCTCAGGCCCCTAGTGCAGGTATCCACAGGAGTGAGATGAAGGTGAGCTGGAGCCCTGCTCAGCTATCAGCCAAGCCTCAAGCACAGAGACCTCCATCCTTTCCCTTCTAAATCCCCAGGGCTGGTGGATTATCATGGATGATAGGTACTTCCGCCTAATACTAACTCACCCTGGGAGTTGAAAGTAAATCAGAATAGTGAAGTTGTTTGGTGGGAAGTTTCAAATGGCAGTGACTGTAGCTGTGGTTTAATAGTGCCTGGGACTCTTCCCTTTTCCTCTTCCTTGATATCTTGGAATCTAATAGAATAAACTCTGGCTTTCAGTCTTTCTGAAATGGGAATTATAAATGCAACATTTTAACCTAGGCAAAGAAGAAAAGAAGAATTTATAACTGGGACACAGGAGTATGTATCAGACCCCAAAGGCCTTCAGAAGAGCAGAGGGTCATCTCCGCCCTATGTAGCTCCTCTCCACCCTTCCCTCTGTCTGCTTCATTCTTTCTTTGCCTATACTGGGTTTTTAAATGTTGCATGTTGTGCATGGAAGCCGCCCACACTGCGGCACCTCTAAGGAGGATTACAGTTTCTTTCAGTGACAATCGCAAATTGCCTGGAAGTAATTCTGATTGGCCCAACTTAGGTCCGGTGTCCAATCCACGGTGACCAAGAATTTGTGGTCACGTGGTACACTATAGTTGCCAAGGTGGGAAGTGGTGGTGCGAGAGATGTAATAATAAAATTAATGACTTCATTGTGAACCTGGCAGATACTACCCTCCAACACCAAAAAAAGCGTTCAGTGTAATACTTTATTCAAGAATCAGAAAAATCCAATGAACTCTCTAAAATCAATTGTATGATTTTGCAGATCGTACTTTTTTCACAAATCCAGCCAAGAGGGTAAACGGGAGGCTGGTTTGTTAGACTTGGGTTGTTTATTGTTTTTTTTGGTTTTTTTTTTGTTTTTTTTTTGAGACCGAGTCTGGCTCTGTCGCCCAGGCTGGAGTACAGTGGCCGGATCTCAGCTCACTGCAAGCTCCGCCTCCCGGGTTCACGCCATTCTCCTGCCTCAGCCTCCCGCGTAGCTGGGACTACAGGCGCCCGCCACCTCGCCCGGCTAATTTTTTTTTGTATTTTTTAGTAGAGACGGGGTTTCACTGGGTTATCCAGGATGGTCTCGATCTCCTGACCTCATGATCCTCCCGTCTCGGCCTCCCAAAGTGCTGGGATTACAGGCTTGAGCCACCGCGCCCGGCCTGTTAAAGAGTGCTTTGTTTTTTAGATTTTCATTGTTTATTTACCCAAAGAGATGCCTTTTGTCTTTCGTAATTCATCTGCCTAGAGAGCGTTTTTTTTTTTTTTTTTTTTTTTTCAATCCTTCTGCCTGGAGGCATCTTTTTACAATTCAAACAAATAGGACATTGATGACCTAGTCATTTTTACTAAATTAATCTCTAGTTTCTAAAATATTAAGAGCTCTGAATGAACAGTTCTCTCCTACAGTGTTAGAAACACAAAGTCTTAAATTCTACATTTCTTTGGTTTATGTGGAGAAAGAGAATCTCTATATCTCTCCACTCTACCATTCCCACAGTGTAGTCATTAGGGGGCCAATAAACTGATTCATGTTAAGTCACATGCAGTCAGGAGTCTTGACAAATACAGAATCTCTAAGATTGCTTTCTGTAGCATGTATATAATTCTTAGTGCATTATTAATGAAGTCTTAATTCTTAGAGCATGATTTAGGACAAATCACTTAATCTTGCTAGTTAGCCAAAAGAGCAAATGATCAAAGACTGAGCTCACAAGTAAAATACAATCGATTCATGATAAATCAGCAGTGCTTGAATGCTATGTATAAAATCCATACACACAAGAATCTGAAATATTTCTTCGTTTAATTATTCATCCATATCCTAGACTAAAGAAGAAAGTCAGGGGACAATTAGAAGATGGGAACAAAGGATTACACAGAAAATCCAATTCTCAAAGTAGTTCTCCTAACAATGCTGTCCTTTCAAAAATTTAAATTTTGGTCTTCTGCAACAGCAGTATCAAATATTTGGTCATTAGTATATATCTCCTTCATTAAAAATTGATTAAGCCAATATGCTAATCCTTCTCATTGCCTGTACAAAGAAAAACTAGTCAATAATATGGTTCATTGCCAGTATCAACACAAGCCACCAACTGCAGGACATCTAGCACATCGAAGTGCTTGCAGTAGTATTTCCTAGGTCTAAAACTAAACCAAGTCCCCTTAATACTCTTCTTTACCTCCTGAATTACAAACACGAATTCTATACTATTTAGATAAATACCTAATTCAGGACCGAGAGGAGCATACAAAACTCTAAGGGAAAGGTTTACTTTTTCCAACCTTCTAAAGAAACTGGACAGGCCAATAAATAGAGGTCCGTCATATTTATAGGTTCCAATAAAATTTGCCTATTGTACTTAAACAAGCTTTTGGATTTACAATTCTCATTTCAAATATACTTTTAAGGCCGGGATAATATTCAATATGGCATTAACAGAATTTTATTTCCTATTTCATATTGGATAGACTACTCTAGCTGTAATAGGCTCATTGCCTGATGCATACAGCAGGTCAATACACCAAGACACTGAATTACAGCAGAGAAAGAGATTTAATTGCAGGGTCACTGAACAAGGAGATGGTAGGGAGCTTCAAATCCATCTCCCTGAAGAATTTGAGGATAACATTTTTAAGGGTTTTGGAGTGAACTGAAGTGTGGAGATTGTTGATTGGTGCCAGAGTGCACAGTGAAGTCATGGGATAGGGGGATGAATGAGGTGTATTCTGCTGATCTCATTCTTCTGTGGGGGTCTTCAAACTGGTTGCTGGAATTTGGGATCTGAAAAATAATCTTGAGTGAAGCAGAAGTAAAGTCTGCAAAGATTGCAAAGATATAAATTATTTAGAATAAGAATAGAAATCACAAGAAATGAGAAATTTTACAAAATTTAACAAAAGTCTTAAACAAAAGCCTTATGACTCTAATGACAGAGATCCTGTCTGTAGGAACAATGGGGATGCAAATTATTTCTTAAACAGTCTATGACCCTCATGTCAGACATCCTCCCTATGGGAACAGTGGGCATGCAAATCAATTCTTAAACAGCCAGTGACCCTAATGTCAGAAATTCTATCTATGGAACAATGAGCATGCAAATGGCCAGTATATAGTGTTACATGACTTTTAACAACAAGGAAGTGGGCCAGAGTGCAGCCTGATTAATGCTTAATTATATTTCTGTCCAGAACTCGACATGCAATTCTTGTCAACTCCGTGGAGATAGTTTCAACATCACAGTATGAAAGATGTCATTATCATACATATTCCCATTAGAAATTTCTGGGCACAGAAAATAATACAGGCTACCTTTGTCACAAAATACAAACCTGCTATGTAGAAATCAGAGAGCAGTGGCTTGCTTATCTTTCTTGTCCAGTGTCCCTGGTACTAACAGCACCTGGATGATGATGATGATGATGATGATGATTATAATTATTATTATTTTTAACAAGCAATACTTACATCTTGAGAAATACTAACATCTCATTTCAGTGCAGCCCAGAAAGCACTGTAAATTGAATGAAAACTGAGAAGAGGGGTCTTAGATGAAACTGAGGCTATTAGGTTGTTTAGATTTTGTTGTTTTTTTGTTTTTTTGTTTTCCCCCTTTCCAGGATGGTTGTGGTAAAGACTTGAAGAGTAGCAAGTTTAAAAGCTGTAAGCAGGTCTCTTACATTAGAGATACAGACATTGATTCGCCCTGGAGATGGAATGTTAAGAGAGTGGCCTTTTAGTTAATCAAATGCAAAGCCATTACACAGACTTTATTCTTAGATGAGATTGAATCGCAACTGACAGTGTGTGTGTGAATGTGTATATCTGTGACCACGCTTTGTAAGTATTGAGAAGGGACTCACAATTGCTAAGAGTTACAGTGGAGGTGTGTATAGGAATAGATTTTGGTTTTGGGGGCATGAAGCTTATTTGGAGAGAGGCAGAAAATAAGTTTTTTAAGAAAAATTATGAAGATGTAAATGTATTTATTTAGAATGAGAAGAGAAATCACAAGAAATTCGAAATTTTCAGAAGTTGACAAATAAAAAAATCCAGAAATACTGCACAATGGCACTTATTAACGACCTTAAAAATGCCATAATACTTTTTTCTAACATGTGTATTTTTGCTGTATACTCTGAATTGCCTCTTGATATGACATTGATTTTATAATATTTTCCATAGAGAGAACAGAAAGATAATTCAGTCTTTCCTCTAGACTGATCAAAATTTTTTTTAATTTGGTAGTTTAGAAAAATTTATTATAATTTCATTACTTATTGTTTGGGGTATCAAATTAAATTTTTAGGATTGTGGTTAATTTGGGAAACTCTCTGCCAAGATTTTTGTTTGTTTTTGAGACAGAGTCCTGCTCTGTTGCCCGGCTGGAGTGCAGTGGCATGATAACAGCTCAGTGCAGCCTTGACCTCCCAAGCTCAAGCGTTGCTCGCACCTCAGGCCCTCACCCCAAGTAGCTGGGACTACAGGCATGCACCACAATGCCCCACTAATTTTTGTATTTTTTGTAGAAACAGAGTTTCACCATGTTGTCCAGGCTGGTCTCGAACTACTGGGCTCAAAGGATCTGCCTGCCTTGGCATCCCAAAGTGCTGGGATTACAGGTATGAGCCACCGTGCCTGGCATATTAAGTTCTGTTCATATGAGTCATAGGTTCTGAGGGCAATTTTGCACAATATTATCAATTTAATGTGAATTCTCTTGGAAATGATGATTTTTTTAAACACTTTGTTATTGATGTCCTCACTGTAGTTGGGATGTATTACGAGTTTGTGTGTTTTCTTCAGTCAGTATTTCTTGTTAAATTGGCAAGATATTTACATTTTTTCCACTTTGTGTATGTGCAACTCTTCCTTTTGATTGCATTGTCTGTCAATCCAAGAGCCTACTCATTACTCCCATTCAAACTTATATTTTCCTCTTAATGAGTTATTCTTTTGGACATGATCTGATTTCATTGTGGTTGTTACAACGTACTTCTTTTTATCAGAGTAATTTCTATTGATTTTATCATTTATTCTTGTGGTTTTTCTTTTCATATTTCATTAATCTGAATTTGAGTTTTGGTTCTTTAGTAAATACATTTTAAAATGGCAAAAGAATATCTTTCACATGTATCTACATCAAGAATCTATAATTTATCTATCATTTTATTGAAATTTTTCAAACTGTTTTTCTAAATTACAATTAAAATGGAAATATCTTCAACACAACTTCTCCTTGTTCCAAAGTCATAATGCCCAAGGCCATTCTAAGGGGGAGTTTGAAGGAAAACCAATCATAGTGGAAAACAGTCTTGACAGATTACATTAAAATGCCTTACCTTTTCCTCCTCAGCTTTTTAAAGGTATAACTGACAAATGAAAATTGTATATATTCATGTATACAACATGATAATTTGAGATACACATACATTGTATAATAATTACCACAAATTAATTAATACATCCTTCACCACACAATTACAGCCTCCTGAGTAACTGGGTATATAGGCACGGGCTACCACACCTGGCTAATTTTAAAGTTTTTCTTTGTAGAAACAGCGTCTCACTATATTGCCCAGGCTTGTTTTGAACTCCTGGACCAGGCAATCATCCTGCCTAGGCCTCACAAAGTGCTGGGATATACACACCAGTCCAGGTGTCCATACATTTTTCATGGGCTTGGAGACTTAATTAAAAGGCAGAAGGGGAAAAGTAGAGAGGAAAACTGAAGCAGTAGGTTTCTAGGCAAACTTATCTTTTTCCTTGTAGGTTTCTAGGCAAACTTATCTTTTTCCTTGTAGGGTGTTTGTGTGTGTGTGTGAAGAGAAAAAAACAAAGAGGAAGAAGAAAACTTTGTTCTTTCCACTGCAGCACATTTGCTCGCACATTTCCAGGAATAATTTTTAATCTTGCTTTCCTCCTTCTTTTTCCCTAACAACTGGCCTTCCAGACTACAGCTGAGTACACTAGAAAGTAAGCATATTGAAATTTCTTTGTATACATGTTATAGTAAAAGGAACATTTGGAGTCTCAGTTGGATTAAGGAAACAATAATTTAACTTAATGCAGGATCCACCTGCTGATAAAATGTGAGGTAACACACTTCGGAATGCCAATTTGAAAGATTTTTTTTTTAAGGTTGTCTGGGGAAAAAAAAAACCGTTTGAACACTTGAAGGTGCAATTTTTTATCTGACCACCAGGGAGCAGACAAATCCCTTGAAAGAAAGGCTCTTCAATCAAATGAAAAAGTCAAAAACCACAAAAGGAAAACAAATGAAGAGCGTTAATTACCACAAATAAAATGAAAAACACATTTTTTTTTTAAATTTTGAAAATAAAAAATACCAGAAGGCATATGTTAAAACAAAACATTTCAGCCATTTTCCATCTGACTATACTTAAAGGTTTTCTCGTTCCTCTATTACTTGGAGGAGGCAATGTCTCCCCTCTTTGAAGGCAAACAAGTCCTACTTAAAGGAAAGCTGTGCCAATTTACTGTCTACTCCCTAGAATTACTTGACACATCTAAAGAAAGTAAAGGTTGCGAGCTATTATGACAATCTATGGACACAGGCTTCCTTAGAAGTTCTCTTTAGTCACAGCAAAGCAAGCTGAAAAAAACAAGTTGGTTTTCAGTTTAACTTAGTGTGTAAATGCCAGTAAAGACTCACTTTACTCACTGGCACATTTTAAAGTAAACGCCAGTCTATCAATTATAAAATCAATACAATCGTTTTATAAAATTCTTGATTATAGACAATTTTAAACAAATTATTCTTAAAGAACAAGACCAACATGTTATATACTTAATTTCATTTAAAGGAATCACTTCATGCTATAAAAAAACCTTCCTTGGTTTTATTTAAACATGCCTTCCCCAGAGGATAGAGTCTTCAGTAGATTTAAGTTAGAAAATTCATCTTTGAAATCGGCGTGTTAGTAATCTCCGTTCCCCAGTTTTTAACTCTTACACACTTCTATAAACCCACCTTCATCCTCCTGGAGTGCCAAATATATACATACACATATACATATACATATATAATTGTGACATAGTGACCAGCTTTCAAAATTGCCCTTCCAAGCACTGACAGCATTTTTATAGGGCTTGAATACTTTCGTGAAAGAGTAAAGGTCTAGTGCAGAACTTTAGGCTCAGAATGCTGGGTTTAAATCTCAGCTTTACTACTTCATTAACAAATCACTTAACCTCTCTATAATTTCTTTACCTCTTTTGTAAAATGGGGAAAATAGTTATGGAACCTAACTCATAAGGCTGTTGTGACCCTTAAGTCAGAGAGTGTGTCCGGAATGATGTGACCTCTTAATGAACGTTAGTTGCATGTCTTCATTACAAGGGAGGTTTGCAATTTTTTCTTTTTTAAAAATAATTATAATTATTATTATTTTTGAAACAGAGTCTGACTCTGTCACCCAGGCTGGAGTAGAGTGGTGCTATCTCGGCTTACTGCAACCTTCACCTCCTGGCTTCAGAAAGTGATTCTCCTGCCTCAGCCTCCCCAGTAACTGGGATTACAGGCATGAGCTACCACACCTGCCTATTTTTTGTATTTTTAGTAGAGATGGGGTTTCTACTTTTAGCAGAGACCATGTTTAGTAGAGACAGGGTTTGTATTTTTAGTAGAGACCATATTGTCCAGAATGGTCTCGAACTCCTGACCTCAAGTGATCTGCCCACCTTGGCCTCCCAAAGTGCTGAGATTACAGGTGTGAGCCACCATGCACCGGCACAAGGGAGGTTTTTTTTAAAGCCCCTTCTTCAGCGACTGGAATTATTAACCTGGAAGGTTTTCAGTTAAACAGGCCAGAGGATTCTGAACTTGGCTATGATTTAATGCCCTGAAGTACTTCAAAAGAACAACTGTGCATGACAATTGTTATGCTGTGTAGCCCTGTGCAATTCATTGAATTGTTTTTACAAATGAACCTCTTAATTTGTAAGGAAAGAATATTGATCAGGCAGACAAATACCACATTTATATTGATTAGGCAGACAAATACCATATTTACTGTGATTTCCAAGCTCCTTCTCAACTAAGAAGTATGAAGGTACAATCTCAGATGATGAATACACGTGTCAAACCTGGTACATTCAAAACTGAACTCCTGACCACTTGCCCCCACATTCAGGGAGCACCCCCATCTTAATTTGTGGCCACTCCACCCTGCCCCTTGTTTAAGCAATACACAGTGGAGTGATTCTCCTACTTCACGCGTTCTCTCACACCCACATCCAGTCTCTTGGGAAATTCTGTTGACTCAACCTTCAAGGTATAAACAGTAGCTGCGCACTTTGCACTGCTTCCATTGCTGTCATTTCGGTCCTTGCCATCATCTCCCACCTGAATCACCATGACAACTTCCTGCTGGTCTTCCTGATTCCAGGTCCCCCCTGCCCCCGCCCCGCCCCAATCTATCCTCAACACAGCAGCCTGTCCCCAAAAGGAGTTGTTGTCTTTAAAGCAACTCCTTTAAAACCATAAGCCAGACTGTGTCACTCCTCTGCTCAGAACGCTGTAATGACCCTTTAGAGTAAAAACAAAGATTCTTTTAAGAGACTTCAAGGCTTTCTGTGATCTATCTCTCTTTTACTCCTCTGCCACGTGTCCTACGAGCCCCACTTAGCTCACTCCCCTCCAACCACATTGGCCTCTGAGCTGTTTCTCAGGAACATTGGGTATGTCTACCTTAGGACATTTGAGCTAGCCTTCTCTCTGCTTAGGATACTTCCTTCGAGACAACTGCTGGGCTAATTCCTGCAGATCCTTCAGCACTTCGTTTGGATCTTGTTTTCACAGTATGGCCTACCCTATTTATTTTATTTAATATTTTCCTTTGTCCGTCAGTATTTATTAGCTTCCAACATGAATATCTGTGTCTGTATCTGCCCCCTGAACCAGCCCTTCCCTTTCTCTCTTCTGTGCTCCTTATTTTTCACTATCTGTTTCCCTCTTCTGAATTATAAATTTCACAAGGGCAGAGATTTTAATCTGTTTTATTCATCCATGTGCCCCCACTTCCTAAAAAACTCCATAAATATTTGCTGACTAATTAAATAGGTGGGAAGGAGGAAAGAGTAATGTGTAGAGAGGAACTGAGAAACATTTGAGATGATTTATTGAGTACTGTTCTTACTTGTTTTCCCCTTTTACATAAGATTGGCAAAATGCAAACCTCGGTTCTATCACCATTTCTTGTCTAGAAGTTACTCTTCAAATACCAGGAGTAGATGGTGAAACACAACCATCATATCACCCCTTGGGTATAACTGGGCCAGAACAATAACAATAAGAAGAATAGGAAACAATAAAAGGTAGAAAAGAAAATAGCAAATTCTTTGAATGTCGCTTCAGAGGCAAGTCAGTAGTTTTCCTATGCTTCAGGATAGACAAGATTCAGAAAGCACTACCCCAAAATATACTGCCTTGGCATACTGACAATTTTAAACAGAAGGAATCTGAGAAACAGCAGGTGCAAGAAGGACACTCTGAGCTTCCCCTTCAGCAGGTCATGAGACCCTCATGTGAGAGGTGCACTCCCTGTACCTGGAGGAAAGCATCCTGATCCCTGAAGATGGAGAGTTGCCAGGAGGAATCTGAAAGAACAGACTTTGCTAAGTGACCCCACTTTACAACACTTAGCCCTTTCTCCTATGGTATCTCTTTGTGCTATCAAATTTTCCCACGACTCTCCACTCTTCATCACACCTAGCATAAAACCATGCAATATTAACAGTCTCTTCAGGTCTTTATTTCTTTAGGAAGGCTCCTGTGTCATGTGAAACTTACAGTAAATAAATTAGTGTGTTTTTCTTTTGACAATCTGTCTTTTGTCAGTCTAATTTACAAGACTCCATCCAATAAGCCTAAGATGGGTAGGAAAGAAAAGGGTTTTTTCTTGCCCTAACAATCCAGTTCATCAAATATAAGTTCACATTTGTATTAGTTCTCAGGAAAACTGGTTTGGATCCAGCCTATTAAAAAATTGCCTCAGCAGAAGTTAAAATTGATAATTTAAAAGACCAGTAAATTCAGCAAACATATACTGAGTGAGATATAAACAGTGTGTGAGTTGCAAATGGGGAAAAAAAAAAGACACTGTCTTTGCCCAGTAAGTGGTTATAATTGGGTAGGAGACACAAAGATGTAACAGCAATAATTACAATCTTCTGTAGAATGTGATAAATGCTATAATAAAGGTACAAAAATGTCTAAAACAACAATAGGAGAGATTAATTATGATACTTTGAGATACTCATTTTTAAAAATTTTATTTTAAATATGTTTTTATTTCTTGCAGGACGCTTCAACTAAACTGACCTCAGTCAACAACAGAAAATTGCTATGAGTTTTGTTTTGTGTTATCAGACTCTAGTCTCTTTGTTTCCCACTACCTCAGTTGTTTAAGCAATTTGCTTTGAAAAGCACAAACTTCTGAACCCTAAAGCTTTAAGGAGTATGTTTAATCTAGTAATTACCCATAATCTAAAGTGCTAACAAGACTCAATTCAATTCATCTTATTATCTGAGGTTGAAATTAAACAGAAAATATAATGTAGATCCCATAAAATGCAATTCTTGAACCTACTGAAATATTGAATACTACTATCTGATTGAATTTCATTTAGATGATCACAGTTATAAATATACAACCAGAACAAAAATGATGATGAAATTCCTACGCTAACATTCCCTATTTCAGTGAATAATAACATTAGAATCAGAAACTTGGGAATTATTTCGTAACCTTTCTTTTCTTTCTCTCATCCGATAGTCAATCAATCACACAGTCTTTCCAATAAATTCCTTGGTCTCTTTACTGTTATCCTAATCCAATCTACTACCCTATCTTTGTTTTTTCCAGTGTAAAATTCTATTTTATTTTATTTTCAACTGTCAAATAATAATTGTATATATTTATGGGACACAATGTGATATTTCAAAATACATATACATTGTGGAATGATCAAATCAGTAATTAGCACATACATCAACACAAATATTTACCATTTTTTGTGGTGAGAACATTTAACATTCTCTCTTTTTTTTTTTTTTTTTTTTTTTTGAGATGGAGTCTCGCGCTGTCACCCAGGCTGGAGTACAGTGGCCGGATCTCAGCTCACTGCAAGCTCCGCCTCCCGGGTTTACACCATTCTCCTGCCTCAGCCTCCCGAGTAGCTGGGACTACAGGCGCCCGCCACCACGCCCGGCTAATTTTTTGTATTTTTAGTAGAGACGGGGTTTCACCGTGTTAGCCCGGATGGTCTTGATCTCATGACCTCGTGATCCGCCCGTCTCGGCCTCCCAAAGTGCTGGGATTACAGGCTTGAGCCACCGCGCCCGGCCTAACATTCTCTCTTTCAGCTATTTTGAAACATACAATATATTATTAATAACTATAGTCAACTTACTATCCAATAGAATGCCAGAAATTATTCCTTCTATTTAACTGTACCCCCTTACCTGTTGATCAGTGCCTCCCCTATCCCTATTTACTCCCAACCCCCCATGTCTAGTAACCATTGTTCTACTCTTTACTTCTGTGAGTTCAACTTTTTTAGATTCCTTGTGTAAGTGACACCATGTGTGGTGTTTGTTTCTCTGTGTTTAGATTATTTCATTTAGCTTAATGCCCTCTAGGTTCATCTACATTGTCGCAAGTGACAAAATTTTGTGTGTTTTTTTTTAAAAGGCTGAATAGTATTCCATTGTGTGTGTGTATATATATATATATCTCGTGTGTGTGTGTGTATATATATGTGTGTGTGTGTATATATATATATCTCGCACATTTTTAATCCATTCATTTGTTGATGGACATTTAGGTTGCTTCCATATCTTGGCTATTGTGAATAGTAGTGAGATTGCTTGGCTGTATGGTAATTCTATTTTTCAGATTTTTGAGGAACTTTCATACTATTTTTCAAAATGGCTATATTAATTTACAATACCACCAATAGGGTATAAGGGCTTCCTCTTATCCACGTCCTCACCAACACTTGTTATCTTTCATATTCTTTATAGTAGTCAATCTAACAGTCTGAGGTTTTATCTCATTGTGATTTTATTTTGCAAAATAAAGCCACACTGACTTTGATGACTAGAGATGTAGAGCACTTAAAAATATGTCTGTTGGCCATTTCTGTGTCTTCCCTTGAAAAATGTCTACTCAAGTCCTTTGCTCATTTTTAATTAGGGTTATTTATTTTCTTGTCAAATGCTTTTTCTTCATCACTTGAGATAATCATGTGATCTTTTTCCTTTATTCTCATAATGCGGTGAATTGTATTTATTGATTTCTATATGTTAAACCAACTTTTCATCCCAGGAATAAAACCCACTTGGTCATGGTGAATGAATCTTTTAATGTACTGTTGAATATGGTTTGCCAATATTTTGTTGAGGATTTTTCAGCTATGTTCATCAGAGTAATTGGTCTTTAATTTTCTCTCTTTCATTGTGAGGTCTTTGTCTGGGGTATTAGTGTAATACTAGCCTTATAAAATGAGTTGGAAAGTAGTCCCTCCTCTTCAATTTTTGGAACAGTTTGAAAAGGATTGGTATTAGTTCTTCCTTAAATATTTGGTAGAATTCAACTGCAAAGCCATATAGTTGTGGGCTTTTCTTTGATGGAGGATTTTAAATTACTGATTCAATCTCCTTACTCATTACTGATCTATTCGCATTTCCAAATTTTTCATGACTCAGTCTTGGTATGTTACAAATTTCTAGGAATTTATCTATTTCTTCAAGTTTGTCCAATTTGATGGCATGTAATTGCCTATAGTAATTTCTTATGATCCTTTGTATTTCTGTGTTATCAGTTATAACATCTCTTCTTTCATTTCTGATTTTTTAAAATTTGAGTCTTCTCTCTTCTTCCCTAATCTAATGAAGAATTTGTTCATTTTGTTTAGCTTTTCAAAAAATCAAGTCTTTGTTTTGTTTATCTTTTCTATTGTTCTAATCTCTATTTCATTTATTTCTGTTCTGATCTTTGTTATTTTCTTCCTTCTGCTAATTTTAGGCTTAGTTTGTTCTTCTTTGTCTACTTCCTCGACATGTAATGTTAGGTTGTTTATTTGAGATCTTTCTTATTTTTTTCCCTCTATTTTTGATGCAGGCATTTATTGGTATAAACTTCTCTCTTAAAATGGCTGTTACTGCATCTCATAAGTTTTGGTATTTTGTGTTTTCATTTTCATTTATCTCAGTATATTTTTAAATTTCCCCTTTACTTGCTTCTTTGACCTAGTAGTTGTTCAGGAGCATGTTGTTTAATTTCCACATACTTGTTAATATTCCATGATTTCTCCTGTTACTAATTTCTAGGTTCATACCATTGTACCCCCACATATTACTTGGATGATTGCAATGGATTAATATCTGGTCATTCTAGATTGACTTTTGCTCTCCTATAAGTCTCCACACTGCAGCAAGAGTGATTCTTGTTTGAGTGTGTGGTTATTTTGGGACCCTGGGTGTTAAGAGTTAGATTACTCATGTTTCTCAGCTCATGGCACTCTATCTTCATCAGTCCATGCAATGTTTCCCTCTTACTTTATATTATTTTTTCCCTGCACTGCCCATGAACATTCTTTTCTCCTCTCACTCTGCTTATTTATATAATTAGATGTACTTGCAAGAAATATGATTTTGCTTCAGTATGATGGATTTTAAAATAGAATATATATTACTATGCAAAAATTATACTCTTCATTTTACTTTATTTCCCTGAACATTGAATCTTAATATTGGCCTATGATGCTGTTTGAATATCTAGTTATTTTACCTGCTGTCTAGTTATTCACTAGGTATTTACTACACTTTTATTCATCATGCCATGAACATGAATTCTTTTGTTCAACATGTATTTATCGAGTACCAACTAATTGTCAGACAATTTTGTAGGCCATGGAGATAATAAGAGAAAATAAAATGGACACAAATTCAAGTCTCTTAGGAACTTACATTTTAGGGGTAGAAACAGATAATCAGATAAATAAACAAAGTGTAAATTATGTTACATGGTACCAGTTACAGAAAAAAAATTAAGCAGAAAAAAAATGTAAGAAGTGTGTATGGATTGAGAATGGTCAGGGAATACTCTTGTGTTCTAAGAAGGTGACATTTAAGTTAAGACCCAAAGGACATGAGAGTGTGAGCCACATGAGTATTTGGAGGAAAAACATTTCAAATACAGAAAGGATAAATTAGAAACCTAAGGGAAGAATGTACACATATGTTCAAGAAACAGCAAGGAGGCAAACATGGTTAGAGTAGAGTGAAGTAAAGAATAGGACAGCTGAGATTAGAGAAGAAATATGGAAAAGCATTTCTAGGGCTTTGTATTAATGTATCACTTGAAGAAATTTAGCTTTCAGATTGAATTAGATGAGAAACCATTTAAGTATTTGAGTAGAGGAATAACATGATTAGATATGCGTTTCATCATGATCTTTCATATTACTGTGTTGAAAATAAGCAAGGTAGAAGTAAGGAGACTATTTTAGAGTCTTGCAGCAGTCTTGTGAGAAAATGGTAGCTAAAACCAACATGATAGCAGTGGAGGTGGTAGGAAGTTATTTGACTTTTGATGTATTTATTTGAGATATATATTTAGAATGTGGAGACAAGCAATTTTTTTGATAAATCACAACAGTATGAAATAAAGAGAATTTTAAAAGATTCAGAAGTTTTTGTTCTGAGCAACTGAAATAATAAATTGTCATTTACTGATGGGAGGAGACTGCAAAAGAAGCAGTTTTGGAGAAGAAATGTAATTCAGGTTTGTCTATATGGTTTGAGATGCCTTTTAAACGTCTAAGTAGAGTGGTTGATCAGACCATTGGCTTTATGAGTCTAGAGTTCAGAGGGAGAAATCTAGGTCAGTGATATAACTTTGGAAGTATTCAACACTTGAAAATATTTAAAGCTATGAAATTGAATTAGTTCACTAAGAGAGTAAGTATATTTAATATAAGGGAAGGCACCAAGAACTGATGCCTAAGTCATGCTAACATCTGTAGATCAGGTAGGTGAGGAAACACAGTAGAAGAAGTTTCCAAATTTAATTCTCCATCTAGTCTAATAGAGATTTTTTAAAAGCTTTACTGTTTTAGTTTATGGAAATACACATTAGGTAAAAACAAGGACCTAGGTTTGGGGTGTTAATGAGTTGGCAATACCAGGAGACATTGTACACATACACAAATTAGTACATAAACACATTTCCCACAATGCCAAGAGAAATTGTACATAGACGCAAGTTGTTCGTAAATACATTTCCCGTTTGCCTCAAGAATACTCGCCAGAGGCCTTGCAGCTGCAACATTTACCTCAAGATAACCCACGGATTATAGTCCTAATCTTACGCTCAAAGTTTGTCCAATTATTAAATACCGATGATTATATACATTTCTGTTATATTAGGATTAGAGACAAGTTCTGTTTAGAAATAACTCCAAGAATGTTTTTTACATTTTATTTTCACATTGAAAATCAGTTAGATTTGCTTCAGCCTCAAAGTGTGTGTTCATGTAAAATCAAGTGAGCACTGGCAGTAGCTGAACTTTTTTTTCTTTGTTTTTGAGACAGTCTCGTGCTGTCGCCCAGGCTGGAGTGCAGTGGCACGATCTCAGCTCAGCCTTCACCTCCTGGGTCCAGGCAATTCTCTTGCCTCAGCCTCCCTAATAGCTGGGATTACAGGCACCCACCACCACGCCCAGCTAATTTTTGTATTTTTAGTAGAAATGGGGTTTCACCATGTTGGTCAGGCTGGTCTCCAACTCCTGACCTCAAGTGATCCTCCCACCTAGGCCTCCCAAAGTGTTGGGATTACAGGCGTTAGCCACTGCACCTGGCATATATATATATATTTTTTGATAAACATGACATGCATTAAGTAGCTTTAACTTCTCAATTTCCCCAGCAAGCTGAAGGCTCTGTACTTATTTTGAGGGGACACACATACACACACCGAACCAAACCAACAAGCGAAAGGACATCTGTGAGTAAGCAAGAGCCTCAGGTGGGGATGGAAGGCACATACTATATATCTAGGGATTAACAGTCTCACTAGCTCAGCGACTGCTCACTACTGGTCAGTGTGTCTCATGGTCTTATTTGCAGATGTCTTTGCCAAGGTCTTCATCAAGGGTAGGAGTTGCCTATTGGTCTGCACAGCCAAGGTCTTCATCAAGGGTAGGAGTTGCCTATTGGTCTGCACATGGCGATTTGCAACAGCTCTGCACACTCTCAAGGATGCAGGGAATCAATGTGAATCCATATAATAATTAGGGAAACTGGGTACTCTGGAGTCACCCATTCTACTGGTTTTTAGTCACATCAACTTCAGTCTTATTGTTTAGGCCCAAAGTTACATAAACCATTACATTTGTAATTATATAATGTTTTTATGAGTTATATTACTCTTCATAAATGTATTCCAGAACTCCTTTACTTTTTAAAAATATAATTATGTCTTTCAGGTACAGCAGGTGTTTATCTTCGCTAAGTTAAGTGCCTCTTGCTTATTCAAAAATGGAGAAAAAATGTTCACAACTTCAACTATTGAGAAATATATGTTTACAAGCCAAAGAACAATTTGATAGGAAAACTTGTATACCATCTTAGGCACAGTGAACAGATTTTTATTTATTCTTATTAAAATATAAAATGAGGCATCCTTTACAAAAATTTATTTCAAATATGACTTATGCATAACTATATTTCATTACTCTGCTTCAGATTCTTCAAGGACTTCTTGTTAATATAAAGACCAAAATATCTAAAGTGACCATTTGAATCTTGCAAGGTCTGGCCTCAACCCATCTCCCCAGTTTCTTCTCAGAACAATCCTTCATCCACACTGGTCTTTTTGATTGAACCCATGTTTAGTGCAGGAACTTTGTATGCAATTCTCTCTGCTAGGAACTCTGTTCTCCACCCCTACTCTCCAGCTACCCTCCATCCAGCCAATTAATTCCCTTCAATCTCAGATCATTTATTTCTTCCTCAGGGAAGCCATTCTTAATGCTCCAACTATATCAGGGCACCTGTCATGTGCTTGTAAGACAGTTTGTAATCATTGCACCACTTGTCATTTTACTTCTATTTGTATAATTCTTATTTGATTAAAATCTTGCTAATTAGAGAGTAAATTTCATTGCATCCCAGAAATTAGTGCAATGTCTTATTACATAGTAATACATGGTAATTACATAGTAATTGTATAATTGAGAGAATCAATAAATTGAATAGGATTGAAAGGATTTGTCATTGGATTCTAGTGGGACAGGGCAGATTTCTTTAAGTTCTGATTTTTTCACTTACAAAATCTAAGTTAGAAGCAACAAGTTGTATTAAGAAGTTCTGCATTTAGTGGTTAAATTTACCATGAAACTGGATTTTTGCCTTAATGATGCAGAAGCTAGAATAATGGATATTATAATTCATGCTCAGTGATGTTTTACACAACAAATATGACTTGCTGTTAGTCTGAGTAACTAAAACCTATACATTACAATTGGAAGAGCACAGCTTACGAAGCAGTAAATGTAGGTGGAATTTGACTCATTAAGCATCCGTAGTTTTTATAATGGATTTTGGGATTTTATAGAGCATAGTCACAATGCCTGTGGGCATGAATTATAAAATGCTTGAATTGAATATGCTCACATTTAATCAAAGAAAAAATTTTGACAACTCTGTTGACACTTCAGTGCTTCCACTAGAAATTTTAAGATTGCAGTGTGTATTCTGGGTTAACTGCTATTCATGTTTCTTGATTATTGGTTATGTAGGCTTACAGAATTTTGGACTGCCATTCGTCTCAGCCTAGCCAATGATTTATCAAATATCTGTGTAGACAGCATTTGCTCACTATTATGTTTACTATCCAGGAGAAGGACATTTTTGCCTCTGTGTATGCTAATACCCCCACACCAACAATCCATTCTTTATACACTAAGTCCAAACAAAACACCCTACTTTCTTATTTATTTCCTTAAATACTTATTTGATCATTTGGCTAGGGAGACAAAAAAACACAAGCTGTTTGCTAAGAAACTTGTAGTTTGATTTTAGGCCTAAATGAGTAGAAGGAAGGAGTCTTGTTGAGTGTGGAGTAGAAAAGGGCAGGAAGTTCAAAGTAGAGAGGAGAAGGAACAGCAAAAGACTCAAGATTTTGCCCAATCTGAGCAATGTGCCTTCCACAGGACAGCTTTGAGTAAGTGGAAAGCTGGAGAGTTGATCAGAATCTGTTAATAAAATTTTAAGGAGTTTTGGTTAAGCTAAACCCTGGAGAAGTTGTACCTTTTTTAACCTTTATTCATAATCTGTCATATAATACTGTTGTATTTTTATCATAGCACTAATCATTACCTAAAATGTAAAATGTATACATACCTTTATGTATGTATGTATGTATATATGTATTAGTTCATAAGCTCTCTAACCCTGCTCTGTAAACTCAGACTATTGGTTTTTTGTGAACTGTAATGCTGCTACCTAGAAAAGTATATGGCAGGAACTAGGACTCTCAAGAAATCTTTACAATCCCAACAAATATTTTCATTTTCTCTGTAAAGTCTTTCCTCGTTCCTTTAGGCAAGTAAGTCACTCCCTCTATATTCCATTCTGGATTTTATACATATATATATGTGTGTGTGTGTATATATATGTACATATGTGTGTGTATATACATATATTTCAGTGAATGTTTATTAGTTCTCAAAACGAATCTATCTAAAACTAACAAGTATCTTGATAGTACAGCCTGAAACACTTACAGTTCTATCTCTGAAACTAACTGACTTCATCCAAGGGGTTGAACTCTGATTCTAATGGATTTTTAAAAAACTTTTGTGGGTGCATGGTAGGTGTCTATATTTATGGGGTGCATGGGATATTTTGATATAGACATGCAATGTAAACTAAGCACATCATGGAGAATGGGATATTCATCCCCTCAAACATTTATCCTGTGTGTTAAAAACAATCCAATTATACTCTTTTGGTTATTTTTAACTGTACAATTAAGTTATTATTGACTAAAGTCACCCTGTTATGCTATCAAATGGTAGGTCTTATTCATTCTTTCTATTTTTTATGTACCCATTAATCATTCCTACCTCTCCGTCAGCCTCTCATTACCCTTCCCAGCTTCTGGTAACCATTCTTCTATTCTCTACATCCATGAGTTAAATCGTTTTGATTTTTAGATCCCACAAATAAGTGAGACCATGCGATGTTTGTCTTTCTGTGCGTGGCTTATTTTACTTAACGTAATGACCTCCGCTTCCATCCATGTTGTTGCAAATGACTGGATGTCATTCTTTTTTATGGCTCAATAGTACTCCATGGTGTATATGTACCACGTTTTCTTTATCCATTAATCTGTTGATGGACACTTAGGTTGCTTCCAAGTCTTAGCTATTATAAACTGTGCTGCAACAAACATAGGAGTGCTGGTATCTCTTCCACATACTGATTTCCTTTATTTTGGGTATATACCCAGCAGTGGGATTGCTGGATCAAATGGTAGCTCAATTTTTAGATTTTTTGGGGGAACTCCAAACTGTTCTTCATAGTGGTTGTACTAATTTACATTTCCACCAACAGTGTACAAGGGTTCCTTTTCTCTACATCCTCACCAGCATTTGTTATTGCCTGTATTTTGGATATAAGACATTTTAACTGGGGTGAGACGACATCTCATTGTAGTTTTGATTTGCATTTCTCTGATGATCAGTGATGTTGAGCAACTTTTCATATGCCTGTTTTCCACTTGTATGTCTTCTTTTGAAAACTGTCAATTCAAATCTTTTGCCCATTTTTTTATTGGATTATTAGACTTTTTCCTATAGGGTTGTTTAAGCTTCTTATATATTCCAGTTATTAATCCTTTATCAGAAAGGTAGTTTGCAAATATTTTCTCCCATTCTGTGGGTTGTCTCTGCACTCTGGATTATATTTTATTCATTCATCCATCCATTTATAAATTCATTTATTCACTCACTCATGCAACAAACATTCATTGAGTATATGTACTATGCCAAGCACTGTGCAAAACATTGAGGCCATAAAACTGAATACAACTCCACCTTGAGGTTACAGTCTAGATAAAGAGACAGGAAGGCCAAGACAATGATAGAGATGTGCACAGGCTTTTATGAGAGTGCATAGGAAGAGCTCTTAATCCAGACTTGCAGGGTCAGGAAAAGCTTCTTAGGGAAGAAATAATTTAAGCTGAGATCTGAAGAATGAGTAGAAGGTAATCACATTTTAGAAAGAAGAGATAGCACTTATAAGGCTGAGAGGCTAAAATAGAGCATGGCATATGCTGGGAACTACATTACTTACCTGGTGAATCCCAGCAGATGGACAACACCCAGTATATTACAAGTACTCAGGACATGTTTATCTCCATGGTTGTGTGGTTTCTCCATTGATAAACAGAATCACCATCCATGACAAATTACTCTTTGATTTTCTTACCTTGATTTAACACTACTATAATTTCTCTCTCCTGTTGCATTGATAGATTGTTGAAATAGCATTTATTCCTACACATATTGTATTTTTACTACCTTCAAGGATAGAATCTATGTTTTCCATCTGGTTCTACCACTGCACAACACTGCATATTTTAGTGGTGCAGCAACTTTCATTGTGGGCGGTAAAAGGACCCGAGTACCAACCATTTCCCCACCCTCTCCTCAGTCACTCCATGTCTGAAAGGAAATCATCATCTACTTCGGTCTTAGGAGAAAGAAACAGGTGCTTAGAATCTATCAAAAAGCTTTCTCTACTCCTTGGAGAAGACAATGAACTCCATTATTCTTTCAGTATTCTGTGTCTTCTAGTATATTCCATGCTAGTTAATACAAAATAACTTTGGAGGATTTCTTGGCAATCGTAATTCATGGCTGATTTCTCTCTGTTCTTTATGATTTCCAGCCAACTCCCATCTGTTCGATAGTTTCAATATAAGCCTGTCACAAAAGAGATTCACTGCCCGCCTAAGGTTCAAAGTGATGGCACAAAAGCTGCATAGATGTTTCACATCTCAATCTGTAAGACAAATGCAAGTGCTAGTACCCAGGGTATTTAGGAAGCCTGTGAGCGTCAGAAAGTAGGCCAGTTATTGAGAAAATGAAAAGACATCCAAAATAGATAGCTCATTAGTTAAATCATACTGAAACAAAAGTAAAATGGAATATAACAGGGAGAGGGATTGCCAAGACAAGGTTAGCAACAACCTGCATAACATTCGACATTCTACCTTGACACTCATCTCAGCCTCAAAGCCTTTCATCACCGTTATATTCTATCCTTTTCCTCTCTTCTATCACTTCTCCCTTTCCCCACAATACATATGCACAATTGGGAAGGTTTAAAAACATGACCAGTTTACATATACATTGAGATTCTCAGTTTATCTTGGTAAAAAACAATAACAAAAACAAAAACAAAAAAACAAAGGAACCTAATTATTTCCTGGTGATAATTAGCCAGAGCTGACGTTGCACCCTCCTTGGATTTCCTTGTTTGCCCCAAACCTCACTAATTTAAAAAATTGCACACAGTCTCTTTTACTTGTTTATATTACCTGTCTAGTTTCTATAGGAGTTTAAGTTTCATTCCTCTGATTTTATATTTATTTAGTTAGTTAGTTTTTGAGATGGAGTCTCGCTCTGTCACCCAGGCTGGAGTGCAGTGGTGTGCTCACTGAAATCTCAGTCTCCTGGGTTCAAGTGATTCTCCTGCCTCAGCCTCCCGAGTAGCTGGGACTACAGGTGTGTGCCACTACGCTCTGCTATTTTTTGTATTTTTAGTAGATATGGGGTTTCACCATGTTGTCCAGGCTGGTCTCAAACTCCTGACCTCAGGTGATCCACCGACCTCGGCCTCCCAAAGTGCTGGGATTATAGGTATTAGCCACCTTGTCTGGCCTGATTTTATTTTTTAATGCATGTATTACTTAATGTCTGTTCTTCTAATTGTCTATACGCAAGTCTTTCCCTTTATTCAAACTATTAGACCAATAAGAGTTCTCTGCTTTATTTTTGAATTTCCCAAGGGCCTGTAATGGATAGTCAATAAATATTTGATGAAAGGATAATGCAATAGATGAGACATTATCACAGAATGGAAAAGAATTGGTCCAGGAGTCGGGGTATCTGTATCTGGTTTTTCAATGAACATGCTTTGTGATCTTCACCAAAAATTGTAACTCAATTTTGGGGGTCTCAGTTTCTGTGTTCCTATGAATAGGGAAGTTAATATGGATGACCACAGCTTTCTTTTTACTCTAAAATTTTATTATTCTAGAGTTCTTTGAACTGGATTTTTCTCAATTTCTGTAATTTGTCAGCTGGGTCACAAAATCCTCTTTTTTCTCCGTTGAATATGAGTGGGAGGTTACTCTAATTATGGTTTTGCAAAGGCAGGCAAAAAAGTATGTCAAGGAAAATAATACTTGGCACATTGAGAATGAGATTTTAAACCAAATATTTTTAGGTTGTGTTCTTTCTTTGATGTGTCGTTACCTAAACCCTCCCTGCAGAGCTCCTATTTCAGATGTGATTTAGAGTTAATAATATGGTAAGAGTCAAGCAACTCTGTCTTCCCTTGTTACACTACACAAAAGAGGAGAATACAGGCACCAGGAAACTTGTGATGAAGAATTTGCAGAGTCATATGCTCCCTTATATTCTGCAAAGCAGTGAGAATTCTACTGTCTCTTGAAAAATATTAATAATTGTAAGAAATTCTTCTTTATTCTCAACAGGGCTGTCAGAATTTGAACAGTACCTTTTCGCAATATTGGCAACCAGGAGACACATGCTCCCTAATGTCTTTGAGACTCAGAATCATTTCCTATGATACATTCTCTTTCCCTTGACTTGGGTAAAAGTCTCAAGTAAAGAAAACAATTTACTTTTTAAATGTATCACTATAGAAATATTAATCCTTATTAAAAAGTTAAAATATAAATACAAAAATGGATATTAGAATCAAAATATCTAAAATGTTGCCATGTAAACAGTTACTCTTAATACTTCCAAGTACAGACACAACACACATATACATATATTTTGAAGAGGACGTTGATCATTTTGTTTTCTAGCACCTTTCCCTTCTTGTTAGCACTCATATCCTCATGGAGTGTCCTCTCTACCCTCTAGCATGTAGTTTTGGTGAGATGGTAAATCTAGCGTTAGGGAGAAACGCTATTTCCCAACTCTTATACAGTATTTCAGTATGGTCATGTTTCTCAGCCTTGCCACCACAGACATATTGGGTCTCATCATTCTTTGCTGTTGTTGCTTTCCTGTGCATTGTAGGATGGTTAGCAGCATTCCCGTCTCTTGCCCACTAGATCCAGTAACACCTCTCCAATTTTGACAACCAAAAATTTCTCTAGACATTGCCAAATGTCTCCTGGGGGGTGAAATTTTCCCTGGTTGAGAACTAGTAGTATAATGTGACAGTCCCAGAATAAAATTCCAGGCCTCTTATAAGGAAGGAGTGACTTACCTCCTCTTCCATAAGAAGGAGGCAAGAACTGAGCATGTGTGGCCCAGCACATACTTTGGGATTGGCTTTACTTTGGGATTGGCTTGCCTTCAGAGAATATATGATGGTCTACTCTTAGGCTTCTGGTAACATATTAACTTGTAATATGTTGGCGTTTTGGTAGCAGCTCATTAATTGAGTTTTTTTTTTTGTTTCAGAGACGAGATCTCTCTCCGTTGCCCAGGCTGGATGATCATGGCTCATGGTAGCCTCAGTCGCCTAGGCTCAAGAAATTCTCCCACTGCAGCCTCCAAAGTAGCTGGACTACAGGAACATGCCACCACTCCTGGCTCACTTTATTATTATGATTACTATTATTTTGCTAGAGACGGGATCTTCCTCTGCTGTCCAGGCTAGTCTTGAACTCGAGCTCAAGCAATCCTCCTGCCTTGGCCTCCTAAAGTTCTGGGATTACATGGGCCACCACACCTGGCCCCAGTGCTCAGTTTTGAAACCTAGGTGATAGTCAAAACTGTACTCCATAGCATTCTTTTAAGGTTGTGTAGTTGACATTAAACTGGCATGATTTAAGAGAGCAGCTTTAGGATTTGGAGTTTTGTGGAGTGCAAAGCGATGAGGGATTTTGACACTGGCATGTCACCACAGCTTAGAGTAGCTTTATCTTCATGCAATTGATTCTATCTTAGCAAAAATGGCCCATAATGCCATAATGGCCTTGGCAGATGTCGGCTGCTTGGGTTCTGCAACGCAAGCTGCTGTAGCTTGACTGTCAGCTGCATTCTGCCTTGGCATTGCAAGTGAGACAGAAAAATTGATTCGTTCTTTCTGAACATGGGTAGGGAGAAAAATATCTGTTGCTTATGCTGTGTTTTTCAGCCAGGCTTTCAGATTGGGACTTTGAACTACACAGACTGTTGTGTTTCCGAATGGACTTCACTAGTGAATTTCAAACTTTAAGTTATTAGTGCCAGGCACTGTTTACAGGCGGTGCCAGATCAGCTGCCTGAAATTCCATGCTTCCTTTTGTAGTATCCAGCTGCATTCTTGATAAAGGAATAGCTAACATCTTTGACTCATGGGCTTTGTCCTTATGTTCTTACATGTACCCATTGCCTCCAGCCTACTACCACCGCCACATGGTCTCAAAATGGCTATGGCTTTGTTTACTACACAAGTTTTGACTTAAATTTTAGAAGCCTAAACTGTGACTTTATTCATGTTAGAATGGTCAATTTTGGTAATTATGAAAAATTATTATATGCTCCCTTGCTAAATACAGTATGTATCTTCTTATTGGTTGGAGGTAGAGAAACAACTCAATAAGACTTTTACAAAATAAAAGGTCACGGAAGTAATTAAAGACATCTGTCCTGACCTCTGTATGTTTCTTGGAGTCATAGTTAACAAGAAACCAAGGAATGGTTTGAGAAAATAGGTTTCAGTCATACATTTAGAAGGGAGTAAGGGAAGAATAAAAATAAATAAAGGAGGGCAATTAATTCAACTTGAAGAAGAGAAAAAAATTCATAATTTAAAATCATAGAAGACATTCTAGACAGATATATAAGGGATAATGATATTAGATCTTCAAGGTCATGATGAGTGGATTTTTTTTTAAAAAAGCAAAATGAAATGCTTCCATGTCTCCTTTCTTTTAAAGAGATTATATGAAATAGAAGAATTATTTGGGTTTTCACAAAGGGTAGTTAGGGTACAATAACTTCTAATAGAGGAAGAGAAGCAAGATCTCAAAGAGCAGGTCAAAATTACTGCTTCACAAAGAGCAGGATCCAGGAAATTACTGGCTTTGAACCACACAGTTAGTGGTTCAAGGAAAGCTGCAGAGTCAAAGTGAGCACACCGGAAAACCCTTTGAAGAATAGGACAGCTATATCAATCTGTTTTAATATAGAAAATTTGGATCTATTTGAGAAAGAAAAGCCAGGAAGATAAATGCAGAAACTCAAAAATTACTTGGCTGACTTTCAAGGTGAAAGTTACCATTGACAGGCTTGTGGAGATTGCCCATGCCTTGAAAAAAGATGTTCCAGGAAGTTTTGATATTCTGAATGCATGGAAAGGCATGGACAAGATATGACATACTAAGGGAAGCTGGGCAGAGCTATAATAGAGCCCTGCCTGATCTGAATGTTTGTCTGTTGGAAGATTATCCAACTTGGGGAAAAAAAGGTGAAGACTTTTATTTGAATAGTGGAATCTTTAAGCAGTTCCATAAACCTGATGTTTCTGTCTATGATGGATGCAGACAAGACAAACTCTAAAAGAATATGTAATAAATATAAAGTCTGAGCCAGAAAGGAAAAACAAGACACTCAAATCCAGCAGATACTGTTAGTTCTACCTGTACGAAGTAGGAAAGGGAACAACTTAAGAATCAGGTAAAATGTTCAAGTTGGACCGAAGTTTTCTCAAAGAAGTAGGAGCATATCAAAAGTAAATAAACAAAGAATATAACAAATATGAAGCAAGAAAGATCTGGGACATTTAAATCCTTCAGGAAGACAAAGTCTTTGGGACATGAGAAGGATTAGTCTTCACTGGGTCCTGGAGCTCTAGCTTCTGTTTAACAGCAGTGTCAATTCATGAATTTGCTGAAGGTGATTCTGCAGCTGAACAAATGTGAAGAACATTTGAAATTGTTCATCAGCATGCTGGTTTCACAACTATGAAAAATAATACACAAAAAGCAGGAACAGCAGCCATTACGCTTGTGCCCAGGAGAAAATGGAGGGTCTGTCAATTAGTGCAGAACCACAGTATCAAGCAGATTCCAGAGGGAGATGAAAATAAAGGCATTTTGAATATGCCGAATAAGAAATAATCAAACCTTATAACTGGGATCCCACATTGCAAATTTTAAACTTTGTAAGGGAATAGCAAAATTGCAATGTGTCTAGGTAAGCAGTTGTCAGGCAGTTAAGGAAGGAATATTGTTTCAGAGACAGAATAGTGTCTTCAAGACTAGGAGGGGTGAGACAAATGTTACAACTGAAGGATTGCAATTAGGGATGGAATGTGGTAATGCTAAGAGGTGAAGCCAGAGACCAAGATCTTACGTATAAAGAGCTTGACCCATAATACGTAATAAATATTTGTTAGAAAAGTGTATGAAATCAAACCAAAAGAAAAAAAAAACCCAGATCTATTGATGGAAATACTTAAAGCATCTTCGGAAAAGGAGCAGCTAGTAATATTAGTGTCTACTGATAAAACCGGGCTGAGGAGAGAAGGGATGCTACTGAACTGAAAGAAATAAATGAACAGCTATATACTGTATCAATCATCTTTTTGCTACATAGTATTGTGCTGCCAAATGTAGTAGCTCAACACATCAAAATTTGGTAACTTACAACAGTTTTACTGTTTTTCCCAATTCTGTAGGTTGGTGGGCAGCTCTTTTGTTGGTTTCACTTGAACTTCTTTCTGTGGCTGTTTTCTACTGGTTGCCAGCTGGAGCTTGTGCCCAGTTGGGGCAACTGCGATGGCTGGGTCCTTCTGTCTAGGTAATCTTTTATCCTCAAGAAGACTTGGTTGAGATTCTTTACGGCATGATAGTCTCAGGGGTACAAGGAGGAAAAGATAATAGCTGTAAGATTTCTTGAGTACTAGGTTCAGGAACATGTACAATATCACTTACACCACATTTTATTTGTCAAAGCAAGTCATAACTCCTAATCCAGTGCTCTTTCCAATGTATCAGAGAGAAGAAGAACTAATCTCAAACACCTGAATTAAAATTCAAAGACAAAATCTTTGGCTAGAGTCACATGTTCTCACTTACAAGTAGGAGCTAAACGATGAGGACACATGAACATAAAGTTGGAAATAATAGACACTGGGGACTCCAAAAGGTGAGGAGGCATGGCAAGGGATGAAAAATTACCTGTGGGTACAATGCTCACTATTTGGGTAATGCATACTTTAGAAGCCCAAATCCCAGCAGTACAAAATATACTCACATAACAAACATACACATATACCCCCTTAATCTAAAATGAAGTCAAATTTTAAAAAAGAAAAGCAAATAAAATCTAGTAACTGGCCTATAATGTCAGCCCCGTCCCCAGATTACTCCCAGTTTTTCAATTCTGTAAGTCCTACTCAGAACATCGCTGTAGAATGTGAATTATTCTTCCTTTCGTGCACTTTTTATTTTCTGTAGAATTAATTTTTGTTTTGGTTGTCGTGTGGATTTTGTGTTTGTTCATCATTCATTTTTCTCCTAACTCTCCCACGTTTAGTTAATGTCTTCTCAATACATCTAAAAGCAGAAGGTATTCTTTAGTTTTATCTTCCTGAAGATGTTCTTTGTGCAGAATTTTGTTTTGCTCCAATCAGATTATCCACCTGAACAGCCGTCCCCTTGAAGTCTCCCTTTCCTGTGTTTGATTTAGAAAGGCTTTCCCTGTGTTTGATTTCCTGTTTCATGGATCTTACAACTTGTTCTTTGTAAACCCTTCCTACCAACAAAGCACATCCTCCAGTAACTTTCTAAAAGACAGATTGCACAGACATAAATTTTGAAATTGTACATATCTATTTAAAATGTCCTTATTCCACCTTCACAGTTAATAGAAGAAAGTCTAGATGGGAAATATAATTTCCACTCAGAATTCTGAGAGTGTTACTTTGCTGTCTTCTGCCTTTTTGCATTATTCTTGAGATGTCTGTTGTCTTTCTGATGTTGATTAGGTATGTAAAATCTATGTTATTCTCTCTGGGACATTTTAGAATCTTCTATTTGTCTTAATTTTCTGAAATTGCATTCTGATGTTATTTTGTTTGGGTCAATATTCATGGGCATTCAATAGATTGATTCGATCTGAAAAATTCTGTATTTTTATTACCGGGGAATTTTAAAGAATGATTTGGAACTTTTTGAATTATTCCTTTTCTCTGTTTTTTTTTTGTTGTTGTTGTTGTTGTTGTTGTTGTTTTTCTTTTTTAGAATTACTATTATGTTTATGTTAAACTGCCTGTCCCAGTCCAATAAAATGTCTGATCTTTTCTCTGCTATTTTCTCTCTTCTATTTTCTTTAAACTTTATTGTTCAATCCTTCTTTTGATTGTTTCATTGTTATCATATTTTTAATTCCCATGAGCTCCTTTTTGCTTTCCAAATCTCTTTATTCATAGGATTTTTTCTTCTTTTATGATGCAATAATTTCTAAGCATCATGAGGGCTGAACTTTTTTCTCTCTTTCACTTAATGGTGAATTCCTAGTGCCTAACACAGAGCAGGTTATGAAATATTTGTTGATTGAATCTGAGAATATTTTTGTACATTTTTGAAGTTTTTTTTCTCTCTGCATAGTTTCTATGTCCTCCAAAATTTTGTCTTCTATTTATTTTGGCTTTTTTCATTGTGCATCTGCTGATTCTTGCTTGTCTGCTCATATTTAGGAGCTTATCTCTAAAAAACTGACGGAAAGCACTGTATACACATACAGAACTGGTTGACAGTGGATTTCTGACCGTGCATTTAAATTTAACTTTAAATATTTAAATTAAAACTATTCAATCCCAGTTTTTAACACACATTTAGTTAAATTTAACTACAGAGTGTTCTAAATCATGTGGGATATATTTAAATGTCTAATTTTAACACTTTCCTCCGTTTTTTCATCTTCCTGAATCTCTTAATCTTTACTGTTGTGGTCTACATAGAGTATGGCCACGTCAAATGCTTTCTCTCTTAATTTTACCTTCTAAATATTTTCACATAAATATCCAAAGATCCACATACAAGAATATTCATTGCAGTGTTGGTTGTGAATAAACTATATGTTTGTCACTGTGGGCCAAGTAAAATAAATGATGGTATAGTCATGTGATAAAATGCTATACTATTTTTTAAAACACTTAGAGGCCTATATATGCTTATATGGAAATATGTCTGCATTTTGTTTTAAACAAGGTGCAGAATATAAAGAAAATGTGTAGTGTCCCACTGCTATAAATGAATAGGCACAGAATTAATTTCTCACTCTTGTACAAATAAATCCTGGGTTGTCTGGGAGAGAAACAGATTCTGTCTTCTTTGGCGACTATTTCTAGAGATTAACAGAAATTCAGAACAATAAAATTATTTTTGTGTCATTCTTAACTAAAACAAATTTTAACCATGTATTACCCATGTATTACTACAATCCAGGTACTCTCTTACATATATATACATACAGTTCAGATACATTACATGTAGTAATTGTAATTCTCATAACTAAATATAAAGTAGATATTAAAGTAGATACTATTATGATATTCATTTTTGTTAGATGAGAATACTTAAAAAAAATCTGTAATTTGCTCAAGTTTACTAGCTAAGATTTGAATCTACAAAATCTATGCTTAACCACTACGTCATACTTATTTAACCATTATAGGTTGAGTTTTGTTACTTTCAAATGAAAGTATATCTAGCTGATATGTGATAGGAAGGACCAACTTTTATCACTAAACTTATAGTTGCTGATTCCAAAGAAAATAAGCTTGAGACCTTTTAATCGAACATTATTTTGTTTAATATCCACTATTGCTTTTATCCTCCTCTTTATTGCATTTATTTATTTCATTTTTATAACTAATTTTTTAAACTTTTAAGCTCAGGAATACAAGTGAAGATTTGTTATGTAGGTAAACTTGTGTCATGGGGGTTTGTTGCACAGATTATTTCATCACCCAGGTATTAAGTCCAGTATCCTTTAGTTATTTTTCCTGATCCTCTATGTCCTCCTACCCCTCACCCTCCAAAATGCCCTGGTGTGTGTTGTTTCCTTCTATGTGTCAACGTGTTCTATTATTAAGACGTTTCCTGGATGTCTTCCTCTTCCGTAGCTAGAGATAGAGTCAGCACGCTGGCAGAATCGTCATGGCGTGGTCTCAGTCTTGATTCAAGAAATATATCCTTCCCATATGCTCCCCTTACCCTCTGAATTATGCCAAACAGTACCTAATAGCTAATAAAGTACAATTTAATTAAATTATACTTATGTAATATTACTGGCATGCCAAAGTTATTCCATTCCTATACTGGGAAAGAAAATGAAGCAAACTAGAATACTAAAACCCTAAATACTTCAGCTCCAGTTCTAGCTTCAATTTTTTAAAAAGTAATTTTATTGAGTGAAAGGGACTGATTTTATTTTTTAAATGTCCTAGGAGCCCCTGGAAATTTTCCTATCAAACTCACTTTACCCTAACTGGCTCTTTCTATTGCAAAAACATCCTCTTGAGAGAAAACTATTTTAAAGGATAGTGGATGCTGTTGTGTTCTATGCAGTTCCCCTCAGACCCCTTTGATCTTTTCTTTTCTGTGTGCCCATCCCCAGGGTCTGTGTTCCCTGTTTCCACACAGAAAACTGACCTTGGCTACAGCCACTTTGTCTACAAGCGCAGAGAGCAATTCCGGGAGGTCACATCCCGCCAGGGGATCCTTTAGCCAATGATTTTGGCTTGATGCTCAAGCATGAAAACCCAGTTCCTTTGCCCTTAGTAAGGACACATTCTGAAATATACAGTTGACCTTTGAGCAGCACGTGGATTTTTTTTCAATAAAAGGTACACCGAGTGTGCCTGTCTTTCTTGCCTCCCCTTCCACCTCCTCCTCCTCGGGCACCGCCTCCACCTTTGCCGCCGCTGAGACAGCAGGACCAACCCCTCCCCTTTCTCTTCCCCTTCAGCCTACTTAATATGAAGATGATGAGAATGAAGACCTTTATGATGATCCCACTCCCACTTAATGAATAGTAAATATATTCTATCTTCTTTATAATTTTCTTAAAAAACATTTTCTTTTCTCTAGCTTACTTTATTGTAAGAATAAAGTATACAATACTTATAACATCCAAAATATGTGTCAATCGACTGTTTATGTTATCGATATGGCTTCCAGTCAACAGCAGGCTTTAGTAGTTATGTTGTGGAGGAGTCGAAAGTTTTACAAATGTTCAGTTTCATGGGGTGGGAGGATTGGTACCGTATTCCCTACATTGTTCAAGAGTCAACTATAATTTGCACTCCAGAGATCCCATGGGATCAGCTTGACACTGGAGCTTTGTCTGAAATTGAACCCTTGCTCGGCTTCTTCCCCTTCCCTGTTCTGATTTGCTCACTTCCATATTACATTTGTTTGGGAACACTTCAATAAACCACTTGTATATGAATCCCCACTTTGGACTCTACCTCTAGGGGTGCCAAGTTTGTAATGTAAGACGTGAAGGGATAGATTTTTATCAGTTGTTTGTAGCCTGAGTCTCCCTAATTTCAGCCCCAACCCTCCTGTCTCTGCTTTCATATGGGCCAGATCTATTTGCTTTAGCAGGTAGGCATTCTCTCCCCAGCAAGCTAACTCATACTACTGTGGAATTTGCATGTGTTTTGTTTCTTTTCTTGGAGTTCATTTTAAAAGTTCAGTGTTCTTCTGGCTATTGAATATGGTCTCTACTGCCCAGCTTCCTAAAACTGTATACTTTGCTACTGATTCCTTCTCAGGCATTAAGGTCTGGATTCCCTATTATGTATTTCAAGTTCTTAAATAATTTTATACTTATATACATATATAGTTAATATACATTAAAATGTAGTGTTTGAAAGCCAAAGCCTTAGATATTTTCTCCTTCACCCTTACTGCCCCCAGGTAATTGTTTCTCAAAATGTGGATTGCTGCATCAGAGTCACCTGGGTCAAGGCGATTTTTGCTGCTCCTTAAATGAAAAACTATTTTTACATCATGATTCAATATGCATACACAGATCCACCCATACTCACACACATAAACACACATGTATATAATTGAAATAACATTTTCAAGAAATAATATTCTTAGTACACATCATATAGCCTGATATTTGTATTTTGATTCCACTCAAAATACATTAACTTTAGAATATATCCCTTATCTCTCAAACTGTATTTCCATTTGTTTTACCCACATCATCTCATGTGATCAATTTTTATGATTCAACTTCTTTTATTGATCTCACTCTGATAACTACCTACAACGAAAGTACATATAGGCTGGGCGCAGTGGCTCACACCTGTAATCCCAGCGCTTTCGGAGACTGAGATGGGA
This sequence comes from Macaca thibetana thibetana, assembly GCF_024542745.1. Taxonomy (NCBI): domain Eukaryota; kingdom Metazoa; phylum Chordata; class Mammalia; order Primates; family Cercopithecidae; genus Macaca; species Macaca thibetana. The sequence goes on along the minus strand of NC_065588.1, from coordinate 76,872,741 downwards.
GGGTCACTTGAGCCCAGGAGTTTGAGATCAACCTGGACAACATAGGGAGCTCTCATCTCTGCAAACTAAAAATTAAAAAATCAGCCATTCATAGTGGTGCACACCTGTAGTCCTTTCTACTTGGAAGGCTGAGGAGAGAGCACCACTTGAGCCCAGAAGTTCAAGGCTGCAGTGAGCCATGATCATGCCACTGTACTCCAGCCTGGGCAGCAGAGTAAGATCCTGTCTCTTAAACAAAAAGTACACATGTAATTTATATTTCAAAAATAGAACTTCCTCTGACTATAAAATACTAAGTGTTAAAAAATTTATTCAGAATTAAGTTATGGTTTTACAGTTAATAGTATAATAAATACAGTATATTTATTATATAATACAGTATATTTATAATATAATATAATAAATATATAAGTATATATTTATAAGTAAATATATAAGTATAATAAATACTATACTATATACTATATATAGTATAATAAATACAGTAATAGTAAACAATTAATGTATTATACATTTTGATAATTCTTAAACCTAGAGTAAAATTTATATTGGAAATGCCTCTTAATAAAATACAAAGGGCTTTTTAGGGGGGAAAGTGGAGGCCTCCCAGACAATTCATGTATCCAAGGATGACTATTACTTACAGCTAGAATAAGACAGGGTCTAGATCAATTCTAATTTTCTTCCCATAAAAATAAGCACTAACAAATCTTTTTCACATTACTAAGTAAATATGAATGGAAGATGATTTTTGGATTAATAACGTTCAATTCATTGAACTGTTTCTGAGTTATATGTCAAAATCACTTAGTGATTTATGATAAGACATTTTAATTAACTATTAGCAAATACCTTGATTCAGTTCTCTGTTAAATTAAATAAAAGCAAATTATTAGAAACCTTCTGACATGACAAAGCTAGATAGAAGTTATTCACTTTCCTAATATAAATACACATATATTAATAAAGTTATTCACTTTCCTTATGTATTTACCAACATTTTAAGTTGTTTCATTATTTGACACCCCAGAGATTTTTACACCTGGGGTTGATGTATTATATAGTAAATTTCAGGATGTGTGAGAAGATGCCTTTGACTTATAAAATAAGAGAAAGATTTTTGTGAGAGGGGAGATGGAAATGAACACATGAAAAGCTTCTTCAGGTATGTTATTGTGCACACCAAATTTAGGAAAGCATCTATGTGGAAACTGGAGATCTAAAAGTTTATTAATTTAAAACTGTCATTTCATACACTGGGAATGCTTTTGTGTACTTTGAGATATAGGCAGCTCAGTCTAAAGACCTCTGCCCAAGGGTTTGTATAATTAGGAATAAAACTGGTTTTTCATAGGCTATGTGCATCATCAAAATTACTAGTTAAAGCCAAATTATTCTCTCAAATGGTTGTGCCAATTCATCCTCCAAATAAATGTAGAAGAGTTTCCATTAGTCCACATCCTTACCAACACTTGAGGTTGTCAGTTACTTTTTTGTATAAATTTATGGGATACAAATGCAATTTTGCTGCATGCATACATTGCATAGTAGTCACAGACTAATTTTTGCCAGTCTAGTATGCATAAAATAATAACCAATTGTAGTTTTGATTTGTAATTTCTTAATTTCAAGTGGGGTTGAGAAACTTTCCTTTTTTTTTTCTTTTATTATTATAAAATGTAGTAGATAGAGACAGGGTCTCGCTATGTTGCCCAGGCTGGTCTCAAATTCCTGGGCTCAAGCAATCTGCCCACCTCGGCCTCCCAAAGTGCTGGGATTACAGACTTGAGCCACTGCACCTGGCTAAAACTGACTAACTTTCTACATGTTATTGGCCATTCAAGTTTCTTCTTTTGTGATTTTCTGTGTTATATATTTTACCTATTTTTAAAATTTGTTTACTTTCTTATTTTTGATTTGAAAAGATTATATATATGTAATAAACATATATAAAATACAATTCTTTTTTGGTTATGTATTGTAAATATCTTCTTCTCTTTTCCTTCTTGTCACTGTATTTTCACTTTTAAAAATTACATCTTTTGATGAACATAACTTAAAGTTTATAATGTGGAAGAATTTATCATTTTTTTCTACTTTATGTCTTATGTAAGAATCTGTTACCACCTGAACATCTTCTATATTTTCTTTAAAAAGTTTTGTTTTTCACATTTATATTCTACTTGGAGGTAGAACTTTTCTTGTCTTTTCCTTTCTTCCTCCCTTCCCTTCCCTCCCCTTCCTTTCCATTCCTTTCCCTTCTCTTGCCTTCCCTTTTCCTCCAATAATAAAATATCCTTTCCCTTCTCCTCCCTTCCCTTTTCCTCCAAAAATAAAACATCGAGGCATAATTTATTGAAGACCTATAATTTTACCATTGAACTTGAAATGCCATCATTGTAATAAAGTGTCCACATAGAGGTGGTCCTATTTATTTTGAGGTGTTCTATTGTTTTCTTCTGCCCTACTGGTCTATTTGTCACATAACCAATGTCAAACTGTCTAATTACTGTATCTCTTATAGCAACTCTTGTAGAACAAGGAAACCTATCTTTTGTCTCTGAATATGATGAACTAATTCTAATATTTCCTATAAATGTTAGAGTTGGTTCATCATATTCCCTAATGAAATTGTATAGAATTTAGAGAGTAAATGTGATTTAAAAAAGAAAAAAGAGTACGAACAGGGGTCTTATTCTGTTGCTCAGGCTGGAGTGTAATGACATGATCTTGCAATCTCCGCCTTCCGGATTTAAACGATTCTCATGCCTCAGCCTCCAAAGTAGCTGGGATTACAGGTGCCTGCCACTATGTCCAGCTAATTATTGTATTTTTAGTAGAGACAGGGCTTTGCCATGTTGGTGAGGCTGGTCTCGAACTCCTGATCTCAAGTGATCCACAAGTCTCAGCCTCCCAAAGTGCTGGGATTATAAGTGTGAGCCACTGCGCCCAGCCTCACATTTTTCTATTTATGGATATGGTATAGCTTGATTTTTATTTAGATATTCCTGAATTTCTTTCAATAAAGTTTTATAATTTTCTCCAAAAATGTCAGGAATACTTTTATTAGCTTTATTCTTAGGTGTTTTTTTTTTACTTTTTGTTCCTTTTGTAAATGGGAACATTACATTTTTATTGTGTGCGTATAGAAATGCAATTAATTTTCAGATACAGATCTGACATTTAACCAGCTGTTTACTCTTATTAGCGCTAATCATTTGGTTAATATCTAAGTTTTTTTACACAGCCAATTGTATTTCTGCAAATAAAGGCCATTTTGTTTCTTGTTTTCTAATTCTTATACCATTTCTTTTCCTTACCTGGCTTCTATGGCTGAACATCAAATACAGCTATGAAGAAAAGCAGTGCTGGTAGACAAGCTTCTTTCTTTAATATAAAAGAGAATGCTCCTGAAGATCTACTATCTACTATTAAATATGATGTCTGTTCTTGAGTTTTTTGTAGATATCTTTATCAAGATAAAGAAGGTGTTTTTAATGTCCGCTTTGCTAATTTTCAAATCATTTCTATGCAAAATGTTCCTCTCCATCTATTGAAATGATCATTTGATTTTTTCTACTTTAATCTCTATGTTTCAAATTATATTAATAAATTTTTGTAAATGTAAAAAATATTGCTTATTTGAGACAAATCCAACTTGAATTTAGTTTGCTAATATTTGTTTAGGATTTTGTCTCTATGTTCATAAATAAGAATTGCTTGCTGTGATCTTTTTTTTCTCTCGTACTGCTATTATCTCACAACTGTATAATACAAGTTAAGAATGCCCAACCTTTTGATATTAAGTAAAAGAATATATAGGCCAGGTACGGTGGCTATCCTCTGTAATCCCAGCAATTTGGGAGGCCAAGGCAGATGGATCACCTGAAATTAGAAGTTCAAGACCAGCCTGGCCAATATGGCGAAACCCTGCCTCTACTAAAAAATACAAAAATTAGCCGGGCAGGGTGGCAGGTGCCTATAATCCCAGCTACTCAGGAGGCTGAGGAAGGAGAATCACTTGAACCTGGGAGGCGGAGGTTGCAGTGAGCCTAGATCACACCACTGCGCTCCAGCCTTGGCGACAGAGCGAGACTCTGTCTCAGACAAAAAAAAAAAAAAAAAAAAAAAAAAAAAAAAGAATATGTAATACTGAAGGTTTAGTAGAATTTGTCCTTAAAACTATCTGGATGTGGTACTTTCTTTATTAGGATATTTGTAACTATAGATTTAATTTTGTTAAAGATATAAGACTATTACAGTTTGCTAGTTCTTTCTTATCTGTTTTTAAAAGTTATATTGTTTTAGGAAATTATCTATATTGTATATAATTTTATGTTTCATGCCTTTTTGCATATTAATCTCATTTTTAAAACCACAATAACATTCAAAACTGTCAGCTTTCTCATTCCTTAAAATGTTTGTGACCTCTTCCACTTTATCTTGATTAATAAAGGCTTATCTATTCTATATTTTATATTTTATTATTTTTATTCTATTGTAATTTTTATTTTTTTGGTAATTTTTTGTTAGTTATTTTTATAATTTCTTAATTTGGACGAATAGTTAATTAAATTTTAGCATTGTTTTCCAATATGATATTTGGCAGCTTGTATTTCTTTCTTTTTTTTTTTTTTGATAGAGTTTCACTCTTGTTGCCCAGTCTGAAGTGCAATGGCACGATCTTGGCTTATTGCAACCTCCACCTCCCAGGTTCAAGTGATTCTCCTGCCTCAGTCTCCCGAGTAGCTGAGATTAAAAGCATGGGCCACCACGCCCAGCTAATTTTGTATTCTTAGTAGAGATGGGGTTTCTCTATGTTGGTCAGGTTGGTCTGGAACTCCCAATCTCAGTTGATCTGCCCGCCTCAGCCTCCCAAAGTGTTGGGGTTACAGTCATGAGCCACCTCACCTGGCCGGCAGTTTGTATCTTATAAATTTTAATATACTAAACATTCAGTTCTAAGGTTTTCCAATATCTATTTAAATCTTTGCCTTATCCCCTAAATTACTTATACAGGTAGTTTTAGTTTTAAAATTTGACATATGGATTTTTAAAGTTTTCATTTCTTATTTGAAATCTAAAATGATTACAGTGTAGCGAGATGGCATGATATGTTTGTTACTACTTATTTCAGATTTGTGGTGATTCCCTAATTTATCTGAGCCTTGGTTTCCATAACCTGTAAAACAATGCAGGTCTGGAGATAATTGCAGTGACTATCTCAAGGTATATGCTCAGTAAATACTTGTTATTAACACAAGGCAGTGCATTTAATGTCCTTCTGGCTCTAGGAATATAAATACTTATCAGGAGTTGAGGGGCAACAGTTCTCCACCCCTGCCTTAAACTAATTGAGCACCAGTTAGAATTATTTTATGAGACATCTGCTTCCAGTTGAATGGCTTTTCACATATCCCTGCTGACTTTTTTAAGGAGCAGGACACTTCTTTCAAATTTTTCCTGACTACAAAATCAGAAGATGGGTAATAGAAACAACAGTTTTCTTTTGCTGAACCTAAGGTTTTTCACCTGATTGATGCATGCTGAGTTTTAGGGCTATCTCACACATACTCTGTTAAATTAATCTGGGAAGTTTGAAAATAAGGGAACGTCTAAAAACAGATGAACTACTTTAAAAATTCCTTTCCATTATGCATAGTAGTTGTGGAATCAATATTCCAATTTTGTACTCTTCAAAAGAAATATGTTCAGAATGTATATTTTCATGTTGTTCTGATTTCCTCAAGAACATTTGTTCCCCAGAAAACAACAAACTGTGAATAAACTTACTTCAAACTTTAGTTAACATCTCAAAATATGTGAGGAGCCCTAAGTAGCTGATACCTGAAATTGTTTTCGCTTATTATTTCTTCCTTGATTCTTCAGGGTAGGATTATTTCTCACTCTACAGAAATCTAAGTTCCTCAAGGGCAGTCCTGTTTTGTTGATTGTTATCCTTCACGTAATTCCTAGTAAGTTCTCTACACACTGATGAGTCAATAAAGGCATAAATCGTTATATTTTAGGCCCACTGATTCTAAGCAGAGGCACAAGAAGTTGAATTCTGACTAAATTTAGAGTAGCCTTCTAAAGAAGGAACATTTGGGAAATATATTTGTTAAAAAGCACTCAAGAGTATCTCTTTCTGAAAGGGTACAGGAAAAACCCTGAAGCCAGTTGCGTATCAGAAATGGCATCCATTAATCTCTCTGCCAAGCAGCATAAAGTAAAAAGGCATTTGAAAGGAGTTGCCCTTAAGAATGGAGTCATGGTTTAATGCGTTTTGTTTGGAGCACCTTCCTTTTAGAAGCCAGCACCTGCAGCAAACTGAGAGTTGCTGCTTCTGGGAGTGGACTAGGTAATGATACTGATGACATTTATGACCCAACATTTCAAGAATTAATTTACAATGGAAATGGTTCTTAGTGCAGTGAATACATCATTGCAGTGAAAGATTGACTCCCAGTTTATCAGCTATAAACTATGCAGCCTAGCTTAAATCCTTTAGAAGGCAAACATTACAGGCATTACTCACGGTTATTTGGGATTCAGAATTCTCTGGGAGGATATTTGAAATATGAAGGTATATGCCACTGTAATAAAAACAAGAGCAAAAACATAGAAAATGATTTGGAGGGAGAGGGAAGGTAGATGGAGAAATGTATTCCAAGTAACCTCTCTGTCTCTTTTTCTCCTCTGGCCAGATTTTCTATGGAAGCCACAAAATCTCCTTCCCAACAATTTCCTATATTCTAATTTTCTACCTTAGCAGGGTCCCACCAAAACATTTTATTCATTGAGCTTCTGTTTTTGATCTTCTTCTTCTTCTTTCTCTTCTTCCTCTTCCTCTTCTTCCTCTTCTTCCTCTTCTCCTTCTTCTCTTTCCTCTTCTTCCTCTTCTTCCTCTTCTTCTCCTTTTTTTCAACAGGGTCTTACGTTGTCACCCAGCAGGCTGCAGTGCAGAGGCATGACCTTGGCTCACTCTAGCCTCAACAGTCCAGGCTCAAGTGATCCTCCAGCCTCAGCCTCCTAAGTAGCTGGGACTACAGGTGTGTGCCACCATGCCTGGCTAATTTTTTGTATTTTTTGGCAGAGACAGGGTTTTGCCATGTTGCCCAGGCTGGTCTCGAACTCCTGGACTCAAGTGATCTGCCTGCTTCGGCTTCCCAAAGTGCTGGGATTACAGACATGAGCTCCCATGCCCAGTCTCATCATTTTCATTAGAAAGAATTTTTCTGTAAATCTATTAGAAAAATTCACACTAAGTGTATATCTTTTTTGTGTGTGAATATTATGAAAATTAACAAGTGATTCATTGCTAGCCTTCAGAAAAGACTAGTATTTTCCTAGAACTTCTTACGTGTTCTCCAAATTACTTAAAGTATCTGTTTATTTTTTCAGGAGGAGATGTCTCTGTTCACTGAAAAAAAAAAAAAAAAAAAAAAAAGACTAGATAATAAGCCCACATTTAAATTTTGACTAGATTTTTGAATATGTAAGTGAGACATTGTATAATTGCAAAAAGTAATACAAATTCTGGAAAGGGGGTTAAGGTAAGCTATTATACTGCAGTAAACTAAAACTAATAGCTCCACTGGAAGGCTCGTGAAAAGCAGAGTTATTGTCACAATTATCAGTATCTATTCTTGACCTTAAAATAGACTTGGAATAAGTTCTGTGATTTAAATTAATATTTTTCTATCTTTAAATTAGCATGGTCTTTGTCAGAGATTGCCTGAGTATAAGTAGTACCTTTGTGGAAGAACAAATCTATAGGGGGTGGTCTGAGTGATCACGGGGGCATTGGGGAAAGAGATACACTCCAATTAGCTTTCACAAAGCTTTTTGCCAGGGTTCTGTATGATCTCAGTGGGATTTTAGTACATCTGGTAAGCATCCCAATGTCCACACTCTATATCTCTCTCTTCTACCCCAAGTTATCCTTCTGTCTTTCCGTCAAATCTAATGAGATTCAATGTACCCATATGCAAACAACACGTGGAACATTAGGGCTGCTTTCAAAGGTTAACTAACTGAAAAGGAAATTACAGATTGGAAAATGTTCATATAAGGAGAGTTTATATAAGTTTCAGTGAAACTGTTTTGTTTCCATTATTAAAATACCCATTTAGAAAACTCGGAAAAAAATAAAAAATAAAAAACAGTGGGGCAATTATTAATATATCTATAATTCCCTCATCCAAATGTGTACTGTCTATCTTTATATGTTGATAACTGGTAATAAATAGTACAAGTGTTACATGATAGAATTTGCAGAATCCTATAGAATGTCATTACTTTTCACTGAACATTTACTGGAAGCAAATACATAAAGTGATAAAGAATACCCCATAAAAATAGAAGTCTTTCGTATAACTTATCAGCAAGTGATGTGGCTCATTGAGCAAACCTAGAATGGACATACCGGAGATGCTCAACCCGTTGTCAAATGTTTCCAAGTGCCACAGTAAATATAACACATGAAACTTAATAGCCATAATTTTAAGAATTAACCTCCGGAGAGGACTAGACTAACAGTTACAATCCTACGTATTTTAACTTCAGTGAGTAAGAAGTCTTGATGCAGCACTCTGTTTTGTTGCGTGTTGGTTTTAAAAAGGATGGCTTTGCCTACCACACTGTAGCAAGAATTAAAAATGATCTTGTCACCTATGCTGGAGTAGGCATTTGAACCTAGATGGATTGAGGAATACTGTGATTGTAGAACACTTATACTAGTCACTAGCACATGATTTCAGAATATAACTTGACTATTTTTCTCTAAGAGTCACTAGAAAATAGTTTTAGTAATACTTAGGTATTACATGCTCCCATATTTACTAATATTCCAGAGTTAAGTTTTTATTGTGAAAACATTTTAAAATTACAGAGTCTTTAGTTTATAACTAAAAAAATAAAGATAGAAGTTCAGAAGGTAGATGGGATAAAGAAGATATAATCTCTGATGTTAAAATAAGATTTTATTAAAACTTTAAATTAGTCAAAATAAAATGAATAATGATTTTAGGTAATTTATTTAAGTAACTTGTATAATAGAGCAATCTATAAGTTTCCATATGAACATTAATATCTGCTTGGAAATCCTAGTGTTTGTTAAACAGTTTGAAACTATTCATTTTTGAATTTTGATTAAGTATTTATTGCTAGGCAGGAACAAAAAAAAAAGGAAAATTCGTATGTTTATGTTTTCTCTAGTTCTGCCTGAACAACTTCTGGCTATGGTAGTTAGTCTATCACTATTGCTCAAGCATCTTAAATTAAACCAGACTATCAGCTGAGTCAACAGTTTTTTAGATCCCTAGATTAAGAATAATTTGGTATATGGGAAATATTTCTCACAACTCCTTCCCTTAGCATTTTATATGAATTCTGCTGTTCATTAATAGATTAAAGACAATCAGATCCAAGTATGGCGTGCATTCTCTGTACTAGGGACTGATTTCAGAGCATGGTACATATTATGTATAACTCAGCCTAAAACCATCTTGAGAAGGTAGGTATTGAGGACTCTACGTACAGGAGGGAAAGTAGATTGGTCAATTTATAAAACAGGAACTTGCGACTTGACCAGGATCACTCTTCAAAGCTTATTCTCTTAGCTATCATATGTATTGCTTTCTAGATTCTTCATGTTGGATCAAAAGACCATAAAAAGTCCCCAGTGTGATATTAAAAAACTCTTAAGTTGTCAAATCACATCTTGAATTTGATTGGCAATACTGACTTGAATCCTGCAGTCATCAAGGATCCTAAAGACTTTATAACAGTACAGAACAGTTAACCTTTCTGTCCTGGCCAGAAATCTAATTTGAGCAATTTTACTTTGATGCTCTATTTTTGATTAGTTAAGCCATTCATCCTGTTTGACATTGTTGTGTAGTGTTGCTATGCTTATTTTAACCAGCTGTCACATTCCAGCCCAGAGGTGGGTGAAATGATTTTTGTTTATATGTAATTTGAAAAGGGCTTTTAGATGCCCTGAGTTGGCAATATGTCAATGTTAAAGACCATTTATCCTTCCAACTTAGCAAGCCTGAAAGACTTTCAAAATTCCTTATGTAACTTTATTAAAAAATTACTTCTGCCATTCAATTGTTGGCAGACTTTTTAATGCAACTATTTCTAACTCTATTATTAAGCCTGTGATTGTAATTATGCTGTCCTTGCAGAAGATACTCATTTTTTATGTTGAAATGATTCTAAATTTGTATCGGACTACTCATATCATATATCCTGTCTTTCTGAAAGAAATTATAGCATTTAAAACAGGATGGCTTTTCTGATCTACATGTATATATGGAAAGAAATTTAAATTCCTCCTATAGAGATTTTACTCATGTATAAATTGATATGAGAATACAAAAATTTATTCAATAAACATTTATTTTATACCCTTTTTGTGTCTGAATCAAGACAAAGTATTAGGGATTGAGGGACCCGTTCTGCATTCAGGGAATGCATAAACTAATAGGAAAAAAAAGCAAACAAATAAAACCACTCTTAATATTCTTTAGCCATAAGCTAATTCTCCTTCCAAAACGTGTTACTAACTAAAGTCAATGGAGTTTTGGGTTTAGTGGCCCAAGAAATCATCACAATTCTCCTTGTCGCTTCCCTGTGTAGATAGCTCATCTTCCCAGCTCTGATTATCCCTATTCAGATAATAAAAAAACAAACAAATGATTCTAAAGAATAACTTTAAAAATCGGAAATTTCTTCAAGAAAAAAAAAAATCCAACCCCCAAACAGTCAATCTCTTTATCATCATGTATACAAAACAACCAGTTAGTTGTTTTACTTGAACTTTCACTTAACAAGTCAGTTTAACATCTGGACATACAATTGGTTTGAATAAAAAGCATTATCTTCAATGATAAATTAATGATCTTATTTTCAAATTATATATACTTTAATTTGGAGATTCATTTTTCAAAAACAAAGATATTAGCCGGGCATGGTGACATGGTCCTGTGGTCTCAGCTACTCAGGAGGCTGAGGTGGGAGGATCGCTTGAGTGCAGGAGGTGGAGGCTGCAGTGAGCCATGATCATGCCACTGCACTCCAGCCTGGGTGACAGGGTGAGACCTCATCTCAATTAAAAAAAAAAAGTGTTTATTTTCTGTTATCACCATTACTTGATTATAACATTATGGTTTTATCAAAATTGGGATTCTTTTTTTTTTTTTTTTTTTTTTTTTTTTTTTTTTTTTTTTTTTTGAGACGGAGTCTCGCTCTGTCGCCCAGGCTGGAGTGCAGTGGCCGGATCTCAGCTCACTGCAAGCTCCGCCCCCCGGGTTTACGCCATTCTCCTGCCTCAGCCTCCCAAGTAGCTGGGACTACAGGCGCCCGCCACCTTGCCCGGCTAGTTTTTTGTATTTTTTTAGTAGAGGCGGGGTTTCACTGTGTTAGCCAGGATGGTCTCGATCTCCTGACCTTGTGATCCGCCCGTCTCGGCCTCCCAAAGTGCTGGGATTACAGGCTTGAGCCACCGCGCCCGGCCAAAATTGGGATTCTTAAAACACATTATTCATACAATATAGTTCTTTAGGAGAATCATATTTACTTTCAGTGACCTGAATATGCGATTACAGTTCTTCACTTTTTGTATCACATTTTAACTGAGCACACGAAGTGCTAACAGAAGGAAAGTGTTAACATTTAATTGTCTGTGAAATATTTTCAGAGTTAGCTTTGGTGTGAAAAAACAATAGTTACATAGAAAAGTGTAATGCTGTAAAGTTGAAACATCCAACCCAATGGAAATTTTTTATCTGAAAGAAGCCACAATAAAGTCATTAAAGTGCATCTCTGATAAGATGAAGCTTTCACTTTCTTCATTATTTACTTGTTCTTGCTTATTTTCATACTTACCTGTTTGTTATACCACCATTCCTTTTTTAGTGACTCATCTGCATTGCCAACCTGATTAACCATTCCCTAGTTAAAAGAAAAAAAAAAACAATAATTGGTACATGCTCAAGCTGAGTTAACTCAATGCAATTTATCTGGATGAAAAGTGAAAAAGGCAGTCAATCAGTTAAAAGTTTCTAAATGTTTGATGGTGACATATCATGTAACCTTAACATCTGGATGACTGGATTTTAATCTTTATATCCAGATGTCTGGCATCAGGCAGACAGAACCTCAGTGGTTCAATCAGTCATCAACTTTCATTGAGTACCCGCCTTGTGTTGTACAACTCAGCGAGGGATGTAGAACATCACCTTATGTATGGGCTCTTAATTAGTCCTTCTTACTCTTAATCCTCTTAATTAGTCCTTCTGACTCTATTCTCTCCTTATTCCAAAATACCAGAATACTAAAACACCCATCATAAAATCTTAGTTATTTGCCCAAAATATTTGCCTTGCCTCAGGTTTCCACTGAACTTTGGTGGCTGCATAGAGCTGTAATAGGAGAGTTATAAGAACCCCACTTGTAAACTGATCATGTTACACACACTTTCTATGTGTAACCCCTTACTCTGCAATAGCCTGGAGTCACTCATACCCAATTCCTTGAGCTGTTTTTATGCTTGTTTATGTATAATGCATATCAGACCCAAAAACACTTACAGGTCATAGTAGTCACTCTATGCATGAGGGTAGTTTTCTAATCAACCAGTGATCAACATTAATAATACTTGTCAAACCCAGTTTCCAGTAAAAAAAAGAAAATTTTAATAACTGTGCTTTATAAATTTATTTTCTTAACACCACATTTCCTTGACTCTAAAATCCCATTGATCATAAGAGGTTCAACTTGAAACAATTTTTTGCCTAAAAAAGAAGTTCTATTTCATTAAATGTAGGCAAAAACCATAAAACCCAGCCTGATTTTATAAATTTTACAGTGTGAAAAATCATGCTTCCTGAAGAAATACAGTTTTGTTTCTATTGCTAGTACTACTATTACCTCTACAATTCCCTTTTGCCTTATGTTCCCAGCAAACTAAATTAATTGCTTTGAGGAAAGGGAGGAATCTAAAATAATTCCAAAACTTTCATCAAATGATGCCACACGATGAAATAAAATGTGTAGAATAAGATGAATTCAGTTCTGTCCGTACTGAGATTGACATCAAGGGGGAAATGTTTAGTTGGCCATTTAAAAATATGAACAGCCCTCTGTAGAGAAACCTGCAGATTAGCATTTGGAAGCTGTTTTAATGTGATTTTTTTTAGTTGCAGATCCACTCAAGCTATTTCATATATAGGAGACATGAGGAGTAATAAAAGGAACCACTTGAGCCCATAGCTACTAAAGCTGGAAGATATTTTGAGAATCAAGATAGTTTCAAAGAGTCCCACATGAGAAGTTTGTGAGTCTTTATTCTAAGTCTCAACCATTATGTTTTCTTTTTTGAATTACTGTTTGATAAATATTTGTTATGTATTAGTCCCTTGGCTAAGCATTTTATATGTTTTATCTCATACAATATTCACAATTCCTGTGATTTATACTCTATTATTTTATATTATCCACATTTATAAATGAGAAACAGTTTTTGAGAATTTAAGCAACTTACCTAACTTCCCTTAGCTAGTTAGTGGTAAAGCTGGGATTTAACCTCAGCTTTTACCCAAGGCCTCAGTAGGACAACAGTAGGCACTTAGTAGGTACTATGCCTTATTCTGTCGCTGAATATACCTTACACTACTCTCCACTGGCCTCTTCTATTCCCCTGTAATTTCAGCCTGTGTATGACCCATCCTAATCTCTCTAGGCCCATCCATATTGTGACTTTTCAATTTAAGTCTCATTGTTAACTGGTGATTTATTTCTCTGTTTGTGAAAAAAAAGAGTCTACTTATCTCAAAGCATATATTTGAATTAAACTATGCAGTTCATAAATATTGCTTAGTCTATATATTTGTTGTCCTCAGGTCAGGTGCCTATTCTTCACTGATTAACTGTTATTAAAAAGACCAGTCAGGCCAAACAGAAGCTGCATGTGGGGTAGCTTCCTTAAGAAGAGAGTATGAATGAGGCAATAGTAGAAACATCTCTACAATAAAAGACAGAGAGGAGGTGAAGCTATGGGAATTGAAAGGACTACAGCAGACCAAAAAGAGAGGTGTCCACATAAAAAACCTAAGAAATAAACATAACAATTAGCCAGAGTAAGAGAAGTCAGTGCAAGAAATTAACATGAAACAGAAAACTAAGAGAACCAGTAGAAAAATGGAAAATGATGTTAAGAAATCCTATGAAGATTTTGAAAAAAGAGGGTACATTCCACCACAACAAATGCTTCAGAAATGTCAATTCATTTATTTTATATATATACATACACACATGTGTATATACACACACAATCTATCCTGGATAGCATATACATATATATATATTATATGTATGCATGCACAACTGTAAATATTTCCTACTATAACCAGGGGACAACAGGGTTGGGAAAGAACAGGTCTTGTTGCTTTCATAGAGGAGGGAACAAATGTTAATCATCACAAAAATTAATACATAATTTCAATGATGAGACATAACACAGAGAAAAGATACATGGTACTTTCAGAGCATAGACTAAGAGTACCTGATACTGTATGAGAGTTCAGGGAAAACTTGCCTTAGAATTGATGCCTAAGCTGCAGTTTAAAAGATGAGTGGGTATTGACCAGGTGAAGTAGAGGGGAGAAGAGGTTTCAGTCAGAGATAATGGTATAAAACCTCTTTGGCAAAAGGGAGTATGATGACTGATCAAAGTCACTTCTGTGGCTGGAATGGAAAGAGTAGACACTTGACAAGAAAGAGCTAATGCTAGAGAGGTGGATAGGAGACTGACACACATGTTTGAGGGTCATGTTAGAGTCTGCTATTTTGTTTGAGAGGTGGATAGGAGACTGACACACAAAACTTTGAGGGTCATGTTAGAGTATGCTATTTTGTTACCCTACGTGCAATAAGCTGGGAGGGAAAATGGAATGGTTGACATAATCAGATGAATATTCTGAGACAATTTCTCTAGCTGCAATAGGCAGAAGAGATCAAAGAGTGGTATTATACAAGATTATTTCTGTTTCAGTTAACAAAATTCCCACTCATACTGGTTTAAGAAAAAAGACCATGTGTCGGCTCCTACATTGTAAAGTGTAGCCAAGAGCAGATATTCAGGCATTTGGGGATCTGGATGCTCAATGATGTTTTCAGGAATATCTGCACCACAGCTCTGCTTTCTACTGTGTTGCTTTATTTTTAGGCAGGATCTACTTTTTTGGGCGTGAGATGACAGCTGGCAGCCTGATATATAAGATAAAAAAATCTCATATATTATTACCCCAGCAGAAACAGAACCTCCTTTTCTCTGTAGTTCCAACAAATATCCCAGGACTGAGAATTACTGAACAACTTGGGTCACACGTGAATCCATGAAACAATAACTATAGTCAAGGAAGAGGATATAGTCAAGGTCAGAGAAGAATGACTTGCTCACTTCTAGAGCCAGGTGGTACTGTGAATCCCACCTGAACAACACGACCTGAAAAGAGGAAAGGAACAATTTCCACAGAAAAATATGGATGCCATCACCAGAAGTGGAAGATTTAATTATGGAGGGACAGGTTAACAGGATCTTATGATATCCCTGAAATGAGATAGCCATAGTTTGAATTAAGGGTAAAGAGTAAATTCATAGGCTTTCGTAATTAATTGGACAAGAGAGTAAGAGAGATGGAGATATCAGGAATATGTCCTAAATTTCATGTTTAAATAACTGGTAAGGTCATTCATGGAGAGAGTCAACACTGTAGGTGAGCCAGGTTTAGAAGTAGGGAGAGAAGGGAAAAATGATGAGTTTAATTTGGAATACGTTGAGTTGGAGGTGCCATTGAGACTTATGAGAGACTTTAAGAAGACAGTTGGATAAATAGGACTGAAGATCAGGGAAGACGTCTCACCTATAGGGATAAGCTTCACTCAGGACTGGAACAGTCCACTGGTTTAAAGGTTATCAGTGATCATGGACAGTCATAAAGGCAGAAGCCTGATTACAGTCAATGAAATGGATAAAAGGTGAGGAAATAGAGACAGCAAGTGTATACTAGTCATCGTGGTAGTATTAACTATGTATGCAAATTTACTACTATTTCCTTCCTTGAAAAATAGAGTTTAATTTGCTTCTTTTGGGTTCTGGGCTGGTCTTAGTAACTTGCTTGACCAGAAGAATGTAGTAGGAAAAATGTTCTGTCACTTCCAGTGCTACATCATAAGAAGTCTTCTAACTTCTGCCTGAGCCTCCTGGAACACGTGTTGTAAAGAAGCCCAAATAATCAGATATGTCTTGGGCCAATTATTAAACTCCTTAAACCTTAGTTTTCTTATTTGCATAATGATAAGCACAGCACTCAATATTTACCAGTTGCTGTTGTATCACTATTTTCTGATTAATCTGTAATGAAGTGAATTTGTAACGTAAGTAGAGATAAGATTTGGCTATTTTCCCCTTTACAGAGGATTATTTTTATAATATTTTGACCTTACAATAATTTTAGCGTTCACTATTTATAATTTTTATCATAAACCAACTCACTAGTCAACTAAAATATATACAATTAAAATTCTTAAAAGAAATAAATGTGATATCCTGTGCTTTTTGTGACAATGTAGTAACATTCAGTGGTGATATTTTCAGGAGTACTTTGCCATTCAAGCAGGGTTTTTCTGAAGTTACAAATAGCCATACTGTAATATCATTTCCAGAAATACCACTTCTGCAAGTCAGAGAATTAAATGACCAGTTTAATCTAGTAACTGTTATAACCCCAAAGAGAGAATTTCAGGAAATACCACTCTCAGATTAAGTATTCCTAAGAATGCCATCTTAAAGGGGAATTTATGGGTATAATATGGCTAATTTTATCTAACTTGCATCTTTCAAAGGAGAAGAAAATAAGGACAATTGAGACACCACATCTGGGTATATATAACAACTTGCATCCACATAGCACATACAAATTTCTGTAACTTCCCTGGATGCGGTTTTCATATATAACTCAGGAAACATGTATTTTGCAGCCATGAGAGGAAAG
The DNA here is from genome assembly GCF_024542745.1 of Macaca thibetana thibetana. Taxonomy (NCBI): domain Eukaryota; kingdom Metazoa; phylum Chordata; class Mammalia; order Primates; family Cercopithecidae; genus Macaca; species Macaca thibetana. The sequence continues at coordinate 76,855,678 of NC_065588.1, read as the reverse complement.
AAGACTCTTTTGACTCTCGCTTCCTGAAAACCTCTTCCCTGTACGCTTGCAGATGGGGAAGGGAACATTGTCCTAGTTGCTCTTAGAAATCCGACTTGGTTTGCTGCATGTTTTCCACTAGCTGAGGTGAAGTGGGCTAATACAAACTCAGAAACCCAACTGTTCACTGCAGGAGATTTACAGATGACAAAATTCCATCCTTACTTCAATCTTTTGTGAGTTCCATTTCTTTTTTCTCCCTACTTTTTAAAAGAAAAGAAGACTTTTCTGGATCTGAACCACTGGAAAACCAATTTCCAAAGGTCCCTTGTCTAAAAAGAAGTATGCATGACTGCAAATGCTCTGTTGTGCTGGGCAGACGTCAGTCCCCAATGTTAGTACATTGAAAATGAGATTAACTGAGTAACATGGAATGGAGAATATTGTTTTAAATCGTACATTGAGCACCCTTTGTATTACATCCAGACCACCAAAAAGGTTCTAACTACTTTGAATTATCATTATCATATTCATTGAGAATTAGGTATGCTTGCAAAGTTTTAAAGCAATTGAGATTTGATATGAAAAAGTTTAATTTTCGTTCACTTGAACCCAAAATTTCATATTTCTGCTTAATTATATTAAATGAAACAAAATATGGTAATGTGCTTAAAAATTGAAGTTTAAAAAACTAAACCAATATTTGAATTTTTTTCCTGTCTGATTCTATTAAAAACAACACATCTCCAGTGTCTCCGTAGAAGTATCAAAAGGAGAAAATATACCTAGCACAGTTTCTAACAAAAGTGAATAACCCAGACTTATGTTGGAAATATACACAAATCTCTATCATGCCCTCTTGAATTCTCTTCATGTAAAATCCTCACACTCTCAAATCATGAGTAAAGACTTATATCTGTGGGCTAAAAGTCAGTGTCCCCTGTCAGACCATGATGCTAACAGAGTGACATTGGCCATTATATTTTTTAACTCAGCCCTTATCCCTCCCTTATGGAATGATTCCCATTCCTTTAAGCTTCATGACTGCATAAGCATGAGCAAATCACATCAGAGAGAAAGAGAAAGCTTTCTGAGAACAGTGGCATTGCCAAGCTCTAGTAAAGAGTCTACATGCTTTTTAAAAATTAATATATGTAACCACAAATCGTTAGGAATTTTAAACTAACGTAAATATAAGAGGATTAAACAGTTATCAATATTTGTTCTCTGCGAACAGCTACTTTAGATACTTTAAGGATCTCTTTTTAAAATCTCTCTCAATGATAAACCTGTGAGAATTATCCCAATCATTGTCTCAACCTAATTTTCCACTTAATTGTTCAATTTTTTCATACCAGTTCTTTCTAGAGGAGATTTAGGGTGATGAATACGAGATACGTCTGTTTTACATACACACATGCACACACACGCATACATGATATGATTAATACAATAAAATTTAAAAGGCTGTAAAAAAGAGGAAGACAACTCAATCTGTCTCACTTCAGTATAATTTGTGTAAGTTTTCTTATGTTGGCACTCTGGCCATATAAATCAACCTAGTACCTTTAAATATTTTATTGACAATATTAGTATATATTATCAAGATATTTTCAGGCAGGTAGAAAAAGTAAATATGACTTAACTCACGCCTTCTATTGTACTATAGGTATTAATATGATGTAATATTGTATAGTCTTTTTTTAAAAAGCATGTGTTATTGTCCTGAATAACCTCTATCTTCCCTTCACACACAAATGACTTGATAGTATATGGTACAGTTCTAAGATAAAGGAAAAGTTTCATTTAGCAGGCTCACTTGAAATATATTTAAAAGAAAATATGATATTTTCATTTGTGACATCAACAGGACCTAAACTGGGTTAATGAAAATGATAAATATTCAGATTTATCTGAAAAGCCAACTGTTTAAGAATTTTCAGCCCACACGTAAAGATTTCATGTCAATGAATAGTAATTCCATTAGGAGTGTTCTTTTAAAAGATCATGAGCCAAAATATTTCTTGTAGTAAAAAATTTTATTTATGGTGGAATTTCCAAAATTTCTTATATCTTGAAATTATCCACAAAGTACTATTTTGTGCTTACATTTAAAAGATACATTTCTTACAAGAAAAGATCAAAATATATACATTAGGCAGTATTGTTATATTTTTATTTAATACAATATAACTAAAGGATTAAAGAGAAAAGAAATAGTTAAATATATTTAAAATTCCATTTAACTGATTCTCAGCTACCTTAATGTTTTAAAGAAAAAAATAAAGCTCTAAACACCAGAGACATTTTGATGAGCAAGATTTTTTATATATATATATACACATATACATGTGTGTATATATATATATATATATAGCATTGCAACAAGCTATCCTCAATGAATTGCCCCCTATCAGAAATACTATTATTGGAACTATGTATTAATATCTAAAGCAAAGAAGAATAAAGAAGAAGAAAGTATTATTTGCAATGATGACTTTTTAGTTAAATACACTTTCTTATAAAGTGGCAAGGTAATCTTTACAAATTTACAACTGAAAAGAAATCTTTATATACATGTTGTCTTGGTTTGGGACTTTTTGAAGCCTTCTTCTTTCTGTGTATTAGGCCCTCCTGGAAGAAGTGATATAGACCAGAAAATTAGTTCATAGCACATGATAAATAAGCCTGGAACTAGAAGCCCCTGGAGTTGCAGGCTGTGAATCGGTGCTGGCAACTGGAGAGAGAGACTCCGGATCCTGGAGAGGCAACCCAGGTTGCTCTGAGGAGGTGATCCGGTCCACTATGTTGGATAAGCAATCCAAGCTGGATAAGGAGTTTTTATCTGTGGCATATACTAAGGATACAAGGAGAAAAGCATTAAAAAATAATTAGCCCAAGATAGACAGACTTGCTTATGTTGCTCCTTAAACTGTGGGTCAGCTCCTCTGACACCCAGAGGTCAGGTGGTCACAGAAACCCTAACATAGAAATTTGCAGCAAATATCTGGCAATTCCTGAGGGGTAGAGGTGCGGAGTGGGGAAGCCCCCTGATAATATTTCAAGCGACAGTGTGTGTGCATGTGTGTGTGCGTGTCTGCTAGGGGGATTTGGAGCAGAAGATGTGTTTATTTTGCTTTGCCAAAGCCTCCCTGTAAGAACCATCACTTCCATTCCCTTCCCCAGTACTGTCAGGAAGAACAGAATTTTATAGGCTGAATTGTCAGAATGAACCGGTCTTTAAACTCCTGTGAAGTTATCAATTCTTACCATTTGATACATCAGAACAGTAGATGCTGTCAAAAGTGCTGCGTTTTCTGGACCAGACAGGACTGTTACATTCGGGCTATAATACAAGACACACAACAAAGTTTGTTTTCAGGTCTTGGCAAAAGATGTTCTGACCAACGGTGAGGCTGTGCTTGCCCACCAGCTCTGTAACCGAACACTGTCAATCACCTTCACTGCCTTGATTTAGGAAGAGCTAGCCCTCTCCAAATTCCCAGGGCACTGAGGTCAATCTCTGTGCTTGAAGAAGAAGAGGGCAGCAGCAAAGGGAAGAGGGGGTGGAATTCAGCAGCAATGTGCATTGGGTTAACCATGCAAAATGGATTGGAGTAGAAGAAAGCCACACTAATTCAGGGAAAGAACACTTTCCCAGGACAAAAACACATTAAAACCTGGCAGCCTTGGAGCAAACGCCCTCTACAAAGAATGCATCAACATCTTTCAGCCAGGCCTCATTGGAGCAGGAACTGGGGTCATGTGGGTATTTCTTTCCATTTCCTCATTAAGTTATAAACGGTGCCTTTACATATTAGTGTAGCGCATGATCCACAGATGGCATATTTTGAAAATAAATTCAGGAATGGAGAAAACATGTGAGTGATCATTCACAGCCACCTATCTCCCATGTCAACCCTCGATTACAGTGTACACCTAGAACCTGCTAGAAAGTCAAACTAAAATCTCGTTCAGCAGCGGTTTGGGGAGTCTTTCTAAATGTGGACCCCTCTCTTATTTTAAAGCAACTCAGCATCTGCCTCCACCCCACTCTCCCCGCTACACCTGGTTAAATGAGGTGTAAGGACTTCAGAAAAGATTAGGGTAGCCTAGCTAGGTACCAGATCTATTGCTTACCATGCCATCAGAACAGTTGGAGGTAGGGCTGGTGGGCTCTGAGCAGCTCTGTCCCGGCAGGCTATAGTAGTTCTCCACCTGCTCTCTCAGCAACTCCTGTAGGCTCTCGATGTAGCGGATGGCATTCCTGAGGATCTCCACCTTGGGCAGCCTCTGGTTGGGGTTGGTCGTGGTGCACCTCTTGAGGGTTTCGAAAGCCTGGTTGACCTTCTTCAGGCGCCTCCTCTCGCGCATGGTGGCTGCCTTCCGCCGATCCATGGTGGTGGACTTCCTCTTGCAGGCTTTGCAGGCCCACATGAGGCAGTGACCAGCCTGGTGGTGGCCGGTAGGCGCTCGCACGTGCTCGTCCTCGTCTGAGCCCTGCAGCTCTGCTTTGTGCGCTCCGAAGGTAGCCACTCGCGGCACAAACTCGTCCCCAAATTCACCCTCGGGGGACGGGATGCAGGAGCCGTCGTAGAAGTACTCAGAAGGTGAGAACTGGCAGCCATCCATCACATCCATCCTGCAGAGAGGCAGGCGGTGCACCTGGATGGCAGCGAGAGGGATAGGGAGAAACCGGAGCCTGGCGCCTCTGCCGACGGGCGGATCCCGGGCGGAGCTCCCTGGTCTCTGGCTCCGGTAATTAACAAGGGCAGACGCCTGTTGGCCTGGGTCGACAAGCTGGGGTTGGGGTTCTTTATATATTCTTTCGGGAGGGAGGCCGGCCCCAGTGGCCAGGCACTATTAGCATATCCCACCGCAACCCCCGCAGGGGCTGTCTGGACAAACCTCCGCCTTTGCTCTAGAGACAATCCGCTGTGTACTGCCCCTTTTGACTCTAATGGTTTTACTGCATTTCTGCTGGGGCGGGAGTGGGTCCCCAACCTGCTCATTTGCACTCTCTAGATAAGCTAAAACAAGGGATTACTTAAGGAGTGTTCCACACAAAAGTAACGAAGGCAGTCCAACTTTTTGCAATTGCACACATATTTTAAAATAGTGACAATAAATAGAAATCCCTTTCACTGGCACCAAGAGCTGACCTGCCCTCCCAGTCCTGGGCATGAGGAATCACCTGATTTGGAGGTGTTTGTTTCTCTTTTTCATGAACTTCGATGATCTCGAAAATTTTTTCCAGCCATTGGATTGAATAATGGTTGCTAAAAACTTGAAGTGGCATTTTCAAACTTGAAGTGAATATATGGTTTGCCTTTTAAAATCTGTTTTGTATAGCTTCAGATGAGTAAAATTTTGCTCTGATTGTCATTTATTCTAGGCTCTACCTTATTGAGGGTAGGGAGGGAGGTTTATTTTCCCATGAGGGGGCTTGCTCTGAGTTCTCCCTGTATGTCTGCTCATCTAAAAGGAGGTGGGGCACAGGAGGGCCAGGTGACCAGGAACATTCCTCCCGTCCTTTCTTCCTTCCTTTTGCCCTTCTGCACAGTATTTGCTGAACACCTTCTCCTTTGTGCCAGGCGCTCCCTAGATCCTGAGCAGGCCAAAGACCTGCATTGAAAGTGTCTCTGAGATTTCCAATAGAAGCCCAGTTTTCGATGGCAAACTCCCTTTCCAGGGGGCGAGTCTCTTTTCTCCCTCTCTTTCTGCTCCGCCCTGTCATTTCTACAGACTAAACAGCCAAGCTGGGCTTTGGGGTTGCTAATTTTCTGCTTTCAGGCAAACTAACACCGTTACAGATGCGTCCCAGCTGCTGCCACTGCAATCCTTGACTCGTGTAAAATTTCCAACTCCTCAAACCAGGAGTAACTTCACACACTTCAGTGACAAAAGCCTTCCAGAAAAGCAATCACAGCAGGGTCTTTGGAACTTCGATGGATAGAAGGCAAGAGGGGAGGGTTGTCATTTAAGTGAGAATGAATCTATTACTCAGCTTTTACCAATCCTCCTCCACCCTTAATCCACTTTCAGGTTACTTGGGTTGGGAGGCGCTGTTTATATTTAGGAAAAGCAATTACTTAAGGTCTACACAATTAGTCTGGGGTTTTGGACTAGGTCTTGTGGCCCAGTTAAAAGAAGCCAGAGTGTTCTCAACTCAACCTAGGGTCACCCAGTTCAATAAATATTGTGGCTCCAAAGTTATTGGGAAGAGGAGGGAGTCTTCCTTCCTAATATTGTTATTATTATTATCATCACTATTTCTTTCAGTGAATGGAACTTTGTACTTTTTTTTTTTTTTTTTTTTTCAGAATTATTTTCTTAAAGCAACCTGGTTCATCCAGCATCTTTAGGGGCCAGAGAAGTATCAACCTTTTCAGGGTGAGATCTTCTCTCTAAAGTGAAGACCTTGAAAACCAGAAGTGGGAGAGTGACACTGTCAGTCACTAAGGTTTGCTAGCCACATCATTGCTGTCTCCTCTCTTCTGTCCTGTCATTTCTAAGACAAAGATCTCTCCTGAAAATCAGGCTCCCTCTCACACCAATGGGCTGCTTAATCATCTGACCAGTGGGAAATCCATCTGCACCTTTTTTAGTGCTATTAACAAGTCGCTACCTTTGAAATGAATACGGTATCCAGGGCTACGCCAGATAAAAAGAGGCAAGTTCAAGAAGAACCCAGGTGGAATCTAAGATGCCATCCACGCTGGTGGAAACATTCAAATGCACAGCAAATGCAAAGCACATTGCTACCTCTGAAATACAATAGTGGGTAGATATCCTCCCCCGGGAATTCTCAGCCAAGTCCCACAGTTTCTATCAGCAGCCATATGACCACTGTTTTATTTTTTATTTTTTGGCTGTGGAGTCCACAAATGAGCTCAGACTTGTGATTTGGACACAAATAAACTTGGTCTTTAAAGTCTGAGTGAAAGTTAGAGGTTACGCTTCTGCTCATCGTTCAGCTAATTTCTGAAAGCACTTACTGTGATTTGTACTCAAGCCCCTCAGCGTGAAATATTTTTAACTAACAATTATTGAGAATTTTCTATTTGCCGCGCACTGTTCTCAACCCTTTCCATAGATTAACCTAACAATTAATACTCCAAACCACCCTGTGGGGGCTATTATTGGACCCATTGTAGAAAGAAAGTAAACCCGAGCTCCAGGTACTAGGTTATTTGCCCCAAGGTCACACAGGATTGGAAACTAGGCATCCTGTCATCACAGCTCCTACTCCTAGAGGTGATTTTGTTCGTTTTCTTCTTCAATTAATTTAGGCTCCGTGCGCTTCCTTAGCGCTCCAGAGCATAAACTTACAAAAGCTGGCTACTCAACATCTTTCCCTGGTTCCCGTGCCTGGGAAGACGCTGTCACTCAGGACCCTCTGTCAGTAAGGGCAGTTCTCAGAGGTTAAAGCTGTCTTTGGTAAGGTGATCTCAAAACAAAGTTACCAGAGTGCCGCGAGCAACTGGAACTAAAGAAGCCGAGAAAACACAAGCGCCCGGCGGCTTAATGGGACTTGCTAGCAGGAGAACAGGGTCCGGAGTTGAGAGCCCTTGGGACCCAAGTGCTGAAAATAGGATCTCAGAGCACCAAAGTAAAAAGAAATAAGACAAAACTTTTAAAACGCTGTCAGGGGCGAGAGAAGAAAGAGAGAGAGAGAGAGAAAGAGAGAGAGAAGCAATATGCTAAGAAGGTAGGCAATCAGCACCACAAAGATGGCCAAGGCGTCCCGATTCAGGAGCGGTCGCCCTGCTCTTTTCTCAGGGGAGACCTGGAAGGGGAAAAATAAAGAACTGGGTGAGCAACATAGAGAAAAACTTTTTTTTTTTTTTAAATGCGTTGGCCAGGGAAGCATGTAAAAAGTTTTAAAAATGGCTCTAAAAAGATCTACTCAGGGCACCCTTTTGTACTCAAAATGGGACTAGATTGGCTTTTGCTCCTTACACAAAGAATCAAAATAAGTTTTCCACTATTTCTGCAGAGAGGTGAATTTCTTGCATGCGCAGAAAACGCACATTTATTTCATATGTAAGCAGGTTGTTAGAAATGACACTCCAACACTGTCTGCTAGGAAAGTCTAACAGTGGGTAGATGAGGGGAAGAAAACCCAGTCACCTCTGGTGCTATAAATGGATACCCACAAAGGCTCTGGTGAAGTAGATTTTTTTTTTCATTTTATATTCTGAAAAAAATAAATACATTTGATTTTCTTATAATTTAGAATTATAACCAGGTTCTAATTGCAATGACCTTTAAGTAACATCAACTTTTTTCTCTTTTTTTTAAGTGAAATCTGTGTTAGTTTAAGCATTTTGGCAACACATTAATAGTGATGGACAGACCACACCAGCAAAATGATTCTCATACCTTCCTCTTCTAGTAAATTTTGCCCACCCTAGGCTTTCTGCATTATTGAAAATTCTCTATGCTTTTCTTAGAGAGGGAAAACAAATACATATAGAAGGATACATCCGTTCCATTTCACTTCTGCCCCTACCTGCAGATCCTTATCAACTCCTGTACTAAGGGAATTATTCTTGATATTTTTTGTATTATAGATGACTTCACAATGTGCTAAACAATTGCAAACTGCTATTAGCTCTGGGAATCAGGCACACCTAAGTAAACACATTAGTACCTGCCAGAGCTGCTGGAAGAATTTGTGAAGACAGCTGAGGAAGACATTGGCCTCTGCTTGAATTAGAGGACTTCCAGGAGAGATCAAAGGCCTAAGTAAGGACATTTAGCAGCCTTGAGAGTACAGAAAGTAGCCAGTTCTTACAGCGTTACCTTTGTTGCAGCACATGGCATAGCCATTCCATCTCAGAGTGACTCTGAACTAGGCTTGCAAAAAATTTGCTTTTTTCAGAGTGAAACGTCTACGATGGAGGATCATCTTTTATAAGTTTAATAGTTTAAGAGAGTGACTGGAGGGGCTTGTCAGAGAAATAGCTTGGTGGTTTGGCTCTTTGAGAAAATACTATGTTATTGATAATTTATCAGTGCATTGGATTCGGCAATTAGATATTCAAAGTTTAAACAAAAATGTTAAAAAAAATTTCAGCTATGGTGTTGTGGGAGAGTGATTTGAAATGATGAAATGGGATAAAATATTACTAGAAGATAAAAACAACTGGGTAAACTAACTTTAGTAAAAAAAAAAAAAAAGTCTTAATAAGGATAGAGGTCACTTTCAGCATCCCAAGATTTCTCTGCTAGTTTCAGAAGTAGTTGTGAACCATAAATTCCAGCATTCCCTCCACCCCCAAAACATACGCAATAGTTTGGAGAAAAATAAATAAGACTGTTAGACATAAGGGGATTTCCAGTGTTCAGGCTTGGAATTCAGTGATCCAGGTATTAAAATTAGTATGAAAGCCGACATTTGATTTTCTGCAAATCATTTCTGTAGTAATATAATAAAGAAAATCGCTCACTATTTTGTACTTGATAGCTTTATACCTGCCTCTGGAAAGAGGCTTGAATTTAATCCCAAATTGCTTATCTTTACCAAGTTATTATGTCTTGATTTTCTGCTTCCACAGCCCTGTTTATTTTGGCTTTGGCCTCAGTAAAGATTATCATCATTAATATCAAACAAAAACATTTTAATTGCAAACACACCAAGGATTTCATTGGAAAGCCTAACATGTCATCTGTAGCAGTGGAGGTCACATGAAGTCTTTGGGAAATATTTGCTCTATTTAATGAAGAGACTTCCATAGGCAAACTTATTCCAAACAATTTCTCAAGTTACCCAGCTAAGAGAGATAGAAAGGATTTGGCTTGCAAAGACTGAATAAAATCCATCAACAAGTAAAGTCCATGAATTAATAAAAGCATTCTGCCGTAGAGCCATTTATAACACAGATCTTACTATAAGTATATGCTAAATTATAAATTAAATGAGTTCACTTAATCAGTTACATTATTTTATTTGTGTTGCATAATAAATTTGAATTTTAAAAATAGAAGTGTACAGATATACAATTTAGGGAAAAACCCTATTGATTCTCAGGGAGAAAATGATGGGTATCTAATAAGCATAATTAATGAGCATAGACACTACCCAGACATATTCACACATGTTTTGGTTGGATAATTTGAAATGCTTTACCACTTACTTTTTTAACTTACTGGTCTAATTTGGAGTTCACTAGCTAGCCACTCTTGAGAAAGAGCTTTTGGAAAACAAATGTCAAGGAGAGCCATATTTTTCCCCAGACCGTAAGATGTTGCTTATTAATTTCCCAAGGCAAGCTGGGCCCAGTGGAATGGGCCTGTAGTCCCAGCTACCTGAAAGGCTGAGGCTGGAGGATCACTTGAACCCAGGAGTTCAAGCCTGGGCAACAGGGGACACATCACCCCTTAAACAGAAAAAAAAAAAAAAAAAAAAAAAAAAGAGGAAAGAAATTGCCAATGTGCCAAGGCATCTCTTTCACAGAACATGATGGTTAAGAACACAGGCTTGAATCCATTGATAATTGACTGGCTCTGAATCCTGGCTCTATGCAGTACTTAACCAAGTGCAGGAAACTCTGTTCCACGGATGTTCTTTAAAGTAAAAGTAATAGCAGTACCTCTCTCATCTGTTGTAGGATTATGAGTTAATATTTAAATACTAAGAATGGCTCATTTATGTTGCTTTTGTTCTCATTGTTGTAAATACTTTCCCCAGCCAGATCAAAGAAAGGCTGAAGAAACTATGACTTTTGGTGGAAGAAAAGGGTCTTTGAATTGACTAATGAAGAAGAGAGCTGGCATCTAGTGTTTATTTTGTGCCATTTTGGCTAAGCACTTCACATGTGTTATCTCAGTGAATCTTCACAACCTCAGGAGAAAACGGGACTAAGAATGAGCAGTGACTAGGCCTAGACAGTGGCAGCCTGGATTCCATCTAGGTAGTCAACCCCACACAGGCTCAGCAGTTTGCATCCGCTAAATCTCCCACCTGCCTCTCCCAAAACTTTAAAAGAGATTGTATGTCAATGTCAGCTTCCACTATGAACCTTTCTGCATTTCAAATGTATATTAGAAGAAATCTGAATTTCCCATATACTCAGAAAACACAGTGACTATTATTATCCCCAGGAAGAGGCCTTCCTTTCTGAGAGGAAAAAGGGGCAAGATACAGCTCTGTACCTGCAGGGGGCGCTGTCTGTGGTGCTGTCTGCGCAACAAGAAGGTCCAGCCTCTGGAGGGTTAGGAAGGAAACGGTGGGCTGGGAAATACTGAATCCGATTTGATTTTCACATCTGCTAACTGATGACTAGCTGTTCGGGGGGAGGAGGAAAGGTAGAAGTTCAGGGGTAGGGGAAGGGAGTGAAGGTGCCACCTACAGAATCTAAGAGAGAAGTTGCAATTCAAAAGAAATGGCTTCCTCCTCTCCTCTGCCTCACTTCCCACTGTGTTTCTTGGTGGTCATTTCTTCCTACGGTTACAGGATAAACAAACCTGGCACACGTTGTAAAATCCGCATGGTGAGGAGCTCCTGGGGCTTCTAGCCTCTCTGGGGCTTTGCTGTTTGGCCCGGCTAAGAGGTTGCATGTGTGTTGTTGTTGTCTTTTGTCCTCAACCATTGAAACCTTCCCTCACTCTAAGCAGCCCTCCCTTCAAAGGAGCCCACCCCACCTCCAGAGACAGATTGCCCATTTCTTTTATCTTTTGTGTGTGGAAAACAAACCCAAGCCAAACGAGGCCTTGAGGATATTCCAGTCTGCTAGGGACCAGTCTAGTTCAAGAAAACTGGGGAGGAGGCCCCGAGATCCGGCCCTGAGGCCAGTGCAGACCCGGGAACTCCAGAGCCACACTTCAGGATAAGAGCGACCTGGGAAGAATAAGAGGGACGGCAATTTGGGGGTCAATCCGCTGAAGATCTTTTCGGGAAATGAGCACAGTTTTGGTGTGGTAATTTCTTGCAACCATGTTTTCCTAGATTGAGAATTCCATTGTTAACTTTGGGTAAGTAAATCTCACCCAGTTCTTCAGGTAGAGGAGTGTAAAAACAGACGGAAAAAGATGCTGACAAAAGGAAAATGACATTTTTCTTCTGGGCACTATTCACTTCCAATGACAAGTGTGAGGTCTACGACAGATAGAAAAGTATCCAGTTTAATTCAGACTAAGGAAAGCCAAATTTCCTCCCTTTCAATTGGCCTGTAAGAAAACACCCAAATAAATGGGCTTGTGTGGTGTCTAAATTAAAATATGGCTCCTCTTTATTTTTGTATACATGCCTCCAAACATATTTTTCCAGTTCCATCAAACTAGGACCAACTTTGTTCATATAGAAACTTCTTTTTAATATTACAATACTAGGATCCTCGCACATTTTATATACATCATTCCACATTTAAAATATATTTTAGGTTTACATAAAAAATGAAAGTGCTAAACTATTTACAAAAAACCATTAAATACCCCTAACATTAAATGCAACGTTCCCACTTTAGACAGGAATGAACTTTTTTTGAACATGGCACAAAAGGATCACCGTAATAAAAGTTAATATATTATAAAATCAACCAAACAAAAACAAAATAAGGAGGCTAGACCTAAGCCACTCGAGGTTCCAAAATAAAAAAAATAAAATAAAATAAAAGCCCAAGGCCGAAAGGCTTTTTCATTTGAGCCTGACAACAGTTTTCGCAATGTTTCTTTGTGAATGTGTCTCCTTCTCTTTCACCAACTTTTCGGTCTAGGTTCCTAAATGTTAATATAATGTGACCTAATCTAAGGGATTAGGCCAGGAAGCGTTGGTGGGATCTTCCTGCTGCGTGGAGAAGGTCTCAAGCGCCGGTCCAGTTACTTCTCCACCACCTCCTCCACGCAGGGGAGTTTGCGTTCCTCCGAGGAAATACTGTCCACGATGGAAGAAAGGCATCGAAGGCTACTCGAGGCTGACGAATCAATACTTGCTCCTCCTAAGTGCAAAAAACACACAAACATAGCACCCAAAGAAGGAAAACGAAGCAGCTCCGCGCCCCGCGCGAGGCCGCTTTGGCTGCGCAGAAAGGCCTGGTCCCTGCGAGCAAAGAGCGCCCTTTTCGCAGGGTGCGTCCCTGCTGTCGCTTCGAGCCCTCTCGGCCCGAGCATCCTATCCACCTCCCGGATTTTCTCTGGTGCGGCCCAGAGCCCTTTCTTTTACTTTACCTTCTTTAGCAGTTATCACGAGCCCCCTGGAATGATCGGAAACACTTGGCCACTGGGAGCTGCAGGTGCGCAGGAAATCCGCACCCTCAAACTGGAGAGAAAACCAAAGCAGCAGCAGATTAGGAAAGAAACATCGGTTCCGGGGGTGGGGTTGCGTGGTGGGGGGGCGGCTTTCCTGCTTCCTCGGGCGGGGTACGCATTTCCTGCCTATTGCAAGCACCCGGTCTTCTTGGGCCACTGGGGGTTCATTAGAGACGGAGCGGGAGGGGCGGGCGAGAAAGGGGGAAGGGAAAAAAGACCAAGCAGCTGGAGGTTAAGGCCCCGAGGAAGGCGTTTAATTAGCCTTTGCATTTCCCTGCCCCGGCAGCATCTAGGCTTACGTTTTCTTGCTTGGGTCTGTAGCTGAAGGGGTCCACCCCCAGCTCCTGCATTTTCTCCTGCTGATCCAGCCTGTGCAGCAGGTCCTGCAGCCGCTCAATATAGCTGATGGCACTCCGCAGAATCTCCACCTTGGGCAGCCTCTGGTTGGGGTTGGCCACAGTCCGCCGCTTCAGTGCCTCGAAGGCCTCGTTAATTTTCTTTAGCCTCCTCCTTTCGCGCAGGGTGGCGGCCTTTCGCCGGTCCGTGGGGGCAGATTTTCTCTTGCAGGTCTTGCAAGCCCAGATCAGACACTGGCCGGGGCAGTGTGGAGGCTGCAGGCCCGGGGGCGCCAGGACATGTTCCTCTCCGCTGCTGTCGCTCCCCGCTTCCGGGGGCATTTGGTCCTGGCAGGGGGACAGGGTACCATCACTCCCTGGGTACAAAGGAGAGCCTTCTGCCACTTCTAATGGCTGCAGAGTAACATTTTCCCCATCCAAGTAGAAAAAATAGGAGCCAGTTTCAAAAAGGTCCATCATCATGTTCTCCTCCTTGGCCTCTGACTCGATCTGAACTGGGTGATGGACTCAAAAACCCAGAGGAACCACCCAGATGGCATTTAATTAGTGCAGTGACATAAGTCGACCCAGCTTTATATATAGTAGCTCCTGAAACTCAATCCAACTTTTAGCTGTCATGGAGCATCAGTCTCCCAATGTGATTGCAGCTAGTGCTCTCTAGAACATCTAGTTTGAAAGAAAACTGAGAAGTGTCACCTCCCAGAGTATTCTGACCATCTATGTGCAGACCAGGTTACACAGAGAGAATCACATAATTTAAACAAAGCATTGAACGCTTCCATTTGGGGCAGTTTAGATACTAACCTGCTTACAGGACAACTTCAAAACAACTGGGGATTAACATTGCCCCACTCCCCTCCCCCTGTGCTCATCTGAATTCTAAGTATAGACCCATGATGAAAGATTTCAAAGGCAATAGCCGTTGCTCCAAAATAGCCGGGTTAATATTTGCAGAGTGTTTCAGCTCCTTTCTCTCTCCTGCCTCTCAAAAAGATGCTATTCCTGTGATTAAAACCATTACAGTCCTTCAAAGGTTATACATGACTTTCAGGCTTCAGCCTCAATAGAAGCAGGTAAATCTCTTTCCTCTCTTTTACTAAGGCTGCAAGATGATTTGGGAAATGGAGGGGGTGGCTGAAGGGTTCTCACATCCCATGATACTGGATGAAATGATTCTCTGGGTCCTTCCATAGAGACTGTCCTTGACTATCTTTTTTTTTTTTTTTTTCCTTTGGGCAGAGGGGCAATCAGGATTTGAATTCTGTACCCTTCCATTTGTGGAGCAGTATTACATATGTGGTAGGGAGTGGGATAGAGGATGGGGTTGCAATACATGTAATAAGTCCTCCTTAAAAATAGGTTTAGTGAAAACAAGACTCACAGCTACTTGATATTTCAACATTTACTTGTGGCCCCTTCCAAGGTGCCTCTTTTATGATTCCAGTGCTGAACACTGTGTGCTCACCATTTTTTCTTTTGCATTCTTACTATCCATTGACTCCAAATAAGTTGTTTGATGGGATTTAAGTGAGAAAGGTTAGCAACCAAGGCATGAGCAAGGAAACAGCATTTTTTACATTGCAGCTTGCGCATGGTCCATAAAACATGTATTGTTCTTCGGGAGACAGTACAATATGAAGGTGAAGTGCAGGGGCCCTAGATTCCAAAGAACTATCAAGTCCTAGCAAGGTTAATTTCTATGTATATATCCATGGGTAAGTACTAGATCCTGATGTCTTCAAGATGATAGTGGTTTCCTTACAGTAAGGATTGGTGAGGATTTAATCAAATGATACCATGCATGTGAAGCACGTAGCACATAGCTGCTTGATGAACAACAGTAGTTATCATTTATAGTATAAAGCCATGTTAGGGCAAAGACCTGTTCCTGTGGATGAAATAAAGCATAGCTGTTGGAGAGGTTTTTTTTTTTTTTTTTTTTCTTCCCTCCGTCTCTTTTGCTGTTCTTTCCTTTCCTTTCACCTTTCCTCCTAGAGCTCTGGAAGGACTTCCTGCCTGTAACTGGCCTTTGGGATGACAGTCAACCTTGGTTTTGGTCTTTATAGTCAGTGCCTGAAAAACTACATGGAAACATAAAATCTTATTGCTCTACCCCAAGCAGTAGTGATTATAAGTTGTGTTCTTTATGACTTTATTTTAAAAAATGAATAGAGTAAAGATAATGCAGGAAATCAACAGTCAGGTAATTTAGAAATTATTAATCAAGTGGCCTATTCTAGAAGATGATTCTTCACACTTTCTATTGAGCCACAGACTGGGATGTTAAGGTTTGATATTTTTGGCTGTTTTTACTCCTTATCAAGTTTAATAAATATTCTTAGATTTTTGGAATGGTAGGAAGCAGAGAGAAAGTTACAAGAGGCCAATACTTCTTCTGTGACCTTTTTTTTCTATTTTCACCAGTTTCTTGGTTGCTCAAGTCAGCAATTAAAACTGCAGATTGAAAGTTTCAGCAACTCAGGGTATAATCTAACATCTATTATAGAAAATTAGCTTTTGCTCTCAACCACACTTTATGTTGTCTTTTGTTAATGTGAAGATAATTTGAAAAGTTAACTAAGATTATGATGATAAAAATCATTAAGATCATTAAGATAAAAATGACTGATTTTTTTTAAATTCAGCATTTATTGGGTACCTACTAAGTGCCAAATAGTGTCCTGGATGCTAAGAATAAAGCATTAAAAAAATTGTCTCTTCTCATGGAGTCTGAATCTAAAGAAGTGAGTTAAATTAACAGACCAAATGGGAGAAATAGCCTTGGAATTGGGATGGGGAAGGCCTAGATTATAGTCTTTTGGGGCCCGTGAGGATTTAATGAACCCTACTATCTCAAATCCTCAGATGTTTCATTCATAACATTGGTATGATGACAAAAGATGTCCATATTCACAGGACGCTATAAAAATTAAGTTTTCAAAAACGTGAAACCCACCTCAAAAATGTAGCATCCTCTCTGAAAGTCCTTTTATTATTGGAATTAGTATGTTCAGAGAAAAATGAGAGAAGAAAAATATCACTACTAAGCAATTTTGAAGCCTGGATAAAGAAATAATGTTTAAGACATTACCATTCTTAGACTCGCCACTGATTTTAAGTGGTATCAGATAGATATTAGAGAGCCTGCACATCATGAACCTGCTAAAAAATATGAAAGTTCGCCTTTTCCTTTTTCTGTTTCTTTCATTCATGTGTCACCACTGGAAAAAGAGCCAGTTTAAAAATGTAGAAAGAGAATTACTTTTTTTTTTAAAGTACATAAAGCTTTGGGGTGCAGATCAAGAGCAACTTCTTAGGCAAGGTATAAAGTCAACCTTCACCTGTTGAATTGTTCCTTATTAAATTATAAATCCCCTTTTCCAACATGCTGTAGACCTCAGACCAGCAAAATTAGTGTGAGTGTTCACCTTGGTTTAAACAGATTTTTTCTCCTTTTTTGTTGTTGTTTTGGGGGTTGAGGGAAGGAGGTTGGAGGAGAAAACAAGGAAATGCCAGCTTGGGAAATAACCACCCTTTATTATATTAGGTCAATGGGAAAATACGCACTGATTCCAAACTTCTAACTAGTGAACTCTTGGAACTCAAACTGTTTACAAAATATGAGATGCCTGTAATTGCAATTATATTACTTCTCAGTAGAACTTGGAGACACAGACCTTGACAAGTGGTCAAGTCAGGTTTATATAAACTGCAATCCTCCAAGCTTTAAATAGTCCAAATATTTTTTAAACTATGGACAAAGTAAGTGATAATAGGGGAATAATAATATTATCATTAATAAAATCACTCCAAGGGGACTAGACTTCATTCATCATAAAATCTGAAACTAGGTTAGTGATAGAATGGGAAGTTTTCATGTAGTTTACCACCCTGGTGTTCTTACTTCATGCTTATTCATTTGCAAATGATTTTTTCCCATCATCTAAAAAAAGAAAGAAAGAAAGAAAGAAAAAAAGCCTGAGTGTCTCCCAATTCTTTTCTGTGGAAAGAAGTGGGAAGGAAAGTATTATGGCTAGTCCACGTCAGTGAATTTTAGCTATGAGCCTTTGGAAGGGTTGCGTATATAGTAGAAAAAGAAGAGACCTTTGGGGAAAGACAGAATCTGTGTTCTAGCCATTCTTAAGTATGTGTTTCTAGCCACAGTTTTATTAGAGATCAAAAAGCATATACATTACACATATCATAGCTTTCTTTTCACACTAAATTAAATGATATATGTTGAGCCCATGGCATGGAATATGCACTCAACAAATATTAATTCTCCTACTCAATTTGTAAGGCCTCCGATGGAAAGAATCATAGTGAATTCATTGAAAAATAACCTAGATTTGTTAAGAAAGATGTTTCTGATAAACTTGGGGATTTGTGTTAATCAAGGTGAAAATACTGAAACTAGTCACTCTAGTAACAGAGCTTAATGTATTTACACCCTCATTAAATTTCCAGTTTACTGGGGGACAAAGATACTAATTAAAAGTCACACAAATGAATAACCGAGTTAGGAAAGAAAGGAATGTAGTTCTCTAAGAGTGTGTAACAATAAAGTCACTCCTGAACAGGAAGCTTGAGAAAAGGATGGTTTGGGAACAGAAGTTCCTGAGGTATTGTGGTGGTATTTCTAGGGAACAAAGTTCAAGCTTTTCGAAAAGCCTTTGGAAAGTATCAGGATGATGGTGACAGTCAGAAGAAGCTCAAGGAAGAAATAGACACAGAGACGCAGATGACTGTCAGAGACTAGGGAAGAGATTTGTGTGGGTGACCGCTGGGGGATTTGGCTACATAATCAGGTTTAAAGAAAGCAGTTTCAGCCATAGCTGAAAAAGCAGAACTGAGAGCCAGATAGATGATGATTATACTCTTTCAACTATGAAAAATAGAAGAAAGAAAAGGGGATAGAAGAAAGGAGAGAGAGAAGAAAGACAGGAGAGAAAGAGAGTGAACAGAAGGCAGGCTAGCCCTCAGGGCGAAGGGTCACCCAGCAAGGGCAGAGAGTAGCCATAAAGAATAGAAGGTAAAGGAGGAGCCTGCTGACTGAAAGGCAAAACTCAGAAGAGGCAGATTAGTGCTTTCAATTTGTGGCAGCTAAATGAGTAACATGAGCTCCTGCACCTGTAATTTACCTAATCGGCAGACAGTTTGTGCCCAGAGATTCCCAAACGCTGTGGTAAAAATAGTTTTGCACTTAGACCTACAGAACATTTGAGTCACTTCTGAGGACCTGGGGGAGGGGCATAAACCAAGCAGAGGAAGAGGAAAGATATTAAAGGCGAATCTTCTGCAATCTCCAGTAAGTGGCAGTGAGAAGTTCCGCGTAGAAATGGGGCTGGACCTAGATTAGGAAGGACTTCAGTTTCCAGGCCCACCATGGAGCACCCTTTTAAAAACAGCAGGAAGGAAATGAGTCTAGAACAAGCGAAGGGGGAACCAACGAGGCTGCTCTTCAGATAGTTCAAGAAACACATTTTTGCTCTTTGCTCTCACTCCTGATTCCAAAAATCTGTATTCAGTCATGTACTAGCTGCAAAACGACACTTAAGAAGGCTGCTGTTCATTTCTTAATTCTCAGGCATAATTTCCAGGGAAGGTGACAATGAATGTTTTTCTCCCTGAGAAACACATATTCCTCAGTGCAAAAAATGAAGCCTTCTTCGTAATTCTGCACCCCCTCCCCCCTATTTTATTCAGATTTCTGAATGTAAGGTCAAAATTTGGAAACCATTAGAATGTTTTCCAGGTTAAGTATTCCTTCCTGGTGAGGGGCCAACTGGCATAGGTTTGCTTAGGACTAACCGGGTACCCAGGAGGCCAGATTTTCAGCCCTTTTTTAAAACTGGGGAAATCCTGGTCAAGTCAGAATGAGTTTGTCACTCTGTTTCCCAGAAAAAGTCCATAGAAACTGACCTACATCTATTCATAAATAAGAACAATGTACAGAGTGCAGGATATACAAAGTATAGACTTTTTATTTAAAAAATTACTGTGATTATAAATATGGGGTTTGATGTTAGACAAAGTTCTAGGCCCAGCTCTACTACTTGCTAATCGTTTGACATTGGACATGTTTTATAACTTTTCTAAGCTTTAATTAATTAGTCTGTAAAATGGAAATAACATTTCTTTTTAACATTGTTTTAAAGGTTTAAACAATGTCAAGAAAATCCAATATACAGTATCTAGCACATAAACAACATTCAATACAAATTAGTATAATTTCAGCTATGATTGAAGGAAAAAAAATCATCCATGCCTTGTCACTTCAATAAGTCAAACCCTCCTTTTTTGTTTTCTATATGAACAAAATTTTACATAAGTCATATCATACAATGTAAATTTTATATTACTTTTTATTTGAATATAAGTACAATATAATATTACATATATATCACCTTTTTAAATGAAAATATTATATAAACATTTTTATGATGCTAATACAACTAATATTTTAGGTGTTCAAAATCCAAAATATATGGAATGATTTTTCCTATGATGTTTAATTCTTTTAAAAACACAATGAATCATGATATTCAGATGACCCCAATTATAGTGGTGCTTGGTGTTACCAGCTTGCTAAGATAAACAAATGTCTCTAGTATAGTATGGTTAGCCAAGTATTTTGTTACTGCCCTCCAACTGGCTGGTTATGACATATTGCCCAAAATGTTTGATGCTTTAATGCCTGTGTCAGGGTCTACCGTGACAAATAGCCACCACTGTACAAACACATTTATTCCATAAAGTTTCCCTACCAGTTTGGAAGAAAAAAGTTGTTTAATCAGATATACATACACATCTCATGCTTTTTTTGAAAGTCCAGACATTTTTATCTGTGGATAATACATGTTAGTTTTTAGGTTAGTGAGTGATCGAAAGTTATAATGTGTTTAAATTGCATATGATCTGGAGCTTTTAAAAGTATAGGCATTACAAGTTCAACATGTCACTGGTCATATAAAATTAATCATATTAAATTTTATCTTCCCTGATTTTATGTGATTCGGGCTAAGTGTTGTCATATTAGAAAAGACTGGCTGTGTAATTTTACAATATTAGTATGGCCTTTTTATTAAACCATTTAAATATTTTTTTTCACTTTCTTGTATTTCAGTATAAGCTATTGCAAGATTTAAGCTGCTTTTGTAGCTTAAAAATGGTGCTTTTAAAAAGAAAAGAATAAAAAGTAGTAATATATGTATTTTTTTATTTTGTAAAATTGTAGCCATTATTCAACTCTGAAAAAAAAAATAAGTTGCAGGCCCTTATATGTTGAAGTACTTTAAGTAAATGATCTTATTACATCTTCGCAATATTTTACCAAGTATATAATATAATTGATTTCATTTTAAAAATACAGAAAGCAAAGCAAAGATAAGTTAATCTGTTTGCCCAATATTGCGTGCTATATACTTAAACCTGATTCATATGGCAGTGATTCATATAATTAAAAAGAAGCTTTTCTTCAGAATCTCCTTACAGTGACCAAAAGAATAGTCTTCTAGGAGCTACCTACCTTAGAGGAGCTTTGTGTGTTTATTTGGGAAACTTCAGGGTAACTTCTGTTTTTTTGTTTCAGTTTTGTTTTGTTTTGTTTTGTTTTCAGTCACATGTCCAAAAGAGGCATGTTGGTAGCTGATGGCTGAGATTTGGACCTACATATTGTTCCATTAGCAAATGATGACACAGTAGTATTTTCCATGTACACTACTATGCACAGGTAGCCTGTCTCAGAGGTCACAAAATAGATGTTCAATGAAGATACTCAAAACACATGGCCTGATTCATTATTTTAAAACCACATAGTGAGAAGCAAAAGGAAAAAGATGGAATAATTTAGTGCACTATTATAGGGTAAATGTGGAGAGACCACATTTTCCAAATACTAAGTTACACAATGCTCTTATGTCCTGTCCTTCTCTTTTTCCCAATTAGTCTGCTCCACTTATAGTAGTTACAAGGACTAGGGTTGAGAGCGACCAAGGGATCTTAGCAGGTAGAAGGTGACTAGAACCAATACACAGATCCTCTGAACAACTAGCCATATCTAACTCTTATTGATAGGAGAGTCTTTTCCAATTGAACATCACATGTTTTGAGGATATTATGCTCACTTGAAATTATTGAGGTGTCTAACCAGTGAGAAGGCTAAATGTAAATGGGGTTGATAAAGAGAAAAATAAAAACAAATGCTGATCTTATCTATTTCTACATAGGAAGACACAGAAAAAGGCATTTAGGATCTTTTAGAAGAGCAATTTTGTTTTCTTAGTCTCCTATTAATTAGATATGCTGAAACAAATTACATTTCAATATAATTATTTTTGCTATATTTTGCTTATTAATATAAATTATATTGAAGTTTAACAAATTATTTTATATAAGCCATTTATAAAGAAAGTCTTTATTAATAAATACCTTTCATATAAAGTATTCCTAAGATAAAGAGGGAATACACTTGAAATTTTCAATTTGTGTTAATTATGCTTTTAGTGAGACTTAATAATCAAAAATTTTAAAAAAACTTACTACTACTTATTAGTTGACAGAATAGAGATAATTTGTTTTAAATGGGATTACTACTGAAAGAGGCTAAAACAAAACATCTTGCTTTGTTAACATATTTTAAACTCACTTAGAAATAAGTTAGCTTAGGCTCGAATGGGTCTTTTCTTTCTCGAAATGATGGGCACAGTTTGGTCCAAGAATTACCACATAAGCTGAGGGTAGAATTCCTTTCTAAATTTGTTTCCAAGAAAATAGATGATCATATGCTGTTGAAGATCAATAAAACAAGGTACTTTCATGGCCCATAGTAAAGCATTCTTTTCTGTGAAACACTTTAACGTGAACTGTGACAAGCATGACTCCTATGATGGATATTTGGTGAGGTACAACGTTCTTGTCATGCAAACAAGTGCTTATTAACATGGTTTCCTCAACTCCACTTCTCACTTCCAAATCCTCTAGGAATTGACACCAACTGTCCATTTTGACACTTGTTCATTAATTTTCTTTCAATAGAACTATTCTCTTCGCTCAGCTGTTGTAGCAATTTAAGATTTTACATACTTTTCTGATATGGCTCTTTGTTGGACATTCCTTCTGTGTTCAGAGAACCAAATAACACCAGAGTTCTAATATATGTCACAAAGTCCTTAGTTCAGTTTGCCACTTGTTCTATTACCCAGTCTCATAAAAGGGAACTTCAGCTCGACCTCTTAAGTGAAAAGAGCAAAATCAATTAGTTCTTTCTATCAAGACTTAATGGTCATGACAGCAATAAATTCATGCCAATGCCTCCTTTCCTAACCTGAATCTTTTCACACACCTGACCTGAGTAAATCCAGTAGATTCCTGGTTCTAAGTTGCTTAGAGAAAATATTTTTTTTTCTATTAGTAGGCGTGCATGCACACATGTGTGAGTACACTCGTTTCACAGTCATGACTGGAAGCACTAACAGATCACAGGCAACAGATAATGACTATTTATTCCTTTGTGAAATATGTTCGACTTTACAAATTTTTATTTGTGATCAAAAAGCACCCTCATTTTGAGGATTAAAGGGCCTAAAACTTAATAATATCAGGAATGGCTGCAGATGTGTCTAATATTTGTTTTGTAATAAAATAAAGTTGGACCGTGCAGTGGTATGATTTCTCCATGGCACAATACGTTCTTTTCTTGTGTCAATTTTGTTTGGGGTTAGTGAGAAACATCACATCACAAAGAAAGAATGCAAGAATCAAGAGCTGCTTTGCACTTTACCAGTCTGTTGTGCTGTTCCTGGAAAAATTTATATTTGAGGCTTGCCAAAAGACAGCAAT
Source organism: Macaca thibetana thibetana (assembly GCF_024542745.1). NCBI lineage: Eukaryota > Metazoa > Chordata > Mammalia > Primates > Cercopithecidae > Macaca > Macaca thibetana. Next base: position 76,832,252 of record NC_065588.1, on the reverse strand, counting down.
TGTTTTGTGGTTGCTATGTTTAAAAATGATATGTGTAATAAGTGATGCTTGATTGTTTCGATATTCTTTTACTATTTTGTTCAGATTCATTAATGTGCTTTAGTCTTTTAGATTTTGAATTATGTTATGATGCAGTAGCACTAAGAACATATGCTGCTTTTTAAAAAGAAAGAAGTCTTTTCCAGATATTAATTCTTTAATCTTAAGTATATGATTCTAAAATACCTAGACTTCTTATGTTTCCATACTTTATTTTTACTTCTTTGAGGATTTGGTATTCTAAATAGTTTCTAAATCTCTAATAGCAGAAATTTTTCTTTAATCTTATCCATGTCAATTCACCAAAAAGCTTATTTTTTTCCGACTTTGAAGAAAATCCCAGACTTCTAAATGGAATAAGTTATCTTTTGAAGATCAAAGTGATTATTAAAATCAGCTTTTGGATATATGATAATATTGTAATACTATTTTTGGCAGTGGTAAGTTACTTAAAGAGTTTTATAAGTACATCATCATAGCAATAACCTCAGACACAGGGAAAAATGAAGTACGATCTTATAAAATCTTATAAGGTTAGCATGAAATTTTTCTGAGGGTGCAGTAATTTAGATGTACCTTCAGAAGTGCAGAGCAAGACCTTTATAAAGCTCTGGGACTCTGGGACTTTGAATAGTCTATTAAAGACAAATAATGGAGAAAGATAGAAACAGAATGAGAGAATAAGAGAAGAAAGAAGGAGGAAGAGGGAGAGGGTGTGGGAGAGAGGGAAAAGCTATAAGGGGGAAAGTGGGATTGTGAAGCCATTCTGAGTTCAGAATTACCACTAGACTTCTATCAAAATCAACTTTTTAAAAATAAATCACAGAGTTTTCAAAATAAATGAATACTCGGGAATTATTTAAAATGCTTAAAATATTGGGTTGACACAGAAGGCTTTAGGGTAAAGTACATCTCCTTTTTAATGATCTGCTTCTTTGGGAATAAAATTTGATAGAAAAGTTAGCACATAAGTCACAGAAAGTTTGGCAGTTCCTGATGTTGTTTCCTACGTTCTTCTATTTCAAAATTCAGTCTGTAAGGAAATATTCATAAGGAGACTATTTGTGGAGAGGGGATCACCAAACTATATTCACTTTTCATAGCTTGTATTGATTGTAGTATCTGATTTTATGCTTACATATATCCTAACACTTATCACATTGCCTTGTAGTGCTTATTGTTCATATCACCGATTACATAGGGCAGAAAATATGTAATAATCAATATAGATTGCAGGAAACTCTCTGTTCTAAAATAGACACTATGTAATTTTTTGTGAGTGAATGAGTGAAAGTAATAATTGTCAAAATCTTCTATCATCTATGAGAATGTCTTGAAATGGCATTTTTTATTCTTAGAATTTTACATTTTTATCTCTATTTAGTTATTTGCTTAAATTTTATTGGTGTTTTGCCCAAAAGATGCGTATTTAAATCAGTGCAAGTGCAAGACATAATGCTCATTTACTCTCTTTGAAAGTAGTTCCGCCAAAACTTTTGTTTTGGTAGAAGTTCCTGAAACCTCTATGGGACCAGAAGTTCTCTACTATAAATACATTTTGTAACAAGACTTTTTTTCTGTAGCTAAAATTGCTAAGCTTTAGACACAAGTCTAGCTGTCACAACCAAATTTTAGTACACCAGTCAGACCTTCATGCTATGGTTATATAGATGAGTGTGATTATTTATTGACTGTGTATTTTAAAAGCAGTGGTGGGCTACTTGTTCCTAGTGACGTTGCTCCTGAGTACCTGGGCAACTTTAATGTCCTTGGTCTCTGTGTCAATAAGTCATTATTTCATCTAGCTGGCCTCATAAGTGTGAGGGTCTCAAGACATGTGGTTATTTACCTTGGCTCACTCTTCAAAACAGTCATCAGAAGCTAATCTGTGTTGCTACCTTGTCAGCTCCCAAACCTTGCTGGTTCAGAGTCTGATGGGAACCTGAAGGTAGTCAGAGCAGTATGGAATCCCACACGGAAAACTAATCCTTACCTCTTCTTTTTGTATCCTTCACATTTTTTTCTTTACAAAGCCATTGATTTGTGGTAATAAAAATATTTTAGTTTACCTTAAAATAATTTTGTAAAACCTTTTTAGTCCAGTACATCTTCATTTTTAAAAAATGGTATCTTAAGTGTTACATACTGGGTAACTCATTTATGACAGGCCTGTGAAATGATCACATTAGCCTATGTAGTGCGATTGACATAATCAGGACTCAAGCTTTATTAAGTAATAATCCTATGATCAATTGTATCAGAAACCCTGGGGGAACTTGTTAAAATTTGGATTCCCAAGATCCACTGCAGCCCAACCGAGCCAGAATGTTTCTGTATATGCTAGTAGGGATTCCGATGAGATTAAATGTGTCCAGCCTAATGGTTCTTAAACCTGGATGCACAATAGAATAACCTGGGAAATGGAAAATGATTAAAACTTGCAGCCACGGCTGAGAACTTTTGGCCTAGCACAATGCCCAACACCTATTTTATGTTCAATGATTGACAGATACAGTTAAGTTAGATAAAAGAAAAGCTAGCAAGTGATTAAAAACCCTTCTCTAATTCTAACATATGATGTGAAAGGAAGATTAATGAGATTTCCAATCTGAAATTATTTTTATTTCAAATGGGAATGAATCTTGGCTTTTAGTAAGCATAAATTTACCTTCAAATACGCAGTTAAATGATTTTACATTAGTAGAAATAAGTATCATTTAAATTATAAATCACTTTGGCCACTGTATGTAATACAACTCCTTTTCTTTCATAAAGTTCTACTTTAAAACATGGGTTCCAGAATACAGTGTCAAGAGGAAAAAAACTTTAATTCAATTACTGTAAAATCCAAATTCTCTTACGATGATAGAGATGACAAACACCAGTATGTATTGAGTACTAACTATGAGCCAGTTATTATTTAAAGTTCTTCGGATGTATTGACTCTTTGTTCACAATATCCCTAAGAGAGTTAATATCAGCCCCAAATCTTCATATTGTGCATTTAAAGTGAAAACAAACATACAGAAAAGAAATGCTAGGATAAATCAGTTGGCCTCACATATTGTTGTTTTATAGATAATTCTTTATTGGAATTAAATTCGCATAAACATCTCTCAAATGTAATTTTATTTGCTTTAGAAGTTAACATAGGGACCTTTTCTTGGTGTATAATCACCTACCTTGATATACTATGAGAACTAAAGTACAAAGTATTCTATATCACTATAATGTCTACTGCTAGATTATGTGGCATATTGTTTAAAAATCAAGTAATAAGTTCCTGTTTGGTAGAGTTAGATTGTAGTCGGTATGCATACACTCCATTAAAGTAAGTAGGTAACATATTTCTTTATATTTTCCCATAACAAATGAAGTACTATTTCAAAAACAAATTAAGGAAATTGAAAAAAAAAGACTAATGTAACATTTTTAAAAATAGCAATTCATTGTCTTAGAAAAGAACTCATAATCATGAAAAGCTCAGCAAAACAAGCCATTTCTTTCAACTGAGTTAACTTAGCCAATTTTTGAATGGATTCACTTATTTAATTGTTTCTTATAAATTTCATTTAATTCAAGCCCAGACCTTAAAAGCAAAATAGTCATACTTCTAACCAATGCCATAAATCCCCTAATTATCTCACTAGGTATCTTCATGAAATCTTGCATTTCTTTTAGTGACCATGACTAGTAAAAAAAGAATTGGAAACATCACTCCAAATTGTTAATAAGAGTTACCCTTAGGTACTAGAGTTTAACATGATATAATATCATTTTACTTTTTAGATTTTTCTGTCATTTGTACAAATTCTATAATAATTTTGTATTTTGTAATGATAAAATAAAATAAATATTTGAGACAATAAAATAAAATCAGTAATTTAGGCACAAGTAGAAGAAGTGCATCTGGTGAATGAGACCGAATCTGAGTTTCTAGGACTGGGAAACAAGGCATGCACTACATTTACAGCAAGATTCTCTTGATGTTGATCTAAGAATACTGAAGGAATATAATATTTTCCTTGATAAGGACTAAGTTCTTTCCGGAGTGAGGCTGAGCTTTCTGGTTAGATTGAGTTGCTTCTAAAATATAGAGATGAGGATGTTGGAGCAGGAAACCAGGTAGCTAGCTCCCAATAATAAGCTTCAATTGCCTGGGAAATTCAGTTATACAAATAAGGTCTGTTAAAAGATAAACTGAGACATTATACAAATTTTAGAGTTTATTTGGGCAAACAATGATACATAAATTGGGGAAACACCAAACTGAAGGACGTCTTGAGCTCTACTGAAGAAATCCAAGTGGAAGGCTTTTATAGCGTGAATGTGGAAGCAAGAAATTGAAAATATTTGAGTAGTTACACTTATATAGTTGCTCTATTTCATCTGTTCCATTGCTGGCAGCTTTTGATTTGTTGAACTTAATTTTTTTTTTAATGATTCTGGCATTTACAATAAATGGCCCAACTCGTTTTGCTTATGTTTGCAGTCCAAGCAAGATTAAGGTTACTTTCAAGCCTAACTGGGTTTGTCTGCTTAGAAATTTTTCAAACGTAGTCTTCATTTTATTTCATTTTAACAAGTCCTTCCTAATTATAACAGATTATATTATATGCTACTTTTATTAAATTTGTTGTACCAGGAAGTAAGGCTACTCAAAGTAGTCTATTGACTTACACTTTAAGTTTAGTTTCTTGATACACTTCTTTGAATTCTTAAAAATTGTGGAGAAAAAGGTAAATGTCTACTTTTGGGGTTGGAGGATTCATTGGACAATAATTATCCTGAGAAGGGTGAAATTATTTATGGACTTTAAAGGGAAACAAGGCCTTGGGACATACTAAGATTAATTTTCTCTGTAATCCATTTTGGTTACTGGTGATGAGGTTATATCTTACATGATTCCATTATTTTCCTTGCCTACCATCATTTAGTTCCCTACCATCATCTACTTAATAACTTATGTTTTTTTTCCATTGGTGGGTGATATTTCCTTACTATTAAAATCTTATAACACAGACTGTGTAGGAAATACCTGTGTGTTTCACTGAGGTCTTGGTTGCTTCTTATCTCAATAATATACTTTTAACTTGTTCAGATAATAAACCATTTTAATACATGAAAGAGCAGTTCTCTTTTCATCACTTTTATTTTCTGAATTTTGAAACCCATTTCTCATTTATTCTTCCAGATGAACTTAGCATGTTTTTTTTTTTTTTCCCAAATTGAAGCAATTAAATGCTATTAAGACATTTAAACTGGCATACTAAACCTATGAAGTAACTTAGAAGAATGATGTTCTTTATAATAGGCCTCTCTTACTTAAAAAAATCTATTTTGCATTTCCCTGTTTTATCGTTTTCTTTAGAAATGCACCATAAGTTTAGCCTCTCAATATTTTATAATAGTTTGGACATTGTCAGTGAACTAATTTTTCCCATTTTATCTTTCACTCACGTTAATTGACTGCTTATGATTTTTGTATATTTATTTTGCAGTCACCTGCATTAGAGAATTTCTTATTACTTATATATCTTTTTCAGTCTATGTGTCTGTATCTTCTAGGTATGCAACATTTTTGTATCAAATAATGGGAATTTTGACTTCTGTTATTTTTGTTTACCTTATTACTGCTTTGGTTAGATTAGTGGTAATACATTTTTGTACCTGATTTTGATGATTCTCTGCCTCTAAAATCTCTCTAGTACTCTAAATTACTTAAAACATTGAAAAATTCATTCATATACTCACTGAGTTTCTATTTATTTAGTACTTTTAGGCACTGTAAATGATATTTTTATATATACGTGTGTGTGTATATATATGTGTGTGTGTGTATATGTGTGTGTGTATGTGTGTGTGTGTATATATATATATATATTCATATGCAGGATATGAGGGGTCATTGAAACCCATCTGGGTTTCTACTTTACATATCACCCTGAGGAAGTGAGCCACCACTGAGTCTAGCTGGCAAGTAGCATCTTGCTCCCTGCTGGCCTGCTTCCCTGCCACTTGGACCTGCATAGTGCCAGTTCCTGGATTCTCTTTAGCCTTGCTTCACCTGCCTGTTATGATATGCTACCTCTTGCTAGTCTACTCTCATGTGTCCTAGCTGGGTTCACCACCTGTTGCTCATTACTGTACTCTCTGGACCTGGTGTCTGCCTCCATGCATGTGCACGTTGGCAACTGAATCCAGATCTGCCTCTGCATCTCTACCACCTGCTTCAGCCCTGTGGGATATCTTGTTCCAGCTGCTTCTGAAACTGTCTTACCCTACCTTTTCAGTCTAATAAGTTTTAATGGGATCTTTTAAAGAATATGTCAAACCCATTTCTGTCTCCTTAAACAATAAACATAATGTAATTGAAAGAGAAAAAAAAGTTTTCTTAAAGATGCAGAGGCTGGTGTTGTACTATTTATTTTTATTATATCCAGTGGCTATTAATATATGTTGGATTTCAATAAATGGTTCCAAATTTTTAGTTTTTGAAGGTATATGTGTTATTAATAAGTAGGTGTGTGTGTGTGTGTGCGCGCACACACAAAGTAAGGATATAAGCCATCAATTTTGCTGTTTCTGGATTGCCGTGATCTGGAAAACCAAGTTTGTTGAAGTATTTATAATGTAAGAAAAAAAGACTGTTGATGAACTACTTTTTAATAAGTTGCCCAATTATACAGAATTCTTTTTTGTTGGCTTCAGTTGTTTAAAGGCTCTTTACACACTATCAAGTTCCCAGTTACATTCCGGATAACTGATAATCCTGAGCAAATGATACATTAATCACTGTATGCCAGTTTTCCCTGCTCTTTCACCTTCATTTGTCTTTGATCTAGAAGTGTTTGTTTGTTCCCTGACTGCAAAGATATTTTAGCATGCGTAAATCGGTAAGAAAATACACTGTCACATGGACATTATTTTACTTCTACTAAGGCAAATTGTCAATTGAACATATTTGTTTGAGTTTCTGTCATGAGTAAGATGTTATCTAAGTGTTACATGGATAAAATTATGAGAATAACTTAGTCCTTGTTCACAAGTAGTTGACAATCTAGTAAATGGAGAATGCCAGTGGATAAGAACCTGCAAAAATGTCTTCAGAATTCAGTTCTAAGAAAGGTATTAGTTATTTAGGGAAATGTAGGAGCCAAAGCATGGTATTTGGGAACATGTAGGATGTGTTTTAGTAAGCAGCAAATATTCTAATTTGGTTTAGTTCTAGGAAAAAAAAAAAGGAATACTGTGGAAAGGTATTTTTAAAACGTGAGTTTAATTCAATAGTCAATGAAGGGCTACTGAACAGATCAGTGAAATGATCAGAGCTGAGATTTAGATTTAAATCTCAGAGTTTCAGAGCTTTAGATTTAAATCTGGCAACGAAGTGTAGAGTTGGAGAAAACAAGCCATACAATTTGGTTTGGACCAAATGTATATTGGATGAAGTAGTGAATAAGAGAAAGAATATAGTACTAGATACCCAAATAAAAAGGCTGGCACTATCACTGACTATGTGACATGAATAACTTAATTTGCATAAAATAGCTATTATAGATACTATCCAGAAGCTTCTCTTCTTGAGAAAGGGCATAGAATTAATGTGTATTTCTATGGCCACATAAATAAGATTAGAGATATTATCATATATCTAGTGGTCTCCATGTAACATAGCAGGATATGGTGGCAAACACTACAGGCTCTGAAGCCAGACTTCCTGTGTTCAAGTCTAGGCTCTTTTATTTACTTAATGTATAATCTAGGGCAGTTTATTTAACCTCTTTTTCCTTTGGTTTCCCTATCTGTAAAAGGCAGATAATAGCACCTAGTACTATTATCCAAGAATTGTCATGAGGTTAATGAATTAATATTTGTAAAGTCCTTAGAAGAGTGCCTGGCAAGTGGTAATGATTCAATAAATAAGGTTATTATTAATTACAGTAAATAAAATTATAACAATTTTATGAGTATCACAGTTATTCATATCACAATTTTAAGTATAATCTTTAACACATAAGTAGGTAAAACTTCTGATTTAATAGCCCAGGAGTCAGTGCTCATCCTATTACTATTTACCAAATTTCTGAATGTAGTACACTCAGATTGATGAAACTAACTCTGTTCCAGTGGCAGAGTCCAGCAAGTGAATTCATCATATTTTTCATGGCAGTTCACTGGGTTATAAATACTAAGTGAATAGGAGCATAATGAATTCTTTGGGAAGAACTTGGAGCATATCAAGTTTTATTTTTAATGTTTAAAAGACTGATTGTTAGTGCTTTGGGAATGGAGAAAGCATACAACAAAAGTAAGTAAATATTTTTCTCAGTGTTGTACTCATTCAAGCAGGAGAGCTTGAATTATTATTATTGTGAAAATCATCCATAAACACTTTATGTCATTTATTTTAATAAATTATTAAAGTTTAAAATTACCTGTGTTTTTAATTATAAAATTCATCAAACAAAAAACTATAAAGCATAAGATAATAAATATTTTACTCATTACTTAATTTTAGCCAATCTGACAATGTTGACAGATAGGCTTCAAATTTTAAAACAAAAATTTACAAATGCATTGGAAGCCCTCGTGTATACCAATCTGATTCCATCACAATCTGTCTCCATACCTGCATCCCTCCCTTGCCAGGGGAAACCAGGATTCTGATGTGAATTTTTACATTCCCATTCATCCCATGATTTTATGTCTGTACTAACATGGATGCATCCACAAAAAAATGTACTACCTGTTGTATTTTTAAAACATTATATAAATGGCATATAAATATCTCAAAACTATTTTTCATTATCTTTCTGTTTAGTAAATTGTATTGGTTTATAGTATATATAAAATAAAATGCAGTCATTGTATGTATACAAGTTAAGGCATTTTACACGTGAATATGCCTGTGTAAACAGCACTCCATTCAAGATAGAGAACACTTTCATCATTCCCAAAATGTTCCCTTTGGGAATTAAAGTCAATTCCCCACTTATACCATACCCCAAGTAGTCATCATTTATTCAGTTTCTATCACTATGGGTCAGTTTGAACTATTCCAGAACTTCGTAGAATGGATTTGTAGAGTAGGTACTCTTTTGTGTCTGTCTTCTTTCACTCAGCGTTTGTTTTACAGAATTCTCCCTGCTCTTGTGTGTATTAGCAGTTTATTCCTATTTTATTGCCAATTTGTATTGCATTGCTCAAATAGACCACAACTTGTATATCCACTCCTGTTGATTGCCATTTGGACCCTCTATTTTTGTCCGTTGTGAATAAAGCTGTTAAGAACATTAATACAACTTCTTTTCTGAAAGTACATTTTAATTTCTCTTAGATACATGACTAGGAGTGGTAATGTTGGGTAGTATGGTAATAATGGTAGTATGTTTAACTTTATGAGGAAGTGCCAAACTGTTTTCCAAATGGATTGTACCATTTTATACTTCCAGTTCCAGCTCCAAATCCTTACCAAGATGACCTGATATTTTGGTAATTTTAATTTTAATCATCCCATTGGGTGTGTAATGGTATCTCATGATTTTAATTTGCATTTCCTTGATAACTAATGGTATTGAACATCTTTTGTATTCGTGCTAAATATCATTTGACATATTGCCTATCGGGGTGGGTGGGTGTGTGTGTGTGTGTGTGTGTGTTATACTTTGTAAATATACATATATACTGGATATAAGTACCAGGACTTGTATCCTATTACATGTATTGTGAATATTTCCTCCTATTCTTCCAGTCTGTGGCTTGACTTTTCATTTTATTTATTTATTTATTTATTTATTTATTTATTTATTTAGAGACAGAGTCTCAGTTGTTCAGGCTGGAGTGCAATGGCATGATCACAGTTCACTGTAGCCTTGACCTCCTGGGCTCAAGAAGCAATCCTCCCACCTCAGCCTCCCCAGTAGCTGGGACCACAGGCATGTGCCATCACACCTTCTTGATTTTCAAATTTTTTTTGAGATGGGGTTTCCCTGTGTTGCCCATGCTGGTCTCGAATTCCTGGGCTCAACTGACCCTCTCACCTTGGCCTCCCAAAGTGCTGGGATTATAGGCATGAGACACCATACCTGGCCTTATTTTCTTAACAGTGTCCTTTGAAGAGCAAGAAGTTATACTTTGATAAAGGACAATTTATCAAGTTTTTCCTTGATGTTTTATTTTTGTTTATATTCTAAGAAATCTTCGCTTATTGAAAGTTCATGAAGAATTTTTCTTACTTTTATCCCCACATAAGCTTTATAGTTTTAGCCTTTACATTTAGGTCTGAGATCCATTTCAATTTAATCTTTGTGTGTATTGGTGTAAAGGTGAAGATTCATGATTTTTCATATAGACATCTAGTTGTTCCAATACTATTTTTGGAAAGACTACATATTCCCTGCTGAATTATCTTATCATCTTCGTTGAAAACCACTTTACCATCTGTGTGCAAGTTTATTTTTGGACATTTTTTTCTCTAAATGAATCTACAGAGCTATAGTGTAAATCTTTCAACTTTGTTCTATTTTAAATTGTTTAGTCATTATAGGTCTTTTGCACCATATAAACTATAAAACTAGTTCATCAATTTCTTTTAAAAAGCCCTATGGAATTTTTATTGAGATTTCACCAAATGTATAAATCAATATGAAGAGAATTAACATCTTAACAATATTGAGTTTTGAGTTTATGAAAATGAATTTTAGAGAAATTTATTTTAATCTTAATTCCCGTCATTAATGTTTAGTGTCTTTTAAGTATATTGATCTTGCACATATTTTGTTAAATGTATCTGAAGCTTTTCATGTTAGTGGATGCTATTTTTAAAATTTAATTTAATTTAATTTAATTTTAAGTTCTGGGATACCCTGAGGACATGCAGGTTTGTTACATACATACGTGTGTGCCATGGTGGTTTGCTGCACCAAGCAACCCATTACCCAGGTATTAAGTCCCTCATGCATTAGTTATTTATCTTGATGCTCTCCCTTCCCCCGGATGTTATTGTTAATGGTATTTTTGACAGCAATATTCCAGTTGTTCCTTACTAGTGAGTAGAAATAGATTTTTGTATTTTGACCTTATATCCTGTGACTCTTTTTTTTAAAGCTACTTGTTATATCTAGTAGCTTTTTTTGTAGACTTCTTAAGATTTTTCTCATACGTGATATATTTTTCTTTACTCACATAAACAGTTTTATTTCTTCCTCTACACAATATATTCCATTAAATTCTTTTTCTTGCTTTATCGTAATGGCTAGAAACACCAGTAGAATGTTGAATACAAGTTGTGAGAGCACGCATCCTTGCCTTTTTCTTGATGTTAGGGTGAAAACCTTCAGTGTTTCACCATTGAGCATAATATTAACTCCAGCTTTTTTCATAATTGCTTTTGGTCAGTTTGAGGAAGTGCTTTCAGCACTTTGAATGTGTCATTCTATTTTCAGTTGGTTTGCACTGTTTCTGAATAGTAGCCAGAATATTTTCTTTTGTCATCCCCAGAACAGGTATCTCTTTTCTTGGTTGCCTTTAAAATTTTTATCTTTGTCAATGACTTGCCTTGATTATGCAAGTAATTGATTATTATATGCCTTGGTATAGTTGTGTGTGTGTGTGTGTTATGCAGAAATTATTGTGGGTACAGAAGTGAGAATAATAGTGTGTATGCATGCATGTGCACTTATCTGCTTAGATTTCTTTGAGATTCTTGAATCTATAGATTTATATTTTTAAAATAGAAATATTTGGACATTATTTCTTCAAATATTTTTTCTGCCCTCCTCGGCCCCAGTTCTGTAATTTATGATATGCTATGCTATGATATGATACACTTATGATATACTATGTGAATTAATCTCACAGGTCACTGAGAATCTTTATTTTTTTTTCAGCCTGTTTTGTCTCTATGCTTCAGTTTAGATCATTGCCCATTCTTTAAGTGCTGATTTTTTTCTTCTCCTGTGTCTAATTTGCTTTTAATTGCATCCAGTAGCATTCTGACATCAGCTATTATGGGTTTTAGCTTTAGAAGTTTATTTTAATTGTTTGTAGTTTCCAGTAATATTTATATTTCTTTCCCCGTTAACATATTTTAATAGCTATATTAAAAGTTCTTGTCTGCTAATTATATCCATTTTTATTTATATGTGTGTTTCTAATAATGGATCCTTCTCCTGGTTAGGGGTTGCTTTTTCCTGCCTAGTAATTTTTAACTGAATATTGCATATTGTGAATATTACATTGTTGAATGTATTTACTTGGTTTAATTTTAGAAGGGCTGGGATTTTTTTTTTTTCTGTAATGTAGTTTAATTTGATGTTTCAAAACTTTTTTTAAAAAGTTTTGTTGGGAGAGTCTAGTTTACTGAAGCTTCTGTAGGGTTTCTGTTGAAAGCCCAGGTGTTGTTCTCCACTCACATTTCATTTAAGAATTTTCTGAAGTTTTGAATTTAGAAATTGATTCAATCAATTTAGAAGTTGATTGAATTGATAGTTTTATAACATAGTCTTGAACCCTACTAATGTGGTCTATTGCTCCATTTAAAAGGGTGTTTTGTTCTGTCCTTCAGGTCCAAATTTTCTCCAAAAATGTTTCATGCACATAAGTATCCTCTCTGTCTGTCAGTGGATAACTCACACATAATGTGGTCACAAATGAGATCTCATTATTTCATTAGATTTTCTCTGTTGTACTTTTTCCAGCTTCTCAAGTAAATGTTTACTATGTTTATATTTGAGGATATATATTTTAGGCCTCTAAGCTTATCTTTATGTAACTTTATCAAAATTTTATAAAAGGTGCTTTGATGTCATTCAGTTCTGTTATATAATTTTCATTGAGATCCTTCATATTAATCTGTGTGATATTTAGATATGTATTAATTTAGTTTCAAATATAGCTTAAAATTTTTTTTGTAAATGTTTTACTTAACTGTCTTATAGTCAGATAAATGACTATGTATGATACTGAGTCTGAAATTATTTTCAACTTTCTTTGTGATACAGGAAGGAGTCATTCTTTGCGACTGATCCATGAGAACGTCAAAAGAATATGTGTTCTTTTTCTAGGGTATAAGAATTTCTCTCCCTAGAGAAATATTAATTCATATGTGTAGATTTTCTAATTCATTAACTTTATTTTTATATCATTAATTTGTCTTCTTGATCTAAAACTTCTATTATTTTACAGGTATGTCTAATTTGTAATAAATACATTAAATTTCTTTGGTATATTTCAGTATTTTGAGGTTATATTTATCATTTATTCAATCATTTATTTTTACTTAAAACTGTAATTATCTTTTTTTTTAGCCAAGAGCTATATGGGTTTGAAATTAATATATAGAAAAATACACGAAATTTTATTTCATTTAAATTTCAAAGTGCTGTACTTCTTTAAAAATATTATGTTTGCCTGGAAAAACTTTACTTGAATATTATAAAGATGAAATTTTAGAAAAATTCAGTTTATATAATAAGGAATCAGGTTGGAAATGCCTCAAAGTCAATAATCATATTTACTTTCTTTTCCTTTTTTAAAGTTAAAAGAAAAATGTTGAATGTGAAATTCCGCTAAAAACTAAGGAATAATTCCCTCTATTCCCATTAGGCTAATTTGAAGCTAATCATTATGATTATAATTCTGTATTCTATATATTTTTCAAGTGGCTATGTGAATCAATATGTCACATTTTTGGCATATTTGAATTCTTACAGAAAAAGCATCATAACTGTTATCATTATTGATACAAGAGCTAGAAAGAAATTATTTAGGCAGATAGGGAGGGTAAAAGAGTCCTTGGCAAGGTTTCCCTTTTAATAAAAAGCAGCCCCCAAATTATTTCTTTTCTAACGAGGAGCAGCCTGAAAATTCGAGCTGCAGACATAGATAAGCAAGCTGGAAGCTTGCACGGGTGAATGTCAGTATTTGTTCCAATAGATTAAGGCTACCTGGGGGCCAGGTATGTTCAACATGGAGGGTCCATTTTCCCTTTTCTTTGTCACCACATGTACAGTAAAAGAAGCAGGCAACCTGGCGTCAGCCAGGTAGAGAACTCATCTGCATAATAAAAGATTAGAGTATGAATGGCCAGATTTTCACTTTCTATGCAAATAGCACACCTGGTCCGACCAATCTTTTGTGCCCTATGTAAATCAAACACCGCCTCCTCAAGCTCATCTATAAAACCTGCACGTCACCTCAGAAGTGGCAACCTGCTTTCTCTGGGGCCCCTCTCTGTAGCAACAGAGCTTTTCTCTTTCTTTTGCTTATTAAACTTCCGCTCTTAACCTCACTCTGGTGTGTCAGCTTCCTTATTTCCTTGGTGTGAGACAACGGACCTTGGCTATTACCTCAGACAAATGATGCCGCTTCATTATCATTATGTGTATTACAATCTAAACCTCATTGAGTGTTTACTCTGTACTAAGACTGCTCTACAAACATGTGAGGTAGCTTTTATAATTATCTCCATATTAGGAATGAGGAAATTGAGGTACAAACTGGTTATTGCTTTTTGCCGAAAATCACAAAATTAGTAAATACAGATGGATACCCATCCAATTTGGCCACAGATTTTAAAAATACTTGCTTATACAAATTTAATTATAGCGGATGAATTAATAAGGGAAAGAACGAAAAAGAATGAACAATAGAAAGACTAATTAATCTGAAAGTTCACCCAAGTAGGCTGTTTTCACATGTCCAAATTCCCTATAGTCCATGTACATGTTAAAAAGTTTTGAAATGGAGGTGAGAGCAAAATAGGATTAAAAAAACTGTCTTCTTGAGGCCTGTTTATTCCCAGGCTTCTGCGTGCTTCTTTTGAACATAAAATAAGGATGGTCATACCTGTGAAAGGAACTTGAACTCTAGCCAGATAGACCTGGATTTGAATTCCAGACTACCAATTACTCTCTGAGAGAATTTGGGCAATCTTCATCATCCCTCCATGCTTCCATTGCCTACCCTTTTAATGGAGTTGATCTCATAGGTGAAGTTTGAATTAGATAACATGCCAACTCAGGTTACGATTCCAGCACAGTGCCAGGTATGCCTTAAAGGTGCAAATATTCAATTACAGAATCTTTCTTTTATATATTCTAGTTCTCCTTTTTGTCCTCTTCCTTCTCTCCTTTTCTTACTCTTCCCTCTTCTTTTGATTATTAGTAGGGTAAAGGACTTGATAGTATTTGATTGTATATACATACACACATATTACATATATATATATAAATATATAAAGAAATGCTATGGAGCTGTTTTGACTTTAACAACCTCTTCTCTTTTTTTAGCTTTATTTTCATAATTCTATAAATTCCAATGTTCTTTTTTCTTTCATTTTTAATATTTTAATTTTTTTACTTTTTAAACTTCTTTAATATTACTGTATTCATCAATAATTATTTTTACTCACTTAAATTTGTTCTAAGAGCTTATTTACCTCTAAAATTGTCTGTGGTTTCTGTTACTTATTTTCATATGATTAGCAGAAAATCTCTAACTGGCTAATAGGGAATTGGGACATATGATGATTAGGACCTTTCTTTATCACGAGCATTTTATACTATTCTAAGCATGTCATTTGACTTACGGAAAGACTGGCATAACGTTATGGAAAGAGTAGTTTTTGGGAGCCACAGAAACTCAGTTTTAACTTCAGCTTCAACTTTTACTAATAACTGTGGTTTCAGGCACAGCAATTAAGCTTTTGTTATCTTTCCTGTAATACAGGACCCTGCCGATCTTAAAGGATTTTGTAAGGATTAATAGGGATGATGGATTTAAAAGTACTCTAAAAAGTTTATAATTTACTAAAATGACTTCTCAATCCAATAATACTGTTAGTGAAATTAAAATAATTTAAGGCTGTGACTTTAGAAACGTCATCTTGTTAACAGAAAATAATGCTTTTTTTTTAACCTATTAAATGAGTTTTATTTTCAGAGGACAATATCACAGATACTGATTTAGAATGTCCAGTTAAATCTTCTGAAATGAAAATTTTCTTTACTTGTTTTCCAAATTATATTTTATATTATTTGTGTACCTGTCCATATAATCAAAATTCATTGAACAAGCACTAAATATTTTGTTTAGTAAAGTATCAATAGTCTTACTTACCAGAAGTCAATATATCTGCCATAATTTTTTCTTCAGTCTGTGCATGTGAAACGGACGTACAAATATGACACTAATACCCACAAAGTACAATATAATCTTACAATGGGATGCATTATCTTTTTGATAAACATTACACATTGACCAGTCTTAGTAAAAGATTATTCTAAGTTTGTAAAGTTCACTGTAATTTTCAAAACATTTTCCTATATGTAATCTAATCTGTTCCTCAGAACATCTCCATGAGCTAGTGGGTGTACTGTCCTGATTCTACGTGGAAACTCTATCCATATTTATAGAGTCATTTACCATGAAATATTACGTGTCCTAAGAAGACAAGCTGTTTTCGCCAAGATTATGCTTTATAAACTTTTTTCATATTTTTACTTTTAAATATAATTCAGTTGAGAATTTCAAATCATTGTGCCCCAAGTTTCTTACAATTTTTGACTGAGTTTTCTAAAAGTTGGCTAATGAAAATGGACATGATTATCAGAATAGCGGCTTGATTTATAGAAGACTTTGCTGAACTTAAATTTCATTTTAAAATCTAGTGTTTGCTACAATATGTGGAATGAATCACCATCTCCTTTACGAAGAGGTCAAGGTTTAATTCGTTTTTCTGCAAAAGACTTATTATACATTTCACCTATAAACTGAAAGAAGAAAACGACGCATTTTAAAGCAGAATGAAAGTAGAGGTGATACCCACAGCTGCTCTTGTCTCTGGCAAACCATTCTGAGAGGCTCCAGTTTCATTTGGTTCATATGAAACACATGTTGCTCATTTATTGTACATGTGCTTCAATGTATTTTGACAAATCGGATCTAAAAATGTTACAGACGTTCTTCATTATATTAATTAGCACTTAGTACCCACCTATAGAACCTGGGTGTAAATTGGCCCTTTCACAATATCATTTAAAGAAAATTTAGGTATCATTAATGTCTGGATTTCAACTTAATTTTAGTGTCTTGATATAGCTAGCTATGCATATTTTATAAATGCTTTGTTACAATTTTTTTTATAATGAAGCCAAATCTTTAAAAAACATGTTTTAAGTAATTTTAGGTAGATCTAAAATTGTTCTGATCCTGACTAATGTTTTTTAGAGATACATACATTATTCAACATATATCCTGAAATTAGGCAGCAATATTATAACTCAAGTACTTGCTAGAAATGACTCTCAGGACTATTCTATTTTTACTGAAGCAGAATCTGCGTTTTAACATAATCACTAGGTACTTCATATAAACATTAAAGTTTGATAAGCATGGTTAGAGGAGACTTAATATTCAAATTATGTTTTATGCATATACATATGCATATATACACGGGCCAAACTCTATCTTCTACACATCTGATTTATGCAGATATAATAGAAAGTGGACTGGCCTGTAGATTGAACTATGTTTTAAAATCATTTGATACACTAAAAAGTAACCTTTTTAGTGTATCAAACACAGGCTATGTTATCTGTCTTTAATGAATACAAACCCCATACTGGCTTGCCGTATATTTTCAATAATTGACATAAAGGAAACTAAAGAATGTATAATCTCAACTTGAATCTTTGAGAGTTCTCATCATTTTTTATTGTTTTTGCTAACTTTCTATAAACTTATTGGCTGGAACAGTAGTGGATTGTATTTATTTGTACTTCCTTGTCCTGAAAAAAAAAAGGAAGTAAATTTTACATTTTTCTAGAGACTGTGAGACTAAGGGCTTTAATTTCTTGAATAGTAAATCCCACATTAAAATTACTTATGGATGTCTTAAGAAATAATTTTATCTTAATTATTTATATTATATTACATAAATTGTCATATCATACTTGTATGTATATCTTTATTTTAGATATTATATATGAGAATTAGTATAATTATTATGTCTTAATAGGATATACAAAATCAAACTTTTATTTACATAGGAACTTCTGAAATCATGCTGCAAGATAATTCATCAAAATTCAATTTTATTGGCCATAACATTTCTTATATGTATATTCCAGTGGAAATAAGCATAAGATATAATTCTTATCATAGAAGAGAATAATTAATACTATTTATTTTTATTACTCTTAATTGAAATCTATTACAAAATAATTTCATATAATTCAAAACTTACCACATTGTCACTATTTAATAAGATGGAGGCTGAAATATTTTCTTTAAAGAAACCTCGAATTTGCTACACATGGTTAATTTCTTTGTTTTCAGTTCCACCAAGTATACCGCTCAAAATCAACCTCGGGAAATGAAATGACAGCCATTTAACATAATCCATTTGGAAGTCTCTGTTGGCACCACAGCAGCACATCATTGGTTTACAAGCTTGAAGCACACGTAGTGTTTTTATTACTCTTTTGATACATTTTTGCTGAAGAAACACTTCAGAATTGTTAATATTAGGTTGACTATATCTAATGGGCAAATACACTGATACATTTAACTATATATTTGAATATACAATACAGGGGTAAAACTTGTGTCTGAAAGTTTACAAATGTGTGTTGGCTAGAATAGTACTCGGTAACTTCATGTGTTGCACTTTTAATTTTTCTTTTTAGGTTCTCAAACTGAAGATCACAATGCAAATTAAATAGCCCTAAGTGTCCCTGAAGAGCTACTGTGTGTTGTATAAAGGCTAAGTAATCCCTGCAGTGTCAGGGGGTTACTGTTCAGCTGTTCGGGATCATGAGATGATATCTCAGCACTCATAAAACAGAGGACTCAAAACAGGGGCGTACATGGAAGTACAGATCATTATGACAGTCCTGGAAATTATCCACAAGAAACGTCAACACCATGTAAGCCAAAACAACACTACTGAATCAACATTTACAACTTTTGTTCAAAATTAAATCCAATACATAGGGAAATTTCACAATGAAACATTAATGCTAATATAATAATAATTTTCTATTTGGCTTATTCCAAAATATGCAGGACTTCAAAAACATATGGGATGTCTTTTCTTAAGCATTTAAAATACATAATATTTATTCTGTACAAAACAAATAATTATTCTGTATTAGCTATTTTCTAGAACTAGTCTTAAAATGTTCAGTCCATTTAGAAAGGCACAGTGAGGGAAGCATAGATATTTCTTTAAGTTTGCACATTTCAATTCAGAAGAATAAGGGGGTAACTTTGGCCCCTGTGATTTAAAAATCTCTTCCAATTGTATCCTTTGGTCTGAATATTTACATAGTGGTTTCTTCCCATTCAAGCTCAACATCACCTATAACAGAAAGTAACATGTTACAAGAGAGTATTGAAGTTAACAGTTCAAAATTTAAATGTTTCATGATAAAAATATAATGTAGACGGAAAAGGTATTATTAGCCCAATTTGCATTAGAGAGAAGTTAAAGAAAAAAAAAAAAACTGATCTGTGCCCTAATCTAGCTTCTTAAACATTTTTAACATACGGTTATTCTGAAATTTATGTTCCTACTGTAGGTGGTAAACTAGTAAGTTGGGTACATATTGTTGTTTCTGTTTACCTTCCATAGCGTCCAAAGAGTCCATCTTCTGAAGTGCTGAATAGTTAACAAAACAGATGGGCTGATTACTTCCCTTATTCGATAAGAGATCCAGAATGCACTGGTGTAAAAAGATATACTGTGCCTAGACACCAAAGACAGAGTGGGTAAACAAATAGATTGATGAAGAGTTTTATACAGAGAGTTATATTGTTAAAGCTAAAAGCAGTACTGAATTCATCAAATAAATAGCTAAGTTATAGACACAGAACTTATCATGGTATATATATGATTTTCTACCATTTCAAATATGAGGCTTTCTAAATTCCTGTGGTCTCTTGAAGCTTCATGTTTTTTTCTAACACTTGTCACTAAACACCAAGTGTTAATATATTCTGTTACTGTGATTATAAGAAGTAGAAAATTGTATTACTTAAATTTGTTTATGAGTTTCCTTCTTTCTATTAGATCTAATTGAGTAAATTATCTTACAGTTTTCTTGTTAGAATGACTTTTGGAATATAAATGCTAAATTTACTTTTGAAATCTGTGAGTGAGTATATCTATATGCCATCAGTGCATTTAAAATATGTTTAACAAATCTGTTAGTCACCTGGATATGTGGCCTACTTAAGGTCAAGTATTTGGTCCTGCTTTGTAAATACAAGGCAATGGATCATTGAAATACCCAAACATCCAGGTAGTGGACAAGGACTTCTAACATTGCATTGGAATGTTTGGGCTAAATTCAGTACCATTTGGATCCTTTAAATGTTTTCAATATAATTCAATAACCTACTAGCATCTCTGAGCTTAGACCTTACCAAAAGTAGTTAAAGCTAAAAAAAAAAAAATGTATATTTCAAATCACCCTCATTTGTACCTAACATATCTGACTTTAAAGGAGTATCATCAAATGTTTAAGACATATAATCAAATTGACAATGATTTAAATAGAACATTCTCAAAAGTGATCGGCCTCATAGGTTATATTAATATCTATTGCTACTATACTTCAAACCCTTTTGGAACTCCTCTATTGAAATTGTCTTCAGAAATTGCTAATCGTTATTAGGAATATCTATTTCTTTGTGGATTACAAAATGTTTCCGTGAACATCTCATTACTGGAGCGTCAGTTTTATGGGAGCAGAACTCTGTCATATTCACCGCTATATTCTGATTACCTATAATAGTGTCTGGCACATAGTAGTTGCATAATAAGTGTTTGTTCACTTAGTCTCATTTAATTTTCACAGCTAGGCAATCTTTACCATTTAAGGACAGATGTAATTTAAAGAAAATTCAAATGTCATTAGGTGTCAAGCTTTGTAAATGAGGTGGATGATCAAGTTTATAGAATTCAATTTGGTAAGAAATGAAGTGTTGTTATAAAGCAATAAAATTTCTGTTGAAATTGCTAGTAAGTTACTTCTCAAGGTAATTCCAAGAGTGTGTTTTCAAACATACACGAAACAATGAATTACATTATTGGCAGAAATATGTTGACACAGTATAATCTTTCTGGAAATCATTTAAATTTATGAGTTCTAGCATTAAAAAACACATTTGAATTTGAAGTCACATTTGATATGTGAAACTTCTGACTGTCCTGATTTCATCTTCTCCACTGGAAAGAATGATAGGTGTAAACTTTGCCAGCAGAGGAGGCTGAGCTCTGTGAGACAGTCCTACAGGTTCCAAGGTCCCTCTGCCATTATGTGTTACTGCCAAGAAAACAGCATACTGTTATGAAAAATGTTTAATCCCAGTTTCTGCCCTAGAGAGCCATATTACCTTAAGAATTAAACTCTTCTGATGCACAATTTCCTCACCTGGGGGTGGGAGTGTGTGTCATAAATCCTGTATTGTAAGACTTAAAGAATTTAACATATGTAAAATGCCCCACAAAAAACTGGACACCCAAAATGTTAACTTTTTTTTCTTCCCCTCTATGAGTTTACACCAGTAAATTTCCATTTACTTGAGGCACTAAAAGTATCTTAGGATATTAGCTCACTACAGAGAGTTCTCTCAGAAAGGCTTTTCAAATTTCCTGGGGCCACAATGTATTGTTGTTGGTTTTGTTGTTGTTGTTTGCAACAGAGTCTCGCTCTGTTGCTCAGGTTGGAGTGCAATGGCACAATCTTGGCTCACTGCAACCTCTGCCTCCCGGTTTCAAGCGATTCTCCTGTTCTCCTGTCTCAGCCTCCGGAGTAGCTGGGATTATAGGCATGCACCACCATGCCCAGCTGATTTTGTATTTTTAGTAGAGACAGGGTTTTGCCATGTTGGTCAGGCTGGTCTCCAACTCCTGACCTCTGGTGATCCACCCACCTCGGCCTCCCAAAGTGCTGGGATTACAGGCATAAGCTACTGCGCCCAGTGCCCAGTGCATTGTTTTTTGAGGGAAAGAAATCAAAGCTTTCTCCTGGGTAAGGGCCATGCCCCTCAGTGCCTTTTAGTGGCAGTATATTGCTGAAGTTGCTGCTGTAGTATGTGCTAAGACAGGAACATTCCTCATAGAAACTGCAATCACTCTGGAGTGCAGAAGAAAATAAACTGCTCTTGTGCAAGGCAATGCTGGTTTGTAAGCACTGGAGGTGAAGTGTGGTCATTTTTCTGTTTGTCACCACAGGGAAAAAACAGTGAAGAGTCTAACTTCTGGGAACTAAGACAGATCAAAGAGGGCTTCCGGGTACCTGATTTTCAGCGAGGAGAGAATCTTACTGGACATTTACTGCCTGCTGGGCACCATGTTGGTGATTTACAAACTTTCTCTTATTTAATAAGTTTGTGAAAAGTGTAACAGGGCTATTTTACAAAAGAGAAATAGTTCAGAGAGGCTAATTAAACAAAGTCACAGAGCCAACAATTAGCAGAGCTGTATTATGAATTTAATTCTCTGACTTCAAAAACCTTCCCTTTCGAATCCCTGCCCCACTCTCAAATCCCCATCCCAAGCTGTGACAATTTGTTATGGCTGGTTAAACAGAATAATGTATGAAGTTTATAACATTTTGAGTACTAACTTGGGTAAAATTATTAATAGACATTCTTGAAGACACTCTTTACAGAATTCAATTCTACAAAGTTGTAGAGCATAGAAGTTTTTTCTACTTTTACTGTTTGAAGATTGACTCTAGACACTAGAAGGAAACCATCAGTTCCATCCTCTATCCTACCCAAGAGAGCGAACCCTTAATTTCATTGAGAGCACTGATCCCAGTGTGTATGTGTACACCTGGGGACATGGGAGGAAAATGTTAGCTTTCTATTTATCTTTATTTTTAACTAAAAAAGAGAAGGAAATTGAATTTTAATAACGATTAATAGTTGGATTGATATTAGAGCCTTCATAAGACCCCTTAAGATGAGCTACCTAATTTGTTAGCCCAACTTGGATTAGAGAGAATGCAAAATGTAAAGTTCCATTACAAAATATGAAGTTCCTGTCTCAAAATGTAATTTTAAGATTTTCAAAATAGTGACAGCAAACATTAAACCAATTTCAGGGCCCTTTTGAGTGTGAGGACCTGTGAAACTACCCATGTTGCATACCCATGAAGCTGGCCCTGGTCATGTATAATATTCCATTTCTGAAGTATCCTGCGGGAAGAGTGACATTTAACTCTTTTGGTAACTCAATATATGAGGGAATGTATATGCATTATATTACCTAGTTCACCTAACTAATTATCACAGAATTGAAGTAGCTACGGAAGATTACTACAAAGAGACTGTGGATTAAAGATAATATTTATCATGCAAGCCCAAATGGATGTCAAAAAATTGGCAAGGCTGACACATTCATCATACTCCTGGAATACTCCTGTAGCCATACTAGGAGGTAAAAATAACAGCAAGGTAATCAGACCTGACAAAAAGCTAGACCAGCTTTTTTAAAAAGCATAAAAACTTAAAATATATACTTAAAACAACTATCAAAAGAGAAATGCTTTGTCCTAAGTGTATATTTTATTTATTGAAAATACCTAATGATAATAAGAAGCCTTAGCAATTAGCAAGGTTTTGAAAATATTGCTTATTCAATATTTATCTCATGCTTTTCAATTTCTCATTTTATTTATGTTTATAATTTACATAATTAAACAGTCTACATTTAAAGGTAAATATATCTGCATTAGAGTGGAAGCTCAAACATCTTTCCTAAAAGGGACACTTGTCCAAAAAGTTTGGATATCTCTGGTCTAGAACAGCATCTTCCAAGGAGGATTAATGTTCCATGACATAGTATTACAGGTTTGGATCAAAAAGTGTTGAAGAGTTCTACAATCAAAGTTTAAGAAAAGTTGTCCATACAGCTCCGTCTTTGTAATTGTCAGTGAAATTAGCATTAAGGCCCTAAACATTTAGGTGTTTAAAAATCAGTTTAATTACTTTCTCATACTTATTTTAACAGAGAACTCTTTTTCTGAAATCTTTAACTACTTTGATACCACTTCTGTTTTCTAGAATGTAACCTGGAAAATACTGTTACAGCAGGCCTGCGTATTTACTGCAAGAAAATCTCTATTTGTATAGCATACAAATTCCAATCCAAAGCTATAGATAGGAATATTGTGTATATTGTAGTTATACAGACTAGGGTTTGAATTTTGGCTCTGGCACTTTTCGGTAATATTATCTTGGAATATCACTTAACTTCTTGGAATATGTGCTTCCCTGTTTGTGAAGCAGAGCCAGTAATATTTAGTCTGTTGGTTGGTTTTACTGGCCTTGCCTTACAAATAAAGAAATTAATTTAATAAAGATTAAATAAGATAATACATGTGAAGGGTCTAGTATAGCACCTGGAACCCAGCAGACACTCAATAGAGGCTTTTTAGCTTCATTACCATAGTACTGTGTGATTTTTTAAAATAAAAATTGGATATATTTTGTAAATTTTTTTGCCTACAAACCAAAACAACAAACAAAAAACTCCCAGTTAATAGTTGATAGCCTGCTACAATAATCATTATTAGTACTGGTATGCAATAGGGATACATATGGAGAAGTCAAATCTATAAAACTTCATTACAGTCAATATTTTAAACTGTTTTCCCAGTTATAACTTTTCAAAAGATAATGATATTGAAAAGATATTGATTTGAGTTCATTTCCAGAGATCCCAAAGTTGCTAAACGATAAAGATAAATCAATTTTATAGGTTATTTCCTACATGCCTATCAGTATAACAAGTTAAGATGAGCCATCAGTAACAATGTTGCAGGGTGACTATGGCACGTGGGCATTAGTTCTCCTATAAACTCCGTCAGCTGCCCTCCCGAAGACCTCCCCTAAAGGCTTATAATGTGGGAAAAGAGGGTGTTTGCATCCACCATGCAAATACAGCTTCAAGCCCATGTCCATACAGATTGCTGCCACAAATTCTAGAACGTTAGAATGCAGTGCAGGTTTAGAGATCTTACCAGATTCTGCACCATGCACATTCTTTCACTTCTCAGTTCAGCTACTAGTCCATATATATCCACAAAATCATGGTCATTTATATGTTGTGTTAAATGGTCCAGAGCAATAAAAACTCCAGTTCTTCCAACTCCAGCACTACAGGAAGAGTAAATTACATGAAAATTACTCAGTAAAGTGTTGTTCATTTTGATGGGGATAAAGATAATGAGCTATGATAGCAATAAATCCTAACAGTTTCTTCTCTTATTTGGAGGCAGGTTTTCTTTGGAATTTCTTTGGATTTTTAATGGTTACCAAGACTATTTAAACAAGGCAAGATGATTATCATTAATATGCTATCAAATATTTGAGTTTCTCTTTCTTTAATCAGTGGAGCTTAACCTCTTATTTCTTAATATTTTAGGGGGTGTTGTTGAAGTATAGAGATTTTTTAAAATCACTGAAAATTCTTAATACCAGAGACTCTGTATTGACCGAATATTCAGTTACCAGCAGAAATGCTAAACGTTGCAAATGTCAAATATTTAGCTCATATAGCATTTTCTTTGCTTCATTTTGAAAAATAGTCTTGCAATTGTCCTTTTCACTTTCTTTCTCAAGAATTTATTTTGCCTCCTATAGATAATAAAATTGAAAAACTATTTCTATTTAAAAACTTATATTAATACTCAAAGACAGGCACGTGCTTCACAGAAACTGTTAACTGATAAACCTCACAAGGTCAATTCAGAAATTCCTATTATCAGAAAGACAAGATTCCTAGGAAATTAAATGGTTAATAGAGGAAGTTAATCTAAAAACTTTTTTTGAAAGGTCATCTAGTCTTATAAATATTACTTTGAACCACATGAAACTGCCATTTTTGTAGTTCTGTAGTAAGAAACATTCAAATATTGGCAATTTCCTATGATTTGACCTAAGAAATTGTGAGCCTACAACATAAAACTGATTATAGTAACATGTATACATACATGCCACACAGCAATTGAATTGTCAAATATATTTTGAGTGTCAAACACTGTTCTGGGCACCTGGGTCATAGCAGTGGACAATGTAAAGTCCCTGCACTTACAGAGTTTATAGTCTAGAGGAAAACGACACATAAATAAACAGACAAAGAACGTGCCTGGTGGTAAGGAGTCCCATACTGAAAAAAAGATGAATCAGGTTAAGGAGATAGAGGGTGATAGGGTAGGATAGGGTCAGCAGAGAAACCTTCTCTGCTAATGTAATATTTGAAAAGAAACTCGCATAAGGTTAGGGTGCACACCCTGTGGGTATCTGGGAGAGGATCATGGTAGCCAGAAGCAGCAAAATGAGAACAGACCTGAAGTGGGAGCATTTTTGAATGTTCAAAAATCAGGGGACACCAGGGAGGTGATACAGTGATGAGTGAGGGGTAGCCAGAGATGAAAGTATTTGCTGGTGGGTTAGATGTGGAATGTGAGAGGAAGCAGAATCAAGAATGACTCCAGAGCTTCTGGCTCAAACAGAAGGGACTTGCTTTTTACCAAGATAGGGACAACTGAGCAGGGGTGAATTTGGAGATTGAGTTAAGAGTTCTGTTTTGTCCACATCAAATTTCTAGAACTTTTTAGTCATTCAGGCTGTCAAGTTGAATTGGAAGCTAAATGTAGAAGTCTGAAGTCAAGGTGAGAAGTTGGAGTTGGAGATAAATATTTAGTAGATGGTTTTCAAATGATATTTAAAGATAGTCAACAATATGAATATACCTTCTTCTTATCTCTTATCTATTTAAATCACGAAGGAGGAGACTCTACTCTTTTTGAGGCTAAAAAGGAGAAAGTACTTTTCTTTTAGTGCCCATGGCAGTGTATTTGCATGATACGGAGAAACTGAAGGCAGTTACTGCCCATCAAAGGTTTTACTCATCAATGATGCCAGCATAAAATTAATCACTGACTGTAGAAGCAAATCGTTGTACTGTTTTTAGTATATACTATTATATTAAGCTTTTTACCTATATGAAGGGATTTGAAATTGAGAAGGTAAAAATGAGGCTTTTGCTTTTTGTTCTCATGTTTTATAAATACAAGCATTGTTCATATATTTTATAATGAGCAAGCATTTATGTATTAGTCTTATGATTTTAAAAATCCAGGAATTTATAGAAAATTTATAATCATTTAAACTACATATTGAATTTTTTAAAATAAAAGTTTAAAAACTGAATGAATTTATCTTTTCTTACATACAGTATTTAACCACATTAATTATAGTACACTCCTGTTAAAAAAATTAAAAGTTATTTTTACTTAAAAATATTTTTATTGTGGTGAAAGATGAATAACAGAGAATCTACCAATTTGCCCATTTTACATGTACAATTCAGTGGCATTAAGTACATTCTCAGTGTTATGCAAATATCAACACTATATATTTCCAGAACTTTTCATCATCCCAAATAGAAGGTATTAGATAATTTTTCATCTCTCTCCTCACTAGTAACCACAACTCTACTTTCTGCCTCTATTTATTTACCCATTCTGAGTATCTCATTTAAGTAGAATTCATGCTACATTTTCCTCTAATCTCCAAACTTTATGTGTGAAAGAGACTCAAGCCAAGACTGATTTAGATCTATCATGTCAGAAAACATAAATCATACCAATGTGTCCAGAAATGCTAAATGTGATACCTCTGAAGATGGCAAGCTGGAAGAAATTTACATGACCATTTTATAAAAAATAACCAATAGAATTATAATAATAAAAAGACCAATGGGTTCAAAGGCCATTTCTGGCGTTTAATAGATGTTTCTAAAAATATCGCTTTCTTACCTGCAGTGAACAATCATAGGTGTGGTGTCATGTGCTCTGCTTGCTCGAACCAGCTTCACAAAGTGAATTAGAGCGGCACTATTCTCAGGAACCCCATGCTCTGGCCAGGCAGTAAAGTTACACTGTTGAACAGTCATGCAATCCCCATGCTAGACAAAGGGACGGATTAATGAATGACAAAACTATTTAAGTTCCACAACGAAGGCTGAAGGCAATTGTCCCAGTTTTTGAAGGTGATCTTTTAAAAATGACTGTTTACCAAACGAAAGAAAATGTTTTCATTATTTCCTATAAGAAAGATTTTTACTGTTACAATAGAGAATTGCCTTTCAGTATGAATGAAAACAATAAGAAAGCTTGGAAATAAATCTTAATATAGAACATTAATATTCAAACATAGCATGCTATTTTGTCACACTCAGGATAACAGGTATTGAAACAATTTTGACCCAAAGCTTAAATGAACATTTTCACAAATTATTCCATACACAGGTATTGAGTATCTGTTATGTGAAAAGTATAAAGATCCTTATATCATCTTCTGTGTGTATAGGGATTTATATAAACTGATAAAGTGAGATCCCATACTACCTTTTCTATATTGGCTGCAGATTAAATAGAAAATCAAATTATTGGCAGGGTGCAGTGGCTCATGCCTGTAATCCCAGCACTTTGGGAGGCCCAGGAGGGTGGATCATGAGGTCAGGAGATCGAGACCATCTTGGCTAACAAGGTGAAACCCCATCTCTACTAAAAATACAAAAAATTAGCCGGGCATGGTAGCGGGCGCCTGTAGTCCCAGCTACTTGGGAGGCTGAGGCAGGAGAATGGCGTGAACCCGGGAGGCAGAGCTTGCAGTGAGCCGAGATTGCACCATTTTGCACTCCAGCCGGGAGACAGAGTGAGGCTCCATGTCAAAAAAAAAAAAAAAAAAAAAAAAAAAAAAAAAAGAAAGAAAATCAAATTATTAGGATTCAGGAGATGAGTGACTTGGGAAATTGCTGTCTCAAGTCAAATATTACAGTTTCTTCATTAAATAAAATAAAGCTGGTGATCTCGGCATTTTCTCTCCTTCTGCTCTTGTCAACCTAAGAATGTGATGCTAATTGGTTAATACAGACTTTAACTAGAGTGATCTGGAACAAATACTGTGACATTGATACTAAAGTTGGATATCGATTCAAAATTCTGTTCAGAAGACAGTACAAAAGCATTGTTGAATACACAGGTGTCCTTGAAAGGGATAGTTCTAGAAATCAATTTTATTTTAGACATTTAGATCCTTCATATTTTATATCAGGTTCCCTTGTCCCCCCCTTTTTTTACCCTTTCAATTTTCAGATCCCTGATAGTCCAATCTATTTGAACATCCTCCATTAGCTTTGTAATCACTATATCTCCAAACACGGTAACTGGCTTGTTGTCCTCTGGCCAATACTGATGGCATCTGATCTGCATTCAGAGAAAATCATCAGTCATAACAGTCATTGTTATATTGATATATATATGTATATCACAGTTATTACGACTAAGTTAAAATTACTTTATAGATGTCCAGGTTATTGATGACTCACAGTATTAGGTGAAATAGTCACACATATGTTAACACAATTGTAAAACAACATTTGTGAAAACATTTTCAAATAACTTACCCTTCCTTTTTCAAAACACTGTGTTAGCATTACTAATGTTTTTGCTCTGGTTTCCCACACCATTCTCCAAAAATCTCCAACTGTTCCTGGTAGTGGACCTTGAGTAGCAATAAATTCGTTTGGACATAAATAGCCCTAGAAGGATATAATGAGAAACATTGCATCACTGTGTTCATAGATATAGTGTTTTAGTTTTCAAAGCATGAAACAAATGCTGGTTGTAAAATTACCTAATATTTTAGAATGTCGTAAATACTAGATAATCTTAAATAATCAAAGTTTCTAGCGTCTAAATTTATCCTCACAATCTGATATACTACACAACAAATGGTTCTCAAAATTTATATCTAACTTTTGAATAACACATTAGGGACGACATAATAATAATAGTTACAATAATAACATAACTTAATAAAGGTCTTAAGTCTGAGTCTTCATAGCAGGCAGTTTGCTAAGCATCTTATATTCAATATTCTTACAAAAACATTGTGAATTAGTACTAATATTATGCACATTTTATAGATGAAGATATTGAGGCTTAGAAAGGTGAAGTAACTTGCCAAGATCTCAACCCTGCGAAGGCAGGTTAAGCCCAGAATCAGCTCTCTAAACCCACTCCATGATATTATTGCCATATATTTATTGGTTGTGTAGATATATGTATACTCTTCCTCTAAGAAATTACTTATCTACTTAAACTGTGGCATTAGTCATTAGTCTAGTGGCATTTACTGTCTGGAATTCTGACCCAAGAAATACATGGTAATATGAAGGTTCATTTCACTAACATAGTAAACTCATAGGACATGAGATCTGTCTTAAATCTATTATGACATCCTTGTGGATATTTATCAAGTTGCTCTGAAACTTGGTCTATTTACCTGGAACATAAAAGCATGACACTTGAGTTTATATAATTGTGAACAGTATCTGTGGATTTCTTTTCAAGAAAGGTAATGTATAAGTGAAAAAGTAGTAATGGAATGACATCTATTTCAAACAGGAAGATGCTTCCAGGAATGGGGAATAAAAGGTAAAATTCACTTTTTTACATTGAAATTGTCTCAGTAGTCAGAGAACAGTAATACAAAAAATAACATATATTTAAATTTTCCAGGGACTCTAGAATGTAATCCAGCAAGTTTATTTTACTTTAAAAAATAATGAGGAGGCACTTTAGGTGATTTTCCCAAATTGCAGTGCAAGTCAGGCACATTTGCTTGTGGAAAATCTTGAGTCTCTTAAATACACAGTATACTACAGCATTTCTGTCTTTCCAGTCTCAGCTGAAAGACCTAAATATGTAGTTCATGTGTAAGGGATCTTTTCTTATTAAAAATAATATATGTTGAATGTAGAATATTTTGAAAATTTAGAAAAATATATAATAGAAAGTAGAATTCACCTATAATCCCGCTATCCAGAGTGAAGGACCATTAACATTTTGGTTGATTTCTTTACAGACTTTTTAAATATGCACATTCTCCACTCAATCAATATTTGTGAGTGACTATTACATTCCAGACACTATTTTAGGAGCTGGGGTTTCATCACTGACCAAAGACACTGAAATTCCTACCCTCATTTATTTTATCACTAGGAAAAATAGACACTGTCTATTAATGTATATTAAATATGCAAATTACATAGAATTTATAAAAGTGGTAAGGGCTATGAGAGAAAGTTTTCAGAAAATAGGCTTTTCAGAAAATAGTTGTTCAGAAATAGATTATTCAGAAAAAATAAATACCTCATGAGAACATGCGATATTTATTTTTCTGTTCCTGGCTTATTTCACTTATCATAATGTTCTCCAAGCTCATCTCCAAACTTCACATATCACTGGTGATATATGAAGAAAGTTTTGAAGAAGGAAGGAAGTGAGGCTTGCAGTATTTGGGGGAAAACAATTGTGGGTAGAAGGAAAATCAAGTCCAACCACCTTAAAGGAGAAGGGTGTCAGGAATGTTCTAAGAACAGCAGGTGCCTGGTATAGAGTAAATGAGGGGGAGGAGTAACAGATAATGACCAGTAAAAGCAGGGAGGATAAGTGGTGCTTTAGGTCCTAAAAGGTAATTATAAGACTTTGGTTTTTACTCTGAATGATACAGAAAGTCACTGAAAGGTTTTGAACATAGTATATGGTTTAACAGTTTCACGTGGGCTTCCATAGACCAACCTTTGGGAGTTTAAAAGGTGAAAGGAGGGAGAATAGTTAGAGGGTTCTTGTAACAATTCAGCCAAGAAATATTGGTAGCATGGGTGATATCAATGGAGATAGTGAGAAGTGATCAGATATGGATACATTCTGAAGGCAAAACCAACCGAATTTGCTAATAGATTTGATATGAGGTATGAGAGAAACAGAAATTAATAATGACTCCAAAGGAAGATGGGGAAGACTCCAGGATGAGGAGTTTTTAATCATATTTTCCTATTATTTTGACATATAATAATTGCACATTTTTATGAAATACAGTGTGACAATTTTGATACATGTATACAATGTGTAATAGTCAAGTCAGGGTAACAAGCATATCCATCTCCTTAAACATTTATCATTTCTTTGTGTTGGGAACATCCAAAATCTGCTCTTGTAGCTATTTGAAAATATACCATAAATTGTGGTTTATTATAGTCACACTACAGAGCTATAGACACTAGAATTTATTTCTCCTATCTAGCTGTAATTTTGTATTCATTAACCAATCTCTTATTCTCGCCTCTTCCCCTTCCCAGCTTTTAACCACTATTCTACTCTCTACTTTCACGAGATCAATTTTTTCAGCCTCTGCATAAGTGGGAACATGTGGTATTTATTTTTCTGTTCCTGGCTTATTTGAATTATCGTAATGTTCTCCAAGTTCATCCATGTTGCCACAAATGACAGGATTTCATTCTTTTACATGGCTACATAGTATTTCATTGTGTATATATAGCATATTTTCTTTATTCGTTCATCTGTTGATGAATACTTAGGTTGATACTTTATCTTTGCTATTGTGAATAGTGCTGCAGCAGTTATTGCATAAGCATAGATATCTCTTTGACATACTGATTTTCTTTCCTTTGGATATATACCCAGTAGTGGGACTGCTGGGTCATAATGATGGTTGTATTTTAGTTTTCGGAGGAAAACTAAATAGTGCATAATAGTATATAGTAATTCCACTTTCTCTGCATTCTTGCTGGCATTTGTTATTTTTTGACTTTTTGATAATAACCATTCTAAATGGGGAGAGATGGGATTTCATTGCGGTTTTGATTTGTATTTCCTTGATGATTAGTGATGTTGAGCATTCTTTCCTGTGCCTGTTGGCCATTTGTATGTCTTCTTTTGAGAGATGTTCATTCAGCTCATTTGCCATTTTTAAATTGGATTTTTTTCTGCTATTGAGTTGAGTTCCTGGTATATTTTGGATATGAATCACTTGTTGATGAATAGTTTGTAAATATTTTCTCCCATTTTGCAGATTGTCTTTTCATTCTGTTGATTGTTTCCTTTGCCGTGCATATGATTTTTAGTTTGATATAATCCCATTTTTCTATTTTTGCTTTCACTGCCTGTGCTTTTGAGGTTTTAGTATGAACAGATTTACAGGGAAAATAAAAAACTCACATTGGACATAGTACGTTTGAAATCACTATTAGATATTCAAGTAGGAATGCCACAAAGGCAATTAGATATATGACTTTAGAATTCAGGAAAAGTCCACATTAGAGACATAAATTTGAAAGTAGTCAGCTCATATCTCTTACTTAAATTTGTGAAAATTGGATGACATCACTGTGATGGTTAATACTGAGTATCAACTTGATTGGATTGAAGAACACAAAGTACTGTGTCTGGGTGTGTCTGTGAGTGTATTGCCAAGGGAGATTAACATTTGAGTCAGTGGACTGGGAAATGCTGGGTGCTTCCTGCCCTAGAACATCAGACTCCATGTACTTCAGCTTTTGGACTCTGGGACTTGCACCAGTAATTTGCCATGGCCCTCTGGCCACAGACTGAAGGCTGCACTATCAGCTTCCCTACTTTTGAGATTTTGGAACTTGGAATGGTTTCCTTGCTCCTCAGCTTGCAGACGGCCTATTTTGGGACTTCACCTTGTGATTGTTGAGTCAACATTCCTTAATAAATGACCCTTCATATATACATCTATCCTATTAGTTCTGTCCCTCTAGAGAACCCTGACTCTTACAATCACCAAGAAAATGAGTTTGGAAGGAGACAGTGAATTCAAGTATTGAGCTCTAAATTATTTCGTTTGCAGGTCTAGAAGATGAGATAGAACCGATGAGACTAAGATGAATGAGTCAGAGCTGCTGAAAGGTCAAATAAATTGCAGACTGAGACTTGAAGCTAGTTTTCTGAGTAGTTAATTGTTGACCTTGAAAATAGCTGGTTCGGCGTTGTGCTTGCTTAGTATCCAAGTCTTATTTGAGGGTGCTGAAGAGATAAGAGAAGGGAATTGAAGATAGTAAGTGTTGACAATTCTTCAAGGGGTTATAATGTAAATAAAACACAGAACAATAGAGAAGTAGGGAAAGACCTGTAATATCAAGACATTTTTATGATGTAAGAAATTACAATAGATTTGTTTAGCTGCTAAAAGAGAAAAATTGATGATGCAGAAGAGAAAATTCCTCCACCCATGTTCTTGAGAGGCAAAGGGAGAGGTCATGTAGTGTCCAAGTGAAAGGGTTGGCTGTTATCAGGGGCTAGGACAGTTCATATGCAGCCACAGGAGAAAGAGTATATGGACACAGATGCAGACAGGTAGAGGACCTTGTGGATGTTCTCTTTTAATTGCTTTTGTTTTATCATTGAAATATAAACAAGGCCATCAGATGTAGGTGAAAGTGAGGAACATAGTGTTAGAGGCCAGAGGAGAAAGAAGAAGGAGAAAGAATCTCCCAGAAGAAAGAGAGGTTGAATAGATTAGGAGGCTGTGTTTTTGAGGTTAGTGGCCATGAGTTTAAAGTGAGCTATTTTGGCGTGATCATGAATTTTTCTGCAATACACATCCAGTAACACAGAGAAGAATCCATGGAGGGTTTTATTTAACAAAGTTTGGGGATTTATCAAAAGATTGAGACTATAAGAGATAAATTTGAGAGTTGAGAATATATACAATACAGGAAAGGAAACAAATAGGCATGCAATTCAAGATGAGCAAGAAAAAAAATGAAGTCTTGATTGGGTTAGGAAAAATGGAAAATTTGATAGAATCAAAGGGCTGTAGGTCAGAGCAGTGTTGAAGAATTGTCAGAGTCCAGTGATCTGGAAAGAATGATTTGGACAGATAGTGAGATAACAACAATCAAGATTGTGGAGAGGCTACAATTCTTGGTGGTGAAAAGGTCTAGGTTGTGAACATGGCAGAAAGTGATGAGGTCACGTGGAAGGCAAGTCACTGCAAGAGAAGAGGTCCAGAAAGTGATGGGCAGGGCTATGGGTCAATCTTTTATATGAATTTTGACATCATCAATAATTATGACAGAAGTAGTGAAGAGAGAAGAGCAGTGGTACTGGAGTGAAATCTTCAAGAAATGAGAGACAGTGACTTAGGGGATGGTAATTAACTTCCAAAAAGAGCAATAGTGTGTCCTATGCTTGACAGCATGAATTCAAGCTGGTAATTTTAGGGCAGAGGGATAGAGAATGATATGGAGGTGGCACTGAGGACTGAGGCAACTTGATCCTTCTCTGTGCTGAGTACATATGGGAGGGAATGCAGACCCACTAGTGAGCAAGGCCAGAGAGCCAGTACCTGTAAGGGAGGAGTAGGTTCCACACAGAGTAATATAAATAATATATCACATATTATATTCTAAATATTATACTATATAATATTATATATATACACATATATAAATAATTGGGATTATTCCTATACAATCTTGTTACCACTTGTTTATAAAATTAACATTATATGATCTCAGTTTTCCAGGATTTGAAATATTATTTTATATTTCTTTTTAATACATATGTATATGTATCATCTGTTATTTAAGTATATCTTTATATGGTCACATTTCCCCCTTGATTTTCATGTAAAGAAGCTAAGACACATTTAAGCTCTCTTCCTGTAAAGGCCAATTTATTTCAGAAAATGGTAAAGCACCAGGTAAAATGTTTACCCAAAGGTGTTTTGGAGATATTTCCATTGTATCTTATGAAAATGAAGAAAGTATGTCAATTCTGTTTACTATTTTTGCTTCTACCTTTGAATATGTGTGTGCAAACTTTTGACTTTTCTGAGAGGAAACTTCTTGCCTGGACTTTTGCCCTTTAATTGGAATATAGAGTTTGCCGGTTTTTAAAGCACTGTGATACATGGAACGAAGTGTAAATTTCATTCCACATGTCAACTTTCATTATGACCTTTACCCATGGATGGTACTTTTCATTGCAGTCCTTAAATTAGCACAGAGATTTTCCTCTGGATTATCAGCCAGGAAAATGTAGAATCTACTACCACGAAACATCAACAACAATAAAAATAACATGCATTTTTAAGTGCTTCCAATATGTGATTCAGTGAATAATTGAAATATGATTTAGTAGCAATGAATAAAGGAGGGTTGACTATTTTTCCTGCTTTATCAGTGTAGAAACTTCACTCAGAAAATTTCAGGTCATTTAGCTACAAAAATGCAGAGGAGGAATTTGAACTCAGGTCCATTTGAACTCTGAAGCATATGTATTTACCCACCTAAATATAATCCTCCTTTTTATAAACTCAACAATTATTAAGTGCCTACCACATCTCAGGTATTGGAGAACTACATGCTAAAAAAGTAATTTAAATGCTGCTTCCAAATCAGTATTTTTATGCTTTATTCTAATCTCATACAGCAGTTATTCAATTATAGCCAGTGAATTTGTATATGCAGATATAATTAGTTTTAGAATAGCATATGAGATGGAGAAGGTCAAACCAATCCTATTTTTCTTCCTTTGAGATTTAACTATTGTGAATGTTGGATGGCAAACCTAAATGATGATCTGCATACTTTCTCAATAATTCTAACATTAAGTTTAGTGAAGATAAGGTATTTCATTAAATTTGGATAGAAGAAGGCAGTTAAGTATGAATAATGAAAACAACGTATTGGCCTAGAGACTAGAACACTCGTTTTGACTTTAGTCCTTTCTAATAGTGTACCCTGTAGAGCAGACTGCTTAAATTAGCTAATCTTCAGTTTCCTAATTATAAATTAGAGATAATAATTATTTTCTTGCACACCTCAGGGAGTCATTTTGAAGACTATTTGTAAAATAAGGAATGTGAAATTGCTTTGAAAATTTTGAAGTGTAAATGTAGATTTTTTAGGTTAAAGTTTATCCATATTATACAGGAGATAATGACATCTTAGTGCTTATCAATGTTCTTGAACAGGTTTTCTTTATTTACCCATATAAGCTCTGGGGGAAAAAAATGTAAAATGTGCAGTTTATATTTACTCCAGCAAACACCCTCAATTACTTTATTATGCTAAAGAAAATGTGTTGGGCATTGATGGTGATATATTTGTATATGCCTATATGTATATGTGTGTATGTGTACAGATATGTGTACACATATACACATATATGTATATGTTTATATACAAATGTATATGTATGGGCATATACAAATATATCACCATATTCTAT
Source organism: Macaca thibetana thibetana (assembly GCF_024542745.1). Lineage (NCBI taxonomy): Eukaryota > Metazoa > Chordata > Mammalia > Primates > Cercopithecidae > Macaca > Macaca thibetana. The sequence continues at coordinate 76,795,053 of NC_065588.1, read as the reverse complement.
ATTGTTTGATAATTATTCCAAAATTATAATATATTGGGTCCTATTGCTAAAGGAGTGAATAGTGGGAGAATTTATATACATGCATATACATATCTAGACACATACATATAAAATGTATATATGTTTATATGTTATAAACATATACAAATATATACATATAAAATATAACTGTATATACATATATACAAATATATTTATGTATACACATTTCAGTTTTTCAGGGACACAATATCCTTCAGGATTAAAATACTCTATCAACATAGGAACAAATCTGATGTTTCTAATGTTACTGCAACCATTTGCATGATAGCCTTTAATCTCTAGTTGTGTTAAAAGTTGTCATTAAGTTAAAGTAATTGCACACATCTCAAGTTGACAGGAGAGAGAATTTTGAGGAGCCTTCCTCAAAATTAATTATAAGCCTCCCTCTTATACCTAAAATCATAATATTTTCACTTTTGACCCTCTTGAAAACATTTCTAAACTCATTTGTACAGTTGGTGGCAGATTATGGTGCTGCAATATCACTTCTTCCTACCTCTTTCACAGTCTATCCTTCATCAAAATCTTCCAGCCTTTCCAAGTCCTAACTCTGGGAGCACCATTCTCAAGAATGGCCAAGGGCAGAAGAAAACACACACTGGCATGTTAACCTAGTTATAAACCCTGGGCTAGAGTGTCCCAGTCTTAACACACATCCCTCAGCCCATATGCTGGTCCTCCTCTGTCTCTTCCCCAGACTTCAGTTTTTCCTGTTTCTATCTGAACACTAGTTATTTTGCTTTCTTTCCTACCTCCCTCCATAGTTCTCTTTCCTTTACCATAGATTCCAAAGAAATTGAGACTGAGAACCCATTCATAGATGGCCTCTGTCTTTTGCTCCTAGGAAAAGTGTTCATGAACTTTCAGTTGGAAGTGCTGTCGAATAAATTTTGGGAGTAGGGGGAAATTGAGATACCAGACATTGTTTCTGAGGTGACGACTGTATGAATATGTAGGTGGAAAGTGAGGGCCACTACAATGTCATCGCTACATCTATTCCCATCTGTTCTTGACATCCCAAGCAAAGGAGATTTCTCTGAGTGCTACAGTACACTTCCAGCCCCAGTATGGAAATCTGCCTTTTTGTAAAGTGCCTTCCATATAAGCCTGCTTATCATGCAGCTCAGCAATGATTATGCATATCATTACATTGGGTCATAGTGACTTTGTTGTAAGATTTATTATATTACAACATCACTTGATTACAGCAGAATATATATCTTCAGCCTTCCTAGTTTATTGCTAATACAACGTTACCATTTGCTCATAGCTGTATGCTGACAACCTATCATATTTAAAGGGGACACTGGGGATTTGTGAAAATTACTTTGCTTACATAATCTGTATGGTTCAGCTACACCTACTAAAATTGTCTGGTTTCATTCTTCATCATATTCACATCCTGTACTGGCATCCCTTATGGAACATTAGGCAATATGAGCTGTTGATTTGTATCTACTTGTTGGTGAATAAAAAATGATACATAGCTATAGGTCACTGATACAACCAGTTGTCCTTGCCCTGCTTGATGGCATTTGATTATTAGAGTAGTGATTACATTTAAATATCTAAACGCATATATGCATCATTTTGTAAATCCAAGTAAAACTTTAACATGCTGTAGAGTTTAGATTACAATGGAAATTGTAAGCATAAGATTTCACCAAAATGTTTATATTTTGAATTACATTTTTAAGGGAATCAATCATTTGATACATGAATAAAATGTTACCATAATAGTAAATTTATGTCATTCTTTAAATACAGATTTAAAGTTCTAACATAAAAAATAGAATGAAATTTAAAGAATACCTTAGCTCCTCCAAACTTTCCTTCACTTTTCTGGTTAAAAAGTCTTAAAGTCTTAAATTCTCCCCTTATTCACTCATTTGACAATAGGACCCAATATATGATTGTAATTTTAGATTAATTATCAGTCAAAATCAGATTTAGTACTAATTCGTTTTTTCCCTCCTTGACAAAGGCTTGGAGGGAATGGGACACAGCACAAGTATGTTTAATGTTGGAGAAAGGGTGGAACGTCATGTAACAAGAGCCCTAATAGAGCTGAAGGAAATAGCGGGCATGGGTGAGAAGACCTATGGATAAGAAAAAGCCTATGGAGAGTGTGGGCAGCAGAGGAAATCTTCATGTATTTGTAGATTCACCATAATGGAGATGGTTAAGCTTGCTATGCATTAGAATTTAAGTCAGTGGGTAAGAATGTAAAGGTACATAACTTGGTTAAAAAAATCCAACAACTGTAAAACAGAGTTGTTCAGAGATAGAATCATCTGCCTTAGAAAGAAGTGGATGAATCAATGCCAGGAGAGACTGACGGGAATTTTTTAGAGTTCCAAGGTGAATGGTCAAATTAAGGGCATTTCCTTCTTTAAGATTCCATGAATGTGCAAACCAAGTGGAGGTCTTGAGTGCATATAAGGTTTCAATGTACCTATGATGGTGATGGCATTGTCACCCACTTGAAGGACTGTAGATCTAGAAGGGAAGAGCTGCAGAACAGATTTTCATATTATATAGACATAACTGTCCATTTAATAATTTTAAATTCACAGAGACTGGCAAACTTCATTGTCTATGGAGAATACATTAACAAAGCATACGAATTAGTGGAAAGACCAGGGATGTGTAGCCTGAAGTTGAACATCTGCCATGTACTGGTGAAATATTTTTTGATAATTTAGTATCTCTATTAGGCATATCCATATCCCCATCTATTGGAAAGATAACACAATGTCAGTAATTATGTTTTATACAATTATAAAACATATAAAAATAGTAACTTACAGAAATATAGCTGGCATTAATATAATCCGAACCTGGAACACTAGCGTCAGCTATCAGCTTTACTCTGTTGTTATTATCTAGAAGAAAATATAAGGAATAAATGCTAATTGGCTTTTTAAATTGTTACTACTTTTTTTTATTATAAAAGTAACACAAAGGAGTTCATAATATAACATTCCAATTTCACAGATGGCGGCAAATTTAAAAAAGTTATTTATTCTCCCATACTTCTACCACCCAGAGACAATGACTATTAATATGTCCTTGTATATATTTCTAGAATTTTCTATACATATTCTTTGTATTCTAATTTTCTTTAGCTACAAATGGATATACAATCTGTTCTGCAAATCATTTTTTTAATTTACCTGTGTCTTTCCATATCAGCATAAACAAAGATATGTAGTTCATTATTTTAAAAAGCTATACAGTATTTCACTGTTTGAATATAACATAGTTATTTAACCTTTTATTATTATTTAAATGAGCCACAATTATAAAATGCTGAATAGACATAACTGAAATTTTTGTGTATATGTAGGAAGTAAACTTGTAGAATATATTACCAGCAGTAAAATTTTTAGATTATATATATGCATTCCAAATTTTGAAAAACATTTCTAAATTGTTCTCTAACAAATCATACTCTGAACCAAAGTGTTTGAAAAATTTTGTTTCCTCTTTAACTATCACAAGGTATTATTAAACATCTTATGTTCTTTTGACAAATACAAATTGATGTATCATAATATTTATTTTGATTTCCTTAAATACAAGTGAAACTGAATTTCTTTGCTTATGTTTATTAACCATTTTCATGCCTTTTCTATTAACTGCCTTTCACATTTTCTCATTTTTATTTTAAAAAAGTATGCTAAAACAGAAGGCTACATAGAGCCTTTCGTCATATGAATTAAAATTTTCTTCTTAGTTTGTCACTTGTCCTTGACTTTGTCTATCAATTTTACCATACAAAAATTTATATTATTATTCAATCAAATTTCTTATTATTTTTCTCTATGACTTCAGGATTTTGTACCCTTTGTCAAAGTTGTTTGTCATTACAAATTATTATTACTTTTACAAATGATGGCTTTTTTCTGAAAATTTCATGGATTTTTCTCATTTTAAGCATTTCAATCTTTGACCCATTCTGACTTTTTTTTTTTTTTTTTTTTTAGGAATGAGGTATAGATATATCTTTTATTGTTTATCTGTTGTCGTTGGAACAGCAAATAGTATCAATTTTTTAACATTTCATCTTTTCTCCCTAATTCGGAACACCACTTTGTTTTCTAGGTAGTTAGGTCTATTTCTAGACCATTCATTCTTTTCCATTAATTTATCTGCCTATTCTTTCTTTCAAATTTCTAATTACTACTTTTTAGAATATTTTAAGAGCTAGTAAAATTAGATACCCTGTACTCGTTACTTTTCTTCAAAGAAAAATGTCAGAAATTATTTTTCCTGAGAAAGTTTACCAACTTTATATTATAATTGAAACATTCAGTAATAATTTTAACTAAACATGGAAATGACACGAAATATCCACTGCTTAATTGTTTTGATGGGTTGTCTGTTTGTTTTCAAGGAGGCAAAATGGGTAAGCAGGATTGGGTCTGAATTCCAGATGATCCGCCTCCCATACATATGGCCTTGGGTAAATTGCTTAGCTTCTCTGCTCCTCGGTTACCTCAGCTATAAGGTGTCATTATAACACAGATTTTGTATAACCCTCTTGAAGAAAATAACACTGTTTCTTTTCTTATTGATTGAAAAATGAACCTGTATTTACCATGGTGAAGCACAATTTGGCCTCATTTGTAAAACGAATTCATGTAAGTGCACATTTACTCTGATCTTCAATGAATATTTTACAACGCATTTTTTAATGTTCCATAGGAAAACACTGCTATGCTCATAAGGGAAACTAATGCACAAAGCTAAGTGAGAATATTGCCTTTGCATTTGATGCTAGGTCTGTCGGAAGATGTTAAACAGGTTCATTACTTGGGTTAAATTACAAAGCTAAGAAACTATTAGGTCTACAGTTTCTTGCACCTGCATAAGTGAACTTGTGTGAACAAACGGAAAACCATGTATACTAACTTTAGTTAAATATGAACAAAGCAAAAGAAATATAATTTTATAGTCACTGCCAATAAAATACATTATTATAATTCAGTCAATATAAAATAAAATAAGGAAACAACAAAAAAAGTTAAGATGGTAGGCATTTAAAAATACTTCCTAGTTAAACCAAAACCAACAAATGCACATACATGGTTTTATGTTTGGGAAGCGGTTTTTTGCTCTATTCCAAGGCAGATCAGCATCAGTTGAAGAAAGATCCTGAAGAAATTTTGGTAATTCCTGTAAAATAAAGTTATTGCAAAGTTTACATTTATCAGAGATAAACAAGAAATTTCACTTATTAAAAGACAGTTATTTGTTCTAAACTTTTTTTTAATTTGTAAATTAAAAGCACTTATCATAACTGTGGAAATGAGATCAAGTTAACAGTAATGAGTTTCCCTAGGCTTTCACCAAAAATACCCTGAATAAAGTTGCTCAGTTGGGCTATTGCTCTTTCTGAGATAATTTCTTTGCACATTGGGAAGCCTTAAGATGTGGCAACCATGTTAGTGACCATTTTACATATGTTACTAATGGTTTCATCGGGTACACACCATTGTTTAATATTTTAATGTCTACTTAGTAGGAAGAGGGATTTCAATGATTTATTTTTTGTTTTTTCTTCTCAGGCAGTGTGATTTCATGCCTATTAATTGGTACAACATTGGTCAGTTTGAGAAGATGCCAGAGGTCAATTTCTGCTCTCAGTAAGCATTGTTAAATCAATAATGGAATGCAAAGGTGCGATTAAGAATTATCAGATGTAGATGAAGGGTCAAGAAGATCTATTATTGACATTTGATGAAAATTTATGATATTATTTACCTACCTTGCTCTTGGCAAAGCAAGCATCATTAAAAAGTCTGGTGTAAGAAAATATGTTCATTATTTTGTTGAGCTGAAAATTTACATGTATGAAATTTATAGTTTTCCATTTTAGAAATCTCAACTTACCAAATTCCATAAAAAGCACTAAACATATGTGTGTTAACAATTTTTCAACATCAGTATAAATTATTTCTTTTAATTAGATAAGTTTCCCTTTCTTATTTTTTCCCAAAATTAAAATCTGGACAGTTGTTTACATATGGGTATGTATTAAGGGACAGGAATGGCGTAAGATCTGAATTCTGATATGTTGGCACCAAAGGCTTACAAAAACTTTTTAACCCAGTAAGGAGTCCTAGAACAGCTTCCTCATGTCAAAGTTTTGGAAATACATAAAGAAAGGAGAAAAAAGGTGAGTTTAAATGGACTGAAAGAGCACTTATATTTTATAATTATTTCACAGAAAAGTTTCCATTTCTAGACTTAAGCAGCTCTGGCTTTGGTAAGCAATGCACAAACACCAGGTTGATTGTTTGGATGGTAATGTTACACTGGGCAGTCTTATCCTTACCAGGGTGCACAAGGCCACAATTCTCCCTATTTAGCTCTATCTCTTTTCATTGGTACCCGAGATGAGTTCGACTGTTTTTGCATTCCTATCCTTTTCCTCTCTCTGGAACACCTTTTTTCCTTTACCTTCTCATTAGACTTCTGCTCATCCTAAAGTTCATCTTTAAAGTCACCTTTTTTATGAAATCTTTTCTGGTTGATATACAAACAGATTTGATCCTCAATCTTTATACATATCTCCATCATGATACAGTAAATTTGTAATTTTTATACATCTGCAGTTCTTACCATAATATGAGCTTCTTTATGGTAGAATTTATCATCATAATAGCTAATACTTGTGCCAGCTACTGTTCTTAGTATTACTTATATTCAATCATTTTATATTCATAATTTAATAAAGTAGATATTATCATTTTACAAATGAAGATATTGAGGCACAGAGAGTTTAAGAAATTTGCCCAAAGTCACTTAGCTGGTAAGTGCTGATTTAATATATATCAATGTGCCAAATACAATGTCTATCACATAGTAGGAACTTATAAATATTTAAGATGTCAGTGAATATGTCCAGAGTTAAAAAGTTTATCAAATATATGCACCAAAATGTATTTATTAAAACATAATAATTTAATAATTTGCTTTAGAAATTCTTAACAAAGCACTAGACAAGACACAATTTTTAAAAAGTTCTTAAAACTATGGTCTTCAAAACAGTTAAACTAGAAACTTTCTCATATAATATACATGAAAATGTTATTGCTAATAAAACTTTTTATCTACTTGGTCATGCATAATGTAATTATATTCGCTCTTACTCTAGTGAAATTACACTTTTGCTCCTGAAAAATTGAGAATTCTTGCTGTCTAAAGCCTAGGAAGAATTTTATGGCACCATTGATTTTGTTAAGTCCAGACCAATATTTCTTAAGAAGCATAACCAAAAGGCTGCAGGAAATACCATTAATCTTTTCTCATTTTTGTTATTATTCCCTAAGTGACTGAAATATTGTAATTCTGAATTATTTAATCTAATTGTTTTAGTCTTTGTTTCAGAAGTTCACACACTGGGAATTTCATGGAGAAAAATAAAATAGAAGTAATGTTTTTGGTGCATTTAGAAATCTGTCTTTCTTAATAACAAAATAATCACCTAAGTTAGAAAAGATGCTTATAAGTCTTAAAGTAGCTTGCAGATTTGATATCTACCTTATGTTTTTAAATAATTTCAATTTTATAGATATACAAAATGTTAAAAACAATGAAACTATTCCCAACTTTTAAGTAGATTTAAAGTGACAAATTCTTAATTTTAAACATTTTCATTATATGATATGGCACTTATTCCATGGTAACTTTAAAAAGACCCCTGTAAAACGTGGACATTGTTTATATGGTTTCTAAAAAATTTTTAGGCAGTTCTAGAAATAATTTTCTTATAGTTTCTGGAAGCATCAAGTTCTGGTCTCACATTCATCTATATCACTAATGTAATCCAAGTAGGTAAACGTAAAATGAAATAATTTAGTGTCTAAATGTAAAATAATTACTTAAATATAAAACTACATGTATAGTATGACCTAAATCTTGAACACACACACAAAACCTAATGAATGTATCATTCTATATTTGCATCTACATCTGGATGAAAGGGCAGAGAAGAGACAAGGTCATGCTGCCAATACAGGGGAGGTCTGAAGAAGAGCACCTTTTCCTGACACAGTAGGTGAATAATTCTGATCAGGTTGCACCAGAGGCTGCCCAGTGTAACATTACTATCAAAACAATCAGCCTGGTAATTGGGTATTGATTATCAAGGCCAGAGTCCTTCATGGCCTTGCATGCTTAAAATGGACATGAAATGTGACACATGAAACGACTGGAGGTCTTGCAATGTTGTGACAACTGCTAGTAACATACCGAAAATTCTTCTTGAAACTTTAGGTTGTTGTTTGTGCAAAGCTCTTCAACATGTTGCAGGAAGGATTTCTTGCTTATTGGCCTCCAAGTAAAGAAGGGTATAGAATAGGGTCATGTTAGATTATATTTGTTCACGTTAGCATTGGCACTGGCTTCACTGTTAACAAGTAAAAGAACAATGGACATCCCCAAAACCACAAACAACACAGCTTTTTAAAGTCACTCTGTTATATTTATAAAATTAACTTTTCCTCTTTAAGCTCACTTTCTTTGTATTCATGGTACAAAATTCCTTCAATTTTTTAGTGACATTCAATAAAGGATTTAGCATTTTAATGAAGAACGTTTTTCAAGTAAATGTAAGAGCATAAAGTTATCATTGAATCCTAAAGCACATAATACCTCTTTGTCAGACAGAAAACATTTTATACATTACAAGGTTTTAGAAGATATAAAATATTGCAATGACCTCATTCTCATAATGACATGGTTTTCAAACCCCAAGGAGTTTAAATATCCCCGTGTTACTTCCCAAGCTAAAATACAGACATGCAGGCTTCACCCCAGAGAGAGAGAAAGCATTTCTCCAGTTACCATGCAATTAGTCATGCTTTTATGATTTATATCCAGCTTGGAGGTTTTTCCAACAAACATACAAAAAGTGAATCACACAGTAAGGTTCTACTGAGTCAGTGCATCCAACTTTGATATTCAAAAAGAAGAAAAAAATATTTAACAAACTTACTTGATGGATTTTCTATAACTAAGTAACCTGCAATAGAGATTGTGTTAAATGCACTGTGAGTCAGAGTGGACAGCTAATTCTGAAAGAAGTGTAGATTAAAGTCAGAAAATTATAATAAATCAATAATATAAAATGTGCTATGCTTTTAACTAATATGTGATCATTATTTTAAATTTTATTTCTTTTTTGAAATTATATCATTTGGACTCAAACATGTCAAATAATTTACCTTCTTTCTCAAGCTAAAAAGTTGTTATTGTTATTATAAATGTCATTATAAATGCCTGAAAATGTTAGGCATTTAGGATACTACATTAAAAATAGATCATTTTTTAAAATATTGCATGGTATTTAGTGGTCTAAAAGAGTTAATGTGGATTTTAAAAATATTTCCTTTATATATAGAAAGTGCTGAACCCGACAGAATGAATCCATAAAACATGACATCACATTGGCTAAGTATTGTTTCATGAGTGAGTTTGGATAAATACACAGCAACAACAAATTATAATTATTTCCATTATTTTAGACCTATCTTTTGTGACAGATCATTGGCCAAATTATTTAAACTCTGTAAAAAGAGAAATAATTTTAACGGCTAAGTAGGCTATACACACACAAACTTAGAGAGGGGTGTATCATTAATAACACTTATGTCATGCACAACAAATTAGCACTGCAAAAAACACAAAAGGCACAAAATATAATGAAATGAACTAAGGAACATATGAATATTTCAAAGTTTTAAATTTAGAATAATATTAGGGATTTTACTATATTCTTTAACTGAAAAATATTTGTAAGAAGGTATTTTTTTTTTTGAAGTAAAGGATGAATAAAAGAAAAAAATTGGTTTGAAAAACATAGCATCATAAATATGAAAATGGTCAAAAAGAAGTGTGTTCAATGAAGAAAACATGAGTAAAAAGGAAGTATATTTCATGACAATACAGGAATTGTTGAAAAATATGGGGGTGCTGGAGCAGGTATTACAAAGTGGAATGTTAGAATTCTCAGTTAATGATGGGTGCCCCCAAACAGAAAGAGATATTGTATCTTCCAGCTTCTCAGAGTAAACATAAAGTGGTAGACTATTCCATTACCAAACAGGGCATCTAAGTGACAGAGTAGCAGTAACTAAGCAAAGAGTCTTGGTGGATAAGCTTAAGAGTGCCCCACAATACCCTAGAGTGATTTAAAGAAAGCAAGAAAGAATTCCTGACTCTACATGGATATGGAGCTGGCTGAAAGGGCTACCAAATGAGAAGAATCTTTGATTTGGGGAAGGGAAAGTGGAATGTCTGAATATTGGAGGCCCTGGAAATGTCTCTGACACAGTAACAGATGCAGTGGGGACTGAAGCAACAATCAATCTTTGTTGAAAATAATTACCCCTCAGCAAAGACCAGCAAGAAAGAAAGATAAACTACAGGCTACATCCACACATACTACCTAGCTTCCTTAAGATAACTTATCCAATGCTTCTATGCTACCTTGTTCTTCAGAAATAGGAAAGAATAGAGGGTTGTGTTGGGCAAATTCTGATCAACTGAACTTAAGATATATATGACCGAGATGCTTTGATTACCAAGGTCTATTTCCCTGCTACCACATGGACATAGAAACTCTTGAGCTTTGTGGAGATAACTTTCACAATAACAGCAAATATTATTCCATTGTGATTGGTAAAATTTAAGCACACTGTATCTGATTTAGTGACAGGCTAGTGGTCCACCTATATAAGGATAGTGAGACTGCCATCCTATCGCAGAGAGATTCATTTTTCCTAGAGGATTATTTGAGCTGGTACTGCAAAAGCATTTTTACTGGGATAACTGGAATTTAAAGTAGATGTTAGTTTCTGGGAAAACATCAATAAACCATTTGAAGAATCGGTATACATTTGTGAAATCCCTAAGAGACATTAAATGTGAATAATCACATTAAAGAACAAGTGAGCAAGAAATAGCTAAAGCAAAATATTATTCATATTATTGCTCTTCTTTCTTTAATCATGTCTATTCTTCATTTCAGAAGTTATGATTAATTGAATAAATATACATTTTTTGTTTTAAGTCCATGTCTTTTCAGTGAAAAACTCTACCAAAAGTTGCTGTTTCACTATTCTTAATTCATTTTGCATTTAAAATCTCTCCCTAAAGATTCTTTTTTTTTTGTCAGAAATACATCATTGTAAATTTAGTAAGTGCTATGAAACTCAGATTTTTAAAAGTTCGTACAGATGCCATTGGTGCCTAACTAATATCACCTGGGCACTCAACATTCCCATGCAAGGAGATAGTTTCCCACTACAAGGACCTGCCATTCTCCCCTGAGTGTTTCCTGCATACAGGCTAGAAGCATCGGAGAGTAAATGTCCCAAGAAACATCCATCAACCAATGACTAACCAGAGTTGGGGGATAAATACCCAGCTCCCTCACCCCTCAAGGGGGATAATAATGATGTGCGTTTCATGATGTCCACCTAAAGATATTTTAAACCATAATGGGCTATATTGGATTTGGGTGGATATTTGTGAATTCTTGCCTTTTATAAAATATGATGCCTTTATTGGTTTCAAATACCTGCTCGAACAATTACCAGTTATGTTATCATGTGCAATACTTAATTTTTCTGTGCCTCAGTTTCCTAGTTTGGGAAACATATGTAAATTAAGTTCATATATTTAAAGGTCTTTGGCTTCAGTAAGCAATACATAATTACTGGTTACTATCATTAGTATGATAACTATTATTCTTAGTTTATTTTGTATATCTCATGCTGCTCCTATCCATGCTGCTGTATAATTGATACTGATATAAGGAAGGGATTTTTTCCATTATTTCCAAAAGAATATTCTCTTAATTGTACTCAAAGATGGATAGACTAGATTGTGCTAAAATATAGTTGTCACAAATATCTAGATTTGAAATCCAAGTCTGGATTTCTAGCTCTCAATTCAAGATCCCAAACAAATCTCTAATACAATGACCATAATAATTAAGTTTTCATGTAATCATGTAAAACATTTCTAACCATGCTCACATTTCTGACATTATTCCTTGTAACTCCTCTTCATGCATCCTTTTTGCACTCCAGATATTCTCTATATATCCCTCCCTCTCAATTTTATGCCATTCCAGGCATTCTTCCTACAATGGAAATTTTACTTATTCTTTAATACATGATTCAAATGTTAAATACCCTATCGATCTTACTCTGTTTTACTAAGAAGAAAATAATTTCATTTCCCTGTAAAATCGAATTTCCAAGGACAAATCATCTTCTATGTTGTATTATGGCTATTTAAGTCCCTGCATTAAGGATACAAGCATTTGGGTTCATATATACTTCAGGGCTGGGGCAGGATTACAACTTGGCTTACTAGATGTCCCCCATAACATTATTCATAGTAAACATTAAATAAATCATATCAAATATAAAATTGTGGATGAATTCAGATTAAGATACACAGAAAGCAAAACATGAATATTCTGGTTTTATTGTGAGAGAATATCTGAATTGAATACATTTCCCACTAAATTATTAAGAAACTAAGACTTCTCAAGAGGTCCTAACTCAAAGTTTTAAATATGTATAATCAATAGATTTATCAACAAAAAGCATATGAGTCTAAGCAAAAGCCATATTAGATAACCTAACATTATAAATTAACAGGTGCACTTTGTTAGGAAGTTAGATAAATGAACAATAAAATTGCTCTTGCCTACTCAAGTGATAAATAAATAGGCACAGACTTTAAGAGAAAGAGAGGTGGAATCTGTTTTGGCTTTATTTTCTTTTGTATCATTCTTTTTTATCTAAATCCAATTACTTTTTAGAATCTGTTCTTCGCATTTATGTTTATGTAAGATAAGAAATAAAGTTTCTAGTAGTCCAGTTTTTATGTAATTTTCTAGTCTGTACTTACGTCACAATCATTTGTGAGTTGAAATCTTCAAATACCTATCAGGAATGCTCAAATTGAGAAGACACTTTGAGATCAACTACCTGACTATTTTAAGTAAAAGTTAGATATTTCCTTCCTCATTGTTGTCTATAGTATACTTATCATTGCTTTGGTTCTTAGCTTCATGTTGTACAGGTGTATTTATCGCTCAGGTATTGGCTACATTCTAAATTGTATTTTTCTGTGAGGTTTTAAACTTTAATGTTTATATAAAAATATTAACTTGAATAATTTATAGAGAGAATTAGAAAAGAAAATGGGACATACTATAAGGAAAATGCAGTAACTTATCACTGATGAGGGATAATTAAATTCCTAATAGGTAAAACTGTTTGCTTAAATAAGCACTAAAAACTCACAGAAATTGGTGTGCATGAAAATCAACAATGCTATTTCAGGAGTGCTAGTTTTGAATGAAGTGATCCAAGGAGATACTCAAACATACTCAAATAGAAAACTTTATATTAACATTTTAAAAACTTTAAAAATCTGTTAAATGGAAAGTATTTTTAGACTGGTAGGATATTCTCATTCACTTATGATAGTGAGTCTGACTGAATATAGTCAGACTATATTCAGTTCATTACTGGATAAATCAATTTGGGAACAGTCCAGATTTCAATAAGATAACTGACTAATTTCCAATAGAAAGGGCTAAACACTTTTTATTACATGAATCTTAACTGTCTTAAATTCTATATCTTTTGGTTGAAAAGGGTCTTATTTCACGTCTGGACTCATTTCTTTAAAGCCTATCAAAAACTTAAATTCCACTCAGATTACTCTTGATGGATCTAGAAGGGAAGCATTTATTTATGTTGGCAGTGGTGATTGAAGACCATATTGTCACAGAGACTCAGCTTTCCCTCAAGGTCAATTAGTTGAAATCTATAGGGAATTAAAATATAGTCCTAATAGAGAGCCACAGATGATAGCCTATAGTTGAGCAGCTTCAACCAGCATTATCAGTGGTATGGGACAAAGTGAGAAACTTTTTTTCTACTTAACCAGTGATGTTAAGTTAAAAATAAAAGAATCTCAAATTTGTCAATTGATGTGAAAATATGCATTTGTATCACATAGCATGTACTTGCTACTTAGATTAAATTTGTGAAGAATCTATTTGTCCAGTAAAATATTAATATTTCCAAGTGTTGTATGATACTGAGTGTGAGTTTTCAGTTTGTATATTTCATCAAGTCACTAATAACACATAAATTACATCTACTTCTACAGTATTCTATTGCTTATCCAAAGCATCTACTTTAATGCTTTTAGAGGTGCCTCAATTTTTGTTATTTCCTATTATTCTTCTTTATTCTGGGTTTGAAAATAATGCTCTTTCACGTCCTTCTTCATTCTTTTACCAAATCATTGATGTTTCTGTGGTGCTCAATATAAATTTAAAATATCCTAACCCATGGCTGGTCCTATATAGTTGACTCTAAAACTTTATAAGAGAAACATACCATAAGCGAGTAATAGAATACTTTTTATGTATTTATTTATGTATGTATTTATTTATTTTTTGAGATGGAGTTTCACTCTTGTTGCCCAGGCTGGAGTGCAATGGTGTAACCTTGGCTCACTGCAACCTCTGCCTCCCGGGTTCAAGCGATTCTCCTGCCTCAGCCTCCGGAGTAGCTGAGATTACAGGCACCTGCCACTATGCCCGGCTAATTTTTGTATTTTTAGTAGAGACAGGTTTTTGCCATGTTGGCCAGGCTGGTCTGGAACTCCTGACCTCAGGGGATCCACCCACCTCGACCTCCCAAAGTGCTGGGATTACAGGCATGAGCCACCACGCCTGGCCATGTAATACTTTTTTTAAATCAGGAAGACAATTAATAGTAAATGATATGTATTACTTTCTCAACATGTCTTCTCGTATGTGTAGGATGAATCAGTTTAAAAGAAGCATTAAATTTGAAGGATATCTCTTTGGAGGCAATGTTTCTTCCTTTCTCATCACACTATTCCCAGTGCCTAAAACAGTACTTAGCACTTGAGAGATACTCAATTATTATTTATTTTTATTTAATCAAGATGAAATGGTCTTTTAGATGAGAAGCGAATGCGATATTCTTGCTGATGTCAAAGAGCTCAGATGTATGATCCCCAGTGTGGCAGAAGTTGAATTTTCCTTATTACTAAGCCTTTCCACACCAGCACATTTGAAAAAAAAGTTCTTGCCAAAAGTCTTCTTTTGTCATCCATGTATTCTAGATGAAAACCATGGGCATTGTTTAGCTACATCAGGGGCAACAGGGTAGAATTTGTAGATAGAGAGGAGAAAGAGACTGATCAAAGCTGCGTGAAGAGACGAATCGGGCTCTGAGTAAGGACTCAATGAATAGGAGACACCAGAAGACATTACACCAGCTAAAAAGAAGGCCTTACTGTCTGTTAGCCAGGATGGCAGGCAGGCAATAACATTTCTCTGTTAGGTGTTAGAAGCAACCTCAGAAAACTAGATTTGGAACAAGACAGATCTACTTTAAATGGTATAATGTATGTAGAGGTGTTCTATAAAGGTTCTGACTAACACAAGTTAGTTTAGCTCTCAGATTAAGTTTAGCTCTGTCAGGGTAAGGGCTCTGACTGAGCAGGGTACTATTCACTGATTCTAGGAAAGAAAATTTGGTGTTAGAGAGAGGAAAGCAAGAAAAAAAGAATGAAAGAAGCAAGGAAAGAAAGAAAGAAAAGAAAAGAAAGAAAGAAGGAAAGAAAGAAAGAAGGAAAGAAAGAAAGAGAAAGAAAGAGAGAAAGAAAAGAAAAAGAAAGAAAAGAAAGAAAGAAAGAGAAGAGAAAAGAAAGAAGAGAAAGAAAATAGGGAAGGAGTGAGTGAGAGAGAGAGAGCGAGAGTGAGAGAGAGAGAGAGAGCAAGAGAGAGCGAGAAAGAGAGAAGAAGAAAAGGAATAGGAAAAGGATTCTATTTTATGATGATGAAGAAAGACATTTAGCAGAGTTGCTCAACCAAACTACCTCTGAGTCTGGAATGGCCCAGAGGTTAACTTTGAGTGCTGGTTGAAAATTGATATTTTATGTGTAATGTGATCAATTAAATCTTTAGTTTAACAGCGTCTTACTTTGACAAATGTTTGAATCCCATCAAGCAAGTCCTCTGAAGGAAATGTATTTTCATGAAAGTATTTTAATTCTGTCAATGGGAACTTGGTAACTAGTTAATCTGAAGTTAAAACAAGGTTACTTATGATTCCCAAATGCTAAATGTGATTAGAGTAGAAACAGACCAGGCTTCCTGATTTTAATAATGCAGAGTACTATTCATGGTTAAACAGACTATCAGGAGCTTTGGCCCCATTCAGCCTTATAGCTCATGAAGACAAGACTCTTCTTTAGTAAGGCGTGTGATTTTGAAATCAAATGCCTTTTTATTCTCTGCCTCCATTCATATTCCTCCATTCATATTCCTTCATTCTTTGCATGAAGAAATTTATTATGTTTAGGGCACTCAATCAGTTATTGAGGTCCCTGCTAGTGCTGATATTCTTTTATGCTACTCAGAATGTAACAAACAATGTTTGTGCTAGTATACAAATGGCATTTCTGAGCATCAGGGGAGTGCCTGGAAGCATGCACAGTTGGCTACCCATTGGTCAGTGCAGAAATAACGTTTCCATGAAATATGCCATTCTGTGTATGCACCAGAGAGTCAGGGAACAAGAAATGTCATTGTATTGGTCCTGACAGGTTAACCACCTAGAGTTGCAGAAATGAGCTTGTATGAAATGTAAATATAGTTTCCATCCATCAGATGTGGAACTCAGTTCTTGTGTCATGCTAATAACAGAATGAGAAGCCTGTATAGGAGTCTAGGTGCAAACTTAATTTGCTATCAAACCTAACACAACATGGGAACACTGCAAATTCTCAGGACATGCACATTATGAGTCAATGTGCATTTTGATAAGATTAACTTGACCATTATCAATAGCATGCAATATTATAAAGGACATGTTGTAAGTAGAAAGTATAGCTTTTTGGGGGAGCTTTGGAAAAAACAGTGCATTAAGCAAAAAGATGTTCAATATTATGTATTTTAAAATATAGAGCACACCACATGACAAGATTAAAATAATCACAGCAGAGTTCTGCATTACCACAGTAACTTACTGGATGACAAAAATCTCCTTGCGTCTAAAGAAAAATGAAGAGTATCTGGAAGTAAAGATTCATTATTTATTTAGTATACAAACACACTGAATTATTTTTGATTTGTTATTACAAGAACATGAGCATTAAGTATCTCCAACTTCATTCTAAGTATAGAACATTTCTTGTATTCTGAATTCACAAATTTTTGCCATTGTTTGCAAAGATAGTTTAAGTTTAGAATAGAAGTAAAATATAGGACCACAATTTGTCAAAGAATGATGACACTTAAAATGCAAACTATTAGGATTTCATATATCAGTCAAAAATTATGAGTCATTATTGAACCCAAAATAAAAATTGCACTACTAAAAGTTTTCCAGTTTCTGCAAGTTTGAGTCAACACTAAAATGCCATCACTTCTTTGCTTCATATCATGAGACAACAAAGAAATCCAAAGAGGCACCTCTTTCTTTACACTCATTCTCATCATAGAAAATGCTGCTGAGGAAGAATTCCATGGGTTTTTGTCTATTTAAGAAAGTTTACATTAATATTCTGTAGTATGCTTCTAAGTTACACACATACACACACACACACACACGTGTATCTTGATACCTCAGAGACAGACCTGGGCTAGCTTGTAGCTCTCCTGCTTATTAACTGTATGACCTTAGACATTTACATAAAGCAGTCCTATCATCATTTTTTAAATCCATCTGTAAAATGGGGATAGGAGTACCTACCACTAAGGGTTGAAAGAGTTAAGTGAAATCCCTACATGCAGAGTTTAACACAGGAGTTGCTGATAAACAGTAGCTATTATTTTGTTAGCAAATTCTATATATGAAAGTAGACTGGGGTAGTATTCAATTTTACAAATATAAATCATGATAATAACAATACCAAAGGTATTCTGGTTTACAGTTTACAAAGTATGCATGTAGAATTTTTTTTAAGCAGTAATCTTTCTGAAGACATAACCGTATATTTAACAAACATTCAACATGTACACTTCTAAAGTTATTGAAGAAAGAAAATTATTGAAGAAGATTTCTTTTAAAATAGAAATATTTCCAACTCATTAGAGTGTTTGCTTTATTTTGTTGGGAATTTTAATTCTATTCGTGATTATTGGATTGGGCTTTGAGGCTTAAAATAATGTGCCATTACATTCACTCAACTAAAATAGGCAGGGTAATTAGTATGAAGTGGTGCGTAAAATTTTTGAAAAAAAAATTGAGGAATAAAGAAACTGAGTTTTTGTCAAGTAAGAATATCAGTGACATTGATTAATATTGTTTTACTATTCTTTTCTGATTTAGTCTGCATAAGAAACAAAACTTCCATGACTTAAATGTGGAAAGAAGATAGTAAAAATTAAACTTATTTAGCAAATAGCCTTTTTAGCTGATGAAAATTCTGTTGAGTTATTTAATTATAAGTGATGTGGCTCTCATGGGAAGGTAATCATTTTACAGTTAAACTAGTTAAAGGCAATCCACAAAGTGAGTCAGTCTCAGTGATACAGGTCTGTGTCTTACCTGTGCATGTCTGTGTCTGCTGATCTTGCCAATAAGAGCTCTAAGAAACCTAACTTCAATGAACTAAGTGGTGGTATTTTGCAGGAGCCATCACAAAATGTTGTTCTGTGTGTTTATTAAATAACAAAACACAAGGATCATTTCCTAATTTGGTAAGTGTGAAACAGATGAGCCCAAAATGTTAAATATTCTTCCTAAGAATTATAGTTTGTGTTACCTAAACTTAAACATAAAATGTGAATAATTTTTGTGCATAATATAATTATTCCAGTTGAGAATTTAAAATATTATTTTGTTACATCCTTGAATTTTTTTCATGGAATTAAAGAGCACTACATCTTTATTTGACTTCTGCTCTCGCTTGGGAAGAAATAGTATAGAGTGAGAGAAGGCATTTTTAAAAGTTTTGCGAAACAAAGTGGAACATAATTAAATAATGAGAATTTACAAGTAACAAAAATTACAGAATTGGCTTTAAAATGTAAATATACAGGCAGAGAGTATAAAACAGTTAATAATTTCTAAAATATGAAACCATAAATCCTTGGAAGGACTTAGCACAAGCACCATGTTTGTTTTTTGTTTTATTTTTGCCTAGTCAATAACTTCCTAAAATTATTATTTTAATTATTGATTACAGATTCTTCTTTTATCATTTATCTTTTGGACATGGGAAAACATACAGGACTGAGAAAAATTATGAGCTCAATTTTGCATGAAAAATTTAGCTGGCTGGAATAAAAAGGACATGCCTAAGAATCAAGTAAAGAGAGCATATGTTAGCTGGGTAGTTTTTGTTTTGTTTTGTTTTGTTTTGTTTTGTTTTGTTTTGTTTTGTTTATGACGGACTTTCACTCTTGTTGCCCGGGCTGGAGTGCAATGGTGCGATCTTGGCTCACTGCCACTTCCAACCTCCTGGGTTCAAGTGATTCTCCTGCCTCAGCCTCATGAGTAGCTGGGATTACAGGCATGTGCCACCACGCCAGGCTAATTTTTGTATTTTTAGTACAGATGGGGTTTTGCCATGTTGGGCCGGCTGGTCTCAAAATCCTGACCTCAGGTGATCCACCCACCTAGGCCTCCCAAAGTGCTGAGATTATAGGCATGAGCCGCCACGCCCAGCCTATTAGCTGGGTAGATTTAAGAGAAATTATAGAAGTTCCTTCCTGCAGATAACAAAGACATGTGGTAGAAGTCTGCCAACAATTTAGGGAGCTAAATCAAACTTCTTGGTTCTGACTCCTAGAATCTACCATCAGTCTCTGATTGACTTTGAATGGATTTAGATCTTCAAACACCTCAAAACAGGTGAAGAGCTTTAGAGCTTCACCAAATGACAGAACCCAGGTGTATGTACATGCAGCTAATTATATTTGTTATTTTTTCCAGTCTTATTGTCCATTGTCTTAGTGACTTTATGAACATAAAAATATTGCATAAATAGTAAAGCTGGACACAGATCTCTGTACTGAAGAATTAATGCCCAAATCACTTAATTGTTACTTTAATGCATTTCTGTAATAAGTTCAGCAAAGCATGTTATTATGTGCCATTAGAATTACAAACAACTGTGAATACTAGAATCACAACAAACAAGTGAAAAAGTGAAAAGCATGGAAACTAATATTTCCAATTTTGCTATTATTATGGGTAATATATACTAATTCTCTGTGTGTAACAAAATAAAAATTATCTGAAATATTATTTCACTTTTAAACCCTTTTACAAATAATGCAATATGTCAATAAATAAACACAGAAGTGGAAAAATAAATAATGAAGAATGAAGGTCAAATAAAGTAGACCCTGAATTACAAATAACCAATAGTAAACAATCTATACATTCATTGCCCACCTTTTCCATGATCTGAAACTTTTCTGTAGCTGCCATGACAGTCATTGCAAAAAAAACAAAAATAAAAACAAAACAAAACAAAACAAAACAAAAAAACCTACTTTTTTTTCCCTTTTTTTGGGATGGAGTCTCGCTCTGTCACCCAGACTGGAGTGCAGTGGTGCAATCTCAGCTCACTGCAACCTGCAGTTCCTGGTTCAAGCGATTCTTCTGCTTCAGCCTCCTGAATAGCTGGGACTACAGGCACGTGCCACCATGCTGGGCTAATTTTATATTTTTAATAGAGATGGGGTTTCACCATGCTAGCCAGGCTGGTTTCAATCTCCTGACCTCAGGTTATCCACCCTCCTCGGCCTCCCAAAGTGCTGGGATTACAGGCATGAGCTACCAAACCTGGCCTTTTCTAATTTTTTATGATGGCTGTATTTAGTGTTCAGAAGTAGAGAAAGGGGCAAGCTGTGAAAATACATAGTGCTTAGGGGATTGAATCTCACCACAGTCTGCCTAGAATGTAACCTTGTTGATAAATAATACTTTCTCCAATATTGAGTGTTTAAAAACATGACATCATAAACAGAAACAGTGCTTTTTCATTTCATTATATTTCCTGAAGATATACTTATTAAGGATTTTTTCAGGGGCTACTAAGTACTCTTTTCACAAAATGCAAATGCCTACCAGTGTTGGGTAGGGGAGCGGTCTTAAAAGTTTACATTTTAGTATGAACAGATTCAACTGTATTGTTCAAATAGCTAAAATTAATTGCACTGAGAGATTTGAATTTTTTCCCTCATACATTTTCAGGTGTAGAATAAAGGGATGGGCCACACAGGCCTGAGGAGGGGCAAAAGGAACTAAGGATGGAGTGCAGGAAAGAGGCTAGGAGGATACCACTAAAATTCATTTGGCCCATACGAGGAAAGGAGGAAAAACTTTCTTTGATGATGCAGAATGATTCCTTAAGGACTGAGACACAATCTAGTAGTAGCAGTGCTTGTGTTCCTATGATATGGTTTCACTTAGGTGAGTTACCCTGGGAATCTGTTATTGATTCTTTTTACATATTTGATATTTTATACATAATATTTCTTATATAGAAAACTATGTCTTGGATAACTTGCAATCATCTGACACTTAAATCTTTGGAGTACTATCCATTTTTGGATAGGACAAACGTAAAGAGCAACATCTGAATGTTTAAAAAGTCAGCTGTCATATCCAAGAAAACACATTTCCTTGCAATTTAGTGATAACACTGAATAACCTTCATTTTGTAGCATTTGGAAGGACTTTGCTTATCAGATGACACTTTCCTCTATAGCACGTATTAGATATTTTTAGAAATGCTGGCAATGTACTTGCAAAGTCCATCTATTAGATAAAGACCAACTTTAATAAGTGACAACTACAAATGAATAATTCTTTTAGAGTCCAAGACCTTTGATGCCATATTTTCAAAATTAATAATTTTTTAAATTTTAACAGAGCTGAGCAAGTACTTGGTAACAATTACTTTGTGCTTATAAGCATTACATATTATTGAATCTTATAAAAATGCAAACTTGCTAAAATAGCCTGATGGTAGTTTTCATTAAGAATTTGACGAATTATCTTAATAGACAAGTTTTCATAATGTGCTAACATTTTGAATAATTTACAATGCTTTTAAAAGGATTTATAATTTTTTTTCTTTAAAATTGTGTACTTTATTATTTCCAATAGGTACCAGTGAAACATATTTAGTACAGGTTTTTACTTTTCCTTCTGAAGGTAATTTTTTACTTTATATTTAATTTTTAAATACAAAGACATTTAAAAATGATATCATATACAACTTAGACTTTTATGTACTTTTATACTGAAACAGTTATCAAAAAGCTTTTATAAAAATGGATATAAATAATATCAAGTCGTTATAAATTTAATTAATTTAAACCTGTGATTGAAAATGTGGACACTTCCAGAAAAGTTTCATGTAAAAATCTATCATATGAAATGAATTATTAAACATAATGTCAAAGGTTTAATGTGGAAAAATATTTGTCTCAGGAAAATAATCCTGATTCAACATTATAGTCCGAAGTTCATATTTAACTCAAAATATAAGGAAGATTAAGTGATTCTCCGAACACCAGTGAGAAGTGTGTAGAAGACGGAGGTCACTCTTTGAAAGAAGATCTCTGTGACCTGTGTAAATTAGAGCCCCACAAACACTTCCAACAAGCATAGGTCAGAATAGGGTCATGGCTCCAGGCCCTCTGGACCACAGTTCGCCCACAGGAGTGTGCTCACCGCGTTAATCTCTCGTCCTTCAGTTCCAGGTCTGCCACTGTGATGAGCTGATCCAGCTTGAATTTAGTGTCAGTAATTTCTGCATCCCGAGGAGAGTATGTGCCACCTTCTTTTTGCTTCTGTCGAATCCTAAAATAAGTGGAGTAAAGTCCAACAAGGGAGTTTCATAGAAAGTATATAAAATTAGGTTTAGTTTTCTTTTTAAGTAAAGACATTTAGTCAAATAATTTCTTTGTTAAAATCACCTCTCTGAACATGTTACAAATTTATAGCTACTCGACTTCTTTTTCTTGTTTTAATTCCATAGAACCTATTCTACTTTCTTTTTTTTTTTCTAATAAGTTATTGGGATGGAGTTCCAAATGATTAGTTGATGAAGCCCTGAGTCATTGGTACATTTAAATATAGAGCCAAGAAGACTTATGCTGTGATCTTGTTTCTCTTCTCTCTAGCTACCTCATTGATTTGTCACATAAAGGAACTATGCCAAAGTGAAAATAGCTCAATGCTATCAATACTAGTGCTAACAGATAATGCCCCATTGTTTTCACATATATGAAATATTTTTACATGCATGAAAATACTTAAAAATTATTTTCAAATCATCTTATTGAATTTTTATAAAAGTATTGTGAGTAGATATTATCTTTATAATCAGAAAGTTTACGTTCAAAAATAAAAGTCACATGAATCTGAGAATCAAATCAAATTCTTTTCATCTTAAGCCCTTTACATGCTTATTTCTCCATGACACAGTATGGTATATTACAAAGTAATGTTTAGCTATTCTACCTTTCACATTTCAAATATTTAGTATTTATTAAGAGTTCGGTATCAAGGATGATATAGAAAGTATAAAACATGTGTTCTACCCTCAAGGACATTACAATTTAGTTGAGAGGCCAGATTTAAATGCAGAAAAAACATAAAAAGAGAAAAAAGATTCAAATTACAACTCATAAGACAGTGCCTGATTAGTTACATAAGTTACAGTTATTATTACTTAGAGGAGGTAAAGAAGAAGAATTTGACTTGGATGTTCCAGGATGAGAAGGAGGAGGAAGCACATTTCAGGTTGACTGAACAAAAGCAGAATGTATAAAAGCCCAAGGAATGTTCAAGTGAGAATAGATCCCTTTAGCTAGTGAGTAGGGAAGTTGTAGGGAATAAGGAGGACCATTTCCTGCTCACATAAGGAGTTCATCTTGTAGAGAAAGGAGAAGTCAGAGAAGAGTTTACAACAGGGAAATTATATAAATGTGGCCAGTCCATACTCCTTAGGGACAAGGCCCATATTTTACACAGTATAGCATTCAAAGTGCCTAGAATGATAACTCTCTTACTGTCTTCTGGCTAAATCTGCCAACAGTATGTGGTATAGAGAAAATATCTTTTTCAAGAGCCTTTCAAATTATCTATTAAAATTATGCTTTAAGAGCGTCTAGATGAACCATAATACATAGCATTTAGAATACAGAACTACACTCTTCAGCTGAAATAAAAATGGTCTGTTGAACTATTTAGGAAATTGGTAGAAAGTTTATTTTACAAATATAACATCACTTTAACTTGGCAATCTGCCTTATTAAGCTAGATTTTGAGGTCAGAAGTAAGATTTCCAATGAGGCCTTGTGAATAATAAGGGAATTAGAATGCTGATGCTGAGAATGGAAAGATACACTTGGAAAATTCAACACAGGCATGTTCAGAAAGTAAGCCTGACAAGAGGGTCTACCATATAAGGAAGCTGCACATTTTACAAGTGTTGTTCTAAGTGTAAAAAAGATCTCTTTCTGTATAAACTTTAATATTTAGACCTGATTGAGACATTTTAAATTAAACCTATCAGAGTTATAAATTACTTTAAAAGATGTAGATGGCCTGAAAGCTTCTGCTTTTGTGTTTTCACCTTGTTGTCTCACATCTCCAAACCTCCTCTTGTTTGCTGTGCTCTTTGATATTGGAGCTGGAACCTACATTTCTCTTTTGCCAGCCAACCGAATGTGAGGTTTTGTCAATAGAGGGCACTAGAGTGACCCTGAGAGGCAGTAGCAAGAGGAAAACACTGCCCTTGTGGACCCAGTCCTGCATTATTGTTATTCATTGCGAGAGCCCAGCAGCTCACTTGGATGAGCTGTTGTTGCCTCTGAAGTGAATGTTCTGCCCATGCCATTCGTGAACGATTCACCTACACCATTCAGCAAGAATGGGATGCTTCTATTACCAATTCCAACCTGCCTACCATCTAATAATGATGGGTAGCTTCTACGGAACAGCTCCAGCCCCTTCCCTCTGTCATATTTCTTTGCTCACTGGTAGGTGATAGGTTGCATGTGCTCGCAGTAGCGATTCCATGTAAGTCTTGGGAGACAACTTCTTTCAGTTCTAGTTGTTTACTGTCCTCTCTCCCTCAAGTTAAAGAGAGTAGATAGGTTGCATGTGCTCGCAGTAGCGATTCCATGTAAGTCGTGGGAGATAACTTCTTTCAGTTCTGGTTGTTACTGTCCTCTCTCCCTCAAGTTAAAGAGAGTAGCTGCTTTGTTGTGCTTGCTACTTCTGGACTCTAAGATTTCTCTTTTACTCTCTTTATTAGTTAGCCATTTCTGCTAGTTAACAGTTCTTTATATTAAATGTTTTCAAATAGCAGGATTTCTTTCTTTTTATGGCTAGATTTAGTGAATCAACAATGCATACACACTTTAAAGTATCATATTGTACATGATAAATACATTTTTATCTGTCTATTAAAAATATTAAAAATAAAAATGTTTCCCATTCAAGTAATTGTTGTGGCTTCTGTCTCCTGATTGGACTATGACTGATATAATGCCCATAAAGCATCCTGGAATATAAGCACAAATAAATCTTACCTTGCAAATGCAAAAATAGCTGTTCCAAGGAGAATTATTGAAAGGATACACAAAGTGACAGAAAGAATGATCTCTACGGTTCTTTCTGAAAGTCCTTCCCCTGGAGAAGAGGGATAACATGATCATTACATATTATTATGGAATCCTATCTTGGATCCCAAACTACCAAAAAGCATTATCTTGGCATAAGAAAATATTCTTTGCTGAAGAATACTAGTAAAACGTAGCAAATTGTTTGTTCCTCTTCTCCTAGATTTTTTAACTTTGGGGCTCTGTCCTGGGTCCTCTTGTTTTTTCTATCTAAACTCACTCCCAATGTGAGCCCATCTAGTCTCCCAGTTTTAATTTCATTTATGTGATGATGACTGCTTAGTTTTTATCTACCAGACTTCAGACTTACATATCTAACTGTCTACCAGACGTCTTTATTTTGAAGTATACTTAAAATGTTAAAATCGATATGTCCAAAATTGAACATGTACACTTCCCTCCTTTCCCCTGTATCCTCCCACCTCTCAGTTGATGGACACTCCATTACCGTAGTTGCTAAGGCCAAAACCCTGGAGTCATCTTTGACTCTCTTTCATGGAATACATTCAAAACATGTGAGGAAATCCCATAGGCTCTATCTTCAACATATTTGTACCTTTCACCAAAGAAACCATGTAACCTTGGAAAGATGGTAATTGCAAAGTGGGAGTAAGGAATGAAACCAATTCAAGACATATAATGGTGCTAGAGATCTAGGAAGCTAACAAAAGGCTACTGGTATAAAAGGAACAAAGGATCCTCCTGAAGGGGCTCCTACTGGCCAAAGAGGGAAGAACTTAAGCCTTATATTGAATAAAAATGGAAACTGATTGGAAATAAAAAATAATAATATTTAATAAAAGAAATAAAAATAACAAAAATACTGATTTTAAAAAAACTTTTATCTTAGATTCGGAGGCCACATGTGAATGTTTGTTATATAGATAAACTCGTGTCACAGGGGTTTGTTGCACAGATTATTTCATCACCCAGTTATCAATCCTAGTACTCAATAGTTAAAAAAAATACTAATTTGTAAACTCTGGCTATAACTAGACCATCTCCTTGGCCTAAATATTCTTGATTAATTTGTAATTGAAATGTATATTTTTCTGCCTTTCTTATCTGAACTGTATTTTATGACTTTTTAAAAATAGCCCTCGTTAAGGAGATAAAGCTCATTATTAGAAGAGAATTTTGTTGAATAACTGATAAAGGAGAGATAAAATTAAAAATAATCAGTATTTCTAATGAAATAGTTGATTCAGGTAACAAACATAAATGTATTCTAAAATGATTAGGAGGAAAGTTAATGGGGAATTGGACATTTATAGCATGACAAAATATCACTGTATAGATTATTTGCTGGTTGTAAGTGGTCAAAACCAACTTTTCAATGGAGTATCATGCTGTTGCTGCCACCAAGCCTACTGATCAATTTTAGCATCATGTTTAACAATCAGATATTCTACACTTCCTGATGGAAGGTATTTTGATCTAGTCAGCAAGACCTATAATGTACTTCTGACAGTAATATTGACTGTGAATACTCAAACCTTTAGTTCTTATTTCTAATTTACAAGAAAGTGGCAGAAAGAAAAAAAATTAAAGGACATCAAGAGAAAACAACCAGACAGATCCAGAATATGGGACTTCCTACGTGACAACTTACCTGATTTCTTCAGTGAGTCTATGACATAGGGGGAAAAGAAAGGAGAAAAGAAGGCTCTTTAAAAAAAATAGAAGAAACAGAACAATCAAAGATAATGTGCAAATTCTTATTTGGATCCTGATTCAAATAAATTAACTATAAATAAAAAAATCAAAGGGTGATTTGAAAACGTATATACAAGTAGCTTAAATAATACTGATAACTTACTAAGTTTAACCACAGCAATATAATAAAAATGTACTTATTAGAGAAACATACTAAAGTATTTAGGAGTGGAATATGCGTTCTGTGACTTACTTTACTTCAGAAATAAGAGAACAAATGCCTAAATAAAACAAATGTGGCAAAATGTTAATTATTATTAAATCTAGTTAGTAGGTATTTGGGGGTTCGTGACACTATTTTTTCTACTTTTATGTATGTTCCATTCACTTTGCTCCACCTTTGCTGCTAATAACCTGATCTAGGCCACCATCCTGTCTTGCAGAACTAAAAACTTAGCAAGTCTCCCTGTATCGACCTTTGTCCTTATTCCGCCTATTTTCAATATACAAGCAAGGACAATCCTTTTAAAATATTATTTCTCTGCTTAAAATCCTCCTCATCTCTCACCGAGAAAAGCCCATATCCTTTCAGTGGCCTGTGTGATCTGGTCCCTCATTAACTGTCTGGTCCCCTGTTACCCCTCTGATTTCCCTTCCAGTCCCCACCTTGCTTGCTCACTCCTAGGGGGCCAGATTAGCCTCCTTAATGATGAATAACACAAAGCCATTCTTGACACAGGGCTTTTGCAGTAGCTTCTTCCTCTGCCTGCAAAGGTGTGTATCCCTTGTATATCTTTCTGGGTAGCCACTTCATTTCCTTTAAAGGTTTGCTGAAATACATTCTCGATGACCATCTGTTATAGTGAATGCTATACATGCTGAATACATGTGCTTCCCCCAAATTAATATGTTGAAGCCCGAATCCCCAGTGTGGCTGCATTTGGAGTAAGAAAGTAATTAAAGTTAAATGAGGTCATAGGGTGGGGCCCTGATCTGATAGGATTAGTAACTTATAAGAAGAGACACAGTTTGCTCTCCATCTCTCTCTCTCTCTCTCTCTGTGTGTGTGTGTGTGTGTGACTCACTCCTTTCTCCTCCTCCTCCCCCTACCATATTCTCTCTATCTCCATTCATGCACTAAGGAAGGGCCATGTGAGGACACTGTAAGAAGGCAACCATCTGTAAGCCAGAAAGAGAGCCCTCACCTGATACCAAATGGGCAGGAACCTTGATCCTAGATTTCTAGCCTTCGGAACTGTGAGGAAATAAACTTCAATTGTTTAACACACCCCATGTATGACATCTTGTGATGGCAGATTGAGCAGACTAACACAGCACCCTATTTAAAATTGAAGGACACAACTCCCTGCACTTTCTGCCTCCCCCTGCACTCCTCCTTCCCTCTGTTCTACTTTTTTTCCTCCATAACTTTATCTTCTTTTAACATATAAATAACTTATTTATTTTTCTTACTGTTTATTCTCTGTCCTTCCCTCCAGAATGTAAGCCCCTTTGAGTACAGGAGTTTTTGTTTTATACAAAACTATTCCACGTTCTGAGACATGTACTGTGCACATAGTAAATGTTAAATAAATATTTGCTAAATTTACTAATGAACAAATATTTTGATTTTGAAAAACATTAAAAATGTTCACGTTTGAAGATCAGGCATTGAACCAAATAAGAATATAAAAATTATTAATAATTTCTTTTAAGCACAGCTACTAATTAAAATTGTAATCAATTTTAAGTTACATGATGATTTATAATTTTACTGCACAAAGAATTACAGTCAAGTGACAAAATAGGTTACCTATCTGTAAAATAGGCAAGTATTAATGCTATATCTTTTTGTCCTGTATTGGTACTTATGAAATGTTACCAATATGAAAAGAGTTCTTGTGGCTATCCTGCGTGGTGGATTTGAATAAATAGTTATCAGCACTTCATTGTCTGCTAGAATCTCCAGCTAAATTTTAAAAATGAGAAAGCAGCATGTATCTATAAAGTATTTTAGATACACTTTTTTATACATTAAAATACGAATGGTTTGATTTATGAATTTTCACATGGTGACTCTAATTGGATATGCTTGGGAAAGGAGGCATGAAAATGAATAAAGAATCCTCTTTATTAGGTAATAATGAATCACTGGGTCTTAGAACTCAGTGGGAAAAAAATGTTCTCATAGACCACACGAAAAATTTTTTTAGATTAGATTACCATTTCAAAGCACTGGCCAAATGAGGAAATGACATATAATATATTAATAAACAATATGTAATCCTTTGGGCACATGAATTACAAAAGTGTCACTGAGAGAGGACAAAATGTTCCCTGATTATCAAGTACACTTTCTGATTCACTGCTATGCATGGACCCACAGAGCATTAACAGTACAGAATGATGTCACTTCTCCGAATCCTTTAATAGAAAATGGAATTCTTTTACTTAAAAATATAAACATGATTCTTTTTGTAATAGGCGCAAGTCATTTCTGACTAGACTTAAAATCCTGTGACAAATCACATTAAACTGTTCTGTTTACATAATAAATTGTACTACTATAATTTGGCAAATCATAATTCTAAAGCACTAATTTTTCATAAGTATTATCTTCTGACTGAAGTTATCATTATTTAAATTCAGCATATGTATCCAACTTTTTAAGTCCGTTTTTAAGCCTATTCTCTAAGGAGAAGCTTGAATTCAATGAGATGTAAAGCTCATAGTACAATGCCTGGCTCAATACAAAGGTGCACATAAAATGGAAAATCTTTTCCTCCTTCTCCTTTTCCTTCTCCTCCTCCTCCTCCTCCTTCTTTATTATTATTATTATTATTAGAAAAAATGAGTTCTTATAACAGGACTGAAGTATAAGGAGTTCATCTTCTCTTTTGACCCAGTGCTAGTCACATAGGATATTCAAACACAAGGCAAATAATTTACTAAAAGTTACTCAATTCCATAATTCAAGAAATAGAGTTAGATAGGAGGAATAAATGATAAGTGCTTGAGGTGATGGATTTGTTAATTAACTGGATTCAATAATTGCACATGGTATACATATATCATGCCATCACTCTGTTCCTCATAAATATATATTTGCACATGGTATACATATATCATGGCATCACTCTGTTCCCCATAAATATATACATGTGTAATCTGTCAATATTCAATAAAATTTTAAACATATAGATTAAAACACCCTATAGGAATGAACTCATTTTCATCCATACAGACAGGAAAAAATTTAAAAGTAGCTAATAAAGTGTTTGCTAGGGTGTGAGAAAAGTCACATTATTCAGTGTTAAAAAAAATAAAAGTAAAACATATCTTTGCACACAAAAACAACACATGCTTACCTGTGAACACTAACCTCAAGAGCCAAGACAAAGTGTGAGAAAAGAGAGCAGCTAGAAATAATTAAAAATATCAAGAAGAGAAAATGGTAAGCAAAGATAGGATGTGGGAGCAGAAACATCACCCATGGTAAAGAACTGGGGGCTACTTGGGGACTTAGTGATTTGCAGATAGTGTGTGCAATGGTTGCAAGTACAGCACTGACTGGGGTCATGCTGCCTGGGTCTGAAAGCAGGTTCTGCTACCACCTTTGGGATGGTTAAAAACCTTAGTGAAGTTACTAAAAACCACAATGCTTCAAATTTCTTACCTAGAAATTGGCGATATGTAAATAGGAGTTCTTGTTACAGAGTTACAGTGAAGATGCATGAGTTTATATGGAAAACCCCGTAAAGACTTGGTACATAAACAATGACAGGTATTTTTATTAACAAACATTTCATATTTATTCATCCATTTTATTCATCTGGCTTAATCTCCTCGTTAGCTTCTGAAGTGGGTATTAGTATTCTCATTTTAGAAATAAGATTTCAGAACTTGAAAATAATTGGTTAAGTAATTAACCCACAATCTCATGAATTCAATATATAAACTAAGCCTGCCTGAAATATGTCTGTCTTGACTGCATAGTCTGTGAGGTTCACTACCACATTACCACTGTCTCGTTAACAAAATACAACCTTCCTCTGTTCCTCTGGTGACTTTAGGGAAGTAATCCCTTGGATGCAAAAGACACATAGCAACTCCCTATTTCTGAATCTAAGTGAGCACATTGGAACTTTTCATTGTTAGCATAGTAATTAAATGAGAAGTGTTATGACAAAAGAAAACAATCACAGAGTGCCTTTGCCATGGGGTTTAAGATTTCATCATGTTCAGCTTTAATGAGAGCCCTGTAAGGTACAGAAATGGGTGTCTGGTTTTCAAATCACAGGATTCCTCTATAATTAAACCTTGTAATCAAAACATTGCCTACAAGCACTTTCTATACAGTGAAGTGCCTCGGGAAGATTTCTTCAAAAACTTTAAAAGTGGTTTTTGTGAATTTTGATAATAAAAATGCCAATACTCAATCTTGAGTAAAAACAAAATCAAATAAGTTTCAAGTGTTTATTTAGTATTAAAATAATGCATATGTTATCTTCCCTGTTTATCCCTACAGACCGGAAAGGTTTCCCTAAATGCAAACTGCTCTTCCACAGTCTCGTACTTATCCATCCAGTGAAGCTCTGCCTGGCCCCCTCTCACTTGTACTTTCATTAGCCCCTTTCACTAAACTTAAGCATTTTTAAGGTTATCAGTCTATGGTGATTCTTTTGCCCCTAATTTTAAACTCCAAATAATGATGTCTCTGAGAGGCGTAATTACCACTACAATGGTCTGTGGAAACAGAGCCTTGCAAAAGCTCTTAAATCCTAAAGTTTCAACAGACAGGCAACTCGGCTTAGTGCTCACTGCCTGTGGTGTGCAAAATACCAGTGAATGAATGCTTATCCCCTGGTGGGTGGATGACCTTGATGGGACCTAGACTTCTCTCTCTGTAGTCTGGGATTACATGCACACATATGTCTTCAGCAGGCTTATTAGGAATGTTTGAGTTCCTAACCTGCCGCAAATGATTCATATATCCCAACACATGACATATTTGAGAGAAAAAAGGACTCAATTACCCTTTCTCATCTTCTGATGACACTAGGGGTATTATATGAATGCACTTTATTATTTGCCTGCCTCTGTTCTCACAACCATGAAACCATTCTTACCACTGACCACTGGAGAACTGATAAACTTTGTTTTCTCTTTGAGTTCTTCTAGAGTTTCTTCCCTTGCAAAGTTCTTTTACTAAAAACTCTTTTGAATCTGTGGTGAGCTTGTCCAACTCGCAGCTCATGGGCTGCATTTGGCCCAGGACAACTTTAGATGTGGGCCAACAGAAATTCTAAAACTTTCTTTAAACATTAAGACATGGTTGTACAATTTTGTTTTTTTTTTTTTGGTTCATCAGCTATTGTTAGTGTTGACATATTTTATATGTAGCCCAAGACAATTCTTCTTCTTTCAACGTGGCCCAGAAAAGCCAAAAGATTGGATACTCCTGATCTACAGCCTTCTATTAATGTCAAATGGACCAGGACCACTTCTAGGGGATGTTATTTGTTGCTTGACCTATCAAAGTGACTCTAATCTCCATAGAACCACGGCACTCAATGGTCTGGTAGAAAGCAAATATGACAACAGTAATTGATGGTGTTAAATCCATTAACCAGAGAAATGGCTGGGCTACTTTGCTAGTCATTGAGGAATTCTGCTCCAGTGGTTGCATTCTCATTTCACCACAACTAACAATTACAAACCAAGGAAGTTCCTCTGTTTCCACTTGTCACTGTCTTACTCGCTATAAATGACTATCCAAATAGCAGAACTCCATGTGGTCAATCCAGAATAACCATTGTAGGGTAAAGGCCAATTAACAAAGCTGCTGTATCTCAGGAGAGAGTCCCTGGAAGATCACTCTAAGGAGCAACCTAAAAGACTGTCATTATGCCACTGGTCTACAAATAATATACTGAACTCCAAGTAATTTGATAATAGATACATAGGACCCTTCCTTGTCACTATCCCCCAGCAGCCCAATGCCTTTCTATGTATTGTGTCCAGTCTACGTTTCATCAGTCCCTCCTTCCCTAGTCTTCGTAGGATCCTGTGCTCTGTCCTTTATTACACATCTTTTACTCACTGTGGACTCCTTCTGTTACCACAGCACACCAAGATTCATACCTAGATGATTGGGGTGGCAGTGGTTATAATTCCAAAGAAGGAATCAGAAACCTGACTGTGTATTTCTGCTACATTCCAGGATTAACGGTTGTATTCCACCACCTTGACTGTGAGTGGAAAGAAGAAAGAGAAGACTATTACTGAGGAGCTCCTTGAGATTACCTGTAGTGCTGGATGAGGCCATCATTGGGCAGAGAGAAGCCATTTAGCAGAATCTAAGGAATCATGCTCCTGTGCCCTGTGGTTCCTGATCCTTGGGGCTTCCCCCTTTTACGGCTTTTCTTTCTCATTTCTATTACCCTGAATGTCTAAACTTTGCCTCTCAGATAACTGACTGGACATGTTGCCTTCCCATGAAAAATCTGTATGAAACCAGTAAGCTGATGAAAGAGAACGTCATACAACACAGCAAGGCTAGCTCCTTTCAGCACTGCTCCTATAAAATATTATCTCCTAATACACATGAGTTATCTGTCTTGTCTAGGTCTTTTACCTTCCACTGGCAAATGCACCAGGATCACTACTTAGCTAGAGTAATGACTTCTGAATGCTGTAACCTATAGGAAATTATGTTGATGACAAGAAGACATTTATTTTACTGTGGTGGCATCAGAGTGTGATAGACTCACCTATCAAATGAAGAAACACTTGATACAATTTCAAAACCACAAGACTAATCAGCTAGCTTTAAAATGATGAAATTATTTGGTAAAAAAGCATTTTAGCCAAAGAACTTTATTTTTTATTTCTCTACAGACATCTACGTAGCAAACTACATGCCCCTTTTTTATTTCTTCAAGATGCAAAATTTCCTTGATTGTATGTAGAGGCTGTGGAGGCTGGCTTTTTGTACAATTAGTATTTCCATAACCTGATGAGAATTTCTGGCGAAAAATGTTGGGACAATCTGTCTTTCTCCTGTCATAACTCTCACTGAAGTCTATCAGCAGTTCAAGATACACTGAGCAACAGCTCTCCAGGTCCTGAGCAGCACACAAAGTCCCACATTCTCAAGTGGTGCCCCAGAAATACCCTGTTCACACAGTTCTTTAAGGTATTACAGACAAATAAATTGGAGCTTTAGAGGGCCTGGTGCAAATGATGTAGAATGTTGTGATCCTCTCAGTTAAATGCTAGAGAAATAATTTCTCCTAAATAAAAATACTTCTGAAATATGTTATTATAATCTACCCCAAAAAGCTATTAAACTTAAAAAATTTACTAACTATAAAATATTAATATCTTTATATATGTTGTTTAATGCAAAACTTCAACAACTCCTCAAGGATAATACTCTTATCAATATTTTCCCAACAAAGGAAACTCAGATATATAGAAATTAAATTATTTTCTCAAGTGACAGAGCCAAGATTTGAACGCAGGTCTAAATCCCGTGTTTGTAATGTAGTGTTATGAAATCCTGTTCTGTAATGTTGGAATCCTGGCCTAGCCACTTAAATACTGAAAGAATCTGAGCGTTGTTTTCCTCATCTGTAAAACGGAGTCAACATTAGGGCTTAAGTCAGAGTTTCTCATCCTCAGGAGCACTGACATTATGGGCTGTTCTGTGCATTGTGGAAATTTAGCAGCATTCCTAATCTTTGCCCACTAGATGCCGGTAGCATGCACCACCATCACTACCATTCTGTTATGGCAACCAAGAATGGTTCCAGACATTGCCAAATATCCCCTGGGTTATAAAACCACTCTGAGAAGCACTGACCTAACTTAAAAGATAGTTGAGATGAGTTCTCCAGTTAATATGTGCAAAGAGCTAGAAGGGTGTCAGGCACAGAATATTTAATGTTAGATAGGACTATGGCAATGGTGATAATGAGACGACGATTTTATATATATATATATATATCTGACTAAACCGTATTCTTGTGTTATGTAAGCTTGATTTAGATGGGTATAAGTGAAAGAAACTCATGAAAGAGTTGTTTAAAATAAATATTTTAAAAAGGACTTGTAAGAGTATAGTTTTTAGGGTTATTTAAGGAAATTTTCCACAAGCATATATAGGTAAAAATGCTTTATATTTAAGATTGTATATTAAAAGAACCAAATAAATATTTATTTGGTATAATGTTAGTTATCTCAGCATAGAACCAATACCCTGACAAAACCAATGTCCAGATAAGAATGTATGGAACATCCACCTTTTAAAGGAAGATTACAAATACTTTTAGATTTTCTTCATCCAGTCTGTCATTAATGAGCATTTAGGTTGATTCCATGTCTTTGCTATTGTGAACACTGCTGCAGTGAACAGTGTGCAGGTGTCTTGGTACATATGCACCGTGGAGTATTATGCAGCCATAAAAAGAACAAGATCATATCTTTTGTGGGAACATGGATTGAGCTAGAGGCTATAATCCTTACAAACTAATGCAGGAACACAAAGCCAGATACCATACATTATCACTTATAAGTGGGAGCTAAATGATAAGAACTTAAGAACACAAAGAAGGAAATAACAGACGCTGGCGTCTACTTGAGGCTGGAGGGTGAGAGGAGGGAGAAAAGCGAAAAGATAACCATTGGGTGCTGGGCTTAATACCTGGGTGATGTAAAAATATGTACAGAAAACCCCCATGACACATATTTATGTAACAAACCTTCACAGGTACTCCTAAACCTAAAATAAAAAATTTTAAAAACCCACAAATATTATTAGAGAGGCTAATTAAGATTTAAATGAGTTTGCATTTAAGAACATCTAGACATGGATTAATCATTTACTAATAAATGTTCCAACTTTGATAAATATGTTGAGATTATAAATTAAACTTCAAAATATGTCTTACCTAAAGTCTTAACAGGGTCAGAATAATCAGAGTCAGTAAATTGTCCCATAACATTTGTAGCTCTAAATTTAAATCTATAAAATAAAAAAAGAAAAATCAACACTTTGCATATCATGTGATTTTTCCTAGGAATAACTCAAGAAATAATTACAAAAACTATATATTTTATTCAAAATAAAATGAATTTACAAGATGAAAATTTTGAATGGAATCATCATCAGGAGAAATACATGCTATATTCATATGAGACAAATAATTATCTCGTACTTTGACCCAATGAATTTGTTGAGGCAGGGGCTAAAAATTAGGTAAACTTGTGAACAGTTAGCAGCTTAAACAACTGAAGCAGATCACCTCCTTCATGGATTTCTTTAGATGGAATGATCTGATATCTGTGAAGGATGTTCCACTAACATAATTTATAAATAAAAGGCATAATAACTGTTATACCTCAATCACTTTAGCAAACGCTAGTGAATCAGATTAGAATGATGATATAGAACTTGTCTTGTTCACATGTAAACACATCAGGAACAATGTTTGTTATTTCTGTGTGTGCACAGTTGCATCTGTATACTTTTATGCTTCCATAGCATTTGAAATAAAGGATACAGGAGAAGATCAAGCTTAAAAATTACAAAAAGATGCTCAAATCCTCAGAGACAATTGAAATTTACTTAATTTAAAAATAAAGGCATAAGGGCATTTAAAAACATAAAACCAATACATTGCAATACATGATTTAACTTCTACCATTATAAAATTCTTATGATTTTATTTGTTATATGAAGAATCTGTTTCGGGAACAAATATGCAAAATAAATAAACTATAAATATGAATAAACATGATACTTGGTGGTATATCATTTTTAAAATTATCATATATGTAATAGATATTCAGGCAATAACCTAGAATTTGAACCAAAGTAATTGTATTTAATCCAGATGATAAAGCATTATTTTTATTTGCCTAATTTCTCTAATTTTTCCAATGTTAACTTGGCTTAGGACATTTGTAATGAATTTGATAATGTTTTAACTAACAGGCACAAATGAAAGCACCTGCATTTTTAAAACTACTAGTAAAAATTATATTTTGAAAATCACATAAGGTTAAGATGATTCTTTTAAAAATTGTAGTCTTATGATACAAAAATAATACAATCAATTCAAAAGAAAAATAATCAATTTGGCAAATAATTTAATACAGACAAAATATCAAATTGATTTTAAAATGTTAGGTTTTTAGGGGCTATAAATAGCTAAATATTAAAGGCAGTATTAAATATTTCTATCACTCATTCAGATGTTTGATGAGATAAAAAGTAGAGAGTTATTGTTATGAGTGACATAAAGGGAAGCCACTGTTAAATCAAAGGATAGGATAGTGTTTCAAAAATCCTGTACATCAGCATGCATGGCAAAATAATAAGTGAAAAACACATTAGTCACACTGTCCTCTACAGAAAGAATCAAATTCTCCTATATACCTATGTTCTCCAGTAGTACATTTTTCACAATGTCCTTATATAACTTATCAAATCATAATTACTCTTAGGGTTGCCTGTTTCCCCTATAATACTGTATGTTTATGGAATGTAAGAATAATTTTTGGTTTATCTTTCTATTCCTAGTGCTGGAAAAAATCAGGTCACTATACATGGTGGGCATCCAGTGCTTATTGGAAAGATGGAAGGACAGGTGGATGGATGAAAGTTACTAACTAGCTTGCTAACAGAATGCATGGTAGATACAACCTATACTTACAAGTATTGCTTTTTTGGTTTCAGTGGTCCATTGCAAATTTTGTCTTCATTGCCGGGAATCATGCAGGCATTATCAGCCCCTATGATGTAGATTTCTTCATTGCCACTAAACTTTGTCTTTCCTTCTGTACATGGAGGGTTAGGAAAGCCTTCATTTGTGAAATATGGCCTTGCTTTATTAAAATATGCATCATACCACTTTGTTACATTTCCATCATGCTGAGCTATTTTCAGAAATAAAGAGAATAATAATTACAAATAACATGTGAATATATTTTTACATTTATAAATAGTGTTTTTATAATTTCATAAGGGGAATCTGGATGCAACATCAGTCACCAGAGATGATTCAAGTGATCCACCTTGATAGGCAGGTAACCCTGTTCTTCTCTGTTACATGGGAATCTACAGGAATTGTTATAAAGGATGATTTATCAGGTAGAGAAAGAACATCCCTCAATCAAGAGTAACTAACTTGTTCACACCTCCAAAGAAGCTATGAAGATTCCATCTTACCAAAGTCAAAACATGTTTGTCTACTAGTATATGGAACTAATAAATCACATATTTTAACTGTGCCTTTCCTTGCTAGGTAAATAAGAATAAATAAATCATTGGTATAAATAAATGACATTTATAAAAGTTTTATACATAAAATAAATAAATGACTTATTTGTTTACTTACAAAGAAATGATTGGTATCGCTAATAACAATATTGACAATCTATTAATCTCAAGAGGTGTGTGATAACTGGCAGTCAATCTTAATTTGAACTACATTCTTTTTAGCACTCAGCAATTTACACTCCACGATTTAAAAAGATGAACTGACATTTGATGATACCTCCTGTTTCTGTCACAAGCACTTGTACATTTTTTATTGGTCCATGATCATCACTGTAATAACATATTGGCATTCTGATTGTAATTGTTGTTGAAGTCACAAGCAGTTTTCCTGTGGCATCATAAATAGGGGTTGGTTTGGATTTTGGTCGTGCTGGAGCTATAAACAAAGAAGAAATGTCACTACAATTGATGTTTTTGCTTCATCAGTAAAAGAAAAACCCTTTCCCTTTCATGCAGATAATTTACCGATAAAGTGATGACAAACATAAATAACAAATTATACAGAGTTGTGCTTGGAGAGAGCAGACATTTAGCAATTATTATCTCCTGAAAGCATAATTATGTATTTGAGACTTTCCTGAGATAATAGAGCCCAGGTGTGATTTTCAGGCACCTGACTCCTCTTTGCATATTAAAAATTCAATTTATATATGCTCTCACTCATATATATTTTTTATAAATGCATAAACATATTTACTAATTACTATAATTTTAGTGTAGTTTCTTTTGCTTCTTTTAGCTGGTTCACTAATTTCTGTTCTAGTCATACCAGCACCCCTCCCACAGTTAATCCATGCTAAACATCTAGCTGATAGTTTCCCATATTTTCTTCCATGTTCACATAATCATATCAAAATAGATAAATAGTCATGCACAATACACTCTTCTCACTGTTTGCTTTTTTTAATGGGGCTCTAGTATGTATTATAATTACCCCTCATACTGCTTTTTTGCTTAAATATAACTTGGTTAAGTGTTTCCAAGTGACCAGGTACAGCGCTAACTCATTCTTCTTAACGACTATTATTACATATCATGGTGTCGCTGCATCATATTTATTCAACCATTCATCTGGTGATAGGAATTCACTTTTCCTCCAGTTTTTACACATGTGCTACAATAATTAGCCTTGTTTTACATTGAGCTTTATTTACTTATCCTTTTGTTTCTATGAAATAGATTTCTACGAGAAGAATTTCTACAACAAAAGATACATGTACTTTTAATCTTAACAGATTACCAGAATAACTTCTAGAAGAGCCATGATAATTCATAATTTATCATCAATGCATACAAATATCTCCAAACTATATGTAAAGAAGCTCTGCTTGTTTCATTTGGTCTTACAGTTCACTCTGTGTGTGTGTGTGTGTGTGTGTGTGTGTAGTGCTTGAGCATCAGTAAGTTACTTAACCAAATTTCAATTTCCATATTTTTTAAGACTCTCTTTTTTTTTTTTTTTTTTTTTTTTTTTTTTTTTTTTTTTTTTTTTTTTTTTTTTTTTGAGACGGAGTCTTGCTCTGTCACCCAGGCTGGAGTGCAGTGGCTGGATCTCAGCTCACTGCAAGCTCCGCCTCCCGGGTTTACGCCATTCTCCTGCCTCAGCCTCCCGAGTAGCTGGGACTACAGGCGCCCGCCACCGCGCCCGGCTAGTTTTTTGTATTTTTAGTAGAGACGGGGTTTCACCGTGTTAGCCAGGATGGTCTCGATCTCCTGACCTCGTGATCCGCCCGCCTCAGCCTCCCAAAGTGCTGGGATTACAGGCTTGAGCCACCGCGCCCGGCCAAGACTCTCTTTTTTAAAGCTTCTCAATAATCCCACAGGATTAGCAATATTGTTTTCATTTTGTATATAGGGAAAAGAGCTTATGTCACATAGTTATCAAAGACAAATACCAACATTTGAATCAATTTTTTTGACTCAGTTCTATAGTTCACTCTTTTTTGAGCATCAGATTCAAATGCAAATTTCTTACTCAATTGATACTCAAATGTATCAGTTTGAGTACTAAGACAAATAAAGGTTAAAATGAGACTGGATGTGTAAGAGGTTTCTTGGGGGAATTATCTGTGAAGAATTAAGGGACAGAGGGAAGGAGTAAGGGCCACAGATCGCAGGTATGACACCCGTAAAAGGGAAGATGAAAGGCAGGATTCAGTAGGAAGAGGCTCAGGTTTCAGGTAGCTCTGAGACTCTCAGCCAGGTCACTGGGGAGTACCCAGGCAAAGATTTCCAGTTAGAGGAATCCAGCATTGGACATTACCATATGACTTCATATTACCTATCAAATGCAAATTTCATGAGACTACTACCAATGGAATATTCCACATTGTTAATAAAATAATGTGTATTAGTAGAGAAAAAATAATTTCTCTAGGACCCCATCACTAAGACTATGTTCATATATCTTCTCCAGACTAGAAGTCATAAGTCTCCCTGCCTTAGGTAAGGAGTAAAAGTCAAGATTAACCAACCTGGCACGGGGATGGGAAAAGCATCTGAAATGGGAAGTTTTACTAAACCATAAAAGTGATGCATGTATTGCTATCTGCACACCTACATGTCTGCCACTGAACAACAAAGAGAAATTAAGAAGGTACGACTCATGCTATTCTTTGTGAAGTCATTTTGTGAAATAATTGATGTTTTTAAAGACCTTATGCATTTGTACATCTTCCAAAGTACATAATTTATCAATTTAAATCAAACACTTATAAAGAGTATCACAATTATATAAATAATCCATTGATAAAACGATAAAATTTATCAGTTTCATCTAACACGGAATATTTTTTATTCTTAATAGTACAAGTTTCCAGGCAGGGGTCTTAAGGGTTTCTTCAGATTCTCTTTTAATCTTCACAATGAACTTTGAGATAGGAACTAGTATTATCTCCATTTTGCAGGCCTGTAGAGGTTAAGAAACTTTCTCAAATTCAAACAGATATCAAGTGGCTAATCCATGATTCAATCCAGCAGTTTGATCCTAGACCCAGCCTAATGCTGTCACTTTTAATCATGGTGCTCTGCTGTATTTGCCAAAGACTGAAAAAAGTTACTTTTTGCTTTAGAAAGAGACATATCAGGTAGAATTCTACTAAAAGTTCATCCACTTCAGTTTTTGAAACCTCCCTGAAGGTTTTATTACACATTTTTAGAGAGATGGCACAATTATTACCTGCTGGTTTTCACTCTCAGGAAGAAAGGGCACCGTGATCATTTGAATGGCTCTAAATTTCGCTTAATCATCTTTTTTGGGTTTCATATTTTTTGGTTTTTTTGAAAGGGGGACCCAATTTTTAGTTATATTTTCTATGAAAGATACTTGCCAGAATCATGAACTGATAGACTTGCTTTACAGTCAGAATCATAAACCAACTACATGGTAGTTCAAAAAACACTATTTGATTAACTGAAAGAATCTCACTTCCAAAATAAAAATCAGTGAAACAATGTAATAATCTAATTAGACCTAGTCAAGGTCTAATGTTAGGCAATTTAAACACACTTTCTTTTCAATAACATTTAAAGAAACATAAAATAACAGACTATAAAATTTGTCTTTAAAAATTTAAACTTAGAAATATAAAATATATTAAAGAAATAAAATAAAGACATTCCCTTTAACATGGCAATTCACATCATTATTGAAACATTTTTAACTATAGCTTTAATAACCACATATTACTACTTAATATATGCTTAATATATGCATATTTATCACTTAAAGACTTGTCTACATCCTTATTTCAAGTATGGAATTTAAATTATAATCACTGATTAATAGCACTTCATAGGAAGGTAGCTCATGTATGTACCTTTGATATCCATGGTTATTCTCATCGGAACCTTTGGACCTGCACCAGCACTATTGACTGCGTAAATCTGAAACAAAGAAACATTTGTTACTATTTTCATGTTATGCTTATGTATGTATTTATATATATATATAACTGATTACAGTTACATGTAATTTTAAATGATTCTTTAAAAAACAACTACATACAGTCTATTAATTATATTTTCTTGCACTTGAATATAATATGTGTAGGAAGAACATTAACAATGGAGTATGTCTTAAAATTGATGTTCTAGTACTAAACGCTGAGAACAAAGGCTGAGTGATCTAAACAGCCCTATCACTGAGACCTGGACCGACTATGGTTTTAATGTGAACATAGGAAGAACAGAGCACTACAGCCACTAGATCTACGCTCTCCTGTCATCTACTCTAACATCTGTTCCTTCTCTCTGTAGCTAGGTAACTCTGGCCTCCTTTAAATCCATATTCAAGATCCTCTTTTTTTCCCTCTCTGAGATGAAATCCTATTCCTTCAGCCTCCCAGTTTTCCTGTATTAAATCATTCCCCTGAAAGATGGCCTTTATGCCCTTCTTCACCCCTGCCCCAAAGTATCTGACGCTATAACCTGCATAATGCAGCATATGCACATAAAACATTTCTGTTTGTATACACAGAGGGTGATTTACACAAACGAAATCCTTTCAATTAACTTTGTGCTAAGGAAGCTGTAGACACAGAATCTTATTTTCTTCACTTTATCTTGCTGTATTAAACAAAGACTATGTTCTTGGCTTATTTCATTGTACCTGATAAACCCAATTCAGTATATAAAATGTTTATGGGAATTACTTAATTTGTTTTATACATTAGTGGCCCACCCTTCCATACTCTAGATACTTTAAAAATGTTTTTATTGAATTAATATTATAATATACATGATATGGTAGATATGATAAATAAACCAAGACCATAAAATGTGGCTTAAAAATGCCTAGAGAAAATAATTGAGTTTGTAAACTCAAAAAAAATATTAAAAATAAAAAACATATGTTATAGTATGGTCCGTTATTTTTATTTCTTTATGGTAGAAACTAACATTTAAGTGAAATAATAAGTGAAAAGTTTGGGCAATGCCTCTGAAATTGCAGTGTGCA
Organism: Macaca thibetana thibetana; assembly: GCF_024542745.1. Lineage (NCBI taxonomy): Eukaryota > Metazoa > Chordata > Mammalia > Primates > Cercopithecidae > Macaca > Macaca thibetana. Next base: position 76,751,307 of record NC_065588.1, on the reverse strand, counting down.
AAGAAGTCATTTGCAAACCTTGTTAAATGCAAATATGCAGATTTTGTTTCAGTAGGTCAGTACAGGTGCTAAAGTTATACATCCTAACAAACTTCAAGGTGTTAAGGATACTGCAGATTGCACTCTGCAAACAGGATTTTTAGGGATTTTTTAAAATTATTAATTAGTTGCACATTTTTGGTTCCTATTTTCTCTCTTACGATAGCCAAAATATACATACCTTTCACTACCTACCATAACTAGAAATATTTAATCCTCACAAATATTCTATAAAATAAATTATTATTCCAATTACCAAGTTTTCACATAAGGAATCTGGGGCTCAGATTTGATAAAGCTGCCCAGGCACAGAAGCCAGTATTTGAACCCAGGTTACTTAATTCTCTTAGTCATCATCTTCCCTCTAATCAATCTTTCACAATGGTAAACCATGTAATGTGACATGCAAAAAGAATCCCAACAAGATTTTATAAAGATATAAATTCAAAGTGACTGAGAGAAGTAGTAAATATATTCATTTTATACATACATACATATGCAAATTATTATCAATGACCTGCTAATTACATTGATATTAATAAAAAGTTGGTAGGCAGATTACTAAACTACTTGAAGATTTAGAGTAAATTCTGTTTCTTAGAAGATGATTTTTCTGAACCATATAATTTTATTTGAAAATTTCAAGATGATCTAAAAGTAGGCAAAGAATAAAACAAATTGTATGTGTATATGTCTCTGTGTATGTATATGAATACATTTATGTCTAAATTTAGGTAATTTAGAATTAAGATATAAAATGCTATTAGCTTTTAGTAATACTTGGTTAAAATGCATGATAATTTCAAACATGTAAACAATTATTTCTTTCTTTCACCCTTAAAATTTGCTTTTCCATTTTGAATTTATAATCACACATAGCTTCTTTTTTTGGCAGAGTTACCTCTTTATATATCACTGCTCTTTTACTGTTAATGTGCATTTTCTTTCTCTTTTATTTCCGAGTTTCTACTATTATTGTGCAAACTTCTCGGTTATTTACATATTTTAATTTCATAGTGCTTGTATTATAACAGAAAATAAGTAATTTCAGTTCTCAAAACTTATTTTTGTTGAGATGTCAAACAATCTCACAAAAAGATATGGGAAATGTATATACAAACTGCAATATTTTTAAACGCCAAGTTCATAAACTGACATTGTCATTTGGGAAATTAACTGAAGCTACGGATTCTTACACTGATATTGTATGTATGTCCACCTTTTAGTCCTTCTAACATTGCAATGACGAATGTGTTGGTTTTCTGTATAATACTGAGGTTGTGAATCTGGACAGCAGTAGGATCATCATCTCGGTAAACCAGAGCTTGATATACTTGGATATTTCCATTAGGTTGAGAAGGAGGAAGGAACGTTAATTGAAATTTTGTAACTTCATCTGGTATCTTCTGAAATGTCATGTTGTTAGGTGGGTCCTTTGGGGCTAAAATAAAATATTTAACAATTAATTTTTTTAAAAAATTCTATTCCTTTTTATCTCCACATAAATGTATTTGCTTTGAACTTCTCTTTTTAAAGGGTATTCCACAAATTAAACTATACAAACTACGAAAACTAGCAAAGTGACTGATGCATCATAGAATTATTGACATCTGTAATTCACAGCAACCATAATGGTGATCCAGTTTGTTTGTTTTATATGCACTTATTTTTATGCACAATATGTTTCTATAACATTTTAATCTTTTGTTTGTTTGTTTTTGAGACAGGGTCTCCTTCTGTCACCCTGACTGGAATGCAATGGTGTGACAGTTTAGAGTCAAAAGAAGTAGCAAAAACAGGACATACAGTCCCATTTAACTTTCTCCCAGTTTTCCCCATTGGTAACATCTTATGTAACCGGAGTTTAATATTAAACCAGGAAACTAATATTGACAGTATTGACAATGCTGTGCATACTACAGACATTATCCCAATTTCACCACTTTCCATGCTTTTGTCTATACTTTTATGCAATTTTGTCTTTTGTATAGATTCCTGTAACCACCACCATAAACAAGATACAAAACTATTACATCACCCTAAAGAAACTCTCTCCTAGTATCCTCTTTTATTTGCAGCATATGCTTCCTCACAACACTAATAATTCTTCCTCTGTATAGTTTTGTCATTTTGAAAATGACAATAGCATAACGACCTTGAGGTCCATCAAGGGGTATACTATATGTATTAATAGTACATTCTTGTTTTTATTGCTGAGTAATGTTCCATTTTGTGGACATAGCAGACTTTGTTTAACCATGGAAAAACATTTGGGTTGTTTCCAGTTTTCATTATTACTAATAAAACTGCAATCAACTTTGATGACCGATGTTTGTGTGAGCATAATTTTTCAATTCTCTGTGATCAGTGCCCAAGAGTGTGACTGCTGGGTCACACAGTAATTTCATGTTCAGCTTCATAAGTGGCTGCAAAATTATTTTCCATTGTGGCTATTCCATTTTACATTCCTACTAGCAATGTATGAGAGGTTCGGTCTTTCTGTATCCTTGCTGTACTGGGTATCATGGCCATATTTTAAATTATCTTATCTGTTCCAGTACCTAGACAATAATCTCTTATTGTGGTTTTAACTTGCATTTTCCTAATGTTGTCATGTGCTTTTTTCTTTTCTCTCTCTCTCTCTTTTTTTTTTTTTTTTTTTTTTTTTTTGAGACGGAGTCTCGCTCTGTCGCCCAGGCTGGAGTGCAGTAGCACGATCTCGGCTCTCTGCAAGCTCTGCCTCCTGGTTCACGCCATTCTCCTGCCTCAGCCTCCCGAGTAGCTGGGACTACAGGCGCCTGCCACCTCGCCCGGCTAATTTTTTGTATTTGTAGTAGGGACGGGGTTTCACCGTGTTAGCCAGAATGGTCTCCATCTTCTGACCTCGTGATCCGCCCCCCTTGGCCTCCCAAGTCTGCGAATTTTCTAATTGGATTTTTTTTTAATTGCTGGGTTTTAAGAGTTCTTTCTATAGTATAAATATTTTAGCTTATTTTAGATAAATAACAGCTTAACATATGACAAGCTAAGCATCAATACATTATTAAAATATGCATGAGGATAAAAGTTATTTTATGAATATAGGAGCTACTTCTTGGTGCATAACATAATTAGTGTTCTTTATGTAAGTGACCGATTGAATGACTATATCTATCTATTTTGATCAACTTGAAATAGTTATAGTCTTCTATACTAAGTAAAGAATTTCCATGAAGAAATGTAATATTTGGCTGTCAACAGTTCAGATGTTCAAGCTTTATTATCTTGCAAAAAATGTAAATAAATGAACAGCAAAGAATAAAAGAGAAGCAGATAAATATGCTATTGTGCCAAATATTTCATTTTACATGGAAAAACGCAAAGCTAAAATAAAGGTTAAGCTGGTTCAAGAGAGATATTTTTGCATTTGTTGCTATATGTTTTTATGCTGTATCATAAATGTATTTTCTTATGAGATATTTCTCTAAATTTAGGATGTGATTTTAAGTTAGATAAGCAAAGAAATTCTCTCAATGTTGTAAAAAACTTCCTACCCCTCAAATTTTTGGTTATACATGTAAAATCCTACTCTTAGAGATTTAGTAAAAATGTATTAAATTGTGATATCCTTGAAACAGATAGCACATTAAGGTTTGACAATGTTTTTTTGTATAAATGTGAGTACTTTCATCATATCTTTCCTCACAGGTAGGAGGGATTGAGAAGTAAAAGGCATAATCAGAAAATAGATACCTGTGATACTTGGCAGCCAAAGAGGAACAAATGGAACTTTAGGATGCTGATGATAAAATTTACCTTTTAATTTAGAACCATAACTTTACAGACAAAATGCATAGAGAATATAATGTAATGAAAAAACTAGCTGTAAAAAAAATTTACCTCCTATACTTACCTTACAGATAGCAACAAATAAACTATAGCAACATATCCCTTCATCTGCTCTTTCCAGTGATATATCTGGTGGCAAAGAACATCAGGAGTCTGAAGGAGGATGGGGCAAGCAAGTTCTGGGATGTTGACTTTCCAAATTTATTTGTTATTGGTTACAGTCTTATTATTCATTCAGACCCTGTTCATAAGAACTGGAGGAAATCTGTATAGATTCTGACATTTATCAAAGAGTTATATAATAAGACATATATTACTTGACTAAGTGAAGACAACAGCTGTGATAAATGTGAGCTGGATTCTACTTTTGAATTCCAGATTATTTAATACTCACAAAGTATTACAAATTTAATATTCACTCAAATAATCGGACAGAAGTAATTGAAATAAAATTTCAGTTGCAGTGTTATTGGATATAGACAGTTGGAAATATTATCTCTTAAGGCAAGCTTACTGAATTTCTGAAACAACTAGCAGATTAAATAAGTGCAAAGAAACATAACTGGATACCTTTAATCTGTTTCTGTATTTACAAGGATTGCATATTCTACGTAACTCCTCTTTACCTCAAAAATATAAATAGAAAGCTTCCTTTTTGTCAGTTGCAGAGAGTCACTAATTTTTTGTTTATATGCTTTAAAAACTTCTCATAACACATATATTTTTTGGTGGAGTGTGAGGAACTGTAAGAAAGCCAGCTAAATCTCAGTCAATTTTTAGCAAGGTTGAGAAATTCTCCTTACCTGATTCTAAAGTAGTAACAATCACTTCAGCACTTGACTTCCCTTCTACATATGCAGCACTAATGTTCCCAGTAAATGCAGTGATCACTACAGAATACCTTGTGAATGTTTCTAAATCTTTAATTTCTATGGTTTTATTTTCTTCATTTGACTTGATGAAGGATATATTAAATTCATCATTATCTACCTATAGGAAAATATAAGTAAAAATGAAGGAAGCAGCACTTGAGATCTAAGTCACTAAAACATAATAATACAAAGCTACATGAGCTGTATTTATCTAGCCAAATTTTAATTTATTTATTTTACAATCAGACTGCCCTGGGAAGTCTAAAGTGCTATTATAACAGTTTACTAATTATTAATTATCTTAGTAGTTGAAAGTAAAAGAAAAAAGCCCAACCAGACAACCACGATTAACCAACCCATTAAATAAATAAGCAAAAATCATCTTTGCAGTCAATGAAACTCTACTTTTGACTCCAATATTTTGTAGAAGAAAGCATAGAGGTTTTAGTACCTAATCACACAGGGTTCAAATCCCAGACTGGCCACTTATAGCTCCTGTAGCATTTGAGAAACCACATACACAGTCTAGTCTTTCAATGCCTGTAAAATTGGGCTAATAACATCTATTTACAGTGTTTCATTGAGATTTTAAAAGGACAGGTCTAAAGTAGCTGGCACATAGATTTCAATATTTTTTTCACCATTACCCACAAAAGGAAACACTCTTTGTAACATAATTCAGAAGATAAGACTGACAGATATAAAATATATATGTATCTTATGACTGTAATACATTTTTCAGAAATACACCATCTTTCTGAAGTACACTTTGATATCTTCTGCTCTTTTTAATTTTATTACAGCTTATTTAAAAATGCTGATGATGGCTGCAGTTTGAAAAACCCTGATTTAGCACTATGCATAGCACTGGATAATAATTAATCATGGATGTCATAATTATTAATGTGCATACATGAGTGTCTTTAGGCATATGAAATGTAGCTATATGATTTGTTCAAACATAGTCTGTCCTTTATGGAGGTTCTGGCCTATTCACTCCAGATATTAAGCATAGCTAAACTTGCTAGCACTAAGTAGAAGGGTTTTTCCCAGACAACCATGAGAAAATTCAAAATCCTATCATACATACTACTCTCAGGTACCTTAATTGAAACACTTAAAACCAGGTTTTATACACAGTGAACACTTCTAAGTCCACTTTCAACTTGACCCTCCCTCATGACTTTGAAATATTTTTTATTTGTTTGTTTGGTTGGTTCAATGTATTCTTTTAATGCTCTTTGCTAAGAACATATTTTATTGATAATATGAAACACACTTATTGATTTGCATATGGTATAACTATATTGTAAATGTTGTCCTGGAAACTCATTTATAGAGATGTTTTCTGAGGTAATATAAATAAAATTAACTCAATTTTTTAAAAAAGATGTTGCTATAAAAGAAAAAAGAAACATAGTAAAAGGATGATATAAATAATACCATTGTTGCATACAGTCAAATAGATCATCCCCACCTTAAGACAGAGCAGTGGACAGAAATGCCCCACTTCTCGAAAATGGAAGAAAAACAAATCAGCACAGGAATCCTATTGATCAGGAATATATGCCACTGGCAGAAAATGTGTATTTAACTAGTTGTTAACATTTAAATATCACATAAACATACGCTTTTTGGAATTTCCCTTAAGACTGGGCTTAATTTCATGCTGAAAAAAATATTATTGAGAGGTGTGGAGACGGGAACTGTTGACCTCTGTAAAGGGGCCTGGGTCCCGCTCATTGGAATCCCACTCAGTTGGCTTCACTTTGACTACTGGTTCATGTCACTTGTCTATTATAGCTATTTGAATTCTGATTTTATAGAGGTGAGGTGACCTCCTCAGGATTACTTAGAAGCAGAGGTAGGATTTGAGTCCAGGTCCTTCAAGAGTCCATAGCATTCTACACTTCCACAAGGTCACTGGGTTTGATCTTACAAATTTAACTATTTATAAATTATTATTCTTCCAATGCCTTCCATTAAAACAATAGATAACAAATATCAAGCCATAAAAATATGACATGGCATGCATATATTATATCTTTAAAAATATTTAACAAAATCTGAAAGGAATTCTCAGTCCTCAAATGTGGCAGTAAAAAAGATCATTATTACCTTTCTTTATTAAACCTACTACACCTTTGTTGTTGTTAACTACTACTTGTCCACTTACCCAGGACTGAAATCACGTCTTTTTGACTCATTTTCCTTCAATCAATTCCAAGTTTGTTTGCTCATATTGTACTTGATAATCTATTATTATAAAAGTCTTTCATCATTTTTGAAGTGTGACTTTATATACATTATCAGCAATTAGACTCTGTTTCTCCTCTTCCTGCCCCACTTCCTATTTTTTCTTCTCTTCCTACCCTGCCTCTACCCTTTCCCATCTGGTGTACCCCTATTCATTCATCAAGTCCCAGAATATATTTAACGTGTTGTATGAAGTCTCCTTTATCTTCTATGCCCCCCATAACGGGAACTTTAATTACTTTGTTAGCTTATATTCCCCGCAAAACTTCATACCTCAAACTCTATAATTAGCTGTTTCTATTTCAGTTTGTACCGCTAGGGTGTGAGCTACTTGACAGCAGAGCTTTATGTTTTTCATCCTTGTCTTGATGAACAGAAGCTACTCATAACAATTTGTTCAGTGAAAGAATAAAAGGAACAATGAAAATGACCATAAATGCATTAATTTCCAGCAGAATCATCTAGGATGATATTTACATTTTATAAAGTTTTCTTATAATATATCTTTAAGAATGACAACTTTTGTTTACACTTTTAAAGTTAAGAGTTTTATCTGTGTGGCTAGTATTTTGTAGAAGACAGGCTGCACAATAAGTTCCAAGTGCAACGCTATGTATTCTTCCTTAGTCTGGGAACCAATGATTCTTGAATGTTGATAATTACATATTAATGAAATGAGCTGCAGACATGCTTTATCAGAGTTGTTCACCTCTACATATCCAGCGTCTAGCACAGTTCTGGCACATTGGAAGTGTTTTAAAATGTGTGAGGAAGGAAGGAAGTAAGGGAGAGAGGGAGGGAGGGAGGGAGGAAGGAAGGAAGGAAGGAAGGAAGGAAGGAAGGAAGGAAGGAAGGAAGGAAGGAAGGAAGGAAGGAAGGAAGGAAGGAAAGAAGGAAGGAAATGCCTCTACTTAATTCCAAGAATCCTAAAGAAACTGTGAATTACTAGGTTCTGTCTGAATCTGTTCTTGCTATTGTTGATCTAAAGGAGTTTCGGTAAGGCTATATTTATGTTGGCAAATTTTATTTTCTATTTAATGGCCTTCCCTTTCTCCTGTCAAGCCATTGTCAATCTGATAGTTTTAGCCAAGTCTTCGCTCTGTGAGAAGTTATTCACCGTCTCTGTGCTTCAGATTTCTTTTTTGCAAAATGAAGGTAATAATGTGTACATCAAAATATTGCTAAACAACATGCAATAAGATAATGCATAGGAAGAGACGAACATGTAACTTGTATAAAATAAGCAATTAAAATATTCGTTATCTTCCCATTCTACTCTCTTTCCCTTGCTCACTTTGAAACTCAGCAAGAAAGCTACAAGAATGAGATTACAAAATCATTTCTTAATATGTTTTTTTTCTTCCTTTAAGCAGAATTTCCAAGGGAGAACTATTTTCGTTAATAAAGTGCCTTTCATTTGACAGAATAAAGCTTTATCATTTTATAATTTGTTTTTAATGCATATTCCCAGGACATTCATCATTCATGCTAATTATTTTTGGCTAATTACATACTAAAATCTTCACAAATATGCTCTACAAAAGGAACAGAAAATAGAGACTGAATTGGAGAACAAATATATCAATAATTCTTCAAATTTTATTTTAATGATGACAGGTCTTTTGAGATAGAAGTATTATATCTCCTTTTAAGGAATACTACAAAGACATAATAAAATGTTAAAGTTGGACAAGAGACAGAGGTAGAGAGAAAGGAGGAGAAATCACGATGTTATCCAATTTAATGCATAAGATGCTATTAGAAAACTGTGTCCAACGGGCTCAGCAAAACCCAAGCAGGGTGCAAAGGAAATACTTCCAATCTTTATTCTGGCTAATAGTTCTGCATTATCGACATCATTGAGCATCCTATCTTACATACAGGGTTTGACTTTCATGCCTGGATTTCCGTCTAAATGACTGTCTACTCCCATTCCGTCTCTTCAGTGGCCTCTTATTTAAGTATTGATATTCCCCAGGATGCTATCTTTGGGTTGTCATCTTTGCACATTCCATAGTGAATCTCATTCACTCCTATAATTTTGACTATCTTCTAAATACTAACATTTCCCAAATTTGCAAATCCAGAATTTCTCTCCTGAGCTCCAGATCCATATTTAATACTGCCAATGTGTGTATTGACCTGGAGGACTGCCACATATTTCAAACTCAGTGTGTCTAATACTGAACTCATTCTTTTCCTCTACAGATCTGTTCCTCCTCATAATCTTATGTCATATAACTTACAATCATCCTTAATTATCCTACTCACTCACCATCATGAGTTAGTTGATTTTTCACCAAATTCTATAGATTTAGATTATTTTTCATTCTGTTTTCTTGTTACATTTCCTCTGTTCTCTTTCCTTGCCCTTTTTTTTTTTTGTATATAAACTATTTATTAACAGACAAGGCCTACAGATTTATTTCTTCTTGGACACACCCACGGTGCGGCCACGGCGGCCAGTGGTCTTGGTGTGCTGGCCTCGGACACCAAGGCCCCAGAAGTGGCGCAGCCCTCTATGGGCCCGAATCTTCTTCAGTCGCTCCAGGTCTTCATGGAGCTTGTTGTCCAGACCATTGGCTAGGACCTGGCTATATTTTCCATCCTTTACATCCTTCTGTCTGTTCAAGAACCAGTCTGGGATCTTGTACTGGCGTGGATTCTGCATAATGGTGATCACACGTTCCACCTCATCCTCAGTGAGTTCTCCCGCCCTCTTGGTGAGGTCAATGTCTGCTTTCCTCAACACCACATGAGCATATCTTCGGCCCACACCCTTAATGGCAGTGATGGCAAAGGCTATTTTCCGCTGCCCATAGATGTTGGTGTTGAGTACTCGCAAAATATGCTGGAACTTTTCAGGGATCACTAGAGACATGGTGGCAGCACAAGCGGCGGCGTGTAGGCCTCCTGTGGAAGCTCCTTGCCCTTTTAGAGTTTCCTGTCTCCTTGCCTGATTTTGCACCCCCATACTGCTCTAAATCTGTCCTCTACACTGCAACCATACCTATCCTACACAGTAGAAATCTGTATCACCAACTGGCACCCCACTGCCCTTAACATAAAACCCTAACTCTGTAACTTGTTATATAGTCGGCCTCCAGATCTAGCCTCATCTCTTAGAACTTTTTTTTTAAATGCTATGACCTGGGATTGCCAAAAGACTTGATTTTTCTTGAATGAGGCTTACTTTTTTATACCCCTATTCCCATTTACCTTTTATGTTCTGCTTCACTTATTTTTCAAGACTTAGTTCTGATGTTATTTCATCTAGAAGATATTTCTCCTAATGCCTTCTTTCTTCTCATTTTGTATTATGAATCACTTTCTACTGTATGTAAACCAGATCTTTGTATTACTACCAATTCAACCACTTGTATGTGTGTATGTATACATACGATATATATATTCTATATGCTGATAATAAATATAATAATAGTGTTACTAATATTTTATATTTATTGAGCATTTATCATGTGTCAGGTAACGTTCCAAGTTCTTTATGCATGTTAACTGATTCAGTCCTCATACCCTGTTTACTATTATTAATCTTTACTTTACAGATATAGACATTGAAACACAAACAGTAAAGTAATTTTCCTAGTATCTAACAGAGCCAAAATTCAAATTCAAATAGTCTGGTTCCAAATCTTGTATTATTAACAATTTTATACTGACTTTTACAGAAGGTAAGACATGCCTTACCGATTTGACATCAATCAGATAATATGTTGGTCCAGTAATGACAGCAGGTTCACTCCAGCTTATGCTGATGCTGAAAGGTGATGTTGCTACTACATGAACATTTTCAGGAGGACCATCTGGAGCTATGACAATAGAAAATCAATTATCTCGCTACATTAGAATTAGCACTTGCTACAGTATAATAATAGAAAAGACCATGAAAAATGGATAGTCATAATGAATTAATTTTACATTAATTTATACTTCACAGAGTGCTAAAGGCATTACCAAATAAAAAGATCCAATTATTTAAAATTAGTTACTCTACGTGAACAACTTCCACATGAAAACTTAATTAATTAAAATCATAAGTACATTATTTTGAAACTTGAAATAATACTTTGAAAGGAAAGCATTACTATTGCTAAAGTAAACATTTTTAAACAAATAAATATTTTTCTTTTAAAACAGTTAACCTAGCAATGCTGTTTTAAGAAAACCCTTGCAGAAATGTAGTATTTGACTACAGAGAGATAGAGAAGCACAGTTGAAAATTAAAACTGGTATAATGAAAGTATACATATATTGTTTTACAAATGTAAATTGAGTTGATTTTATTGTTTTTGCTGAGGGTGGAGAATACGAAAGCGTTATTCAATTGTTCTGATCTATTATTAGAAATGCAATCTTCAAATATTTCTTGAATTCCTCATGATTCCAATTAAATTCTTTAATTTGTTCTACTTTCTTAATTTGTTCTACTTCGTTATTTTTTCAGTAATGCAAAACAAGAGACAATATTTTAAAAATGTTTCTGTTTAAAATCCTTATGTGTACAATTTCAGTCTGTGAAGCCACTAGGAATTAGGAGAGATAATAGTATGCAGGGAAAGATTTAGCCACAGTTAATTTCACACAGACATTAACGTAAGAACACTGCTGCACACACCTCTGTTCTTTCGAGGCCCCTAGTCAGTTCTAATGATATTAAATATTGGGAGATAAGTATTTCCCAGTATTTTCAATTTTTAAATACATATGGGCAAACATTATTGAGAAAGTATTATCCCACAGATCCTTAGAAGATATAATCTGGAAGATAAAATATTCCTTTCCTCAAATAATTCATAATCTAGCAAGAATACAAGTTGTATGATCTTGGTCAAACACCAAAATGTTTGAACCTCAGTTTGCCCATCATATGAATATTTTATAGTGCTTTAAAAGGAATTATGAAAACAAAGTATGTAAAAGTGACTAGTTCAGTATTTGCCACATTGTCGTCAATTATCAAGATATCATAAAAGATAAAGATAAGGGATAAATAGAAATAAATAACTATAAATATAATCTACAATGAGAGAGCAAAGTGATGATACAGATGGGGCAGGGTTGCAAGGTAAAGACGCACTGTGAAGGTGGGAATTGCACTAGGCCTTGATAGATGTGAAGGATACAGCAGGGTTAGGGGCACTTCTATGATAAGGGGAGGATCATAGAAAAGTCACAAAGACATAAACAACAGGATCCACAGACAGATGGAGTTGTATTGATGTAGAATTGCTTATCTTGGTAATGTTATTATTTACAAGTAAAAAAATATTATTCTAGGAAGGAGTCAATAAACTTCACCAGATTTCCAAAAGGATTCACGGTACAAAAAAAGATTCAGAATCCCTAAATCCAAGAAACAGAACTATTACAGAGAGACCAGCATCTATGAAGGAATAAAAATGAACAAGCCCAAGCAGTAATTTAGGAATTAAGCTAGAGAGTACTTCATTGTTATGTAAAAGAATTTGGAGTTTAATCTTTAAATAGTGGGATTCCACTGAGGTTTCTGAGAAAGGAATTATTTTTCCATTGATTTAGGAAGACAACTCAGGTAGCGATGAAAAAGTTATCTGAAGCACACTGAGTGTAGATAAGCTCTTTCCAAAAAGCCAAGTAAGACATGAGATCCCAAATAGGAATAGTGACAGAAGGGATAGATAGGAGGAGATGAAACCTAGAGTCACTGTAGAAAGATTAATAAAAAGAACTCAGGGAATAATTTGATGTGGGTGCAAATTGAGATAGAGAAAGTAGTAGAAGCTAATTCATGCATTAATATTGGTGAATTTTGACAGTTCACACCATCTCATTCAGGAACATACACTGATTTTGGTGGGGTAAGACTATGGTAGGAGATGATAAATTTGGATTTGTATTTGTTGAGTTTGAGAACCTACAGAAGTCTGAGATGCCTACCTGGCAAATGGAAAGATGAGCTTGAAATGAGGCAAATAGGATCAGAATGGAGAAAGTTTTTGTCCTTGTTTTTAAATTGCAGATAAAAGTTGGGATGGTATAAATATGGGTAGTGTATCTCGTTCAAGTGAATCACACGTTCTGAAGAGAGTCAAAAGGTTTATTTAAATACCAGATAGGTATAAGATGTTACTATCATTTGAACGTGTCCCCTCCAAAATTTAGATGTTGAAATGCAACGGCCAATGGGATGGTATGAAGAGGTGGGGCCTATAAGAGGTGAGTACATCATGAGAATGCCTCCCATGGTGAATGGGATTAAGGTCCTTATAAGAGAGGCTTCATGAAGCATTTGGATAGCTTGCCCTTCTGCTTTCCACTGTGTGAGGACATGCGTTCCTCCCCTCCAGAGGGTGTAACCCTCACCAGATAAGCAAATCTGTCTGCACCTTCATCTTGGACCTCCCAGCTTCCAGAACTATGAGAAAACAAATGTCTGTTCTTACAAATTACCAAGTCTCTGATACTTTGTTATAGCAACACAAAACAGACTAAGAGATTAATAGTGGTGACAATCTTTAAACTATGAATAAGTAATTGATATTTAGAATATATTTCTTAGGCATATAACATTACGTCTATGGAATTTAGGTGCACAACTCAATCCAAAAATATTTTAATAATAGCATTGACATATTTTAATAATAGTGCTTGACTGTAACCATACAGGAATCTAGAAAATACATTTTAGGAAGTTTCAGTGAACAAATACCTTTGGAGTGACAAAGATACTCTTCCTATTTGTACTTCTGAAAACTGTGCAATAATCTAAACATTGACACCCCTTACTCAAAGATCCAGTTTCATATTGCCAAGAAAACATCCAGGGGAGAGGGTGAAGAAAGGATGCTCCAGGATTCAGGGGTTTGATGAGCTAAGAGGTACTAATGATAAAGACAGAATTGGGTACACAGTTTCTCCAACAACTAAGGTATCAAGGAATCATACACATACCCTGCATAAACAGACATTTTCATTCTTTTTACTGCTAGCTTATGATCCTAGGAAAACCGCCTCAAATTGTAGCCTAATTCATTTAGGTAATTATACATAACAGATGAGAGCTATAAGAGGTCTCCCACCATCAGCATAATTAATTGCTTTGAAAAATATAAATATAAGATGCTTTGTGGGTTTCAATGGCCTCTTTTCTGCCTCTGACTCTATAAAAGGGGATGGGATATGAGCTATGAATAAATGTATTAAGGCTCCTTTATTATTAATGTTTTTTGCAAAATTTGACTTCCAGCTCTGTAAGAACCAGTGTGGAGAGAAACGATTTTCTGACCGGCCACACATTTCAAGTGGTATAAAACAGGAAAATATTTTAGAGTCCCCTTGTCTTTATTATAACCAAATGTTTAGTTGGCTTTGAGAATAAACTTATGCATTCATTTAATGAATAAATATTTATTAAGCAATTACTATGTGCTAGGCACTAGGAGGACAAAAATCCCATACAGGTGATCAAGGTAGCTTTTGATCCATCCATAAAGCTTCTACTGTTTAACCTTTTTCATTTAGTAACAGTTTACTGAACACCTATGATATGCCAGGCACTTTGGAAGTGCTGGGAATAGAGAAGAGAACCAAAGAGACAAAGACCATGGAACTTCTATTTTAATGCAATTGAGAGACAAATAGTATATATTAGAAAAATATAAATAAATGAATATATAATACACAAGTAAATTATATACCATGTTAGGAAGTCTTATGTACCATGATGAAAAATGAGACAAGGTCATGGGAATGAGGATGCTTAAGGGTGTTACTATTTTAAATATAGTGGTCAGCACATGCCTCACTAAACAGATAACATTTAAACAAATATTTGAAGGAGGTGAGAGAATACTGTTTGGAGGAAGGGTGTCCAGGAGGAGAATGGCCCGTGTGAAGACCCTGAGGCAGGATTTCGGCTGGTATGTCCGAAGAATAACAAGGACCACAGTGAAGCTGAAGCCCGGTGAGTTGGAATGAGAATCTGAGAGGAAATGGGGGCCAGATAATGTAAGGCCACTAAGACCAGCGTTAATGTCTTCCTTTGTAAGTATGGCTATTGTGAACAAAAAGACAAACACCATGAAGTAGAAGGGGCTGTGATAGATTGTGATCCTTGATATCTAACTCATACCAGAAACATGGGCTAAAATTAATTACATCAAAAAGGAAAGGTCATCTCCAAAATCTATTTGATTCATGTACCTCTGTAACATATACTACTCGATACTGTTGGAGCTATACTTTTCAACCTAACTCATTCTAGCAAGCAAGTAGAGTGGCACATTATTGTTGCCCAGACATCATGAAAAATTTATGGAGGATTTTCTGCGGCTAAGAAAGTTGTGAGATTTTTCTGCGGTAGCTTGTATCTGGAAAAAATTCTGTATCTCTGCTCTATAATGGCTTCCTCAGGTCTCAATTGAGGACAAAGTACAAAACCATTTCCCAAGGAAACTTTGGCTTGTGAGTATGTCTGTATGCCAGCTCAGAAAGCAATATAATGCTTTACTTTCAACTTCTCTTCTTTCACAATAAAACGTCAACGCTGCAATCATTCCTTTAATACTAGCAATCAAAGCCCTCATCAGGGAGTGTGTGACCCCAAGCAGAGCTAAGAGGAAAGTGACATTCAAAGATCATTCATGACAACACATATAATCACCTATACTACTAAATATTTTAAGTTCCTTGCACTGATCAATGATTATAAAAAAGCAAGGTATTTAGCCCCTTGCTGAGCTATGCTTTAAAGTCATTTCTTGAACTTTTCCCAAAATCGTTTTCCCTTCTTTCTTCCTTTTTTAAAAGAAACAATCACTCTAAACAATGTTTGCATTTTCAATAAAGTTCTCGATAAAAGTGCCTGTCTTGTTACACAAGTTTCCTGTGTTGAATCCTTTGTCAAAAATTTCTTTCAGCATGTATTTTGCCAACTTGTATTCTTGAAGGATTAGAGCTCCTAAATCCAAAATAAAAAATAAAAGTAAACTTATATAACTGAATATATATATATAAAAATATATAATATATAACAAGATATGTTTCACCTGTCTGGACCAATGAAAGATAATTGTTTGATTAATTCACAGGTAATTTAAGAGAAATATTTATGTCCATCTATTATAAAACAGTATCTAATTATTTTAGTATTGTACAATATTATAATATACTTATATACATATACAAATTATTTTAGGTATTTTTCTTATGAAATTTAACAAAATTCTCAAAACATATAATAAAATACATCCAGCATTTTCTCTGTTATCACAGCATATAGTAAACTACTACTAGTGTCACATAAGGGTGGCTACAAAATTACATTTATGAATGTCAACTACAAAAATAAAGGGAGCTTATGGTGGCAAAGGTATGAGGAGTTGAAAATATGCCAGTTTAAAAGCTTAGTAACTTATAAGCATCTTTCGGAGATTTTGTTTGTCTCCCCATATACTGTCACATTCTGATTTAGGATTGTTTGTGAAATGAATCTAGTCAGTAATGGGCCAAGATATCACTCTACCCTTTCTGTTATAAATCACAGCAATTTACTCAGTAGGAATGATCTATCCTTATTCTCTCATTCTCCATAATCCAATCACTTCCTCTCATAAGCACTTTCCCCCTGGTTTTCACCATAATGCATTTTCTGTAACTAACAACCATCATTTCCTGATTATCATGCTTCTATCCTTGCACAGGAATGTGGGTCTTACGTGGGTCAGGGTCATCTTTCCCATCCATCTGTGTCTTGATGCTAAGTGTGTTAGCTGAAAGGTGAGTCTGGATAGACCATCATTTTGCCTAGTCCATATGAAAGTTTGAATGCCCCCATCCATGCCACTTTGATTAAGAACCTACAAGTTTTAGTGTGCCTAATACTATAATTTTAGAATAAGCACATTCAAAGACTTATTTGTAACTTTGCAATCTGCAGATCCCTGTAAGTGTAACTTAATAGTGGAAAATATTCTAGAAAATACTCTGTGGTTTTTAATGTACTTCGTTATGATGACTTTTCTAAAAGAATAAACATAAATGAATAAATGGTTTGACAGCAACTCACAAAACAGGAAACTTTGGCTCTACATAGCTGCAATTTAAATTATCTGCACAACTGTTTGAATTTAAGTTCAGTATAAAAAGTTTACTAAAAGGGCCTACCATCCAGGGTGTTTTAGTTTCAGGATTTAGTACATTAGGCCACCAGATTTCTAGTGACTGTCATCACTAAATGAAGGGCTCTGTTGTTTCTCAGCTACACAAATATTAACAACTTCAAGGACTACAAGTCGACTTTGACTCAGCACATCTGGACAAATTAACACTGAGTGTTAGATGTCTCTCAGGATTAGAAGAAATCCAACAGGCTGGTGGATTCCTGTGTCTTAAGCAATTCAGGGCATCAAGCGCCCTGAAGTAGCTCTGCAATTGGATTCATTATATTTCCACACCGCAAGAGTATCTCAGGACATATTCCTGTCCACTGGTTAAAACACTTTGATAACTGGCTATGCTTTTGTAGTTTGGATGTTTTCCTAGAGCCCAGGGATTTTGCTGACCAAAATGCAACACCACTGTTGGTGTAGGAAATATTTCCTGTCATTTTATAAGATGTTAATTGTGTTTTCTAATTAGATTTCCTAACAGCAAGGTGGTGCTGCAGAGGGTATAGTATAATGGTGTTACAAATACAGCAAGCCCAAGAATTTGTCAGATTAGATTCATGAGTACTAAGAATGATTCATGGATGTTCATAGTATTAGACCTCACTGTATGATATTTTATCTGATGCTTAAGTGAGTTATTTTCTGACTAATTTCAGACTGGCTTAAGTTGGAAAAAAATACAAAATACAAAAAAAACCCTCTCAGTTTCAATACTGGCCATGCCAGGTAAGAATGAAAATACTATAATAATTACTATTACTTTAGAATCAGATAACATGTATTTTGTGAGAATAGCATCATGTTTATAAAACAACTTTTTACAACAGTGGTCCTCAAAATGTGTCTCCAGGCGAGCAGCATCAACATCACTGGGGAAGCCATAGAAAAGCAGTTTCTGAGGCACTACCCCAGACTTACTGAATCAGAAACCGTGAGTGTGGGGCTCAGTCCTCCAGGTGGTTGTAATGATTGTAGTTCAAGTTTAAGAACCACTGCTCTATAATGTCAACATGCCATTTGAAGAAATAGTGACACTGCTCTTCAGATGAGATGACCAATGATTACAACTCTTAGAAATAGGGGTGGAAAAAGGGAATTGAATTATTCCTTCTGTGAAGACTAGGGAAGCAGATATAAAGGAAGTTTGGGGGCTGGTAATCAACATGGAAACATGTATCAAGCCATCAAATTCTCCACAGACTGGTCTCCTCCTACCTTTCATTCTATTTTAATTCTGGATAAACTATGAAGAGGGTTCTCCCTACTCACTTCCTCCCATCTCAAAGTTTCTAGAATAATAACAGGTCAGCATGTTCCATTAGAGCATAAAATATCACCGCTTTCATGCTACCATGAAGCTCTGCATTGGAACAACCTGGAATAATTCAGGTAAGGCCATCACCATAATGGAGTCTTAGGACCAGGATAAATGTTGCTATTTTCTTCTCATATTCATTTGTATGCAGGCATAATTGGGGTAAAAAAATATCTAGGATATCATTAAAGAAAAATAAAAACCAAGGGTTTCAGAAACCTCAAAAGTATAATTTTGAGGTGTGTGTCAAAATTCTCACTCAATTTGTCTTGGGAGATGATTGGGCAGTTGGATAGCTTCTCTATGTGATATTAGCTAGTACCTCTCCATCTCTTGGTACTTGTCTACAACCCTGAGGCTTTGCTCAAGTCCTAGTCAAGATCTAAGAGTGCAGACTCTGTGCTAGAAATAAAGACTTATGAATGAATTAATGTTTTAAATACCTAGAATAGTACCAGCACATAGCGAACACCCAATAAGGTAAGTCATTGCTAATATTCTTCACTGTGCAGCCTAGGGCTCTCATTTTATTTACTAGGCATGAACAAAAAGTGACCAAGACTCCATACATAGTAATCCTAGGATTTTTCTATAATTTGGAATTTTCATAGTTAAATCAGAATTTTCTCTACTTTCTTAGTAAACGCAGAAGAAATGGGAGCTGAAATTTTGCTGACCTAGGGCCTAATGCTGAGCTAGAACTTAGAATTGAGGTTAAAGACAAAAATTCACAATGCATTACACCTACTTTACGCTTCTTGCTGAATGAACAGAAAGAAGATTCTCAGAAGCATAAAAGTTAATTCGATTCAACATGAAATTTAGTTTGAGATCCCAGAGAAAATAGGAGAATTCATTTGAAGTTTAAAAAGATAAAATACAGCTAAGCTATAAATGGGGAGAAAATTTCCTCCCCTTTTTCCTTTATGAAAAGCAGACTTTCTAAAATATTGATGATTAAAAAAAAAAAAAAACAGTGATAATCCTTACACTTTTCTCTGTTTGATTTTTAGTGATTTTGCTACAACTTTCCACTTGCTTATGTAAATAGGATTTCAAAACAAGTATTTTTATTTTAATTCTAGAATATTTGCATCATAACCTAGCATAAGGTCTTTTGACATCAGATATATAGTTGAATGCTTTATTACTTTAATATTATATGCTTTCTATGATTTCCTTTAAATTATGATTTCACCCATATATCTCTTCTTTGTAATCACACTTAGCACTCCAAATTTAAACATCGTTCTTCCTCTTTGTTCTTTCATGGACCATCAACCTATTATAATTCTGTCTCACTATACATATTTATCACCAGCTCATTATCTCAGTTAATCATTTAGATATTTTTAATGCTTCTCCAATCTATCCTGAATTGGGCATTTATTATTTTCCTTCACTGTTTGAAATATTCCTAAATGCAATAATTATTTCTTTCCTATATGCAATAATTCATATTTTTATATGTAATAGGAATATTTCATATATGCAATTATTTATATTTCTTATGTTAATTAATGAAAAGAAAAGTCACAAAATGATCAACAATATAAAATAGACTGGTTTTGTGAAATAAAAGAAGCTGAATATATCAAACATGAAAAGCAACTGGCCAGGAGAATTTTGATTTTGGCAGTAACAATGCAAGTATTTGAAAGACAAGATTTAGACCAAAAAAACTGAAAAAAATCAGTATGAACTATTTTAAAATACGGAGAATTTTGACACTGTACTACTTTAACAATAAAGTCAAATGCCTTTCTTCCATATTCATAAAAAGTCTTAGATTAAAAGTAGGCACAGGGGACAGAAAGGTACATAAGACATGCTCAGCTGGCTATTTCTGCTTTTAAGGAACTCAAAGTCCCACAAAAGAAAGAGAGAGAAATAACTATGATGCAATATGCTCACTTGTTGAGAAACAAGTTTTGGGAGGTGGGACTGGAAATAAGGATTTCTGAAAGGCTTCTCAAAAGAGATACTTAAAAACATAGCAAAAAGATAGCTGGTCACCAGAAGAGGAGGAAAGAAAGGACAATAAGAAAGAACAGCAAAGATTCTGGACCATAAAGGAGAAAGAATAGTGCCTGTATAAGAAATATAAACCAAATCATAAGTGACCTTGTAGAGCTTACTAATGGGCATAGTTTTAACATGCAGGCAAATAGAAAATGATCAAAGATTTTCAGCAGAGGAACATCATGGTCAGGCAGGTGTATTGAAATGCTGAGTTCAGATGAATGGTAGAAAATGAGAGCAGAAAGACTAGTTAATCTCTTTTGTAATCATCTAAGAGATAAATGTAAAAGTCTGGATTTAGAGACACTTGAAAAGAAAAATAAACAAATACAAGAGATATTTAGAAGGTAAATACAGTAGGACTCAGGTTTTGCCTTGTGGGGGATGAGAGTAGGTAAAAAGAACTAAAAATGATTTCTAGGTAACTAGTTTGAAGAACTAGATGAATAATGGTGTGGTAAACTGAGACACGGAACACATAGAAAGGAAAAGACTTGCAAGAGAAGGTGGCAATATGGAATTTGAGATGTCTATGGGAATCTAAGTGGTTATACCAATAACTTCAATATTCAGGCCTAGAGGACAGAGAAGTTGTCTTGAATTACCCATTAGGGAGTCCTGCGCAACTAATTTAGAAGACTTTCAACAGCATCTAACTAATTTTGCAGAAGTGCAACCATCATGTCTAGAATAAATGATATTTATTTTCTCTAGTGGTAGCAAGATGGAGCCCATTTTAATACTGCACTGCCACCAAATGAACTTCTAAATGTCTTGAATTATAGATTCCTATTTATTTATGGCTAAAATCACTTATTAACATGATATAATTGCTTCTTTATAAAAAGGATAATTTCTATCTCTGTTACTATAACATTTATCACATAAGTGCATTACACAGTTTAGAAGAAACTAAGGAAAACAACCAAACATACAGTAACACATTATTTCTAATTTTAAATAATGTTAAATTGTACTTTGCCCTCTATTTAGTTTTTCTTCTTTTTTAGATCATAAAGTTGCATTCCTTAGAAACTTCTTTGATGAGGCATGTTTTGTTGAATCTTTTTTTTAACCTAACAGATGTTTGGGTAGTTAAAATTCCTCATGAGTATGGTATCCTGTGGTTTTCACAACCTAAGTGTTACCCCAGGAATTTTCCTTTCTTGCTGTCTTCCAGTCTTGGTGGTCTATAGGAGATGCACATTACGAGACTCCCATTTCGTTCCGTACTAATTTCACACCCACACTCCTTTAAAGTTGTACATTTCCTCAGCATTAAGTATCTATTGTGCACCACAGAGACATTTAACAGCTTTTGACTTTACATCACCACCACATATATACACACCACTCAAATTGCTTTTGACTTTAAGGATAATCAGAAAAGTAGATGAGTAAAATAATTTTCAAGACTATAATGTTTCAAGTTAAATATTTCTGCCATTTTTTAAAAATTTCATGCTTATATTTGTATCTATACACTCTGAGCATGCAGTAGAATTATGGCTATTATACGGATTAGTTGAGGACAAAAGCAATTTGGCTTCAATGATCTAGGTAAGAGCATGTGAGAGAAAGAATGGTTAGCTTGAGTTGGTTGAACGTTGTTTCCCTTATTTATTCTGTTTTACAGGTGTACATTCAGATTCACAGGGTAATCCAATTTAAATCTCAGCTTGCATTCTGACTTTTCTCCCTGATCTTCCATTCTGATGCTCTTCGTTATGGGCTCAGATAGTTAATGATAACATGTTTTCTGATTATATAATCCATTGTAGAAACTTTTATAATATTTATTATTAAAACTAGGTGGTCTTTTATTTGAGTTACTCAAATTTTAAACAATTTGATTTCAAACTACCCATTAATCAATAACTCTTTATCGAGAAGATCCAGGTTTTGACAAGATGTTATATTAGTAAGTGCTTGAGTACGATTTTATGTCATTAGGATAAAATGCAGTTCTCTGAGATAGTTATTTTGTGCTATTTTATATTGTTGTTTAGTCTTTTCTCTAATTCAGAGAAAGAGTTATTGTTTTATCTTATATCATTAAACAACATACCGCATTTTTATTTTATTTTTGAGACGGTGTCTGACTTTGTCACCCAGGCTACTGTGCAGTGGCGCAATCTTGGCTCGTTGCAAGCTCCACCTCCCGGGTTCAAGCGATTCTCCAGCCTCAGCCTCCCAAGTAGCTGGGATTATAGGTGCACACCACCATGTCCAGTTAATTTTTTTTTGTATTTTTAGAAGAGACAGGGTTTCACCATGTTGGAAAGGCTGGTTTCAAATTCCTGACCTCAAACAATCTGCCCACATCGCCTCCCAAAGTGCTGGGATCACAGGCATGAGCCACCACATGATCCATGCCACATTTTTGAGTCAATTATACATAATACAAAACTTATTGATTTTCTTCATCCAAATTATTTTTTGAGTTTGCAAAATGGCCATTATATTTTCATCTTTGTTATGCAGAAGCAACATCTATGAATGCCTTATTTTTAATAATAAAAGGATTATTGCTCTTCAAGACTTTTGTTGCTTAACTGTTCTAATTTCTTTTATTCTTACGTTATTTCACCATATATATGATGTGGCAATAAAATATGCAGTGTATTTTTGTCTTTTGTATCAAATATAATCTCAAATTATCTCTTCCTGACTTAATATAATAAATAGAACTTTTATTTTGATGTATGCTTATGAAATTCAGAAATTCAAATGTACAATATTTATCATTAGAAAAATGTCTTCTATTCCATTGGAAGCAAACATTTCCTCCATTCTTGAAAGTAAAAGAAGAGTAACCAACTAATTGTCAAAACTTAAACAATTATTCTCACCCATATGTGACTACTTAGTTGAAAAGCTGTGAGTTTTGAGAATACAATCATATGTTTGTTATCACAGAATAGAAAAATATAAATCTTTTCATCTTTCTCTCCTAATCACAGTGGTAGAAAGTCCATTTTTTGTGTGTCCCCTGGAAATAAAATATGGCCATAGAACTTAAAAGGTGGTAAGAAGTGGAGGAAATGGGGTGGAAATAATGATATCCAAGTGGAAAGACTTGAGAATGTAGGATTATTTAGAAATCCAACTTTTCAGTTTCATTTACCAACTTCTGAACTGATCATGTTATATGTTGGTTTATGCTAATTAAACATCTTGTATAATAGTGTCAAGTGTGCCTGCAAGGGACTGTGCATTTAAAAAGTTCACTTCCTGGCTCAGGGTGGTAATTAGAAGCAGGTACTCCTCAGTGAGATACTCAGAATGGGAACTCTTAGTGGCAGCAGGCACAAAGGCACAGGCATATTTTAATCAAAGGTTACAAATCAGCTGTCCACAAGTCAGATCTAGGCTACTGATGTGTTTGGTTCCAATCTCTGGGCATTTATTTATTTCTGTTTTCTAGTTATATTAGAATAGTTATTTCTTGACAAAATCATCAGGTTCAAAATAACCATACCTACTGACTAACCCCAAAGTAAACTGAATTTTTTCCATATTTTTGCTATCTTTGTGATAGCATCATCATCCTTGTCATCACCTGCACTGGAAAACAATCTTTTTTGTCCTACCCACTGGAACTTATTCAATCAAATTTCTCTCATTCAGGGAATATTTATAGAGTATTTCCTGGTACTGGGAACTATTCTAGACAACAAGAAAATATGGGTGGGATGGTGGCTCATGCTTGTAATCTCAGCACTTTGGGAGGCCAGGGCAGGAGGATCACTTGAGCCCAAGAGTTCAAGACCAGCTTGGGCAACATAGTGAGACCTCATCTATATCAAAAAAATTTAAAAAAATTTAGCCAGTCACAGTGGCATGTGCCTGTAGTCTCAGCTACTTGGAAGGCTGAGGTGGGAGGATTACTTGAGTCCAGGAGGTCAAGGCTGCGGTAAGCTGTGATCATGCCCCTGCACTCCAGCCTGTGTGAAAGAATGAGATCTTATCACAAAAAAAAGCAATAGTAATGATCAAGGCAGACCTTAAACAGAAGCAAATAAAAATGATCATGTAATTATAAATATTCATTAAAATAACATGATATTATATAAGATTACTGCATGACTATTTTAACTATTTTTAGATTGAGTGGTCAGGGAAATTCATTCTGAGCAGAGATCATTTAAGTAGAGATCTATGTTATAAGAAGCTGCTCATGTGAAGAAGGAGGTGGAAGAACATTTTGGTCAAAAGAAACAGGGAACGCAAAGGTGCAAATTCTAAGAATTTATTTTGTGTAAGCAAAAAAAAAAAAAAAGTCTAGTATGAGTGGAAGACAATGGTAAGGGGGAACATGGCTATAAATAATGTTAAAGTTTAAGGTAAGAGCCAAGTCATATAGGGCTTGTTAACCATGATAAGAAATGCAAAATTTATTCTAAGAGCCATGGGAATTCGTTGGTTAGTTTTAAGCAAGAAAGTGACATCATCTGCTTTAGGTTGAAAAAGACCAGTCTGGCAGTGTAAGAGGCTAGTTAGGCTAGTGATGTGGGAGCAGTAATGAAGAGTTGGACTAATGTAATAGTAATGCAAATGGAGGAATTGGGTTAGATAGTGTGGTTGAAATGAATCATGGGCAAGATTGAGGAGGAAAAGAACAGTGCCTGGATTTTCATTTTCTGCAAACAGATAAATAATGATATGAGAAGGTTTGGTATTTGATCATGATAATTTAGAGAAGTATATTCAACACACAAGCCCAGTGATTAGTTGATCAGGCAGATATACTGATCTGGAGATCTAGGCAGCATTCAGGACTGGATATAGTATTTGAGAATAATCGAGATGTAAGTAGACTTTAAAGCTATAGACCAGAATAAGAGCAGTTAGGGTAAAATCTCCTTGGGGTTGTGTGTTGATAAAGAAGAAAAAAGGGCCAAGTATAGCTCTCTCATCTCTCCAATGCTTACAGTTAAAATACAATTATTTGCTGAGAATAATTCAGCAAAGAGGACTAAGAAGGAACTACCAAGAAGGTAGGAGAAAAAACAGAAGGGCAGACCTTACAGAAACCAAGTGTCAAAGTACCAAAAAGAGAAAAGGTTGGACAATTGTGTCAAAGGCTGAGTTGTCAGGATTCTACCTCAAATGTTGAATTATATTAACAGACATTTGTTGAACATTTACTATTACAAACATTATGCCAGATACTCTGGGAAATTATAACAAGAGACACAATTGGTGGCCTAGAAAATAAAGCCCTCTAGATCAAAGTTTATTTCACTATCTATATCTATAAGTGCTAACATGGTATTTGTCACTGAAAATCTATGTCTGTGTGTGTGTAGGTATATTACTATGCTAATAAGTATCAAAAATGTTTAAGAACATGTGATTTGGATTTGAAAGGGATCATCTTTTAAGAGCCTCAGTCAAGATAGGAAGATGATAACATAAGGTCTATATCTGAAGGGCTTATATGGGATGGGTGGCCTGGCAAACCTGAAATTTGCTCTGGAGGGCTGGGGCAGAAATGGCATTTCAGAGAATGCAGCCATTCCCCAGAGCTCTGGCTTGCAGGACTTGATTTGCAACTTATTTATGTTGCATAGAAACCATCACAATTCTATGTAGACAGAGTTCAGGATAAGGAATATAAATTTATTTACTTAATTATGGTTAATTATATTCTCCAAGCAAGCAGGACAAACAGTTAACTATAAACAACAAACCTACGTTGCAAGAGCAATCTTTACTTATACATTGATGGTTTGTATGGAAAAGAATTTAAAGTCCTGAAAGATGTATAGATGGCAAAATAATTTCGAGTATTTGTGTTTCTTCTCTGTATTTTTTTCTTCTTCCTATCTCAAGCTAGGAGTTGAACGCTTGATAATTCTTTGCCTCAGAATTTTGTGCAGTTGAAAAATACAAGCTGAAAAACTACTTGCAGACAGATCAGTCAGGGTTATTGTGGTCACACGTGTTTGTGTGTAAGTTTGAAGTCACTGAAAACGTCGTAAAGTTGGGCTTAAAAGCAGCAGAGCCTCCAAATATGTAAAAAAGAATGTGGGCCTGGGTCAAGGGCATTAGATGATAATCAGTATGGCTTAATGGTAGAGCATCAGAGAAGCTTCTCACAATGCACTGTTGCAATATGAGATTCTAGGACGTTGGCACAACTTTGGGAGTTTGAGAAAAGCCCTAATAATGACTAACATTGAATTTCTCTTTGGGTTTCAACTAAATTAAAAATAAACATGTTGTTATATATGGTAGTGTCCTCAGTTATTTCTATGTTCAGTGATTTTATACACAATTAGATTAAGTATAAAGCATAATATATAGACAGATACAGAATATAACAGAAATCAATATGTATATGTCAGGACAATACTCACGGCCAGGCAGAGTTTGCGTAGAAATCCAATTTGAAGCATTGCCATAGCCAGCACTGGTGCTGGCAGCCACTTGGAATCTATACCATCTAAATTTCTTTAATCCATATACTGTTTCTTCAGTTAAGTTAGCTTCATAGAGGTATTGAATTTTTTGATATTCAACACATTCTTCGGATTCCCATTCTCTGCATTTTTGAGCACGAAGCTGAGTGGTAATTTTGTAATTTTGAAAGTAGCCAAGGATAGTGTCAGGTCTTATCCATGTCAATGTTGCACTAGTTGACTGTACATCAGAAAAAGCAATATTTGTGGGAACACTGGGAACTAAAAATTAAAGGGAAAAATTAAAAGCAGTTACAATTACCAAACACTTTGTAAACAGAAGAAAGAATAGAATTCTATTATGGAGCAGCTAGTAGAGATCTGTCAAATTACTATAGCATTTAGATTAATTATTCCCACACTTAATGAGAAGAACCTTAGAGTGATGCTTCCAGGACCATCATTTTAAAAGGGTAGAGGGCAAAATAATTGTAATTTATTAATTCTTAATTTTGCTTCCAAATTCAATCATAAGTGGCTTATATAAACAAACTTTGGCTTCAAATAGAACTACTTCACTGTTACAAAGGAAAACCATATGCTCATGTCATCCTAAGGACTTCCCTAGGTATGGTTTGAGTTTGTAATATTCAGTACCAAGGGAAGATATTTGTGTATTTAAATGTCTAAATAAACACAAACACATCTTATATCTAGTAAATGTTGATTATAAAACAATTTTAAATAAACAATATTACTGACAGTTTTTAATGTATATAATTCATCTATTTTTTATTTTATCTCAGGTATATTTAGAATTAACACATGGTCCTACTTGGAGTCATTTATTTGCTTTCATACTAACTATTGGTTTGCCAAATGCATACCATGTGTCAGGCTCTGAGCCTGGTGTTAGGGATTGAGGATACAATAAAGCTCATGTCCTGTTTTCAAGAGACAGATTATTGGGCAAGTAATATAAGCATGTTACGGTTAGAAATATGAAAGAGCAATCAATTAAGTGGTATTGGAACTCTTCTCAACCATGCCTTTCTTTGTATATCTTCAAGGACCTTTATTAAGAAGATGGAGATAAAGAGAATCTAAATGATGACATGTGAAAATTACATAATTACTGCAAACTGTATGTTAATATTCACATTTTAAAAAAAGAAAATTAATAAACATTTAGAAGGCTCATTGATCTCTAAAGATATATTAATTCAACAGTCAATAAATATCTAAGAGCATCTAATATGTACAGGTAGAATTGTAGGTGCTGAAAATACACGGAACAAAACAGACAAAACTTCCTGTCCCTGCAAAATTTAAATTCGGGGTGCTATAAACAATAAAAGTATCAATAAGCATTGTACATAGTCACCTTTTGTATCCACAGGGTACTGGCTCCCAGACCTTCCATGGAGAACAAAATCAGAAGATGTTCAAGTTCCTTATATAAAATGGTGTAGTATCTACATATAAACTACACACATCTTCTCATATAATTCAAATAATCTTAGGTCATTTATAACACCTAACACAATGTAAATGCTCTATAAATAGCTGTTGTACTATTTAGAGATTAATGCCAAGAAATAAAACTCTGGGCACGTTGGGTACAGACACATTTTGGTTTTGTATATTTTCCATCTGTAGTTGATTGAATCCACAGATGCAGAACACACGGATTCAGAGGGCCAACTGTAGTGTTTTGGATGATGATCAGTGTTATGGAGAAAAAGAAGAATAGGAAGAAGGAGAGTTTCAGGGATACTGAAAATTTAAATTAGGCAATCAGAGAAGGGATTAGAAGATACTAAGTTCCATATGTAGGCAGGGGACCTAGCCATGTGAATATTTCAGAAAGAGAAATTTGAAGCAGAGGAAACTGTATAGTTGCAGGCATGGCTGATATATTTGGAGAGTAACAAGAAGTCCTGAGTGACCGGTAGAAGCTACCAGTGTGTGACACTAGAGGACATTGCCATGGCTTTCATTTGAGCAGAGAAGTGGCAGCCTCTCTCTTTCACAGAATCACTCTAGCTACTGTGTTGAGAACAGACTAAAGGGTAACAAGGCTGGAAACAAGGAGAGTAATTAGCAGGCAAATGCAATGTCAACACAAGAGATCACGGTGGCCTGGTCCATGGTAGTAGCGGCAGAAGCAAAAAGAAACATTCAACTCTTGAATATAATGTGAAGGAGAGCTGGCAAGGTTTGCTGATGTGTGGCATGTGAAATAACAGAGAAAGAGAGGAATAAAAAATGCCCTAAGGTTTTTGGATTGAGCAAATAAAAAGATGAAGTCACTATTAATCAAGATGTGGGTGACTGCAAGAGGGGTAAGCTTTGGGGAGGAAGATTAACAATTTTTTTTGAGTAGGTTAACTTTGAAATTCCTCTCAGATACCCAGAAGGAGATGATATCAAATACTAGATAGATGCTTGATTTATATATAAGTATATATATATATATATATATATTTTTTTTTTTAACCAAAACTGGAAGAGAAGGTATAAAGCCGTGGAAGATAGTTAGTAGATTAAAGTCTTATGATAAGATTCAATTACTTTATTTTTAAATGTTAATATTTATTATCAAATCTTACTACATTTAATTGAACATTAACCTTAAAAGTAGCAGTAAGATAGACCACTTGGCACACTACTTACCACAAATTCTGTTTTACCTTTATCTATCATGAAGAAAAGCAATTAGAGAAAACACTATCTTTAGGGAAAAAAATGTACATTTATAGAGGAAGAAGTTTTAGAATTGGCTAAAAAGTAGAATTTTCATAATTTTTTCAAATCCCTCAGTCACTAAATTTGAACTCAGATCATCTGAACATAAGATACATTTTCAAAATATTCTAACATAAATCAGATGCGTTTGATTGACTTGGGTGTTCAGAAAATGTTTTTAGAGAAGAGATGGCACGAGAGATGGAATTTCACTGATTGTAAAAGTGGAGATCATAGAAGAGAGGGTGATATGAGCTAAGATGAGTTAAACTGCAGCTTGTAATTCATGTCGGCAATAACAAACAGAAGGACTGCACAATAGCTTGGGGACTTACTGTGTCAGAGGAAACTATAGATAGCTTGTCAGGCAATGGAAAGCTATAAAAAATGTCACAGTATGTCCAGAGGTACATTTTATTAAGTCTAGTCTGGTAATTGCAAAACAGGAAAAGGGAGAAATTCAGAGACTACTTGATTTGTCCAGGAAAGAAGAAATTAGATGATAGCAACAGGACAGAATTCAGTTTTTAAGATATATATTTGGCAACTGAATCCATAAGAACACACAAATAAATGAGAAAATCACATAATCTCAGAATTTGGAATTGAGAGATCATCTTGGTCATCTTGTCTCTTTGTCTGACCTTTGTGTCTGCAGATATCCCGCAAGATTCCTGGTCCCTGTACAAACAGATTCTTCCACTTACTCAGCCAAACACTGATCTAGGTCCAGACGGAAAGCTATGTTGCTGCTGTAACTAAGAATCTTAATCATTTTACTTTAAAATAGAGAGCTATCCCGTGGACATGACCTTATAACCTGAGCCCTCTAAAAGGAGAATAGTATTTTTGGCCATTTTCAGAAAAGGAAGTCAAAGCTTTAAAGAGATGGATTCAGTGCACAAAAATTTCTCTATTGCTGGCTTTCAAGAAGGAGGGAGCCACATGATAAGGAACACAAAATATTTAGGAGCTGAGAGAAGCCCTTAGCTAAAAGCCCTCCAGGGAAGGGGCTGTCAGTCCTATGACTGCAAGGAACTAAATTCTACCACAACCACATGAACTTGGGAGAGGATCCTGAGTTACACAAGAAAATGTTGACTGACAACTTGACTTCAGCTTGTGAGAATAAGTAGAGAACCTAGGCACAGCATGCCTGGACTTCTGACCTATAGAACTATGAGCTAATAAATGGGTATGGTTTTAAGCCAGTAAGTTTGTGACAATTTGTTACACAGCAATAGAAGATCAATACAATCATTAAGTGATTACAAAATGAGCGATCACTACTTACCCAGTCTCTGCTTACATATAGAGAGCAAGGGGAAACTCAACATCTCAAGGGGAGTTTATTTTAAAATTTATTTTCAGATAGCTCTATTAGTTTGTATAGCCTGCATTATTTTGAACTGATACTTACTTTCCTATAAATCTTAGCTCTGCACTATAAACCCATCCCATAAAAGATTGAGATTTTGCTTCCATATCCATCTCAATAAAAATATTGAAAAATCGCTGCAAAAGATATATTTATTTGTAGGTTATATACACATAAAATGTCAATGTACATATCGGATCTTGTCTCTAAGAGTCTACACTACTGAATTAAACAAAATGGTGATTCAATAAATATTTTTTGAATGTATGAGCAAATGAATCAAGGGTATAACAGGGGACTTTATTTAGCTTTCCTGATGAAGGATAATTTAATTAGAGACCTGAAGGATAAGAAGAAGCTTCACAGATAAAAAAAAATCAGGATGTGTGAAGGTGTTAAGACCCTGAAGAAGAAGAGAGTGTCACACATTGAAAACACTTAAAGAAGGCTGTTGGGTCTACAAGGAGATGAATGGGAAGAGACGAAGTAGGCAATGTAGGTGGAATCACATTACACTAAGTCCTTAAACCAAATGTATGACTTTTAGGTTTATCTGAAGTACAGTGGGATACTTGAAAAGTTTTTTTTATTTTTATTTTTTGACAAAGTCTCACTCTGTGACCCAGACTGGAGTGCAGGCTTCCCTTTCTTTCCATCTAACCTCATATCCCACTCTCTTCCTCCTCCCAGTCCCTTCTCTCACTTCCAAAGAATATACCTAGAGTGACTGTCTTAGTTTCAGCTGCTGTAGCAAGTTACTATAGACTGAGTGATTTACAAACAACAGAAATTTATTTCTCATCATTCTGGAACTGAAATTCAGAGATCAGGGTGCCAGCATGGCGGGTCTCTGGTGAGAACCAGCCTCTTGACTCCAGACTGCTGGCTTCTTATTGTGTCCTTGTATAGCAGAAAGAGGGCAAAAGAGTTCTCTGCAGTCTTCTTATAAGAGTACTAATCCCATTCATGAGGGTTCTACCCTCATGACCTAATTACCTCTAAAAGGCCTCACCTCCTAATAGCATCACACAGGGAGTTGGGACCTCAACATATGATTCTGGGGGTGATACAAACATTCACTCCATTGCAGAAAATTATTTGTTATACAGACAGGTCACTTTTGAGAGTAAAAGGCAATGTCTATTGAATGAAATGCCAGCACAACAAGCATAAACCCAGACTGCCCTGGGAATTGGGATTTAGGGTCACTATATATATGCTTTGGATATGTTTTGGCTTTTTCTTTAGTGTTTGGAGTTGTATGGAGTAAGCACATTGAAATGGATATATCGAATTTGATTTTACCAGCCCCTGTGAAATGATATTAAGCTGTGTCCAATATTTGCAACAAACAAGCTGTAATATATAAGCCTATGCTTTCATATTCCACACATATGTGTGAGTAAATCTGTAGGATAATCATTGCTAGGTAAAACATATGCATATTTGTAGCATTGGTAGACATTGCTAAATAACACTCCAGAAAGGTTTTACCAATACCTACGCCTGTCAACATGCATAAGAGTGCCTGTTCCCAACACACTTGCCAACAGAGTATGCAATAAAAGTTTCAGAAAGGAAAAAATATAATTCACTGTGAAACTTATTGCACTTCTCTCCCTTTAAATTCCTTTTCTATAAACTATCATTTGTATTTTTTCCTACTTTTTTTTCTATTGGGTGGAAGGCTTTGCTATTTATTTATTTAAGGCTTTACTATAACCTTCTTGTGATACTTGATGAAGACATATTCTCCAAATCTGTTATCTTTTTATTTTGCTGATAGTTTTTACTATGCAGAAATTTTTACTTTTTTTTTTTTTTCTTGAGACAGAGTCTTACCCTGTTGCTCAGGCTGGAATGCAGAGGCACAGTCACGGCTCATTGCAGCCTCAACCTCCCAGGCTCATATGATCCTCCCAACCCAGTCTCTCGGGTGGCTGGAAACACAGGTGTGCGCCATCACACCCAGCTAATTTCGTACTTTTTGTAGAGATGGAGTTTCACCATGTTTCCTAGGCTGGTCTTGAACTCCTGGGCTCAACTGATCCGTCCACCTCAACCTCCCAAAGTGCTGGGATCACAAGTATGCACCATGGCACCTGGCCTTGAAAAGTTTTATGTCGACTTTTCTTTTCATTAAAATCTTACAGTCTACTCTTTCCTCATGAGAATCAGGGTCCAAATACTTTCCTTCTTTTATTTATTTATTTATGTATTTATTTATTTATTTATTTATTTTTAGCTCTACCACCAGTCACCTTTCCCATGTTTCAATTTTCTCTCCTAGAGTTTGCTGAATTACTGGAAGTAGGAGGGAAATATTCACTAGCTAATGAACTAGAGAAGGCAGAGGAGGCTGCCCTTTCCTAATCCCATCTGGAGGGATGACTAGATGCCCATGCCTCTATGACCAACTATTTTTTCCTCCAATGTTCAGATTTTAGGATAGCTGGTGTTTGTTACTAGCATATTTTGCTACATAGTAAAAATTTTCAGCAGATCAATATTCATTCACAGACTCTAGTATTCTCCAATTAAGTTTTCAGAGAAGGAAAGGTCTTATAAAGAAAAACCACAAAATCCAGGCAAGAGTTATTTGTAACCTGGCTATGGAAACATAATGACAATTTCAGTCTCCTATTATGTGACAGGCACAGTGATGGGACACTGGAACATACTGGCACTCAATAAGTGTTTGTTGACTGTGGAAATAAATGATGATTCATTGAAACAGCCTTCTGTTTTCATGCGGTACAAAATCTAGTCCACATTTTCACTCAAATGTGCTTAGAAAGACAAACCAGAAATGAGTCTGCTCTGAGGTGAAATATATTGTATAACTTGTAGAATTTTTTTAAACAAGTCTACCTCAGAAGTATTCATAAGTGACCAGCAGTAACCTTCATTTATATCCAGTATCTTCTCTTTGATGAACTGTGTGCTGAACTAGACTATTTCAAGGCAACTGCCCTATTGAATTACAGATACAAAAAGGATTACACTCATTTCAGCATGGAGAATCAGATTTCCATTCTTTAAGAATGACTAAAAACCTCAAACTTTTTCTATCCACAGATGGTACTAATTTGAACACATCATTCCATGCTTCCTGGAGTAATCACACAGCTTGCTTAGATTTTCTAAACATGACTGAACTGTGATGAAGCGATCAACATTAACTGCCAAGGTATTCAGTAAATTACATTTCTATTCATAAATTATTCTTATCACTAAAATACTTTCATCATGGTTGAAATTAGGGTCTGTAGATCTAAATAAGCAAGATTTGTTATATGTTTAAATGCATGAGAGTTTTTAGTGACTAGTAAATTCTACTTAGAAGATGAAAATGTGCATAAAATGTAATTATTCTGTAAACTTCTGAATATCAATTATTAGAAATTGCCAAACTCTCCTGATAGGATTGTGAAGGTAGTTAGTTTTGTATTGACTTCTCATTGACCTGGATAAGTACACTAACTTGGATGACCAAGTTTAAATTCTTTATTTATGACTATATATTTTTATTTTTCAGGAACAGATGTACTCTCTTTTAAGTAAAACAGATGTCTGAAAAGTTATATTTGTGAATTATATTTATAAAACATACAAAATTATCAACCTAGTCTTCCCAAGTTTATTAAGAATATTTTTGTCTCTAGAAATTTTAAATAATCTAGTATCCTTTTAGAAACACAACATGCAAACAGATAATTTAAACATACACAAATAAAAGTAAAATTTGCTAACACTAACATAGTGTGGATCAATATAAAAATGGAAATACCGTCAAAGTTAAGTTCAAAGCAAATTTCAGCATACCAGATATAAATTTTACACTAGCTTGAATTTAATCAATAGCATTTATTGAACATTCACATTGAACGATGTGGGCTGGTTACAAGTCAAGGTATAAGCATCTTTTCATATATTGATGAAAAATATTTTAGTTAATAGAAATAACTACAAAGAGGTAAAGGCAACAGGACAAAGAAGAAGATCTGGGAGCTCTAAATCAAAGGGACAACTGAGGATTAGTAAAGATGTGAAAGAAAAAAGGTTCAAGTGGGTTGAGTATGGGGAGAGATATGTAAGTGGCAACAAAATGTTTGTCAAGGGCTGGGAAGAATCTTAGGCTGAAGGAAAATAGTCTAACTAAGGCAGTAGTAAGAAAAAAAGTGTGGGGGATTATCAGGTATGGTGTTATTGAAAGGCAGTGAAAGTTTGAAAGCAGTTTAGGTGACTGCAGTAGGTGATACAGAAACAACTGACAGAAATTAATTAGTGACATATAAACTTAAAGAAAAGTCTGAGCCTTCATATCACTTGTTATGGGGAATAGGCAAGTTTGATAAAAACTTGTTCGATATTTTACATATAAAGCACAATGTAGATTATAATGATCTGGTAGGTTAAAAATAATTAGGAATAGAGCTAAAGACAAATTCAAAGAAATATTGACAGGATGTGATGATACATTGAGCACAGAGAAAATAGGGTAAAACAAAAGGAATGAACTCAAGAGTTAGGTTAACTGACAAAATACACACTGTAGACTTCCTAGAAGTAAATTATAAATTTGACTCTTTATAACAAATAAATAAAACAAAGGGAAAAGCAAGATTGTAAATATTTGTTACCACAAATAAAGATAAATTAAATGAACAAAAATACAATAATCTCTGGTACTGAAACCAAAGATACATTTCTTCTGAAAAAAACCATAAAGAGAGTACAATTTAATAAGCAATGTCCTCAACGACATCCATACACAGTAAATACTAAGTATGTTTAATTTTTCCCATTTTTACAATGTCACTCTGAATACATAGGTGGAATAATTCTCAAATATGTTTTATTAAAACTATTTCTTCAGAGATTGTAAGTATACCATTCATGTGCACCTCTCTCTGGTAGCCTGGCTTAATCCAGATAAATTTTGGAGTACTTATCAAGTTATGTAACATAAACATGATTTTGAGTGCTTGCTACTACAAAGCTGAGAATATGGACTGACCCATTCATACTAATGTGCCAAATTAGTCTTATAATATAAATATATTCAATTTGCATAAAATAGGAGTATGATATTTTAAAATTGTTTTATATGTGCTCCCATGCATGTATAGTTGGACAGTTGGGGCCCCAAATATAAAACATAGCTATAATTTTAGTCTTTAAACTATGTATTGTGAAACACTTACCTTTAAAAAATTTCTCAATAAAACTTCTGAAGAAAAAGTCATTTTTTAGAGACCACTACAAGGAAAACTAGTTACACATATAGTTATACATATTCTGTTTGGAGGCTAATATGGTTTGGTTGTGTCCCCACCCAAATCTCATCTTGAATTGTAGTTCCCGTAATCCCCATGTGTCATGGGACGGATCAGGTAGAGATAATTGAATCATGGGGGTGGTTTCCCCCATCCTGTTCTCATGATAGTGAGTTAGTTCTCATGAGATCTGATAGTTTTATAAGGGGCTTCCCCCTCCAATGGGCATTTATACTTTTCCTTGCTGCTGGCCATGTGAAGAAGGAGGTGTTTGATTCCCTTTTTGCCATGATTGTAAATTTCCTGAGGCCCTCCCAGCCATGCTGAACTGTGAGTCAATTAAATCTCTTTCCATTATAAATTACCCAGTCTCAGGTATTTCTTCATAGCAGGGTGAGAACATACTAATACAAAGGCAAAATGAGCTGGCTTGATTTATAAATTCATTAGTTTTGACAGCTGCATTCAGTAAGTCATCTCGTGAGAATATTTATTAAAAATGACACTTTGATTTTACATAGTTTATCTGAAATAGTTCTTAGAAGACTAATCAGAAAGCCGACTTAATTATCTATTGAGACCACTCCTATAACACCTGGAGACTAAACTGAACCATTGAGAGTGACGAAGAAATTAGAAAGACACACCGGCTTGTGGAGATTTACCCAAGAATGAGTGTGAGGAAATAAAATTTTAGCTTCATATCTTATTAGCAGGATAAATAGAGTTATCACAGGAGAGGTTTGTGTTAGCATACTGGGCCAGGTAAAGGAATTTGGGAGAATATCTGTATCTATAAGTAACTGAAATCATGAGAGTGAATGAACATTTGAAAGGAGTACTCATATTATCAAAACACCAGAAATGAAGAATTGAGTCTATATCAATAGTTAATGTACAATGAAGTAGAATACGAAAAAAAAGGTCAGAAGAAACAGATAAGCATATAATGCCTAACATACATTGATGTATCATAAGTACTTGTTTAGCAAAAATGTGAATCAGTGAACAAATCAACAGATGGATGGATCGATGGATGGATGGATGGACAGATTTCAAAAACACAGGTTCCACCAAATGTTGAATATAATTGAATGCTACTTAAAACATCTTTTTTTTTTTTTCTAAAAACTGTGGCTGGTCAGACACGGTGGCTCATGCCTGTAATTCCAACACTTTTGGAGGTGCGGCAGGATCACCCTAGGTCAGGAATTTGAGACTAGCCTAGCCAACATGGTGAAACCCCATCTTTACCAAAAACACAAAAATTAGCTGGGTGTGGTGGCACACGCCTGTAGGCCCAGCTACTCAGGAAGCTGAGGCAGGAGAATCATTTGAACCCAGTAGGTGGAGGTTGCAGTGAGCCGAGATTGCACCACTGCACTCCCCCGTCTGGGCAACAGAGCAAGACTACATCTCGAAAAGAAAAGAAAAGAAAAAAAAAAACCCTGTGACTGTACAGAAAAACTTTATTGATTAAAATATACACAAGGAGTGCTGAATCTAAGCTTTGAGAAAATATCCATAAGAAAGAATAAAGAATTGGGATTGCTCAGGGACCCCATAAGAGAAAGCAAGAGAGAAGGAAGAGATGGAAGGAGAAACAATAGAGAAGAAAGGCTCAAAGGGCGGTGTGAGGTTGGGGACATGGACTTCAGTGGTAGAAAGCAACAAACAGAAAACTCTCTGATTGCCGAGATTTTCTTTTCTTTTTCTTTGAGATGGAGTTTCACTGTCATCGCCCAGGCTGGAGTGCAATGGTGCGATCTCGGCTCACTGCAACCTCCGCCTCCTGATTTTAACCAATTCTCCCACCTCAGCCTCCTGAGCAGCTGGAATTACAAGCATGTGCCACCGCACCCAGCTAATTTTGTATTTTTAGTAGAGACGGGTTTTCACCATGTTGGCAGGCTGGTCTCGAAATCCTGACCTTGTGATCTGCCCTCCTTGGC
The DNA here is from genome assembly GCF_024542745.1 of Macaca thibetana thibetana. Lineage (NCBI taxonomy): Eukaryota > Metazoa > Chordata > Mammalia > Primates > Cercopithecidae > Macaca > Macaca thibetana. The sequence continues at coordinate 76,713,042 of NC_065588.1, read as the reverse complement.
CTCCCAAAGTGCTGGGATTACAGGTGTGAGGGTGCCAATCTGTTGCCCAGGCTAGAGTGCAGTGGTACCATCATAGCTCAGTATAACCTTAAATATCTGGGCTTAAGCAATCCTCCACCTCAGCCCCCTGAGTAGCTGGAACTACAGGCACACACCACCACTCTAGGCTATTTTTTTTTTTTAATTTTTTGTACTAATGGGATCTCGCTACATTGCCAAGGCTATTCTCAAACTCCTGGGCTCAAGAGATCCTTCCACCTCAGCCTTCCAAAGCTCTGTGATTACAGGTGTGAGCCAACACACTTGGCTCAAAAGATTTTTAAGAACAAAAATGTCTAATAATCAATTTAAAGCCATATGTATTATTGCAGTGTAAACTCCTCTTCTATCTACCCATCACCAAATGTCATTAAGGCTATTATACACTAAAGTGTTCAGTGTGACTAGATATTTTTATAAAAATCTTGAAAGCAGCTCAGATTCATATTTAGCACAAAAATTTTGCAAAAGCAGCTAAAAATGTAAAAAAAAAAAAAAAATTCCAGCTTGGGGAACTCTGATCTGGTGATAACTTGTATCAAACTCTTCTGCAGATAACATGTATGAACTGGAAAAGGAAAAAAACACAGTTATTGGCTTGAGGTGTCAGAAAATAAAGAATGAGGCTGCTAAAGTAGTTGGAAACAGAGGAGTTAGACCCAAAGTTTGGAACTAAACTCCCCATAAATCCTTGCCTAATATTTTAATTATATGTACATGATGGAGAATCCAAGGAGCACAGTAAAAAGCAACAGCTGAAAAACCGAGTGTGTGCACACACACACACACAAATATATATAGCTGACATATATAATAACTCGACATCTATTAACAGTAAGTACAACAAATATAACAATAACAGCAGAAACTACAGGGAAGTACATGGGAATACTTTTGCAAAATTCATGTATTTTATTTCCAGTTACATAAATTAAGTAGATATAATAAGTCAAGGAATCATGTTGTAGTCCCTTGAGAAGCCACTAAAAATAATAATACAAAGAAACATAGCTAAAAGTCAAGTAGAAGAATTAAAATATAATGCTAAAAATATATACTTAACCTAGTAGAAGGCAAGAAAGAAAGCAAGAACAGAGGAACTAAAAAATAAGTGATAGGATATATAGAAAACAAAGAAAAAATAGTTGATCCAAAGTCAACTAAATTAATACTAAGTTTAAATCTAAATGAATTAAATACTTCATTTAAAAGTCAGAGGTTGTCAGACAAGATTAAAGACCTGATTATATGTTGTTCACAAGAGATGTACTTTGCTGTCCACCAGACACATTTTAAATACAATACAAATAATTCAAAAGTAAGAAGAGAAAAAGATGTATGATGCAAACCACGAACAAAAGAACATGTGTTATATTAATATCAGACAAAAAAGCCTTAATACAAGGAGTGTCCCCAAATTTAAAGGGATAGTTTAGAATGATCAAAGGATCAGTTAATTGGGAAAATATAACAATTACAAATATGCATGTTTTTAGTAAAAACTTTCTTTTTAACTGAAACTACATGAAGCAAACCTGGACAGAACTGAAAGAAAAACACCCACAGTCGTAGTTAAATATTTTATCATTTCCTTCTCAATACTTGTTAGAATGATTAGGGAAAAAAAGTGGTAATGATACAGATGTTTTGCAAAACACTATTAACCACATGGAACTAATACATAGAACATTATGGCAAAATATTTAGAAGCAAGAAAATCATAATCATCAGAAATCGATGTAATGGAAAACATACAAACAACAGAGAACATTAATTAATATAGAAGTTGGTTCTTTGGGAAAATTTATAAATTTCATAAACATTAAGATGTATAAAAAGAAAGAAAACATAATTCACATCATGAATTAAACCAGGAATATCACTGCAGATTACAAAAAAACCTTGAGCCAATTAATTGAACATTTTAAATAAAATGGTCAAGTTTCTTGGAAACATAACTTATATAAAATGATACAGAAATTACGATGGGTTAATAGGTACAGCAAACCACCATGGCACATGTATACCTATGTAACAAACCTGCACATTCTGTACATGAATCCCTGAACTTAATTTTTTTTTCTTTTTCTTTCTTTTTTTTTTTTTTTTTTTGAGACAGAGTCTTGCTCTGTCGCCCAGGCTGGAGTGCAGTGGCACGATCTCGGCTCACTGCAAGCTCTGCCTCCCGGGTTCACGCCATTCTCCTGCCTCAGCCTCCCGCTTAGCTGGGACTACAGGCGCTCACCGCCACGCCTGGCTATTTTTTTGTATTTTCAGTAGAGACAAGGTTTCACTGTGTTCGCCCGTCTCGTCCTCCCAAAGCGTTGGGATTACAGGCGCTGGGATTATAGGCGCGACCGGCCCTAAAGTAAAAATTTTTAAAAAGAAAACATAAGTAATTCTATATTTATTAAAGAAGTCAAAGTAATAGAAAATCTGCCACAATAGAAAACTCCAGGTTCAGATGGTTTCACTAGTGAATTCTATCAAAGATTTTAGGATGAAATAATAACTGTGAAAATAAAAGAGGAAAGAACATTTCCCAACCACTGACATTAGGGTAGTATAATTTTGATGTAAATATCTGAGAAAAAAATGTTACAATAAAAAAAAATTATAGACCAATACCTATCCTGAACAAAAATACAACAATCCTAAGCAAAATGTTACTAAATCAAATCCAGTCATATATAGTAGGATAACGCATCTGAACAAGTGTGTTTTATCTCAGGAATGTAAATTTCATTTAACATTCAAAAATAAACCATGTAACTTGTCACAGTAAGAGAATAGAAAAGAAAAAGCAAATTATTGCCTTAAATTCAGAATCAAGTGGCAAAATCTAACACCCATTCACAATAAATACTCATAGCCAACTATAAATGAAAGAATCTTCCTCAATTTAAAAAAGGGTATCTACAGAAAGTCTACAGCCAATATCATATAAAATGATGAAAAACTAATCCTTCTCCCTGAAATTGGGAACAACACAAGGATATTGGCTTTTATCACTTCTGTTTAACACTGTACTGGAGAGTCAAGCCAGTGCTATAAGGCAAAACAAACACAAAAAGTCATGGAGTTAAGAAAGAAAGAACGAAAGAACGAAAGAACGAAAGAACGAAAGAACGAAAGAAAGAAAGAAAGAAAGAAAGAAAGAAAGAAAGAAACTTTTAATTTTAGAAGACACAATAATTTTAATATAGAATATTATTTAAAAATTTTTTAACCTTTTAGAACTAAGAAGTAAATTTAGCAAGGTCATAGGATACAATGCCAATATAAAAATGGATTGTATTTCTGTATTTTGCAACAAACTAATGACGAAAATCAATTATATTTAGAATAACATTAAAAATTAAATACATGCAAATAATTTTAACAAAAGATGTGCAAAACTCATTTGCTTAAAACCACAAAACATCATTGAAAGAAATAAATAATTTAAAAAATGGAGAAATAGTAACATATTCATTAATAACTCATTGCTGAGATGTCAGTTCTCCCCATGTATAGATGTATTATAGATCTGATGCAATCCCAGTGAAAATGCCACAGGCATTTTTGTAAAAATTAATAAGATCATTATAATTTAAAAGTGTATATGGACATGCAAAGACCAAAAATAGCCAAAAGAATTTTAAAAAAAGAACGCATTTGTAGAACTTACACAAAATGATTTCAAGACTTAAAACAAAGCTACATTTATCAACACAGTGTGATTTTATTACAATAATAGATAAATAAATCAATAGAAGAAAATACATTCCAAAAATAAATTCAAGCACATAGGGTCAAGTGATTGACAAAAACTTTCAAGGCAATTCAAATGGGGAAATAAAAGTATCTTTAAAATAGTTATTAAATGTTTTGATAAATGTATGAAAAAATGAACTTTGAATCACTTCTCCTACTACACACCCACAATTCAAGATGAATCAAAAATATAATTGTATAAGTTAAAACTATAACATTTCTATAATCAAACCCACTATATTATTTTCACAATCTTGAATTAGGGCACAAAATGTACTGACGTGAGATTAAGAGTTGCTGTTTAGATTTCATCAAAATTAAAATCATCTGATTATGCACAGGTGCCATTCAGAAAACAAAAAGTCAAGCTATTGACTGGAAGATAATATTTGTTATATATATCTCTAATAAGGAATTGTAGGCTGGGTGCGGTGGCTTACGCCTGTAATCCCAGCACTTTGGGAGGCCAACGCCAGCAGATTATGAGGTCAGGAGTTCGAGACCATCCTCACCAACATGGTGAAACCCTGTCTCTACTAAAAATATAAAAATTAGCCAGATGTGGTGGCACATGCCTGTAATCCCAGGTACTCAGGAGGCTGAGGCAGGAGAATCACTTGAACCCAGGAGGTGGAGGTTGCACTGAGCCAAGATCACGTCATTGCACCCCAGCCTGGGTGACAGAATGAGGCTCCATAATTTATAGATTCAATGCTATTCCTCATTAAGTTACCATTGACTTTCTTCACAGAATTAGAAAAAAACTACTTTAAATTTCATATGGAACCAAAAAAGAGCCCACATAGCAAAGACAAACTTTAGCAAAAAGAACGAACCTCGAGGCATCATGGTACCTGGCTTCAAACTATACTGCAAGGCTACAGTAACCAAAACAGCATGGTACTGGTACCAAAACAGATATATAGACTAATGGAACAGAACAGAGGCCTCAGAAATAAAGCCACACATATAAAACCATCTGATCTTTGACAAAAATGACAAAAACAAGCAATGGGGAAAGGATTCCCTGTTTAATAAATGGTGTTGGGAAAACTGTCTAGCCATATGCAGAAAACTGAAACTGGATCCCTTCCTTACACCTTATACAAAAATTAACTCAAGATGGATTAAAGACTTAAATGTAAAACCTAAAACCATAAAAACCCTAGAAGAAAACCTTATGCAGTACCATTCAGGACATAGGCATGGGCAAAGACTTCATGACTAAAACACCAAAAGCAATGGCAACAAAAGCCAAAATTGACAAATGGGATACAGTTAAACTAAAGAGCTTCTGCACAGCAAAGGAAAGTATCATCAGAGTGAATGGGCAACCTACAGAATGAGAGAAAATCTTTGCAATCTATCCACCTGACAAAAGTCTAATACCCAGAATCTACAAGGAACTTAAACAAATTCACAAGAAAAAAACAAACAAACAACCCCATCAAAAAGTGGGCAAAGGATATGAACAGACATTTCTCAAAAGAAGACATTTATACAGCCAATAAACATATGAAAAAAAGCTCATCATCACTGGTCATTAGAGAAATGCAAATCAAACTACAATGAGATACCATCTCAAGCCAGTTAGAATGGCAATCATTAAAAAGTCAGGAAACAAGAGATGCTGGAGAGGATGTGGATAAATAGGAACACTTTTACAATGTAGGAGTGTAAATTAGTTCAACTATTGTGGAAGACAGTGTGGCGATTCCTCAAGAATCTAGAACCAGAAATACCATTTGACCCAGCAATCCCATTACTGGGTATATACCCAAAGGATTATAAATCATTCTACTATGAAGACACATGCATATGTATGTTTACCGCAGCACTGTTCACAATAGCCAAGACTTGGAAACAACCCAAATGCACATCAATGATAGACTGGATAAAGAAAATGTGGCACATATACACTATGGAATACTATGCAGCCATAAAAAAGAATGAGTTCATATCCTTTTGCAGGGACATGGATGAAGCTGGAAACCATCATTCTCAGCAAACTAACACAGGAACAGAAAACCAAATATCACCTGTTTTCACTCATAAGTGGGAGGTGAACAATTAGAACACATGGACACAGGGAGGGGAATATCACACACCAGGGCCTGTCAGGGGGTCGGGGGCTAGGGGAGGCATAGTATTAGGAGAAATACCTAAGGTATATGACGGTTTGATGTGTGCAGCAAACTACCACGGCATGCATATACCTATGTAACAAACTTGCATCTTCTGCACATGTATCCCAGAACTTAAATTTTAAAAAAATCAAATTTTTTAAAAAGTAAAAAAAAAAAAAAAAAAAAGAATTGTATCCAAAACATATAAAGAACTCCTATAACTCAATACTAAAAAGACAAACAGTTCAGGAGAAAAATGCAGTAAAGACTTGAACAGAAACTTCCCTAAAAGAGATACATCCGTCCTTTGCACATTCCAATATGCTTGAATTTTTGTTACTATGATTTAGTTAAGTAATACCTGTCTTCTCAAAATAGGGTTTGAATTTGTTACTATCATATATTGGCTATGAGAAGTTTTATAATATGAAAACTTTGCTTCTAGCTCTTTCATCCATAAAAACATTACATAAATAACAGATGCACATTATAATCAGTGACAAGTCACATCACTTTGTTCAAAATCTGTCATTGATTGGTCATTGTGCATTTGTTCTTCAGTTTATGCACAGGCAGAAAATTGTGTAGTTATGCTGCCTCCTTGTCTCACAGCAATGAACTCATGTGACACATATTGGCTAACAAAGATGGTAGCAGAGCAACGAAAGTGAGAGTGCTTGAAATGAAATTTGAACATAACAAACGGAGTTTTAGAACAAACAGCTGGACCATGGGAATGTTAACACTGCTGTTCAAGCAACTTGACATATGCAGCCAAGACAACTTACTGAAGACAAACATGGACAGAAATTAAAGCAAGTGGTTTTGATGAATTGGATGAAGGATGATGTCCTGAAGGAAGTAAAAGACAGCAAAAAAAATTCACAGTAAGAGAACTCTTGCAGATATTTGACAATATTGAAAGTGCAAAGGATAAAATATTGAAAACTGATCTAAAGTTTGAAAGGAGTATAACAATTAACTGAAACATGAAAAGAGGCCCTCTCTGTAACATAAGCTAAACAATGAGAAAAAAACATTCTTGATAAGTTTTTATTTAAAAAATTCTGTTTCGAGATATAGACCAATGGAACAGAACAGAGCCCTCAGAAATAATACCACACATCTACAGCCATCTGATCTTTGACAAACCTGAGAGAAACAAGAAAGGGGGAAAGGATTCCCTGTTTAATAAATGGTGCTGGGAAAACTGGCTAGCCATAAGTAGAAAGCTGAAACTGGATCCTTTCCTTACTCCTTATACGAAAATTAATTCAAGATGGATTAGAGACTTAAATGTTAGACCTAATACCATAAAAACCCTAGAAGAAAACCTAGGTAGTACCATTCAGGACATAGGCATGGGCAAAGACTTCATGTCTAAATCACCAAAAGCAACGGCAGCAAAAGCCAAAATTGACAAATGGGATCTAATTAAACTAAAAAGCCTCTGCACAGCAAAAGAAACTACCATCAGAGTGAACAGGCAACCTACAGAATGGGAGAAAATTTTTGCAATCTACTCATCTGACAAAGGGCTAATATCCAGAACCTACAAAGAACTCAAACAAATTTACAAGAAAAAAACAAACAACCCCATCAAAAAGTGGGCAAAGGATAGGAACAGACATTTCTCAAAAGAAGACATTCATACAGCCAACAGACACATGAAAAAATGCTCATCATCACTGGCCATCAGAGAAATGCAAATCAAAACCACAATGAGATACCATCTCACACCAGTTAGAATGGCAATCATTAAAAAGTCAGGAAACAACAGGTGCTGGAGAGGATGTGGAGAAATAGGAACACTTTTACACTGTTGGTGGGATTGTAAACTAGTTCAACCATTATGGAAAACAGTATGGTGATTCCTCAAGGATCTAGAACTAGATGTACCATATGACCCCGCCATCCCATTACTGCATATATACCCAAAGGATTATAAATCATGATGCTATAAAGACACATGCACACGTATGTTCATTGCGGCACTATTCACAATAGCAAAGACTTGGAATCAACCCAAATGTCCATCAGTGACAGACTGGATTAAGAAAATGTGGCACATATACACCATGGAATACTATGCAGCCATCAAAAAGGATGAGTTTGTGTCCTTTGTAGGGACATGGATGCAGCTGGAAACCATCATTCTTAGCAAACTATCACAAGAACAGAAAACCAAACACCGCATGTTCTCACTCATAGGTGGGAACTGAACAATGAGATCACTTGGACTCGGGAAGGGGGACATCACACACTGGGGCCTATCATGGGGAGGGGGGAGGGGGGAGGGATTGCATTGGGAGTTATACCTGATGTAAATGACGAGTTGTTGGGTGCTGACGAGTTGATGGGTGCAGCACAGCAACATGGCACAAGTATACATATGTAACAAACCTGCACGTTGTGCACATGTACCCTAGAACTTAAAGTATAATAATAATAAAAAAAAATTCTCTTTCTAATGTTTTAAATTAGTATACTAAATAAATATTTTTTTATTTTCACATACATTCATAATTGACACTTGGAGTTTTTAATATTGTAACAAAAATTTTTGAAGATCACAAAACAATCATAATTTTCTACATTGATTATTAAGATTACTTTGCACAAATTCAGTTTCTATAATCATTTTTTATTCCTATACTACTATGTAAAGCAAAGACTGCCTGTATATGAATGGCCAACAATAATACGAAAGTATCCAACAAAATGAATCATCAGAAAAATGCAAATTAAAGTTACAATTAAATATATATTTTTTATGTCACCTCACAGGGCTCATATTATGATAACACCAAATTCTGCTGAGAATGATATGTAATTAGAACTCTCATTCAGTGCTGTTAGGTATGTATTTCATACAGTACAGCTACTTTAGACAACCGTCAGTTTCTTGAACAATTAAACACGTACCTACCCGATGATCCAGTAATTAGATTTGTACAAAAATATCTATAGCAGTTTCATTCCTAATAGTTAGAAACAATCCATATGTCCATCAAAAGAAAGCAGACACACTAATAATAGCATATTCATGCGATGGAAGATGACTCAACACTAACAGAACAAATTTTAAAAACTGTAACAACAGTTATGTTGAAACAGGCCGCCTAGTGTAAGAGAATGCATATAGCTTAAGAACAAGTGAAACTAATCTATGTTGATTGAAATCAGGGACAGCAGTTGCCTTCAAGAATGGGTGTAAAAGGGAACTTTCTATGGGGGAAGGAAATGCTCTATATGTTGACTGAATGGTGGTTACACGGGTGTATGCCCTTGTCAAAACTCATTGAATTGTACACAAGTTCTGTACATGTCGCTGTATATACATTTCCCATAAGTAGAAAATATTAAAAGCATGAAAAAAGCTTTCCCATAAAAATGTATGAATAATACTCAAAACAAGTCACAGGTTACGCATGTATATAGAAATTAAAAGTACTAGACACTTGTACTTTCTAGATAATATTTTATAAATGTAGAGTTTTAATAGACAAACAATTATGGGCTTTACTATATTTCTCATATATCCATACTAGAAAGGAAGTCTTAGCACTGATTAACCCAAGTATGTCACCAACTACTTCCAACTATTGTTTGGTACCTGTTTAATCTGCAGTCAAACTTCCTAATAGTGCTTCTGAGAACAGCATCCTATTTAGCTTTTAAGGTGCACACAGAACCTTTAAGGTGTCTTACACCGTTAACTATTTCTTTGATAACAACCTAAATGCAAATTTTGTTTTAAATTTCAAGTCCAAAGTTTAAAAATGCTAGACTTCTCATGAACAACAAATATCATTAATGTAGTGTGTTAAAAAATTACAAAATGTGATCTTGATTTTTAAAAAATATAAAAGTAGGCTAGTCACAGTGTCTCATGCCTGTAATCCCAGCACTTTGTGAGGCCAAGGCAGGAAGATTGGTTGAGCTCAGGGGTTTGAGACCAGCCCAGGCAACACAGTGAGATATTTTCTCAGCAAAAATTGAAAAAATTAGCCAGGTGTGGTGGCATGTACCTGTAGTCCCAGCTACTCGGGAGACTGAGGCAGAATGATCACTTGAGCCCAAAAGGTTAAAGCTGCAGTGAGCTGTGATGGTGCCACTGCATATCGAGCCTGTGTGACAGAGTGAGATCCTGTCTCAAAAAATAAAAATAAAAACACAAAAATAGTGTTAATTTAATTAGTAATGAACCTATTTGGCTATTAATTTTTTTTTTTTTTTTTTTGAGATGGAGTCTCGCTCTGTCCCCCAGGCTGGACTGCAGCGGTGCAATCTTGGCACTGCAACCTCCACCTCCTGGGTTCAAGCAATTCTCCTGCCTTAGCCTCCCAAGTAGCTGGGACTACAAGCACCTGCTACAATGCCCGGCTAACTTTTGTATTTTTAGTAGAGACAGGGTTTTGCCATGCTGCCCAGCCTGATGTCAAACTCCTGACTTCAAGTGATCCACCTGCCTTGGCCTCACAAAGTGCTGGGATTACAGAAGTGAGCCACCACGCCTGGCCTGGGCTATTAATTTTTAATGTATATTTTAATAAGTAAAGATTTCCTTATTGCAATTCATATGGAATAATATTTATTATATTTCTAATATAAGTTGCTTTTAAAATAGTAGTTCTTCCTAAAAAGGTATCTAGGCATAGAACCAATGGGTAATTTATTCAAGGTTGCAGTGAGTAGGTAGTGAAAATTCAAATTGCAATAACTTATTAATATACTAAAAAATGCTACTTTTACTTTATTTGAATTTTGAAAGTGTTTAATCTTATAGTGGCTGCAACTTATGCATGCCTGATATTTATAAAATAGCTCCCTCCTCAAACTTGTATTTTCATATACCATGAAACTTACAATATTTGAAATTCAGTAAGTAGAGGTTAGTAGTATTTTGTACAGTCTTCTATCTGTTCAAATCCTTTTCTTTGTATTTACATTGCATTGATTTTAAATTAAGTCCAAATTAATTTCTTAAATGCAACATTGAAGAAATTTTGCTATTATTAAAATTCATGTATTCTACATTTCTGAATGTTTACACCGTTAGTAAAAGTTTTTTCATGATGTTTATAATCTCAGACAAACAACAGGCACATTCCTGAAGCTTTCACATAATATAGTTACCAGAAAGAAAGAAGAGGGCTTTTGCATGCACACACATGTTTAATTTACTTAAAAAGGGAAGTAAAAGAGAATAAGAAAAAAAAATAGGGGAGGAGAATGATATGTAAAGGCTGTTATGAAAAGTATCGACTACAGCTGCATAGGACAGGAATGGAAAATAGAGTAATAAGATATGCGCCAGTTCCTAAATACGTTAATAAAAACACTGCTCAAAGAACAGCTGGCTTTAGCTGGAGCTTGGATAAAGCAAAGAGTGGCTGCCTGGAGTCCACTTAATGAGAGATATTAAAGCATCAATGGAGTCGAGGAGAATTATGCAGAGTAACCCAAATTCATTTTTTATAAAAGGAATTACGTTTAAAAAAACTTTTAAATTTATAATTTGGAATTTGATACCTAAGACAATTTCAAAACAGCAAACATTACACTTCTGGAACTGATCCAAGATAAAAAATGTGATATGAGTCTAGGAACTTTAAACATTTCCCATAATGGCCTCAGTATTTTACAGATCTTATTACATTAACTCACAATATTTTTAGTTTTATAGACTAAGCATGGATTTGATCATAGAAATTTAGCTTTTCTATGAATTTTGAATCCATTTTTGGACAAAAGTATGTATATACTCACATTATAAATGTATCTATACATGTTAATGAAGAAATTTTTATAATGAAAGTAAATTTACCTACTTCATAATGTCTCTACTTAGACATTGTGAAATAATGGAAGAAAACTCCTGTAATTCCAATGAACACAATGATGTATTGAATTTCTAAGGTAGGGGAGACAATATGGTGGAAAGAATTCTGTACTAATAACAGTTTTGCAAATAATTAGCTGTAGAAAACTCAACAAATACTTAAGCTGTGTGCTTCATTTCCTATGTCTGCAAAATGAAATGACTAAATGAAGTTATCTATGAGATTCAATGAAGGTCTAAAATTATATAATTCTAAACTTTAATAGCACAAGAAATATGTTGACTTCATTACAGTCATCCCAATACTTTCTACCACAGCACTTAATATGTGTTTAATAACTTGATCTTGAATAGATGGATAAAAAGTATCATCCTTGATATTCAAAATATACCCATGGATGAACTTCTGCTTCAAGGAAGATGAAGTAGATGTGCTCTTCCCACTCCTCCCACTATATACTTAAAAATCATTAAATTCACAATAAATGAAAGGAGACTGAAAAGTGGAGTTAAGAAGGTAGACCAGCTAGAGTCCAGGACTCAAGTAATAACATAGTGGTGAATTCCTTGGGTTTTCTTTTTGCCACATATATCCTAGATGCCAGCAATGTGGAAATACCTACCAACTGAACAAAAAAAGCCCCCATAAAAATCTGCTCTCTCTAGCTAAAAATTAAACACACCACACACACACACACACACACACACACACACACACAGTGCAGTCTAGCAAGACAGAAAATTTTCAGACAATAACTGCTAGTCTACTCAAAAAATAAAAATAAAAAAGCACAGAAAGAAACTATGATCTCATTCTTTCCCATACTGACAAATGTTGAATACAGAGCCTAGTCTTCTTCCCTCTCTAGGCAGTAATGAGGCACCGAACCATACGAGACACAGTGATGTCAGAGATGGCAAAATAGGGAGCCAAGATTTTCACCCTCTCCAGTGGTAATAAGTCCCTTCCACCATAATGTCAGTGAGAAACATGTGGAGAGCAGTAATAAGGTATCACTACTCCTTCCAACCAGGGTAATCCCAGTGGAGGCTTAGTGGGGAGCCAAAACTCCCAAGCTAACCCAGCAGTAAGGAGAAATCCCCTCTTTGGGTATAACAAAGCCCAAGTGGGAAACCTGGATTTCTAGCCCTACCTGGCAATAACAGAGACGTACTCCTCCCTTTCTCTACTAGAGTGGTATAAAAGGAAACTGTTTTGGTCTAAAAATTTGCATCACCCCAAAATTCATATGTTGAAACCTAGACGCTAGTGTGATGATATTAGGATATGAGGCCTTTGGGAGGTGACATGAGTGGGATTAGGGCCCTTATGAAAGAGGCTGCAGAGCGCTGCCTCTTCCCTTCCACCATATGAGGACACAACAAGAAGGAACCATCTATGAACCCGAAAATGGGCCCTCACCAAGCACTGAATCTGCTGGTGCCCTGATGTTGGGCTTTCCAGCTTCCAGACTGTAAGAAATAAAGTTTTGTTGTTTATAGGTCATCCAGTTTCTGGTATTATAGCAGCCCAAAGAAAGAAAGAAACCATTATACACTTAATGTCTTTAATATTTATAGTATTAATTTTATTCAACTATTCAAAATATTCAAATTACCTATTTCATATTAGGGAGTATAGTATAGTAGGTGTGTTTCTTGGAGAATCATTACATTTCATCTCATATATGAAATTTAACTGTGTAGAGTTGTCTGTAGTATTCTCTTATTTTTTCTGTCTGCAGTGTCTGCATTTGTTTCATTCTTGAATTCTCTCTTTTTTTCTTTGTCAGGCTTGCTAGAGATTTGTCAATTTTATTTCTTTTCTCAAATAACAAGCTTCTTGTTTCATTGATTTTTCCTACTGTATTTCTGTTTTCAATTTCATTGATTTCTGCTTTTTATTATTCCCTTCTTTCTGCATGCTTTGGATTCTCTGCCTTTTCTTCCTCTAGGCTTTCTTTTGTGGCGGGAACTTAGATTATTGGTCTATTTTCTCTTTTTTAATATATTCACTTAGTGCTATAAATTTCTGTCTTTTCACTGAGTCTCACAAATTTTGGTATGTTGAATTTTCATTTCAATTCAATATATTTTAGCATATTCAGTTTGATGTATTTAAAAAATTATCTTAAAGAAAACATTTATGCAGGCAACAGACACATGAAAAAATGCCCATCATCACCGGCCATCAGAGAAATGCAAATCAAAACCACAATGAGATACCATCTCACACCAGTTAGAATGGCGATTATTAAAAAGTCAGGAAACAACAGGTACTGGAGAGGATGTGGAGAAATAGGAACACTTTTACACTGTTGGTGGGACTGTGAACTAGCTCGAACACTGTGGAAGATAGTGTGGCAATTCCTCAAGGATCTAGAACTAGAAATACCATTTGACCCAGCCATCCCATTACTGGGTATATACCCAAAGGATTATAAATCATGCTGCTGTAAAGACACATGCACACGTATGTTTACTGCGGCACTATTCACAATAGCAAAGTCTTGGAACCAACCCAAATGTCCATCAATGATAGACTAGATTAAGAAAATGTGGCACATATACACCATGGAATACTATGCAGCCATAAAAAAGGATGAGTTCATGTCCTTTGTAGGGACATGGATGAAGCTGGAAACCATCATTCTCAGCAAACTATCGCAAGGACAAAAAACCAAAGACCGCATGTTCTCACTCATAGGTGGGAATTGAACAATGACAACACTTGGACACAGGAAGGGGAACTTCACACACGGGGCCTATTGTGGGGTGGGGAGATTGGGGAGGGATAGCATTAGGAGATATAACAAATGTAAATGACAAGTTAATGGGTGCAGCACACCAACATGGCACATGTATACATATGTAACAAACCTGCACGTTGTGCACATGTACCCTAGAACTTAAAGTATAATAAAAAAATTATCTTAAGATTTCCTTTGCAATCTATGAATTATCTAGAAGTGCTACTTTTTCTAACTTGTTTGATAGTACATTTCAGCTCAAACTTTGCATCCTGAGAGCATAAAAGTGTAATTTTAAAATTCTCAAAAAAGATATCTCTAAGTTCAGATAGTTTCACTGGAGAATTCTCCCAATTATTTAAAGAATAATGAATACCATTTATACATAATCCGTTTCAGAAACTAGAAGACATTCATTTCATGAAGCTAGTATTACTCTTATACAGTAACTAGATAAAGGCAGTGCAAAGAAGCAAACTACTGACTAGCATTTTTCATAAATATAGATGCAAAATCCTTAACAAAATACCATCAAATAGAAATCAGTTATATATACACATACATCAACACCAAGTGGGGTAGGAACAAACACATCATGGCCAAGCCGTGTAAGAACCTCAAGGCTGGTTCAATATTAGAAAATCAATCCATGTAATCCACCTTATTAATAGGCCAAACATGAAAAACTGCATGAACATTATCAGTGCAAAAGAAAAGCATTTGACAAAATTTAACCCCTATTTAAGATAAAAATTCTCAGAAAAATACAAGTAAAGGGTAATTTCCTCAACTTGATAAAGAGGAACCTACAGCTAACATCACAAGCAATGGTGAAAGAATTGAATGTTTTCTCCCAACATCAGGAACAAGGCAAGGGTATCCCTTTTCACTGCTCTTATTCAACATAGAGCTAAATATCTAGTCAGTGCACTAAGACAGAAAAAACGAAATGCATACAGATGAGAAAGGAAGAAATAAAACTGACCCTTTTAACAAATGGCATGATTGTCTATGTAGAGAATCTCAAGCAATCTCCAAAAAGTTCCTTAAACTCAATGAGCTATGGGAAAATGACTTGGCTTTTGAATACCACCGAGAAGCCAGTGACTGTGCAGGCAGTCATATCAGTGTCTGCTCCAGGTCTCTGCCCCTCAACAGCATGGCATGACCAGTGGGTGACCCTGGAGTGAACCATGGAGATGGAGGTGGCACTGCCAAGCCATGGTTTTCCGAACGCTAGGGCACTGTGCCTTCTGCCTGGCCCTAGTCTTGGTAATCCTGCCACCTCTGCTTCAGATATAGACCCTACCTTCTCCACTGAAGCCCATCCCAGCTTGCAGTGAGCAGCACCTTCTAGCCAGAGCAGATTTTTCAGAACGTAAAAGAAGATAATCATTACCAGCAGTGGAGACCATTGTAAATTGTTCTTAAGCAGAACAAAGCTGGTGCTTTGGAAAATCAGCCTCACTCTGCAGTACTCTCACCACCGAATTTTTCAGGTCTCTCCTGGATAAAGAAGGACCAGCTCACATTTCTTCTCTGACAAGTTGGGATACTATGTGTTTCTCAAAGGACCAAGAAGATAAAATTAGGGAAGTGTATGAGCAAATTCTCAACATCAAACTAGCAGAGAAATATGACTCTTTTGTGAAACTTACATGTAATCAGATCATACAGTCATGTGGCAGAGGGCCAACCAGCAATGTTTCTTGAGGCTTTTCTCCATTTCTGGGTACCAGATTTGACCTCAAGAGATAGGTGTGGTATACTTTTTGCAATAATTTGATATAATATTTGAGCTCCAATTTTGCATCCTGAGACAATTAACCTTGTCCACAGGTCCATTTTTACACAACTTGAAAGCCCTTGAAACTTTTCGGTTATCACAACATATTTTTCTTTTATCTAACGCAATCAACAGGGTATCCTATAGTGATACATTTTCCAAAGAGAAATGTAGCTGGAGCAGCTATTTAGCAAAATATGACTTCCGTGGCTCTTAACAAATGAACAGTTTCACCAAACACATTTTCATAAAAGATGTATGGGTAAGAGTATCTGTGTTATATGTACATGTGTTTTAACTACTATTTGTATTGTGCAATTTTTTTTTTTAATTTTGGGGATTCTGGTTGTGAATTTCTGTGCAACAGCTCTAAAATGTGTTCTTGGTCTTTTGAAGATCCTTAATATTTTATGGCCATATAACAGTGGATTCTTTGGAAGATCATTAAAATTTTGTGGCCATATAACATTGGATTGTTTTGCATCCAGGTATTACTGTTGAGCAGAGACTATTTCCAGGCACAGAAAATGAATCATAAGTTAGTATGGGTAGTAGATGTTATTATGATTAAATAATGAAGGTTTGCCATGTTAGGTCTACAAATGATGTGAATAATTTAAACAAACTAGAAACAGATCATTTGATACATGGACTTTGCTCAGCTGTGTCAGAAAAATACCTTGACTCCAAGCCTTAAAATACCCACAGGGAATCTCTGCTATTTCTTTGACAAATTCAAAGAGCTCCCAAGACACTGAATCTCTAAAGGAAAAAGATCGCTCCTGGAGCAGAGCATCAGGGTTTTCTGGGAAGCATAGCTTAGGTAAGCATGTGACTGGGCCACATCCCAGCGGCACTCTTACTTGGGAGGAGTCACTTCACATTTGTTATTGTCACTAAAAATCAGACCTGGCTTCTTTGGTCTCATTTCCCCAAATTCTTTTAAGAGGTGTCCACATGTGGCTGCTTGAATCTTGTTTTGGCAACGCCCTGCCCAAATTGCTTACTAACTGTTTTTCACCTTGTTCCCAAGGCTGAGGAACAGAAAGTAGCCTGTGGTTAGAGGAAGTGGAAGTTAAGTGTACATTTATTTTTATATTGTGACTTATTCAGGACCACATTTTACAAAATGTGGAGAGAGACAGAGGGGAGGGGAGGGAAGAAAATACAGTTGTATTAAATTATTTTAGTTTCAAGATAGAATATATTTCTCAAATTAGGGGTTATTTGGAAAAACTAAATTTAATTCCAATGTATATCAATACCTTCCAAAGTAAGGTGATATTCACTGATGGTTGTTTTGATTAGAAAGCTAAGAGATATTCTGGAATATTTATATCTGAAGAGTCCTTATTAATGAATATCATTAACTTAAGTCTAACTTAAATTGGAACATTATTCTTTGTACATTTTCATTATAACAGTATTAACTAGCAACATACTAAGCTTCAAAGAAAAAGCAATTCAATGAAGGAGAGATAGGTCTTTCAACAAGTGGTACTAGAGCAATTAGACATCCATAGACACAATCCATAAAAGAAAAAATGGATAAATAAGACATCATCAAAATTAAAAAGTTTTGCTCTGTTAAGGACCCTACTAACAGGATGAAAAGACAAGCTACAGGCCAGGTGCAATGGCTCACGTCTGTAATCCCAGCACTTTGGGAGGCCGAGGCGGGCAGATCACGAGACCAGGAGATCGAGACCATCCTGGGTAACACTGAAAATCCCTGTCTCTACTAAAAATACAAAAAATGAGCTGGGCTTGGTGGCACATGCCTGTAGTCTCAGCTACTCAGGAGGCTGAGGCAGGAGAACTGCTTGAACCCCGGAGGCGGAGGTTGTGGTGAGCTGTGATTGCACCACTGCACTCCAGCCCTCCAGCCTGGGTGACAGAGCAAGACAATCAACCCAAATGTCCATCAGTGACAGACTGGATTAAGAAAATGTGGCACATATACACCATGGAATACTATGCAGCCATCAAAAAGGATGAGTTTGTGTCCTTTGTAGGGACATGGATGCAGCTGGAAACCATCATTCTTAGCAAACTATCACAAGAACAGAAAACCAAACACCGCATGTTCTCACTCATAGGTGAACAAGAGATCACTTGGACTCGGAAAGGGGAACGTCACACACCGGGGCCTATCATGGGGAGGGGGGAGGGGGGAGGAGGGAGGGTTTGCATTGGGAGTTATACCTGATGTAAATGACGAGTTGATGGGTGCTGACGAGTTGATGGGTGCAGCACAGCAACATGGCACAAGTATACATATGTAACAAACCTGCACGTTATGCACATGTACCCTAGAACTTAAAGTATAATAACAATAATAATAATAAAAAAGGAAAGACGAGCTATAGCCTGGGAGAAAACATTTGCAAACCATGTATCTAACAAAAACAAGTAACTAGAATATATTAAAAATTTTCCCAAACTCAACAATAAAACAAAAGAATCCAATGAGGAAATGGGCAAAAGGAATGAATAGCCATTTTATGGAAGAGGATACACAGATGGTACATAAGTACATGAAAAATACATTCAGTTAGCTATTGAATGTTAGCCATACACACGTTAAAACCAGAATGATATATCATTACACACGTATGTGTGAAACTAGATGGCTCATACATTGTTGGAGTGAATTTAAAGGGGTACAATTCCTTCGGAAAACTGTTTGTCAGTTTCTTAAAGAAAACTTAACATGCAACTACCATGTGACTGAGCAATGTGCTCCTCAATATGTATCCTAGACATAGGAAAATTTATGGTCCTGCAAAAATTGTGCACTTGTGTTTATAGCAGCTTTATTTCTAATAGCCACAAATGGACACAACCCACATGTCCTTCAACCAGTGAATGGTTAAGGGAACTGTGGTGCATCCATACCAAAAAAAAAAAAAAAAAAAGTCAGGCACAGTGGGTCATCCCAGCACTTTGGGAGGCCAAGGTGGGCAGATTGCCTGAGCTCAGGAGTTCAAGACCAGCCTGGCCAACGTGGTGAAACCTTGTCTCTACTAAAAACACAAAATTAGCCGGGTGTGGTAGGATGCGCCTATAGTCCCACCTACTCGGGAGGCTGAGGCAGAAGAATCAATTGAACCCAGGAGGTGGAGGTTATAGTGAGTCGAAATCGCACCACTGCACTCCAGACTGGATGACAGAGCAAGACTCTGTCTCCAAAAACGAAGAAAAGAAAAGAAAAAGAAAAAGATTGCTACTCAAAAAAACTTGGTTGAATGTCTTTTTCTGTGTAAAAAAGGTTATATACTTTATAATTCCACTTATATAACATTGCTAAAATGACAAAATTATAGAAAACAGAGAACAGATTAGTGGTTTCCAAAGGTTCAGAATGAGGAGAGATGCCAGGATGATGGGCGGGAATTGGGTCTATGAAAAGGCAACATGAGGGATTATTCTGATGGAAATGTTCTCCGTCTGATATACTCTTTGTGTACAGTTTTGCAAGATGTTACTACTTGAGAGATGTTACCACTGGAAGAAAATGGATAAAGGACATGCAGGATTTCTCTGTATTATTTCTCATAACTACATTTGAATCTACAACTATCTTTAAAATGTTTAATTAGAAAATATATTCATCAAGACATGCCTTTCTCATGTTTAAATACATAATTGTTTAAAAATAGTTTTGTGACTGCAAGTTTCTACTTAAGACACCCAACATACACATACTTGGTGTTTGCTGTATGCCTATCACTCTTCTTGGCCTGTGCATTGATTGACTCATTCATTTATAATATACTTATTATCACTGTATGCCAGATGCTTTTCTGGACACTGGAAATAGGTTTGAACAAAGAAAAATCTCTGTCCCCATGCAACCTATATTGTAGTGAGAACAGACCCACAGATAATGGTACATATAATATCCAAAAGAGAAAAGTAAAGCAGGAAAGGAGTATGGAAAATTCTAGCTGGGAGGAAGGACATTCAATCGCAAATTAGTCAGAAATCCTTTTGGAAGAGGTAGCATTTGAGGATACATTTCAAGATAAGGGAAGTGACAGATAACTAGGGAAGAAAATACTGGATTAAAAAGAAGGGCTTTATGGGCCATTGAAATGACTGGAGATTTTATTTATTACTTAGGAGGCTCAGTAAATATGTAATGAACAAATCCTTCATCTAAAGAGATTTCTGCAGTGTTCAGGAAAATGGCCAAAAATAATCATTGTTTTTAGAATTACTTATGTGAGAATTTAGAACAAGTTCCTGCTTTTCTATTATACCAGATTCAAACTTCTGGGACAGTCACACCAAACTAAGAGCAGAGAAAGTAGGGGTCCACTGCAGTTATTCAACCTTCCTGTTCCCACTCCTTCTAATAAAATACCCTCCTCTCTAGTCAAGCTTCCATCTCAGCCTGACCCCTTGTATTGCATTCATTTCTCCACTGTGTGTTTTCTCTTGCTGTATCTTGAAATTCTTATTTACTCTCCTCTACTAGTTTCACTATTTTCATGAATAGTGAGGGCATCACTATTCATGAGTGCTTTAGTCAACCCACGGTCTCCTCTGATTTCCTTAACCTCACCATCCAAGATATTTCCAATAAATGAGGAATGTTCTTTGATATGTAGAATTGGCATTTTCTCATAGCATACTGATAAACCAAAAAGAACATTTAGAAAACTTGACTTTTATTGATCTGTATCAGATGATCTAAGTAAACATTAGTGTATTTGTCTACGAAAGTCAAGGTTCAAGACAAATATGTGCCATATCATCCTTTTCCAATTAGGTTACTGGTTCTTAACTTCTCATAGAAAGCAATTTTGAAACTATCAATAAGCAACATCCAATTCATATTTCACACTTCAAAAAAGCCTCAATAAAATATTTTTCTCCTGTATATTTATTTAATCAAATATTCAAGGCCAGGCATGGTGGCTCATACCTGTAATCCCAGCACTTTGAGAGGCTGAGGTGAGCAGATCACCTCAGGTCAGGAGTTCAAACCCAGCTTGGCCAACATGGCAAAACCCCATGTCTACCAAAAACACAAAAAATTAGCTGGGCGTAGTGGCACAGGCCTGTAGTCCCAGCTACTCAGGAGGCTGAGGCATGAGAATAGCTTGAACCCGGGAAGTGGAGATTGCAGTGAGCTGAGATTGTGCCACTGCACTCCAGCCTGGACAACAGAGCAAGACTCTGTCTCAAAAAAAAAAAAAAAAAAAAAAAAAAACTTCAAGCCACAAAATTGACCAACATAATATGTAGGTTTTTGTTTGTTTTATACATATCAAATATGTTTTTATTACAATAATGGAGTTATTTGGATGTGCAGGGCAAAGACCCCCAATGCCACCTGGCACTCAAACTTGGGTCTTGAACCCCACACCTAGAACCTGAACATAGCAAGCAGTAAATAAGTATATATTGGTCAACTGTCCACTGCACTACAAGAAGTGGAAAAAGACATTCCTCATCTGATGTTGACTCTTAAGAAAAATTTTATATTTAATAATTAAGTCTATATAAAAGATATTGTACAAAACACCTGAATTTCAATTGGATACACTAATAGTTATTTCCCTCTGATTTGTGATAGGCAACTATAATGTCTTTTGTGCTTTTAGTGATTACCCACTGGTAAGTTGAATGTTTTAATTCACTTGTTTGAGAGCAATCAGAATCATGCAACTTTCCTGCATCCTTTATTTCAAATCGTAATTCAGGAGATGGATGAGGAAAGTTATGTAAGTAGGATACAAAGGAAAAGTGAACTTTTGATTTAGTGCACCAATTTGTAGCCATAGAAGGACAGCACTTTTATTGCCCACATTTAATCTATTAAATGGTATATAAGAATTTTATAAATTCTTATAAAATATATAAGTATTTTATTTAACAAATAAGCTAGGTTGGGTGTGTGGCTCATGCCTGTAATCCCAACACTTTGGGAGACTGAAGCAGAAAGATTGCTTGAACCAGGAGTTTGAGACCAGTCTGGGCAACATAGTGAGACTCTCTACAAAAATAAATAAAAAATTAGCTGGCCAGGCTGGGAGCCATGGCTCATGCCTGTAATCCCAGCACTTTGGAAGGCCGATGCAGGCAGATCACATGAAGTCAGGAGTTCGATACCCAGACTGGCCCACATGGTGAAACCCTGTCTCTACTAAAAATACAAAAATTAGTCAGGTGTGGTGGCGCACACCTATGATCTTAGCTACTTGGGAGGCCCGAGGCACGAGAATTGCTTGAATCTGGGAGGTGGAGGCTGCAGTGAGTCAAGATAGCACCACTTCACTCCAGCCTGGGCAAGAGAATGAGACCCTGTCTCAAACAAACAAACAAATAAAATTAGCTGGGCATGGTGGTGCAAACCTGTAGTCCTAGCTACTCAGGAGGCTGAGGTAGGAGGATCACTTGAGCCCAGCAGGTTGAGGCTACAGTGAGCTGAGATAAAGCCGCTGCACTCCAGACTGAGTGACACAGTGAGATATTGTCTCTAAAATGATGATGATGATGATGATGATAATTAAATTGAATACATTCCAAGTCAATCATACTGTAGCATTAATATATTTGCAAGCTCAGTGGATTTCCACTGGATCACTGCATATGCCTGTTATCTTCCATTGGACAAAAAGCTAATAAAGAAATCACTGCAGAAAAGAACACCCCTAAAAACCACAAATACACATTTTACTTTCCCTAAATTAAGTTTTTGCATCTGAGGGAAGTACCTTATTTTTCTCTTTTGATTCTAAATTATGGAGCTTGGAAGAGCTCTGGATAAACACAAATTATAAAATTATCTTCCACAAAAGACCAAGTTTTTAAAACCAAATATTAAATCCAAACATTTACTAGATTTGTAACTGTTTTTTAATTTTAAATCTTAAATTTTTATGGGTACATACTAGGTGTATGTATTTACAGGGTACACAAGATATTTTGATACAGGAGTGCAATGTATAATAATCACATCAGGGTAAATGAGGTATCCATCACCTCAAGCATTTATCATTTCGTTGTGTTACAAAAATTCCAATCATACTATTTTAGTTATTTTTTAATGTAAAAGAAATTATTGACTGGTCACTCTGTTGTACTATCAAATACTAGACCTTATTCATTCTATGTTTTTGTACCCTTAACCATTCCCGCTTTTCCTACCCCCCTGCCCCTCCTACTTTTCCAGGCTCTGGAAACCATCATTCTACACTCTATCTCCATGAGTTCAATTGTTTTAGTTTTTGGCTGCCACAAATGAGTGAGAACATGTGAAGTTTGTCTTTCTGTGCCTGACTTATTTCACTTAACATAATGTCCTCCACTTCCATCCATGTTATGCTAAGTTTTGATAGTAAAATGAATAAGAGCATTTTGAATCAATTCAAGGTTCTAAAAGTTAAATACCGCATGCACATGGACTTGCTGTATTATTTTTATTGGTATATATGATATATTTGGGCATAAAATGCTGTTAAAATGTAGAACCAAGTTTGGGGACCTTCATCTTTACTGCCCTGTTCCAACATATCTGACTGTGACAAGGGAACCAGCTTAGACACCAAACACTAATCTCCTCATAAATTCAATCGTTATGATACACGTTTGGCTGCATCCAGATTTGACCAAATTTACATTTAAAAAATACCCAATAATCCCTGGAAGGAATGTTAAGGTCAGACACTAGGCAGTGAGAGAGTGAGCCAAATTTGATTTCACTTTATGTCAAAAATAAGTATGGAGTCAGTGACTCAGAGCTGGCTATGCACTGTGACTAATCTTAGACCACATAAATTAGAAGTATGCAACAGGCTGTAAATCTGTTTCCAATCTGAACAATAAATTCCCAGCTCTTACCTCTTATCAACAAATAATTCATGTGAATCATATAAAATCAAATTAATTACCTAATAAATACTGTAATCATAAATATAATTACATACTAGATGCAAAACAATTTTAAAGATATGAAATCAAAATATTTCTGAAGCAGCAGTTAATACTCATGCTTTATATAAATGACTCTTCTTAATTTAAAGAATGTTTATATTTACATGGGAGAAAATATTTATGATTTTGCCTGATGGGAATGTGGAAATAATATATTGCAATGGAGTAAAAACACCTATGAAAAATAATGAATTTTAGAAGAAAGCAATTCATTTCTTTCTTCTACAAACATTTGAATGCTTCCAATGCCCAAGGCTTTCTGCTAGGAACTGTGAGTAAAACAAAGACAAATAAGACATGGTTCCTACAAGCAAAGAGTTTACAGTGAAAATGAGTGGTTCCCAAATTCAGCACTGTATTATTCACATGTCTTGTTTAAATGAAGATCTAGGTCCTAATTCCCAAATTCTGATTCCATAAGTCTAGAATCATGCCACAGTGCTGCACATTCTGATGCAGAATTCAAGCTTTGAGAAGCAATGGTCCTCAGTAGTAGGAAAGTTCATAGTACAGTAGTTTAATAACTACTTAATTATTTGATTTAGAATCCCTTCAATCTCCACATAGGTTGCCTTTTAATCCTGAGTTAAGATGGAATTCAAATTTCTATTATTATTATTATTATTATTTTACAAAGACCTGGACCTTAAATTCAGGTGGCCCTACATCAGGTGCACATTGCGATTTGGATCATGTGTCACAGTTCTACTAACTGAATTCCTGCTTCATTCCTGTGTCTAAGCTGTCACTTTGAGTACCAGTGTACTCAATCTTACTTTTAATGGCAAAAACTGCAGTTACTTTTGCACCAACCTAGTATCTCCTGCCTTGTTCCTGAATCTCTCATTTATTTCAGATATATTGTCCTGCATTTTATTTGCCAGTTCTCAAAGACTCAGCTCCTGCCCAATGATCAAGACTATTTTACCTGGTGCTAGACCACCCTGATGCAGACCACCTACCTGGATTTGAACATTTTTTCTTCCCACAGACTCCACATAGCAATGATGTGCTGGCCACCCACTGGGAAAACACATGTCACCCCTTGATGGACCTTTCTGACACTGTTTGCCTGTCCTCAAAAGTTCCTGGTAATCTACTCCAGTACTCTCCGATACACACAGAATATCAGAATTACCTAGAGAGATTCTTAAGTGCATGGATTCTTAAGCTTCACTCATTGAGGCTATGAGTCAGCAAGTCTGGGATGAAGTCCAGAAATGCCATTAAAGGCTTTAATAAAGAAGGCACATTTAAGCTGGGCTTTTAAAAATGAATAAAATTTTATGTGTCATAGAAAGGGAAAACAATAATACGGCTAAGGGAAGCAAAGCAATCTGATGATGAAAAAGGGTTGGGTATGTTTAAAGAAGAGAATCTAGTCAATTTTTAGTTCATAGTAGATGTTTAATAAATGTTTTCTAAGTTAAGATACTGAAATAGTGAAATAGCATGCTAAATAAATGAAGTTTGGCTGGAGACATCAGCTATACGAGAAGATACAATAAAAGGATAGAAGAATAAAAAGCTAGAGAGAAGCCAAATTCTAATTAGCAATGGATTCTAGGATATTTTCTAGAGAATGAGAATGAGTAAAATATTTGCAGTATTCTAACCAATCTCCTACACATGGTGCCTTTCATTATTACTTCTGTGCTTCAGGTACCCAACTTGACATGTCTAACCTTTATTGTTCAGATAATACATTTCATCTGCCAATGCATAAATGGTCTATTTGTATGTTAGAATCGATTCAATTAAGTGAGTAGGTGAAAAGATGAGACTTATGGGTAAAGTAGTGTGGGTGATAAGGCTGTTTAGGGTGTTATTACAGG
This sequence comes from Macaca thibetana thibetana, assembly GCF_024542745.1. Classification (NCBI taxonomy): domain Eukaryota; kingdom Metazoa; phylum Chordata; class Mammalia; order Primates; family Cercopithecidae; genus Macaca; species Macaca thibetana. Next base: position 76,686,958 of record NC_065588.1, on the reverse strand, counting down.
AAGCAACAAGGTCCCTCTGATATACAATGGTGGTGGTCAAGGAAGAGAAGGGGCAAATTGCAGAGCCATGATGGAAATTGAATTGATAAGACCTGATTGTATGTAGAAGAGATGGAGTAAGGAATTTTATAAAACTATGAGGCTTGGGGTCCAATGGATTGTCAAGAACAGGCATAGAAAACTAAGAAAAAGACAGTGATTTCATGCAACACAAATTCCATTTCAAATATATTTGGAGTTGATACTCCAACTAGGTCTTCAGTTGAAATTTTTCAACAATTTGGATGAATGTGCAAGAGAAAGAGAGAGAGGATAAATGCAGGAGAGATGCGAATAAATTGACGGGAGTAATGTTCTAGAGAAGACATAAGATTAAAATGAAAATGAACAACTAGATCCCTAAAAGAGGAAGGCAAGGACATCCTAAGAGAAGGTATCTGGAAGGCATAAATAAAGACATGAATAAATTTTGATGGAAGGAGGGCCTATCAAGATATTTGATAGTATTAGTAAAATAAAAATAAATATGGATGATGGGGGAACAGACTAGGTTCAGAAAGAGAACAATTTGCATATGGAATAGAGAGTATTCCTATGAACATATTTCCTATAGAGTATAAACAAGGGATACATAGAAGATTGTGGAGAAGCTGGGACAATTAAGGATGATGAATTTACAGATGAAAAAAGTAGAATCATTTCTACTTTTTCCTAGAAATATTTACCAGCCAGCATCTTGGAAAAAACAAATAATGGGGTCTTCCCAGAGTGAGGAATCTTCCTGGAGGATAAGTCACAATGACATGGTATGAGATCTAAGGAGCAAGAGATGGTGTTGTTGAAATGTAACTATTCCATCCTGGAAAGGGAAACACCGTAGTTTGAAAAAAATGTTGCACTGGAAGAAGGAGAAGGAAAGGATGCTGAGTTAGATGCTGAAATCAGAGAGAAGGCACACTATATCTTGATGTTCTAGGTTTACAGCCTCAAGACGGGTTGAAAGATGTTTCCAAGATAAAGGGTCTGGAAGTGCCAGAAGTTAACAATTATTGCCAGTATCTACAGTGCCCATTAGGACATGCAACCAGGGAAGTGGTGTTATCAGGAAAGAAACAGACTCTAATATAAGCAGGTAGAATATGGAAGAAAATAGGATGAAGGATATTATGACATAGGATAGAGCACTGCTAGGGAAGATGAGAATTTCTTCTTGTGGACTAAAGCTTAATGACCTGGATATTTTATTCAAATAACATGAAAGATAAAGATTGATATAAAGGGGAGAAAATAGATGAAACTGAGTCTGATACTGCAACCATATAGTTCAGGAAAACATCTAGAATTCCATAAAAACAAATAAGACAAAAAAAGATATACATGAAAGGTTTACATGTTTATTTTTTCTTTTAAATCATGATAAAACATAATTCATTAAGTTGGGGTTTTATATTTGTGGAAATACAGTAAAGCGGATCCTCTCTCTTTTTTTTCCTCCCTTCAATCTCCCAATGTTTTGGAGAAGGGTCAATGTAGTACACAGCTGGTACTCAAGCAACACATGGGATAAAAAGCCTGTGATGTATTTTTTAATATGTGCTTTATATGATTAGATAAGTATGCTATAAAGATTGCAGGTGGTATTGACACAATCCCCAAATAGTTAAACGTTTCATGTTAGTTACCTGTTTCACGTTAGTTACCTGTTTCAGGTAGTGTGCTGACATGGCATGTGCTTTCATCACCTTCACCGGCTGAGGTTGAAGCTCTTACTTTAAAGACATATGAGGTAGCGGCAAGAAGCTTTATGAAAGTGTACATGTGATCTTGGGGAGAGACTTTTGTAGAATTCTTTTCAACTGTTATCATATATTGTGTTATTATTCCATTTGCCTTTTTGGGTGGATCCCATTTCACTAAAACTGACTGCCAGCTAGTTGCCATGCACTGCATATTCTGCACGACATCTGGAACTTAAGAGATAAACATATACCGCAAGTTAAAGTGTATACACATGTAAGTAGATAATTGATTGAATTATGTGATCACTAGATACAACTGTGTTTAGAAGTGCAACTAGAAAAATATTTAATATATCAAATTTTCAATGTGTGCTTAAAAAGTCATTAACATAGACTGAATCAAAAGGCTGTTGACTTGCTTTTTATGCTATTGTATTAATCCTTACAATATTGAACCAGTCACTAAATATCTTCCAGCTCCAAGCACCAATCACATCCTCGAAAGCTCAGAAGCAAATGTGTAGCCTCAAGTCCAGGCCCAGGCGGTGTTTGATAACTGCTCTCTTACTTGGAAAGGAAGAATCTTAGCAATACTTTATTATGGAACATTTTTATGCAAAACACAGATACAGGTGCCTCCCTGATGTGACAAATCTGGGCTTCACAGTACTTGGAAACCCCTAACTAATTTAAAGGTACTGGTTTTTACTCGGATGTCTTCTTTGAAAGAATCTTGAGGATCTCATCTTTAAGTACCTTTTGTAGACATCGTTGGAAGGAAGATTTAAGGAATCTTAGTCTTATTTTCTAGAGCTTCTCTGAATTTACTTGAAAGTAACCCAATTTCTCAGAGGTCCTCTGTATCTGGAAGGCCTGGTTAAGGAACAATACCCTAGCCCACCAAAGTGACTGCACATTAGAGAGACTGGTTGCTTCCCACAGAAATGTCCAATTAGCCAATGTACCCTAATGGTGGTATTAGTAGAATAAATTTTCTTGTCACAGTAAAAGATAATGCTAGAAGAAAAATTGGGACATGGTCAATTTGTGGATTACAAACAATGAAAATTGAAAGAAAATAACTTGCTGCCATTATGCAAAATATAGTGTTTTAAAGAATACTCAGGTGATCCCTGACCTGCCTACACTGCTCTACCTGGATCTAAACTGAGCTGTTATAAACTTTTCTTCCTCTGTAAGATAAAGACACCAGTACTAAAGGAGAATACTTAGGGAATGTGTGGCATTAAAAATTTTTTTAAGATAATTTCTGGGCTGATCAAGGGATATGGCAATTAAATGTTATTAACTATTCACTCCTTGTTTTCAGAATCATATAACATTTTTAAAGTTAACATAAGAGAGTTGACAATTTGTTGAACTTTAGTTTCTAAATCTGGATTTTGTGAATATCTATTTTCCTGATTTTTTGAACCTCAAAAAAAAAAACCAGTTATATTAAAACTCTTAAAGGTGAAAATTTTATTTATTTAAATAATCAGAGTATAGAATGTTGGGGTACAATTTTATCTTGCTGATAAAAATATTTATTGGTTTACAGAGCATTTTCTACAAGATTAGCCTCAATTGTTACTGCTCTCATGTACAAATATTATTAAAATATTTTTTATTTATGGGTTGAACATTTTTATATTCTATCACTCGTTTACAACATGCATTTCCTACAGTCATGTCCACTTGTCACTAGAAGTCAGAAGGCCAATATTCTAGACAGGTTCTTCACTAATTTTCTCAAGGTCCTTTTCATCTAATATGCCTGAATCATGGCTTCTTCATCTGTAACATGGGAATGGGGGCAACAGTAATATTTAGAGGGCATTTACTGTGTGTCCAGCACTCTATGAAGTGGGCATTTACTGTGTGTCCAACACTCTATGAAGTGCTTTATGTGTATTTTTTCAAATACGTTTGACAACAACATTATGAGATGGCTACTGCTAATGTGTGCTTCTTTGCAATTAAGGATACAGAGGCTCACAGAGTCATGAGCCTTTGCCAAGATTATACAACTAGAAGGTCATGGGGCTCAAATTCAAATCCAGATAATGACTTCACAGCATGTACTTTTATCCACTATAAATGCTATTTATTTTGCCTCTCTTACAGGAATGCTATGAAAAGCAGTCTCAGGTAGTCATAAATTTATACAAAAATGATTAATTTAGTAGTCAGTGGTCTACAGTTTCAATTTAGAGATTCACTAACATACCAGGAAGTGCATCCAGAGCTGATAAGGAGAAATGACTAGAATGGGATCTTGTGCTCATTCAATAAACATTGACAGAAGTTAAAAAAATAAAATAAGATAAAAAGAGGTGCTTTTAAAGGTGTTGTCCAGTTGAGAAAAGGAAAAGTACATTACTAAGCCATCATTAAATAGTCGTGAATAAAAACTACTCAGTGTGCACACAAAGGCAAGATATGTCATGTGTACCACATGTGTGACACAGCAGGTAAGCTGTTGATGAATTAGGCCACTGATATTTCAGTGTCATCCACATGGTAAAGATGGGATGATGGGAACATAGGGGGCTTATGCAATGACTCATGCTCTCCAAATGTCACAACTCATCTTCTTAAAAGAAAATTATAGATACTGTTTCATAAAAATATAAATCAGCCTGTTAAAAGTGACTGCTAGTTCATTTCCCCTTTTTTCCCCAGCTATCTCAAAACAGTTCCAAGAATTAGGTAATTTTCACAGATATCTAGAAGGCTATTTTGTTCCCAAACTACTTTTTTATTTCAACTTCTTCTGTTCAAAAGGAAAAACTATGTGTAAAAATGTATGCATAAACACACATACAGCATATGATTTCACACAAGACCAAGACTAAACGTAAATCACTGAAACGCAATTTCCCTTTGAGTAGACTCTTAAGTAATGATACTTTATCATATAAACTGAGAAAAGGAAAGGAAAGGTGTTAAATATAAAGTGAAACATTTTAGGCCCAAAAAGTGTATCTAACCTGATTCTTTGGTTGTGAATTTTACTACATTACTAAATTGATTGCCATTTCCAACTCTGGTGAAAGCAGATACACTGATAGAGTAGGTGCTGACTGGTTCTAGTCCAACAAGTTTGGCTTCAGTTTGAAAACCTGATATATTCTGAAAAGCAGAAAAAAAATTATTAGTCCCAATCCATTGTCAAAAAATTGTTCATCACTGGAATATTTTCATTGAAGTTATTCCTTTTATATTTAACTTACAGATTAATAAGCTTGGATATTTTAAATTATAATAAAACAAATACCAGCATTTATTTTGTGCCATAGAGTGTGCTCAGTTTATGATACAAGGATGAACTGGGCACCCACTTTTCCCTGAAGAACCTCATAATTGCCTTTTTTAGACTTTTTTTGTTTTGTTTTGTTTTTTTTCTTGACAGAGTCTCTTTTTGTTGCCCAGGCTGGAGTACAGTGGCATGATCTGTGCTTGCTGCAACCTCCACCTCCCAGGTTCAAGCAATTCTCCCTGCCTCAGCCTCCCAAGTAGCTGGAATTACAGGCGCGTGCCACCATGCCCAGCTAATTTTTGTATTTTTTAGTAGAGATGGAGTTTAGTCATGTTGGCCAGGCTGATCTTGAACTCCTGGCCTGAGGTGATCCGCCCACCTCGGCCTCCCAAAGTGCTGGGATTATAGGTGTGAGCCACTGCACCTGGCCTACAATTGACTTTTTAGAAAACTAGAGTGTTTTGTTTTCATAATTTTTACTTGGAATTATATACTCATTTTTTAAAAATTTGCTATAATTACAGTCTGCAATTTAAAACCAACTTGTGGTGGTCGGAGATGTGATTTTTCTGAAGTCATCTAAATTCATTTTTAATACCCACAGCATTCCTGTGTCAATGTATTTATTCTTCAGCTACTGTATGTAGACACTGACAAAACAGCAGTGAATAATAATTTTAAAATATCTGCTTCCATGAAGCTTAAATTGGGAGTTTTCCCAGCCAATTCCTAAATTTCTAATTTGATACTGTTTTTAGAGACATGAGAAAAGGAACAAAAGAGTATCATAGTTGCCCAAGGAGGAATATGCTTTCTCATAGAAAAAATTATCATTAAGTACAAAGTTTTCATTCAAAGATAATTGTCCTGACCAAGAAAGCAGTTAAGATTAATCAGTTATCCTCATGGACGGAGAAGATAATCTGTTATGTGATATAAACATAGGACTCTTACGTTATATCTGACAAAATATAAACCATTTTGATTATTTATTAAACACCACAGTAACAGAAATTTTAACAAGAATATTAATTATTGGGAAATTTACAATTAGAATCATATTTTAAAATAATCTCTAGGAATTCACTGACTTACTTTAGGGGCTTACCTAATCTATTTCAGTCATTCTTTCCTGCTTACTATTTACAAAACATATATTAGATATTCTGAGATTATAGACACATATAAGGCATGGTCCCTGCCATCAAAGAAATTTTATATTAACTAGAGAAATATACGATTTCTGGATGAGAAAAAAATAAACACAAAACAAGCAAATTATGATTTTGGTTAGGAAGAGCTAATAACCAGAGAAACAACTGAACTCAAGAGGACATAATAATAAGAGAGTAGTTTATGGGATAGTGAACAGATTTACACAAGCGTATGTTGTCAAAAAGGGAAACATGAGTGATAAATACTTACAAACATATTTTGATAGAACTTTGTACTAAATAAATAATTTCTTTCAGTATGTGTGAGTGACCCAAGTCACCTATAGATTTCACTATCCGTGGACCACAGTGGATAGACTGGGATAGCAGCAACATTTGAAGTGGTTGTAGCATTATTCTACCTCCACAAATGCACACATAACTTGAAAGAAGAAAAAGAATAGAAAAACAGATAAAATAATGTAAATTGATGCTGTCAGGATATCAGGGTAGATGAAAGAGAAAGGAAAATAGAACACACTAGGGGAGAAAGCTAAACAGAAAGAGGAAAGCAGATATAGTAACTAGATGCTGAGACAGGGAAAAAGATGGCATGAGAGTATATTTAAAGGAATTTGAAAGCAAATAAGATTATGAAAATTGATAAATGAGACAATAGATGTAAAAAGATGTAAAAAAGAGTAACATGAGGTAGCAGATTTTAAAACACAAAACGACTGCCCATCCCAAACGATATATTTAATACTTAATGGTATAAAGATGGTATTTTTGTTGCTTGTGAAATATTAAAGATGTGCTTCTATTGAGAAAATCTGTTTCCAAATCTTAGAATATAAATTATTCTCATGTTCACATAATGGCATATTGTCATTCCATGCTTAGTGCTGTTACAATGTTGGACAGATTTTTTTGTTCTTTTAAAAACTGTGTACAATTACAGCAACAATAGCAACATGTTTATCACATGCTTGGAATTGTTTGAAATGCTCTATGTGTAGACTTTCCTTTGTAATCCTCAATTTCGAATGTACACATCTTTGTAACTCCCATTTTGCATTAAGAAGTAAGCAATGTCCCTATTGAAGCACAATAAGTCTCAAAGGCAGAATCTGAGCCAGGTAATTTGAAGTCAGAGCCCTTGCTTCACCACTATGCTAAGACAGTCTATGTTAGAGATCACCATTCTGAGGAGATAAGATCCATATGTAGACAACCACACTCTAATACACATACACAATTGTCCTAGGGATGCGATTACTCTAAGAAAAGGATTCTTTTTTCCCTTTTGATATCTATCTCCCAGTGACCCATACAGACAAAGCAAATAAAAAATGGAAAAATGTTAAGATTAAACCAGGGATAGATATTAAAGGGCAAGAGGCTTCATGTCATTTAATGTAATTTCACACTTCTGGGAAACAAATTTCACATTTATGGGGTAATATGATTCAAATTATACTCAGACTATCAAGTTTTAAAGTAATATCTTGGTTTCCAGAAAGAAAGTCATTGTTCCTGATGACATAAAATTAATGCCTGCTTTTCATTTTTACTATTCAATTTGTAAGCTACATATGCTATAACAATGATTTACCATAGTCATAAATTGTAATACTCATAATATTGAGTAAAATGTTTACGTAGATTTTTTGCACTCTTCTTGCTGTAAACTAAATAAGAACATTCCAGGACTTTATTTGCCTTTGAGGAAAAAAATATGAAAATTTTCTTAAATAAATGCTTGTTAATTACATTTTGGCAATTAAATGCTAGAAATCACGGACATATATTTGAGACTCTTTGTTACATCAGTTCTGTGGATACTTTTCACTAATTCTGAATGGCAAAAATGGAAGAGGGAAAATGTGGTTAGTGTTGCAAATGAATTACTCTTGAAAATAAAAAAATAAGGATATATCTTAAAAGACCAATTAGTGTAGGATCATATGCTATCGGGAAAGATGACCAGAAGTCCAGAATAAATATGAATACCTTTCCAAAAGGCTAAAAAGATTCCCTTGGTACTGCTGTTAACAACAGATAGAAATACATTTTATATTTGTAAGCCAGAAAAAAATTACTATACATTTCCAGCATTAACAAAATGATGCAACTGCTTCTTAAATTGTAGATATCTAGAAGTTACAAATCTAAGCACATTGCTCTATGAAATATTCAGCTTATATATCTGGCAAATGCTTCTTGTGTTTTCCATAAGCATCCTTAAATTGTAGGAAATAAGTTTAAAAAAATAGTCACTGTTTAATTTAGTAGTCCATTTTCCTCCTATGTCAAAAGATTTTAATTCAATTTCTGATTTTTAAAAATAAACATATACTGTTATAATCAACGTACCTTATAATATGTAGTGTCAGTTTCATGTTCATGAATTTTAAAACTATATACTTTAACAATACCACCTGGAAGAGGACTTGGGCTCCATTTCAGCCATACAAAGTCTGAAGTACAGTTGATTAAAGTCAAATTTTGTGGAGGTGCTAAAGGCACTGTAGGAAAACACATGATGAAACTTACATTCATAAAACTTTTAACATAAAAATAGCACTGTGACTTACTTTCCTGAAGATATTAGTTTGAAAAGATTTATAAAAGTATCATATTTTAATTTCAGAAATAAATATCATAATTAATTATAATCTGTATTTGGACACAGTAGTTCCAAAGTAGCTTTAAACAGAACAGGAAATTCTGAAGCTCAAATTGAAAAAAAAAATTCAACAAAGTAAATATAATGGTAAGGCTGTTACAAATAGACAATCAGATATCCTTCCATATTCCATGCTGTTCCTTAAAAAGAGAGAGCAGGTGCTGCAACAGTGAAATTGTTTGAAGAAATGGGGATTCCGGCTTACCTGACTCATCTGTGTAAAAGAAAAGAATACTGGAAGGACCAAGTCCTTTTATAGTTCTTGCAGCAGCAAAAAAGCTATATAATGTAAATGGTGAAAGCTCTTCCAATATTATGTAATTATCAGAAGTAATGAAAGAATAATTTTCACTTGGTCCTTGTAAACTTAAATCATAACTTATTATTGCACCATTTGGCTTTACTGGGGGATCCCATGATAAGAGAACTGAGGTGGAGGAAAGGTTTTTAAAAGTGTTGATTATTGGTGAAGTTTCTGGGACTATAAAAGAAAAAGAGAATATCAAATGAAACAAAAGTGAATCAGCATTAACAAAGAGGATTCAATCATAATGGGATTTGATTTTCTTAGCAGATTATTTTAAGACACATTATGTTTATTGAAAGGCTAATTACTTGAGATCAAACAGAAGCAATATAATTGAAGACTGTTACCTATGAGAAAGCAATGTAAATGAAAAGAACAACAACAATCTGCTTAATAGGCAATAAAAGGGTCTAGCCTACCATCTTCTTCAGTTTTGATGTATAGCTGGGCAGTATAGGTATCAGAGAATCCCTTTTCTGTTGATGGAGTAATTTTTAATATATAATCAGTGTATTTTTCCAGATTATCAAAATATATGCTTCTCTCATATGTAACTACAGTTGGTCTCACGTGGCGAGGAGTCTGCTGTAAGATCAGTGAAACATAGTAGAAGACTAGACCGTTTGGTTGAGCTGGTGGGACCCAGCTTACATTTATTGCAGTTGACGAAATGGATTCGTAAGTCAGGTTTCCAACAAGCCCTTCAGGTACTATGATAGGTAATGGGCAAAATACAAAAATCATCAGTTACCCTAAACAGAATCTAAATTCACAAACTGAGTATAATTGTTGAAATGGCAACTATTACATCATCAGCTCTTAAATTATTTAAATGCAGATGTGGTAAACATTCACCTATTATAAAATATCTTCTAAAAAATTATTTTAAAAATCATTCAAAATAAACTCTGTCATCTTTAATATGTATGGGAATTGTTTCTATAATATTTTCTTGGCTCTTCTTTCCTACTATGTGGAAATTGTGTGTGTGTGCGCGTGTGCGTGTGTGTGCATAATATATGCAGGTATACTGCTTTATTTAAATATTTTGATAATTTATATTATCTAAACCATCGTTTAGCTTATTTCTTCTAAATATTACCCTGTTGTACATATGAGGAAACTAAAGCTCAGAGCCATTAAGTGACTTCTCCAAGGTCATGTGGGTAGTCAGAAGAATCAATACTAAAAGCTTTCCCAATATCCAGTCTCAAAATGTCTCCAGTCACCAGACTACCAACTCAAATTTGTATGTTAAAAAGTTACTCTACTTACACACAAGTTCCAATTCTCAGATATAAGTTGTATTGTGACATTAAACTCTATTGATTTACATTTGACATCCACCTGGAGTAGTGCATAGTAAGTGCTTATTATCCATGGGGTAGAAATTATAAGTGATAAAATGTTATAGGTTGGCAAAAATCCTGGGGGAGATCTACATTTAAAGAATGCCTGAAATGGTATTGATCATATATTACAATATAACATTTTTGCTAGACCCCCAAATACATATTTTCCCACATTTATCATTTATTTTTATGTTGAACAACTTGTCAACAATTCAAAAGATTTTTCCAAAAACAAATCAAGCATTCATTTCTCATGCTTAAGGAATCTGTCAATTTACAGCTTTCAGAGAGTAAACATGGAGTTTTACTCCAGAAGTTTAGGTCACTACCATTTCTCAATAAGGGATTAATCTTTGAAAATAAATAAGCAAATGGATGACAGAAACAACTACAAGAAAAATAGGTAATGATCTGCTTATCACTGTATTCTGAAAATTGAAACATAAAAAAATCAAGAGCTTCAATCATTATAGTTTTTTGAATACTCAGGATAAATAGGATTCTTCAGAAGATGCATACGAGAAACTTCTGGAGTTAAAAAATATTCTGGATATATTAGTCACAAACCCAGTGAGAACAGAAGTGCTGCAGAGTCCCATGTAGATTCAAAGTCTGAAAAGAAAACAAGTTGCTAGAGACTTTTTAAGTCCTTGAAGAAAATGAATAAGTAAATTAACGACTGGAAAATTCATCCATGTATGCAGTACTTTTTGTGCCCATAATTGGATGGCCATGACATCTTTTGAAGCAATAAAAAGAACAGAATTTTCATGAATGAAAGTTGGCAGTTTTCTTGAACAGAAGAGGCTATTACTGCAATAGTTTTATAAAAATATTAATTGCATTTTCAAACTCCTGTAATGAATGTGTCTAAATAAAAGATTTTATTACAAATTCAAACCAAAGGAAAAGTTCCTAAAATAATAAGTTTTAAATTAATCCTATTAAAGATTAATAAGTGTTTTTTGTTTACATACTGTCTTGATCTGTGTATACTTCAACTATGTCACTGCTTTTATTCCCATTTCCAACTGAAGTACTTGCTGTTAACCAAAATGTATAGTAGCTGAATATTGCCAGTTTATCTATAATTGTGGATACAGTCATATTGTCAAAGTCATTGGTTACTTCACGGAGTGTAAAATTCTGAAAAATAAACACATTGCTTTCATTGTTCAGAATGTATTTTTTTAGTATGCATGAACATTTCAAAATAATTGTTATCCATGAATTGATTGTCTCATCATTTTAATATATTAATTGTTTTAGGAAAATCAACATAGAACATTTTTTATCGCAACAATTAAACTGGAAATATGTTTGTACTAACAGAGAAATAGATGGTAGTTTTTATTGCAAAACCAATTCACAAATAGCAATGAGTAAAAACTCCAAGCCAACAATGAAGAAGGTCAAGTGGCCAAATGGAAATGCTACAACTGTGCTGATCAGGGTCACTTTCCTTATAAAAACATTCAAGTAATTTTCAAAGCATCGGCTAATATTAAACAAGTTTGGGAGTATTATAAAACTTTTAATTTTGTTTCTTTCCATTTGTGATGAAGGAATTTCGAATGTGTTTGCCCTCTTTCTATGAACTCGAATAGCTATTATTATTCACATTTAGTGGGTTTTCAGACTTTCACATTTCTTTTCAGACTTTGCTTCTCACAGCTGTAGCAAAGGGATGGCAGATTGATGTACTCTCTGACGTGTAGAGTAAGAGAAAGTTTTAAATTCTCTAGCCTGACTCCCAGTTACATTTTCCCCCAAGGCTTGAAAAAAATTATTAGGGTATTTATGCAATCATTTTTTTCCTATCAAATTTTAAAAGTAAAACACATAGCCAAATAAAATTAATTCTAAAATAAAAGGAGACTTAAACATATAGGTAATCAGTATGAATAATTTTATAATTTCCATCTGCACAGAGTAATCTGAATCATTCCAATCCACATGAAGCCATTTAAGTCCTACAGAACTGCATTCAAATTCTGGCAGGGTATCCCTGGATAAATCATCTAATCTCAAAGCTTTTCTCCCTTCAACTGTAAAATGGAAATAATCATCTCCACTTCACAGATAACTTTTAAGGATTAGATGACATGAAGCACAAAAGCCATTAATACCATGTCTAGCACACAATAAAAAAAAGTAATTAGTTTCATTTAAATTAATAACATAGGATAAGCAATTTTACTAAACGTATAGTAAGAATGGCTCTGAAATTTATCAACAAATTAAATTTAGCAAAAATTTATGGTTCTTTTGCCAGTATTCAGGGGAAAATATAGTGCAATAAAAGATTTACTTCAATTTTGTGGTGATTTACGTAGAAATAGACAAGTTAAAGTAATATAGCAAACTCACACAAAATACGATCCATGAACTTTAATACCTTCCAATACATCTACTTTACACATGGAACAACTGGCTTATATAAAGCACCACTTAAAAGTATTAACATAGGCTGGGCGTGGAGGCTCACGCCTGTAATCCCAGCACTTTGAGAGGCTGAGGTAGGCGGATCACGAGGTCAGGAGATCAAGACCATCCTGGCTAACACGGTGAAACCCCTCTGTACTAAAAATACAAAAAATTAGGCGGGCGAGGTGGCAGGCGCCTGTAGTCCCAGCTACTCAGGAGGCTGAGGCAGCAGAATGGCGGGAATCCTGAAGGCAGAGCTTGTAGTGAGCCGAGATCGCCCCACTGCACTCCAGCCTGGGTGCAGAGCAAGACTCCGTACCCCGCCCCCCCCAAAAATGTTTTATATTAGCTGATTGGTCAAATTTGAAAAGGTTTCACTAAATACCTTCTGACTATATTTATATAAACAACAAAAAAAGCCTTAATTAGATAATTTGTGCCAAAAGACATTTTTGTGCAAAAATAAACAGATGAGTAAAATAATCATCTGGATAATTGATCTAATGTTACAAATTTGTTACATGTCTATGCACATTAAGTCACACACTCAGCAGGAATGACTTCTGGGTGATTCAGATAATTTGTTATGTATTAGTCATCAAGGTCATAGGTAATCAGAATAAATTCTATAACAAAAATTAAAATTTACATCAAAAAGCTATGTTAATACTTTTTTTTTTTTTTTTTTTTTTTTTTTTTTTTGATACGGAGTCTCGCTCTGTCGCCCAGGTTGGAGTGCAGTGGCGCGATCTCACTGCAAGCTCCGCCTCCCAGGTTTACGCCATTCTCCTGTCTCAGCCTCCCGAGTAGCTGAGTCTATAGCCGCCCGCCACCGGTGACGCCCGGCTAATTTTTTGTATTTTTAGTAGAGATAGGGTTGCGCCGTGTTAGCCAGGATGGTCTCGATCTCCTGACCTTGTGATCCGCCCACCTCGGTCTCCTAAAGTGCTGGGATTACAGGCGTGAGCCATCGCGCCAAGCCCATTTTAAAATAGAAGACATTAAGTCAGGCACACTAAGGAAACATAAATGGGTAAAAATTGTAAAGTAGAAAAGTTAACATGCTGTACAAAATACAATGTGCAATAACTGAAGGAAGAACAATATGGATTGCCAAATAGTAGCAAAGAGGTTAAATTCTCCAAGATAAGAAGAAGGAAAGATGGCTTTGCTACATACTCAAGGACTCCAAAATTATGACTATGTACTAAAAATGATGTTGGTCTATTATAATATTTTTATAATCTTTCAATTAAAATATGTATTGAGCATTAAACCTATGTATGATGTAGTTTCAGAAGACTTTAGGAGATGAAAAGATAAATATTACACAATTCTTTTTCTACAAGATGCTTGTCATGGCATAAGGGAACTAAGAGAAGCAACAGTTATTGGCAATAGGAGGCAGAACATGATATGCCATGCATGACGTATTCTACAAAGTTCTGTAAGAAGGGGAAAGATGATAGGGAACAAATAAAAAGGTATACACCTATTCTGCTATATAATTTTCATTTTGAGGATTTCTTCTACTAATTCAAAATAGAAAATTAGGTAGTGAAGATATTGATGCTATTTTTAACATTAACTTTAGGAATAAGTTAAAGCATGGATAAACTTCAAGCAATATGAGACTATACTTCTGAAATGTTTTAACATCATTAGCCTGTGCCCTCTTGCAGCTGTCACACTTAAAAGCATTCTTAAGATTATTTAATAAAAGATAACATGTTCTAAGGCAGATGAATTGCAAATTATATCATATTACACAGCCAGGTTTGAAGAAGTAGGTTTAGAAGATCATGTTGGAACCATAGTTTGATACTTACACTATATTATTTAGATATGGACAAAGAGAACCAAAATATAAATCACAAAGAAGCCGTAAGTAAATTGTACAGAGACAAAATGGTTGCTAAAATTTAGAACTACTGGAACAATTGTGCAACGTTTTTTAGATGTATAAAAGAAGGAAAATCTCCAATTTGAATACCTTCTATTGGTATAATGACATATTGTTACAATTGTAAACAACATTTTGGTAAAAAATAAATTGCCTCTCTAGGTCCCATTTCTCTTCCCTACAGAGAACGAAACAAAAAGCAAAAACTGTGTGACTACAGAGTAGAAAACTGGACCTTCCTTTCTCCTTCTGCTCTTAAGGCATTTGTTTAAAAATCTTGATTTACAATTACATTTATAACTCTATCTACATGTCTTTTATTATATCTGTAACTATATCTACATGTCTTTTATAAGGTAGTTTTCTCTTTGCATCAAGTTTTAGATAGACAGACTTATACAACCCTACTCTTATAGAACAGAATGTAAACACTAAACCACCTTTTGGACTTTGTCTTTCTCCCTGCTAGGTTAGTCCTGAGATAGCTTGCAAAGTTCTGCTCTTGCCCTCTTCATTAGCCTACATTGCACTATAGCTGCACTAAAGCTGCACTTAATTCCAGAGGACATTACTCAGGAGAACTAACTAGTGACTAAACTTGGGCTGTCAGTCACAAATGGGATTAGGCAACTCAGGATTTGTAAGACTTCTCTTTCTTCTTCTTTTACTTAAAAGGATAGAAAGAATTAAGAATCACCTAAGTCACAAACATGCAGTCAATAATTTCTACCACTAAGTGATGTATTCTGCACATTGCAGCATTTCTTTTAAATTCGTGTCTTTCAAATTATATTCCAGCTCTCTGCATCTTTGATTCAATCATAATCACTCTAGTTATCCTTTTTATATATTAAAGTTCTGTGAAACACCTAATTTGGAGAAATAACATAATCCTGCTGAAAACTGGAAATATTTCTTCAAAGTAAAGGCATTTTAGCTATTTTCATAGCCATCATCATTCACATCCTAGAGAGTGCTCATCTACAAACTGTGCAAGCCTAGAACCTTATCTATGACAAATAACCACATTCTGAGTGGTCTTCATTACATCTGATATTAAACAATAACTACTATTACACTATTTTTATAATAACCCTTCCTGCTAACAATCAAAAACATTTTTTTAAATTAAAGAAAAACACACAAACACATTCAAACACTAAAACTATTTATATCGTATACCAACAAATGAAAAAAACTTAGCTAATAAATAACTTTGAGGATAAATGATACCATCAGCACTTTAGAGAACACTTGTTGGAGGAAGTGTAATTGAGGGCCATCTTTATAAACAGAATTTTAAGTAGGTGGCAGATTCACTGTCGGTAATACATGTGAAGCTTATATAGAAGTGTGTGTCTGTGTGTGTGTGTGTGTGTGTAAAGAGAGATTAAATGTATCTGACATTTTCTATAGCACATTTTTTATGTCAATGGGAGTTTTATAAAATACATCTGTGCATAATTATCAATGTAAGGTGAATAATTTCTTTCACTGTGACAAGTCTATATTATTAATAAAACTTAAGGATGTTAATAAAGAACTAGGGGAAAATTCAGTTCTTACCTGTATAAAAGTACCTGAAGTATTTCTGTAATAAACAGAGTAATATTGTATAATCCCATTAGGTTTTGAAGGAGGTGTCCAGAAAAGAATTATTGATGAAGAACTGAGGTTTACATAATAAACATCTTTGGGAGGATCACTTGGTGCTATAAAACAAATAATTGAACAAATTACTGTATTTGTGGCTACAAGTAATGTCTGAAATGGCCTGAATTTTACCTACAGTTTATAAATTAAAGTGGTAAAAATTGTTTTTCAAAAAAGCTTGAATTAGAAATAACATCTATTTAGATGTCAGAAATGAAATCCAAAAAAACGCATTGGGTCACCCCTCTAATACTTTATTATAGGCGTATTCAAGCTGAAGACAGATGGATTTCTTACTCATAAAATACTATCCCCTTTCGAAAACCTGTCCACTGCTCTGGATATGAGAAAACTGTTACAACAGGTTTCCAATACAGAGTACATAATTTGAAATTCTAATATAACTTAAAATTTGTATATTGAATAATAAAAGTCATAGACAAATGATTCATGCATTTTATGTTGTTTCATTTAATAAACACATAAAATTCTATTTGTCAAGTAAGTTCTGTGCTAAGGGCTTTTAAACATAAAAACTTATGTAATCTCCATAAGAACCCTGTGAAGTAGAATGATACTGTTTCCACATTACCAATGGGAAATTGAGGCACACAGAGATTAATTTTCCTAACATCACACAGCTAAAAAGTGATCAAAATACAATTTTTCATCCAATTGATAATGAATATTAGGCTTCGTCATACATTTTGATATTTGAATTTTTTTCTGAGTAGGATATTTTTTTAAAAAGAAAAAGAACATTCTTTTAATTGGCATACATCCTTAACTCACCTCCCTCTGGTGTTTGAAAGCTAATGATATTGCTTCTTGTTTTCCCATCACCAAATCTGGTGCTAGCTGTTACATAGGCACTGTATTCAACATTATAATCCAAATCCGACAACTCCAATGATGTTTCAGTGACATTAATAGTTTTTAATGATGATCTATTCCTGAGATAAAAAGAATATTATCTGTATAATTGAATTTTAAAAGTCAACATATACTTTTTGAGCACACTAACATTAAAAGTAAACAACATTAATATATGGAAATTTATTCATCTAGATTAATAGAATAAAGATGTTGGTTATCCTGAAATACTGAAAACAGTCAATTTCAGAATACTTTAGTAAATTAGCTTATTTTGCTTTTAATTATATTCAGTAATTAGATCAAATGTTAATATGATGTTCATAATTAGAGTTTGCTTGGATCAATTTTAATGGATATTCAGGAATACTATGTACTAAAGTAATTACAGTATTCCCTTTCATACTGATGTTTTCGTTGTCCAAATATTTGTTAATTTCAAATGCTGGTAAAATCTTAAACTATTAATTTATAAAATAAATCTATCTTTCAAATATTGTACAAAAGTGACACTTACTTCAGGCCAACACAAATAAATAAATAACAAATATCTAAATAGTGACATGTAAAATAACAATGTTGTGGGCTCTCCTATAATTACTTAATAGAAATGAGATTGAAAACAATGTATGTATATCATACAGGAAAGAAGAAAATATAGCTCACACCTCTCAATCAAAATCTTTAAAGTATTTAAAATATCACTCCAGAAAAGAAAACAAATCAAATAAATATTGACTCAAAACTCTCCAAGCACATATCAAAATCTCAGGAGGGGAAAAAAGAGTCTAAAGAACAAAATATAACACTATTTTATTTCAGTCATGTTAGTTCAGTTTCCACAGTCTGAATTGGGTATAGATTAATATCTAAAACCAAAAAATGAATATGTGTATACTGGTGCTGAAAAATGTGCGTTGTTTTAAGATTTATATAATAAAGTTAGTTATTAAAGAATTTAGATAAGGGAATATGATCAGTAACACTGAAAAAGTATGTGTCTCATGTAATCTCATATTTTTCTTCTTTAGACACACAAAGCACTGAAGAAGTAAATGAATATTCCCTCTGAATAGAAAATGTTCTTTCTTTACCATTGAAATATTTGAAGCCTTGAATCATTAGGAGGAATAATAGATTTTAAGTGAATTAAGGGTTTCCACAGAGATACATTTCAGTCATGGTTTTACTACCACAGAAGCACAAAATTATTCCAAATATAAGTTTTGTTATCTGAAAAATAGTTGGAAAGCTTACCACGGTGAGAAAAATATGGATTCAGAGCCTGTGATTGGAGACAGGCAGGATTAGCCAGGCTATTCAGCAATTTGAAACAGTTTCATTTGACATCCTTTTTCAGAAGCAGTCAGGAGAGCTTTCTTTGACTCCATTGAGACCAGAGGAGAGTGGTTTTAAAAACTCTTGATACTGTGGCTATTAGCCGCCAGAAAAGATTCCTTGTCATAGAAACTACCCAATTCCATACTCTTACCACTGGTCACAGGTCATCAGGACACTACAGAAGAGCTAATCCAATATGGGTGTCTAAAACTATGCAATTAGGACGAGCGTGGTGGCTCACACCTGTAATGCCGGCACTTTGGGAAGCCAAGGCGGTTGGATCACTTGAGACCAGGAATTTGAGGCCAGCCTGGGCAACATGACAAAACCCTGTCTCCACTAAAAATACAAAAATTAGCCCTACATGGTGGGCACATCTGTGGTCCCAGCTTTCAGGAGGCTGAGGCACGAGAATTGCTTGAGCCCAGGAGGCGCAGGCTGAAGTGAGCAGATATCATGCCACTGCACTCCAGCCTGAGCAACAGAGCAAGACTGTGTCTTAAAGAATAAATAATAAAATAAAATAAAATAAAGCTATGCTATTAGCTAAAGTAATGTAATTGCATTATATCAATTTAAAAAATTATTTTCATTAATGTATTTCAATGGTTTCTGCTACCTTGCCCTGATATTCACAGCAAAATCTTGTACGTAAGTATCTACCAACTGTAAAAAACTCAATTTATGTTCCATAGATAATGCAGAATCAAGGCAATTACCTGGAAATGGATATCAAAAATAAATTTTATCTCAAATAGATATTTTAATAAAAAGAAGCTAGTTGTTATAAATGATGTTAATCAAAACATAATAGTTCACTTCAGTTTGCATATATATAGTTTCAACATCTAGCCTGGTTTACTCCCAAGGGACAAAATTAAGCTAACAAAAATTTTTCAGATGTCTCGTCTGCTTGAGGTTTGTTTATTTTTCTTTTGTAGTTTAGAATTGTGGCTGATATTTTAATAAATAAGTTAGAAAAATATGGTAGCATATTAGTTAAAACAATTCAGAATAGATCAAATATGTAACAGATTATTTGCTATAAAACTGATAACTAAAAGAAAGAGAAAGGAGACAGAAGTGAACTATCACCAAGGCTCGAACTCCATTTTCCTAGTAGCTGTTACCGAATTGGAGATAACATATAAATCTCTGTGCTGAGGTGTGAGCTCTCTGATCTCAGAGGAGCAGTCTTCTGAGCAGTCCAGAAGCTCAAAGGGTTCACTCCCTTTGAACGAACCTTGTGTAGGAAATTCATCTTTGACACTGCTATAAGTTGTTACCCTTGCTTTTAGCTGGCTTAGTTTTAAAATCTGTTTTATTCTTATTAGCTTAAAAATATTATATTAGAATTATTATGTGTTCCATTATAATGTTTTATTTACATTTATAAAAGTATATGTTCTATATCTTGATTTTTTCTCTTATTGTGTTAACACCAATGATCTATATCATAATGTTTTTGTAGTTGCATAATTTGGATATATCATAGTTATTTAGCCATTCTATGAATTAACTTTTAGGCTTTTTCTCTTTTTTTATTTCTTTAGCTATTAGTAGCAACGATGCTGTAGTTATCCTTAAAGAAGTATCTTTTCATAATAGTACTTTTATTTCTACCTATAAAATTGTGTGATTCTTTTTAAACTTTTTTTAATTTAAATTTTTTTAACTTTTTTAATTTAATTTTTTTTTTTTAGAGACAAGGTCTTGTTATGTTGCCCAGGCTGGACTTGAATCCTGGGCCCACAGCATCCTACCACCTCAGCCTTCCTTCAGAGTAGCTGGGACTACATGCATGCAACACTACACCAGTATACAAATTGTGTGTTTTGTGAGTCAAATGGTTTGAATGATTTTTAAAATTTTAAGATTACTACTCCAAAATGATTACTGTATCAAATTTTAAGTTATAATAATTATAATTATTTAGAATCATACTAACAATGTGTGAGAATACCCATTTTGGCAAACTCACATAAATCTCTGGATATTATTAATATAGTTAGATTTTAGTAGATTTTTAGGTAGATTTTAGTTAGCCATTCCTGGCTGTGAGTGAGACAGAATGTCTTCTTACATGTTTGTTGGTCATTTGTGATCCATTAAAACAAACAATCAAAAAAAAACTTATTTATGGGTTTTTAATATTTTATTTTAGTCTTTAAAATGAAAAACATTATTAGTCTGCGCTCTTTAGACACCATTTATTAGACAGCGCAAGCAAAGTTAACTTTCACACCTTCTGAATTTAGAGATGATATGTACAAAATCAATATTCAACAAAATCCAACAAAATGTAATTAGCATCTACTTTGTGTCAGGCACTACTTTAGGCATCAATATGAGTAACATACAGCCCCTATCCTCAAAATAGAGAGATAAAGCAGTAAATAATTCTAAAACAATTTGCTAATAACAGTATGACTTCCTTAAGGACAAGGACAATAAACTTTTTTCCCTTAGTAGCTAAAAGTAAAGAACAAAGAAAGCAATGAGCAAATAACTTAGTTGTGACCAAAGTATAAAAAAAAGAGAATAAGGCATGGCCCCAAAGATCCAGGAAATTGTTCACTAGAAAGCTAGTTTGTAAAGTTTGAGAGTAGGATAGGGAGTTGAGGGAGGTGGGAGAAGAAGAGAGGAGGCCTACAGGACAAAGCAGGTCTAACTCTTACATATCCAAAGTCATAAACTGTGTACAAAGGGAGGGCATATAAATGTTACACAATAGTTGTTATCTAAAATATATTACCTTTCAACACTGGCCAAATCTCTCAACCAGTGACTATTTTCAAACTGAGATGAAACCTGAGGGAAGTCCTCAGTAAAATGATTTTACTTATTTAACTCTAAGCCTAATTTTGAATAGGTTTCAAAGCTTTTTCAAATTTAGGAAATGAAAAAAAATTTAATTACTTTGAAATTATTCTGTAAAAGTGTAAGCTGTAGTTGTTCTGTCTTTACTCATGAGTAACACCAACAAAAAGTCTTCAACTGGGATAAATAGTCTCTAAGATGAAGTTATTTCCTAATTAATTTACAATTTTTTCTCAAAAGACATACCACATTTTGACATCTAGGGCATAAAAGAAATTCTAGATCAAAAGAGCAATTTCTTTGCTTTACCAGTTTCTTTGTTTGTCTCTTACAACACCAAGTCCATGCTAGGCAATGATTGTCTATGAAGAAATCCTGAATACCCAAACTACAGTAAATAAATTTCTCTGTTTCCATAAGTATGAATATGTATGGTTCTCTAGCCAAGGTTTGAGACCCTTTGAAAAGTCATAGTTTTAATTTTAATCTTTATCATTTGATATTTTGTTCCGTGCATAATCTACCATATGATATATCCATCCCTGTTCATTTTTGTGAATTTATTTTCAAAACTTTAATCAGTTATTATTTAAATGTCCTAGATTAATCCCTTCACTCACTAAATATAACTCCCTGAAATGAAGAATGTGAGCACTCACTCACTTGACTATTAGATTATTTTTTTCCTCATATGAAGCAGTGATGTTCATTAATTTTCCCATTATATAAGGAAACTACTCTTGTATGTTGTACTTTAGCATAATTACTCTATACAACTTGATAGCATCAGTGGGTTAGTGATTGTGTATTAAATAACCCCAAACTAGCAAGGCATAAACAGTTACACATTACTAAAGCTGTTCCAGCATCTCAGAGACAGTCTGAGTCAAAGTAGGTATTCATTTGTTGTTATTGTTCTTATTGTCATCATTTGGTTGACTGGCTAACTTGGTTTGGGTTGGTTTGGCTTTGTTTTCCTTGTTTGCGTTTGGTAGGAAAGATACCTTTAAAAGATTAAAGGAAAAAGCCACTGAAGAGAATGAGTTTGAAGCTGAGGAATCATACACTAATAATCCATAGATAGCTTTAGAGCAGACACAAGGAATTAGGATCCAGAAGGCAGGAGGAAGGATTGCACTTGAACTGAAAGAGAGATTTCATATTCTGAGAATGGATGTGAGTTGATGGATTCTGGAAGCAGGAATTTGAAGTAGTCAAATTTTTGAGATAGTCACCTCAATTTTAAGTTTAGAATGGAAGCTGGGTTTGTCTGCTTTGAATGAGGTGAGTGAGATTTAGTAAAGGGCTTGAAAATAGAGATGATTTGAGAAAATTTCCAAGGACAACAGGAGAGGAAACTGATCAAAAATATGTAAAATGACTTCCCAGGGGTGCTCAAAGGTTAGTGAGATTAGAAAAAAAAAAAACAGGGCCGGGCGCAGTGGCTCAAGCCTGTAATCCCAGCACTTTGGGAGGCCGAGACGGGCGGATCACGAGGTCAGGAGATCGAGACCATCCTGGCTAACCCGGTGAAACCCCGTCTCTACTAAAAAATACAAAAAAAAAAAAAAAAAAAAAAAAAAAAACTAGCCGGGCGAGGTGGCGGGCGCCTGTAGTCCCAGCTACTCGGGAGGCTGAGGCAGGAGAATGGCGTGAACCCGGGAGGCGGAGCTTGCAGTGAGCTGAGATCCGGCCACTGCACTCCAGCCTGGGAGACAGAGCGAGACTCCGTCTCAGAAAAAAAAAAAAAAAAAAAAAAAACAAAAAAAAAAAAAAAAACAAGACTTTTAAATGTAGACTTACATTAAAGTAATGAAAGACTTCTTTCTTTCATTACTTCAACAAATATTTATTGAGGGCCTAAAATATAAGTTATTATACTTTGTGATGGAAATATGAAGGTGACAAAGACACAACCTCTGGCTTCAATGGGTTTATAGCCACATAGTTATCATCCCGTTAGGGCTCCAGAATTTGAGCAAAATACTTAAGAAAATGGGCTATTGGAGGAATACACAATTATTAACTACCCATTTCTCTCCTTTAAAGCTTATAAACTATTCAGATTTTTTCATTTTCTTTTACAAAGTGTATAAGTTATATCTTACCAGAAGTTTATGATTTCATCCGTTTGAAATTTATCGTCATAAGGTTATTTTAAATGTCCACTTATTTATTTATTTATTTTTGAGACAGGGTCTCACTCTGTGACCCAGGCTGGAGTGCGGTGGTGCGATCATAGCTCACTTCAGCGTCGATGGCCCCAACCCCAGGCTCAGGTGATCCTCCCATCTCAGCCTCCTGAATAGCTGGGACTACAGGCATATGTTACCACACCTGGTTATTTTTTCTAGAGATGGGGTCTCACCATGGTGCCCAGGCTGGTCTCAAACTCCTGGGTTCAAGTCATCTGCCCACCTTGGCCTCTCAAAGTGCTGGGATGACAGATATTTCTTAATTTTTAGGTATCTGTAGTTATGGTGCCCAGGCTGGTCTCAAACTCCTGGGATCAAGCCATCTGCCCACCTTGGCCACCCAAAGGGCTGAAATTAAAGATATCTCTTAATTTTTAAGTTATCTGTAGTTATGTCTCCTTTTTCATTCCTAACATTACATTAAATTTGCTTTTTCTTCTTTATCTAGATCATCTCCCCATTTCTTTTTTAACTCTATATTTTAAATTACTTATTAGTTTTGCTTTTCTCTGTTGTAAATTTTTAATTTAGTTTCTGTAAGTATGGAATTTATGAATTATATATGATTATTAATTATAATATGGGAATAATTATTCATGTTTTCTTCCCTGTCTGCTTGAGAACTTATCAAGTTTCTACAAAGGGAGAGCAAAGCATAATATTTAATACTTTAAAGCATCATGAATTAAATATTAGAACACAATTTTTATTTAGAAAACAGTCAATTTTTGTGAACAATAACAGTATAGTATAATAATGAATTAAATAACTTTGACCTAAATTAAATTGTGTTCAAATGAATACAAGGTCAACAATTACTTGATAGGGTTTACAGAGTATAAATATTTTTCAAAACATTTTTCTACTGGAAATTTTAAAAAGTTATGAGTTCTATAAATATAATCATAAAATTAATTTTATAAATGAAAGTGTCTTTTAATACGTTTGGTCAAGAAATAAGAAGATGGCCTTTTTACTGAAAGTTTGCCAAGTGTTGTAGAAACAAAAATGATTTTTTGAAAAAGCTAAGGTGATGCAAAGTGCTTAATGTACAGCAAGCTTTAAAATATAATCAGTGGTAGATTGCCTCTTAGTAGAGGCTTTTAATTTATAATCCTAAAGCTCTAAAGGTTGGAAAAATTACTTAAATATTTTTTTTTCAGTAAATCAGTGCCCTTCCACGTTATTAAAGACATTTTCTTTCATTTATTTCTTCAATAGTTTAAAATACCTGATCACCACATTAATTTCTCATAATAAGGCTTTAAAAAAATAAAAACTCATTACTTTTCATTTCTTAGACAAAGCTCTGGTTAGGACTCTTAAATTTAACCAAATAATATTAACGTTAGCCCCTGCTTTAAATGTGGCAGATATACACGATGGAATACTATGCAGCCATAAAAAAAGATGAGTTAATGTCCTTTGTAGGGACATGGATGAAGCTGGAAGCCATCATTCTCAGCAAACTATCGTAAGGACAAAAAACCAAACACCGCATGTTCTCACTCATAGGTGGGAATTGAACAATGAGAACACTTGGACACAGGAAGGGGAACATCACACACCGGGCCGTGTCGTGGGGTGGGGGGAGTGGGGAGGGATAGCATTAGAAGATATACCTAATGTAAATGACGAGTTAATGGGTGCAGCACATCAACATGGCACATGTATACATATGTAACAAACCTGCATATTGTGCACATGTACCCTAGAACATAAAGTATAATAAAAATAAAAATAAAAAAATTTTAAACACATGGTACTTGTCTTACTAAAATTTAGAATATTGCTACTCTTGGCTCTCCCCAAAGAACATAATTTCAAACTGTCTGTTCTTCAGTTACTCTAAAAAGCTGTGGAAAGTGTTGCTTATGGGAGACTTGAAGGATGGGTAAACCTTTAAATTTGCTATTCTGGCCTTTGATCAAGCAGAAGCTACAGAAAGCCATATATATTATACATTTGATCTTAATTGTCTGTGAAATCACCTTCACCTTACTATATATATTTTTTTTTGTGGAAATTCTTATCACTTTCCAATTCTATACCCACATAATTCTATTCACCATACAAAAACCACACTAATAGTCTTTGGACTAATATGTCCAACCGACTCTTCTGAAAGTTTCTGGAATTCCAATATACGGAACTAGTTCTCTAACTTAGTTTCCTCCAACCAAAGATTTAGCTCCCGAATCTAGTCTCTCTGCAGTGTTCCTTTCTGTAAACACCTGCTTCTCTGAGATGGCCAATTCTGGGTTCCAGTTCATACCCTGTCTCCATAGATTTTGATTTTTATGTGGAGATCCATATACCAGAGAAGGCACAGATAGGATGGGGCATAGAACTGTGGAAATCCAGAGCATTAGAGAGGTTAAATTAAAATTGACCTCAAACATGCTGAAATACGTACATGTGGTTTCTTCTCTAGATTGTTCATGTTCTCTTTTAAAAACTGTTTAGAATACTTACTATATGCAAGGCACTGAGCTAATGACTTGTAATAAAGTACAGTCCCTACACTAGACCTTACCAACTCGCAAGAAGACCCTTATTAAACAAGAAAATAGAAATGTTATGGGAATTATAGAAAGGGAACTGAGCTTTTCAGTAGGTCAAGTATGTATTATAATAATAACCACTAGTATACTCCCATTGTTTTCTTTATAGTATCCACATTATTTAAGAAGGGAGAACTAAGGCAATTCAGTAATAAACTGATTTCTTTTTTTTTATTATTATACTTTAAGTTCTAGGGTACATGTGCATAACGTGCAGGTTTGTTACATATGTATACTTGTGCCATGCTGGTGTGCTGCACCCATCAACTCGTCAGCACCCATCAACTCGTCATTCACATCAGGTATAACTCCCAATGCAATCCCTCTCCCCTCCCCTTCCCCATGATAGGCTCCAGTGTGTGATGTTCCCCTTCCCGAGTCCAAGTGATCTCATTGTTCAGTTCCCACCTATGAGTGAGAACATGCGGTGTTTGGTTTTCTGTTAGAAATGCAAATCAAAACCACAATGAGATACCATCTCACACCAGTTAGAATGGCAATCATTAAAAAGTCAGGAAACAACAGGTGCTGGAGAGGATGTGGAGAAATAGGAACACTTTTACACTGTTGGTGGGATTGTAAACTAGTTCAACCATTATGGAAAACAGTATGGCGATTCCTCAAGGATCTAGAACTAAGAAGTACCATATGACCCAGCCATCCCATTACTGGGTATATACCCAAAGGATTATAAATCATGCTGCTATAAAGACATATGCACACGCATGTTTATTGCGGTACAATTCACAATAGCAAAGACTTGGAATCAACCCAAATGTCCATCAGTGACAGACTGGATTAAGAAAATGTGCCACATATACACCATGGAATACTATGCAGCCATAAAAAAGGATGCGTTCATGTCCTTTGTAGGGACATGGATGCAGCTGGAAACCATTATTCTCAGCAAACTATCGCAAGAACAGAAAACTAAACTGATTTCTTATAAATAGCACCACATGCGCGTGCGTGTGCGTGCTTGCACGCGCGTGCACACACACACACGCACACACACAATGAGAGACCTGAGAGTGACAGAGAGAGAGAGAACATGACTGTTAGTATTACACAGAATTTTAAAATTTTATTTAAACCATGTACCCAAAGATGTATGATCACACTCCCGGAGAAAACATTCCACGGGCTTTCCATTGCACTCACAATAAAATTCAAACTTCTTATTGATTGGCTTCAAGACTCAATGTATATGGCCTAACCACCTCTCCAGTTTTATCTACTCCCACTTTTCTCCTGTGCCATTATACACAAGACACAAAGGCCATCTCATTGTTGACCACGCCAAGCTTCTTGCTGTTAACCACACCTGATAACATTATCAGGACATTTCAGCTATATGTATCAATATTTTCCCATTTTTGCTAATGCCAATTTAGGATGAATCCAGTACTTGAAACTAAAAAAATCTTGACTATTATTAATCTTGACCTGTTCCCTTCTTTCAATAGTTCCGCATATGCCTTGATTCTGAGGATTTCCACCATCTTCATCACTTCTCCCTGAACAAGCTCTACTCTGTCTATTCAAACTGTACTAACCAGTAATCCAACTGGTTTGATTCATGAAACAGTGTAATTATCATTCTATCATAATAGATACAGTCCATCAATGCACACAGACCAATATTAAGCCAATAATTTTTTGGTAGAAATATACCATATGAGTTGATGCAATAAGCTTACTTAAACTCCCTAAATATTTTTCACACATGCTGTTATCAAATTCAGACTTCTATAATCCTATAAATGCACTGTTTTATTTTTAGAATAAAGGCCAATTATAACACATATTCCTACTGGTGTGGTAAAAGCACAATTTGAGAGTAACACAGATCTGGGTGTGAATTCTGATTCTGTCATCCTTAGCTCTGTAACCTTATCTTTGTCCTTAATCTCATCAAGAATATTTCCACAACTATAAAATGAGAATAACAGTCTTTTCTTTGTGGTATTTTTGAAAAAAAGAAAAATATGTAAGAAACATTTGTCTCAAAATGGTAACTAGTACACTATAAACTAAAAATAAAATCCTAAGCCTGTCAACCAACTGAACCCAAAAAAATGGAGTTTCTGGCCATGACAGGATGGGAGGTCAGGCACACCTCAGTATACCCCTCACCGTTTACTGTTAGACACAACAGCTGACCTAAATTAATGCTAAAATTGTGCAATAGTCCGTTTTCATGCTGCTGATAAAGACATACCCAAGACTGGTAATTTATAAAGAAAAAGAGGTTTAATGGACTCACAGTTCGACGTGGCTGAGGCAGCCTCACAATCATGGTGGCAGGCAAAAGGCATGTCTTAGGGCGGCAGGCAAGAGAGGATGGTCTGGTGAGACTTATTCACGACCATGAGAAAATATGGGGGAAACTGCTACCGGGATTAAATTATCTCCTACCGGTTACTCCAACAACATGTGGAAATTATGGGAGCTACAATTCAACATGAGATGAGATTTGGGTGGGGACACAACCAAACCATATCAAATAGAGACCACGAGGCTGAGAGAACACACGCTTTGTGATAGTAAGATACCAAATTATAAACACAACATATGGCCATGTCAGGCAAGGGTTAAGTCATGTATCCGCACCCCCAGTCCCCACCCAAAACACACACTTAAACTATGCTCTAACTGCCATAGGTTTTTATTTTTCTCTAGCAGTTAAACAAGCACTGGCCTCAAGATAAGCAATGTTAAAACAATTGTAGCTCACCACCAGACAGAGACTAACTGAACCCCTGTTCCACAAGCCATAATTACAGCTTTGATTGGACAAGATACTGATTTCAGTAACTTTCTCCTGATAAGACCACTGACCATGGACTGGTTCTGGCTAATTTACAGAGGCTGTGCACTTGAATGACTTTGTGTACTGAAAACATCCTTTGATGTATAGGGTCTAATTGTAACACATTTAAATGTGAAATCTCCACCCCAAAGTGAATATGGATCATTTGTTACATACATGTTTGTTTAATACACATGCGTCAGGACCACCTTCCTGAATATTCATAGCTCCTTCTGTAGCAGTTTGAATATGTATATTTAGGTAACCCTTTCAGCATAAAGCTCCTACCCCGATCCCTCCTCCTTCAGAGTGCCTATCTGCAGTCTTTGCTGGAGGCACACTTCCCAGTCTGAGAGATGGCCACCTTGCAGGCTGTGATCTTTTAAAAGAAATAAAGTCTCTTTTCTAAATTTTTATATTGTGAGATTTTTAAGTTAATAGCACTATTCTTGATTCAGTTCCTTCCACTTTCTGAGACATTTTGTTCCCCAAGTCTGACATGCAAAGAAATCACAATCTCTCTCAGTGTTCTGCATTTCAAAAACCTGATGAGAAGACTGCCTAATTCAACAGTTAATAACTCAAGATTCAGACAGGCAAAATAAATGACTAAAAAGTTTGGTTTAAAATAAGGTTTGGTGGCAAGAAGTGAAAGTTCTCTATAATAAAAACTATAAAACATTAATGAAAAAACGTGAAGTGGACACCAAAAAATGGAAAGCTATTCAATGTCATGGGGTGGAAGAATCAATATTATTAAAATATCCTATCCATACTACCCAAAGCAATCTACAGATGCAATGCAATCTCTGTCAAAATATCAAAGACATTTTTCACAGAAATAGAAAAAATATCCTAAACTTTATATAGAACCATGAAAGACCCAGCATAACAAAGCTATCCTAAGCAAAGAGAACAAAACTGGAGAAATCACATTGTCTGACTTCAAATTACACTACAGAGTTATAGTAACCAAAATAGCATGGTACTGGCATAAAAACAGACACATAGACCAATGGAACAGAATAGAGAACCCAGAAACAAGTTCACATACTACAATGAAGTCATTCTCGATAAAGATGCCAAAAACATACATTGGAGGAAGGACAGTCTCTTCAATAAATGGTGCTGGGAAAACTGGATATCCATATGCAGAAGAATGAAACTTGACCTCCATCTTCCACCATATACAGAAATTAAATCAAAATGGATTAAATACTTAAATCTAAGGCCTCAAACGATGAAACTATTGCATGAAAACACTGGGCAAAATCTCCAGGATATTGATCTGGGTGAAAATTTCTTGAGCAATACCCCACAAGCATAGGCAACCAAAGCAAAAATGGACAAATGGGATCACAACAAGTTAAAGAGCTTCTATACAGCAAAGAAAACAACCAACAAAGAGAAGAGACAACCCAAAGAATAGGAGAAAACATTTGCAAACTAT
The DNA here is from genome assembly GCF_024542745.1 of Macaca thibetana thibetana. Classification (NCBI taxonomy): domain Eukaryota; kingdom Metazoa; phylum Chordata; class Mammalia; order Primates; family Cercopithecidae; genus Macaca; species Macaca thibetana. The sequence continues at coordinate 76,656,417 of NC_065588.1, read as the reverse complement.
CAATCTGACAAGGGATTAATAGCCAGAATGTATAAGGAGCTCAAACAACTCTACAGGAAAAAAACTAATAATCCAATCAAAAATGGACAAAATATTTGAATAGACATGTCTCAAAAGACGACAGACAGATGTCAAGGGGGCATATGAAAAGGTGCTCAACATCACTGATCACCAGAGAAATGCAAATCAAAACTACAGTGAGACACCATCTTACCCCAGTTAAAATAGCTCTTATCCAAAAGACAGGCAATAACAAATGCTGGAGAAAATGTGAAGAAAAGGGAACCCTTGTACACTGTTGACGGGAATGCAAATTAGTAAAATCACTATGGAGAACATTTGGGAGGTTCCTCAAAAAACTAAAAATAGAGCTAATGTAAAATCTAGCAATCCCACTGCTGGGTATATAGCCAAAAGAAAGGAAATCAGTATATGAAAGAGATATCTGCACTTACATGTTTGTTGCAGTACTCTTCACAACAGCCAGGATTTGGAAGCAACCAAAATGCCCATCAACAGATGACTCAATAAAGAAACTGTGGTACATCTATACACAATGGAATACTATGCAGCAATAAAAAAGAATGAGATACCATCATGGTCATTGTGTTAAGTGAAATAAGTCAGGCACAAAAGACAAATTTCATATGTGCTCATTTATTTGTGGATGCTAAATATCAAAACAATTGAACTTACGGAGATAGGAGAGTAGAAGGGTGGTTACCAGAAGCTGGGAAGGGTAGTGAGGAGGGATGGGGAAAGTGGGGATGGTTAATGGGTAAAAAAAAATAGAAAGAATGAATATGACCTAGTATTTGATAGTGCAACAGGGTGACTATAATAAATAATAATTTAATTGTACATTATAAAATAACTAAAAGTATAATTAGATTGTTTATAACATGAAGGACAAATGCTTAAGGGGATGGATACCCCATTTTCCATGATGTTATTATTACTTGTTACATGCTTGTATCAAAGTATTTCATGTGCCCCATAAATATATAAACCTACTATGTACCTACAAAATTTTCTTTAAGTTAAAATGAAATAAGAGGGTGTGATGGGAACCACGGTAAACAACTAAGCAAATGCTTCAAATAAAAGACAGTCACCATTCAACTCTGCTGATTTTTTCTACAGGAAATATGGCAAAAGTGTTCTGATTTTTATAAGGGACAAAGGAAATTGAAGTTTTACAAGAGATCTACTCATTTTTTTTAACACTGACAATCAATTCTAAATTTATGATCCACTTGCAAAGCATGAGTGGCCATGGGCTTGACCTTGGCACTCAAGCTTCCAAGTGATTCAGAAAATGACTATCAGGAAACAGCTGAGGGAGAACATTGGTCAGAACATTGGTCATCCCACTATTAAGCCCCAAAAAGCATTCATGTGCTCTACCACTCCATCTATCTGTATTTCTTTCTTTCATCTTCCCAACATAGCCTCAGTATTCCATGTCTATAATGCTACTTGTCAAACTCTTGACAGTCATTCCTGCTGCCTTCATACACTGCCTCCACTGAGATGCTCTCCTAATTCACAAATCTATCTTTACCACTTTCACTCCAAAGTGGATATAACTTCAGAAAATCTGAAATGGCCCCCTTCACATTTTGATTATTGATCTATATTATATGCAGTAACCATGAGGTCATTTGTAACACGGTGAAAGTCTTTCAGAAAACTTGAAGAAACTAGAGTAGGTATACCTTTTTAGGATTCAGAAGTCCATTTACAAAGGTAAGTTTTATGTTACTGGGGGAATTATTTGACCAGTGATATTTAATAAAGAGCTGCATTAGAATTATTTTGACTTCCTAACATATTCTTTGGCAAGTGTTTTTCAATTATTTCACATATCTTATCTGCAATAAGTCTTCAATCGTTTTAAGGTGCTGTATGTTATATATCTCCCCACAGGGTTTAATAAACATTTGTCAGACTGACTGTTTCAGAATTACCTCTCGTAATTACTACTAAGAAAATTGAGAAACATTTCAGAGTGGAAGATTTGTATATGTTAGAATTTTAAGCATCACTTTCAGTCCTCAGTCTTTTAGCTATAGAGGGTATATTCTCTTAGAAGTTTCCTAAAGAAAGAAGAAAACTACTGTTAAATTTTACTGACACATCTAGAAGTAAAAGCGCTAAACAATTCCAAGTTGAATTCAAGAAAACAGTAAATAAATAAGTTCTACTAGAACATCATGCCTCAATTCAAAACATATTAAAAGAATAAGCTTACAGCACTTCAGTAGAAATCCATTTATTTAATGGTGGTTGCCTTAGGAATTTAAGGACTGTGTGCCATTTTTAAAGTATGTGTTATTTATCAATAACTGCAGGGGAAAAAATGCTAGTTTACCATCTGGATGGATGATAAAAGTTATTTTGCAAAGCAAACTTCAGAAGGAAAAATCATTTTAAAATGCAACAGATTAAAACAGATTTCTGAACACACTATCTACAAACCAAGTGTGACTCATATAATAATGGATATAAAATGGTTACGCATTAATCCTCATGAGTTATTTTGCCAAGAAATATTAATGATAAAGAAAAAAGTTACCCAATATAACAAATATAATAGGCAGTCTGCATTTTGAAGACACACTCAAAAAAAGAGAAATATTCAGCCAGATGCAGTGGCTCACGCCTGTAATCCCAGTATTTTGGAAAGCTGAGGCAGGAGGATCACCTGAGGTCAGGAGTTTAAGACCAGTCTGGCCAACATGGCGAAACCCCGTCTCTGGTGAAAAAAGCTAAGTGTGGTAATGGGCACCTGTAATCCCAGCTACTCGGGAGCCTGAGGGAGGAGAATCACTTGAACCCAGGAGGCAGAGGTTGCAGTGAGCCAAGATGGTGCCATTGCACTCCAGCCTGGGCAACACAGCAAGACCCCCTCCACCCTCAAAAAAGGAAATATTGAAATAAATGTCTTTATAAGAATTTGGTAATTATTGGATCAACTGAAATAATGTAAACTGAGAATTATGAGAGAACTATGGACTCCTGAAGCAGGAATCCTGCTAACAATGATAGCTACCATTTATTAAGTACTTTATAGGAACCAAAGATAATTGAGTGACAGAGCCAAGATTCAAACCCATGTCTCACTGACTGAAAATCCATGTGTATTACATTATGATACCTGCCTCTTCTCCCCATAATAAAACCGATTATGGTAAGAGTCCCCCAAAAAGATTAGTGATCACTAATGAAAGAATCCAGAATTATGACCATTCCCTTCGCTACACTTACTATACCTTACAGGGCTATTTCCAACTAAGTATGTTAGTAAGATACTAAAGCATAAAGCTTCCAGCAAGCATCTTAGTAAGATGATGCTGAAAATTTAAATATATATCTGTGTATATTTAATTATCATTTATATATATATAGACACACATATATATTATAGATAATATTCTTGAATATGTTAAGGTCTTTCACCTTTTTTGTTCTTTATGTAATCTCACTCTATTCCACTGAGTCATCCATTATCTGAAAAAGCATCACTATTCTTATTGCAGAAATGCAATGAGAAAAAAATACAATAATTATATATAATATAATTATTATATGTAATAATTATATAATACATAATTTAATATAATATATATAATGTATATGTACATATATGTATATTGTATAATGTATTATATATGAAATATTATGTATAATATTTATATATTTTATATATTTATATATATAATATATATTTTATATATACACAGTTTCTAACTTAAAACATACTCTTCATTCATTCGTCCATCGAACAAACATTGTTTCAATTATCTGTCAGGTAATAGTCTCTTCTAAATACAGCAATGAACAAAGTAGATTTTAAAGCAGAGAGAGGGAGAGTGGGAGAGAGAGAGAGAGTGTGTGTGTGTGTGTGTGTGTGTGTAAAATAAAGCCAAGTTTTACTGAGGGAAAAGTGTTTTCTACATTCCATTTACACATCAAGAGCCAACCCTGGATTGAGACCAGAGTTTTATAATTAAGTAGTTATAATTAAATTAAGACCCTTGAAGTGTAGAAAGAAAAGAGTACACGGAAGAAGGAAATTTCCATCTGTCAAAAGAAAGAAAGGTAAAAGGAAAAATTTTGCACTACGAAAAAAGAGTGAGAGAAATAAAAGGGCAAAGACATCACACTGGAGTGTCCCAAGATCTTAGGGTAAGGGTTGAGTGGTGACAACACCTGAATAGATTTGGGAGGGAAATCCCAGTGTAAAGAAGCCTTCTTCTTTTTTCTCAGGATGGAGATAAATATGACAAGCCGCTTAGAAAATCTCTGTGTGGAGCAAGATGTAAGGGCTCCTCTAGCAGATCATCCAGAGCTAGAGAAGGGTGTGGAGGTAACCTTCTCAAATCCTTCACACTGTAGATTGGTGCAGAGAAATCAGCTGGGAGTATCTAGCTACCCGAGGTTCAACACAGACGTGTTAGGGAACCAGGGGACTAGAATAAGCCTTGAGGCTGGACCAAGGATAAAACAGAAAATAGGAACCTTGAAACTACAAGCGGTGACTGCAAGTTTGTGCCAGAATGATTCCATTAAAAGGTCAGGTGAGGTGTCTCACAATATTGATATGGGAGAGGGGCAGGGAAGTGCTGGGTAGAGAAGGGCAGGTCCCTGGCTAGGGCTCCACCCCGGGCTTGTGCCCAGGGACCTAGATGAAGACAGGCATTTCTGTTTTCCCGCCTAAATGTTGCATTTCCCAACACCACCCTGGCCCACCACGCCCCTATCCTGTGCCTATAAAAATCCCAAGACCCTAACGGGGATACACACAAGCGGCTGGACGTTGACAGGAACACGTCGGCGGAAGACACAGCGGCTGGACATCGAGAGGAACACAGCGGACTAACAGCACACACTGACAGACGCCGCAGGCCAGCAGGCCATCAACCAGCGGAACAACGCACAGTTTGGCGGGTGAGGACGAAGGACAGTGCGCTGCTGAGTGACCCGACTCCAGGGGAAAACCATCTTCCCACTCCATTTCCCTTCTGGCTCCCTGCCTTGCTGAGAATTATCGCCACTCAATACATCGTGCACTCATTCTCCAAGCCCCGTGTGATCCAGTTGTGGTACTCCAAGGCAAGAAAACCCTCTGTCCTTGCGATAAGGCACGGGGTCTAACTGAGCTAACACAAGCCGCCTACGGATGGCTAAACTAAAAGAGCATACTGTAACACAGGCCCACTGGGGTTTCAGCTGAAAACATTCACCCTTAGACCCTGCCATGGGGTCGGAGCCCCACAACCTGCCCGTCTGCATGCTCCCCCTAGAGGTTTGAGCAGCGGGGCACCAGAGAATTGAGCCACGCCCCCGTTGCACGCGCTGCGAGCAGGACAAGGGAACTTTTTCTGTTTCAATATTACGGATTTGAGATTACCTCACCCCATTTTCAATGGGCTTCCCCTGTACCCAGACTACCTCAGAAAACGAGATAAGGATACCTCTTGACGGATGAGAGAAAAAGTACAATTGAAGAGTTAAACTTTGAATTGATTGAATATTTACCCAAAAGAGACTGAATTAAACCCAGAGGGAATGATAAATGAATGGGTTATCTAAAATCAGTGCTTTCATCAACCCCAGCATCACTGCAAAAAGCAAAAAGAACCAGTTACAGAAAATAAAAGGTCATGTTCTATATGACATCAGAATTGTTGCATATAAAATTTGAGCCATGCTATATTCTTAAGAGGTGATGTAATGTACATTGTCATTACTTATTCCTAACAAATCCTGATACCTTTAGACATTTTGGAATTATAAATAGACAACTAAAGTTATAGTTAAGTTCCTAGAATAGGAGGCTCCCATTGACATGGGAGTTCATACCCAGAGAAAGAAAAACTGGGTAAACAGCATCCCTTAAAATGCTATCCCACCACATGTGTTTCTGTCTAGGTGTGCTATGCATTATGCTAAAAATACCCGGAAGCTCAAGGAAGGGAAGCATGATCACTGCATACAAGAACACAGTTATTCTCATAATGCAGGGCTGAAAATTCCCGCCAGAAAAATCTTGATTCTCGCTTAATTAATCTGTTTCATTTAATTTTTCTTTCTAACTTAGTAAATGGCATCATATTCTAGTAGTAATCACACTTGATTCAAAAATCTAGAAGTCATTTTTGATTCTTCTCTTTTTCTTATCTGCACAGCCAATCCATCACCAAGTCCTGTTAGTTTTTCTTCCCAAATGTAGCTCAAAGTTGCCCACTTCTCCCCTCCATTGTCACTACCATCTCTTTCCCAGACTACTAAAATAGCCTAGCATCCCTGCTAATATTTTTGTCCCTGACAGTTCATTCTCTGTAAGGAATCTAAAGTGATTTAAATTATCTATGAACTCCCTTTATAGTTAGAATGAAAACAAAATCCTTACCATGGCTTGACTCCTGAACTTTATCTCCTGCCCCCACTGTTACCCTCCTCTGGTTCTCTAATCCCTAGCAACATTGACCTCCTCTCTGGTCTTCAGAGTGACCAGTTGTGTTTCCCCACAGAGTTTGTGCAGTTGATATTCCCTCCTTCTTGAAAGTTCTGCCCTGTAGATTTTTACATGGCAAGAAAATCTTTCTTGTCAACTGGATCACAGCTCAATGCCACTTTTTCAAAGAGAACTTCCTGAAGCATCCCAACAAAAGTAGACCTCCTTCCCCCAACGTTCCCTTGTTTGCTTGTTTATGGGTATAAAATCCAGTTATCTCTTTGGAGTGTAAGAGATACAAGATCCTTGAGGGCAAGGGTCTTATGTGAGTCTTGTTCATCAGTATATAGGTATTCTATCAATATTGTTCAATGAATGAATGAGTGAATAAATAAATAGGGTAATGAAAAGGAATGGTTACCTTCTTCCCACTGTTTCCTTTTCACTAACTGGGAGTCATGACACTCCCAGTTTCATCATGACTAGGCAAAGTCACTAGGAATCAGGCAACAAAGTAAAAAATATATATATAGTCTTAAAGAGAAATATGCAAAGGGGTTAAAGGGGAATTAGGAAAGAAAAATCTTAATTTAGGAAAAGGAAGAGGAGACTTCTTCAAAACACCATAGCATCTCCCTCAATGCTGGTCCTTCCAATTCAGAAATATAAAAGGAAATGGCTATGTTTTATGAAGTATTGTGTAAATTGTATTTTCTGAGTTGAAATATATGAAATACACTAGGTAATGTATTACCTAACTGGTGAATCTCAAGAGGATTTACATTACATCAAAGTGAAGATTTCAATCTACAAAGTTCTCATGAAGTAGTATAAGCATGTTAACTGACATGAGATACAATGTAGGATTTCATCTTTTTCACAATTGAAGGATAAACAGGTAATCAGGGTAATGGTGATCAGAAATAAAATACATTGTTTACATTTCAATAAAAAATTGACCTTAAATAACAGATTTCTTTAAAAATAGCTATTTAAAATGTTTAAAAATAACAGATTTCTTTAAAATAGCTATTTAAAATGTTTAAAATGTTTACTAAAATTACTCTGCTCAAGGGACGCTTGAAAGATGGTGACATGAGAGTACTTGTGTAAAACTTCAGAAGTTTAAAATTATATGCTCACATTTATACAAGTTGACTTGTCAATGACTTTTAAGAGTAGAAATTTAGTATAATTATGCATAACACATAATTTTTTGTTTTAATTGCAAAATTATTTCATTTGACTATGATTGACTCACTACATAAAAGGGGAAAAACTTATTTCTTAATAAAAACATATTAACTAGCCTATTAATAATCAGGTTTCTAGCACCACATTCTGAAATCTCAAAACTGCATTCCTATTATGTTACAGATTAATATCTGTTCTCAGAACTATTTCCAAAAAAAAAAAATTATTACCAGACATAAACTGTGTAATAAAGGATAATTCCATTTGGCTCCAGAGGTGGTTGCCATGACAACTTCACCGTGACACCAGACAACTGTTTTACAGAGAAGTCTTGAGGGGGAGAATCAGGAGCTGAAAAGTTAGGGTATAGAATAATGTATTTTATTAAACATATATAAGAAAAAGTTAACATGGAAATACACACAATTTTTATTATAAACTTTCTGGTAAAGGAATTAGGTTCAGTGCTTTTCTCCAGAAGCACGAGAGACTGTTTATTTTCAAAATGAGATGATAAAGGAAGATTTTGCATGGTGGTATTAGAACATCTGTTTCTGTGATTCAATGGAAAAAAATATTTCATGAGAAAGTAGAACAAGGGGTATGTCACAGTGACTCACCTACTGTTCAAGTACATCTTGGTCAACTGTCATCCTCTAATAAAAATAAAAACTTTATTGAGGGTGAATAAATACACAATAAAAGGGGTCCCTAGACAATAAAAAGAGGTGGGAAAAAAATCACACATCCAAGAAGTTGGGAAAGTGATAAGCATAACATTGGGAAAGCAGTTAAAATGACTGACCTCACAAATGAAAACTACATTCCTCAATCTCTGTTGTGTCATTAAAAAGTAAAATAATATCAAACTCTGTTCACTCAGTCTTCAAAATTGGTTTACAAAGGAAATACCAATGTAGCACATAAATAAGAAAATAATGCAGAATCTACTTACAACTCTGCTATAATAGTGTAAAATACAAATACATTTGCTATTTGGCATTGAATAAGTGGTAAAAAAAACATTACTGCAAAATAGTTAGCCAACTTTATACTTCCATTTAGGTAAAACATTTAGAATGGCATTTCTCAGCTGCTGTGTAACACCACAGTAATGTCTTAGAATAATAGAATACAACTTTTTGCATGTAAAAAAGGAAAACACTAAAATTTGGTTCATTGTTACAGTGATGCACGGAATGTGAATTCATAGGTAGCTAATAGAAATTCTGAAAATTTGTTTACATCTTTAAACAATGGCAATTGAAATACAGTCCATGTACAGATCACTATTTCCAACAATTTGGACAGAATCCTGCCTGACTTCATTTTTTTTCTTTTTTACTTCTCTGAATAATCTCAGCTACAGTCGTACGTGTTCCCATGTGTGCATGTTTTCATTATTTTACTAACAATAATTTTCCAAATAATTTTATTGAGCAGCAGAAAGTTTATGAGACAAGTTATAAGGAATAATAGTGATAGCTGTATTTGGTATTTTCATTTGGTTATTTTCACTGGCACTACAATAATGTTGCTATCAAATAATAGTTATCACAAGAATGTATGCATCAATGAAAGATGTCTGTTTCCCAAGATAAGAATTATCTCTGAAAATTCTCTTTCGTTTGTCAAAACAAAAACCTATAAATATTTCTCCTAGCATCCTTGTAAAATCTGTTTATTGTTTACAAAAAGGACTTCAATAAAAAATGCAGTAACTTAGAAACTAATATGTTGCAACTAACCATTTCTAACATGCTCTAAGATGCTTATGTGGAATACCAGATAAAGGTTGGTGCCTTTAAAAGCTAACCTTCAGTAGATCTCTGAATATTTTATTTTTAATGTAAAACATTTTATTGCTAAGTAAATGTAATTAACATGTCTATCCAAAAAAAAAATCAGTGCACACCCACTGTAGCAGACTAAGTTTTAATCACTTTGGCATATGTATTCTAAAATGTTTTGTCATATGTATTCTAAAATATAATCTAACAAAATTGAAACTAGAAAAATTAGAACTTTTGCAGTGCATTCAATTTGTCATCTCAGAGCATTGCAAGGTAGCTGAGAAAGGAACTTCACAGTCTATCGCTCCTCTGCCTGGCATGATCTTTCCAATTTCTCGCCCTCCTTTTTTATTCATCTTCATGTCACAGCTTTGACATAACTTCCACAGCTTAACTTTACCTCACATCCCAGAGTAGCTTAGGTCCTTCTTTTGTCCTGGTGAATAATTTGGGGAAACATTTATGCCAGTAATTAAAATCATAAAAATTATTTGTTCACACATTTGTCAAATTTAGGTCTCTTGTGCTAACCACGAGCTGCATGAGGGCAAAGAGTTCCTAATTCCCAAATAGGCAAATTTTCTCAGATCTTTATCCATTCTCGATTTTCTGCAATTTTTCAACAAGGGAGCCTTGTTCTTTATCCTATTCCTTAGAAATTATATGACTTGGCCAAGAATTTAGATGGAACTTTACCTTGAGGAAGCATATTTTTAACGGCCCAGGTAATTCAGATACACAACATACTTTGGAATTATTGACTTGAGTGGTAAAAGCTCTGCCTGCTCAAAATATATGTTCACTACTGGTCTCATTCCATCATATAAGATCTCAAATTCTTGCCATTAGGACCTTTTGATTAGATTAGTTACATAGAAGTGGGTATTATTTTCAGAAAGACATTGGTAAATTTTTTACTAATATTATCTTAAGTATATATAAGATAGAAAGGAGCACTAACTTTCTTCCCCAGTTTTTAACCATTGACTTACTTGGAAGGATTTTTTTATTAAGATAATTTTAACTTTGAGAGCAAGGAGAATCTATTTATGAAAAAAAAATGGAATTTTGGCAGGTAAATGTGATGGAAAAGCAAGCATAGTAAGAAGATACAATGACTATGGAAAACTGACCCACGGAGGCATCACACTTAGAAACTGGGGCAACCCAGAGAGCCCTAGCCAAGATGCTTTGGTGAAATTCTTTGGTAGAGGTTAAAACATGGAGAGACCTGCAAAAAGAGAAGAGGGATGTGGAGACTTTATTCTTTTAAAAAGAAAGAGAGCAATGCTGGGAAAAGTCTCCCTTCCTAGCAGTGTCTAATGCACATTCTGTCCTGGTGAATGATTCTAGACTCTTAAAATTCATAGGCTATGGCCTAGCTTTAAGATAGGGAAACTTGACAGAAAGAAAGACAAAAAAAAAAGATACTCCACAAACACGTATGATACTTCCAGGCCTACCCTTCATGGAAACAGAAATTCCTTTTACAGAAAAAAAAAATAATATTCTCTAAATATGCAATGTATAAAATATAAAATGCAAAACCTAATCCCAAATGTATCTTTCAAAAGTTATTTTCTTAGCATAATATATGTCTAACTTGGTAAGGTATCAATGTAAAGTGGCCTCAGTAGTAAAGCTGATTTTATTTGGGTTAGGGAAAGGTATGTTTAAATATTCAACATGAAAGCTACTAACATTGGGGAATAGCATCTTGTCCAATTATATAGGGAACCTGTACAATAGCCTGATCTCATTATCAAGCTAATCCTTAATATCATAAAAAAGTGCTGAACATTTACATAAACATAATCTGCTTCAAAGCTCATGTTAATGTCTATTCTTAAAAATGTAAAAGTTGAAAAACACAGTCATGACATATATCAGTTAATGTTCAAATCAAATTTTTAGCCTTAAAAATGTCCATGGAAAAACATGACTGACTGTTTTTTACAGAGTACTGATGACTTTAGAAAAATAAAAAGCATTTTATGCCTGATTTCACTGAATGTAAATCTAACATTGCTAGCTTATTTTATACCATGACAATGAAATCGCTGTATAACGCTGGTATGGTACACAACTGATACCCATGACTAGAGGAGTTTTTACATTGTTTCATTCTATATATGTGTTTCTCGAAATATTATAGAATCAAAGTATATCAATATCCACTATTATATTTACCATCTTCCTCAGTCAGTATACTTATGGGAGCACTCCGAACTCCTTCACCTTTGAGTGTACTAGCAGACACCTCAATCATATATTGGGTATATTTCTTCAGTCCTAAATAGAAATAAAATAGGTAAGAGGCAAACTATGAAATGGCTCTCAATACAATCTTCCAAAAATAAAAACTAAGTGAAAATGTCATTCTTTGGCAACAGTAGTTCTTATTTATGAAGACAAAATGATATAGGATAAAGTGGAAAAGGACGGATCTACAGTATTCTTTCATGTGACTTGCAATAAACTCCTAGCTTATTTAACCAAAAAGACAAAACTGTAATACCCTGCATGAAAATAATCTCAAACTATTAACATTAAGCTAATATTTGTGGTTACTCTGTCGTTATAAATGCAAATATCCAATATTAGATTTGTTCTTTTACCTTTAATGTTTTGGGTTAAAGAGGTTGTATTTATAGTTCTTTCCTCATTTCCATTACTTCTCTTGAGATAAATTGTATATTTTTGTATGATTCCATTGGGACTACTTGGGGGCAGGAATGATAGCTCAATCTCTCCAGAAGAAATATTTTTGTAAGTGATATTTTCTGGTGCACTATCAGGCACTGAAAGAAACAAAAAAATATAGATACATAAAACAATTCCATTCGAAAAATCTATTCTGCTGAAATTGTCACTGAAGCGCACTAGGTTATTTACATGTGAACGTTCACTAGAATGCAATGGTAATAAACATCCTGAATGAAGTAAGGTATAAATAAATTATAGGACTTACAACTGTATAAGAAAAATTTTCATTCAAAAGAAAATACTACTATGATTCCACAGAATAATAGTCATAAGATGATACGTTTACTAAAATACTTGGAACTATAGGAACCTATCTTGTACTGAAGAACACACAGATACAAGAAAGAGAATTTTAAAACACTTAAAACTTGATTCTACTCCTCATTAATGATAATATAAAAAAAGATCAGTAGGTTAGTTTTGGTCGACAACAGGGTCTATGACAAGGCAAGGAGTCCTTCCTAGATGTGAGACTGCATATTATGACCTGGCAGCAAAACTACCTCCCAAGAATATGGGATATCATTAAGTAAAACACTGGTTTTCTGTATCTAACATTTTTATATGGAATACATTATACATAAAATGGTTTTCCATGTAAATTTGAGCCCAAAACTATATACAAGATTCCAATTCCGATAAAATATTGGAGCAGATACCCTAAATTGAGTGAATATCTTACTTAAAATAACTAAAACTCTGCATAACATTAAGATAAATTTTCTTTAAGAAATTCTGGTGCTGAAAAGAAAGTTAGAATCCAGTGGTGACTGGCCAAAAGAAGTCACAGAAAAACAAACAAGCAAACAAAATGCAAAGACAGAAATCCTGAGAAGGAAGCTGGTACTAAAGCCAGTTTTGCCTTGCAGTAGATTGGTTAATTCTAGTGCCTCTGCATTTGTATAGTAACATCTGTGTAGTGTGTCAGAGAAAGACTATAAAGTCCTGGGGCCAGCTGAAGGATGAGCCATATCTCTGCAGAAAGACCTGAAATCCCAAAAGAATGCAACTGTAACCAGTGTTATTATATTGAACAATTCTAGGGGATACTTTAGAGTCTTCTGCATGTGCCATAGAAGTCTATGTGAATGGTAACTCCTGGTCTTGTGCAATGTGATGCATTCATTCTCAAGGAACAGGAAGTGAGAAATAAACCTGCCATGCAGAGAGGACAGAAAGGAAACCTTTTTTCTCTCTTGCCACTCCTCTGGGTGAGAGATAGAAAAGAAATAAAAATTATGCTGTTTTGGATTTATAAGCCTGTCCCCATGATCATATGTTGACTAAATCCATGATACCTATACGTACCCTGAAGAAACCTCTACTTCAGAATTTAAATTAAAATAAAACTGTAGTCCTGAGCTGCTATTACTCCTAAACAACTAGAAGTAAATAAAAATACTTGCTGGAGGAACTCAACTTCAACACAACCCACATAAATTTCTCACAGCTAAAGTTTCAAAGAGTATGAGCTCACGGATAAAATCACTAAACACACAAGCAAATCAGATATCAATAGTGAAAGTCAGCAAAGAAAAGAAAAAACACATACACATACACAGTAGTCAGATTTTGAGATTCCAGATATTGAAATAAAATAGAAATGTTTAATATGTTTCAAGAAATCAAACATATTTTAAAATATGAGCAAAGAATTATTTAAATAATGGTAAATAATATTAAATAACCAAGCAAGTTTGAAGGAGAACAAGATAGATCTTCTAGAACAGAACCAAATAACTAAAATTAAAATTCCCTTGAGGTATTAAAGAGCAGATTAGATAAAGAAGAAGAGAACTTTAGTGAAAAGGATGATAGTATTGAAGAAATTATCAAGAATGTAGATCAAAGAAAACAGTTATGGAAAATACAAAATGGCAGTTGAGACATAGATGATATCTGCAGGGGGTTTAAGATAATAGAGAAAATAAAGAAGAAATATTTAAAGGGATAATGGCTGGGGCTCATCAAAATTATTCAAAGATACCAAACATCAGATCAAATAATTTCAGTAAATCCCAAGCAGAATTTTTTAAAACCATATTTAGACATATCATTGTGAAAATACAGAATACCAAAGAAGAAAACATCTTAACAGTACCAGAAAGAAAACAAATCATCTACATAGTAATAACAATTAGACCAACAATCAACATCAGCTGAAATACAACTGGAATTCTATACCCAGAAAAATAAACAGTAGCAAACTAAAAACATATTCAGACAATAAAAAAAAAAAACCCTGAGGGATAATGCCATCAACACATCCTCAGTAAATGAAATTGTAGACAACGTACTTTAGGTAGAAAACTATTTACCACAGATGAAAGATCAGAGTGGCCAAGATAATGGTTTAAAAATTGAGTACATAGAACAATAACATAAATAATTAACTTGGAGGGTTAAACAATATAAACTAAATAGGTAAATATTATTGCCATTCAAGAGTCCTGTTATAAGACTCTTTTCTTTCAAATGAAAGAAACTGAACTTTTTTATTAGTATTCTAAATTGAATGGATATAAAAAGTACTAATAGTAAATTTAGTAGATAAATAAAATTCAGAAGCCTTAAAAGTGTAGATACAGTGTCCCTCCCCTCGATTGTTACCAGTTATTGGGTTATGGTGTCAAGGCACACTTAATAGGAAAAAGTAATTTTAAAATATTGATATTTTTAAAACTTTGAGATGATTGCAATTCAATGCATAGTTTGATGTAGCAATATAATTCCACTATCCTTTCTATTCTAAACACGCTAAATGTTCTCTAGTGTTTTCCCAGGCCAACACATTGCATTGAGAAAAATCCTCAACATCTACCCTGAATGCTTTCTTAACTTTTGGCTCTAAGTGAAATCTTGGACCTGCTGAGAAATGCCACTACAGTTTAGCCCTCTTGGGTATCATGTTTGTTTTTTTCCCATAGTCCCACTAACCATAGGGCGTAGGAGTTGGGTAGTTGCATTTATTGCTCCTTTTTCCTTCCTGAAGAACAACAGATCCATTGAAGCCCCATTCTGTTAGATACCATCACATGCTACCCCTCTTTAAGACAGACAACTGGTAATACCTCTGTCACTTCTCTGAACATCTCAAAGATGCTATCACTTTGATGACTGACTTCTTCCCTATGACTCAGAGAGGTCAATATCCATGCAAATGATCTATCCACTTCCCTGGACTGTGTATTTCTTTATCTCTATAATTCCAAAAATATTTCCCCCCACCTAAGTTTACCCCACTACACTTCACTGGCTTTCATGGAAACACCCAAGACTTTGTCATTAACAATAACTACCAATATTCCTCTCTTTGACAACTGACTCCTATCTTTCAAGCTTACTGACTCTTATATTTTGAATCCAACAATTCTCTGACCCTCATCAAATCTTTACTGTGCATTACCTCTGTTATGCCTTCATTTCCCTACATGCTCAGGCTAGAGTCCATAGTCACTGTGATCACTTCTTAGCTATATCCATCACTTCCTTCTGTTTTTATTTTACTTTCCTGGCAAATTATAATTGGAATTAAACAAAACTCTGCTAGCTTCACATGCCCAATATAATAACTGAAAATTGCATTTTTTTCAGCTATTAAATAGTGTTTTACAGAGTAAAACACCATTCTATGCTGACTAGTTCCACTTAAATTTATAACCTCAAATCTCAAATGGATCCTTTTCATTTCCTGATAGCTAATGTTTTAGTTAATTCAGTCTCCCACTCTTTAAAGTATGTTTTCACCATATTCTCTCTTCACAAACCTCTGATAAGCCCTCACTCTCTTTATTTGAAGCTAATAAACTTGCTTCTCATTCCATTGCAAAAATAAAAACACTGAGAAGAGAGCTACATTATCATCCGACTTCAAATTTTCCCTTAACTGCCTTCCCTCTTTCCTCCTTTCCAAGCTCCATCCCTCCACGTCTGCACTGGATTTCATTCCTTCTGCCTATTCAGAGACTTTACACTTGAAGTTAGTCAGATACACATGTGAACACACATACACTGTAATATACATTCTGGTGTTTAAAAAGTCTTCTTTTGATTGCACTTGCTCCTTCAGCTATTACTCAAGTCTACTCTCCACTTCATATCAAAATTCCTCAAAATTTGCCATTCCTCATTTTCTACATTTTTTTTTTTTGCCTGTCATACTCTGTTAATCTCACTTTGTTTTTCTCCATTTTTTTCCTGTAAAACCTACTCCTGTGAAGTCACCAATGACCTCCATTCTTGCCAAAGCACTAATCAATTGTATGCCCCATCTTACTTTACTTGTCAGCAGGATTTGACATAGGGAATAAACTCCTTCTACTTGAAAATCTTTATTCACTTGGCTTTGAAGACACTATCTTCTTCTGGTTTTCCTTCTATATCCAGTGACTTCTGCTTTGTCCTTGATTAGCTCTTCTTCTTGTCAAAGTCTATGTGTCGTATTACCCAGGACATAGCTGTAAGCTTCTTAACATCTCCCCCTATTGTCCAGTGATGTGACTTTATCCTCATCCCTTGATTGAATATCAAAGATACAGTGAGGCTCCAAATTGTATATGCAGCTCTGGATCTTTTCCCTGAGCTTTAAACTTATTTATCTAACTGCCTTCATAATGGCACTTGGATATTTGAAACATGTTCCAAACAGAACTCCTGGATGTTCTCCGTATTGACCTCTTCCCTGGACTTCCCCGTCTAAGTAAATGGCACTACCACTCACCCAGATACTCAGACCAACAATCTACTAGTTCATCTTGATTTTTCTCTTTACTTCAACATCCAGCATATTCAGCAGCAATCTGTGAAAACTGTAACCCATATAATGTTCCTATTTCATAATTATTCAAAAGCTCCTCATTAAAATTAAACTGCAAATTTCCTACAATGGCAACCAAGAATCTCATGATCCACCTCTGCCTCTCGCCTCATCTGTGAATTCTCTACCCCAACTCACACTGTTCAAGTGACAGAAATGCCCTGCTCTGCCCCAACTCCACAGTTTTTTTCCTCTACAAGAAGCTGGCAATTGCTATTCTTCCTCTGGAACACTTTTCATCCTTATCGTTGTCTCATTTAATCCTGCACCTCATTAATATCACTGGGCAAATTAATCTCTCAGTGTGGCCTTTCCTCAGTGCTCCATCTCAAATAGCCCACTCACTACTCTTTCTCTCTTCTATCCTTGATATTTTTCACTTAGCAAAACTTACAACTACTAAAAATCACAAATTTGTTTACTGATTTGTTTTCTAATTTCTAATTTTCTAATTGTCTAGTGTCAAGTTTTAGAAAGGTAGAGACAGATCATGTCTTGTTTACTGCTACAGCTACACTATCTAATACAGTGGTAGAACATAATATGGAATCCATAAAAGCTGTTCAGTGAATGAATAAATATATTTAATACGATATAGAATATATTAAAAATAAGAAACTCACAGGTAAGGAATAGATACAAGATTGGGTTGAAAAACTCTTTAATTACAAAAAGGGAATTTGTGATGCTATGCTTGAATTTTATAGCTCAGTGTAACTTCCGATTTTGAAAATTTCGCATTAGATTTAAGTTTTCCCTCCACAGTTGTCTGCCTACCACCAGTAGTCAGTGTGCAAATATGCATTCCTGACCCAAGGCTGATCTCTTTTGTATTTTTATTCATTTACCCTTAGGGAATAACTAGTGCTGGATAGTCAGGTAGATAAAGCAAGACAGACTCAATGACTTACTGATTTTGAAGAGTGATTGACACACTTAGAATTTTCTGAAATAGCACAGAGTGTCCCCCAGTTGTAGAAATATTTTATAAAGTAGATAACTGATGAACACAAAGGAATGATTATAATCAATTGGAATAAGCTGAACCTATTAAAATTCCAAAACAAAAAAATACATAGTCCATGATGATAGTAAAAAAAGGGGAAGTTATCTTGAATCTGCCAAAAGACTATTGTTTGGCATAGATAGCTTTAATGTATGCAGACAAATTTTAAAATGTAATTAATTAATACAAATAAATTTATGGGGTTCTACACAAAATTTTGGTCAACATCTAAGTTATTATCCACTCATGGTTGTTGCAGCGAATCAGACAAGGTGTTTTGTTAAAGGCTTACTGTAAAGACGGTTATGTCTTAAAAAGGAAAGGGAATATGTATAGATCATCAAAAGAGTAATTTGTATGGGAACTTCTCACAGTTGTATTTATGATTATTACACCCTATGAGAAAATAAAAGCAAATCTTAAGCTTGTTGGAAAACTGCACAGTCTTTGATTAAAACACACACACACACACACACACACACACACACACAGAATCAATCTTGTATTGATTTTTCCTGGTGTTTTACTTCCAAGCATTAGTAAACTCTATTTCTCTTAAAAAGATAAGACGTTTAACCAAATACTTTATTCCCATTTTTAATTAGTAATATTAACACATCACTGAGTTAACACATCACTCAATTTCTCATGAAACAATATTGAAGAGTGGGCCCATATTTTTTACATGAATAGAAGGTATAATTACTGTATTTAATAAGATTATTTTGAGCCTAAACACAGAAAAATAGTTGCTCTTGAGCTCATCTTGCTTCAAATGACATTTGAGACCCTACTTAGCATTCTAGCTTCCTCTTTTGCCAAAGGAGCTAAAGTGGGTGGTTTAATAGCAACAAACATAATCTAGGAAAAGTCACTAATGTAGATTCCATTGTCTTCCATTTTCATCCAGGTGGAAAATGCACAGACCTTGAGACTACCCTAACTTAGGACAGAGAACCAGATATCAGGAAGATAGGCATTAAACCCTGTACTCTTACTGTTAGACTTGGCTAGGGAGCCATGGGATATATTGGTTTCCTCTTCTCTTTATTTTTTTAGCCATCTCCGGATTCTATTAAGTGAGGCCTGTAATGGGGGTCAGGAGGCCTATAGTCAAGCCCCAAGTACTATAACTTATGAGTCCTTTTACCCAAATTGTCCTAGGTCTCCTTACCTAAAAATTAAAGGGTTCTGCATGTTTTCTAAGATACTTTCCAAAATGAAAATTCTCATTTTAAACTAAATCTCAAAATTTGTATTCACTTAAAGTTTATTGTCCCTTTCTTCAAATTAAACTCATACAAACAGAAATAAAACAGAAAATAAAATTACATTTTCAATACTAAAAGATTATGTGCATGTAATAATCAGAAAACAAAAAAAAATTGCTTTATAATTCATCATTAAAATAAGGTGTTCCTGATGCTGTGGCCACTTAAACGAAATACTTTATAAGCATTCATAAAAATGGTTATTCTTTCATATCACAATAGAATCTTTCAAAGTTATTACTTTCTTCCCCATGCTGGGCAGAAGCCTAACAACAAAATATCAGTGTAACAATGCACAGAGAGATCTTAGATATAGTTTATAATTTACCAGCTTTGTTGATTACTTCCAAAACAGCATGTGCTGTGAAAGGGAAATGGGTTTTACGTCAGATAGCTTTGGACTCTAATTCCAGCTCATCACTTTCCAGCTGGTGCCATTAGGCAATTAAACACCCACCAACTAATAAAACTTAAGGAGGGAAGGAAATCCTTTTCTTCTACACTGCTTTATCCCCAGGAGGGACTGGTATATTATAAATATTTTTTGAATGAATGAACCTCTCAAACCCTCCATTTTTCATTAGATTCAGTTTTCCGTGAAGATAACAATAATGTACTGCTTTAGTTTAGAATTTTTTCAAGACAATTTCTGTGAAACCCATTAGCAGGCCCGTGACACTTAATAGGTGCTAAAAATATGCTTGTTTCATTTCCTTGACCCACTGCAAAATAAAACTGAGTCATTAAAGATCAGACATTTTTCTCAAAAATACTTATTTTAGGTACAATACCTATAAAAGCAGTGAAACATGCCAATATATGGATTAATATCAATTGTCACTTCAAAGCTCTTGATAACGTAAAATGCTCCTTTCATTACCTTCTTATTCCTGCAATTTCAACTACTGCCATTATCTATGGGCTCTTTTGTATCATCTCATTGTGTTCATTTCTGTGAAGAGTCTCAACAGGATACTTTTCTATAAAAGTAAGCTACTTTACTAGATTTCTAGATCCTCAAGGTCAAGACAGAAATTCATATATAGTATCTGGCTGAACTATATGAAATTGCTGATATTTGGCCATTTGTGACCTATAAAAATGGTAATTTAATGTGGTCCCACCAGTAGCTAGTCAGTAAATATTTATTGTTTTAAATGTACAAATAAAATAGTAACTTTACATTTAGTTATTAATTCTCAGAATACATTGCAGAATTGGCCTAATAGTTATGCCACCAATACATAATTGTAACACAATATAAACAATAAAATAAGATTATCAGACAAACTGTCTTCCTCTAGTTTCACCGAAACTAAAACACAAGTAATTCCTTGCTTGCATTACTTCCTTTAGATGGGATATCTTCTCTCAACCTATCCAGCAACCTCTATAACAGGGATCCCCAATCCCAGGGCCACGGACTAGTACCAGCCGGTGACTTGTTAGGAACTGGGCCACATAGCAGGTGAGCGTCATAAAGCTTCTGTATTTACAGCCACTCCCTATTGCCTGAATTACTGCCTGAGCTCTGCCTCTTGTCAGATCAGTGTCGACATTAGATTTTCATAGAAATGCAAACCCTATTGTGAATTGCCCACGCAAGGGATCTATGTTGTGTGCTTCTTATGAGAATTTAATGCGGGATGATCTGTCACTGTCTCCCATTACCCCCCAGATAGGACTATCTAGTTGCAGGAAAACAAGCTCAGGGCTCCCACTGATTCTACATTATGGTGAGTTGTATAATTATTTCTTGATATGTTATGCTGTAATAATAATAGAAATAAAGTGCACAATAAATGTAATGTTCTTGAATCATCCTGAAACCAACCCCACTTCCCTCCCTAGTCCAGGGAAAAATTGTTTTCCATGAAACTAGTCCCCAGGGCCAAAAAGGTTGGGGACCTCTGCTCTATAACATTCTTCTGCCCATTCCACCCTCCTCATTAAGATCCAGGCCAAATGCTGTCTCCTCCATAAGTCTTCTCCAGGCATGCCATTTTTGTGCTCCCACTCTGCATCTATATACATCTATCTATATACTATCTATATACATACCTCATTATAATCTAAGAATCTATTCCTATGAGTATGTCTCGCTTTTACCTAATTTGAAAGCAAGTAGCCATTCAACCTAAAATTTTTGTTTGTTTGTTTGAGACGGAGTCTCGCTCTGTCGCCCGGGCTGGAGTGCAGTGGCCGGATCTCAGCTCACTGCAAGCTCCGCCTCCCGGGTTTACGCCATTCTCCTGCCTCAGCCTCCCGAGTAGCTGGGACTACAGGCGACCGCCATCTCGCCCGGCTAGTTTTTTGTATTTTTTTAGTAGAGACGGGGTTTCACCGGGTTAGCCAGGATGGTCTCGATCTCCTGACCTCGTGATCCGCCCGTCTCGGCCTCCCTCAACCTAAAATTTATAGGTACATTGAAAGAATCCTTGGCTTCTTAAGGTCTTTTCATTTGAAAATTCATAGATTTTGATTAGTAGTTCCCTTATATAAATCAGACTTTAAAAATTTGTACAATAAACCTTTTCCTGCACTTTTGCCTGAAATAGAAAATTAATTTCTGGATTATACAAAACAAACTAATGAGGGATTTTAGGTTACGTAAAATGTAAGCAACATGGCAACTATCAGCTATGCTTACCATATCACTATGTATTATTAAACAAACAAAGCAAAACAAAGCTCACCAGTCTCCGAAGTCCTTACAGAAAGTAAAGAAGATATCTGATTGCCATGACCAAATCTGGTATAAGATCTTACAGAAATGTTATAGAGGGTGAAAGGTCTTAAGTTCCTTAATATTATGTCTGTTGTTGATGTGTTCTTCATATATGAAGTGTCTCTATTTTTATATAGCACTTCATAAGCAGTAATGATCCCATTGGGCTTTTCAGGTGGTGACCACTTCAACCTTATTTCATTTGCGGTAACATCAATTACGTCAACATCTTGAGGTGATGATTCCGGTTCTAGGGGAAGAAAAGAAAATTTTTAGTACCTATATTTTTATTGATGCTTGTTGCTTTAGACCCTAGAGGTGGCATGAAGTGAAGGCAGTGAGCATGTACAATCACTTTAAAAAAAAATTAAAACCGCAACTGATATTCTTACCATCTTCGAGAGTTCTCACAAAGATGTCATTTTCTTCAGACAAAGAACTTTCTCCAACGTGGGTTGAGGCTGCCACTCTCATTTTGTATTTTGTGTATTTCTTTAACCCTATAAGGACAATAGACAAACTGTTTAATGTCCTTAAAATAATATTCTTGGGATTGGTGTCATTTAATATAAGACCAGTAAGAATAATTTATACGGGGAACTAGCCAAATAATTGCAGTCTCCTCAAATTCGTGGGCTTATAGGCCTTTCCATGTTGGTCATTTCAAATTCTTTCCTGAAATATTAAGGCAACAATTTAAAGTTGAAAAAGTAACTTTTTGGCACACTGCAGGGGGTATAGTTGACTTGGCCAAATACCATATCAGCTGAATTACTTCAGCTGATTTTTGCAGTCGTACATTTTAGTCTTCAATAATGAGTTATTTTGATATACCAGATACAGTATTTCTTAAGTTAAGTAAATTTCTATGAGGCTTGTGATCTGATGCTTTTTACTTCTTTGTGGGTAAATCTAGTTAAAGAAAAACACATTTAATCGAGTTATGTATGCAGGTATTTTAAAAAGATATCCATGGCGACACAAAACAACAAAATATGAATTGACATAGCATGTGCTCTGTAGTATATAAGGCACAGGGAAATGGGCATATTTTCCACCAGAATAGAAATGTAAAACAAACAACAACAATAAAATGTTGTTTTCTACCTGTTATGAGAAAGCTGTTATCTATAGTAGTTATCTGGAATGCTCTGTTTGTATCCAGTTCCATTGCATAAATCGTATAGTGAGTTATTTTTCCATTGGGATATTCTGGAGGATCCCAATATAACAAAATAGATGAAGAACTAATATTTTTATAGTTTATAACTTTAATGGAGCTTGGCACTTAAAAAGAAGAATGAACATATGAATGAAAAGAAAAAGTATCACAGTGTACAACAGCAATATTTGCAGGTAATTGTTTCAAAGGAAATACATCCTTACCTTGCTCACGTGTCCTAACATTGAGAACTGTTGGTGGTCCTTCTCCCATGATGGTGAAAGCAGATACACTAATCATGTGCTCAGTGAAAGGTACAAGTCTCCTGATAACATAAGACAGCTGTTCAGCTGCAATGTCAGTAATATACTGATTCCTTGTAGTTACTGTTTGAATTCAGAAAAAAGAGAAAAAAAGATGTTTGGCTTCACAATCAAAATTATTTTTTCCTTAGACTGTAAAATCTTAAACCTGACTTCTCCTTATTCTTTAATCTCTCCATGCACATCTCTATTAAAAGTAGATGTGTAATAATAGTAAACATAAAAATATTAATTTTAGAGATTGTATTGAATATTACTATGAATTTCTGAGTACCTCCCAATAATAACCACAAACACTTTGTGCTGATAATTTTGCTAGTTTTTACACATTACTCTGAAACATTACATTAGTGTTTTTAAGAAAACATAACTTTATTAAAGAGACTGGTTAGGAATGTTTTCTGAAAAGAAAGAGTAGGCAATAATATATAATTGAAATATTATAAATCAATACCAGGTTTTAGTAGAAGAGTTAAAGAAATACATAATTGAGATATTATAAATCAATACCTGGTTTTAGTAGAAGAGTTAAATAAATAGTTTTATTTGGACTCAAATTTCACCATACAGCCACACATTCAGTAAACCAAATAATTCTTTAAAGCAAGCATGCTTGGATAACTGATAAATAAACATCCCAGAAGGATTTCAAATGTTAGATTTTTGCTTTATTTAGAATTTGTGCTTCTAAAACTCTTTAGTAGCAATTAGGTCAAACTTTAAGTTTTTAAGGGAACATCTGCATCAGAAATCTTGGGACTCTTAATTTTCAGTGTTACCCTCCAGTCATCTTTGCACAAGAAAGATGGATCAGTAAGTGAAATATAAACATCTATTCAATGTAATGTGATTTTTTTTTTTACTAATTCTACCATAAATAGAATAACACTTTTAATTTTGAATGGGACAAATACCAAATCAGAGAAAAGGTAATAAAATAAAATATTCTTCTCATTTAACATTTTAGAAAAGGTAGAAAGAGAATATGTGTCAGGTGAGTATTTTTAATTTGCCATATATGACATTCTCTGTTTAGAAACTGTAAGAGCCACTGACACTGAAGAGCAAGTGTATACACTAATGACATCACCACATCGTTGGGGTCACCTACACCTGTTTATCACACCATGCACTAGAGTTGTAACTTTCTGACCTATTTACCTTTAGTGACATTTGAAAACCTATTAGTCAAAAGCTGTAGGGAGTGTGAGGCCTGTAAATGATTTGAAGATATGTTAATCCCTTCCCATCACACCTGCTTTGGCAACTGTAATAACTGATTGTCTATGCAGCTTGGCCGGAGACTCTAGGGTGCTACTTTCTCCAGGAGGAAGGTCAAATGGGTTAGGAGGGGCCAGCTTCTGCCTGTGTGGCATTTCCATTTGTTGCATGAGGTTTTCCGACAGCTAAAAAAAAAAAAAAATTGACTCCAGCCCAACAACCATTAATAACATGGCTGAACTCTACACTAAGGTTCATTTCTGTGCTAGCTAGCACCGGTGGCTTAAATGCAGTTTATAGAAAATCAAAATTCTACCTACCAAGTGGTGAAGTCTGGTCTTCAGCTCTATTCCTTGCAGGAAAGTTATTATCTGGATGATTGTTATATATAAATGTAGCAAGTGAGTGAAGGTCAGATGACATCTCTGCTGAACCCTCATATAATCCTATCATTGGCTCTACTATGTTCACAATTTCTGGAGCCATGGGGTCATTTATATACTGTAATTAAAAGTAGATATTTTAAAAGACTGTGACAGTTATACTTCATGACTTAAATCAAGTATTAGTTTTAAAAACTTGTCACTTTGGAATCATGCTGTTATAAAAGATAACACATTTCCATGACCACTGTCTTCTTTAGATTCCAAAATTTCATTCTCTGGCTACTAATACTCTGCATCATTGTAGCACATTGTGACCATTGTATTTCCTAGTATATTGTATATTGGGAAGGAGCAGATTTTGTTCTGACTTGAGTTAGTTTCTTTATGGTAAGATAAGATGTCCTCATGCAAAGGTTTCATGACTGAGATATTTTAACTTCTCACCCCCAAATGGTAAGTGTTCTAGGCATACTGATGTATTAGAATGTGTTTTGCTTCTCTAATTACCTGTCCTCATTTGTATACCATACATGAGAGGTCTACATGCCTGCTTGATATACATCAATGATAATAGTTTATAATAGAGTGAAGTTACATACCAGAATAAAACTGCATGGTAATATTAATAGTTTTCACACAGGATTCATGGCATACCTGTCAAGACTCTGGACCTAAGGAATATTTAAAGTAACTGCAATTGTTCCTAGATCCTATAATGTAATTCACACATGTCAAGTTCACCAAAATGGCAAATACTGAGGTGAAAACATCAGGAACAGATTATGGACGAATACGGTAGAGGTTTTTATTTAGCTAACAAGATGATTCTTATTTCTCCCTCCCCACTAGCATAATTGATTGAAACAAAATGGGGAAAAGGTGTTTTGACCAAATAATATTGGATATTTGTGTAGAATGTTGACTTTGGAAATAAGAGTACACATTAATCAAAGAAAATGTTGCTTTAAGGGACTTAACCAAGTACAATGTGTGGACTTTCTTTGGAGTCTAATTAGAACATACCTAATCAACACAGGATGTGAAGATAATCAAGGAAATCTGAATGTGTTCTAGGTATTAAATGATACCAGGATGGTATTAGTAATTTTGTTCATTGTGGTCATGGCATTATTTTATGGGTGAAAATGTCCATGGTTTTTAGAAATTCGTGCTTAGATATATAGGAACAAAATGATGTTAAGTCTGGAATTTATTTAAAAACCCGAGGCAAGAATGGCAGCCTATTGATGATTACTGAATCCAGGTGGCAGGTATATGGAGGCTTATTAGACTCTTTTCTCTACTTTTAAACCTGTTTGAAATTTTCCAAAATAAAATACTTTTGAAAAAAGAATATGCTGAAAAATCTACTGTCTTGTGCTAATTTTTTTAACTTCTGCTTCAAAACTTACCTCCAAAACACATTTTTTAAAAAAAAAATATTCTATTCCTTATCAATTCCATGCTCTTTTACCCTCAGAGTTTATAACAATTAATTCATAATATAGGTTTCAGTTGTTTATAAGTTTTGGTATATCTGTCTTTTAATTATCTTACATGTGTTGGAGTTGTCTTCACTCAGAGAGCCAAAAACAGGTTTTCTAGGCCTTAGGAACATCAAAACACTTAATAGTTTCCAAAAAATGAAAGTAGGTGCTCAGGAAAAGGTTCAGTAAAGCAAGAAATTGCATGGCATTTCAGTTAACTATCTACAAAGGCAAGTTACTTAAATATTAACTCTTCTGAAAGATAAAAGAATGGAGAAATGAGTCAAAAAATTTTCAGTCCTCTGAATATTTACAAAACGTAATTGTCTAAATCTCATTACAACTCTACCCAGAAAAGTGTTGTCATGAAAAGCAGCAGGTTTCCCATAAAAACTACTTTTTAAAAGTTGTGATAAAGAGCTATGGATAGGGAACTCTATATGGGTTTGTTCCTATGTCCTTGTAGAGGACAAAGTAAAGGTCTTCTATCTTACAACAGCTCACTTCAGCGCTGCCTCCACGGGGAAATTAGGGAGGGCAGGAATCACAAACACATAACTCAGAGAAGCTCTGGTGTTGCAGTCAATACTTTATGCCCAAACCACACAGCTGTTTCCACTATCAATCAGTCACCCTTTGAAAATCTACTGTATACAAAGCACTATAGAATGAACTATAGTGAGGTAGTACAAAGAATTTCCCCCTCAACCATGGTTTTGCATTAAATCTCTCAATATTTTCTATCCCATGCCAGACAAATTATTGAGGGATAAAGCATAGCATCCCATCAATTACATATGTTAAGCATCTCTGCTGACAAACTGCCATTTCAAAGTGAGAGTTGACCTGAATGCTTTTGACTATGTGAATGACTCCCAAATTCTGATATTCTGACATTAGAAAAATCCTCCATAACTTGGGCAATGATTTGAACATTGGCTTTGTAATAACCCAGAATGTTATCACTAAGTGTGTCCTGTTGCGAATATTTCTCACACTTAACCTCTTAAGAAAAGACATTAGGCTAGACGTTAGTCAAGTTTTCCTAATGATAAAAAAGTAATAATATTAAAAGCAAAAATGTTAGGAAAAAATTTGGATTTAAGAGAGTAGTGGGAAGGGGCAGAGAGAAGCAGCAGTAGAAATGAGAGAAATAGGAGGGAAAAACGTCCATTGCAACACCTAAAAATTCCCAACTCACTGCTACTACTGACATTCTGAATTAGATATTTTTCTGTTGCGGGGCTGTCCTGTACATTGTAGGATGTGTAGCAGCTTCCCTGGCCCCCACCTACCTTAGCTGTGACAATGAACATGTCTTCAAAGATTAACAAATGTCTCTTGGAGAGCAAAATTGCCCCTGGTTGAGAACCATTGAGTTAGGGAATGTCACAATTTGTCAACATGAAAGGCCTTGCATATGCTGCCCAGGAATTCTTGGAATTTATGTGAAAGAATTAAGAGTCTTCAGAGTTAAATTCCTAATCCACCTGAATAAACCAACTTGATTTTACATGTAATAATCTTCATCATAGTGAATGTGATTTTATTTTCTAAAAAATTATATCTATCAGTTTAGGGTCACTGGAGGTCTGCTGAATTGAATTAATGAAATGTTTGACTTATTCTTAAGAAATGCTTCTATATGTTAATGTACACTATAACATGATTTGTGCTGTTATCAAGAAGTGGTAAAAAGAAAATGTTTTAATCAGCGTATGCTTGGAAATCTTCTAAAGGACGCCGTATTGTTCAACACATTATTCAGGTGAGCAAATCTTTAAGTCTTGACTATGTTTATGTTCCTAATGCTGAATAAAATAAACTTATCTCAAGGCATTGCTAAACTACTTTTGGGTTCTGTCCTTAGCCTCATTCCTAGCAACCAGCCAAGCATTTAGCACAAGACTTTCTTCTTACGTTCACCAGTGACAAACATTGATATTCTCAAGGAATACGTTGGATGAAAAGATGCATCTATATGAATCTCAGAAGTCTGTAATACTAGACAGCAATATGTCTATTGGAGAAAAATGTCTCAGGTTTCTAATAGAACAAGTACTGGATGGGATCTGACTGAAGTTCAAGCAAAGAGCAGTCCATGGAAATGACTTCAGGGTTTTTTAGACTTCAGTCTCAGTGGAATGAGGCTCCCAATGAAATGATCGTTTTTTATTTCACTATTTTGAAAGAAGGAAGAAATTTACATCGAAGGAGAAAATAATTATGCTCAATTTGGCTCCCTTCAAACTACATACAGAATATTGTGTTCAGTTGAGTAAGAGGATCCTTGACAAACTAGAAAATATGCACAGGAATATAATCCATGATATAAGGGACCTAGAAGCCATGACTAACAAAAACTAAGGATATTAAGTCTTTGGAAAACTCTGACCACTATCTTCGATGAGAAAGAGTTAAATCATTGTTTATTATTGTTGTCACTGCAAAGGCTAACGTTTTAAGCTTCTGTGTGTTACAGAGTGTTAAACACTTTTATTCATTTGAACTTGCTTTATTGTACCCCAAAGAGATAGATTATTTTTATCTCCATTTTACAGTCATCTGTTCAAGTTCACAAAACTGGTGACAGCCAAGGTAGGATTGGAACATTTTTCCTGGTTCCAAAGCTCATGTTCATAGCCACTATAATCTACTATATTGGTCTAGAGAGGAGAGTTAGGACCAACTGATGAAAATTAAAAGACTAATATTTCAGTTCAAAGTAAAAACAGCATCGTTTCTCATTCATCTATGGGTTTCTGTGTCTAACAGAGTGCCTAAAACCTCATGATTACTTAAGAAATAGATCCTTGTGGGACCATAACAAAGAATACTTCAAAGCTTATAGGATAGGAGCTACTTTTGCAGTGGTAGATATCCTATAATAGTTGATAAAATATTTTAGCAGAGGTTGGATTCACATCATTTATTAGGAATGTTATAGATCAGATTCATATGTACGTGTGGAAGTTGAAATAAAATATCTCAAACCCTGAGACTCATTTTGCTAATGTAATTTTCAAATATTTGTTTAAATATTAAAAGTAAAATTTTATACATATTTCAGCTTATTTAAATAATCCATATTTATTCAGAAACAAATAGATCATGGGAGTCACTGGAATAAAAAACTCAATAAGGGTAATGAGATCAAATCATGCCTAGCATAGGAAGGTTATATTATATTTTTAAGTTTAATAATCATGATATATGTACATGGCTACAAAAAAAAAAAAAGGATGATGAAGGGTTTATAATGAAAATGACTATTCCCTGTTTGTACCTTCCCTACCTCTTACTTCCCAGAAGCAACACTTTAAACCACTCCTGTTTTCACTTCTTACGGTGTTTACTTTTAAAATACTCAATAATATGCATATGCTGCTCTGTTAACACTCATTTATTTTAGAATCTATTGATTTTTTGCAATGATAGTGAAGACTTAGGTTACTTAAATACATATATACCTTCGTCATCTGTTCTCAATTCTTATTAGGTTACTTTCATAATGTAAATAATATACTTAAATCCAGAAGGATTATTCTAATAGGTGCTTAAAATATAAAATAGTAGGCTGGGGGAGTGTAGTGCATGGCCTCTCAGGCAGATACCCATTATACCCACCTCCTGTTGTTCCTGCTTTGTAAAATCTCCTCTTCTTGAGTGAGTTGGGACCTATGATTTGTATCTAACCAATAGAACAAAGCAAAGGGCATAACATGTCTCTCCCATGATCACATTATATAGACCCTTCTTACTGGCTTGATGAAGTAAATGGCCATGTTGAAAAAGGCCACATGGAAAAAAAAAAAAAAAAACTGTAAGGCACTAAGAGGAGTCTCCAGCCAAGAGCCAGCAGAATCCAGGGCCCTTAGTTCTAAAGCCAAAAGGAAATAAAATCTGCCAAAACCTGAATAAGGCTGCAAGTGGATTCTTCCCTAGTCAAGCCTCCAGATGAGAACACAGCTCAGCTAGTTTCTTACTTGCAGCCTTATGAGACTCTAAGAGGAGAACCAATCTAAGCTGTACCGAGATATCTGACCCAAAGAAACTGTGCGATTATAAGTACAAATTGTTTTAAGCTGCTAAGTTTGTGGAAAATTGTTATGGAACAATGGAAAACTAATATAGTGAGATAACAGTAGTCCAGGCAAGGGACTATGCAATCCTGAGCTGAAGTGGGAGATACAGAAATAAAATAAAGACATATGCAGGTCACATTCTGGACGTAGAAATAACTGATCTTAACATTAAGTGGCTATTGAATGCTAAGTAGGATCTAAGTCAGAAGTGACTCCAAGGTTTCAAGCCTTCATGACAGAGAGAATAACGGTTCCATTATCCAAAAAGACAAATATCAGACGTATATAAATGCCATAAATGCTCACTCTCAAAGTCTTCTGTACCATGGTTTCTTAGACAATGATCTTCAGGTCTGAGATCTGTGTTACGTACAGTCAGAGGGATTAGAAAATTCTAAACCCAGGTACCAAGGCTACAAGTCAGCCTCTCTTTAGGCCTTACTCTTGACACACTGAAACTAGTAATTGCCTGGACAGACCTTATGGGTGTCCTGTGGGAACCTGCACAGGTCACTGTCTCTGTCCCAATATCTCTGTCCTCATTCCCATGTCACATCTTCCTTCCCATCATGAACCAGGCCCTATTATCTCAAATAAGATTCCTGTTTCATTTTATGGGGAGAAAATAATTTAGATGTAATGAGCCTGGCAGAACCTTCCCACAAATGGCTGCAATTAGGAATCCAGAGTGTCAGAGAGAAGGATCAGAGTAGAAAGAAACGCATAAGAGTCAGACAAATAGGAAGCAGTGATTGAAATTGTTAGGTCATCAAAAGAAAATGTTATGAGATGGCTGAAACCAAAGCTCTGTAGAACATCTTTACTAAAATGTTAGAAAACAGTTAACTTTTTGAACTATCTTCATTTTTAATTGTGCAAAGCCAAAGGATTACAATGTCACAGTATACAAAAGTGCAGAAAATATTAAGGAACAAATAGTGCCAAAAGCTGAAAAGTGGGGGGACAGAGGGATGGATTTTGAAGGAGATAAGAACACAAGGGTGGTTAAAAATATTTAATCCTTGTATTGGACACTGGGGAGGTCACTGGTGACTTCTAATAAGACTTCAAGGATTTAAAGAGTTCTTGAGTTGCAGAATGAGGCTACTTTTTCAGAAGATAATAGAAATGAGAAGAGAGAGTCCTTATCCTGAGAGAGGTACCAAGGTCAAAGAAAGGAATAACAAACGAAGAACACACTAAGCCAAAAGTTGTATTTCTTATGTCATTTACTCCCAACCCTGTAAGGTGGCTATATAAGCCCTATTATAAAAATGAAGGCAACAAGTCTCCAAAAGTTGATTTGTCCAAGGACATAGGCGTAGAATATGGCAGAGCGAGGCCAAGAACCCAGGGCCATTTGGATTTAAAGCTTCTGTCATATCTGTCTCCCCACATCAATCTCCTGAAAGGTAAACCCAAACACCAGTTACACGGGGAAGTAGAAATATCAGAAATGAGTCTGATCTAGTAAAGAAAGATATAATCAGAGAAATAAAGAGAAGTATAATGTCTCCTTTCATTAAGAGAGGATAAGGGAAGTAATATCGGGAAGCAACTAAAGTGGATGATCCTATGCCAAGATTAATGATCACAATAGGTCACAATTATTTAGCACAGCACTTACTACATGCCAGGTACAGTTCTAAGCTCTTTACATACATGAACCCATTAAATCCTCATTATTAACCCTTTGTTATAGGGACTTATAATCACTATCTTATAGAAGAAGAAACTGATGTTCAGAGAGCTGAGGCCAACTTTCCTGGGGTTAAACAGTTAGTAATGGCAGAACTAGAGTTTAAACCTGGTTTACACTCTTAACCACTTGCTATATAGCCCAGTGAGAGACAAAATCATAATTCAAATCCAAATTTGTATGTCTCCAAACTCATGTGCTCTCTACTATGAGACGAGAATTGCAGACCAAATAGAGACAGAAACACACACAAAAAAAGCCTTTCTAGAACCTCTTAGCCTAATAGAAAAACAGGTGTGGCCGCCCATTCAATAGATGTCATTAGCAGAAGTGGGAAACCTGTCATCTAGTACTAAGAAAGCTCAGTATCTAATTTAAGACCTTCTCAGCAGGAGCAAAGGGTTAAGCTTTTGCCCTTTGCCTGAGTTGTCAACTAGAGTATCACAGAAAGCATAATTCAACATCTTTTGCACAGAGGAAAGGAATCAACATAGGATTAAAATTTAACCCTGGGTTGAAGGTGGTGAGCAACTTGGAGTGGTAAGTCCTGGGTGGCCAGAATGCATTGAGCACATGGTAAGGTCAACTGTCACGCACAGGTAAGTGCCAGAAATAGAGGAAGGCTGGGACTAGAAATAGAATGAAGGCACGTGTGGGGAAAAATAACAGCACAGGTAGAAGCAGCAGCAACTCTGAAACAAAACAGCAGATGCCAGGGGCTGAATAACTATCATGTTTGTCTTTAAGGCCCAGTGATTGCTGCACTGGTCCTAAGAATGTTTATTCTTTGAGTGCCCCAGGGAGCAGCCAGTATCTGGACATGACTAGCCTGGAGGCCGAAAGGGTCTCACAGGTGAACAGTTGGTGAGGTGAGGTGAACAAAGACAGTGTAAGAAAAATCAGTGTTGCCTGTACTTCCTAACAGAAACAAAAGGAAAAAAATAAGACTTCCAGTGTGAATAGAAGCAAACACATTGCCTAAAGATCCTGGTCCTCTTATTCAAAATCTAGGAAATGACTTAAATTTATTTTATTTAGTAATGTGATTTCTTAATCAAAGGTAATTTTTTTCTTTTTTAAAAAGAGGCAACTCTGATAAATTTAGCTTCCCAAGACCAAAGAGAACAGAATCATTTGTCAACAACTGCTACTAAAATTACTGTGCCCTTCACTGGCAACTGTTCCAAGTTGCAAGCACAGCCTTTAAAGGAGTACTTAAATCATAACAGGAGTTTCCAAACAATTCATTAACTAATTTAGAATAATAATATTAACTTATGAAAATACCTTTAGTCCTGTTTAATTGCACAATTAACATTTTTCATATGATGAAAATGAATAATAGCACTTAACTGATAATATATGACCTAAAATGAAATATGATCTAACTAGATTATCAACATGCCCCAAATTTACTTTACTTTGTACTAGTAAGTTGTCACATATTTTATATGTGGGTGCTAGCAAATCTTCAAAGGTATCAGAGCCAGAACCAAGTAGAAAGGGCTCGCCAATAAGTGAAATAAAAATGCAATACCTCATTATTTCCTCTGAGCAAAGTATTTTCCAAAATTATTCCTGTCTCTGGAACTAGCACTTTCACTCGGTATTGGTTAATAATTCCATTTGGTTGTCGTGGTTTCTTCCAAGTAATTCTTACTTGCGTGGCTTCTACCTCTGCAAGTTGTAAATCAAACACTGCCCCTGGAACTAAGAAAGAAAGAAAGAAAAGAAAAAAGGGGGAATTTAAAAATATTTTTTCAAGTGAAAAAAGTGCCTACATTCTTAGCTCACAATTTAAGATATATAACAATTTTATTAGAAAATAGACGAGATTGGGTGCGGTGGCTCACGCCTGTAATCCCGGCACTTTGGGAGGCCAAGGGAGGCCAATCACCTGAGATCAGGAGTTCAAGACCAGCCTGACCAACATGGTGAAACTTCATCTCTACTAAAAAATACAAAAATTAGCCGGGCATGGTGGTGCGTGCCTGTATTCCCAGCTACTCGGGAGGCTGAGGCAGGAGAATTGCTTGAACCCAAGAGGCAGAGGTTACAGTGAGTGGAGATCACACCACTGCACTCCAGCCTGGGAGAAAGAGCAAGACTCCGTCAAAATAAATAAATAAATAAATAGACAAAAACAATTTATTTTGTTAAAAATTAAATATGTCTTTAAAAAAGGATGAGTTCACATCCTTTGCAGGGACATGGATGAAGGTGGAAATCATCATTCTCAGCAAACTAACACAAGAACAAAAAAACCAAACACCACATGTTCTCACTCATAAGAGGGAGATGAACAATGAGAACACATGGACACAGGGAGGGGATCATCACACACTGGGGCCTGTTGATGGGTGGGGGGTAGGGGAGGGATAGTATTAGGAGAAATACCTAATGTAGATGACGGGTTGATAGGTGCAGCAAACCACCATGGCACATGTATACCTATGTAACAAACCTACACGTTCTGCACATGCACCCTAGAACTTAAAGTTTAATAAATTTTTTTAATTAAATGTCTTTAAATACATGGATATTTAAAACTAAATTTCTAAACATTGTTCTTGAAATGTAAGTAAGGAGCAGAATAACAGAATAATTTTCCAAAATAAAAGTCATAACATTTGTCTGAAACAAATTAATTAATGAAAATAATTTTCTTGAGAATATGCCTATTTGGAGATGATTAATGCCCAGTTGAAATCTTGATGGTTTCATAAAAATTATAACAACAGATTGAAAAATAATATTCAGAAGACTCTGAATGCAATGAAATATAGTTGGTAAGTTAAATTAGATTGCGTTTTAATTTATTACATGAAATTGTTTGAAGAGTTGATTGATTTTTTCTGATATTTTAAAAATAATCATGTTATTTTCAAATTTCAGGGGCCCTTATTCATTACAATAGTAAAGAAAAATAGGAACAAACCAATAATTGGTTTAAAATAAAATGCAATAAAAAAAACTTAAAGCAAATTCTAGTTGTAAAGTCACCAAGAGTGACATCTAGGGAACTTCCCAGTTTCACAGGAGTAATGGGCAAAAAATAAACATCCCCTGGCTTTTGACCATTTTTATTTACAGTTCAACTTGTGGTTATGAATAGCTCATTCATCCCTCCAACCTCTACTTTCCTTATCTATAAAATGGGTGTCATTATAGCTTTCCTATTACTATACAGGTTACTATAAGGAACAGAGTTCAAGAAAATTTCTCAAATTTCTAAAACTTTTAAGAAAGAGAAAATGACATAAAATTATGATCCCTTATGATCAGATTGTTGTTACACTTTAAATTAATTTCCCCAAGCTATCTGGCAGTGGTACAGGTTTAGCAAATTCTAGTTAGAAGACAGGCATATAGTCTTAAAAGGGAACAAAGGAAAAATGACCACCTTTCTTTTTAAGACAACAGAAAGGAATTGAAAAATAATTTTACAACTCCCATATATGTTATTTATAATGAGGAAATATAATTATGCTTAAGTTGGCTTCATAGTAACTATAACTATACAAAGTTTTCACCCCTTAGATTGAGTTTTTTCCTTTGTCTTCATGAAGTAACCAGTAAAGACTCCCTAGATATCGTGACAATCACTGGGCCATTCATTTGTCATTCAACACACTGAGCATTGATCATATGATCACTGTTCTAGGCACTTGAGGACAGAGGAAGGAATAAGACAGATAAAGCCCTTTGCACAAGTCACCTCTAGTATGAGTTTTATTTCACTAAAATATATTGTACCTAGAGCTCATGTTTGTATCATCTTATTTATCAACATGCAATTTACCAATATGCATTTTTCAAGGGTGGAGAAACTTTTCAAATAATTGGGTGGTGTAAAATAACATGGCTATTTAAACAGCAAAGCTCTCATTCCATCTTTCTTTAAAATTTTATTTTACAGTTTTTATGTAGACAAAACAATAGCCAGTATTGCATAACTTAAGTCACAGAAGAGATCTGGCATTTTTTCCATTTATTTTGAACTGATGTAGAATCTCCACTGAAAAAAAAAAAACCAGCTAATGACTACATTGATCATATTAATCAGGCAACTAAACCCTGCCTATTGAAAAATAAGTGAAATGATCAGTTCAAGTCAATGCAACACACTAATGTGTTAGATATCAAATATTATGCAGGACAGCAGAAAAATATATATATTTTACTGTCTCTTATTTTGCTAGTGAAACCCAAGAGTAGTAGCAGACACTATTTATCTTTTAATTAGAATATATATTTCTGTATATTCCATATATTAAATACTTACTTTCTTAGTAAGTATTGCCCCATGATACTTAATGTCAAAAATTACAATCCAAGTAAAGATTAAGTGGTTCTATATTACCTTAAAATATACCTCAAACTTGCATAAAAAGAATGACTATAAACTTATCTTTGTTTTCCTATTTAAGCTTAGGGGATAAAGGAAATGGAGTAGATAGCATAGTATCTTGTCTTTAAAAAGACACTTGATCTGTTAGACCACAAATTCTTATGAGGAAACTAGAGAAGACTTTAATATGATACAAAATTAACTAAAGATAATCAAACACGCAAGGCAATTATTCATGGTTCAGCATCAATTTTGAAGGTGTTATCCACAGGAAATACCTACAAGCCATTCTCAAGCCAATATATTTACAAATTTTACAATCAAATGAGAAATAAGTTAGACATCTGACCAAAAAATCTTATATTTTCTTTACCCCAATACCATTTGTTTCCAACTTCAAAATTAATGCTGCTCAATGATGAATTTTCTAGATAAGGGCAAAATAATTTTAATTTTGAAGGTGTTACATACATGGACTACCTAAGAATCATTCTTGAGTTAATATATTTATAAATTTTACTAATACATTAGAAACACAGTAATATATGATTTATTAAAATATATTCCAAATGATTTGAGGTATTCAAATGAAAAACTATGAGAAGAAATGAAACAGAGACAAATAGCATTGAGGTAAAAGAAAATACATTAAGATCATTTTTGCCATTATCTAGCAAATTAAACTTTCTTTACAAGTGTATTTTGAAAAGCAAGTAGTAAAATTAAAGCCACTGCAAATCCTGAAAACACAAAGTTGGCAGGCTCTCAGTTATTTTCCTACAAAGATTTTACTACTCTTTGCAGAAAGTAACAAGTTTAAGTCACTGAGGACAAACGTCTACACTGCCATAGTCTGTTTAAGAGGGAGTAAACAAGAATCTCAGAAATTTGTCTGCTTTTAAGAAATGGTCATGCTAAACTACCCTGACAGAAAAGTTATTAGACAATATTGAAGCATCACAGTTTGCTTATTTTTTTTACCCCTCACACAAGTTAGAAGAATGTTGTTGCCTATGTTACATTTGTCAGCATTATCTGATTTTGGAATAGGCAACTCTATGACATTTTATAGCTTTGGAGATTATTATCTTGTTTTCCAAAATCATTTATTTTCATGCCTATGTAGAAATCTACTCATCAAAATATTAAGAGACATATAGAAGGCTTAGGAAATATATAAGAGAACTACTAAAATAATAGGATGCTGATTTTCTTTCAAAGTAGACTATGGACCATAACATCCCCAGGGGTAATGAAAACTCCACTGTAATGTAATAGCACATAACATTCTCTATAAGAGGTCAATGCAACATTTTTCTATGAGTATTTATAAGAGCACCAATTGTTTTAAAAGGTAATTTAAAAGAAGCAAGCTAGTCCTAATTATTTTTTAAATAGATGATAGACTGGTTTAAATATGGAGAAGAAAATAAGTAACTTTAATTAGAATACTAAAAACCCTGTTGTATTAATGAAAAGGATAATATAAAATTAAGAAATCATTTTTAAATTGAAAGTAGATAGTTCTAACAAGTTATCACATTGTTCTCATATAGTTTAAAGATCCATGTATTTCAAAGTTTTAAATACTGGAACCAGGATTAATTAGTGGTGTCAGAAGAAGAAAGCTACATTTACTGCATTTGACAGAGTATTCCATTGAAGCAGCTCCCGAGGCTGAACTATCCCCAGAGAACTCTATGGATGAAGGCTGGCATGAGGATATAAGAACCATGCCAACCCTGCCTTTGGTGGAACCCACCAGTTGCCAGGAGGCCCCTCTAAGACCCACCAGTGTGTGGTCTACAGGAGGAGTGACTCAGGAAGATAACAGAACGAAACACAGGACAAATTGCTTTTTATACAGGCTAATGGAGTCATCGACTTAAAATGATTTGGTGTGAAAAATAGGCCTTGTGAAATATACTTAACGATGACCTTAAGATTCTACTTTTTTTCTGGATAAAAAATGTAGAAATTAAGGCAAGTAAATTTTAAAATAATCCAAGACAAATAACATTGCATTGTACACGGCATATGCACTATCTATTTCCCCATTTTTATCAAAGGCTGTAGTCCAAGAATGATGACAATAAAAAAATACGTTTATTGAGTTGTGGATTCTGTGTGGAAGCACCAAAATCAGCTGGTCTTGAAAGAAGACAGTAGTTCAGGATTTACTTAATTGTATAACAAGAATAGAAATCAGTGGGTACATTGAGTTGGTTGAGAAAACTCTATTAAGACCAAAATCGAGGGCTCTGCTTTATTTGATAGTATCTGTAAATCTGTCTAGCTTCCTAGGAAATGCTTAAGAGCAGCTTTTAGGTGGAGATGAAGGAAAACTTAAGATTTAAGGGAGAAGCTACACAATGCTAAGATTCTTCTGATAGAAACACAATGGTAAAATTTTAATACAAAAAAATAACATTTTCCTTATGAGTATGTATAACTTTCTTATATGTATACTAAAACTATATATATGTCAGAATTTTCATCTGAAATAGATAAAACGTAACTTTTATGTTCTTTCAACAAAATATCAATGATTATTTCTTTAAAGGGGAGAAGTACAACATTTCCTAATAGTTACTGCCCTCTAATGGTCAAATGCTTGAATGATGAATGTATGACCTGTGTGTGTGTGTGTGTGTGTGTGTACATGTGTACATTTCATTTATAAGTTACTGTCTGTTAGCTTCCACACAAACAAAGTCTGGAAACTTTTCCAAGTGTTAATGTGTTATAAGAAGTTACTGTTATTTTTCTCCATAATTACAATCCCTAAATAGAAATGAAGGCATTTAGCAAGTTCAGTGTGGGCCAGAAAGGTATGTTGTGAAATAGTATGGAAACAATTTTTTTAAAGTATAGGAAGGAAGTTTCTTGAGGAAAAATACTCTTTTCATAATTTCAGTAAATACTGGTAAATCTGTATCATGCATCCACTCAGAATCTTCACTTGCTTAGAATCCCGTTTTGATTATAAACACATTTTGTTGAAAGCATTGGGAATATAGGAATTCCTCTAAACACTAGCTCTGTGAGAAAAAATAGATTCCACATTTTAAAATGTAGTCAAACCATACTAAATGTGTTTGTTTACCTTATGACTTCTTGAGGTTTTGCTAAATTTTATTGTGAATCTCTAACTGGCCAATACTATGTATGGTATTTCCTAACCTTACCTGATCTTGGGTTCCTTTTATGGTGAAGCATGCTATGAGTTTAATGTTCTGGAGAACACACATCAGAATGAATTAGGTAGTAATTTAATAAGGAAAAATATGATTTAAGTAAATATAAAACAAATTGCTTCTAATATCATGTTTTACCAGTTCATGAAGTTCATAAGCATACCAAAAATATATCACTCATTCCCTGTTCTTACCATCTGGTGGAGTGAATACTGAAAGATTTGACTTGGGCCCAGTCCCTGCATTGGTTTCAGCCGCAACATAGACATCATACATCGTAAATGGTGTTAGGTTAGTGAATGCAAACTTAAGGTCTTTCGTGCTGTTATCCAAAATGCGACCTGCAAAAAGTGGAAGACAGCTGTGGATTATTTTTTATCAAGCATGCAATCATGTTCACATTTAAGTACAGAGCCAAGGACAACAATTCAAGTGTTAACCTACGCACTAAAATTTGTTATTATAATATCAAAACTGGATATATTTTAAACATGTGGCTTAGTAGTACATTGATATCAATTTAACGAAAATAAATGAAAGAACATGAAAATGTTCCAGTGCTTAAAATTACTTTTATTAAATCATAAAGTCCTTTTGAATTACCAGGTTGTTTTTGACATATTGAAAAGGGAAGCATCAAATTTTATCGATTCCAAAAGTGACCAGATTTTATACTCAAATTTATTCAATTAAAATGCTAAATAATTTCATTATCTTTTATAAGAGCATATATTTATAAAATATTTCTAGTTTAGCTTCTGAACAAAATTCCTTAGTCTGTCAGCACCATTCTTTAAATCTTCGACTTTGCTTTAAATGATTCCTTTACCTTCTTGCTCTAACTACAAACTGGCTTTTTCCTAAGAACACTGCTTTTGTTCCCCTGCAGCCAATCCAAATGGTGGCAGTCTGTTTTCACCCCACAGCTCTCAAGTAACCAGGCCTTTAGGTGTAGTGTTGTTCTTGTTCCTCATTGCTCCACTTTATTCACTATCCTCTGTCTCTCCTTATAAAAGCCCACAGCTTTAAATACTATATTACCAGTGACATCCACTAGCCCTCACAGTTGTCATAATCTACTAACCTGAGGGTCATTTACTCTCATTTACTTTCATGGTCCAGCTTTGGTTCAAGGCTACCATCTTAATTTGTGCTGATTTTAATATCCTGAGAGATAATCCTTAAATTACTTAGATATTTCCTTAAATAATCTAGTTTTCCAGAATTTCAGCCACTCCCTCAAGATCATAACTTAGACACTACTATCATCAATTACTCTGTATCATTAAGAATCTCAATTTCACGCAACTTTTTCTAACCACTTTTGCCTATGTCCTTTACACTTCCTCTGTAATCCTGAACTGATAATTCTTTAAATCCACTGAAATCAACAATCCATTGATTTAATCACGTATTTTATTTTTGTTTTCTTTTATTTGGCCCCTCACCACTTGATTTCCACTCTTTACCCAGCTTCAGTGTCAATTTCAATTATAATCACTGCCTTACACAGGCCTCCAATTCCCTTGCCCTTCTCTAGTTGAAGGGAGCTGGTTTACAGCACAAAACCATTAATTGATATCACTTTATTTGTAGCCAAACCTCAAATGAGCCCTACATGGTGCCTGGAATCTTACTCAACTTACATAGTCAATGGTCCAATCACTCTACTCTTCTAGATGATTATTTTACACTTACTCTTCTCTGCTCAGACCTCTAATACTTTCTGCCCTATCTTCACTCCCAACTAATGGGTCTTGCTTCCCACTACACTGAAAAAAGTAAACCAATTAGAAAACATTTGCCACAGGCTCCCACCAACACAACTATATATTTACCAGCATCTATACCCATATACTCTGCCTTACAGCCTATAAGAACAAATTATGGACAAATCATCTATTAGTATGGACAAATTATCTGTATTCTTATCTCAAACCAATGGCTACATTTGAGCAAAAGATCTCACCTTCTACTCACACAGATACCTTTCCAGTAATTCTCGTTTTTCTTATATCATTAATATTTTCCTTATTTTCCTCATTTCCATTAATACCCACTGTTCCAGTGATCTTCTTCCATTCGCTCTTAA
The DNA here is from genome assembly GCF_024542745.1 of Macaca thibetana thibetana. Taxonomy (NCBI): domain Eukaryota; kingdom Metazoa; phylum Chordata; class Mammalia; order Primates; family Cercopithecidae; genus Macaca; species Macaca thibetana. Next base: position 76,614,377 of record NC_065588.1, on the reverse strand, counting down.
ACTAATTAGTTAGGTATTTACCCCACATGTTCCACCATACTGGAAGCACATGATCACTCCCATTAGGCTAAATGCAATTATTGCTAAATGTCTCTCACTTGATTTATCAGCCAGTCTCACAAATGAAAGAGTACTTCAGCCAAGTATTGAACAATATTGTCAGATAGAAAAGATGGAGCTGTGTATCCATGTCTGTTTCTGTGTATTGGATGGGTGGGTGGAGGGAATTATCTTTTTTTACAGAGTAAAAGTATTTCAGAATTTTAAGAGCATAAGTTACTTAGGGATGAAAGATAAAAGTTACTCATGATGGTGATCAGTGATTCATACCATAGAAATTGCAAAATAAAATGAGTTGAAACTTTGTATCTTTTTCAATGCCCCCAAATAAATGATAATATGTGGCTTTATGTTATTTCATCACTGTTAGAATTAAACTTCTTTCATAGAACCATAGGATCTCAATCAGGAGAGAATTTTAGACTTTACATAATTCACTTCTAATGATATAATATTCGAACCTCTCAAAATATCTCTGGCAAGTGGATGCCCAGGTCCTGCTTGCTTACAAAGATGGAGAACTTGCCACTTTATAAAGCTGCCTAAAATTTTAATAGGCTTCCTTTTTTAAAGCAGTTTTAGGTCCACAGGAAAATAGAGCAGAAGATACAGAGATTTTCCATGTTATTTTTAGAGAGCTCTTTCTAATGATTAAAAACTAGGCTCCTAGCAGTGAATAGAAATCTAATTTAATATAGTCAAAGTCCATTGTTCTTCATGAATGTAAGCCAAGGCCTTCTTGTTCAAATATTTGAAGATGTATATCTCCACTAACACTTTTTTCTTGAGGAGTTATCTCTAGTTTTTCACATGCATCACATGAAATGTGGAATATGAATAGTGTTTTGTCATTCTTATACTCATTTATGGTTTTGAATTAAAAAATCAAAGGACCTCACTTTCTTTATGACTTTCCTATTGTTTGTTTCAACATCAGGGTCTTTTAAAAAGAGTCTGATACTTTTAAAAAGAGTTTGATATTGGTAACATATTTTATTATTCTCACACCAAAAGGCAAACACAAAACCAATTAAGGCTTACCTGATGGTCCATATAATTCAACTCTATAACTAAATTTCCCTGTTACTATAGTTGGTGGGTCCCATATAATTGAAAAGGACTTTCCTGTGATGTTGCCTGTTACGCAGTTTTGTGGTGGTCCTTCAGGCACTAAAATAATCATAGAAAATAAATACATAATATATATTTAAAATTAAAGTGCACCCTATTAAATACACATAATAAAACACAAAGGCAAAGAAGGAAAATAAAATATCACACTTGAAAGCAAAGAGTTTTTTAACTTAAAAAAAATGGAATATAATTGAAAATTGTGAATAACACATGCTGGATCATCAGATAAACTTATTTTTAACAATTACTACTTTATTTAATACTGTATATTATTGCACTGTGCCAGTTTCATTCTAATATTCATTGTAATATATTTATTGTCAGTGCTACATTATCTTGAAACATTTATACCTGCATATATATTGTGTTCCACAAAGTCTGGATATCTGGCTTGATAAACATTTTCTCTCTTATTAACACAGGTAGAAGTTTCAAGAAAATAAGCCTCAAAAATTATTAGCAATAATTTTTACTTTTTCTATCAATATTTGTATTTGTTCTAAGAAGAAATTTATACCCTACAGTTGGAGGATTCAAATGTAACATTGGTAACATATGAAAAGAATAATGACATTTTAAATTACTCTATTTTTCATAGATGTTTATTCTTTCTTTTAATTGAAATAAAACAATTCCAAATATTTTTCAAAACAAAATTATTATCTACCAAATTTCTCCTTGTATGACCCTTATGAAATCATTTTTTATTGTATAAAAAGTAAAGAGTATGAAAGAAGAAAATGGTATAATTCAAAGAAGGTTATTTAAATCAACAAAAAAACTTCAAACTTATATGAAATGAAAAATAACAGAAGCCAACAGCTATGTTATTAGAAAAAAATGCTTTAGTGAAATTACTCTACCAATAATTTTCAATAACCTCAGAAATTGGCAATTACAACCTAATGCCTGATACTACATTACGATATATCTAATACGTCAACTATGTATTATGCATATAATAAATACCTCATGTATTATGGGACTATATCAATATCCATGAAATTTTATAAATATATGAAATATATAAATACATATATTTACATGAATACTGATATAGTACTATAATTAAATGTATGAATACCATTCCGAAAATACATTCTCATAAAATTTAGTGGTAATAATAATATCTAATTATTCTCATTTAATTTTAACCCTGGCACCCTAAGGAAGGTACTATTACTGTCTCTATTTTTCAGATGAGGAAACTGCAGTGCAAATGGGATTTAAGTGGGTATATATTTTAGCTACTGCTCGTATCTGATACCAAAATGTGAATCACATACTCATTCTGCTAGTGCAGGTATTTTTGCTTTTGGTAATGGCAATAACAGTGAGAGAAGGTGTAGATGATTCTAAATCATTTAGAATGGCAAAGGTGATTACAAAAAAAATGCTGAGATTATAAAATGACAAAAGCTTATATGAAGATCAGGGTCAGCAGCTCAAGAATTGTTTCTTGCAAATCTTCTTTCTCCTTTTAAATACTTATTTTGTGCTATAATATAAAAGGGTATAGAAATTTGAAGAAACCCCTGATGGGATGCCTGTGGTATATTATTAGGGGAAAAAGTTGCTGAAAGGTAAAAATTAAAAAGAAATATGTATATAAATAAAACATTATTCTCTAAATCATTTAAATCTTTTTATCTACAAAAAGTGAACCATACCTGATTCTGGTGTTCTGACAATCGTACTATCAATATAACCTGCTTCAGTTGTAACAGCCGAAACTTCAAAAAGATATGTTGTATAAGGTCTCAAGTGTGTCACTATAAAACTGATAGGCTCTTTCCACACAGAGCTGATCTTATTCTGTGTCAACGTGCTTGATGAATATGTGGTACGCGATGGAGGTGTAACTCTACCAAGGGTTGGAGAAGGGCTGGCTGTACTCCATAAAAAAGATTCACTATTCTCCTAGTAAATAAAATAATATCAATAGAGAAATAATGCTGTATCTCTTGGTGGACATGAGAATAAGAACATGTAATTCATTTCTTTTTCTTTTATGCTATACAAACATAACATGCAAGTTATAGACAAATTTGCTAGATTTTAATTGTACCCATTTATGTCTGTAGTTTTAGAAGAGAACATATTTATTGTATTCCTTATACCTTAACCTTTATGAATAGAATTTCAAGTGGCTTAAAATAAAGGTAAAACTACAGCAAAATCATTTGTAAGAATTTTTAAGCTTCACGTTAACAGTGTAAGAGCCAAAGAGCTGAAATAATTTTACTCTTGTGTATGTTCAAATGCCACCTTCTTATTGTTAATGATCTTTTTTTTCTCGTAAGTCCCAAAAAGTACTAGTATGCCACTAGCTCATATGTTAGGTGTGTGCAAGTATTAGAAATATATCATAATTTGAAAAGGAAGATTTTTAGACTTTTTAAAGTATTTACAACAAAAATAACTGTTTGACTGTGTTTTCATTAATAATAACACAAAGATTACTAAAATGATTTTAGGAAAAGCATTATTATGCTTATCTTATAATTAAAAATTACGATACTTATTCTATAATAAAGCATTACTATTATGAGGTTTATCATCAATGACCAGAGTAACAACAAATTATTTACCCAAGATATGCACAACAATGACAATCTACTTCTGCAAATTTAACTTCGACGATTACCCTACATGTACTCTTCCCTCCTGTCACACGGAAGTAAAATATTTTCTACAATTATATCTCATACTTTTCCACCTCAGGGCTTTATAAAGTATCCTCTACTGGGAATGCCACCATCACACAATCTCTATCTGTCCTTGCTCCATGGTGTATCACAAATGTTACTCCTTTCATGAAGTCTTTTCACAATTCCCTAAATGATTTTAATCTCTCACTCTTGAGTTCTCAAACCATTCCTGTATTCTGCCTGAATAAGGCCAATTGTGTAACATGATATTCTAAGTAATCAAATAACTAATAAAACTTTGTGTATAACATGATACCATAACTAATCAAATAACTAGTAAAACTTTGGTAAAAATGTAATATCTAGATGCTAGAAATGTGAAAATATAAGCTTATCTAAGATTTTTCGAGACATAGAAAGTGTTCTGTGGTACTTACATTGCATTCTGGCAATTTTCCAGTCAAAATATCCTCTACTCTGATTGAGACATCTTTCACTACTATCCCACTTCTGGCATGCTTGACACTAATCTTGAAGCTGGTAATTTTGCCATTTGGTTGCCGAGGTAAATACCAAATCAGGTTAACTGCTGAAGAGTTGTAGGCCTCAACTGTGAGATTCACCACTTTTCCTGGAGCTGGGGAAGAGAAAGATTGGGAAGGAAAACACCTTGTTATAAAACTTAGAATTACATTTATATAATTTCATGGTACATGAAATTAAATATATAATACATTGCAGAAAATCTATTTGTGTAAGATTTTTATAAATATATTTAACTGAACTTTGCCTAAAATAAAAAAACTGGAGTTGGGGCAAATCAACTTTACCTTAGGATAACTGGGCTAATACATGCATTGATGAAATGTTTCAAATAAATATGAAAAAAATTCAATCAATAGTTATGAACATACAAATAAGTTGGGATAAATTTCTTACTTCTTTAACTATTTTGGAATAATGTAATTTCATTAGATATGAAAAAAGTAGCAAACTGAATCAATTATCCAACCATTTTCACCAAAAAGCACATTTCTGGAATGTTTATAAATGTCTAGTGCCTAATATCAAGTGGATACCCTCCAATTGGTTGTGATTATTGTATTTTAAATTTTCAAAATCAGCTTTCTTCAGAATTTCATTATGCTTTTCTATCAATTATTAATTATATAGAGTAATAATAATAATCTGAGTTCTATCTGAGTTGGCATGAAGCCAATATGAAGCTAGAATTAGGAGAAATTATTTCCATTAACCTCATGGTAAAGTATGTAAAACTGATAGAGTAAAAAACCAAGATCCTTCAGAATATAAAACAAACACGACAAGTCACTTTTGAAAGAAATCAAAATGAAACAAAATGTCTGAGATTAAAAAAAAAGTGATAATAAAGATGCCTAGTATTAAGATGCCAAATAACTAAAGTTTGGGTTTACATTGTACAAAAGAATGCTAGAATATAATTTATAAATAATAGCCACATAAATTACATAAGAAAGTTAGATCTTTGGAAGGAGGTCTATATGAATATAGACTTATAAGGTAGGAATTAAGGGACTTTAGAACAGTTGCATTCCAATAAAAATAAAATACAATGCAACAATTATTGGGAATAATGTTGGACAGGATGTTAGCAATGAGGGTGAGAGTCAGAATACACTTTGATGATTGTGCTGGTAAGATTTACTGATAGATTATATGTGTACTGTGAGAGAAAAGAGCCACAGGTGACATGAGGATTTTTCCTCTATGCCCCTGGAAGAATGGAGGAATTTTTTTGTGTGTGGCGGGGAGGGAGGGGGGAGAGTCTTAGTGTGTCACCCAGGCTGGAGTGCAGTGGCGCTGTGGCACGATGTTGGCTCACTGCAAGCTCCGCCCCCAGGTTCACGCCATTCTCCTGCCTCAGCCTCCCGAGTAGCTGGGACTACAAGTGCACACCACCACGCCCAGCTAATTTTTGTATTTTTAGTAGAGACGGGGTTTCACCATGTTAGCCAGGATGGTCTTGATCTTCTGACCTCGTGATCTACCCACCTCAGCCTCCCAAAGAATGGAGGTATCTTAAATTGGTTTGGTAATGGCTGCATGTTACAGAATAATATAATAACTATTAAAATCCATGTTTCCAAAAGTCTTATAACCTGCTTATGACTTAATGTTAAAAAGAAAAGTCAGAATATAAACGTCCATACATAGCACAAACTTTTCATTAATGTATAGTCATATAATATATCTTAATGGGGGAAATAGACAAGCCAGAAATGCATCAAAATGATAAAAGAGTTTTTTATATGATAAGTCTGTGGATAATTTTCATTTTTTATTCTTGTTTTTTCAAAGTTTTGTAAGATAACAATTACTACTCGTATAATCAGAAAGAATAATACATATTTTAATGAATAACTTAGCTCTCTGAAAGAACTCTAAAACTGAGTGGCCATGCTACTGAGAATTGTATGTATTTTACTGTCAGCTTTTATTTATGTTCTTTATTATCTTAAGTGACAAACTCATGACTAAATCAAGTTAAAATAAATGACAGGAAAATTACCACTTTCTGCAGTTTGGAAGAGAAATGGATCACTAAACACTCCAATGCCAGCACTGTTTTCAGCAGCAACCTAGAACAGACCAAAAGGATTGTGTTCAAACATTTTACTCCCTGAAAAAACAGAATCTAAAATTAAAAAAAAAAAAAAATTGACTTATCCATAAGATAAATGCCAAAGATGCTTTTTTAATACTCTCAAGGAAGAAGGTAAAGATGAAGATATCTAGATAATCAACATATAAAGTATTATTGTCAAAATTTCATAGATGAGAAAACTGGCTGAGAGAGGTCAAATACCTTGCCCAAGGTCACACAGGAATAAATGGTAGAGCAAGAATCCAGCAGCTGTTGGGTTTATTTTGAAAGCTCAGTATTTCTCTACTATATCCACTACATAAAAGACACTACAATTATTTCTGTAACAAATGCAAGAGGCCATGTACATGGTACCTTAATTTAGAGTTCACAATCTAATCAGGCAAATAAATACTCAAAAAAACTGTTTTAAAAATAAGTAGGTTTAATTAATAATTTAAACTAAGAATTCTAGAATTTTAAAGATAAAAAAATTGATTTGAATAATCTCTTCCAATAGATTAGAATAGAAAGAGAAAAATGTCATTAATGAGAATAAGACTCAAGCTTTTGCGAATGCCATGACTGGAATCATAACCTTGTTTTAACTGTAGTTCTATCAATTCCCAGATAGTAGCTTTGAGTAATTTACCTAACGTTGTAAGTAACATTTTTCTTGTCTTTAAAATGGGAATAACAATGTATCTATGTTGTAGGATTGTGCTGAGGACTAAATGAAATAGCACATGTAAAATACTTAACAGGATTTTTTCCGTAACATTACTTATACTAAAGACATCAAATTTACCATACCAAATACCCTTTGGAATTCTACAATGGCTAACATTTATTTGAACAGAGTAAAGGTCACAAGAATGATGTATAAAGTGTAAGATGAAACGGAGAGTAAGGGCTTCCCAATAGATCTTAAATAAGAGAATTCAAAGGAATAAAAATTCAAACTCAGTAAAAATAGATCTAAGCAGAACTAGGCTGACTAAATCACCTTCCTATGAGCAATAGTTTCTTATAGCACATTAAAAATTTTTAATTATCCTCAATAGCATATATTGACATGTTAATTAATCTGAACGTGTGCATGTTGACAGAAAATACCTATATTATATAATACTCAGATGTCAGTTAGAAAAAGGTTGCCTATTCTTTAAGTTATGTTTTCTTCATAAAATAGTCATCACAAATCTTTTATTTTGACTTCTACATAGGTATGAACTTTTTTTTTTTCTTTTCTCACTGTGGGAATCATACTATTAGTATTTGCTTTCCAGTTCTGATCGTGTTCTTTAATTTTGCAAATAGGCATACTTCCAGTAAGAAAAAACTTCCTGGCAAAATCTCTCCCAATATTTCTTATCCTCTAGGAAGAGCGTCTCATTTGTATAAAATCACATATTTACACAGGTTTTATATATTTCCTTCTCTATATTTAATTATTTTCAAAGCTCAAAGAAGATATTGATGTTATATTTAGGAAAGATTCAGAAGATATCTTTACTCTTTATTATCCCTTGGAAATGTCATACATATCCCTTAACTGGAAGCATTTTCCTGTGGCCTAATTTAGCACTGCTTTTTATAAGCTCATCTTTCTGTAGCATTCAAGTAAGACGATGTTAAATTTCGCATATTAACTATGTAAAGGACGGCTGGGCGCGGTGGCTCATGCCTGTAATCCCAGCACTTTGGGAGACAGAGGCGGGCGGATCACGAGGTCAGGAGATCCAGACCATCCTGGCTAACACGGTGAAACCTCATCTCTACTAAAAAACATACAAAAAAATTAGTCGGGCGTGGTGGCGCGCGCCTGTAGTCCCAGTCACTCGGGAGACTGAGGCAGGAGAATGGCGTGAACCCGGGAGGCGGAGCTTGCAGTGAGTCGAGATCGCGCCACTGCACTGCAGCCTGGGCGACAGAGTGAGACTCCGTCTCAAAAACAAACAAGCAAACAAACAAAACAAAACAAAACAAAAACCCCAACTATGTAAAGGACTAAACATTTTTTGTAAATGCAAAAGAGATAGTAAATGTTCAACAAATATTTGTTGAAAGTAACTACATTGAGTTCATGATTCTTAGCAAAAGTGGCTCTTTAGAAATGTTCAAACCAATATCCAAAATGTCAACAACAGACATGTAAATACAACAAGGTTGGAAGAAAAATGAAAAGCTAACTATAAGTTTTATTTAAAAATGAAGTATTTCAGTTGTAAAGGCTAAATTATTTAATTTAAACTTAATTTATTTTTGAAAAATGTCACTAAGCTAAAGTTTTTTTAAATAATTAACCAAAGTTATCTATTTCATAAAGTATAAAAGATACTTTATAAAGACACTTTATAAAGTACAATGTGCAAAGATAACAAAAGCTATTTGTTTTTCTGTTTGTTTGTTTTGTTTTGTTTGGCGGCATTTTGTTCTTGTTGTCCAGGCTGGAGTTCAATGACACGATCTCAGCTCGCTGCAACTCTTCACCTCCCGGGTTCAAGTGATTCTCCTGCCTCAGCCTCCCGAGTAGCTGGGATTATAGGCACTCGCCACCATACCCGGCTAATTTTTCGTATTTTGAGTAGAGATGGGATTTCACCATATTGGCCAGGCTGATCTTGAACTCCTCAGGTGATCCGCCTGCCTTGGCCTCCCAAAGTGCTAGGATTACAGGCATGAGGCACTGCACCCGGCCGAAGTTATCTGTTTTTAAAAGCTTTAGTTTACCTATTTTTTGGAAAATAAAATAAGTTTAAATTTAGCCTTTATAAGTCTTGTAAGTAAAAATATTCTACCTTTTTATTAAACTTAAAGATTTTTTCTTCAGTATTTTTCTCCCAACCCTGTTAGCCATATGATTATCTCAACAGATGCAGGAAAAGCATTTGATAAAATTCAATATCCTTCATGATAAAAACCCTCAACAAAGTAGGCATCAAAGGAACATATATCAAAATAATAAGAGCCATATATGACAAACCCACAGTCAACATGATATTGAATGGAGAAAAGTTTAAAGCATTCCCCCTAAGAAATGGAAGGAAAGTAGGATGTTTACCCTCACCTCTCCTATTGAACACTCCCACTGGAGGGCCTAGCAAGAGCAATCAAGCAAGAGAAAGAAATAAAAGGCATCCAAATTGGAAAACAGGAAGCCATACTATCTTTGTTCACTGATGACATAATTGTATATCTAGAAAACTCTAACGACTACTCCAAAATAATAATCCTAGACTTGATGAACGACTTCAATAAAGTTTTGGGATACAAATTCAGTGTGCAAAATCTAGAAAACTCTAACGACTACTCCAAAATAATAATCCTAGACTTGATGAACGACTTCAATAAAGTTTTGGGATACAAATTCAGTGTGCAAAAATAAGTAGAATTTCTATACACCAATAACATTCAGGCTGAGAATGAAATCAAGAATTCAATCCCATTTACAATAGCCACAAAAAAATAAAATATCTAGGAATACATTTTACAAAGGAGGTAAAAATCTTTACAAGGAGAACTACAAAACATTCATGAAATAAATTAGAGGTGACACAAACAAATGGAAAAACATACCATGCTCATGGATTGGAAGAATCATCATACCATACCGCCCAAAGAAATCTACAGATTCAACACAGTTCTTATGAAATTAGCAACGTCATTTTTCACAGAATTAGAACAGCAATCCTAAAGTTCATATGAAACCAAACAAGAGCCCAAATAGTGAAAGCAATCCTAAGCAAAAAGAACAAATCTGGAGGCATCACATTACTTGACTCCAAATTACACTACAAAGCTATAGTAACTAAAATAGCACAGTACTGACACAAAAATACACATACACATTAGTGCAAGAGAATATAAAACCCAGAAATAAAGCCACATACCTACAACCAACTGATTTTTGACAAAGTTGACAAAAATAAACAATGGGGAAAGGATATTCTGTTCAATAAATGCAGCTGGGGAAACTAGCTGGCCATATCCAAAAGAATGAAACTGGATCCTTAGCTCTCACCATATACAAAAATTAACACATTCTGGATTAAGGACTTAAATATGAAACCTGAAACTATAAAAATCCTAGTAATAAAAACTAGGTAAAACTCTTCTGGATATTGGACTAGGCAAATAATTTATGATGGAGACATCAAAAGCGATTGCAATAAAAACTAAAATGGACTTAAATAGGACTGAATTAAACTAAAAAGTTTCTGCACAGCAAAGGAAATAATTAACAGAGTAAACAGACAACCTACAGAACAGGAAAAAATATTTGCAAATTATGCCTCCAACAAAGGACAGATATCCAGAATCTACAAGGAATGCAAACAATACAACAAGGAGAAAAACCCCATTAAGAAGTGGACAAAAAACATAAACAGATATTTCTCAAAAGAAGACATACAAGTGGCCAATAAGTATATAAAAAAATGCTCAACATTAGGAATTATCAAAGAAATGTAAATTAAAACCACAATGAGACATCATCTTATACCAGTCACAATAGCTATTATTAAAAAGTCAAAAAAACAGATGGCAGTTTGGATGCAGAGAAAAGGGAACACTAATACACTGTTGCTAGAAATGTAACCTCTATGAGAAGCAATATGGAGATTTCTCAAAGACCTAAAAATGGATCTACCGCATTCAACCCAGCAATCTCACTACTATGTATCTATCCAGAGGAAAAGAAATCATTGTATCACAAAGACACCATCACCCATGTTTATCATAGCATTATTCACAATAGCAAGGTCATGGAATCAACCTAAGTATCTATCAATGGTTGATTGGGTAAAAAAAAAAAAAAAAAATGTGGTATATATACACCATGAAATACTATGCAGGCATAAAAAAATAAAATCATGTCCTTTGCAGCAACATGGATGGAGCTGGAGAACATATCCTAAGTGAAATAACTCAAAAATAGAAAGTCAAATACCACATATTCTCACTTACAAGTGGGAGCTATGAGTACACATGGTCATAACAATGGAAATAGTAAACACAGGATTTCAAAAATGGAGAGGGTGGGAGAGGGTGAGGATTGAAAAATTACCTGTTGGGTACAATGTTTACTATTTGAGTGACAGGTATATTAGAAGCCCAAACCCCACCATTATACATACCCATGTAACAAACCTGCGCACATGCGCCCTGAATCAAAAATAATTTTTAAAAAAAGACATTTCTTTGGAGTCTAAATTTTATATATAGATCAAGGCCATGTTCTTAGACCACAATCTCTCAAAACCTGGCAAAATTATTTTTACTAAGTTTGGTTTTATTATTTTACCCTTAGCTGTTATGGAAAGAAGTTTACAAAATCCAGTCCTGCAGCTATTAATCCTTCAACGAAGACTTTCTCTCCAATCTAAAGCACCAAAAACAAACAAAAAAAAAACAACAAAAAAAAAAGAAAAAAAAAATTGAGCTCCTCTATGCAACTATTATACAATTTTCATACGTAAATTGTATAACAGATTTATTGCCCTTTTTACTTTGGTTTCTAGAAAATTGGAGAATAAAACTTGTAAGTCAATTTTTAATAACTGTGTAACATCCTGTGGTTTACATACCTGCATTCAAACTACCCTGGCCTCTTGTTTGCATTTAACTTTTCCTTCTTTAACTTTACATAATTTTTATTTTCTAGAGTATTGTATTATATTCATACACGTATATAAATATATGCAAAAATATTCATAGAAAAAATGAAATAGGTAATATACAAATATGCATAAAAATTGAAATGAAAAGAGACGATAACATTTTACCAAGTGTTAAAATCCCAGGTGGATGTGAGGCCATGATTCTGAACATTGTTTGTCAGTCATGGACTGTATTCAGCTGTAAAGGCTTGACAAGGTGGGAAAAACCTCCTACACTTTTAAAATGAATGAAATGTTTGAACACTAAGTATTCACATACAAAATAATTACCTTAATTTCATATGTTGTTCCAGGATTAAGATTAGTAAGAAGAACTTCCAGACTGTCTGGCTTTGCTCTGACTTGTGTATATACTGTTTGCATCCATGGACAAACTTCCTTATATTTGACAATGTAAGACATAATCCTTCCATTTGGGTTAGGTGGTGTATTCCAAGACAGAAGAATCCCAGCAGATCCAACTCTTTCCCCGGCTAGGAAGACTGGAGGCCCTGGTTCTATTTGTTAAAAACCCACTTTGTTAAAAGGTCAAATAATTGTTGCATTTTCACAAAAACACATAATAACAGTATTTACAAATGTAAAATTTGAAATTTCCAAAGAGCAATATGAGTTTATACTCCCGACAGCTCTGTTACTATTTAAAAAAAAAAAAAAATACTATGGGGAATACCAAACACATTATTTTATAAGAATGTGAAAAATGGAATGCTACTAAATACTACATGCCAAATATACTTTTGATGCCAAATCATTTTTAAAAGAAATTCACTTAATGCAAGGCTTACACAGAAAAACTAAGAAAACACGAAACAGTCTTACAAACGGAATAATCCTTCCTGAGCAAATGTAACCAGTTTATTTTCATGGTTCTGTATTATTTAAATGTTAGCATTAACAGTCTCTCTGATCTATTTCACAAACAAGTATAGAGTAATTATCTTTGCACTTTGAAAGTAAAGGAAGCTGAAGAAACAGCAGAATGCAGGTTCTAAGCAGATCACTTTCTTAAGTTTCCATTTTGCCTTAATTATTCTATACTGTTTTCATGAATTTAATGTACATGTTGCCAATATAAGTATTTCCATCCAGTAGAATTATACTGACTCCACATACTTTACTTATAAAGTAATTTAAAACATATACTCACTTGTTACATTTGTTGTCACTGTTCTACTAACAGGTGAGCTGTATGTTGTAAAAACTGAAGAGATGGTTATATCGTACCTAGTACCAGGAACAACATTGGAAACATCAACCTAGAACACCACAAACAAATGTTGCATTAAAATTCTTTCTGGAAAGCAAGAAAGCTAAAATAAATATATCACTGTAACAAAAATTAACACTTCCCTATATAACTCTGCACTGTTTATAACATCACAATAAGTTCCATACTATTGTAAAATACAGATTTGTTATATAACTTTTTACCAAATAACTTTAAAATAAAAACTTATAAAACATACTGTGTTATCACAGCCTAAGTCAGCATTTCTATCTATCCTAGTTCACTGTCACAAGGAACAACTATTCAAGTCTTGAGAAATCTACAGCCAATGGCTTAGCCCTTGTTTTTAAAGAGTGTATACAAAATACCTGTGTCTCTGAAGTCCCAATAAAAAGTAAAATAAAAATGATAAGAAAATCCATCTTTATTACATTTTTCAGGCAGTAGAATCACATTGATGGCTCTAGAGAGAAATGTTGCCTGCATTAATGATTTAAAGACAGATCCTTCTGGCAAGTACACAATTAATGAGCCTGTATTACTCAATAGCTCTGCCTTTCTTTGTTAAACTATTCATGAACCCTTGGATGACTGGCTGTAGGTTCAGGGTGAACTTAAAAAAGAAAAAAAAGCAGCATAGATGTTGCTAAGGTAACAGTCCACCGATGCTGAAACTTACACTCATCAGTTTGACATCAACGTTTTTGTCTTCAACTTATGCTTTCAAAAACCCAACCAGCAGTAAGTTTTTGTGGTAGATAGGTTTCATAAAATAAAGAACTTTCCTATTGGGAGCAAAATATAAATACAAGTAGACTCGGCAAGTACAATAATGAAAACTATACCTGATATTCTCCACCTCCAAGATCTCTGATAGTAACAAAGCCACTGTCAGGAACAAGATCCACTTGATACCTTTCCACATGACCAGAGGGTAGGCTCCAGTGCAGAGATAAGGAATGTGTGGAAATATTGAAGGCTCTAAGTTTCTCAGGTTGTTCTAGTTCTGATATTGAAAAATAGAGGTTTAAAATAAAATTATTCTCCCAAAGTTTCAAAAAAATGTAAAGCAATAGTATAGGTTCAAGTTCCAAAATAATCATGTTGTTATAAATCACTGAGTACAATAAATGATCTCTAACTATATTTGGGTGTTAGACATGTAAACATTTAACAACACCTAGGTTTTAGGTATAACTATCATAAATAATATAACAATTAATTTTGTTTCTAAAATCTTTCTTATTTACTAAAATCTGCTGGTTGACCAGATTGTTTTTGAAAGCCTATGCTCTAATTGAAAATTTGAATCATTTTAAAACAAAGTAAATATAAACTGTTTATCCAATTACTTGGAAATTTACCAAACAGAAAATAATTGGAAAAATATATAACCAAAATTTTCCAGATTTTTTAAAGGGTTAGCATTTCTGATAAATATTTGTTATTTTATCTTTTTTTAAATTTTTAATGTCTTTTTCCCTTTTCTACGGTGCTGATCTGATAAATATTTTGTTAGGTGTTTCTTTAAAAGAAAAGATAAGGTTTCATATCAGAAATGAAATATAGTTTTAAAACAAGTACCAATTGTTATAGCCATTTCAACCATATTTTTCTACCTTTGCTTCGACTTTTTCAAAACTTTTGTTTATGCTGCCTGTACCTCCTTGAAGGGAGTTTTCCAATAAAGTTCTTCTGATTGGTTGCCATGAGTCAGGTATGCACTCTGCCTTATCTTTAGTGCAGATTCCAGACAAACAATATAGGGGGAGGAAGAAAGATTATGAAGCCAGGCATGTAAAACATGTCTGATGCAGACTCAAGCTAACACTGTTTCTAAACGAAAGGAGGCTGGAATTAATTTTGAACCTCATTTATCATTTTAAAACCCCACTACCAGAAACGATTTGAAAATGTATATAATGAAATATACATTTTCTAACAAAACTAACAGGGCACATTGCATATAACAGAAATATTAACATAATAGGTCGTTTTCTTGGTGTTTTGGGGAAGAATGTTTCTGAAATAGTTTTTCTTTATCTCTTTTGAAAGTTCTTCTAATGATTATAACATAACGCTGTCCTGCATACCCAAAGCTTATATCAATTGATTAATGTCCACCCCAACATTCTCAGAGTTCCAAACATTCTCTTGGCATCAACCGCTAATTGTCCACTATTCTTCTGGTAACTCTAAGAATACTGTAAACCCAAGGCAAAAAATCAGAGAAATACCCAGCCTGTGTTGGGTAGAATTTCTTTTTAGCTGCTGACATTTTTTCCAAGGTAAATCAGACCTATGCCTTCTGTATTCTCAAGCTTGAGAGAAAAAAATCTTGATTCTCCTATCTGCTACATTAAAATAGACAAAAATCTACCATGATTGATCTATCTAACCAACTGCTACTCACATTTACTGATTTGCGTGAGGGTTTAATACTATTGTTTCAGGGACCCCAGACAGTAACTAGTATCTATGAAGTATTAGACAAGAAACTAATGAAGACATGGAATAAGACTTTGGAAGAAAAAGGAAGATGTGAGAAGTGAAGCACTAGTTACTGGGATGGCGGTGAAACAGGATGTGGTTTCCTGGACTGAACAACCCTTGCCTACGAATGAACGGTGTCTCACCAAGAGAAGGAAGAATATATTGGTCTGGACAATTGCCAATCTGATCAAGAGGGAAGGCCTGGAATCTTCACAAGGGTTTGGTAAAGGCCTTTCCAAATAGCAAAGTGTATGGAAGCCCTGGAAATGAAAAAGAATAGGAGTAACTGAGGAAAGCCAGAGATTCTGGGATCAAATAAGAAAGGGGAACAGACTGATGATCATGTAGGTCATACTAGAGATTTTAGGGTTTTTAAACTAAATTCAGTGGGAAGCCACCAAAGAATTTTAAGCAGGAAAGCCATGGGGCTTGTTTTTTGTTTAAAAATATAATTTTGTAATATGGGCTATAAATTAGAGCAAGGTAAAAATGGGAGCAGGAAGCTAATTAGTAGGAAATCATGGTACTCTAGGCTGAGAGGAGGGAAGCTTGTCCTCAGAAAAAGGTGGAAGATCTACAGCAACGCTTAAATCATTATGGAAGAGTGCCGCTTTCTGGTTAAGAGCTAGAAGATTCAATTAATTGAAAATAGACTCCATAACAAAGATATAATTTATTCTCCATGGAATTTAATCTCTCAAAAGATAAGAAACTAAAAAACAAAAATACTATTCTCAACCTAATTTTTACTAACCAATAAAAATAACATTGTGAAGTGGAAATGTTTGGAGTTTTAAGAGGAAAAAAAATCATTTCATATTCAACTTAATTAGGGCTGGCAAAAGGAATTCTAGGTTTAATTACATGTTTCTTCCAGACTTTAATTTCCTAAAAATGAATCCTCAGAACCCTGTATCATTAGAGCTTAAGAGATGTTCTGTAATCAAACCACTTTGTCAAGTAAGTTCTTTTTAAGTTAAGCAGCTTTCTTTATTGTAGGATATTTTAAAGCCTCAGATATGCTAATATATCTTGTGAGTCTCTAAACCACCACTGTCCAATAAAACTACCAAGTGAGCCACACATGCAATTTTGAATTTTCTAGTAGCCACATTTAAATAGTAAACAGAAACATGTAAGATTAATTTTAATAATATATTTTATTTAACCCAATATATCAAAAGCATTATTTCACATATAATTATAATAAAATTATTGAGGTGGTTACATTATTTTTTTCATACTAACTCTTTGAAATTTCATATACATTTTAAACTTACGATACCTCTGAATTTGGACTGGCCATATTCCAAGGTTAAATAGCCACATGCTGCCAAACACCATATATTGGACAGTACAGCTCTAACTATAGCATCTCTTAACTTTTCCCTTGGCATTGCAGTGAATTTACCTAAATTTTATTTTAAGAAGCTGAGAAATAAGATCCGATGGTCTGTGTCTGTAAAGGAAACAGCTCAACAGAGTTGGGAAGACGTCCAATATAAACAAAATCTTACATATCTCAGAACATTCAAAAAGAGTCAGACCTATCAAAATGGTATCAAGAAAGCTAAAGAGTACAACGGGCAGATATTTTAAAATAAATTACTAAGACTTTAAAAGTTTCATCATCATTGTTAACTTTATATTTTCTCTGCACTAACACTGTATCTGATAAGTTTTGAAATTCACTTTTTAATTTTTCTGTGATTACATTATAGGTTGGACATAATATATGCTATTACAGATAATGAGATATACAAACAGTAGATTTACAAAATAAAAAGAACTAACTCCTACTTAAGCTTATGACACACTTTGCACTGTGCTAAGCACTTTCATATATTGTTTTATGTAACACTTGCAACAACACCATGAATACTACTATTGACATTTAAAAAGTGAGGAACAAAGAATTTAAGTATTCCACCAAGTCTCATAGCTAATAGGTAAATGGTAGAGCCAAGATTTAGACCCAGAGACAAAGTCTCAAGTTTTCAATCACTATGAAAACTGTGTGCTCCTCTAACTTTCACAAAGTGGCTTATAAATAACAGCAGGTTTTAAAATCCTAAATGAATTAATTAATATTTTAGAATAGATTCAACTGCAAAATTGGATGATCTACAATTTTTCTTTCAAGCCTAAGATTATTATTTGAAGGACTTCTAATTTTGGCTTAAGGGATTCAATCTAAATATGTCCCATGCCAGGGCAATGTATACTTATCAAGTGCCTGTAGCTTCCTCATATTTAAGAAATAGGCTAGGAATAAATTATAAATAAAATAAACATCCTCTAAAAAGTCAGCATTATATCAGATGCCACCAGGGTGTAAAAATCAATTTTTAATACAGACACTGGGCACAGGCCCTAGAGTTGGATTGCTGGGTTCAAATCCTGACTCTGCCTTGTAAACAAGACTTTAGGCAAAATACTTAACATCTCCATACCTCACCGGCCTCATCTATATGGGGATAATAACACCTCACACCTTGTTGTGAGAATAAAATAAGTTAATACATGTGAAGTGCTTAGAAGATAATAAGAACTAAGTACAAATGTAAGCTATGATTAATAGTCTATTGCTATTTCTACTATTTTTCTCTAAAAGCCCTGGTCATCTCTTAGTTAAACCTTCATGTTACCTGTTCTTCATTTCTTAGCTTAGCCCCCTCCTCATATCCACTCAGTGCTTTGCTCAAAATGGATCCCCAAGCATTGCTCCATCATTATCACTCTTCTATTTATAAAAATTAGGACAGCAAAATGTCCTTCTGCTCTGGAGACCACCACCAGGCAACCCAGATTACCATCTTTTCCCATTTCCTCTTATTATACTCATCTCTTAAGTCACCGTACTGTTTTAACAGGGACTTCAATTACTTACCTGCAATATCTCAAAACCATCACCTAAACCGCACTATGCAACCAGAACATCAAGTTCCTACTATTTTATAAAGTGCTCTTTTCTTTAAGTAAAATGAAAACAAAATTCTGTATCTTTTATGAAACTTTCCTGATATTGATACGACCTTGGTTACTTTTTCCTCTGACAAAATTTTCTCTAAGTGAGCAAATTCTGTCACTCACACTAACTGTACTCTTTCCTTTACCTGTGTATAAACAAAATAATTTTTCATATTTTTTTCTTCAATCTTTGCTCAATGATCTATTTGATCTTTGTATCTAACCAAACATATCTGCGTTTACCACTAGTTGTGATTTGCCACATAGGGGACTTGTAGCAATTTTCTAACAAAAATTTTGGTTGGCTCAATTGGGAGGATCCTACTAGCATCTAGTGAGTAGAGGCCAGGGATGCTGCTAAACATTCTCTAATTAACAAGACATATCCTCACAAAGGAGAATCACTCAGTCCAAAATGTCAATAGTGGTAAGGCTGAGAAATGCTGCCACAGACTAAAACTTCTAGAATGGGTCCCATTTTAGTGTATTTGATTGTATACTTTACCTATCATAATACTCTGTAGAAGAAGACATTTGACACATGATTTAACATATTTGGTTTTTAGAAATAGATAAGGTATATAGTATCTATTAATATAGACAGATACTCCTCAACTTACAGTGTGGTTATATCCTGATAAACCCATCACAATTGATGCGATATTTTCCACTTGTGATGGGTTTATTGGATGTAACCCTTATGTAAGTCGAGGAGTGTACTGAATGCATATTGCTTCTGCATCATTGTAAAGTAGAAAAATAGTAAGTTAAAGCATTGTAAGTCATAGGTTATCTGTATAAATAGAACAAAAATGTACAAAGTGTTTGACTCTTTTAAAAGTCAAAAAGAATCTCAGAGGTCATCTAATTTAAATTTCTCAGAAACTTGATACCCAAAGACATCAGGTAACTTGCCCAGTAGTACTTAGCTAACAAGTGCCAAATCCTGGAGTAAAGCTGGTACATGAATTCTAAACTCATTCCTTGTTTTGCATTATCACATATATATCACATTTGGGAGGATAATAGTGTATGTGTTAAGCAGCATAAGGCCAACCCCCACAAAAGATGCCCAAATGCTAAACCCTGGAATGGTGAATATGTTGTGTTACATGGCAAAAGGCACCTTGCAGATGGAACTAAGATTATAAACCATAAACAGAGATCAACCTGGATTATCCAGATAGGCCCAATCTAATCATACCAGCCCATAAAAGTAAAAGAGGAAGGCAGAAGAGTCACATATGATGGGGGGAAAGGGGAAATTTGAAGCCCAAGTGGCAGTGGACCCTCCTTTGTTGGATGTTGGAAGAGGATCACAAGTCAAAGAATGAGGCATCATCTAAAATCTGGAAACAGCTGTCAGCTGACAGCCACCATGGAAATAATTACCTCAGTTCTACAACCACAGGGAATTGAATTCTGCAAACTACTTGAATGAGCAAGGAAATTATTCTCTCCTGGAATCTACAAAAAGGAACACGGCCCTACTAGTACCTTGATTCAACCAGAGAGAAGTATGTTGGACTTATGACCTATAGAACTATGAGATAATACATTTGAGTTGTTATAATTTGCTACAGCAAAAATAAGAAACTAAGAAAATGTTGACAGCAAAATAATAAATACCCATACCCTGAATTATCACCATATGTCTGCGACCTCTGGGTCATTTGCCCAATCCATAGCCTTCAAGATCACTTAAGAGTAATTCTCATGTGTTACTCTTGCAATCTTGTACTTTTTTGAAAAATTTAAAATATTCATAGGCTTCATAGCTTCCTTTGGATTTAAAAATTACTCTCTAAATTACTCAGGATAGGATTTTATTCTCTTTACATATTAAAAAACAAAGTCTTTCAATATTGAATTGCTTATAGTTCCAAAAATACATCATATTCATTTACACCTCCATAATTTTGCATGGGCTGTTCCCTAACTCTGGGAGTCCTCCTTTTCACACACTCCATATCCTCTCTAGTCTGATTAGCAAATTCCTAATCCTTTTACAGACATTACCAGCCCCAAAGAGCTTTCTCCATCGAGGCCATAGAGCTAATCTTTCCCTCTTCTGTGTAACTACAGTAAGTTTGGACATACTTCCATTGCTTCACCTGTTGCATTGACTTATCCTACATGTGTTTCTATGCTTGTATTCTTTACTATCCTGTGGCTGTCATAAGACTATGCTTTTTCATGTGTATAACACATATTAGGATGCCAAAGACAAAGAACACATTTTTAGGAGAATAGATGATCCCCAAATACACCACATAATTCCACTAGCTAGATCTCTAATTCAGTGTGAAACTGAATATAATATTAACCTCATTTATTGATCACTATGTGTCAAATAATGTTTTATTCAATTTATATTTCACATGTCATCTCAAAAATCTGCAGAACAGGCCAGGTGCAGTGGTTCATGCCTGTAATCCCAGCACTTTGAGAGGCCGAGGTGGGTGGATCACCTGAGGTCAGGAATTTGAGACCAGCCCGACCAACATGGTGAAACCCCGTCTCTACTAAAAATACAAAAATTAGCCAGGCGAGGTAGTGTGTGCCTATAATCTAGCTACTCAGGAGCCTGAGGCAGAAGAATTTCTTGAATCCAGGAGGCAGAGGTTGCAGTGAGCCGAGATCACGTCATTGCACTCCAGCCTGGGCAACAAGAGCAAAACTCCGTCTTATAAAAAAAAAAAAAAATCTGCAGAACAGCCCACTAAAATGTGTACTTTTATCCTCTGAAATAGTCTATAGACTGTAAGTTTTCAAATTTCAAAAAACTCCACTGAAATTTTACCTTGAACAATACAATATATAACAGAAATGTGAATTTCTTAAATATCAAAGATAATTTGCATACCTGCAACAACCCTGGTAAACATGCCAGATCCTCCAAGGTTGCCTCTTATTCTGTCTACCATTATGTTATATATTACACCATGAGTCACACCTGTAACTGTGTGCTCAGTCACCATTTCCCAAATAAGAGGGAAATGCAAATGTTCTATTTGATATATAAATCTTATAATGAGTGAAATTGGTCTTTGTTGTATTCCACATTAAATTTGAAGAAGTATTCACAGCTTTCAAGGTTAAGCCACAAATCCTAGATGGTTCTAATGAAAAGGTAAATTATATGTAAATAGAAATTACACATATATTAGTAAAAATAGAGCAATTATGAATATTATAATTTAAATATCTATGTAACAGTCCTTTAATTTACTCATGTATAATGTTCTTTTTTTTCTTTTTCTTTTCTCTTTTTTTCATGTATAATGTTCTATATGTTTATCTCTGCAAACAGAAAAATAAGATATTACATATGGGTTTTAATTTAAGTGACACAACAATATTCTCTCTAGTTCCCAAATATCTTTCCTTAGTCAATCATAAATCACTCGTAATAAAGACATTCCTTTAGCTTTGTGTCTCTTATAGCCATAAATATCCTTATATAACATAATCAGAATTTTGTTAGCTACCACCAAGCAGATAGCTAGATGCCAAAGAAGATGAAAGAGAATAAGTTATAGAGGGTGTGAGGGCTAGGAGTAAGGGCTTTTCCAAATGTGGCTCTTTTTGTTTACATCAAAGTTTTTAGCATTCCTATATTGCTGCATTTTTAATCTGTTCATCAATGGAACTAAATGTTGCTCCTTGCATTATCATTTAGTCTCCACTGAGAGGCAACCTCACAAATTTTCACGAGAACTGTTGATAACTAATATTATTATTCCACCTCACCCAGAAACATTACAAAACCAATTTACAATAAATCTACAAACTTCAGGAAAGAGAAAACAGAAGTACTCTGTTTATCAACCCTCAGGTCAGTAGAAAATGAATTGTGTTTATATTATTAGGGCATAATATATATACATGTGTATACATAGATATTCCATGTATGTAACATATATAACAATATGTACATACAAACATATATGCGTACTTTTGGCTTCAGATTATTTTTAAAAACTCTGTGTCACTCTCAGTATATCTAGATATACAAATACTTTTATAAGTTCACATATTTTTGAGTTCTCTTAATCACATTAAGATCATCATTATTTATCAGCTTTTGTGTCTTAAAACAACTATAATCATGCTTAGCCAAAATACTTTCAAGTGTTACAGGACTATAAAACTAAATGCTATTTATGATCTTCCTTACTTGTAGTCACTTTTTTCATTACAGATACACTGTAATCTTTGTCTTTAACTGTCTTCATTTGAAACATGTAGTCCATGCCCAGAGTCATTATTTTTACTTTGGCTTTGTCGCCATAAACAATGACCTTAATCAGCTTTTCCTTTCTGGATGGCATGCAGTAGGATATCTAGAGAAAGAGAAAAGTAAATTTATATTTTCCAAAGTTTAAAAAGCACTAACTCTGTAATAATCATATTTACCATAATTACTACTACAAGGTAGAGGTTGTGATCCTTCCTGTGTTCACTAAGGAATAATTTTAGGCTAGTAGAGGCAGAATAACTCAGTGAAGTTCACAGAGTAATAAGCATAGTCGATTGTCTTAGAAGTTTATGCACTAAAAGACCAATAGACTCCATCTGTTTTTAAAGTTCACATGTATATACACACATACAAACACATATACTGATTTTTAAGTGTATACGCATATAATAGATATATTACATAATGAGTAGGACTTACTCTTCTGCACACCTGAAACAAAAAAAAATGTAAAAATGTATTTTAGAGATAGCTAATCATTATGGATAGTACCTACTACCTACTCTCTCAACTCCATGTAAACAGAAGACTATAGGAAGAGAAAGAAAAAAATCAATGGAGTCCCAAGTTTCTGGCCTAGCAGAGAATATCATGGCTTTTCCGTGGCTGCCCACAGAATGGTAAATAGGTTGCTTCTGCACACATTCTGACTCCAGCTAAATGAGGAGGGGCCCATGTGTATCACTACCATACATCTAGAGTGCCTGCTAGAGGGATTGACATCTCTCAATTGGACAGATACTTAGGCAGCAGACTTCCTGCTCTTCCCTTATTCCTTACGTAGCAGAGCAAAGGGGAAATAGAAAGAGAAAGCAGAACAAAGAAAATGTTGCTGTGGAGCAATTTGTACACCCACCTTTGCCTGAACAAAAATGCCAGAGTCTCCCATGGGTCAAGTATGACCACTGAGAGTGATCAGTCTTGGATCATCTTACCATTACCCAACCCAAGAAGGCTGGTCACTGTGCAAGAAGACCTAGCAGCAAAAACCAGTGAGATGTGATGCCAGAGGAAGGCGCTAATAGGAGTTACAAATGTTGAACCCAAGCTGGGTCTGCCAAGTCAAGGAAATAGGCAATAGAAATAACCCCCAAGGTTCTCCAGAAAACTCACATATGTGCCTCAGGAGACAGCCAGTGTTTGAAGAACTGTCAAACAGATGTCAGTGAAAGCCAGTCAGTATAGTCAGGGGAGTAGTAAAAAACAACAGGAGAGAGAACTACAATAATAGACACCTGAAATAGAAAAGGCACTTCAAGTTCTTGTTGTATAGATTAGTGAATAAATGATAAATTTACACTACATTCTGGTCCATCTTTCATCATAACCTAAGCCAAGTCTACATATTATTCATTAAAACTCTGAGAGTGAGCATTGCCTTTAGAAATTTTCAGTGGTGTAATCTGATAATTCCAATAACCTGGAGTTTTTTTAATTCATTAAAAGCTACTTATAACAATTTTTATTCTTCTTTATTCCATACTTCATGTTTGTAGAATGCAAAGAAAGATATGTCAATTTTATAAGTTATTTAAACTTTATTATGCTTTGAAAAACAGCTATTATGTGGTAGAAGTCAAACAAATTTCCTAAGCAGACATAGTTATCACTGTCTTGTGGGAAAAGTGCTTCATTAATGAAGAAGATAATCCTGAGGTCTAGAAGCATACCATTGCTTATTGATTCATAAGGTGTCACTGATAATTACCTTACTTGTCTAACATATGTAGTGAGTAGAATGCTGAGAACTTCTGGTATGAAAAAGGATGGTAGGAGAAAATGTCATGCAATTATAGTAGAATATAATCTTAATAAAGTGCTAAGTTCAGGCACAGTCACATTAAGACATTACCAAAGGGTAGAAGAAAAAGAAACTGTAGTGATCTAATGATAAAAGTATTTGACTAATTTTTTTAAATGTAATTCAAAAAATAGATGATTATCCCCTCTAAAAATTATGTAGAATACACATGCCTAATAGAAATTCAATTTGTGCTTTATTTCCACTTTTAAAGCATAGTTTGGAGGCATGTGATGATTAATTTTAAATGATTAGAGAAATGATCCCAATTATCCAAGTGCACTTCGCTAAGCAACCAGGATACTGTTACCTAATTCATTAAAATTTAACAAATAATCTAATTGACCAAGAAAGAATCAGATAACCATTAGTGATATAATGTGTTCAATAATAATATTCTGAACCTTAAAGATTAATATGTTACCTTCAAATCAGTTTCACGTAGTAACATACATAATTTATATCTCTGAAAAAAATGTGCCCAAATAGAGTAAAAAGTAATTGTATGGTTATATATTTAACTGACAACAAATGAATTTATGGCCTCAGTTAACCCCACAGAAGATCATTCCATTTGACATTTGCCTTAAGATATAAGAATTAGAACAAACAGAAAAGGTTAAGAAACATAAATCTTTTACAATTAATATTAAAAATGCTTAGGCTTTTCATTACAGAATACCTATAGTGAATATAGGAATGAATTGAATCATTCTGGAAAGGATGGAATTTTTCATGAGTGATTTATTATTCAGGATGCCCCTATCATTGGATGACATTTATAAATGACAAATAGAATACTAATCCCTGACTTTGTGACCTTGCTAGTGTAGAGTATCCTCACCTCTTTTCCATGAGCATGAATCTTACCTGTTATTAAAAGGTCATCTCAAGTTCCACCCTTTCCTGATAACTATATTCAGTATTGATATATTCCCTCCATAATCACTCCAAGCATATATGGAAACACTAGGTATATAAACTGTTATTTACTCATCATCTATTGAACATCTATTAAAGGGGGTTAGCATTATTCTAGGTACTAGAGATACGGTGTAAATAATACAGAAAGGGCTTCTCATTGTAGGAAAGTTACATTTCTCTGGTGGCACCTGATAACAAGCAACTAAATAAACAAATGAATGTGATAACTCAGCTAAAGAATAGCGTGACTACTAAGAGGGATTTTATTTAGATTTGGTAATCAGGGAAGGATATAGGGAGATTATATTCGAGCTGAGAACTCAGTGACAGAAAAAGGTTAACCAAAACTGGAGGCAAGATGCCCGTGCAATGGGAATGTCAAGCATTAAAACCATGTAGGGTGGGTGTGCTTGGCATGTTTGAGGAGGAGAGAGATATATACGATTAACACATAGTAACTGAGTGAGCTGGATAGTTAGACAAAAATCCAATCAGGTGAGATCTTGGAAACCATGGCAAGTGTAGATTTTATTTGAAGAGCAATGGAAATCCACTAGAGGATATTCAACCAATGTTATATGAATTGTAAGGAAATCACAAGTGGAAATAGAGAAACCAGTTAAGAGAAGAAATGCTATCATTCATCATCTAGGCTGCTGGTCTTGGTAAGAAAGGATAGTGACTGTGGACCGGGCGTGGTGGCTCATGCCCGTAATCCCAGCACTTTGGGAGGCTGAGGCGTGCAGATCACAAGGTCAGGAGTTCGAGACCAGCCTGGCCAACATAGTGAAACCCCGTCTCTACTAAAAATACAAAAAAATTAGCCAGGTGTGGTGGCGCGTTCCTGTAGTCCCAGGTACCCGGGAGGCTGAGGCAGGAGAATCGCTTGAACCTGGGAGGTGGGGAGGTTGCAGTGAGCCGAGATGGCACCACTGCACTCCAGTCTGGGTGACAGAGTGAGACTGTCTCAAAAAACAAAAAAACAAACAAAGAAACAAAAAGAAGAAAAAGTAAAAGTAAAAAAGAAAGGATAGTGACCATGACAAGAGAAGTGCAGAGGAGATAGAAAAGTGAACACATTCAGAAGCTGTTTCAGAGGTAGAAATGGCTAAAATAGCTGAGAGATTGATGGATAAGTGATAGGAGGAATCAAAGACAGCTGAGCAAGTGATTGAAGAACAAAGGAAAACTACAAATTTTACCTTTCATTCACCAAAACATTTATTGATTCCTGCTATGCCTCAGACATAGGTCTCAGTAATAGTATATAACAGTGACCAAAGTAGACAAAACATCTGACTACAGGGAATTCGCATGTCAGGGCATTTGCAAAGTGCATTATCTTATTGAATTCTCACAGTAATTTCGTAGAGTAATAAAAATAATCTTCATTTGTTAGATGAAGGAATAGAACCAAAGAGGATAAAGATTTGCCCAAGGTCTCAGAGTAGGGAGTGAAGTCAGAATTTAAAGCAAGGAATTCCAGGGTCATTGCACTATACTGCCTACCACACCTTGTAAAATTACAGACAAACTGAACGTGCACATGTATATAAGACTGCCTCGCATTAGAAGGCTACCACTGAGGTCTGGAAGGAAGAAACTGTGGACAAATAAAAGGAAGTACTGCTTTATTCAGTACATAGTAACTTTGGAACTCCACTCTTAAGGAAAGCTAAAAGATTCCTCAAGGAAATGGCATAGGGATGTTAGCACTTGTGCATCAATAATAACAATCAAAGACAGCATGTTAAAAGTAACACAGAAAAAGTTAAAGGAAAGTTTCATAAAACACTCTGTGTAAGAAAATGTCACTCCCTGCAGATGGGATCAGAGAGGCATCTGGGAAGAAATGGGATTTCAGCCGGACACTGATGGGCCAATTTTTGCCATTCTTTCACTTTATCATTTAATCCAGATGACAATAGTCACTCTCTGTAACTAAGCTGTCCAATATGATAGCCACTTGCTATCTGTGTCTATTGAGTGTTTAAAATGTGTTTAGCCTCAATTGAGATGTGTTCTAAGTGTAAAACAGACACTAGATTTTGGAGAATTCGTATGAAAAAGTGATGTAAAAATATCTCATTAATGCTTTTTATACTGGTTACATGTTAAGATTTTGAATACATTGAGGTAAAATAAAATATATTACTAAAATTAATTTTACTTTTTTACTTTTTAAAATATTTCTACTAGAAATTTTAAACTGTGCATATGGTTCACTTTTGTGGTTCACTTAATACTTTATTTCTGTTGGACAGTGCTGCCTATAATAAAAATATACTCAGGGTTCATAAAAAACAGCTGAAAGGTATAAGAAAGAAAACGGCAAACTTTCATAAATATTCTGTGTCAACTGCCTGATGTTTTCTAAATTCACAATGAATCCTTTTGGGTCTTAAATATGCATGCCAACGTTTATTTTCATGCTTGGAATAGACTATACCTTCAGTTCCATTACAGTTCTGAGTTTTTTTTTTTCTTTTTTTTGAGACGGAGTTTTGCTTTTGTTTCCCAGGCCCAGACTGGAGTACAGTGGCATGATTTAGGCTCACTGCAACCTCCTCCTCCCAGGTTCAAGCGATTCTCCTGCCTCAGCCTCCTGAGTAGCTGGGATTACAGGCACGTGCTACCATGCCTGGTTAATTTGGGGGTTTTTTTTGTTTGTTTTTTTGGGTTTTTTTGTATTTTTGTAGAGATGGGGTTTCACCATGTTAGTCAGGCTGGTCTTGAACTCCTGACCTCAAGTGATCTGCCTGCCTCAGCCTCCCAAAGTGTAGAGATTACAGGCATAAGCCACCATGCCCAGCCAGTTCTGAGATTCTTTTAAAGGATATAAATCTCTGCACTCCCATCATTCATGAAAAGAAAGCCGGCAATCTAATACTTTCAGGGAATTACTCACTAGAATACATATTTGGTGTTCAAATGAATTTCACAGTTTGTCCTTATCTTTTGAACTGTCAGAATGCTGGGCAAAACAAAATAGGATATCTGTTTTGTAAAGAAACTTATATTTTCAAATTTATTACCAGAATATTACACGCAAGTATATCACTAAGAGCTAAATTCTTCTCCTGAAAAAAAATTGAATTTTTCTTCTCCTGAAAACAACAAAATTGATTGAAGTTAATATATGTGAATCTGTTAAAAATTTAAGGTATGTGTGTCCTTACGTTCTCTATAACATAGACTTTAATGATCTTACATGCTGCACAGACGCCATTATTTTACATTGCTAGAGAATGTTTAGAGAGTTTGGTGTTCTGAGGACCCTGCAGAGACAAATGGAATTTACACCGCAGTAGTAGAATTGATAATACTTGGTGACTGAAGACGGTATTTGTTTAAGATTGTTCCCTTTTGAAATTTACATTGATGAATCAATCAGATCTTTAACACATAGGACCCCTTCCTTTTGGTTTCAGGGAAAGAGAGTTATCTGCTCTTCCCAAGGCTAAAGATATTCAGAGGCTTGATCTAACCTCCTCTAGTTCTCTAGAATATACCACAAGGACAAGAAATTGTTGAAGGAATGAATTTTTTGAATTTGCATGTTGAATTTGTTAAATTAATAAAATTATTTTTGTTCTCAAAATCATTCAACTAAGTCTATAGGCATACATAATACCCTCATTCATTTAAAAAAAAAAGTCTTCTTGTTGCTTATTTCTTCAAATCTTAAGCATAACAATAAAGAGACCAACTCCATTTGTTTTGTTTCACTGGATCTGGATTGGCTTTCTATTCCAACCTGAGATAATTACATTCCCTTCTTTGGGAATTTAGGGAGAAATTATCTTTCTTGGTGCCCATTTGTGCTTGGAAATTGTATATGGCATTCTTCTATTCACCACATGAATTGCTCAGCAGAAAACGTTGGTCTTCAGGGAAAAAAAAAAACAATAAGGCCAATAAGCAGAAAGAAGTAACCAGACAAAAAGAAAATAATCCCTGGGTTCTCAATGACCTTAAAATAACTGATTCCAATTCTTTCCAACATCCAGTTCTACTGGTCTTCATAAGGGACTCTTGCATTAATATTTTTTTTTCTTTATTGCTTAAACTATTTTAGGTTGTTTTCTGTTATTTGAACTAAAGTTACCATCTCCTACCACTGGAAACATTGATTGCCCCCACAGACTACCAAGCAATAATGGTATACTAGAAGCATTTCCATTTGCAAACCATAAGATATAGAACGGGTATAATTTGTCCTCATGCCCACTGCCAGATTACATTATTAACAAAAAGGCAGTGAAAATGTACATATTTACCTGATGAATAACAGACAGTTGGAAAGTGCTATTTAGGCTAAAAGTCTTCTACTGTCTAGGCTAAAAGTCTCCATCCAATTAAATCTCTAGGATGGGACAGAAAGAGCATGTGGCAAATCACGTGGCTGTGAATTCTGGAGTCTTTGTGCCAGCCAATGCTGTCACAGGAGCATTATCCTCCAGCACCACCACTCCTTTATTCACTTTCTTGGTACTACGTAACTACGTATGTACTTGTTTATGTCCACCAAAAAACCAACTCCTCGAAAATCAAGTGTCAGTTTTACACACATTTAAATACTTTCCATAACAACTCTGTACTTTTAAAGAAGTAAATACAAGAATTACGTGGGGGAGAAATCCTACATTAACGAAGTGGCACAATAATTTCTAAAACCATTAATGTAAAATGAATGACAAAAAGAAGGAGTGAAATAAAGACCTGGATAAACATCAAGATGGTATGAGAGCATCAGTGTTATTTACCTGAAACTTGTCAAACCCTCCTTCTGGTAGTTTCCAAGACAAACATACCGTGTTTCCTTCTTGCCCCAAAATTAGCAAATCTGATGAGTCTGGATCTAAAGAAATGAAATAAGACACCAGGACATCTTTTAAAAGACATTTCTACCACTAAATTATTTAGGCTGAACCAATAACCTTGACTTTGAAGAGTAGTAGATATGAGACATAAAACCTAGGCTTATCCAGTCAATTTTAGCACTAAGTGACCATGTGCAAGCTATTTACCCCAAGTCTAAGCTCTCTATCTCTACAAGGAAAGAGAAAAAAGAATTTCTGGAAAGCCTTTTCCAATAATAAAATTATGGATTTTCCCATTTATTTTTCTCACAGCAGAATTCAACTTTAAGTTCTTACAATTGATATTGTTTACTTGTAATTTATATACTGAATAAAGAAATATATCTCCCCTCTTTAAGTTCACAAATTCCTTTTCTCTGTAACCACTTTACCTGAGATAGTTCTAGAAGCTTATTTTCCAAATTGGCAACATGCCTCTATTTCAAACCTATATTGCAAATTAAACTATTGTATTGCCTTCCTTTGCTAGAAGAAATGTAATGTTAACATTTTATTAAAATAATTTCACCTTAAAAATTCAAATTTTGAATTTTTTTGCCCCTACTTACATACTGATTTAAGTTTATTAGAATTCATCCCTGTGGTAGATTTAACCTGAATCACTGACTCATACTCCTTTATATTCTGTTTCTATAATGCAATTCCCTTACAATTGGAATTAATTTATTGTCCCATAATATATTTTAACTCTATTTTGTACATTTATTAATATTCCATCTACTTCCAAATTGACTTGAGAGGACTTGCAAATAAACAAAGGTAACTAAAAAGATAAAAATATCAATAATATATAATAGAAGACAAAAGACAGATTGCAATACGGGAGACATTAAAGAAAGGTTACCAGCCTTGTTTAAGAAAACATAGTCAAAAAGGCAACAACATCATGAACAATGGAAAGTATTATTATTAACCTCAGGTTAGAAATAAGGAACTTGCAGTGCAAACGGAATATGATTTTCACAAAGTCACAGAGCTAGAATGGGTAGAGTTAGTCTTTCCTATAACATAGTGGCCTTTCCACTGAAGCACAAGGATTACAAAGTCAGAATTTGATGTCAGAGAAATGTGAGTTCAAATTTCTATCATCTTGTATAAGTGACTGAAATTCTCTAAGGCTCTGTTGCTTCTTCATTTGAAAAACATGTACAAAATATACATCTCATTATGATCTGTAGAATAAAGGTTGTCATTCAGAATGAAGTGATATAAAGCATAGAAAATGCTTAGCAGAGTACCTGATAGAGGCTCTCAATGTGATGCAATCAATGTGATGATGGCCATGGTGATGATGCTGACAATGAGAATGACAACACCCAAATCTAAGCAGCAACTAAGCTTTCACTGATATATAATAATGAGCTATCTTTTTTAAAAAACTGAAAACTTTTCTCATCTATATCTGATGTTTCTTTGAATGGTCTTTATGAGAGTCAGCAGGGTCATATCAGTTTTAGATGCCTGGGATAAAATCTCACCTTCAACAATGAGTTATGAACACCTCTGAGCCTTAACCTACATTTTGGGTAGCCTGCAGAGATTTGATGCAGTTACTGAAGCACATAATACCATGCTGGTGTATAATCATACCTCAATTTTTTAGTTTATTTTCACAGAATTGATTTGACCATTGCTGCATTTTAAGTGCTTCCCTTCCTTTACATTGCAACTTCTGCAATCGAGCCTCTTCTCATAACTAAGAGGACCTTGGTACTTGAGCATACTTTCATAGGACTCGTCCCCACAAGTGAAAGGACTTTCTGAAATAGCTACACATGTTCAGAGCAAGCATGTAAGTCAAGTTATGCTAATAAGGTCAGAAGAGGCAAACAGAACCCAAATAATTCAATCAAAAAGACAGTATTTTTTTAATTTAAAAAGTCTATATTTTTTCATGCCCCAAGTTTATTTTCATAAAATGTTAATATAGTCCAAGTACTAGAAAAATATTATTTCATGCCAATAATACCTTAGGGTTTTAAAGTACTTTACACTTTCATGAAGAGTTTCACATTTCACTTTAGTAACAGGTTATTTTACCTAGGCAGGAATAATTATTCTCATTTCCTAAGTGAGAACATAGTTGTCTTGCCTAAGGTCACATAATTAATAAGTGATAGAGGCAGGAATATATCTCAGGCATTCTCGATGTAAATGCAGTGCTCCTTCTCTTCCAGCATATATAAACCACTTTCTAGTCATTCATTTCTAATTAGGCATTGTCCTTAAATACAACTATGTCTCTCTTCTTTTTACCCATGAAAAGTTAATTAAATATAAAATGAACTTACAAGTGCTAACCATGAGGACAGTAGGATGGCTTCTTTTCAGTCCCTTGTTAGTCATAATACCAATTAAAAATTCAGTCCCTGGAGAAAGGCTCTTAAATGTGAATGTGCTACAGGTTAAAGAAAAGTGACATATTAAAACATTTAGCTCGAACACATTTGGAGAACTCCATTTTCTCACCTGCAGAAAAATTTGTATATGTTTCATTTTTAAAATATCTATCATGGAAATAATTTGCTATGCTTAGGCACAAATGGTTAATCAAAAATCATATCTTCTTACAGAGAAATTTTAAGTAAAAAATAATGTATCATACATATGATAATATTCTGAATTCATTATTTATTTTCAGAAATAATTTGTTACAATATGTCAGACCTAGTTATTCTGATCACATTGTAGTCCAAAAATTATCTTGCAAAATTTTCTCATTTCTGTTTGTATTATCCCATTAAGAGAGCTTTCTAAAAACATATATAAGATGTTAATTTGTGTTCCATGTTAACTGGATATAATTTCTTTTCAATATTTTCATACCTCTTAGTGGAGGGCAGAACTTCTTCTTTCATCAAGCTTTCACTGGATATGGAAACAATGTAACCATCCAGAAGACTTCTAGCTGAAGGCCAGCTAACAGTTACTGCACTTAGGGTTCTGCTATGTTTCATAAATTCAGCTGCACTTGGGGCTATATCATTTGAAACAGACAGTAAGAGAACATTTTCTATAGCACAAAGCACCTGCCAGCCCTGAACTGCTCTCAGGAATTGACTCTATGCAAACCCTGAGGATAACCGAGGCACTCCTTTTTGTTAAAATGTAATTTGATTTAATTTAATTTTAAGTTCCAGGATACACGTGCAGGACGTGCAGGTTTGTTACATAGGTAAACATGTGTCATGGTGGTTTGCTGCACCTATCAATCCATCACCTAGGTATCAAGCCCCACAAGTATAAGTATTTATCCTGATGCTCTCCCTGCCCCACCTCCGTGACAGCCCTAGTGTGTGTTGTTCCCCTCCCTGTCTCCATGTGTGCTGATTGTTCACCTCCCACTTATAAGTGAGAACATGCGCTGTTTGGTTTTCTGTTCCTGTGTTAGTTTGCTGAGGATAATGGCTTCCTTTTATTCTACCTGCTAGATATGAGAAGTTAAAAGTATTGTTTTAAAACAGCCAGAATTATTTTAAACTTTGAAATAAAATACATGTGTGTTTTAAGGGCACAAAATGTGTCCCAGTAGCATTGAACTCAAAATGTCCCTGGCCTCTAATATGCAGGAAGTAGATCATACCTTAGTCTTGTGTAATCACTGATTTCAGAAATATTTAATTATTTTTAGGACTCATCCTAATTAAATACCAAAGAGTGCCAAGTCTAATTAGCAGGAAAGTTAATTGCAATCTGAATATGAAATGCCTCCCTTCTTTCCTGAGGGAAAAAAAGTTAAATTAAATAGTGTATAATGGGCGTATTGTTTTCTCTTTAAAATTCTCCCATATATGAGAAAAGAATCAAATTGTGAAGATATTCTCTCTCAATCTCATTCTTTCTTATTACAGTAAAAGAATACCAGACATGGACAGGTTCTAAAAATATAAATCAATGTACCCATTGCATCAATGTCAAGAATAACTAAAATAGTTTAGTAGAATACTTGACAATTTTACTTTACTAGATACGACACCTTATACATTTGCATGCATCTTTCCCAGTCATCCTTTATTTCATATGATTACCATGGGATAGATCACCATCTGCCTTCGGGAATAAAATGTTTACACTGGCAATGTGGCACTTCATTATCTGCCTAATGGAAAATGGGGTAATTACATCACAAATGGAAACTCTGGCCAGACAATAAGCAGTTAGCAATGCTACCATCTGACAATACATACTTAAAAGGATGTTGTGATAACTCATACTAAGGAAAAAGAAAAAGATACAAGAGACACTGCCCATAAAGAAAACCTGGGAGGAATGAACTACTTACTAACCTTCCCTTAAAGGACCAAGGAAATATCTGAACATGAAAGAAACTCCTAAGGTGCCTACATAGGCTTACCTGTCTGTATGTCTTTTATGTTAGCAGAAATGTCTTTAAAACCTTCTTTTTCAGTCCGAATTGAAAAGGTGTACACTGTGGCAGGATCCAGGTTAGAGAATATTGCTGTTTCTTGAACAACCTTCTGAACCTATCAATCCAAAAGAATACATTATCAAGTATGTGTTTAAGAAAAACTCCACAATTGAACACAATTAGGAATTATTTAGTTTCACTACTATACAATGTAAGAATGCAGTAATGTTGGTTTCAGCATGAAAGATTCAAGTTTAATTCCTCCAAGAGCTCTTTATAACATACCATGAAAGCAGCAGCATAGTTTATGCATGTGATTTCATAATGCTGGAAATTCCCAGCAGCTCGATTCCAGAGAATTTCTATAGAAGAGTCTGTAACTTTGCCTTCATGGATATTCAGTTGTGCTTCCAGACCTATCCAAACACACAACAAACTTAAATTCCTCTTGGAAATTTCCTAATTTTTTTTAACTTATCTCTTAAAAGTGAATAAAAAACATAATGACAAAAAGAACAATAGTTTATTAATTAATCTATGCTTCTATCCTAATTAAAAATAGTTGTTTACAGATTCAATGACAGTTTGTAAAATACGGTAATCAGTTCCAATACTGAAAGCCATTGTAAATACCATCACATACAGCTAATTTTGATGCTGTAGCAAAAAACTGCATAGGAACAAATTCACTGAAGAAAACACATAATATTCAAGAAAACAAAAAGAGATTAAAACTATTAACATAAGCTGAAACGACAACAGAGAAAGAAATATGAATTTTAGATAAGGAAGTGAAAGTATCCCCTTTGTATCAAATATTTGCTGAAGCTAAAAATAAATTGTATCTGATGAGTGTTAATGTTTATTTTTCCCATTTTAAAGATTTAATCTAGCATAAGGAAAGAATTATTTCAGAAGATGGGGAAAATGGCAGCTTTAAACTATCATCTTATATATTGATTTATTTTGCTCATTGATATCACAGTATTGATGTATTTAGATAATCAGGTAGTAATTTTGTTTAAAGACAAGAACTGCCAAATACAAAGACTGTAGCCCATAATGATTTATAAAGTAATGAAGACAGGCAGAGAATACAGATATAAAAAGTACATAGAAATTGAAAGCAAAAATAAAATATAAATAGGTTTTGAAATGATTATAAATATGCTAAAATGCTGTCAAAATAATGTGATTTCTGACATCAGTTTGGGAGTATTTTGTAGACAAGTTGAATTTAAACAGAAATGGAAAGGTTACAATTTGTGGGAGCAAAGATACATGGCAGCCTCGTGACCTAGATGGATATACATAGAGACAGGAAGAGCAAATAATAAGGTAACTGGACATGTTATAAGTCAGAATTATGTTTTTAGGACTCCATGTGATTTTGGTTGGTATGGCATTTATTACTCTTCATCATTAATTTCGACATATACCGGATGGATATTTTAGATAAATTGTATGCGTTCCAAATGTTCAATATTAATATACGCAGAATTTGTAAGTGATTTAAAGAGAAGATAAAACAATATGAATCTAAAAATGCAACTATTCATATAAATAAACACCCAGCACACATATATAATAACAAACATTAATTTTTTTATTATTATTATACTTTAAGTTCTACGGCACAAGTGCACAACGTGCAGGTTTGTTACCTATGTATACATGTGCCATGTTGGTGTGTTGCACCCATTAACTCGTCATTTATGTTAGATATATCTCCTAATGCTATCCCTCCCCCCTGCCCCCACCCCACAATAGGCCCCGATGTGTGATGTTCCCCTTCCTGTGTCCAAGTGATCTCACTGTTCAATCCCCACCTATAGTGAGAACATGCGGTGTTTGGTTTTCTGTTCTTGTGATAGTTTGCTAAGAATGATGGTTTCCAGCTGCATCCATGTCCCTACAAAGGACACGAACTCATCCTTTTTTATGGCCACATAGTATTCCATGCTGTATATGTGCCACATTTTCTTAATCCAGTCTGTCACTGATGGACATTTGGGTTGATTCCAAGTCTTTGCTATTGTGAATAGTGCTGTAATAAACATACATGTGCATGTGTCTTTACAGCAGCATGATTTATAATTCTTTGGGTATATACCCAGTAATGGGATGGCTGGTTCAAATGGTATTTCTAGTTCTAGATCCATAAGGAATCGCCACACTGTCTTCCACAATGGTTGAACTAGTTTACAGTCCCACCAACAGTGTAAAAGTGTTCCTATTTCCCCACATCCTCTCCAGCACCTGTTGTTTCCTGACTTTTTGATGATTGCCATTCTAACTGGTGTGAGATGGTATCTCATTGTGGTTTTGATTTGCATTTCTCTGATGGCTAGTGATGATGAGCATGTTCTCATGTGTCTATTGGCTGTATAAATGTCTTCTTTTGAGAAATGTCTGCTCATATCCTTTGCCCACTTTTTGATGGGGTTGTTTTTTTCTTGTAAATTTGCTTGAGTTCTTTGTAGGTTCTGGATATTAGACCTTTGTCAGATGAGTAGATTGCAAAAATTTTCTCCCATTC
Source organism: Macaca thibetana thibetana (assembly GCF_024542745.1). NCBI lineage: Eukaryota > Metazoa > Chordata > Mammalia > Primates > Cercopithecidae > Macaca > Macaca thibetana. The sequence goes on along the minus strand of NC_065588.1, from coordinate 76,576,754 downwards.
TGTAGGTGGCCTGTTCACTCTGATGGTAGTTTCTTTTGCTGTGCAGAAGCTCTTTAGTTTAATTAGATCCCATTTGTCAATTTTGGCTTTTGCTGCCATTGCTTTCGGTGTTTTAGACATGAAGTCCTTACCCATGCCTATGTCCTGAATCGTATTACCTAGGTTTTCTTCTAGGGTTTTTATGGTATTAGGTCTAACATTTAAGTCTCTAATCCATCTTGAATTAATTTTCGTATAAGGAGTAAGGAAAGGATCCAGTTTCAGCTTTCTGCTTATGGCTAGCCAATTTTCCCAGCACCATTTATTAAATAGGGAATCCTTTCCCCATTTCTTGTTTTTCTCAGGTTTGTCAAAGATCAGATGGCTGTAGATGTGTGGTATTATTTCTGAGGACTCTGTTCTGTTCCATTGGTCTAGATCTCTGTTTTGGTACCAGTACCATGCTGTTTTGGTTACTGTAGCCTTGTAGTAGTTTGAAGTCAGGTAGTGTGATGCCTCCAGCTTTGTTCTTTTGCCTTAGGATTGTCTTGGCAATGCGGGTTCTTTTTTGGTTCCATATGAACTTTAAAGCAGTTTTTTCCAATTCTGTGAAGAAAGTCATTGGTAGCTTGATGGGGATGGCATTGAATCTATAAATTACCTTGGGCAGTATGGCCATTTTCATGATATTGATTCTTCCTATCCATGGGCATGGTATGTTCTTCCATTTGTTTGTGTCCTCCTTTATTTCACTGAGCAGTGTTTTGTAGTTCTCCTTGAGGAGGTCCTTCACATCCCTTGTAAGTTGGATTCCTAGGTATTTTATTATCTTTGAAGCAATTGTGAATCATCATCTCCACCCAAAAACTCCTTAAGCTGATAAGCAACTTCAACAAAGTCTCAGGATACAAAATCAATGTGCAAAAATCACAAGCATTCTTATACACCAACAACAGACAAATAGAGAGCCAAATCATGAACAAACATTAATTTTAAATATTCAAAAAGCTTAGGAAAATATACACTTTTTTCCAGACAAATGTCAGTATGGGGAATAGCAAGCACAGTCTTAGATCATGTGCTCTAAGATATTATCAGGTCTCCTAGGCTCAAAAAATAAAATTTTATTCTCATAATTGGCTTAAAATTAGTCACATTCCTTGCTCTTTGATTAAGTCATTTAAAGTTCTGGTTTAAATGCAAGCATTTCTTTTTGTGAAAGGACAGATAAAAAAATTCTTCAGAGAGTTTCAACTTTCCATAGATTTAGCTCTACCTGTATACAGGCAATGAAAGATCTGGCTGAATAGTAAGGCATTTAAAATTACCTTAAAAGATCCTTGAAAATGATTACATTAAACTAAGTATAGACTCCTCATTTGAAATGGTACACAAAATTGAAATCAAGAAAAAGCTTTCCAAGTCTTAAAATACTTACATGTTTTTACTGCAGGCACATAATACATATCACTTAATTTAGTCCCACTGATAATGGAAACAAAGAAATTATATTCTGTGTCTGGGGCTAAATTGTCAACAGTTATTTTATTACCATGGTGTAAAGCCATGGTCACGTTTGCCCCTCCTTCCATTACAATACGTATTCCATCAAACACTCCAACGTCGGGCATTTGAACAAATAAGATTACAGAGGTACTACACCTTTCACAGGGGATAACAATCCAGACTGGTTTGGGCTCTGAAAGATAAAAACGAGATTTATAATTAGTACTTTTTTAAACGTCAATCATATTTCTCTGCATTTTATCTAGCATGTTCCAGAATTTGTGAGAATATAAATGTTTATGCATTAAACTTATGTCTACTATGTTAGCATTAGACAGAGAAATAAGGTAGATATTCTGACAGGTTATACATACATGAAATTGAAAGTACATAATTAACTTTTATTTACTGATTATCAGTAACAATCACAAGAAACACAAATCTGAGATTTTTTCATTATGTTTTACCTTTTAATCTATTCATTAAGTAAATGTTTTTGAGAACCTATATACAAGGATTAGTGCTCAAATAAAGTAAATAAGGCCAGGTTCTTGCTTTCAAAGAGTTCTCAAATCTCAGGAAAGAGATTCGTAGGTTATTAACTAGAATCTCAAATAGTCAGACCTGAGCTAGTGACATGAACAAAAACTTGCTTAGAACAGAGGAGGAAATCACCAATTTTAGCAGAGATAATTGGGGAAGGCTTTCCAGAGTTAACGATGTTTTATCTGAGTCTTGAAAGAGTACAAGTATACCAGAAACAGTATGTGTGAAGGGGAAAGGGGAGTAATGAAGGAATTCCAGGAAAAAAAAAAGATAATCAGGGGCAAGGCATAGAAACCAAAAAGGGCATTGTCATGTGTTCAAGAATACCAAGTTCTTTTAGCTCTTTAATAGCAGGATATTCTTTGGCAAGTTACTTAGCCACTCTGCCTTGGTCTTCTTCTCTAAAATGGGAAGGAGACTAGTATCTACATTGCAGAGTCACTGTTTTGATTACATAAGAAATTGCATTCATATATAAAGTACTTAGAGTAGTGTCAGGCATGCAGCAGGCACTTTGGGTGGCTGAAAGACGGACTGCATGGGAGGAATGAGACTGGGCATACAAGGGCCACCTCTGAGACTGAATGCATCTGTAAGGGGCTTTGCATGCCATGCTATGGAGGTCAGACTGTATCCTGGAGGCAACAGGGATTTTGAGCAGGCATGTAATTTCATTTTTAGAAACACATTTTTGGCAACAGTTTGGAGGAAGGATTCATTTACATTTTACACTCTCCTTGACCTCTGCTAAAGATTTTGATTGTACCTCAATTCTCTACTGTGCTATTTAAAGCAGATTTAAAATTTGAGATAATTTCTAGTCACATTATTTCTTTCTCAGGTCAATTTTAATTTCAGTACGATTTGTGGGTGATGGGGATAGCATCCAGTATTTCCTTAAGCCTGCATTTCTCCCAAGCAGATATCTTCTCCTAAAATATACAATCTGAAAATGAATTTTTTCCCTCCAGAGCATAATTAGATGGCCTTTCCTTTTCAGTTTTATTTGCGACATCTGGTTTGATACAATGGAAGTTGTTCCAAGTTACTGTTAAATATTTGATAATGTTATTCTGCTACTTTACCCAGAGCCAGTACTTTATGAAAGAATGTCCACACACACCTATAATGAGAATTCCAGAACATAAAATCAGTGCAATAGCTCTACACATTTTTGTGAGCTGCAACTTGCAATTTTTTTGCCTTTTCCATTCTTGCTGGTGATGAGGAAATGTTCAATAAATGAACCATAACCAATTCCATATGGTGTACTACTGGGTTTCAAGGCACTTTTATCATAGTTTTCCTTCTCCAGTTACATTATGTTAACTTTTATTTTTCCATCATCACTAATATCTTCTGTGGGTTTTCTCTTTAAACTCTGCACAGCCCCCTTCAGTTACAAAGGTCTTACAGTTACTATGACATTCCCCAGACAAGAGTAACATCCCACACACATCTAATACATCTGGATCTGTGGACAATGATCTATGAAAGCTTCCAAGTGTGGCTTAAGCAGGAATTAAAAGATCTTGGGATGGTAAATGAGTGATGAGTATAGTCATAGAGCCAATTCATTTCCATGTTGTTGGGCACTGAAAACATTTTCTAAAAAAGAGAGGAGACTTTAAATAGGCATGGTCTAGTGTAGGTTCTAAAAGTATATAAAAATCAGCGTCATCCCCTCTAGTGGGTAAACATGGGGTTTTCCATCATTTCCACCTGTCCTAGAAAATAAGTCAAACTGTGTAATGCATGACACTATAGTCACCAAAGCTGGAAAGGTGTAGAATAGGACAGAGTTCTGTCTTGTCTTAAAAGTTATATCCTGATCTGGAAAAATCATATGAGAAAAGATTTCACGAAAAAAAAAAAGAATAAAAGAAACATATTGCCACATACTGGGGACTTTCGGCAAGTTTCTACCTCTGGACTGTGATTTCTATCCTGATCCGTTGTCCTGCAAAAGCTTTATCAAAAGAAATGGTAAGATCAGGGGCTACTTAAGATTTTTTTTTCAATATGAGGTGAACTGAACTAGGCCAATTTCAAAGGCTTTTATTATAGGCAAGGTAGAACAAAGTCTGAGGGATGCTCCTATCATAAAATGTATTCTCCTATGTCAAGAGGGGAAAAAGGGAAATTCAAACACCAGCTCTCCAATAGCTCTTTCTCCCTCAAGAAAACCTGGGTATAGTTAATTCCTCCAACAAAGAAAGATCACGCAGACTGCTGAAATGGCTTTACTTCCCACTGTGCATGGCCATAGCTCCCCAAGGCCACCACTCCACTCCTATTGAGAAATAAAAATCACAACAAACACTCTTATAGCACTTATTTGGTGCCAGGCACCAAGTCCTTAAATTACATTACCTTCATAAAATGGATAAGATTATTATTATTATTCCCATTTTAGAGAGAAAGAAGCTGAGGACCAAAGAGCCTGAGTGACTTTGCAAAGGATGTAAGAAGCGGCTAAACCATGGAGCTGGAATACAAACCCAGGCAATTTGGTTCCATGGTCTGCGCTCATAAGCGCTGCCTTCTTCCCAAGGGAACATTTGATGGTTCAGGTGCACAATCATAGCTAGAGATCAAATTCTGCTGGTTATGTTCAGGACAAATTAGAGAGAGGCACAGACAGATAAGTTGCAAAGGGGAAAGGGAAAAAAAGTATGTGTAAATTATATTTTCTTCTACATGCCCATAAAAGGCAAATGCCTCTCTTGCTTGGCTATTTCAAAGTATATGGCAGAGAGATAAATACAATGTGGTAAATTACATGTAACAATAAATATCTGTTGAATGAATGTATGCCAAAAAACTTGTTTCTATGCACCTTGGGACAGGTTAATATTTGCTTTAGGATGTTTGAAGCAATAACAACGATGCCTGATAAATAATCTGGTGATGCTAAATCTGATAGCAAGCCTACAAACTGCATAGAACACCCACGAGAAATAGTGGAGTGCTTGAAGGAACTAAAGATAATTAGTCAGAAGGAAAGAAGACATAGGAACCAGGGACACCTTATGGATGTCTCTAAACATTTGCAGCCTGTCATGTGAACCTCAGAGTGGGTTTGCTTTCTGATGTCCTAGAGAGTAGACTAGGACCATGATGGGGAAAATTTTGGAAATGAATTACAGAAGCCCTGAATGACCAGAGATATTGTGCTGGGAATTACATATCACATGAGAGCATTGGCAAGATCTCTGTCCTAATTTCAAACCCCAGAATGCTATTATCATTCTTAGGATTTGCATATGTTAATATGTGTTTCTGCATCCATGTTGAATACCAGCTTGACAAACAAATAATTGAATTACATAGAGCTAGGAACTCTATTTAGGCTGGAGATAAGGAGCTGAACAAGAGCTCTAGAAAGAGAGGCAAAACAAGTTTACATTTTACATGGCAGATGGATGAAATATGCTAAGTACCCTAGAGGCAAAGAATTATGAGGCTTTTGGTTTTGACCTGGAAGGAAATTTAGAAATAACATATTAAATGTCTTAAGTTTTTGAGAAAGAAAACAGACCCCGGGATGACATGGGGACATTCTCTAACCTCAGACTGCTAAAACATGAACTAAGAAGAAAAACCATTTTCCATCTTCACAGTTTAGTCCTTCTGCTATGCCAATAATCATTTAGAGGGTTGTTTCATAGGCATGAAATAATTCTTCTTGGTAACATCTCTTTCTTAGTTTTCTCTTTTATAACTGCTTCTTATTATAATTATCTTTAGGTAGTTTTCTTAGAAATTTAAGCCTGGAAGTTCCACACATAAATTTAGTTTTAGTCTTTGGATGGTAAAATAGGAAGGTATAGCCCTGGTTGAGTGTGGATATTATCATTGCATAATTTTTTGGATCAATTTTTTTTTCAATCAGACTGCCTGTATGGTTAGCTAGAATGCCTGTAAGGTCCAATAATTTTCTCTTCTTCAGTGTCATCACCAAGCACCCAAATTGCTCAAATTAAAAGCCTAAGTTTCTCCCTTTTTTCATGCATCACAAGCAGCCCATCTTGGACTTCCTACTTCCACACAATAAAATATATCTCCTCCTTTCCTTCTGTACTGTCCCTACCCTTGGTTACCATAATCTTTTGCCTGGGTTTCTGTAATATCATCCTATCCAGTTTCTCAGCTTTCAGTCTTGCCTCTTCACAATTCATTCTTTAAACAGAGCAAGAGGGAACTTTTTGAAACATAGGTCAGATTGTCACTCTCCTGCATAAGACCCTCTATGGTTCCCACTTCCCTCAGAACAAACTCAAAAGCGTAGTCTACTGGATCCATGTGATCTCACTCCTGGGTACCTTTCCAAGATAATTTATTTCTACTTTTCTCCCTCCTAATTAGATGCACTGCATACACTGCACTTTTTGTTCTCAAATGCACTAAGAACTTTTTGAATCTTGCATCCTTTATGCTTGTGTTCATGCCTGGAGTACCCTTCCTCCATCCTGACCCATGACAGATCCTTCTTATCCTTTGGCCTCCGTTCAAATATAACTTCCTTCCATTACAGCCCATTTACGGTAGAACCCAGCAGACATTTTCAATTACTCTCAATCACATCACTTTCCTTTTCCCCCCCTAGTATTTATCACAATCTACAAATATTTATTGTATTTATTTATTCAATTTACTAATATTATTTTTTCTTCCTCTCTAATAACTACTCAATGATTATTTATTGAGTGAATTAATCATATTTGAGAAAAACATGGAAACATTATTTATTTATTTGAGACAGAGTCTCACTCTGTCTCCCAGGCTGGAGTGCAGTGGCTTGATCTAGACTCACTGCAACCTCCACCTCCCAGGTTCAAGCGATTCTCCTGCCTCAGCCTCCTCAGTAGCTGGGATTACAGATTTGTATCACCACACCGGGCTTATTTTTGTATTTTTAGTAGAGATGGTGTTTCACCCTGTTGACCAGGCTGGTCTTGAACGCCTGACCTCAGGTGATCCACCCGCTTCGGTCTCCCAAAATGCTGGTATTATAGGCGTAAGAGCTACCGCGCCTGGCCGGAAATATTTTTTAGTTTGGTTCCAAGCCTTTTATACTGTTAATATTTTTTTCAATGTGCTATAATATAAGGGTATGTCTTTGTGAATATAATAATAATTATATACATATAACTATGTGTAAGGCACTATTCTTAGTCCTTACATTTATTACATCAGCTGTTCTTAGAATAATCTGATGAAATACATACTATTATTTTCTTCATTTCACAAATACAGAAACTAAGGCATAAACAGGTTGAGTACATTGCCCAGAGTGACTCAAATAGTGGGACCCAGATTTGAGCCCAGGCTCTGTGGCTCTGAAGTCAAATTCTTAATCACAAGGCAATGCTGCCTCAGAAAAGCATGGAGCCTTTTCAGGAAAAAAAAAAAACAAGATGCAAATTGCTTCGGGTTCGGAGGCTACCATTAGATAAAGCACACCAAAATCTACTTGAAAAGATGCAACTAGCTACTGGAGGGGTATATCAGGGAGTATTTTACAATATCCTCAAATCAGCAAATACCTCATAAGAATGAAAAGTATCTGGCGGAGCAAGATGGCTGAATAGGAACAGCTCCAGTCTCCAACTCCCAGCGCGAGCGACACAGAAGACCGGTGATTTCTGCATTTTCAACTGAGGTACTGGGTTCATCTCACTGGGGAGTGCCGGACGATCGGTGCTGGTCAGCTGCTGCAGCCCGACCAGTGAGAGCTGAAGCAGGGCAAGGCATTGCCTCACCTGGGAAGCACAAGGGGGAAGGGAATCCCTTTTCCTAGCCAGGGGAACTGAGACACACAACACCTGGAAAATCGGGTAACTCCCACCCCAATACTGCGCTTTAAGCAAACAGGCACACCAGGAGATCATATCCCACACCTGGCCGGGAGGGTCCCACACCCACGGAGCCTCCCTCATTGCTAGCACAGCAGTCTGTGATCTACCGGCAAGGCAGCAGCCAGGCTGGGGGAGGGGCGCCCGCCATTGCTGAGGCTTAAGTAGGTAAACAAAGCGGCTGGGAAGCTCGAACTGGGTGGAGCTCACAGCAGCTCAAGGAAACCTGCCTGTCTCTATAGACTCCACCTCTGGGGACAGGGCACAGTAAACAATAACAAACTCAGCCGAAACCTCTGCAGACGCAAACGACTCTGTCTGACAGCTTTGAAGAGAGCAGTGGATCTCCCAACACGGAGGTTGAGATCTGAGAAGGGACAGACTCCCTGCTCAAGTGGGTCCCTGACCCCTGAGTAGCCTAACTGGGAGACATCCCCCACCAGGGGCAGTCTGACACCCTACACCTCACAGGGTGGAGTACACCCCTGAGAGGAAGCTTCCAAAGCAAGAATCAGACAGGTACACTCGCTGTTCAGAAATATTCTATCTTCTGCAGCCTCTGCTGCTGATACCCAGGCAAACAGGGTCTGGAGTGGACCTCAAGCAATCTCCAACAGACCTATAGCTGAGGGTCCTGACTGTTAGAAGGAAAACTATCAAACAGGAAGGACATCTACACCAAAACCCCATCAGTACATCACCATCATCAAAGACCAGAGGCAGATAAAACCACAAAGATGGGGAAAAAGCAGGGCAGAAAAGCTGGAAATTCAAAAAATAAGAGCGCATCTCCCCCGGCAAAAGAGCGCGGCTCATCGCCAGCAACGGATCAAAGCTGGACGGAGAATAACTTTGACGAGATGAGAGAAGAAGGCTTCAGTCCATCAAATTTCTCAGAGCTAAAGGAGGAATTAAGTACCCAGCGCAAAGAAACTAAAAATCTTGAAAAAAAAGTGGAAGAATTGATGGCTAGAGTAATTAATGCAGAGAAGGTCCTAAACGAAATGAAAGAGATGAAAACCATGACACGAGAAATAGGTGACAAATGCACAAGCTTCAGTAACTGACTCGATCAACTGGAAGAAAGAGTATCTGCGATTGAGGATCAAATGAATGAAATGAAGCGAGAAGAGAAACCAAAAGAAAAAAGAAGAAAAAGAAATGAACAAAGCCTGCAAGAAGTATGGGATTATGTAAAAAGACCAAATCTACGTCTGATTGGGGTGCCTGAAAGTGAGGGGGAAAATGGAACCAAGTTGGAAAACACTCTTCAGGATATCATCCAGGAGAATTTCCCCAACCTAATAGGGCAGGCCAACATTCAAATCCAGAAAATACAGAGAACGCCACAAAGATACTCCTCGAGAAGAGCAACTCCAAGACACATAATTGCCAGATTCACCAAAGTTGAAATGAAGGAAAAAATCTTAAGGGCAGCCAGAGAGAAAGGTCGAGTTACCCACAAAGGGAAGCCCATCAGACTAACAGCAGATCTCTCGGCAGAAACTTTACAAGCCAGAAGAGAGTGGGGGCCAATATTCAACATTCTTAAAGAAAAGAATTTTAAACCCAGAATTTCATATCCAGCCAAACTAAGTTTCATAAGTGAAGGAGAAATAAAATCCTTTACAGATAAGCAAATGCTTAGAGATTTTGTCACCACTAGGCCTGCCTTACAAGAGACCCTGAAAGAAGCACTAAACATGGAAAGGAACAACCGGTACCAGCCATTGCAAAAACATGCCAACATGTAAAGACCATCGAGGCTAGGAAGAAACTGCATCAACTAACGAGCAAAATAACCAGTTAATATCATAATGGCAGGATCAAGTTCACACATAACAATCTTAACCTTAAATGTAAATGGACTAAATGCTCCAATTAAAAAGACACAGACTGGCAAACTGGATCAAGAGTCAAGACCCATCAGTCTGCTGTATTCAGGAGACCCATCTCACACGCAGAGACATACATAGGCTCAAAATAAAGGGATGGAGGAAGATTTACCAAGCAAATGGAGAACAAAAAAAAGTGGGGGTTGCAATACTAGTCTCTGATAAAACAGACTTTAAACCATCAAAGATCAAAAGAGACAAAGAAGGCCATTACATAATGGTAAAGGGATCAATTCAACAGGAAGAGCTAACTATCCTAAATATATATGCACCCAATACAGGAGCACCCAGATTCATCAAGCAAGTCCTTAGAGACTTACAAAGAGACTTAGACTCCCATACAATAATAATGGGAGACTTCAACACTCCACTGTCAACATTAGACAGATCAACGAGACAGAAAGTTAACAAGGATATCCAGGAATTGAACTCATCTCTGCAGCAAGCAGACCTAATAGACATCTATAGAACTCTCCACCCCAAATCAACAGAATATACATTCTTCTCAGCACCACATCGTACTTACTCCAAAATCGACCACGTAATTGGAAGTAAAGCACTCCTCAGCAAATGTACAAGAACAGAAATTATAACAAACTGTCTCTCAGACCACAGTGCAATCAAACTAGAACTCAGGACTACGAAACTCAATCAAAACCACTCAACTACATGGAAACTGAACAACCTGCTCCTGAATGACTACTGGGTACATAACGAAATGAAGGCAGAAATAAAGATGTTCTTCGATACCAATGAGAACAAAGATACAACATACCAGAATCTCTGGGACACATTTAAAGCAGTGTGTAGAGGGAAATTTATAGCACTAAATGCCCACAAGAGAAAGCAGGAAAGATCTAAAATTGACACTCTAACATCGCAATTAAAAGAACTAGAGAAGCTAGAGCAAACACATTCGAAAGCTAGCAGAAGGCAAGAAATAACTAAGATCAGAGCAGAACTGAAGGAGATAGAGACACAAAAAACCCTCCAAAAAATCAATGAATCCAGGAGTTGGTTTTTTGAAAAGATCAACAAAATTGACAGACCACTAGCAAGACTAATAAAGAAGAAAAGAGAGAAGAATCAAATAGACGCAATTAAAAATGATAAAGGGGATATCACCACCGACCCCACAGAAATACAAACTACCATCAGAGAATACTATAAACACCTCTACGCAAATAAACTGGAAAATCTAGAAGAAATGGATAATTTCCTGGACACTTACACTCTTCCAAGACTAAACCAGGAAGAAGTTGAATCCCTGAATAGACCAATAGCAGGCTCTGAAATTGAGGCAATAATTAATAGCCTACCAACCAAAAAAAGTCCAGGACCAGATGGATTCACAGCTGAATTCTACCAGAGGTACAAGGAGGAGTTGGTACCATTCCTTCTGAAACTATTCCAATCAATAGAAAAAGAGAGAATCCTCCCTAATTCATTTTATGAGGCCAACATCATCCTGATACCAAAGCCTGGCAGAGACACAACAAAAAAAGAGAATTTTAGACCAATATCCCCGATGAACATCGATACAAAAATCCTCAATAAAATACTGGCAAACCGGATTCAGCAACACATCAAAAAGCTTATCCACCATGATCAAGTGGGCTTCATCCCTGGGATGCAAGGCTGGTTCAACATTCGCAAATCAATAAACAGAATCCAGCATATAAACAGAACCAAAGACAAGAACCACATGATTATCTCAATAGATGCAGAAAAGGCTTTTGACAAAATTCAACAGCCCTTCATGCTAAAAACGCTCAATAAATTCGGTATTGATGGAACGTACCTCAAAATAATAAGAGCTATTTATGACAAACCCACAGCCAATATCATACTGAATGGGCAAAAACTGGAAAAATTCCCTTTGAAAACTGGCACAAGACAGGGATGCCCTCTCTCACCACTCCTATTCAACATAGTGTTGGAAGTTCTGGCTAGGGCAATCAGGCAAGAGAAAGAAATCAAGCGTATTCAGTTAGGAAAAGAAGAAGTCAAATTGTCCCTGTTTGCAGATGACATGATTGTATATTTAGAAAACCCCATTGTCTCAGCCCAAAATCTCCTTAAGCTGATAAGAAACTTCAGCAAAGTCTCAGGATACAAAATTAATGTGCAAAAATCAGAAGCATTCTTATACACCAGTAACAGACAAACAGAGAGCCAAATCAGGAATGAACTTCCATTCACAATTGCTTCAAAGAGAATAAAATACCTAGGAATCAAACTTACAAGGGATGTGAAGGACCTCTTCAAGGAGAACTACAAACCACTGCTCAGTGAAATAAAAGAGGACACAAACAAATGGAAGAACATACCATGCCCATGGATAGGAAGAATCAATATCATGAAAATGGCCATACTGCCCAAGGTAATTTATAGATTCAATGCCATCCCCATCAAGCTACCAATGTATTTCTTCACAGAATTGGAAAAAACTGCTTTAAAGTTCATATGGAACCAAAAAAGAGCCCGCATCTCCAAGATAATCCTAAGTCAAAAGAACAAAGCTGGAGGCATCACGCTACCTGACTTCAAACTATACTACAAGGCTACAGTAACCAAAACAGCATGGTACTGGTACCAAAACAGAGATATAGACCAATGGAACAGAACAGAGTCCTCAGAGATAATACCACACATCTACAGCCATCTGATCTTTGACAAACCTGAGAAAAACAAGAAATGGGGAAAGGATTCCCTATTTAATAAATGGTGCTGGGAAAATTGGCTAGCCATAAGTAGAAAGCTGAAACTGGAACCTTTCCTTACTCCTTATACGAAAATTAATTCAAGATGGATTAGAGACTTAAATGTTAGACCTAATACCATAAAAATCCTAGAGGAAAACCTAGGTAGTACCATTCAAGACATAGGCATGGGCAAAGACTTCATGTCTAAAACACCAAAAGCAACGGCAGCAAAAGCCAAAATTGACAAATGGGATCTCATTAAACTAAAGAGCTTCTGCACAGCAAAAGAAACTACCATCAGAGTGAACAGGCAACCTACAGAATGGGAGAAAATTTTTGCAATCTACTCATCTGATAAAGGGCTAATATCCAGAACCTACAAAGAACTCAAACAAATTTACAAGAAAAAAACAAACAAACCCATCAAAAAGTGGGCAAAGGTGAACAGACATTTCTCAAAAGAAGACATTCATACAGCCAACAGACACATGAAAAAATGCTCATCATCACTGGCCATCAGAGAAATGCAAATCAAAACCACAATGAGATACCATCTCACACCAGTTAGAATGGCGATCATTAAAAAGTCAGGAAACAACAGGTGTTGGAGAGGATGTGGAGAAATAGGAACACTTTTACACTGTTGGTGGGATTGTAAACTAGTTCAACCATTATGGAAAACAGTATGGCGATTCCTCAAGGATCTAGAACTAGATGTACCATATGACCCAGCCATCCCATTACTGGGGATATACCCAAAGGATTATAAATTATGCTGCTATAAAGACACATGCACACGTATGTTTATTGCAGCACTATTCACAATAGCAAAGACTTGGAATCAACCCAAATGTCCATCAGTGACAGATTGGATTAAGAAAATGTGGCACATATACACCATGGAATACTATGCAGCCATCAAAAAGGATGAGTTTGTGTCCTTTGTAGGGACATGGATGCAGCTGGAAACCATCATTCTTAGCAAACTATCACAAGAACAGAAAACCAAACACCGCATGTTCTCACTCATAGGTGGGAACTGAACAATGAGATCACTTGGACTCAGGAAGGGGAACATCACACACCGGGGCCTATCATGGGGAGGGGGGAGGGGGGAGGGATTGCACTGGGAGTTATACCTGATGTAAATGACGAGTCGATGTGTGCAGCACAGCAACATGGCACAAGTATACATATGTAACAAACCTGCACGTTATGCACATGTACCCTACAACTTAAAGTATAATAATAATAAATAAATTTTAAAAAAAAAAAGAATGAAAAGTATCTGATTGTCACTTAGAGTTTGTTGAACAGTTACCACTCACTCAAGTTTCCATTAATCACTGTGGCCACTCCAATGCTATATGTCATTCCAGGGATTAAATTATCAATCTTGTATCTATTCATGACTTCCCGTGGATCTGATATGGATTTAATTTGAATGTAGATCTCATGGCCATCTTGTGAAGGTTCCCACTGAAGAATTATATTGTCTTCTCCCACATCTTCAGGTTTTATGAAAACTTTCTGAGATGGATTAATACCTTAAGTAAACAAATAAATAGATACACACACCTCAGCTTATTAGTTAGCATTATTCATGCTACTGAGTGAAAATAATTCAATATTAATGTTCAAAGTAAATTTCACTATTTCTTATGTCACCATGTCTTGGAAAGTATTCCAGTTTTGAGAAAAGTGTATCTTCTTATTACTATGCAAAATTTATTAAAATGGTTAAACATAAAAATTACAAGTCAAGGGAAAACAGAAATATAATCCTCAAGTTTTTGGCAAATTCTTCATACTTTTAAGAGTGACATCAGAGTAATGTTCCCATTATTGAGATTATTCATGTTTTAATCAAATATACATGGGCACCTACAAAGTGCCAGGTACTCTTCTAGGCAGATAGAGTACATGGGTAAAAAATAAAGATTCTTGTCCTTATGGAGTTCATATTCTAATAGGTGTAATAGATAATAACAATACATAAAATAAGTACCTATGTTACATAGAACTTCAGAGGTGATAAGTGCTACAGAAAAAATAAAAAGTAAACCAGGGTGATGGAGATGGAGAGTATGGTGGCTTTAAGGAGGAAGTTGTGGCATGAAGAAAGGATTTCAGGGCAGACGTTTTTCAAAAGATGGGGTTTTCAGTAAAAAGGTGAAGGAGGTCAGAGAGTCAGACATATGGATTTCTGGAAGAAGAGTATTAAAACTGAAGAAACAGCTAAGCCAAATCCCTAAAGTGGGCGCTTACCTGGTGTGTTCAAGGGCAGAAGGAAAGCTAGAATGAAAGAAGGAGAGAATAAGATGAGGTCAGAGGCTAATAGAACGCCAGTTCATGCAAGGGCTCAAAGGCATTTGCTCCAAGTCAAATGGGTAGCAACTTCTGAGTTATATGCAGAGGCATGATCATTCCTATTTTTTAAGACTTACTTGGTCCATGACATTAATAACAGGCCACATGGAGGGCCAGTGGTAGAAACAGGGAGCCAGCCCAATAATCTAGGTGAGGTAGAATGGTGGCCTGGATGAAAACAGCACTCAGGGAAGTGGGGAGATATAGTGTGACTCTGGATTTATTTTGAAGATAGAACAAACAAGATTTCCTGACAGATTGGGAATGGGTTGTGAGAGAAACAGAAGAGTCAAGAACAACTTCAAGGCTTTTGACTAAACAACTGGATGAAAAAAATTACCATGAACTGAGAAGGGCTGTGGATAAAGCAGATTTGGGTGGAAACACCTGGAGTTCAGTTTTGGGCATGTTAAATGTAAAACATCTCATAGATATCCAAATGAGGGATAATGCATAGGCAGTTAGATGATTGAATGTGGAGTTTGGGACAAAAGTCTAGACTTTATATAAAGTTATACAGAGACATAACTTTATGAGTCATTGACATATAGATGTCTTTAAAGTTTCAGAACTGGTATTTATTATAAAATAGTTCCAACTTTATACTACTTTTCTGATTTTTGAAAGGTATGATATTTATTAGAAATAATATCATTGCAGAAGAATCTTCTTGATATTTTATAATAATAGCTGAAGATGATACTTCAGCTTATCTCCTTGCACAGTTTCTTTATTGAATACCAAGCCTTCTGATTTTTTTCCTATCATACAGTTTTCTGGAAATTGTAAATGCTTTCCTTATGGTCTTATTTATCCTATATTATGTTTTTCCTGATCTTTTAATAGTTCTCAGCTACAATAATCATTAGTTCATATCTCTAAGGATAATTATGCAATTTTAAGCTTTTTAGTAGTTTCACTTAAAAAATCTTTAAAGAATTCTCTATGATTTTTATAGTTTGCAGAACCTATAATTTGAACTTTTATCTGTTTTAGAGTTGACTTCTTTATCAGTACAATTTAATATCACATTTTAACTTCTCAGGAAAATATTCTGGGTGGAACCCTTAGTCTGCATCCCATGTCTTCATTTCACAAAATTGTAGCTGATGTTTAAATTAATTATTTATGTAAAATTATCAGAAAATGCCAGAGTAATCCAATTAGACAAACTATCCAATAAGATTCCAGGGTGAAACAACTTCAGAAAATTATTCATATATCCTTGCAAAACCTAAAAATCTATTTAAACATTTACTACAATGGAGGACTTAGATATAATCTACCAAATGCCACATATAAGCAGAGATTGAGGAAATGCTGGGATTTGGTGGGTCTGCGATAGCGCTGAATTTGCTTACAAAATCGTCTGTGCATACATTTGCATTTTCATGAGAAAGAGTTTTTTTTTTTTTTTTTTAATTCTCAAGAGGTTCCATGACCCCACAAAGGTTCAATGTCACCAAATAAAATATACTCCAGAGTATGTATCAAGGGTGTTCACATTCTGCACCTAGCTTACATTTTCTAGACTCTCCCTACATGCCCCTCTGTTCTCTAGTCATTCCTAATGTTCAAGTGTCAGTGTCTTCAAAACGCCTTCTCTAGCTTTCCCAGGTCGGCTTAGATGTCTTCTCTCTGGCCTTTGCCTAGGCGCATGCGCTTGCTCTACTTGCAGCATCCTCCTGACTCCCTACTGTCACCTGCTGGCTAATTTCTACTCCTTCATGATTAAAACCATCACTTACCCATGACCATCCACACCCTGAGTTTGATCCCTCTCTATGTTCCCATAGTATCCAGAGTATAACTGCTATAACAGCAATTATAATGCAGCACTATCACTCTTAACTTACTGGCCTCATTTCATTACTGCATAAACTTACTGAGACTAGGTCTTCTTCATCTTTGTATCTCTAGTGCCTAGCTCAGTTCCTGATACTGAAAAATAATTCACTGAGTGAATAATGCATGAAAAAAAGAATAATTCCTCAAGCTTAAGAGAGTAAAGGAACACTGGATTACTAAATCCTGGACATGCACTGGTATATCAGCTTACAGTAAATATACACAGCAAATGACCCCCAAAAAAATTAAAAGTGCAGACTCACATTGTACCTTTTATGAAATAAATAGGTATATGTCCTAGAAGATTTTAAGTCGACTTCAAAATTAATAAATCTGTGAGAAATCCTTCTAGTCCATCTGTCAATTAAAAATGTGCCTTCCTAAAGTGTAAAGGACCCAACCGACCAAGCATTTGCCAATGGAAGGATACTTCGTCTTGTCTAAGTTTGGGGAAGAGAAAACATCTGCTAGTATCCAATTGGAAAAATATTTTTATTAGGATTTGCAGTACTGAATACTTGTATGTTAAGCACTGGCTTTTAGTAAGCATTAAATTGTATCTATTATTGTTATTATTTTCAAAGAATCTTAAATATTCCCAATAAGTATAGGAAGGTTAATTAATCTATGGCTCTGCACATACAGGTTTTCCATTCCACCTACCTCAGCCCTAGGGTGCTTACATTTTAGCTGTTGAAATTCCAAAGAACTTTGCACACAGCATGTCAAATACACACACACAATACACACTACACTTATAAGAATGTACTGGCAAAATGTGCTTCACTATGCATTGTTTTGTAAGATAATGTTTTATCTTTTAAAAAATACATCCTTATATTTTAGGGAATAAATAGAATTATTAAACAATCGATTAACAATTATGTTCTGGACAAGGATTCAAAAACTGCTACGTGGAGGTTAAGAGGAGGATAGAAATGCATTTGTCAAAAATGCTAGGATGAGACTGCCCCCTAGAGGTCAACACACTACACTGTGTGAGAAAATAAAGAACCAAGTAAAACTGATGAAAATATGCAGACCTCTTCGTTGGGTCTAGTGTTACTAAAAAGAACTGGGTGAACTAATATTCATGTGATAATTTGTTTATCTTATGACAAATAAAGATAAATTTATTTTCCATCCAAGGCTATGACAAAGAAGATGTTTTCTAGGGACTTTGGTAGAAAAAAAAATGCAGATTGGAATAATGTTTAAAGAGTTCATGTAAATCTAAATAAATTTAGTATTTTTGAATACATGCTTAGAATTGTGATTCAACATTCAAAAACATGTTCAACTGTATTTGTACTTATGAAGAATCAACATAATTAAATATCAGCAAAATAATATTTTGAAAAATGCAGTTAACTATTTTTATTATTTTAGATTTTGGGGTAAGTGTACAGGTTACATGGACATATTGGACAACAGTGAAATCGCACAGAAACAGAACTATCAGTTTAGATTTTTTTAGTAAAAGGCAATACGCAGCCATGCTTACCTGTAATGACTGAAAGTGGTTTCTCCAAGCAACTTAAAGTTCCTCTTTCTGCTACACTGAATAGATATACTAGATAATGATGAAAAGACTTGAGGTCTCTAATTATTGTTGCTGTGTTGCATTTTTCAACAAACACCTCTTCTGATGTATTGTTTTCAACATCCAAAATAGTGATAAGGTAATGATGAAAAAATACAGGATCTGGAGGATCCCAGTGTAAAAATATTTCTGTTGGGGTAACACGTGTAACTCTGAAATTTTGGGCTGACAAAGGGCCTGGGAGATAAAAACAACCAAAAAATACATTGTATTAGTGACGTGATTTGGCAGAATAATCTCTCGCTTCTCAGTATTTCCAAATACTCTAGCTTGGAAAAGAAACAAAAACTGGGTTTGAGTCCTGGCTCTTCCACTTTCAAGTTTCACTCCCTGAGAAAATTATCTACCCTCTCTGACTGTAAAATGGGAACTATATTAGTAGGTACCTCATAAAGCTTTTGTGAAGATTGAATGAGATGAAGAATGTAAAACACTTGGCACGGTGTTTGCCACACGCTATTGTTCAATAATTATTTTACTATCCTCACCACCAAAACAGCATGTATGGCATTCAACGATCATGCATTATATATGTCTCTTACCTCTTCTGTCTTGTCAGACTAGAGAGCAGAGACTTTGTTATTCACCCTTCATTCTCATTATCACTGCAACGCAGGCATTCATCCTTTTACAGAAATGTTTCCCTACTCTGGCCATTTCATTCAGTGCCAGTGATTGTCCTAATTAATGCTTCCAGATTAATTTTCTTAATATTGTACCTTGCAAATGGCCTCAAACCTATACCCATCCCCCACTCCTCAATATACATGTGCTAACACATTCTTGATTCTTTCTTCAGGAGCAACAGCTCAGGAGTTACAATAAGACCATCTAGGTTATTGTGTAGCTCGGTTACTTAACACAGCATGTTACTCTAGTCAGTTTACTTAACATTCCGGAAGTTCAGTTTTCTCATTTGTATATAGCTACTCTCAGGGTTAAGGCAAGGACTGAATGAGATAATGAATTGAAAGTGCTTTGTAAAATGTAAAACAATTTTTAGAAACTATAGTCTTAATGAATTTCCATCGCTTCCAAGGTCAAGTCCAAGCATCTGAGGCAGATACCCCTGCCAATCCCAAGTCTGGCACCATCTACCTCCCACACTGATTTTACCCTCATGCCTAAGGAAATTGTCTTCTCTAGTCAATCTTCTTCTAGTCAAGGCTTCTTCTACAAATTCTTATCTCTACACTTCTGCTCACAACATGCTTTTTCCTCCTTCAAGTTTGAGTCTAAGCCTCTCCTTTCCATGAGTCTTCTCCTGTCATCTACTGTATGAATTCAAGTCAGTATTTATTAAATGCACCACTGGTTGGATATTTAGGTTATTATTTTGCTGTATAGTTTTGTTTGCTTCTGTTTTTATTCTTTACTAATTATCTCCAGTGCAAGGCGATTAAAGGCAGGGATGCATAGCTCCCCCTTTCCTGCTCTCAGCACATATCGGAAATTCAGCTCCACAAAAATTTATTGATCATCCCCTATGAGGTAGGCAGTAGTTTAGCTGGTACTATAAGACAATTAAGACATAGTTAATGTCCTCATGAGGTTTGTAGTTTAACAGAAAACCCACACATAAACAGATTCATTGCAAATTTATTATTATTATTACTATTTGACACTGAACCTTGATTTGTCATCCAGGCTGGAGTGCAGTGGCACAATCTCAGCCCACTGCAACCTCTGCCTCCTGGGTTCAAGTGATTCTCCTGCCTCAGCCTGCCAAGTAGCTGGGACTACAAGCGTGCACCACCATACCTGGCTAATTTTTGTATTTTTTGTACAGATGAGGTTTCACCATGTTAACCAGGCTGGTCTTGAACTCCTGACCTCAGGCAATTCACCCACCTCAGCCTCCCAAAGTGCTGGAATGACAGGCTTGAGCCACCGCACCAAGCCTAAAATGATTAAATATAGAGGTATCTCCAGAGTTATATGAGAAAATACCAGACTCTCATAAAATATCTGCCAATGACAGAATTAAAAAGTTTTTAAATTATATTTTCAGGTGTCTTGTAACTTACGCGTTTCTATAGTGAATATTGGACTGAAAGTAGTTTTTGCCTCCCATTCATTTATTGCGAAGAGTAAAAATCTATAAATATGACCAGGAAACAGTTGGGTAATTGCTTTTTCTGTAGTATTTGGGGGTATGCTTTCAAAACGTTGTTCTCCTGTATAATCTAAAGAATATTTAATGATAATCTTATATCCCAATTTCATCCACTTATTCAAATTATTCCAAAAATTCAAATTATTCCAACTAAATACAACTTCAGTTGTTCCAACATCCTTTAAATAAAGCAAAAAGCTTTCTTGCAGAGAAGGTACTGAAAAAACATAAAAGATAATTATTTTTAATTAGAAATTATAATTCCATACTGAAAATAATGAAATAAATTAAAATTAAATAATAAAAAGCTGCATGAATATAAGAAAGAATAATAAAAATAATTACATTCATATTCACAAACATATGGCAACGGAACATAACAGAAAAATCTTGTAAAGAAATAGTTTGATCCAGTTGCATTTTGCTGTAAAATGTAGCAATGTGTTTCATTCTCGGATAGCAACGAAAGAGAAAATATTTCATTTTTCTTAAGGCTAAAAGATGATCCATCTGCCCATGTAAGAAGACCTTCTTTCTGTAATAAGATGAACAAATTAAGCCAATTAAAAGGAAAAGTGTGATATATTCAGTCACTGCATTTCAAATATGTGTATTTGAAAATTTTAATTAATCATAACTTTATTATAAAATTTTCTAAGATTTTAAAATCATCAGCCAGTTTAAAATTTTTATGTAGATGTCCTTCATGATAAAGTAGCTGGCGCCAGGCCAGTGGCTCATGCCTGTAGTTCCAGCTACTTGGAAGGCTGAGGCAGAAGGATGGCTTAAGCCCAGGAGTTTAAGGCTGCAGTAATCTCTGCTTCAGTCACTGCACTTCAGCCTAGGTGACAGAGCAAGACTTATGTCAAAAAAGAAAAAAGAGAAAGAGAAGGAGGAGGAGGAAGAAAAGAAGGAGGAGGAGGAGAAGGAGAAAGAGAAAGAGAAGGAGAAGGAGAAGGAGAAGGAGAAGGAGAAGCAGCAGCAAGCAGCAAGAAACAGAGTTCAGTTTCATTTACTCATCAGCCATATTGCAAATCTCACAATAAGCCGCTATTTTCTCATCTGTAAAATGAGTATAATAATAGAACCTACATCTTAAGGTTGTTGTAATGATTAAAGAGGCAGTACCTTCAAAGGCTCAACACAATGAGGCACGGAGAAATTATTCATTAAATGTTAGTTATTTCATTTGAAATCATCAAATAAATTGCATGCATCTGGAGAGGTTGTTGATACCTTCCTGCTAAAGGATGTCCTTGGTGAATCTCACCAACCCAATTTTCACGAGTAATAAATATCTGTTATATATCTACCCTTCTTGAAAGGGGTAGTTTAAAAAAAGTATAAGCTTTGACAAAATACTCCTGCATAATAATTATATTTCTGACACTTACTATCTACTCTTGGGCAACTACTAATCTTAGAAACTAAATTTTCTTGCCTATGCAATGGAAATAATCATGACTACTTTGCATAGTTGTCAATAGGTTTAGAGAGTATGTTTGTAATACAGCAAACACATAACAGCTCCTTAAAAAATAAATGTAATACTTATAGAGATAATGAACACTACGAAAACAGATACTATATCTATATTTTGGTTATCAGATCATCCCCAAAATCAAGCACAGCGCCACCCTAGCTGCATGGGTGAGAATTAAAGAGACCTGTTTCCTCTGAACATTTTAAAGAGATTTTAAAACAATACATTCAAATTCCACCTAACAGAACGAAGAAATCCCATTTCCTCAGAAAGTCTGCTTTATTGCATATGTATTGCTGTAGTTTTAAAAATAGTCATAGGATCAGAGACAGTATTTCAAGTGATTAAGACATGAGAGTTGGTCAGACAGATACAGGTTCAAGGCCTGGAATGGGCATTGGTAAGTTATGTGCCCCAGGATCTCTCTAAGATCTATTTTCCTGTATAAAATGGGAATAATGATAGCACCTACTACAACTATAAGGTGAGAAGTAAATGAAGGTTGCCTATGCAGGTGCCCTAAAAGGGAAGAAAGAGACTATTAATCTTTCATTCATTAAGTTCCTGCTGAGTACCAAATCCCAGTTTGAAGCTAGGAATGGAATGCTGAATAAGACACACTCTTAATCCTTGAAGTCCAGTAACAATTTTGCACTTATTCAGCACAGATTTACTTAAAGGAGTGATTGCTTTCTGAACCTACCATGGGGATTATGATGTAGCAGGTAACTTTGATGTCAACCTCAAAATATCGTGGTTAAGGGTAGCATCTGATGCATGTCCATATGGGCAAGCAAATCTCCCTGTGCTCCAATTTCCTAATATATCATGCTAACAGTAGTGAACAAATATACATATATATGTGTGTGTATACACACACACACACACATATATGTATATATACACACACACACATACACACATTAACTGGTCTACTTGCTAAAAGACTGGCATGCTGGGAGAGGGAGTCTGAGAGGGAGTCTGAGATGTCTAAGTTGAATTGTGGTTTAAGGAATCTTTATTAGAATGTAATTCATTGCCTACTAAAAGATGAAGAAAATTCAATAAAAGAATACTTTTTAAATGCAATTAAAGATTCCTAGAGGTTTTCCCAAGCTTATGCAAAGCTCCACAGGAAAGTTGGCATCAAATTGGTAGGATCTGCCTTAGTTCACCATAGATAAGGATATCTCATGGAGAACAGATTTATCTTTGAGTGCCAGGAAATAAAAGTCAATGGATCACCAAGAAGAAAACACAGACTAGGCAAGAGATTACTGTGTTAGGTCTTGAGTTTCTCTACAAAATGCTGACCAAATGAAGTTTCATGAGACATTCCAAAGTGCTAGGAATGTTGAAGAAAAATGTTACACATTCCTTATTTCACTAGTGTTAAATAAAATCTCCAGATATTTCTGTATTGCTTTTAGTAAAATTGAGCTTCACAAGCCTGATGTGTGGAGTGAAAAGAAGAAAATGGAAAAAACTTTTCATGTTTCGGGTTTCATATTATTGCACTGTTTGCAGAGGTGAGAAATAAAGGAAGTGAGACAGGTTTGATTAGAGGGAGAAGGCAAGTTCAGTCTTGGCAATGTTAGAGTGTCTGCAAGAAGTGCCAGAGGGATCATTAGAAGAAAATTAGATATATGTCTGGACTCATAAGAGGAAAGTAGACTAGATAAAGAAGTTAGGAATAATTGGTTTAGGTGGTAAATGGAGTGAAGAAATGGATGAGATCACTCAAATGAATTTAGAAATGGTCTGGGGAATACCAAAATTAAAGCGAAATTAGGTTTTAAAAAAGATGCCTACAAAAATACATTGAAATGGGTATCTATAGAAAGAGAAACTGTATTGAATTAATGAAGGAAGAAATCAATGAGTAAAGAATGCATGAATGAATATGGATAATAAAGTTTCATTTATCATAATATATGTATTTCTTTACATTTACTGACCTTCAGATCATTAAGACCAGTCCATATTATTATTTGATTGTTTGACTTGAGATACGAAAATACAAAATTTTTTTCCTCTTCATTTTTTATATCCACAAGGTGTGCAGAACTTAAGGATAACTTACAATGTTGCTGGGCTATATTCCATGGCTTACTGTCATTGTTAATCCTATAACAGTTATTTTTTAATGCTGCCCATCCTTGTGAACACGATCCTACCAAAAGAAAAATCCCGTTAAAGATAAATCCAGTAATATAACATTTCATAATTATATTTCTTAACATGTATACAATTATGAAAACCTCATAGTATTAAGTGTGCACCTTCCCTATACTACTCTCAAACCAATAAAAATATTAAAGCTTTGTTTATTAATCAAGTAGCAATAAATTACCACCAATTAACATAGTTTTTTAAATAGCTGTAAGAATTAGTTATGCAGAATTATTGTCCAATTATAACTTCATTAAAATAAAAAAACAAAGATGTTTTTCTTTCTAAGGAAAACCTTACTTTAGATTGCCTTTCCTTTCCCTTACTTTTGTACTGGTAGCAAACTTTTTATCATATTTCAGGTTTCTTTTTATTTTGGAGTAGCAGACACAATGCTTGCTAAAAATTTTGCTCTCAGTCAAACACTTTTGACTCAAACACTTTGACTTCAAAAGTGTTTAGCTTCCAGAAAGAAAGCTGGAATGGCTGCTTAGCTTTATTCTCCAAGATTATGTACCAGAGAGACTGGAGAAAATAGCAGCCTGTTCAGAGAAAATATTGCACATCAGTTCATGTTAATATTCTACCAGTGCCTGAAGTCAACACAGTAGGAATATGTGAGAAGGTTCTTCTGAAGATCTTTTGTCTTTTTTTTCCCCCCCACAGGAGAAAGGACACTTAATTACCTTATTGTATTTTTTTCTTACTATTTGAGTGTTTCTATACTTCACTTGTACAATGCATGTGTTGTGTCTTTTTTATTATTCCTGTAGGGGATATTAAAATGGGACTCTCAGACTGTCACAAAGAGTGTCCTGCCCTCATCGGCCATCTATGATTCTGTCCCCTTCTACCTGTTCCCACCTTGTGGAAGAAAGATATGAAACTAGGAAGACCCCCAAAATTGAACACATTCACCTTTCCCCGAAACTTTTCCTAATTTTGGTCAGGTCTGATCATAGATGAGTAATAGAGAAGCTTTAAATACAATGAAAGGTCAGTGTGTTTGTAATATATTGCAATGGATCATTTAATACCTGAAAATGAGACTGTTTGTTGACTCACCAAAGTAACCTAAAACGCTATGGAATTTGTATGACTCATTGTCAGAGTTAAGAAAAAGAGAACCCACTTGGGTTTAAAGGAAGTGCTGGGAAGAAAATAAAGTTATAAAGTTGGTTTCTACCATTACTCCGCTAAGTCCAGCTTGTTCAATAATCAGTCAGATACCAGAATGATACAGTCAAAAAAGGAGACTATGCTAATTTGTTTACATGCAGCCTGCAGTGATTAATACTTGGCTAGATCACTTTCAAAAAGGCCAATACAACTGCCAAATTATCTACAAAATATATAATAAATATATAATGAATGATGAACCAAATGTCTATATACCTGTTTCAACTTGAACATCCAGTCTCTGAAACATATTTATGAAATCCAAATGTAACTGTCTAAATTCAAATGTGAAAGCATATAAAGTTGCAGGTTTTAAATTACCCCACTCATAAACCATAACATTATTTTGCATAATTTGTGAAGAATTATTGAAAGATATTGACACTGATATATCTTTGGAAGAGGGCACACTCCAGTTAAAAGAAACACTCGTACTTGTTGCTATTGTTCTAATATTGCTAGTTGAGATTCCACCTAAAAAATCAGGGAGAATAATTAGTACAGATTCAAATAAAATTGAATGAAACACAAAGGATATTAAGTTACATGATTCGCCATGATGGGAGAACATTATCTACCCATAAAATATTTTCTAGACTATGTGGGAGTTTCTTCTATTCTACATAGAATGAATGAATTAGATTACAGAACCACATTATATTTTTTACATAATCTGGATAACACGTAAAATCTCCACTCTACCTATCCATTCATACAAGTACACACAAAATGTCAAAACTGAAAACTATATTCTTACCTTAGTTTATAATTTTCTTTAAATTCTGAGATTTGCGTTATATAAAAAAATACTACTATTATAATTTTACAGTACCATTATATACCTGTTAATCATTGTAAAATTTAAATTATCTGGTAATGAAAGTTGACATAGCTGATCAACATATACATTACTTACGAATTTGAAATGACTTTTCACTTAAAATTTGTCCATATCTCATGGACTGTAAAATGATGTGATAATCTTCATTTTCCTTTAGTGTTATTATTAATTTCTGATGTCTTTGTGAGTCTGCAAGAATACTTTTTACATCCTGCAAATAATTAGATTCATCTGCTTAAGACATGTTTATTGAACATTATCTCTAAGCCAGGCACATTAATTACAAATTTGACTTTTGTATATCTCCTTAATAAAAAGTAGTTTTTCAATATGAAATATAAACATATATATGAAATGTTTATTTCTACATAAAAGACAGTTTTTAAACGATTACTTTCCTTTGGTACATAAATTCTAAAAAGACAAGTAGTCATTCCTATGAAACACTTAAATATTAATTTGATCAATTACTTATTAAAGATATTTCAAAAAATGCTAACATTTTATATATTAATAAAATAAGAAACCCTGAGAACTATTAGGTTACTATTTACAATGTGGCACTTGGTAATAACAGATTTATACTATGCTTACTTTTTATCAGAACCAAGAAAAGATTCCTTACTTTTCGAGCAAAATCATTAACACGTTGATATTTAAAAAAATAAAATTCAGGATTTCCTCCCTTAGGAAATTCATCCCATTCGATTAAAACTTCTGTTGTTTGTTTATTCACTGGTATATAATGAAAATTTTTTGAGATCTAAAATGGAAAAGAGAAGAAACTGTAAAAAACAGTAAAAATGCATTCTTGATTGTTATTTTATAAGCAGATTTATTAAAATGACACCTAAAATACATCAAATTATAATTTTAAAACATTTCAGCAGTATCAGTGTCTACACATGAATTATTCTGTCAGTTACTGTATTTATAAATATAATTTTGAAAATGACTTCAGTAAAGCAAGTAAAATAAGAGCATGGAAATTTAAGATCCTTGTCTCTGTAACTAGGAAACATTGTGTCCTTCGGGTCAGGGAAGAGGCAGAGACTCAAAGTCTTGAGAAAAACACGGCAAATCTTCCTAGAGTGCCAATTGTGAATCTTGGTGATAATGTCTACAAAATGGAATTATTTTGCAGACATTATTGACAACATATTTGCAAAGAAAATACATTTGGGTACAAAATGTTTGACACTAAGTCATTTTAGATCCTTATTTCATCTATATGTAATTAAAATATTAGCAAAGTAAGACAGACCTCAAGATCAGAGACCCTTGATGTTCCCTCAATGACAAAAAGCACTTCAACTTTCAAAAGAATATATGTATCAAAATTCCTACCAAAAACAACTCTGAAATGCCTTATTATACCCTGTCTTCTTCCCAAATTCTGACTTATCTCCATGATCATCCCCAAGACAATTTTTAAGCAATAAAAATACATATGCGAGTGACACCTAGCAAAGAAAATGTTTATTCGTAGGTACTAAACCTGATATTTAGTATTATTTCCCTTTAATATACTCCTCATTTTCCAGAATGATAGATTCAATGCAATCACATCTTGCCCATTAGCTAATTATTCCAAAGAGGGTGCACTCAAAAATGTCTTACCTTAACAACATATTGTAACCAGAGCAGTAGAATAATTAATTTCTCCATCTAGAAAGTAAAGTGTATTCAGTTCAATTAAACATGTATTTCTTAGCTTCAAAACTAAACTATTGGACATTCTTTAAATGGAGTGTATGTATATCATTTTAATGTCATGTCTTTTCAATGTAGAGTGACTACTCATCCCATTGAATGTTAAGGCATTAATAGGTGAGTGCTGCATAATTTTTCCACTAAATAAAATTGGAAACATTAGTACTTTCCAAAAAATAACAAAATAACTTTTTTCTAGAAACTGCTTTAATTAAATATAAAGGAGGTGTTAGAAATAAAATGAATTATCAGGCAATTACACAAAATTACATTGCATCGTGTGAAATTATTTAACCTCAATTAATGGAAATCTAGAACACCTACACAACTGCTGCTTCTTTGGAACTAATTCCTCACATTTTAAAATTACACCATCATCATGAAAAATATTTCAAAATACATGAAACTGAAACTTAAATAGAAACAATGTTCAATAGTCGTTTCAACTCAATTTGTTTTAAAAATACATTCATCTAAAAAGCTTGCCTAGCCTTTCATGGGAACCTGGAGCCCCTGAGGACCTAAAAACTTTTATATTCATCTTAAGATACAAAGAAAAAGAAAATACCCCTGTATTTTATATGTTTTTAAAACTGAAAATACTATTTTAATAGTAAACAGTTTCCAAGGATCAATTTTAAAGCTCCTGAAAGCTCACTGTAAAGCAAGTTTATTCCTATAGAATCCTCTTTAGTTCTTATTAAGTAGGTGTTTACCTCAGATAAAATGCAACCCAGTTAAAAAGAAATGCCTAATAATTAAATCCAGACTCTTCCACAAAACTGCAAAGCTTTAACCTTTTCCATTTTTCCAAGCAACCTGATGTAAGTGTTCTAGGGCTATGGTATTAATTCCCCCCTAAACCTAAGCATAAACTATAATTTTGAAGGCTGTGTGCTATAATAAAAATGCGAAAGTGGAAAGCTCCGGGATGCCCGCTCTTTAAGTCCAAACCCCCACTCAAATTCAATTTTGTGTTTGCCCTGGTAGTGTGTAAAGAGCCCCTGTCCTAATGCGCACTATTTTAGAGTTAAAAAGCGCCAACTTTTGAAATGGGGAGAGAGGCAGAGTATAAAAGAAAGGATTGCGGTTTAAAGAATGGTTAGACTGGTGGAGAAAGAAGGAAAGAACTGAGACCTGGAAGTCAAACTGCCCGGGATGCAAGGCTGAGAAGTCGCAGGTGCCGCGGCACCTCTGCAATCCGTCCTAACCCCCATATGGACCCGGACCCGGACCTGCAGCCACGCGGCGCCTGTGCTTTGCAAGTTTCGGTGCCGGGGCAACTGGCCTGGGAGGTGCTGGCACTGCTCTGGGTGCGGCGGCCCAAACTGCCCACGATTCCTGGGTCACAGCCCACCTCGCAGCCTGCCTCCCTCTAGCCCCCTTCTCGCGCTTTGCTCCAGCTTTTGCTGCAGCTGCTCTGGCGGCTTTCATTTGGGCCAGCGATGCCCTCCTGCGTTGGGTTAATTAAGCGAAGGTTTCCATGGAGACAGACAGGAAGCCTTGGGAAGGGAGAGGAGTGGGAGGCAAGTCCCAAAACATTGAAATGTGGAGGAGAATTGCATTCTTCATGGAGGAAGGGAGGAAAGGGAAGGGCGATGAAGGAGAACACGAGTGGGACACATTGGCATCTCATTTAAAAAAACAAAACAAAGCAAAAAGCAGAAGTCGACTATATGGCTGTGAATAGTCCAGTTTGGCTTAAGATCAAATACGTGGCTTTGTATGAAGCCACACTCCTCGTTAACCTGTGTGTGTGTGTGCGTGTGTATGTGTGTGTGTGTGTGTCTGCAGTATTTGACAACGTTAATTGAACCCTGAGATAGCTTCCCTGACATCTCCCTTGCCTGGCACTTGCATTGGCTTAGTCTGCATCACTGCGTCCTCTGACATTGCCAGCTTAAAAACTGAGTTGACCTGTGGTGCCTTCCTTGACTGTGGGCTATTTCATTCACTTTTGTGATTTCAACCATATTCAACATTTCCAATCACTCCGTCTTGGATTTCATGTCTTTCCAGGCTTCAGAGAAGTATTTATAGCTCCAAAATGGGCATCTCCATCTGGATGTCCCTACAAGTGATTCAAAACCGTATTTTCAAACCTAAATTTATAAACTCCTTTTCCAGCTCTTCCTGAGGAAAGGATCCTTCACCCAAACAACCAAACGAAAATCACCACCTCTTCGTCCTCAGGTCCTTTTCTCACCACCCAGTGCCACTTTATCCTGCAAATCTCTTTGATTCCACTCCTAAATTGCCTCCTAGGCTGATTAATTCATTTTTATCACTGTTACAGACTTAATTGAAAACTTTAAATTTCTCTCTCTCTCACACACACACACACACATATATGCATGTGTGCTCTCACTCTTGCTATCTCTGTCTGGAAAACATGTATCATGTTTAAGGGTTTGTACCTCAGCGCAGATCCTGTGGCTCCGTTGACTAGCTAAGCATCTCTTTGGAAATTTGGCTGTGGTGAAGAGTAAGCTTGAAGAGTGCTTAGTAGAGTGTAAATACTTAACTGAAAGACAACCAACACTGGTTCACTGCAGCTACTGCTAATACACTAACACTTGGATTATGTCTCCTTGTTTGATACTGCCAGTCTGTCTTACTCACTGCTAGCCAGTGTGATCTTTCTGAAATACACACGATACCATATAATCACGCATGGAGGGTACTTAAAAGCCTGTTGTGACTTTTTGTTGTCTATAATGTACCTCTCACCAAAATCGCTTTTCAACCCCATCTCTCTCCTCTCCTCGTTGGCACCCTGACTTATATGTACCCTCAATAAAGTAACAGGACATGAAAATTTACATCTCTGTTTTCCTGTAGATCTTTGTTTATACTGCAGCATAAAAATTTATTTTTTATACATTTATGTCCTCAGCTAGATTAGGAACTCCACGATGGCAAGGATTCAAGCACAGTTATAGGTGTGAACTATATCTGTTTTAATTCGTGGGGATTCTGCATATCTTTGAGTCTTTAAAAGTAGAAGGTATTAGCCAAGCATGGTGGCTCATGCCTGTAATTTCAGCACTTTAAGAGGCCAAGAGAGTTGAATCGCTTGAGCCCAGGAGTTAGAGACCAACTTGGGTAACATGGGGAAACTCCATCTCTACAAACCCATCTCTGTAATTGCAAAACATAAAATGGTGGTGTGTGCCTGTGGTCCCAACTACTTGGGAGGCTGAGAGGGGAGGATCACTTGAGCCCAGGAGGTTGAGGCTGCAGTGAGCCATGATCACGCCATTGCACTCCAGCCTGCGTGACAGAGTGAGATCCTGTCTCAAAAAAAAAAAAAACTAAAAATAAAATTAGAAGGTGTCAAGGCAATTATACCACAAAATGATCTTATCACCATCGAATTAGCTTCTAGGTTTTGAGAAATATGATCAAATTCAAAATCCATCAAGTAAATTGAATAATGGGTATGTATTTTCAATATGGCCTTCTGCCTCCCATTTGCTGTGTAAACAATGTCATTTTAAATAAGTAGCCTTCATAATATTATCATCACCTGTGGTTTACATCAGTATCTCCATTAGGTCAATCAAGTAGGTAGCAAGCTAATCAATAGGGTTTCCCTAACCAGCAAGCAAAATGTTTTCCTTGCTGAAGGATGTCCTTTGAAATAGTGTGGTTTTGTTCCTGCCTTACCCTTTCATTAGGCCCTAACAAATAAAGTATAGAGAAATTAAGTGAAATATTTAAGAAAATTCTGGTTTTTCACTTTCAAGAGAAAAAAAAGTAGAGTTTTAATGATATTTCAACATGATTCCTAAGGAAAATAATTTATTTTTTAGATGGAGAAGCACAGATAAAAGACATTTAGGCAATAACGGAGGCAACTACTATCCTATCATATGATTCTTTCCAATATCCATAAGGGCTTTTCTTTCTTGATGCTTTACTCTTTAGAGAAGCCAAAATCCATCACATTCCAGAGTGTGTAAAACTGAACTTTTGTAAGGTTAAAATGAAATCATGCTCAAGAATTGAAGACTAATATTAAAACATCCTTCCTTAAACCTGGAAAAAAATAATGGTACAGCTTTTTGTTTTTCCTGATCTCATCGTGTTTCCTATTCTTGCAAGTCTTTGTTGCTGTCCTCCTTTAAAGAAGACATTTTACTCAAAACTTTGACACAAAAATAACACTTTCATAAGCTGTAATATGTTTAAAAATTAGCCAGATTTCTATCACTATTTAAGGGAAAGCCATTGTTGCTAAAAAATTCATAAGCTTTATTTTGGTGGCATAAATTATAAGAGAAAGAAAATAAAAGATGGGTTAGCAGCATTTTTCATCCATATTTGGTTTCTTAAATGTGATGCCAGAAGGTTTATTTTTTTTTAGTTTTATAACTAGGCTTGGCCTTTTCTACAATGTAAAATTTCCTAAAAATTTGTGGTATTATTTTTCTAGCATGTTCATTTACACAGTATAAAAATAGTTATTCCAACAGTTCTTATATGAAAAGATATTCAATCAACCAAATTAATCCAAATTAATTTACTTTGCGTGAATATGGCATATTTGATAAAGTGGCTTCACGTCAAAATCCAAGATAAATATTTGGATTCATTGTTGTGGGTTAAAATTCAAATACCATGTCGAAAATTGCGACTAAACAAAAAGAATTTTTATGTCTGAGTTGGTAGTGGTTGTGAAGTAACTTATAGCTTTACTATAATGGTCCATTTATAGCTTTACTAATAGATTTTTTTAAGGCGTATGCCAGGACAGGTGGGAATTTATTTCTCAAAGAGATTATCAGCACATTTAACATATTTAATTAATGGATTCGGTTCAGCAAACATTTACTGAGAAATTCTGATGAAGAAAGTATCTCGGATGCATGAACAGGAAAGAAAAGACAGCAAAACCCTGACTGCCTGCAAAGGCTTTATATCCAGAGAATAAGATTCATTATCCTTACACTTTGAAATGTCAGAGAAAAAGAGAAGAGTAGAGGATAAGTGAGCTCTGTGAGCTCATAGGAATGGCCAATGACTCTGGCTGGTCCAAGTGCAAATCTCTAGCCCCTATGATAGGCAAAATTCTAGGATGACACCTAAGATTCCCACTCCCTGGTACTTACACTCTATATAATTCTCTTCCTGTGAGGGTGGGTGAGACCAGTGAATGTGATGGGATAGTCATTTCCATGATTAAGTTACATTATATAAGACTTTATTGCAACAGAACAAGAGAGGGGTTCTCCTGCTGGTTTTGGAGAATTCAGCTGCCAAGATGTCAGAGGGTCAGGTGGTTAGGACATAAGCATGGCCTCTAGTAGCTGACAGTGCACCCCAGCTGACAGATCTCACCAAAAAAAATGGGGATCTCAGTCCTACAATCACAAGGAACTTAATTCTGCCAACAACGTGAATGAGCCTGGAAGGACTCCAAACCTTAGATGAAACTACAGAACCAGCCAGCAACTCAGTTTCAGGCTGTACGACATGAGCAGAGAACCCAGCTAACCTACATCCAAACTCCCAAGCCATAGAAACTGAGATCATAAACGTATTTTGTTTTAAGCAACTAAATTTGTGGTAATTGGTTTCACAGCAATGGAAAAGTAATACACTCACAGTCACTGTGATTGGCCAGTCATTGCACTGGATTTTTTGAAATAGAGCTCAGAGACAGATGTTCTCTCCTTTTTGCTGGCAAATACATAAAGGTTGCTGCCTCAAAGGAAAAGGGCCATGTACAAAGTTGCAGTTGCCCATGGAGCAACCTGCAATGAGGTAGGAAAGAACAAAATTGGCAGAGCAAGAGAAGCAGAGATTAATGCACTCAAGTCCAGACATTTCATTCTCTCCTGCCTATCTTAAGTTTGGTTATTGTTAGAAGGCAATATTTATCTCAATTTCTTTGAAGTACATCTCTTGGAATGAATTCATGCCACAACCACTACCTCCCTTGGGTAAGTAAATATAATAACATCATTGGGATTTGAACTCAGTCTAGTTCTAGAGGCTGATCTCCTTACCACTAATCACATAAAGAGTTATAGAATCTCCTTAGTGATTAAGTAATTAATTCCCTCTTCTTTGACATAATTAAACCAGCTGCTGTTAGAGCAAGGAAATGAATATAACTATAACTAGATGTATTCTGGCACTACTTTTAGCATACACCTTAATATGTGTATATAGCCTATGTACTTATTCTACAGGTAGAAATCATTTCCTAAATGTAGACTTGGCCAGGCATGGTGGCTCACACCTGTAGTCTCAAAACTTTTGGAGGCCAAGGTGGGGAGGTCGCTTGAGCCCAGGATGTTTGAGACCAACCTGGGCAATATGGCAAAACCTCATCTCTACAAAAAAATACAAAACAATTAGCTGGGCATGGTAGCATGTGCCTGTGGTCCCAGCTGCCCAGGAGGCTGAGGTGAGAGGATTGCTTGAGCCCAAGAGCTCAAGGCTGCAGTGAGCCATGCAGGCTGCACTCCAGCCTGGGTTACAAAGTGAGACCTTGTCTCAAAAAAAGAAAAAGTTGTATATATACATATATATGTATATATACACACACACACAGACATATATACATATACATACACACACACGTTGATTTTAATATACTTATTATAACAGCAAATAATTCTCATGTATTTGATTACACATTTATTATCCTAATATTACAGTCAGCTTATTTCCTTAAGACTCCGCTGCACAATTTTATGGATCTTTTGTACAATGTTGATATTTGATTCTCAAAATTTGTGCTGTTCTAAAACAAAACAAGTGATAAGACTTGCAGTGCAAAAAAAAAGTATGCTATATGAATTACAATAGTTCTCTGGAAAATAAAAAAACTAAAAACTAAATGTTCATCACAGATGAGGAGAAAGCACAATGTTCTAATTCAACTTGGTGTGCCACATAGACATGCAGCATATGCATGTTATTTTAGCCAAAATCAAGCTGCTGAACATGGTCAGGTTTTTACCATGACAGATATAAGCAGTGACCTTTTTCAATGTTTTCTAATTCCTAAGTGAAGCAAAACAATTATGATGTTGGCAGATTTTAAAGGGCCAGTGGGAGTTTCTCTTTTAAATACAAACAAACATTATTATCTTCAAATA
The DNA here is from genome assembly GCF_024542745.1 of Macaca thibetana thibetana. Classification (NCBI taxonomy): domain Eukaryota; kingdom Metazoa; phylum Chordata; class Mammalia; order Primates; family Cercopithecidae; genus Macaca; species Macaca thibetana. Next base: position 76,541,825 of record NC_065588.1, on the reverse strand, counting down.
CGAGTTACAAATTCCACATAAATTACAACGCAGCCTCCTTTGCTCAGCTGGCCAATGTTTTTCTCTTCTGCAAAAAGTTAGCAATACTTATTTGAAGTTGGGATTACTCAAAATGGCTAATACTAAAAAAAAGTCAAATGAGAATTGTTTACGTATTGTTTAAATAGTACAGTTTATGCCTTGGAGTAATTTTGGTTTTTTAACCTTCTGCCAAAATCACTATTTTCTAAGAACCTCACTATCTCTTTAAAAATAAAACAAAGCAAAACAAAATAAACACTTGCTTATTGAAGGTAACTTCGAATATACGTACAAGTAAAAAAAAAATAGAAATTCACCCAAAATACCACCAGCCAATGTTGAACATACACATGTGTTTCTTCCCAAGATACTTTCTGTGCAATGTATATATATATCTTTTTTTAGCAAGATTGGAACAATCCAGTTATATATCTCTTGTTTTTTCACAAAACATTTGTGTCAGTAAATAATTTTTTAAAATATGATTTTGAATTATGCATAATAATCCAAGTTAAAAATGTCACAATTTATATAATAATCAAAAAATAGAATTATAGAATAATTAAGTTGTTTCCAAATTTTTGATATCAGAAAAATGTTCAAATGTATCTTCAAGTGTTCATGACAGTACTCCTTAATGCATACCTGACTAATGTTTCTCTAAACATTGAAGAAAAATAGAAAAAAACAAAAAAAAATCACAACCAAAATTGTGTAACTATAAAATTTAGTTCAAAAGAAAACCTGTAAAATAGAAAAAATGTCAACCAAGAAAAATGAAAGGAGATAGCTATCATATCCATTTCCAATTCTTCAACTCAGAGTTTTGGAATCTATACCTAACAGGAACTGGTCAGAGACCACATTATTATACAACCATGTATCTAAAAGTAGCTAAAGTTTCTCTCGCTCCAACTATCTCCCTGGCTTTCTAGTCTTACTCAGAGATCATAGCTCCCAGGAAACAACACATTCTAGCCCACTGTATTTTATTGGTTGGTCATCATGAGACAAACATGGTAGATTTAGAAAGAATCAGGAAAAACAAAAACCCATAACAGTAGTTGTGCATGAAGGGAACTGGAACTTGCCTTATATTTTGACAATTCCGGATATTGGAGAAGCACAAATAGAGTTTGGAAAAGTGGCCACCTCTGTATAATTGAGAATATTAGGAAATGCTAGCTAAAATATGGAAAACGAAATAGGAATCAACTTTATCATCCTGCCCTATAGTTGGAGATATGAGAATAAAAAGTTGACAATTCCTCAAGTGGCAATAGACTATAACCAAGAGTAATCCATATACCCTAATCATTAATAAACAACCAAAATGACATGAAAATAAGCCATATAACCTATGGAATATTACTGCAAAGAAAGGGAAAGAGAACAGCATCCTAAAACATCAGAGGAATAACAGACAAATTTGGGTAAGCACCATGTTGGAAAATTTGGGAACAAAGTACAGGAGAGTTTGGTTTTCTCTAAAGGATGCAAAAGACATGTTGAAAAATATTTAGAGGAAAAAACAGTCTAGCACAGATATAAAACAACTTGCGGTTAAAAAATCGGATGATATGAAAATGACATTAGATAAAAAATTAATGCAAGGAAACTAAAAATTCTGCATTCACAGAATTAAAATCTACACTGATCAAAGTAAGTGTAAATTGGTATTGTGGAAGGAAAACTTGAAAACCTCTATAATTATACAGAACAAAAAGATGAAATATGAGAGAAAATGTCAAAAGTACGAAAGATAAACAACATACATATAATTATAATATTCCTAAGTATAAAACAAGTTTAACTGAAATGAAAGCATATCAAATAAAACATACTAGTAATAGAATACATTTTATGTATTTAGAAAAAGATGTGTGAATATTGAAAGACTTAAAACGTCTTAAGGACTATCAATGGATAGAGAACCATAACCATACACATTTTCACAATATTGTTGAATTCAAACCTTGACGGAAAATTTCAATAAGCAACAATTTAGGAGACATAAGTAATATAACTATAATGGAACCAAATATCAACTAGAACCACTTTTCTTTTGCAATACTAAAATGTCCAAACACAGTGAAGCAATGTCTACTTTTTTGAAAATTACCATAACCTCAAATTTTTCTACCCAGCACATATATATATATATCAAGAACATATCTTGTACTTGATATATATATATATCAAGTCCTTTGTATGTGCTTAAAGTTCTACTAACTGCTTTACATATGTTATTCTCATTAGCCTGACACTATTTCTATAGGACATTTGAAAAAATATGAAGTGTAAAATTGTTCAATTTACTTATAGTCACAAATAATTGTATAAAGATTTGACGTTATACCTATTTGATCTGAGAATCTGAGACCTTAGCTGTCATGCTATGCTGTGAATAAAACCTTAGAATATACAATCCATGTGCCTTTCCAGAGAAAAATTACTTGATGTTACATATCAAGCAACCACAAAATAAAGCAAACAACAATTCAGTAATGGAGACATTAGGCCTGGCAGTAAGGGTTATAGCTAATTCACATATAGAACTATTAGGTTGGGTTACAAAACTGAGCTTATTTATGTGTTTGTGTGTTTATGTGCATGCATATACGGCTTTTGATAGAAAATATTAATATAGACAGACATAATTAAATATAATTTTGATGTAAAATACATATGGTTATGAAGGCAGAAAACATTAAATTACATATTCTTTCATAAAAAACATAGTTTTATATTTTTAATCCATCCCTGTATTTCTGTAAATGCTGTATTTTTAAAATAGATAATATTTTTTATAATATAATAGAATTTTATCTTTAGCTAGACATTTAAAACTTTCTCATTAGCAGCTGTTAGTGAATAAACTCTAAGTAAGTTTTTTTCCCTCCGCAAGGATGCAATGAAAAAGCAATATTCCAAGCACCACAGCCATTTATAAGACTTTATTAGAAAAAAAATGAAGGCTAGTAACACAACAGTACCTAACTTTTGTACAAATTACCACGTGGTGCGTCCTCAAATACATTAGGAAAACACATAATGTCTGGTCCACTTCTAACCTCGGGAGTTATAGGAAACAGGCTCCTCCCTCTGGGAAGATGCAGCCCCAAACTTGGGTGTTTGGCTTGATAAGAAGACAGTACCTTCATCTTCATGCAAATAAAAAAAGGCATTCCTTCCTTTAGGTAGAAACAGCCCCTTGTCAAGTTACACGTCTTGGCTTGAAGAGCCTGACCTACAATTCAGCACTACTTTTCTTATATAAGATAAGCACTTTTATACAATGCCCAAACTGTACAACCATTCACAGCCCCTGTCTGGGTTTATTAGCACTAATATAAACCCGAACCCACTTGAGCTACAGGTCCTCTAGTCAATGATACTTATTATGTATTTTGAAATTATCTGAATCTATATGTTGTAAAATGAAAATAAAATCCTAAGCCACCCCTAAACCAACTAAACAGACCCCTCTGGGCCAAAGGGACCCCAGAGAAACCCAAAAAACTGAATTCCTGGCCACGAGGTGAAAGGAAGTCATACAAGTCTCATTATACCTCCTCCCTTTTGGACTTTAGGTACAACTGACCAGCATTAACATTGAAATGAAGACCATAAGACTGATAAAACAGACTCTGTGTGGCAATAAGATACCAAATTCCAACCTGAGTCTGGTATAGCATCACATGACAGATAGCAGACCCTAAAGGAAATAAAGGTAAATTTTTTCCCAAAATATATTTCTTGGACATATTGTGAAATGGTCCTGCAAAGTCTTCTCTTGTGGGGTAAATTTGCATCTATAGAGAATCTCCTTCCCTTTCTAGGTCTTTCCCAGATCTACAAGAGATTAAATGAGAGTGTGACACTTTTTTATTTTATTTTTTTGAGATGGAGTCTAGCTATGTTGCCCAGTCTGGAGCGCAGTGGCGTGATCTTAGCTCACTGCTACCTCTGCCTCCCAGATTCAAGAGATTCTCCTGCCTCTACAGGCGTGCCACCATGCCCAGCTAATTTCTGTATTTTCAGTAGAGATGGGTTTTCACCATATTGGCCAGGATGGTCTCGATCTCTTGACCTTGTGATCTGCCTGCCTCGGCCTCCCAAACTGCTGGGATTACAGACATGAGCTGCCGCTCCCAGCCCTGACACTTTTTTAAGGTCTGAAAGAAGACATTTACCATCTACTCTCTCTGAAGGCTATAATCTGGAGGTTTCATCTACCTAACAAGGACTTGGTCTCTACAACCACCATTATATTAACTCAAGCATTTCTTTCTACTGACTTCAAGTCTTTAGACAGAACTTAACTCTTTCAACCAACTGCCCATCAGGAAATCTTTGAATCTATCTATGATTTGTAAGCCCCCACCTTCAATATATTCTGCCTCTGTAGGCCAAACCCACATATACATCCCATGTATTAATTTATGTCTTTGCTTGTAACTACTGTCTCCCTAAACTGTATCAAACCAAACTGTAATCTGACCACCTTGGGCACACTTTCTTAGGATCTCTTGAGACTGTTCCTTGGCCATAGTCAATTGGCTCAGAATAAACTGAATAAACCTCTTTAAATTTCACAGTTTTACTGTTTTTGGTCAACAATATAACCACAAATCTTCTCAATATATCAATTTTAATTAGTTGAAATATCTAGATTTCAAAAATTTAGTGTTATTTTCTGTGTAATGTGAACATTAAGCATAAAACTTTGCATGATAATTAATTGTCTAAAAAAAATCTCAAAAACCTTTCAGTTCCTATTAAGAACCTCCTTTCTCCTGTTAGGCATAGCAACTCAAGAGACTGTCTGTCTCTTCTCCTTTTCAGCTTCACTGAATTGATGAATTAGTAATTAATTTGGATTCACCTGTTAAAATGAACATGAATGACAGGTTTTATTTTGTTAATAATTTAACTTTTAAAAATGGAATCGCAATTCTTAGGTTACATTCATTGTAATATAACCTTTAAAAGGTAGTGTTAGGTAAGTTAAAGTTTGTAAAATTGTTTGTCCTTATAGGGCATAGTTTGAAATTACCAAGTAAGAAAATAGACAAAGGAAAAATAGACAAAAGAAGAACTACAGTAAGTATGTAAAAAGGTTTGAATTCAGTGGCAAGCTCAGATACATATACTAATATCATATGAGCTGACATTTTTTGCTTATTATTTCAATGAGTTTATCTGTTACTATATAATATTGATGATAAAGGAAACAAACTCATAGTGTTTATGGGAGCAAAAGTTGATTCATCAGTTGTGGAAGACAAATTTGGCAACAGGAAAATAAATTTTTCACATGTTGATACCATTCGATCCTTCAATTCCACTTCACGCTTAAGGATTTATTTAAATGAAAAAAATAGAAACAAATTAAATATCCTTTAATAGACTGGCTAAATCAATTGTGATATTCACTTAATGGACTACTGTATAGCATATAAAATCTCTGCTGCAGAAAAAGTGCATAAGAATATAAGAATTTTTCTAAATTTAAAAGTTACAGAAATATATGTTCAAGATCAGGAGAGGCAGAGAGAAAGGCAAAAATGAATAATCAGATATTCGAAATAAATTATTTGTGTGGCTATTTTGTTTTTACTTTCTTCAATCAATACATGAGAGTCTGTTTTTTACTCTTCTCCCTCCCAACATGACAGAGTATACAGTAAAAGTCTTTAATGATTTAATAACCAAACAATTGCATCTTGTAGTTTTAATGTTTATTTCTGAGCCTATCAGGAAGTATATACGTATGTGTATGTACACACAACACAAACACACACACACACATGCAGTGCTGAGATCTGTGAATGGCCAGCGAAGGGGACTGAGAAAGAATGGCCATAGAGGCTGAAGTAGAACCTGAGGTGGGGAAGACTGGAAGTAACTTAAGGAAAGTGAGATGAGGTAAGAGAGGATCAAAAGCAAGTACAAGGCAGATTGTTAGATAGCAGGCCACAACTCACAGAGATGTACCTGGAAAGGCCAAATGGAACCCCTACATCTTGGAAAGATTGCCGGAAGTGAGGAGCAACGGTGAGCAATTTACTGGCTGACTCCTGGGCCTGCCACTCCTTGGTCAGAGTTCACCCCATAGGATATTAACTCCTCTGCTCTTTCCAGCTGCATTACTCAGCTCATCAAGGCATTCATGAGGGCACGTGCCTCTTTCCAGAAGTAGTGGTGGAAGCTAGAGCTCCCATGGCAGGCACTGGGCAGGGATGGAGTCCTTCCTCCGCAGAAGTAGACTGAGCAGTGATCCGAGGAAAGGAAGGAGGCCCATGGTGGGGACTGGATCAGCTGCGCATGTGCGAAGCTGTTCCCGTGTCCACAGCCTGTTGGAAAGAATCTACTATGAGTGTGGAAGCAGAAGCGGGTCCAGCACCACCAGCTGCAGAAACATGAGCATGTGCCTAAGCGAATCTCTGCATGAGCAGAAGTGGAGAGAGGCATGTATCGAGAACGATTTATCACCTACCAATCCGCTTTCAACTCACTTCACTATGCGTTTGTCCATAAGAAACGCCAATTCTTCTTTCTATAAATTCAGTGACTCTTCATCATTTGACAGACTGTAACTCCAGTCCCATGTATAGCCTTGTATTCCCTTGGGTCTATGACCTCCATCAAGGTTCCAGGCTTTACTTCACCCTCTATGGCTATTCTTTCTCAGTCCTTTTCCCTGGCCATTCTTTTTCTATATGATCCGTTAGATATAAGAAGTCTTCAAGACTCAAGTGTTGGATCCTGTTTTCCTCTCACTATATACTCTTGCCCTAGATAACTTCATTCATCCTCATAGTTTCATACAATTTATATGTTAACAAATCCTAAAAATACTTCAGTGAATACTTTTTTGAGCACCAAACCAATAGATAGCCACGTTCTGATAACTTCACTCAGTTGTCTAATCAGCCATATCAACACGCTCAGAAACGGATTCTAAACATTCCCCATCCCACAGCTAAAATTCACCTTTCTGTCCAAGGTTTCTATCCTCCATTCATCCAGTTGCTGATCAAACTCAGAAGCATTCTCAGAACACTTTTCTGTATCATAATGACTACCAAGTCCTCGACTTGACCTCTGAAATGTATCTTATATAGTACAGTTTCTCCTATCTGTACTGTCACTGCCATTTCTCACCTGTTCTATAGCAATAGCATCATAACAACCTTTTTGTTTATTGCTTGGCTTCCCAGTTCATCTCACCAGCCTCATTCTATGCCACACTCCCCATTACTCAAAGCAAAGAAACAAACAAACAAAATTCTATCAGTTCCCTGGTCAGCCCTTGTCCTTTCCTCTCAAAAGACCTTAATACAAGTTGTTCCCTTCTCTTGGAAATGGTTTATTGGTTGACTCACACTCATCCTTCAGGTCTCAGCTTACACATCATTTTCTCAGAGGCCTCCCTTTACTTCTCACTCAATCCAAATTAGATTTTGTTATGTCACTATCTCAGCAACCTCTACTCTTCCCTTGCAGTATGTATCATAACTTAGAATTGTTCATTTATTTATATTAGTATGTATTATATCTAATTTAAATATTTGAAATGCAATACATTCATAATTCAAAAATCAAAATGTATATTAAGATACACATGGAGAAGTCTTGTTTCCATCCCAATCTTCATCTACCCTGATCCACCTCCACCATTGGTTTATGTAATTTTGTTAGCTCATTGTTTACTTCTTATGTAAATATGATTATATTTTCTTATTTGGGCCCTTTTTAATTTACAACACCTAGAATTCTAATATGCTGTTCTAGATTTCAATACTTTATTCAATTTAAAAATATGTTTTAGAAATCGTCCCACACCAATATATACATTTCTTTTTCATTCTTTTTTCACAGATGTATAGTATTCCATATGTGGATTAACATACTTTATTCAACTATTGTTGGTTCTTTTCTATTATAAACAATGCTGCAATTAATAACCTTCACAAATACCACTTTGCATTTGTACAGGTTTGTATAGCATATATATTCTAGATTGCTAGAATATATATTCTAGATTGCAATATATTACTATATTACTAGAATTTATATTCTAGATTGTTTTTTGGTCAAACCAAAAAGCACTTCTAATATTAGTATACATTGCTAGGTTTTTCCTAGGATACCTACAATTTTGTGTTATTATCAAACTCCTATCTTCTTTTGTTTTTGAACATTTAAATCTCTGATTCATTTGGAGGTTATCCTAATGTCAATGGATGTATGAATTCAAATTTTTCTTTAAGTAACCATCTAGTTGTCCCAACACTATTTGTTAAAAGCCAATTTGCACCCTTCCACTGATTTCAGAGTCATCTTTATCATATGACACATTCTAATAAGTTTTGGAATCTCTTTCTGGACTCTCTCATATGTATGGCTATTTAAGGCCTGCTTTCTTAGGAGACTCTAAGTAGCATGGGGGTTAGGACTGTGTCTGTTTAGTTTGGCCTGTGTCCCTAGAGTTTATAATAGTGCCTGGCACATGTAGGCCCTAAATGCATATTTGTTGTATTTGTTGAATGTTTATAAAGTTCTAGGAGAATGTTTCCCATTTCTCCACAAATAGGTTTAAAGATTACTTAATATTTTTAATAACAAATATTTTACAGAAAATGAAAATAAAAAGAGGCCATAGACAATATACATTAGTTACTTCTATTTGAGATACATAACATTTTCTCTTAAGTGAAATTTAATATATTTTAACAAAAAACATTTAATTTTATATATATATATGTTAACAGGAATCAGAGAATATTGAAATGTTAACATTTCAGGAACACTTACATTAAGCACAAACAGGATAAATCAATTTCATATACAGTAAACACTGGGATTTGCAGATGCAATGTTAATTTTTTCACACATATTTAAGTAACCCAAGAGATCTAAAATATTTAGTAAGTTGCAATATTTTGGGGACACATGATTTTGAAATGAAAACATTAGTATGTGAAAGCAGATAATCTAGTTCAAGCCTAATCTAATTGAAGCCCCGTATCTGCTTTGCAATGCGATTTTACTGTTCTTTTATTGATATTTGGCTTCATTTGATACTCACAATTACACTAAGCAGGGCATTCACTTCTTTATGCTGAGGAGAAAATTCAGACAATTTTTAATTATAGGTGGCAAAGAATTTGGGGATTTCCAAAGACCTCAAGACATTCTTCTTGCAAATGTCAATAATCTACCACATTTTAAAAGTGCAGCATTCCATTGTAAAGTTATTAATACATTCAGATAAATTTATTTCATTCTTCAGTGCAAAGCAGCAGCATTAACAGCGAAACAGCACTCAACTTCAATAGTATGCAAGTATATCCTCAAAATTAAATGTTAATGAGACAGTAACTACATGTTAAATACTGACAACACACTTAATCGCAGTTTTAATGATATAAAAAAAGGTCAAGATCTATCTCCTCTATTTAGCAAATGATGCTATATTTCCCTGTTCCTTACTATTGGAATAACAGTGTATGCGGAGCATTTTTCAAACATGTCAAACTTAAAATACTTAATTCTATCCAATGCAAACTCTTTAAGAATGAAAGATTATGTGATATACTCTTACTATATACTGCTCAGGATTTTAAAAGTGATATAGTACTGGAATAAGAGAGACCTAGAATTTAACCCAACTGTTAACATGAATTTACTATATTATTACACTGAACAAATTTGTACGAGTCACACAGCTTCTCTGGTTATCTGTTACATCTGCAAAATGAGGGGAATTTACAATGACTTTCCTAATAACCATTCAGGTTTTAAATAATCTATTATCTGTCTCTAAGCATATCACTCTTTATTGCTATCTAGATGCCTATTTTAACTGATCACATTAACAGACTAAGGAGTACATATTAAAGGGTATCTTAATTTGGATAGCTGTAGCAGGCTTTGTAAATTAAGAAAAAAAGAGCTATTGAGTGAAATTGAAGGAATTTTGCAAAATAACCTTCCAATTGATGAGAGTATACTGTATCTGCACCAGGTTGCAATTAAATACATAACAGCATTTCAGCTGAACAACTTACAGTCATTTGATTTTCTAAAATAGAGTAAGGCAATAAATTTAATTTTGCTATTGAAACTGTATATATTTTGTACTAAGTGCTAAATTTCCACATTCCAAGTCTGAAAAATACAGTATTGTTAAAACAACATAAATCTGCCACATGCCTAAGTAATAGTAATAAAAGTTAACTCTATTTGACATTATGATGTTGTACAGAGTTCTTGGAACCCAAGAGTTTAATTCCACTGGCATGTACAGTCTATGGGTTCCTGGAGAGTGTACATAATTTCAGTGCCATTTCCTGAGCAATACAGAGGCACAGACAAGTTTCGTACTCCATTTTCACGACAACACTTGCAGAATCTTAGGTGACTTTCAATATTGATGTTATATATAGTAGCTGATGGGCATTTGCCGTCACAAGATGCAACATTTATCTGTAAGAAGTGACAGTGAGAAAAAAAGTCTTAAACTTTTAAAAGTACTGGTTATTATTTGATTTCACTAAGAAAATCAGATGAAAAGGTTTCTTCCTCATCACTCCAACCCTCAAGCTTCTGCATGTTGGAAGATTGTGAAAAACAGTAAGTGAAACGTCATTCACATAAGTCAAAGGGATGTTCCATGGCAATGCTCAACATAACATTCAAAGCATTAAATGTGCACATATAACGTGACATAAATATATATATGGAATATGTTAATCACAATAATCTATTGTAACCTGTGTTATATCATGGCTCAAGTATACTGCAGGTCATATTAAAAGGGACAAAGTTAGAAGTAGGACTCTTTTTGCTGAGTAAAATTGCATAGTGAAGACAACATGTAGTCAAATACATTTAGATTCAATTTCTATCCCTCTGGATTGCAATCATCATTCAGAACTGTTGATTATGCTAAGAATAATTCATACTTCTTCACAAACAGAATATGGCAACATTAGAATGTAGGAATAATCTCAGTTAAATATTGTAAGTGTTGGCATTTTGTTGGCTTACAAACTTATTCGTTCTGTAACACATATACTTTCTAAAAAGATGCGTGCCACTTATGTAGCAAATGACATTTTGCCACTTACAGGGCTTTGGCTTATACAGTCCTGTTTCCTTATGACCGATTTAATGATCACTTTCTGGCATATTCTTTCTTCTCGTTTGCCTGATAAAATATAAAATGCATTTATTCATCAAAGGCCCATGTTAAATTATTTCTTAAACATATTAATATATTTACAATTGAAAATTGGTGCATTTATATAAAATATATTCCAATATTGAAAGATATTTTAAATTTCCCTCTTACATTTTTATGTGCAATATTTATTTCACCTTCTAAATAGATTTTCTTATATTTTCTTACAGATTTCTATATATTTTCTTATAAGCTTTACACTTACTGATTTCCACTTTATATCTTATTATCTTAGAATAATTATCATAATCAGAAATCAGAAATAATCCACACATGTAATAATGCTAACCTCAACCGGTGTGTGGCATATATGTGCTTAAAATAATTTTTGGAATGAACCATAAAGTGTATAAGCAGATACACACATATGTAATTAATGCATAACTACATATATACATCAATTTTAAAATAAAAATTGAGAGATTTAAAGCCACATTATCTTAATGGACATTAACATAAAATAATGCAAAATTTTAATAGAATCACTTAACCATATTGAAATGTATGGATGAGTCATACTTGAATTTACGGTTCTGAAATGGTCTTCTATAATTTCAAATGAAAATACTTTGTATGCATTCATAATATCTTAATATGTGTCTGTGTGTGTGATGGATTATCACTTGCTATTACATGCAAGCATCTGTATTTAATGATGTGTGATAGTGGGTGTAATCCCTGAATCAAGATGCAAAAACCAAGGTTCTCTCTATTCCAACTTGCTTTATCACTTTAGGAAAATCACTGAATTATCCTGCTGAGTTTCCTTATTTACAAAAGAGTGAACTTATATCCCAATTTTCAAATACAGTTAGCCATGAAATCCTTATTTAAAACAATCTCAACATGTAAAATAGATAAAGATTAAGCTACTCTGCTTGAAGGAGAGATGGGTAGCTAAAATTGACTGAAAAATTACCATCCTCAAGGTCACTCACGACCTCCAAATTGCTAAATTTCAAGATCATCTCTCAGTTCTCATCCTATTTGACTTCTCAGCAGCATTTGACCCAGTCTATCACTCTGTCCTCCTTAATATACCTTCCACACTTGGCTTCCTGAGCTCACCTGCTTTGGTTTTCATCCTGTCTCACCCATTGCTCCTCAGTCTCCTATGCTGGTTCTCTCTCTTTTCACTGATCTCTTGCTCATGGTATGACTCAAGGCTCAGTGCTATTGGTTGAGTGCAGGCTGTTCTGCCCCTTATGGTGCCTTCACTCAGTGATTATTTCATTAGCCCTTCCATTCTTATGTAAGTTCAAGAATAAGAATAGTCAAGGAAAAAAAATCATCTTTACCATGACCTATAAGATGCCTCACCCTCTTCTTTCTATCACCTTCCTCCTCTCACTTTCTGTGCAACAGCCACATTTTGCTATTTCCTCCACTTTGAACACTCTTCACCATCTGGGTGGCTTCCCAAGGACACTCAGTCTCTACTCAAATGACGCCTCATCATCAAGACATTTTCTGAGCCCCCACTTAAGCTAGCAACCCAGCCCCTCTCATTCTCCATTCCTTTTATTCTGCATTATTTTTCTATATACCACTCATCACTAAGTGACATATTACAATACATTTATGAGTTTGGTGTTTCTTCCCCTTCTTGATAATGAGCACTCTCCATGCAGATATTGCTTCATTCACTATTATAGTCCCCGTGGTTAAAAAGATGTTCATCATGTAGGCACCCAATAAAAACCCAACAAGTTAATTCATTCCGTAAATGAAACCGGGGAAGCATTAATTTATTGTTAGCTGAGTTTGTTTGTACCAAGAGGCATTTCTAATTCATTCCTCAAAAACTTTATTGTAAAAGATTTTACTCAATAATATCCAACCTATGATAGTATCCAACCTCCACAATCTCTTCAACATAGCCTGGTCTTCAGAAAGCAAAGACAGCAGAAAAGGGTTTTCAAATAGGCCAGCAGAAACTACATTATGAGTCCTTTCACGTCAGATGAGAGAAACTGAAGTGGCTTGTTATTATTCTGCAACTTCAAAGAACTCAGCAAAGTTGAAAGACCCTGGGCCCAGATACTGGACAGACCTAAATTTATTATTGAATAGTGTGATCAGCTTCTCTCTGAACCTTCTATTTCTCGTCTGTAGGGAAAACATACCTGTCTCCCAGAACTGTGGTGAGGATTACGTGTGGTCGTGTCAGCAATGTGCTTAATAGAGTGTCAATGTGTGGCAGCCAATACTGGTCATTCATATGATTAGTCAGAGATATAACCCTGTCTTCCCTGAGTTATCATAAATATACTCACTTCTCTAATAATTAACATGGGGATACAGAAGCCAGGGCCTTAACATTGCCATGTGACTCTATTCCTGCATCTCATACCTAAGGAAGAGTCTAGACTCTGAAGAAGAAGATTTAAAAAAAAAAAGTGAAATCTTAAATTTCCTCATATTCTAAAGTTAAATTTCATTATTTGAGTTCCTGATACAATGACTATTTGATTCATATTAGTTTATATTTGATTTAAAGAATTCTGAATGAAACCATGCTTATTTCTAATGAACAGAACGTTTTTAATCAGTGTGTATATAATTAAAGCCTTAGTGATTAAAAATATCTAGGTGATATTATATTATCCCTAAAAGTCTTCCCGATATAATTATCATGAGTTGAATGGTGTCTTTTAAAATACCTGTGTATCTTAGAATGTGATCTTATTTGGACACAAGATCTTTGCAGGGATAATTGAGCAAAAATGAGATCATTAGGGGTTGCTGATTCAGTATAACTGGTGTCCATGTAAAAAGGGGAAATCTGGAGTCAGACACACATACAGGGAAAACACCATGTGAGCATGATGATGGCCATCTACATGCCAAGGAAAGAGGTTTGGAGCAGAACTCTCTTTCACAATCCCTCCAAGGAACCAACCCTGCTGACATCTTCAGTTTGGAGTTCTAATCTCCATAAATTTCTATTTCAACCACTTTTTGGTTTGTTACAGCAGCCCTGCAAACTAATATAATAACAAATTAGATGTCAGGCCATCCTATGCTGGACTTTTTTGCTTGTTGTCGATGTGTAGGTGTGCATTGAATTTGGCTTTTTAGACATTATGTAAATAAAAATTCAGTCATTCTAGCCCTGCCACTTCAGCAGAGCTCATCATTCAGTCTCTGCCCTCTCCTAAAACTTGTCCTGGCAATGTTCCAGAATACCATGAAGAGTTAAGAAGCAGGATGTGAAATCAGGCCCGCAGTAGATTCCTAGCATTATCACTCATAAGAGGTATGACTTGGACAAATTATTTAACCCCACCAAGCAGAAAATCAAGATAACGTCAGAACCTATTTCATTGGATTTTGGGGGGAATAAATTATAATATATTACATGTTATATATTGTACATAGATAGTATATATTATATAGTATTTGTATTAACACTTTAATACTTTCTAATATTCTGTTCAATATGACTCTATGGATCTAAAAATATAAGACTAGTCTTACATATTTATGGGATTTAGTCTTTCATGAAAGAAGTTCAGAAATCTTTCTCAAGAGGCATGTCAGTTCATATCTAAGAATCTGGCCCTATACCACGGTTTTTTGTTTTGTTTTTTTTGTTTGTTTGTTTGTTTTTGGTTTTTTTTTTTTTTTTTTGGAGACAGAGTCTAGCTCTGTCACCAGGCTGGAGTGCAGTGGCATGATCTTGGCTCCCTGCAACCTCCGCCTCTCGGGTTCAGTGATTCTCCTGCCTCAGTCACCCAAGTAGCTGGAATCACAGGCACGTGCTGCCATGTCCAGCTAATTTTTGTATTTTTAGTAGAGACAGGGTTTCACCATGTTGGCCATGATGGTTTCGATCTTCTGACCTCGTAATCCACTCACCTTGGCCTCCCAAAGTGCTGTGGTTACAGCATGGTATTATTAAATTGAACCTTGTTGTGCCCCTTTCCTAAAAGCTTCTCTAAATTTTAAAATTACTGTCTATGCCAATTTTCTCAAAATTTCTATATTTTTATATTGAGATAAATTCATAAACACTTTTAAAAGAAAAACTAAATGTGGTTTCATGGATAACCCACTTAAAATTATTCAAATTATTCAGTCCTTAAAAATATTCAAAATTACTAAGAAATGGTAATCCTAGCACTTTGGGAAGATGAGGTAGGCCAGGAGTTTGAGGTCATCCTGGCCAACACTGAAACCCCATCTCTACTAAAAATATAAAAATTAGCCGGGCATGGTGGCACATGCCTGTAATCCCAGCTACTCAGGAGGCTGAGGCATGAGAATTGCGTGGACGCAGGAGGCAGAGGTTGCAGCGAGCTGAGATCATGCCACTACACTCCAGCTTGGGCAATAGAGCAAAACCCTGTCTCATAAAAAAAATTACTATGAAATAAACCTTATAATCCAAGTTAATAAAAAATATATTGCATTCAGATAGCTTTAATTATGAAAACAACTATGAGAACTTTTATGAAAAGGATATAAATATTATTTACTAAAATGATATTATCCAAATTTATTGTATAAAACTATATACTTGTTCAAACAGGTTTGAAAAGTACTGCACCCCATATGTTGTTTTTGGAGTCACAATGCCATTTTAACTGTAATCTACTTGTTTGTGTAAGTTCAGCATGGTGCAAACAAATATGATCACAAGACACTTTTAAATTTTAAATACACTGAAATCTTATGAAATACCATTTGTAATATGCCACAATAAAAATTTAATATTTAAATTAAAATTAATCTAAATGAAAACACTTTCTTTACACTCCAGAAGTTAAAGACTAATTTATAAAATTATTAACCATATGATACCGAAAACATAGGATACAAAAACACTTTATAAAATTTGTTTTCCTCTTTGCATCATAGGAATTGAATTTTGTGAGAAAAACCATACTCACTATGAGCAATTAAAACTAATCTATCAAGTAAATGCATGGAATATGCTCTCACTTACAGATCTTGCAACAGCCTTCATTATAAAGCTTCACAATCCCTTCATTCTAGAAAGAGAAAAAATGAATAAAGTCCAAGAATATGGTGTTCATCCATGCTCTCTTATACTAGAACAAGAAAACTAACTTTTCTAAAACTTCTATCAAATATCACAAAGTCTTTATAGAAGAATAATTGGAATTTAACTATTACTAAAAAGAATTTGTTTTTAAAATCTAGAGTAGATAGTTTGCTTAAAAATACATTATTTATACATTGGTACTATGGAAAACAGTGTAAAAGGATTATTCTACTAAAAAGGACACTTTAAATGCCACAAAATATTTTTATTGAAACAAAATAATAATAGCTATTCTAAATAATGACCATTATATATTTTCAACTCCTTGAAATAACCTAAACCACTTCCATTTGACTTGAGTTTCTGAATATAACTGACTGCTAAAATTGTACATCTTTTTCTTTAATAGTTTATTATGAAAAAATGTTTCCTTCCTTGGAAGGACTCTCGTCTAAGACTAAACTTTTACAAGAACTACTAATTGCTTTAGCAACCTGCTAACTGCAGTTGAAATAAGAGAATGATTTACTCTATAAATATTAGTCTGTGAAACATGATGATGCCCAAATTTTTTCCAGGGCAGAAATTCTGTGACTTTAGTACATGTTATATCTAGCTAGCCAGCCAGCCATCATCATTGAAAAGGTACATCCTGAAAAAAAATGTCAATGAGACTAGACTGTACTATTTCGTTATACAACAGAACAAAGCTTAGTTTTCATTAGGAATTATTATGTCTAAATAAATAAAGCTACAAAAATCTTGCAAAATAAAAATTATATCACGTTCACAAATCTACTCTCCCAGTAAACTCTTCTCTGAGAGAATAGGGAAAGTTATAGAGCAAAACTTAAGAATAGGCAATCTTGTGACTTGTACTAAATTTTTCAGTGGCCTGTGACCAGAAAAGCTAAGGCAAGCATCACATAGGCCAGCATGCATTAAAGTTGAATGACATCACAAATCTCACTGTTTGTTTAAGAAAGAAAATTTCCCAAGCTCTGATTCCTTAGCTTATTAATCCATATTAAAGGGAAGGCCAAGTCTGCTGATCAAATGATTTTTCAATAATCTTTGGATCTACAGATAAAAACCCAATGATTACAAAGTATCTACTCAAAGATAGTCAGAATTACCTGGAACATTGTATATAACTCAAAATTTCAAATGGGAAAAATAGAACAGAGTTTTTATTTATTCATGAAAATAACACATTACCTATTATGTATAAGCCACAATGTAAGTATGACCTTAGACAATATTAATGTATATTTTCTAAATTATATAAATTTTCTAATTATATAATTATCTAAATTTTCTTAGATATAACAAAGTACAAACCATTTTGCATTCAGTCTCATTAAAAGGGGGACAGACCATAGTGTAGTTCAGAATTATTGCTCCTTCATCAGTTTTAATACATTCATATGTGGTGCAGTTATAGTGCCAGGTACTCCCTTCCTAAAAAATAAAAAGAAAGTTACTACTTAGCATATTAAAATCTGCTGTATTTCTTAAGTACAATATTACTCTATTGAATAAAAAGTCAAATCAAGATGCAGAGGCTTCATGTGACACAAAATGTTCCATCTGAAAATGACCTTAAATTTATCTAAAATGATTAGAAATGCATGTGTATGTAATTATAAAATAATTAGAAATATACATGTATGGTATATACTTAACTAAAATGATAAAAAATACATACACATGTATGGTGTATTTGTATATGCTAGGTTTCATACTAGAACTGCAAGGTAAATGTGAAATAAATAGAGAATGAAGAAGCAAATAGGTATCTGTTTCTACTACAAAATTATCTAATTTAAGTAAGTGTCAAAGGTCTTGCTCTAATATTTTCTCACTAATTATAAAACAACAAATCTTATTACTTATATACCTCCTTTCTTGAGATGTGTTTATTCTTCCTTCTACTCCCTTATCGCCAAAAAGTTTAAAGAAATATTTAAATGAGAGTGTTTATTGGCTTGTGGTTCTAATTGTGCATACCTTACATTATTTAAAAATTTATCCCTATTCTTTCAAGAAGTATTTAAATATAATAACTGTTTCATTCTTGATTTCAGAATTTCTATTTAAAAGTCAGCTGAAATAATTGTTAATCTATATTTTTATTTTATAACTCACATTTAAAAAATGAAAGTAGTTAATGTCAGCATTACCTCATCACTTAGGCAAAAAGGAAAATTCATAAAAGAGATGGAAAATATGTCTCTTTTTCATTTTATTCTACTTTAAGAAGATTGACCACGGTGGAGGGTGTGTTGTTCTAGGCCTTCTCAATTTCTCATAGATTTTACCTTAAATTAATTAAGGCCATTCTCTTGATAAATTTATACACCAGACCAGGCCGCCAGCTATGATGCAGAAGGCTACATTTTTGAATCTCAAGTTACTTTCCATGGTGCTGGACAAATTGACTTAATTCTGTGCAAGTAAACACTTTGTATCATAAGGTTTTTTTATTGCCACTCCATCCTTACTACTACTGGAGATTCAAACATCTACCCCTGTTCTGAATCAGGATGTTGACACTTTGTGGTTATTTTCAGATGAACAGTAACCGTCACACTCTTAAAACCATTTAAAGAAAGTGTAAGCATGTCCTAAATAGTCAACCATTTAACCTGGTACAACATAGGCTTTTTGTTTAATCAAGTATTAGGCCAATCTATACATATAATCTTAAAGGATTTTCAGCAGTCATGAAGACAGTTTGGGAAAGGAGAAGGCACTTTAAAGACATGAAACCTTACATTACATGCTCTTAGATATTTTTAAACATAATAAGCTCATTGGATTCAGGTATTTTTCCTTTTGCATTTAAAAAAATATGTGTTTCTAATTTTTTTGCATATTTAATTAAGTCAAAGCTGAGAAATTCATGAGTTAAATTTATAAATGTCATTTGCAACCAAATGAAGTATTTATTTTTAAAAAGAAAGGGTGAAGGAACCAATACTGATTTGAACATAATAAAAATATACATGTGTATTATAGATATACATATACATATACATATATATGTATATATATTTCCTCCTTGACACTACTTTCTTACCAAATCAAGTGTATTTTTGTACGTAATATGTATTGATTAGAAAAATGTCAACTGTCTATTCCAAAGAATTCTATCTCTGTGATAGATTATATATATGCTAATCTGTTGATACCTCTGTTAATTTGCTTTAAGAGATAGAATTATATTTTTGGAATTTGCAAAAAATAATAATAATAATAGTAGTAGTAGTCAAACTTTGGCTTGAAGATTCCTTACAGATCAGTAAAGAATTCTGATGAACTTGACTACTTTCTTGTTTTATATTCTAATTTTATGTATAGCTTAAGGTCTTCTGTGAACCTCAATTAGAAAAGATCTGTAAATATTCAAATTCAGGAAACAGTAATATGTAATTTATCTGAAATCGAAAATTAGCTGTCACATAAAAGTATTAATTGTTCCTTTCCTTTGCAATCAGCATTTCTCAAAGCCTATTCCTTACATCTAGAAAAAAGGAGTGAAGATATATGACAAAATAAATTTGGGTCACAAGTTAAGCATTTTTCTTTACAACATAAATGATCAGATACTTTAAAATGTAACAAATGTAACTGTGGCTTGTGTGATGTAGGTGTACTGTGTTTGCTGTACGCAGTACAGTGTGTGGGGGGGACATTTTCCAAACTTTGACTCAAGAACACCTCCTTCAGAAAATAGCACAGAGCGTTACTCTCCATGAAACATACCGCGTATACAACTGATGTTCCATTTTCCATCTGGAATTTGCAGGATACATTTTTGCAGGTACCACAACAATCATAATCACTTGGGGATGGAGTATATACCTGGTGCTGCATATAATGATATTAGATTAGCGACACCATATCAATATTTTAATGAATTACTTCTGGAGAGTTATTTCTTCCAAACATAACTACTAGCTCTCTCCAGACAACTGTAAGAATTTCTAAGGTTGAATATGAGAAGCTTCCAATAATGATTGACTTTACATGGTTATATTAGAAGTGAGATAGATGTTAACCTTTACTTCTAACAGCCAAATTCATCAAGCAGGTGTAACAACCTCAGGTAAGGCAACCTGGCAAGCTGTATATAATAAGACTCCTGAAGTTCAAGGTTATGCACAGGAAAGTGAAAGTCTATGTTTTATAGATACATTACAAAATAGTAGACTATTGAAGAACTATACAATGTTTATTTTTAACTAATGGAGTATTCACCATTTCTAATTCCATAACTCTGCCATTTTTGAATGTATTAACTCTCACCAGAATAACTTACAAAGAATACTTACAACATCACATTTTTTTGAACAATTCACCACTGTAAAATTCAGAGTGTGAAAGCCTGTATGGTTATCTTTTTCTTCCAGACACTCTATAGTATAACAAAAGTCTTCTTCCAAATATTTTATCATGGATTGTCCAGGATTCAATACTGATACTTCTTGGAATACACACACATCATCCTTTTCTAAAACAGAAAAAATAGTCAATAAGAAAATATACTGTTGAGATTTTTACTAATCCATCATTGGAACTTATATTTGAGTTTATGTTGTCATTCTGATGTGCCAATTTTTCAAAACTAATGAAGATTTTCACATTTACATATTTTTAGTAACCCAATATTTACTTAAAAATGTAGTACACTATTTCTTAACATAAAATAAAAATTTATCTGTAAAATCAACTGCTGTTTACTGATTGAACTTCCTCCAAAATCCATATTTTATAGCAAGTTTGGAATATGAGTTCTTGGCCAGGCACAGTGGCTCACACCTATAATCCCAGCACTTTGTGAGGCCAAGGCAAGAGGATTGCTAGAGACCAGAAGTTTGAGGCCATCCTGGGCGACATAGCAAGACCCCATTTCCAAAAAAAAAAAAAAAAAAAAAAAAAAAAAAGCTGGGTGTGGTGATGCACGTCTGTAGTACAAGATACTCTGGCAGTTAAGGCGGAAGGATTGCTTGAGCCCAGAAGTTCGAGGCTGCAGTGGGCTGGGAGGGAGCCACTATACTCCAGCCTGGGTAACAGAGCAAGACCCTGTCTTAATAAAAATACATTAATAATAATAATAATATAATGAGCATAACTTCATACTCTTTAGATGTCTATATTTTTAAATTAAATACAGACATATTAAAAAGAGCCTAATGCCAACTTTAAAATTCTCTGAGGCCTCTGAAAAAATATTTATATTTCTGTTCTGTTATTCCATTCTCAGAACATTTAGAGATATTACAAAAGAGGAAATTGAAACATAATAATGCATTTTATACTCAAATACTGGCAAATGGCTTAAAATGTATAATATGTGTCTCAAAAATGAGATTTTTAACTTGTTAATAGTGAAAAACAGATACTAATGATATTCATCTATAATTTAAAAGTTATAAAAGACATAGTTACCACAGAGATACTGTATGCATCCACAATCACTCTGGAAGTTATGGTCTATTGCAGTAAATTCTCCCTATTGGAAAAAAACTACTATTACTTATCATTTAGCTTATTACATTATTATATTACATATATAAAAAACAATTTATATATATATATAGACACACATACATACTCAGTGATAGCATCTAATAAGTCCCTTATCACACAGTCATACACCTTAAAATCATATTGTTTGATTCTGAGCTTCTGCAGGGCAATCAAAGACAACATTTGCCAACCCTGGGAACTTTGCTTCATGGAAATGTTCTTGACCTGCTCTACCGAGGCAGCCTAGGACTCTGATGTCTGCATCTGCACAAGGCTGCTATAATATATACAACAGCAACACAAGTATAGTATAGTGGTTAATAGCACAGTCTTAGGAATGGAACTGCCTTTGCACCAATCCTGACTCCATAACTTACTAACTTTTTGATTTAGGGCACATTACTTAATCAATCTGCTCCTCACTTCTCTCATCTGCAATATGGAGATAATAATACTGCCTGCCTCTTAGGATTGTTGAGAGAAATAAATAGATCAATATATGTAAAGAGTTTACAATAGGACTGACACACAGAAAGTGCTATAGAGCCTTTTGCTGTTAGTACATTGTTACTATGACAGATACACAAACTTTGCCCTATCAGGACTGACAGAGATTCTTCCCACCAAATACAGGACCAGGCTTAAAGTTTCAAGAATTGTATTTAAAGCATCAGCTTTTCCTGGATGCATTTAATTTTCGTATGACATCAGTAATAAAATGAATTTTATTCTTGACACAAATAAATGATGCCAATAAATTCACATAAAAGGCATTTTCCCTCATAAGCTAATAATGTTTTGTTTTTATAGGGCCTTATAAGTTGTAAAGTAGTTTTATGAACACTAATTCATTTGATATTTTAGGACTTTAGTCATTAGACAATTCCAATGGGACTGGAAATAAATGTTAGAACAATGGAGTTAAAAAAAATAATAAATCGAATTCTCCCAGTGCATGACTACTCCAAAGATTTTAAAAAGACACTAACTCTTTTAGGTAACATATGTACCTGTTTTTTAATACTTAAAGCCATAATGTTAGCTCTGTTTCCTCGAGCTTAGGCTTAAATCTTCTATCCTTCTCTTCCATGCTCATTTCCTTTGAGATCTTATCCACATATTCAATTATGCTTTTATTCTAAGTTGCCAATTTTACCAAAAGGAAATACCTCTTTGATTGCTCTACCAATCCTAAATATTACCTGAAAAAATATGGTAGTTTTTACTCCCAAATGAACGTCCCTCTCCTGTAAAGTCTGCAGCGAAATCACTTTAGGGGGCTTCCACTTTGGACTATTATGAAGAGTGCTGCTATGAACATTCAAGTGTAAGTTTTTATGTAGACATATGTTTTCATTTCTCATCAGTACATATTTAAGAGTGAAATTGTTGTGTTATATAATGAGTCTATGTTTACCTTTCCGAGTAATAGCCAAGGTGTTTTCCAAAGCAGCTGCACCATTTTACATTGCCACCAGTAGTGTAAAAGCGTTTCCATTTCTCCACAGTCTTGTAAATGTGTTATTTTTTGTCTTTTTAGTAAGTTAACATAATGGGTTAATATACATGGAGGGTTATGTATATTTGGGCGAGATGTGAAGTGGTATCTCACTGTAGTTCTGATTTGTATTTAAATGATACTTAATGATGTTAAGCATCTTCTCATGTGCTATTGGTCATCTGTATATCTTATGTGGATAAATATCAAGGTATATCCATACAATGGAATATTATCAACAACAAAAAGAATGAAGTAGTGACACATGCAACAACATGGATTAACCTTGAAAATATTATGCTAAGTAAAAAGAGCCAGACACAAAGACCACATATTATACCATTCTCTTTATAGGAAATACCAAGAACAGAAATACATGGAGAGACAGAAAGTAGAGTAGAGATTTCTGAGGGCTGGAGAGTCTGGAAAGGAATGAGGAATGACTGCTGTAGGTACAGGGTTTCTTTTGGATTGGTGAAATTCTTCTAAAATTGATTGTCTTGATGGTTGTGCAATTCAGTGAATATACTAAAGGCCACTGAACTGTATACTTTATATGGATGTATTGTATGTTATGTGAATTTATTTCAATAAAGTTTTATTTTAAAAAATTGCAAAGGCCCAGGTTGAAATACATTTGTCTATGTGAATAAACTAATGCGATATTTTTTTTTTTTTTTTTTTTTTTTTTTTGAGACGGAGTCTCGCTCTGTCGCCCAGGCTGGAGTGTAGTGGCCGGATCTCAGCTCACTGCAAGCTCCGCCTCCCGGGTTCGGGCCATTCTCTTGTCTCAGCCTCCTGAGTAGCTGGGACTACAGGCGCCCGCCACCTCGCCCGGCTAGTTTTTTGTATTTTTTAGTAGAGACGGGGTTTCACCGTGTTAGCCAGGATGGTCTGGATCTCCTGACCTAGTGATCCACCCGTCTCGGCCTCCCAAAGTGCTGGGATTACAGGCTTGAGCCACCGCGCCCGGCCGCGATATTTTTAAAAATCACCTTAGTCACCGAAACAAACATTAGCCATTATTCAGAGTGAGTACTCAGGAACAATGAGTCAGATAAATGCTTGTGTAAAGCCATGAATGTTAAAACTAAATCATCATGGATGGAGGGTTATGTATATTTGGGTAAGATGTTCAAGGATATTAAAGCTACTAGTTATGTTCTGCGTGCCTAGCACAGTGCTAATAATATAATAATCATTTAAAAATGCTTGGAATAGTGAATGTCAAAATATGATTCACAATTAATATTCAGACATTGAGGGTTGAGTTGGAAATAAGCTAGATGGGCCAGCATCTAGCACAAATGCTGGGGAGGGAAATAAGCTAGATGGGCCAGCATCTAGCACAAGAAAAGAGAAAGTAGAGACGGGTAGAAATCCACTAGGAAAAAAAATACAGAGCTAAGGTCACAACCAGACCAAGGTTAATGAATGAACATAGAGACTGCTACCCCAAAAAGCTTCAAAGGGTCTAGAACACAGGAAGTATAAAATCCCATACGAGGAAAGGTTAGGTTTTTCTTGTTACATTGAAAGTTATTGAAATGACTCAAGATGCTATGTTGCCTTTTCCAGGCCAAAAAAAAAAAAAAAAAAAAAAAAAAAAAAAAAGGGAGCTCTGTATGAGGCTGGTTACAAGTCAAATACTAGGACCTCTACTCTCAGCTGCTCCACTGGCCATCGTAATGTTTTTCAAGGACCTCGTAATCTTGGACTCTTGGTGTGCAAGGCTTGAAACCTTAAAGTTTTTTAATATCTCTCTCTCTCTCCCCCCTCTTCTCCCAACCAATACATTTGTTCAATTTGTTACAAAAGGTCAAAGTCTTTCATTTTGCCCTCCTAAATTCACACCAACCTCACAATACCCAAGATGTTCATTGATGAACAGCTACACCAGTCTCTTTGCTGATCTCCTGACCACTAATGTTTTAGTGCTCATATCCTGCTATGCATAAATAGAAACATCTCCCTCAAACACCATTTTCATCATAACTTTCATCCTATGTAGGACTCTTTCCAGCTCCTATCATATAAAATTTGCACGGAACTCCTCAGGGTAGGATTGTGCTTTTTCAAGTGTCTGGCATGATGACTGCCCATAACTGATCTTCAACAAATGTTGGTTGAATAAATAAATGAAAATAATAAATGAATAAATCAAATCTGCTTTCCTCAGCCTTGCCTTTAAAGCCCTCTTGGCCAGGTGCAGTGGCTCACACCTGTAATACTAGCACTTTGTGAGGCCAAGGTGGAAGAATCACTTGAGCTCGGGAGTTCAGTGATGCTATGATTGTGCCACTGCATTTCAGTCTAAGCAACAGAGCCAGACTCTGTCTCTAGAAAATAAAAATAAAAAATAAAGCCCTCCCCAAATATACCAATTTGTGTAGATTTTTATCTCTCATTCTTCCTTCAGTTAGCTCTTTCTCCAGGCAAGAGAGAGGGTGTTATGGTTATTATTCTTCAGCATACAACTATTACCTCATACCTTTGTAAATCAACTTCTGTTTCTATTAGCCCCTGTCTGAAATAGCTCAACTGCTTTCATCCATTATTTTTAACCTATCACATTCTTCCAAGTTTTTCTTGATGGTCACCATCTCTGGAAACTTCTTTATAATGATCTCTATAATGTGATTAACACTCTGAGCATCACGTTTAACTTGTAATCAATTATAATAAAGTAATTTAAGAAATTAAGTTTTAATGTGCTCCCCAAATTTTATTGTTGAGATATCTATACTACTCAAATTGCTCTACAGATTCAATGCAAACCTTGTCAAAATTCCGGTGACATTTTTTACAGAAATAGATAAAACAATCCTCAAATTTGCTTGAAACCACAAAAGACACCAAATAGCCAAAGCGATCTTGAGCAAAAAGAACACAGCTGGCAGCATCATGCTACCTGACTTCAAAATGTGCTACAAAGCTACAGTAATCAAAACAGCATGGTACCAGCATAAAAACAGACACATAGACCAATAAAACAGATTAGAGAACCCAGAAATCAATCCAGGCATTATGGTCAATTAATTTTTGACAAAGTTACCAAGAACAAACAATGGGAAAAGGATAGTCTATTCAATAAATGATGCTGGAACAATGGCATGTCCACATGCAGACAAATTATATTAGACCCTTATCTCACACAACACACAAAAATTAACTCTAAGGGGATTAAAGACTTAACCATAATGGTTGAGACTATAAAACCACTAGAAGAAAATATAGAGGAAAAGCTCCAGGATATTGGTCTCGGCAATGATCTTTTTGGCTGTGAACCCAAATGTAGAGACAACAAAAGAAAAATATACAAATGGGAGTATAGCAAGCTAAAAAGCTGCTGCACAGCAAAGAAAACAATCAACAGAGTGAAGAGACAACCTACAGAGTGAGAGAATGTATTTGCAAACTATATATCTAATAATGGGTTAATATCCAAAATATATAAAAAACTCAAACAACTCAATATCAAGAAAAACAAATAAACTGGTTTTTAAAATGGGCAAAGGGCCTGAATAGGCATTTTACAAAAGAAAACATATAAATGCCCAACAAGTATATTTTAAAATGCTTAATATTAGTAATCAGGGAAATGCAAATTAAATCCATAATGAAATATCATCTCATACCTGTTAAAATGGTCATTATCAAGAAGACAAAAAATAGCAAGTGTTTGTGAAAATGCACAAAAAGAAACCCTGCACACTGTTGTTGAGAATGTAAATTAGCACAGTCATTATGAAAAATAGTATATATGCTCCTCAAAAAATCAAAAATATAATTACTATATAATCTAGCAATTCCACTACTTGGTATATATCCAAAGGAAATAAAATCACTATATTGTAGAGATATCTCCACTCCTATGTTTACTGCAGCACTATATACAATAGCCAAGATATGGAATCAACCCAAATGTCCACCAAAGGATGAATGGATAAAGAAACTGTGGTATATATACACAATGCAATACCATACAGCCTTGAAAAAGAAGAAAGTCCTGTCATTTGAGACAACATGGATGAACCTGGAGGACTTACGTTAAATGAAATAAGCCAAGCACAGAAAGACAAATACCACCTGATCTCATTTATATGCAGAATCTAAAAAAGTTGAACTCATAGAAGGTAGGGAGTAGAATAGTGGTTAACAGGGCTGAGGGTAGGGGAGTAGGGTTTGAGGACATGTTGGCCAAAGGATGCAAAATTTCAGTTAGATAGGAGAAATAAGTTCAAGAGATCTATTGTAAAATGTAATGACTATTGTTAGTAACAATGTATTGTATTTTTAAAAATTGTCAAGAGAATAGAGTCTGTGTTCTCATCACAAAAAAATGATTTTGTGAGGTAATGCATGTGTTAACTCAATTTAGCTATTCCATAATGTATACATATTTTAAATTAACATGTTGTACATAATAAATATATACAATCTTTGTCAATTTTAAAAATAAGTAAATAAAAAATAAAAACAATTAAACACAAAGATTGTATAATGCTTCGTTTGTCTTTAGAAAACCTATGTGTCTCAGCCAGGTACGGTGGCTCACGCCCATAAAATCAGCATTTTGGGAGTCCAAGGTGAGCAGATCACGAGGTAAGGAGATTGAGACCATCCTGGCCAACATGGTGAAACCCCGTCTCTACTAAAATACAAAAAATTAGCTGGGTGTGGTGGCACGTGCCTGTATTCCCGGCTACACAGGAAGCTGAGGCATGGGAATTGTTTGAACCTGGGAGGCAGAGATTGCAGTGAGCAGAGATCGTACCACTGTACTCCAGCCTGGCAACAGAACAAGACTCCATGAAAGAAAGAAAAGACAAGACAAGACAAGACAAGAAAAAGAAAATGAGAAAATGAGAGAGAGAGAGAGAGAGAGAGAAAGAAAGAAAACCTATGTGTCCCAGAAAAAAAGATAGAAAGTAGAAAAGGGCTAGGTCAGACTTGTACAGGGAAAAAAAAAAAAATTAAGAAATTGACGTTTTAATGTGTCAAAAAAACTAATACTTGTAACTAATACTGATTGAGCCCTTCCTATATGTCAGACACTAAGCATTTAAATTATATTTGCTTATTGCCTATAAGGTATTATTATTTTTATATTCCAAATGAGAGAAGTGAGCCACAGCAAGAGAAAGGTAGAACAAGGCAGTCTCACATTCTCTTTCATTCTTGTTTCAAATTGTGCCTTGGCTACATTTTCTAAGGGAAATAAAGAGTTAAGGCAGAGTAGAAAGAATAGGGAATACACAAACATACACACACAAAAAGCAATCCTTGGTTAGAATCCTGAAAATCTCAGTCAATAATTTATTCCCTTGGATTTCATCTCTCTCACTTATAAAATGAGCTAAAGTACTGACTTGGTAAAGATTCAGTAAGATAGTATACTGAATTCGTTACGTAACTGTGAAGGACTAGAGAAATACATGGCATTATCATTCTACTCTCGTGTAGATGTATATACAGTGTACACACAAAATAATCAAATGAGAGAATTATTATGAAAGTTATTTGTAAAGTTAAACATTCTCTGTAAACTATAGATGACAGCATCATTAAAGCAAATGTTGGATTAATGCTTTTTAAATAAAACCATGGCATCCTAGGAGGGGTTCTGTTATTTTAAAAAGTACCTCATTCCTTCTTCATAATAGAGTTTTGAACTGGAGATTCTGAATGAATTCTCTAAGTGTACACATTGTTTGAGAAGGGAAAGAAAAGTAAACTGCTTTGTGAAATAAAGCGTGTCTTCTCTAATAAATAAGGCCAGGAATATATTACCTTTCTCAAGCCTTATCGGTGTATCATGAAGATAAATAGTTAAAGAAAACAAAGACTTGTAAAGAACTATGGGATACGTTTAAGGATTAAATAAGTGATACCAGAGTTATCCTTGCTATTTCTAAAAATTAAATATTTGAAATTTCTGTAAGGTTTGCACATTCGCAGATAATGCTTAAGAAGAAACAGGCAGTTCCATGTTTATATCCCCTTCTCTACAACAGAGGCATTATTAGCGCACTTTCTTAAAGAATCATTAGAGACACCACTCGATAATTTTTTTTCAATATTTTGCTTCATTTTAATACCAGTGAACTTCAGTAGATACAAGACTAGCAGATTCTATCAGCAGTTAAAAAATTAATGTATTGTACTTTCCTATCTCAAGTAAAATGTAACTTATTTTACTAT
Source organism: Macaca thibetana thibetana (assembly GCF_024542745.1). NCBI lineage: Eukaryota > Metazoa > Chordata > Mammalia > Primates > Cercopithecidae > Macaca > Macaca thibetana. The sequence continues at coordinate 76,512,302 of NC_065588.1, read as the reverse complement.
TTCTTAATATCAGAGCACATTATTTTAATCTACTTCAGTACAATTTAATGTGGATAATTTTAACTCTGAGAAGACTTTAGAAATGAGAGAAACAAAGGAAAAATAAACAGATTTAAATAAATATGACAAGTCAATCAAAATATGTGTTCTTACCACTTCACAAGTTGGCATAACAAGGTTTTCACAGTTACATTCTAAAAGGCAAAAATCAACATATTTACATTGATCAAAATAATTAACTTATTATAATGAAAACTTAAAATACGAAAATTAGTTACCACAATGCCATGTTGGGCAACATTGACCAGATACATTTTCTTTCACAAGATTCATATCTTCTGCACAGGTGAGTAATGGCATAGGACAAAGGTTTGGCTCACATACTAAAAAGAAAAATTACATGGGTAAAGATGGATTTTATAGAGTTGCCATTTCTTATTACCTACCATTTAGTTCACTGCCATAACCAATAATGCATGGATTCATATTTCCCAAGTGCTACCTCTCCCACCACCAGATTGCCATGTGTTGTTGGTGAAGATAAAACAACTGACATATAAACAGGTACAAAAGGAGTACTGGTGCTAGGATAGCTCATCAAGTGAAAAACTTTGAAAAAGGGTCTGATGTAACAGCCAACTAAGATGCACTGGGCTTCTTAAACATTGGAGACATCTAAATATTTTAAAATAGTTAATATACACTTACCACAGTAATACTGAGGACAACAGAAGTGTGTGCTATTAAGATCTACTGTGAGAAATTCCCCATCATGACATAGTGGAACAGGTTTGGTGCAAGATTCACAAACTAAGGTGAAACAAAAAACCAAAAGTCACAGCTGAGCTAAAAACCATGAATTATAATATGAGCTTAAATTACCATACATAAATCAATTTTGTTTAAGAAAATAGTAAAAGAAATGTAAGGTATATCTCCTTATTTGGTCATAAAAACAATAATACTGTCTGAGTATATTGCATTATGCTTTCCAAGCACAGTGACATATAGAACACCATCTTACCAGAAAAGTAGAACATTCAGATTTCCTAGGTAATTTGTTCTCATTAGAATCAAAATGTCACTTGTTTATTTATTATATTTATGTTTTCTTAATTTACTACCATTGATTACTCTCATTTAGGGATGAAAATGTAGTAGGCATTTGTTCTTTTGGGCTGTTTCAGCATGCCCTCCCAACTTTGGTAACTACTCTCTGAATGACCTTGAGGAAATGCACCACCCACATATTTTTGAGTGACTATCTTTAAAGGTGCCTCACATCACCGGGCCACTCTGTAGAAACAACCCACATAGGAGTAATCAGAATCCCTTTCGATGGAATTTGAGTCATATATAGAGACACATCAAGTGAAGAAAAAAATAAAGTTGGCTCAATCATTAGTGACCTCTACCTAGAGCAGCTGGTTTCTCTCCTTCCAAGGGCTTGACTGTTCTGCTTAATTTTGATCCTACTTCCCCAGATTCTTCCAATAACAGCTTGTGCTAAAGCTAGCCAGAATCAATCAGTTTTACCACTTGCAGCCAATGAATCTTAACTGGTGCTAATAAATTGTTTTGATTACTTCTGAAACTTACATTAATCACCAAGGAATCATGGATATAATGATTCATTTTAAAAAATTAGAGAATTCTTTATATTTCAATCTTCAGTTCACCGGGCAGAACATTTAGCTCCAGCCATTTTCCAGTCACCTTTGTTTCTGCCATTCTTTTTTGAGATCATCATACCTCAAACATGATATGCAGGACATGAAGTTTTAAAGACATCTTATAAAGTCTTAGCAGAGCTCATTATTCAAGTTGGTTCTTCGAGGAAAGCCAGTGCTAAATTTTTCTTCGAAAAACTTAAGTATTGGCCTTATTATTTAAAAAGCTTGATTTAAAAATCTTGGTCATATTTGGACTGAGGTATATAGTTTTTGTTGATGGGGGAAGGTATTTGTTATGATTGTCTAGTCATTCAAAATGTCATTCTTTACAACAGTTCTCATTCAGTTGAATTCTTATAACATCAGAATATTGCTTACCAACAGTCTCATAAAATTCACATCAAATTAGAGATTTTTTCCTGATTCCTTTCTCTTCTTCTAAGAAATTATCTCTAGAATACTCACCACAAAGAGGGGAAAAACAACAAGGTTCTTCCTGTTGAACTTGAATCATGAATTGGTCTTCTCTGCATTCTGGTGTTGAAATACTGGGGCATTTCAATGGGTCACATTCTGCAGAAACACAATTATATTAGAAAATGTGTATAGCATGAGATGATAAAATAAATGACATAGTGTTTACCTCTCTTTGAATTTAGTAATAAATAACTTATTTTAAAGTTTTTAATCATATATATATACATATATATGAAAGATACATACCAGGTTTAAAACATTAGCAAGACAACTCCACAATCTTTTATAATAAATCATTGTCTTGGAGACACAAAGAATGAGAATCTAATCCACTGTTCTGAATAAACAATGAACCTCACTCTTAATTTTCTATATTGATTACTTACCACATTTGTACTGTGGACAGCAAGAAAGAGGACTGTGGCCAACAATCAATTTTTGACTATCTGTACATGTTGGGATGGTAGTTTCACACAAAGTCGTGTCACATCCTATAAATAAGAAAAACTGTTAAAATATTAGTGAACACAACTGAAATCTGCCAACTCAAAGCAGGGAAATGACTGCCAACTCAAAGCAGGAAACTCAAAGAGGGGAAACGACTCTCTTTATGCATGTTTTTACACTGCAATTAACCCATTCAGCTAACAAAATGGGCATATATGAAAATGCAGCAGCTTTGAGGTTTTTCTATTATTGCCTTTCACCCTTGATTCATAAATCAAAGATTCCCAGTTCTTTTCTCTTCTCATGTTTTGTTGAGTGTTATTAACTGTGAATAGCCACAGTTTTTCATGTGTATTCAACAAAATTGTAACGAAACAAAACTTGCTTTGAGAAAATGGCATTTATGCCACATTTTTTAAATACAAAGCATTATATATGCTCTGCTCTGCTTTTTCACAAAGAGTATCAACATATTTTGTGGAATCAATTGAGTATAAGGCTTCTTCATACATACCACAAACTTCCTTTGAACAGCAGGTCCATTTATCAATGATGCCCATGACAACTTCAGCTTCACGTTCACAAACTGGCGTGGGCTCTTCATCACAGTCAGGTTCTATAGGAATAATACTTCCATTCTCCAAACATTTGTATAGAGCGCATTCATCAATGCCCCCATTCCAAATCTCCCCAGCAGTGCGAGGTTGGTCTTCACTATCAGTGCATGCTTAAAAAGATCAACAGTATTATAACACTCATAACCTGGGCACTAAAGTAAATCATGCCACCATGTTTTGGTTTCAGACTGTGACATGGCCCAGTGACACAGATGATATGTCACAAGTCTATTATTTTTCTCAGATTTCTCTTTCATCACCCACTAACTTACACTTTTCTTTAATGGAAGTTTATACTTAGTCCACAGAAAGTATTTTGTTCCTGATCAGATGCAGTGGCTCATACCCATAATCCCAGCACTTTGGGAGGCTGAGGAGGGAGGATTGCTTCAGGCCAGGAGTTTGAGACCAGCCTGGGCAACAGAGCAAGACCTTGTCTCTACCAAAAAGAAAAATAATTAGCCAAGTGTAGTGGCATGCCTACTCAGAAAGCTAAGGTGGGAGGATCACTGGAGGCCTGGAGTTTGAGTCTCAGTGAGCTATGACCACTGTACTTAAGCCTGTGCAACAGTTTAGACCCTGTCTCAAAAGAAAAAGAAAGAAAGAGAAAGAAAGAAAGAAAGAAAGAAAGAAAGAAAGAAAGAAAGAAAGAAAGAAAGAAAAGAAAGAAAGAAGGAAAGAAAAGGAAGAAAGAAGGAAGGAAGGAAGGAAGGAAGGAAGGAAGGAAGGAAGGAAGGAAGGAAGGAAGGAAGGAAGGAAGGAAGAAGGAAAGAAGAAAGAAAGAAAGAAGAAAGAAAGAAAGAAAAAGAAAGAAAGAAAAAGAAAGAAAGAAAGAAAAAGAAAGAAAGAAAGAAGGAAAGGAAGGAAGAAGGAAGGAAAGAAGAAGGAAGAAAAGAAAGAAGAGAAAGAGAAAGAAAGACAGACAGAAAGAAAGAAAGAAAGAAAGAAAGAAAGAAAGAGAAAAAATTTCTTTCCTTTTACCACCATCTATAAATCTGCATGTCTTCTTCTATAAATGAAATGTTCTATTATTTTTGACACATTTTAAGTCCTGTTAACATAATTTATTTAACCTAAACAAATTCAATAATATAAATTCAAATTAGTTTGAAAATAGTACCTGTTAAAAATGAGTGGGATTAGAAAGCAAGGTAGCCCCTACCTCATATAACATTTATATCATATGAAAATTCAAAATATTTCTGCTTTAAAATCTAAAAGTAAAAAGTAGGCAATCAGGCAAAATATTATTTAGTGACTATTATCTGTAAGTAAAAGTTTTATGATAAATATGACCATCTAGTAGTTCTTTTGAGGAATAATAATGATAAATGTAGTTACCAACCACATCCCCAGCCTTTAGGGAACTCTTATCCTATTTACTATCAAACTAAATCTCATAGATCTCTAAACAATAAATATAAGCACACCTGTACACCCTCAAAGTCTTCCACAGATACTTTCTATAATGGCAAACACTAGCTTATTTCTGAAACTATATATGCATTTCACTCCTCCTTGCCTTTTTCTTTAATTATTAGTCAATTCATTTTCTTATGACCATAATGAAGAGGCCTATGACTGACAATTCCTGTGTTACAATCATCTCAATTTTGCACTTTTTCATCCGCCACCACCATGGAGACAATGCATCAAAATAACATTGTTTGAAAATAAAATTAGAAATACTAAATATGTTCCTCCAGTATCTTAGTCCATTTTGTGTTGCTCTAAGAGAACACCTGAAAATGCGTAGTTTATAGAGAAAAAAGATTCATTTAGTCACACTTCTGCTGGCTGGGAAGTTCAAGGTGCATGGTGCCAGCATCTACTTAACTTCAGGTGAGGGTTTTTCTCCTGCCTTGTACTATGGCAGAAGGTCAAAGGAGAAGTGGACAGATGTGAAGATGAATCAAATGTGAGGAGGAAACTCCCTTTATAACAATCTGTACCTGAGGGAAAGATTCCATTTCTGCTAGAACTAATCTAGTCTCACAAGAGCAATAAATCACTTACAACTTTGAGAAGGCATTAATCTATTGATGAGGGCAGTGCCCCCATGATCCAGACACCTCCCACTAGGCCACATCTCCCAGCACTGCCACACAGGGGATCAAACCTCAACATGAGTTTTGGTGGGGACAAACCACATCCAAATCATAGCACCCAGATAATAGTACCATCTGCCATTTCTTACATGCTAATTTTCTCAAGGCACCATGTTAAATGCAAAATGCTTTTTACTAAATTACGTAGCCCCACACTAACCTTATAAGTACTATCATTTTTCTCACTTTCCAGATGCATAACCTGAGACTCATAGGAGTAAAAGTGAACCACTAATATATGAATTAACTTGAATTTGAGTTCAGTCCATAATCCACACTCTTAATTCTTGACTTCCCATGCTTTTTCTCAGTTACTATAGGCAGATGTAAAGATTAAAACACATTACCACTAAAGCTTTTATAACAATTAACTTCTCTTGAATTCATATTAAAATCAAACTACAGACAAACTCATTTCCTTTCCAACATTCAGGCCGTCTTTGATAAATCTTTGTTAGCACATCTCTGCAATATCTAAAAAACGTTTGTGTCTGTTTGCCGGATCCCTGAAAAGTCATTTTGTATTTTGTGTCTTACCACACTGTTTCTCTGGAATGCACTGGGTTGAATGTGGCCTGTGAAGAATAGTTCCATCTTTGCACACACAGTCTTCTCTTAAGTTCAAACAGGAAGAGTGTCCATAGAACCATTGGTTCAGGCATGTTCTTGCTTCACAAGGTCGCACACAGGGTTGATATTCCTTCCCCTCTGGGCAACTCAGGGCTTTGAAGAATAGGAGACAAAATTTGCTAATGATAAAAGTAACCTATTTAAATTCTAGTAAAAGAAAGAAATGTCAGATTTCTTACAGAAAATGTATTTTGCAAATTTTAGTCTCTTCAAAGTCCATTTTTCATTTACTCTGTAACCATACATCAGAAACAAAGGCACCAATGTGTTTGCTTTTTGCATTTTTTGTAATTTTTAAGCATTTTCCAAGGGTCTACTAGTATTAGCTGTTATGGTGGGAAACACTTATCAGATGTATAACAAATAAATATCACCAACAGGCAGCACAAGTCTGGTTGGCATAAATATACAATCAACTATTATGAAATTATTGCTCTGTGCAGTAAGAAGAGATAACAGTCTACTTAGAATTATAACCGAAATACACTTTCAGTATATAAAACTCAACCAAATCATAAAAAAGAAAAATGCTGTTATGTTTAGGTTTGATCCTTCACTGTCAAAAGAAATTACTATTGCTGAGCAGTTTATACATGATGTTTTAGAAAAGCCTTGTGGATTGTCAATGATTGTAAAAAGTCATACTATTAAAAATTGAATGCTCAGCTGGTGGGGTTATAAATTGGTACAATCTCAGTGAAGAACCATTTGACACTGTCTAGTGAAATTGGGGATGACACTCATTCCCAATGAATCAGCAAGGCCCCTCTTGAATAGTGATTACCTCTCAGGGAAAAGAGAGAGGGAAGGGCTGGAGAAGGCACATAGGGAGCTTCATGTGTAATCGTTTTATTTCTGAAATTGAGTGATGCAACTTGTGTTTGTGATAGCTTCTTCTGTGCATTTTATGCTTACTAAATTCATTCGTGATGAAGAAAAAGAAGGAAAGAAGTGATTGCAAAAGTGATATTTATTTATGATTTAAAAATATTATTCAGTTAACAGTTACTTACAGCAGTAATCAGGTTTTCTCCACTGAATACAGATATCAAACTTGTTGCACAGAGCCACATATGCAGAAAGTGCATCACATTCATAGTTCCAAAAATAGGTATAATTGATCCACATCTTTTCACAAAAGTCTTTCGGTGAAACCTAGAGAAACATTTTGCTTTGAAATAAGTTATATTGTTTTATTTCTCTGAAAGCCCTAAGCTAGACTAAGATTATTCGGAGAATCAAAGGGTAGCAAGTTAATATTCATTATACTTCATCATAGACCTTACTTTTTTCAAAAATTCTTAATATTAAACATCACTCTAAACACATTTAAATAAGACAAATACCATGTGCACTAATCTACACACATCTTTCTTATAAAGGTGGGAAAGAAAACAGTATGTGGAGCCAAGCAAAAATTTATTTCTAATATCCACTGTGGGCTACGATTGCCCTTTCTATATACTGAATAAGAGTTTGAAGAAGTATAGATTAAGTCGTAAGCTCACAAAGCATTCTATAATGGTATACAGTATTGATTATTAAATAAAGTTACAAATGTTTCTCAAAACTTTTATTAATATTCAATGTTGGTTACATGATTTGTAAAATTTGGCACACCTCAATTTAATTAGAGACTCATTTGTTCCTATAGAATAGGTTCCATTTTGATCTAGAGATACCTGAAATATAAATAATGTAGCATGTGACAATATTTATTCCACTTTTCTCTCAACTCATTATTCAGTAGGCACATACTAAGTATCTAAATTCAGATGCCAAATTCTGATACAGGCCAAAGTATCCAATAAAAATAATGATCATTGGCGAGGTTGTAGGGAAAAGGTAACCCTTGCGCACTGTTGTTGGGAATGTAAATTAGTACAGCCATCGTGGAAGACAATATGGGGGTTTCTCAAAAAATTAAAGATAGTAATATTACATAATCGAGCTACCCTACTACTAGGTACATATCCAAAGGAAATGAAATCAGTATGTCACAGAGATGTCTGCACATCCATGTTTACTGCAGCATTATTCACAATGGCCAAAATACAGAATCAACCTGCGGGTCTGCCAATGGATGAATGAAGAAAGAAAATTTGGTGCATATACACAGTGGTACATTATTTGTCCTTTAAAAAGAATGAAATCCTGTCATTTGTGATAACATGAATGAACCCGGAGAACATGATGTTAAGTGAAATAAGCCAGGCACAGGAAGACAAATACCACATGATCTCACTCACATGTAAAAACTAAAAAAGTTGATCATATAGAATTGAGCAAGGAATTATAGTTACCAGGGATTGAAGTGCTTGGGAAGATGTTGTTAAAGGGTACAGAATTTCATTTAGATGGGCAGAAGTCCAAGAGATCTATCATACATGTTGACTATAATGATATATTATACTATTGAAAAATGCTGAGAGTGGATGTAAAGTGTTATCATCACAAAAGTGAAAATCACATAAGGTAATGCATTTGTTAATTGGCTAGATTTCATCATTCCACAATGTATATACACTTCAAAACATCATGTTGTACACAGTAAACACATACAATTTTATCTGTCAATACAAAAATAAAATTAGATATTTTTAAAGATGCAGAAAAAAACCCTAGGAATCGACTTTCTTTTCAATGTCCTTTGTGAAATCTTCTCAGTTTCCAACCACCTTACTTTACACACAATACTTGCTTTAGTCACTAATAGCCTCCTTTTAATCAAATGAAATGAAACTGATATTCTAAACCCTCCCTGACCTCTCAGAAACCTATATTGCCATTAGCACGTCCACTTGCTTAAAATGTTCTCTCCTTGAACTTCAAAGGTACCACACTCCGTTGCCTTTCCTTCTATTTGGTCATTGTTTCTTCTACCTGCCTCTCATTCTGTTTTACTAGATCCCATTCTCAATGGTCATGTTCTGTCACTGAAAATGCTCTCCCCAAGCTCATCCATTCCCATGGTTTCTATCACCATTTGGGGCATTTAAATCTTCTCTATCTTGGTTTCTTCATATGTAAAGTAGAGTTAATAGTAACAACTACTACTACTTAAGATTGCTGTGAAAATTAAATGAGCTAATACATGGAAAATATACAAAAAAAAACCCTGACACATCATAAATTATCATTATTCTTAAAATCCATATACTAATAACTCTTCCGACCTGATCTCTGGCCTCAACTTACCTCCTCTGAGCTCCCGAATTATGCTCCAGAGTTTCTGCTCAATGTTTTCACTCTGATGATGCACATGACTTAATCTGTCCAAAATTTAAAAAAAAAAAAAAAAAAATCCCTTCTCTACTTAGCCCACAAAAGCTGATTCTTCTGTATCCTCTACTTACTTGTTAACTGATGAACACTTTCATCTTTTATTGGGTACCTAACTACATATCAGACACTGTACTATGCATAAGAATAAAGGTAAATAAAACAGACCTGTTCTCTGCTTGTGGATCTCAATAACTACAAAAACAAAGCCTTTGAGTAAGATGAAGAGAAGCCACCATGCTAGAAAGGATTGAAAGAAAAAAGTATTCCAGCTGGGGAAACAGCAAGAAGTATAGCCTTTTGACAGAAAAAAATAACTCTTGGAATATGAAGAAAGCTGAGAGGAGGCAACAATGTTGGAGCTTAGCAAACAAGAGGAGCGTAGCACAAGACGTGGCTGGAGAAGTAGGTGGGCCATATCATAGAGGACATTGACAGCCCTGATAAGAACTTTGGAATGTAGTCTAAGTGAAATACAGTGAAGGATTTTAGGTAGAGAAATCACACATTCTGTTTATAATTTTAAGATATTATTTTTCCTGCTTTGTAGAGATTTGCAAACGAGGATGAAGCTCAGTGGTAGAAAAGGCTACAGTAACCAAAACAGCATGGTACTAGTAGCAAAACAGATACATAGACCAACGGAACAGAACAGAGGACTCAGGAATAATGCCACACATCTACAACCATCTGATCTTTCACAAACCTGACAAAAACAAGCAATGGGGAAATGATTCCCTATTTAATATATGGTGTTGGGAAAACTGTCCAGCCATATGCAGAAAACTGAAACTGGATCCTTTCCTTACACCTTATACAAAAATTAACTCAAGATAGATTAAAGACTTAAATGTAAGATCTAAAAACCATAAAAACCCTAGAGGAAAACCTACGCAATATCATTCAGGATAGTCATGGGCAAAGACTTCATGACTAAAACACCAAAAACAATGGAAACAAAAGCCAAAGTTGACAAATGGGATCTAATTAAACTAAACAGCTTCTGCACAGAAAAAGATACTATCATCAGAGTGAACAGGCAACCCACAGAATGGCAGAAAATTTTAGCAATCTATCCATCTGACCAAGGGCTAATATCCAGACTCTACAAATAGCTTCAACAAACTTACGAGAAAAAAACAACCCCATCAAAAAGTGGGTAAAGGATAGGAACAGACAATTCTCAAAAGAAGACATTTATGTGGCCAACGAACATGTGAAAAAAAGTTCAGCATTACTAGTCATTAGAGAAATGTAAAACAAAACCACAATGAGATACCATCTCACACCAGTTAGAATGGCGATCATTAAAAAGTCAGGAAACAACAGATGCTGGAGAGGATGTGGAGAAATAGGAATGCGTTTACACTGTTAGTGGGAGCGTAAATTAGTTCAACCATTGTGGAAGACAGCGTGGCAATTTCTCAAGGATCTAGAACCAGAAATACCATTTGACCCAGCAATCCCATTACTGGGTATTACCCAAAGGATTATAAATCATTCTACTTATGTTTATTGCAGCACTGTTCATAATAGCAAAGACTTGGAACCAACTCAAATGCCCATCAATAATAGACTGGATAAAGAAAATGTGACACATATACACCATGGAATACTATGCAGCCATAAAAAAGGATGAGTTCATGTCTTTTGCAGGGACATGGATAAAGATGGAAACCATCATTCTCAGCAAACTAACACAGGAACAGAAAACCAAATACCACATGTTCTCACCCATAAGTAGGAGTTAAACAATAAGAACACGTGGACACAGGGAGGGAAACATCACACACCCTCTGTCGGTGGGTGGGAGACTAGGGGAAGGATAGCATTAGGAGAAATACCCAATGTAGATGATGGGTTGATGGGTTGATGGGTGCAGCAAACCACCATGGCACATGTATACCTATATAACAAACCTGCATGTTCTGCACATGTATCCCTGAATATAAAGTATAATTAAAAAAAAAAAGAAGATGTAAGTCAAGAGAAGCATCTATTAAACTATCTGACATTCTGTTTAAAAATATTGAATTATAAAGCTTTGTCATTGGACCAGGCAAGAGGTGATGTTTGTCTGGATTCAAATGGTGGTGGGAAGAAATGCATGGATATTGAATATATTTTGGAAGTGGACTCAACATGACTTGGTGATAGCTTGGATGGAAGAGACCGAGTATCAACAAGTCATCAAGAATTTCTTTATCTCGATATGTTACCTTGTTTAAGCTAGAAAGTTGAAGTCATCTACAAACGCTCACCCTCCCTTAGCACTAACATCTAATTGGTCCTTAAATCCTGCCCATTCCATATCCCAAATGTCTCCCAAATGCCATCTTTCTTTTCTGAACATGCCGCTATCCTCACTTGCTTCCCACGACCAGCAGAGTCCATCATCATTTTCCCAAAGTAGACTTGCTTTAAAAGAATTCAACAGGGGCGGGGTGTGGCCGGAGTGAAGAAGATAGGCAGAAAAAAAGAGGCAATTTTTAAATGATTTTTTAATATGATGGACACCAAAAAGTTCTTATACTGTTCCCACCACTTTTGTGAATATGTAAACATTACCACAATAAAAGGTTAAAACAAGAAAATAAATAAGAACTACTCAGAGACCTTTTAATTAGCTACCTTACTATACCTGCCTAGCCCATCTTCTTCAGACCTTCATACAGATCTATAGAGCAAATTGCCATGACCCTCCCTTTTTTTTAGTTCTTAACTTTCTTTTTTTTCTTGCAACAGGACTTCAATCAAAGTAACTTTTAAAAGGGTAAAGAAAGGGAAACTTTATCTCAAGGTTGATTAGAGTTCAGCCCAAAGAAGTCACTATAAACTCAAAATTTCTTTAAAGTATTTTTTTGAGGTCATGCAAGTTTTACATTCTGGTATTTAATAGTCTGTGTCTTTTAAATAAAAATAATGTCTTACAACTTCAGGCTTTGAAAGAAAAAGAAATACACCCTGCGTATCTCATGACTTAATGGGCACTTTGATATTGCATTCAATCCCTAAATATCCATGTAAGAAATCTGCGGTGAATTGAGGAGATCCAAGGCCAAATATCAAGTTCAGCATGATGGCAATACTATGTCTTCTCTTTCTCAGTTTTGCAATATCCAAGAACTATATGGGTAAAAAGAAAATGCATTTTCCACTATTGTATGCACTGTGCCAGAGTTATCACTGAATCATCATGACCAGAATGCAGCTAAAGACATTGTCTGAAGACACAGGCTACTGTGCATAGAATCCTCATAAGCTTTGTAAAGGTCTCTTTTAGTTTCTCAAGGAAACACATCTAGAGACTTTGAGTACTTGAGAGTCTGAAAGTGCTAGTACTTCCTACAGTCAATTATTTTATCTTATTCTCAAACTTTTTTTATATTTTTAATTGGTCACTCTTGAAAAAAAATCTGCAAAATAAGCCAATTTTGTGAGCTCTTCTTTACCATTACAGTTAAAATAATCCATTTATATTATTTAGGTTTTACTTTTTATCTTTTCTTTCCATGATGACAAATAAATTTTCAACTCCGACTGTAAAAATATTATAGCCATGTCTGGGTATGATGGCTCACACCTGTAATCCCAACACTTTGGGACGCCAAGGCAGGTGGACCATTTGAGGTCAGAAGTTCGAGACCAACCTGGCCAAAGTGGTAAAACTCCATCTCTATTAAAAATACAAAAAATTAACCAGGTGTGGTGGCACATGCCTGTAATCCCAGCTACGGAGGAGGTTGCAGTAGGAGAGTCACTTGAATCTGAAAGGTGAGGCTGCAGTGAGCCAAGATCACACCACTGCACTGGATGACATCATTGCCTGGATGACAGAGCAAGACTCCTCAAAAAAAAAATATATATATATATACACATATATTTCATATATATTTTATAGATAGCCACTACCTTCTTTAAATTTATTTATATCTATGCAGCAGATAAAATGGCAAACTAACTTTCATTTGTTGAAAGAGATATTCAAACTATAATACTTAAAAAAATTATAAAAATGTATCCCATCATTGAACAGCCTATGAAAATACAAAAGCAAAATGTTCCTAGTGAAGAGAGTGATGTTGGGTTAAATGAGGATCATGGTGGACAAGCCTGACCTTCCACATGATTCTAAAACTAGTTCTGAAGAAACCTTTTGAGACAAGATTACTTGTTATTTATAAAAATAAACAATCAAGCAAAATATTCTAATAATTATCCTTAAATTCTGCATGACTGATTTTTAGATGTTACCCTAGGAATAGTTTTATGTAATTGTTGATTCAGATTTTCCAACATAAGACACAACATAACTTGGTGCCCATTTACATTTCTACAATAAACAAAACCCACACTTTAAGCATTAAGGTATCTATTATAATTGTTAGATTAGCCACTTGTGCTAGTGTCCAATTCCTCCTGTATATTCGGATTTCAGGTTTCTTTTTTTGCTGTCAAATTCACTGGAGGATTTTTCTTTTGTTTCTTTTTGTTTTTTGAGATGGAGTTTCGCTCTTGTCATCCAGGCTGGAGTGCAATGGCACAATCTCGGCTCACTGCAGCCTCCGCCTCCTGGGTTCGAGCAATTCTCCTGCCTCAGCCTCCTGAATAACTGGGATTACAGATGTGTGCCACCACATCCAGCTAATTTTTGTATACTGGAGGATTTTAAGAGAAAAGTGGAAGCCATCACAGACTAAATGGTATCCTGTGTTGCTTCATTATGCCTTGAATAGTCAAGCTGAAAGTTTCCTGATATAATCAACCTTTCAAGTTCCCAGTTAAAAATGCAATTTAAAAAAATCATGATGCTTTAAAAAGACAGACTAAAGTGGCACTGCAATGAGTTTTAAAGTATTTGCTATTTCTTCATGTTTATGTGCATGCATTTAAAAAATGTGAACATTGAAAACTTATTTGCATCCAAATCTCCATGTAAAACTGAAGCTCCAAAAAGACATGCCATTTTTATCCCATGACTTCATACTTTTGTCTTTTCCCTCAGGGAATGCACAGGGCAGCACAGTGAGCTCCTTCCTGACTTGACAATTCCCTTGCTTTCCTTCCCTGACTCTTCCCTTCATAGATGTTGCACCAAACTCTTTCAATGTTTTCCTCACATGGCCTTTAAACAATACTTTCTCTTGCACATACAATCAGCTCTTCTTATCCAGGGTTTCCACATCCATAGATTCAACCAACCATCGATGAAAAATATTCAGAAAATCCCACATGAGAGATATCTGGCTGCGACATCTGTCACCCCATTGACTGCCCGGGTTGATTTGGCTGATCTGGCTTACTAGACAAGTGTACCCTTCCTCCCTCAGTGCTCCATGTACCTCCCTCCTGAAGGTGCACATTTGGTTGAAAGTGAGAGGTGACAATGTGCTAGCAGCCCTCACTCTCAGCACCTCCTTGGCCTCGTCATCCACTCTGGCAGCACTTGAGGAGCCCTTGAGCCCGCTACTGCACTGTGGGAGCCCCTCTCTGGGCTGGCCCAGAACGGAGCCAGCTCCCTCTGCTTCTGGGCAGGTGTAGAGGGAGAGGCACGGGCGGGAACCAGAGCTGTGAATGGCGCTCACAGGCCAGCACAAGTTCCTGCAGGCACTTTCCCGCCGGCACCAGCGCAGGCTCGGTGGGTGCCACACTCAGAGCGCCAGCTGGTGCCACTTGGCCCAGGGCAGTGAGGGGCTTAGCACCTGGGCCAGCAGCTGCTGAGGTTGCACCAAGTCCCCCAGCACTGCCGGTGCCACGCTCAAATTCTCGCTGGGCCTCAGCCACCAGCCCACGGGGCAGGGCTCCTGACCTGCAGCCTGCCATGCCGAAACCTCCCCAACGGTGGGCTCCCGCAAGGCCCAAGCCTCCCTCCCCGAGGAGCACCACCCCCTGCTTCGCAGTGCTGGGTCCCATCAACCTCCCAAGGGCTGAGGAGTGCAGGCCCAGCTAGGGACTTGTGGGTAGCTCCACCTGCAGCCCAGGTGCAGAATCCACTAGGTGAAGCCAGCTGGGCCCCTGAGTCTGGTGGGGACTTGGGGAACTTTTATGTCTAGCTAAGGGATCATAAATGCACCAATCAGCACTCTGTGTCTAGCTCAGGATTTGTAAATACACCAATCAGCACTCTGTCAAAATGGACCAATCAGCTCTCTGTAAAATGGCCCAATGAGCAGGATGTGGGTGGGGCCAGGTAAGGCAATAAAAGGAGGCTGCCCAACCCAGGCAGCAGCAACCTGCTGGGGTGCCTTTCCACACTGTGGAAACTTTGTTTTTTTGCTCTTTGCAATAAATCTTGCTGCTACTCACTCTTTGGGTCCACGCTGCCTTTAAGAGCTGTAACACTCACCGCGAAGGTCTGCAGCTTCACTTCTGTCAGTGAGACCATGAACCCACTGGGAAGAATGAACAGCTCCAGACACGCTGCCTTTACGAACTGTAACACGCACCGCGAGGGTCCGCGGCATCATTCTTGAAGTCAGCAAGACCAAGAACCCACCAATTCCGGACATAAAAAGACGCCCATCCCCGACAGAGGACCAGCCTTCAGTCAAGGGTATAAGAGTAGCTGCACTCCCCTGCTAGAACCTCCAAAGAAGCTCTCAAAAATATTCAAAAAAAGAAAGTAAAAAAACAAGGATAAAATAAAATAATTGGGGCCATCAGAGCCTAAACCATAATGGCCATCAACTTCTCCACCCACAGTTCAAATGCCTGTGACATTACAACCTCAAATACAGGTTAGACAAGTACAACCCCCTAAAAAAAAATCAAGTAAAAAACAAGAATAAAATAAAGAAACAAGAAAAAAATAAAAGCAAGAATAAAATAAAATAATACGAGAATAAAAAATAATAAAAATGTAAAAAACAATACAGTGTAAAAACTATTCACATAGCATTTATCTTGCATTAGGTATTATAAGTAATCTAGAGATGATTTAACATATATGGGAGAATTGTACAGGCTATATGAAAATACTATACTGTATTTTAGAAAGGGACTTGGGTGTCCAAGGATTTTGATATCTGTGGGGGTCCTGAAACCAACCCCTCACAGATACTGAGGGGCCATTGCATTGTTATCTCTGCCTGGAACTCCATCCCTCCCTCTTCTTTCCTGGCAAACTCATACTTCTAAACCCTTCAAAGATCAAAAACTCTGGGCTGGGCATGGTCGCTCATGCCTGTAATCCCAGCACTTTGGTAGGCCGAAGTGGGCAGATCACGAGGTCAGGGGATCGAGACTATCCTGGTTAACACAGTGAAACCCTGTCTCCACTAAAAATACAAAATTAGCCAATGTGGTGGCATGTACCTGCAGTCCCAGCTTCTTGGGAGACTGAGGTAGGAGAATGGCATGAACCTGGGAGGTGGAGGTTGCAGTGAGCCGAGATTGTGCCACTGTACTCCAGCCTGGGTGACAAAGTGAGACTCCATCCAAAAAAAAAAAAAAAAAAAAAAGAAAGAAAGAAAAAGAAAAAATATCTAAAACTCCATAAAGTTTTCTCTAAACCTGGGCTCCTATCTCCTATATATCTCCATAATGTATATTTTAATGTATCTGCTCACAGACTTCACTTCCTACTAGGCGTCCTTTTCATTTTCTATCACAGGAATCTAACACAGTGATTTCTATGTACTAGATGCTCACTAAATTTAGTTAAATGATTCACAAAATACTGTATTTGTCCTTTGTCTTTAATGATGGATCATTTTGACAATATAGATTATTTAAAATGCCTACTAATCACTTAAACTCAGAAAGTTGGAGACTAATAAAGACCAAGTAAATTGAGTGAGTGACAGATTCTATTACAAGCATATGCCTAAGAAGCCAGGATCACAAGGAATTGATTAAAGCCTCACTGTATTGGTTTTGATACTGGATTATCAAACATCATTGATCTCTGTCTCTTCGAGATATTTATTCATAGGACAAATTTTCATTTTTTGAAAGCTGTAGATATATTTCTAACAAAGCATAAAGAAAAGAAATAAAATTATCCTTCCTGTGCTTGTAAGCCTATAAACAATAAGTGATTCTGAATTCCAAAGCATACTGACAGAAGGTTGGGGGTTTTGTTTTCAGTAGAACATCACAGCAAGAAGAGTAACGTATTGGCTTTTACTCTTAACATATCTAACATGAAAGTATAATTTATGGTTGCTTCCAACTTACTTTATCATGACATGGAATGAAAATTCTTCTATTTAATAACTCAATGCAGTGGCTGCAGTCATGCTCAGTACAATTCCTAACAGGTCTTCTCATTGTTACTTCAAATGATTTCTCAATTTCCCAGCTCTCAATAAATAATCCTATGTCTTCCATATTTGTAATAATTGTGCCATTTTGCATCCTTAGATCATCATCTGGATCTTCATTGCAAACTCCTTGAAAGAATATGTGACAATTAGAAAAAATAAAACTTAAACCAGTGTAGACAGCACAACTAAATCAGTTAAATAATAGATTTTAAATGAATGAATGATTTACTGTATGAGGTGCCAAGTTTATGTATCCTTGAACTCTTACATCGAAAGAACTTTTTAAATTATGTTCTGATTTTTTGATAAAATCGTGTACAACTAACTGCCATAACCCAATAAGAAAGATATCAAAAGCCTAGAAGTCAAGATACATGAAGAGATCAGAGAAGATTAAGAAAGAAGACATTCATTCTGCTCCTATACTCTTCCATTACTACCACCGTCTTCTAACTTAGTAACTAGTTTTTGAGTTTGGCAAGGTACTTCCCACAGTAATGGATATTTGGTGATCTGCTCCCAGGCTTCCACTTCCCTGTGAAAACTATGCCTGAAAATATTAAATATTTTTCTTTCAGGAGCTATCACTGCTCCATCACCTAGTGCAGGACATCATTCCAGGTGAGGGCTCTGATTGACATAAAGGTAATCTTCACTCCCTTGCATCAGCAACTGTTCCAGGTAATCCAGGCATAAACCAGCAAGCATGTAGTAGTCACCTAGGCACATAAATTTATTCAAATAGGGAAAACTTTGATCAAGTTCAAGACTTGAACTGGGAATTCTAGGACACAGGCAATTTCCCTTCCTTGGGATAACATGACCTGTTGATAGCTATAATGCCTTGACCTGCTGCAGCCTCTATCTTCCTGGAGAAAAGTCAAATTGTGGATGAGCTTACTCTTCATCAAATGCAGTGCAGAGCCAGGAAAGTAATGAGATCAGATCTATAATCATACCTTACCTGAATCCCATCCTACTTTAAGACATAATTTTTCTTAATTCCCAAGACTCTGGGCTATAAAATATATGAATAAAGATTTTCTTCAAACATCAAATCTTAATCCCCAAGTGAAGGGGTGGCCTGCCCCTCCACACCTCCAGGCGTTTCTTGTTAGGTGGAATGAGAGACTTGGGAAAAGAAATGAGACACAGAGACAAAGTATAGAGAAAGAAAAAGTGGGCCCAGGGGATGGGTGCTCAACATACAGAGGACCCACGCCGGCACCGGTCTCTGAGTTCCCTCAGTATCTCAGTATTTATTGATCATTATCTTTACCATCTTAGAAAAAGGGAAGTGGCAGGATAATAGGATCATCGTAGGGAGAAGGTCAGCAGTAAGACATATGAATAAAGATCTCTGTGACATAAGTTTAAGGAAAAGTGCTGTGCCTTGATATGCATATGTAAACATCTCCATAAAGCTTTTTAGGGCATAAAGAGCAGCATTGCGCTAGCAAGTCCCACCTTTCGCCCTAAGGTGGTTTTCTCCTTTCTCAGTAAACAGAACATACAATCGGGTTTTACGCCTGAGATGTTCCATTGCCCAGGGATGGGCAGGAAACAGATGCTTTTCTCTATCTCAACTGCCAAGAAGCCTTCTTTCCTCTTACACTAGTCCTCCTCAGCACAGACCCTTCATAGGTGTCAGGCTGGGGGACGATCAGGTCTTTCCCTTCCCACGAGGCCATATATCAGACTATCACATGGAGAGAAACCTTGGACAATACCTAGCTTTCCTAGGCAGAGGTCTCTGCGACCTTTGGCAGTGTATGTGTCCCTGGGTACTTAAGATTAAGAGAATGGTGATGACTTTTAACAAGCATGCTGCCTTCAGGCACTTGTTTAACAAAGCACACTCTGCATAGCCCCAAATCCATTTAATCTTGAGTCACCACAGCACATGTCTCTTGCAAGGACAGGGTTGGGGGTAGGGTTACAGATTAACAGCATCTCAAATACAGAACAAAATGGAGACTCTTATGTCTACTTCTTTCTATATAGACACAGTAACAGTCCGATCTCTCTTTCTTTTCCCTACACCCAAGGAGATATATCAGGATGAATAAAGGTTGCAATGCCTCACTTCTGTAAATACACAGGGTACTATGTGCAATTAAACATTTAAAAAAATTAAGTGAACTACATTGTAAAGCAGCTACTATTTTTTAAGTCTAAACTTTTCTAGAGAAAGGCAATTGCAAGTAAAAATATGTTTTCACTGCAACTTCAGTCACCACTCCAGACTTCATAGTGCTGTGTAGAATGAGATGTCAATATAAGCCTCTCACTCCAGTTTTCAGACTCTGGATAACAGTCTTACTCACCAGAAGCTTTTCAGCCAGCACCCAGCCTAGTGATCCTGACAGCACCCAGATTTCCCTTTAATTAAGCATACTTCTCTCATTGTGGAGGTCAAGGAATTTAGGGAATGAGCCCTGGTTAGCAAAAAGGTAATCCTAGCCCTCTCTCTGTAGCACTTAGTTAAGAATTCAGCTAGCAGAGTGGCTGTCTACATGAAAGCAAGAGCTAATAGTAGAGAAGGATAAAAAACATAAAAATCAAACAGAAATAATACCCTTCAACAGTGATAAGTTATAGGAGAAAACATGCATTTTCAGTCTCGGTTATTACTCAATAATAACTACTGATTTAGTACATATATATACTAAATTAAGTATATATTCAATAATGCTTATTTCCAAATAATAACCTTAAGTCACCATAGAAATTTATGCTATGTTTAGCATGCTGTAAACAAGTGAGGAACTAAGAAAACCATTTTAGCAAAAATTTCCAATAAATGTGTACATTTTAAAACAGGAACTGTGGATATTTTGTGTAATTTGTTGAGGGCAAGGACTTAGCCACTCATTTTTGAGTTGTCAGCATCAAGGGTAATGTCAGACACACAGAAGGTGATCCATAAACTTTTGTTTAACTAAGATTTACTGAGATTAAAAATAGATATATTTGTACTAAATCAACATTTATTGACTGTGTGTATTTATGTGTTGTGTTTACATTAACTTTCACATGTAATCCAAACAATCTTGAAAATAGACATTACTGTCCCCTTTTAAAGATGAGGAAACTGACATTCTCTTAAGAGCACAAAGCTGTAAAGATAATAACCTGTGTTCAACTTTCTAGCAGACACCAGAGCCGGTACTCTTTTTATTTCATTATGTACCTACAGATATTTCTAATTTGTTTCCTTTGACTTAAAACTCTTTATGTATCTGCATAATATATTACAATATTAAACCTAGATGTAATGGTATATCTAAGCCTTGCATTTCATAATAAAACTAGGACAAATATTCTGAACATTGTGTTCTTTCAAGATGACTTAAACGAGTTTTCTCTGATTTCAAACTTTTAAAAAAATTAAGAGGAAACAAAGATACACAAGCCTTTAAACTTTCTACACCTCATTTGTATCACTTATAAATTGAAATAACACTATTATCTACTTACTAGATCTTAAAATTAAGTGAATTAAAATATGTAAAATAATGCCTGATGCTTCATTAATGCCTAATAAAGACAAGCTAGTGGAAACACAAACAGCATCGTAGTAATAGCAGTAAGCATATATTTTCATAAAATACCCAAATTGAAGTGTTATTTCCTGCTTCCTAGTGCATTTATGGAAAAATCATTGCTTCCTTCAGTATTTACATGGGAACTGAAAGTTAATATCACATCTCAAATCTGAAAAATGGGGCAACAGGGCCCAAAATGGTATAGCGTGAATAGAAAAAAAATAATAATAATAACAGACAAAAATCAAGATTTGAAGGGCAGCGCTCACCACAAAGTCCTTCTGTGTAGGATGACAAGTTAAATCGGAGGCCAAAATGAATGTCTATGATTCCTGTAAGATGAGACCACTTTATGATTAGTCCAGCTGGAGTAGTAATTACATACATTGAACCAGAATCGTCTATGGACAGTTCCTGACTTGAAAATGGCAAAGGCACAACAATGGAATCCACGTCTACCTAGAATAACATAAATACAACTGTTAAGAAATGTTTACTTAAATATACAAATTAGGAGAATACAGATTATTCTTTTATTCTGATTTAATGTAAACTGTTTTTTAATTTTAAAAAAGTATTTCTTACTGCTGCCACAACTTCTCAGAACCTTTAAGTTCTTTTATTGTTCCTTTGCTGTGCCTTGCTCTAGTCAGTATTTGTTCTAATGTCATTGCCTTTCATTTTTCCTCTAAATTTAACTGTTTTATGTTATGTATGCTTTTATGTCTGTTTCCTTCGATTTATGTTTATATTAATAACACCATCCTTCTAATATGAATTTAAGATAATAATGTTATTTTCTGGATGTTTTTCTTAATCTGGATTCTTTCCTTGATCTGCTAAATCATTGTTTGCTTAGCTGCAGTGTTCATAACAATCATCTGTCAGGCTTGTTAAAGATCAAGATTCCCAGTGATTCGACTTTCCAGGTTTGCATTGGATTATAGACTGTATTTTTAGCATGTACTAAATAAGCATAGACAGTCTATACAGGTATTTGGTGATACTAATGTAGGCAATCCAATGATTATACTTTGAAAAATAGTGCTTTAAATAATGGCAATGACATGAAGCCATGAGCTATAACTAGCAGGAAATTTCTCGAAGCTATGCCTCACCAACCATTCAATTTCTCATTTTTATATCTTGTTCATACTGTTGTCCTTGAGCTGAAACATACTTTCTCTTTCTCTTCCTTCTTTCTACTTGTTCTTTAAGATTTATCTTAAGTGTGACCTCCTCCAAAAAAGACCTGTTCGACTCGCCTATAAACTATAAAACATTAAGTTACTCTTCTTTTTATTTCTATGATATCTTGGTCATAATTCTATCACTGTACCTCCTCTTGCTTTCTAATCAGCAGATAATTACATTATGCAAATCATGCACAAGTATATGTTACTTGACATCAGGACCTATGTGGTTTTTTCATGTTAAACTCTCACTAAGTGATTTTCAAAAATAACTCATCATTAGCTGAATACAGTGCCTGACCAGTGAATGACCAGTGATGAGTTCATCTGGGGTCAAAAATAAGTCCTTCCACCCAAATGCTACAAATAATGACACTGACCAGCTTTGTGTTTACTTCTCACCCACTTCCTTTAAGTATATCAACCTCATCAAACTCAAAGGTATACGCAAATGCTACCATTTTTAAAAAGTACCTTATTTATATATTTTGTTTTACTTAATTAAACCTTTTAAATATCTTCTTACATTTTTAGGCTCATTTTAATATTATTTTCAGTCTAGAATCTATGGACCTATGCTAACAGGTGGAATTATTTCCAGAAAGTGCATAGTACCTCAGCCATATTAAGAAAAATCTGTACACATTTTTTTTCATATTTTAGAGAGAATGACTTAGAACTGAGTGAAACACTGAGTTCATAACTCACTCCTGTTTGGCAAACATATGGGATAAGAGTTTTTCCTGTAAAAGCAAAAGGCTCCTTTCATTTTTTTATAATGCATTGCTTTTTTATAATGCATTGTGCTTCTTCAATTTATTTCAAAAAAGTTAAATTTTTTTTTCATATTTTTTCTTATTTTAGCTATCTTATTTTTACCAAAAACTTAATTATGTCAATACTTCAAATGCACTCCTTCCATCTGTTCTTAACAGTCTTTATTCTGGTGTTCTTGGCTACTATACTTTTCAACATTATCATCCCTCTCCTTCATATCTTTTCCACTCTGTCTGATTTGAAACGTGATATTAACTCTGACAAAAAGAGGACTGGTCAATCACATTATCTCACCAGTCGCTAGTGTATTTAACATGGTTCCTGCAGTTAACCTCACAGGGGAAAATATTTGCAATAATTGGCACATTATTGAGATAAAATATAATATTAAGAAACACATTTTATATTGTCCATGAAATGATTAGTATATATAATAACAATTAAATTCCATTGATATGCTTAATTTTCCCTCTTATTGGAAATAACTGTTTATATAATTTATTTTCATCTAATGTGATAAAAACTTTTAACTTAGTGTTCTTACCTTTCTTGCTAACCGACTGACAATTATTTTATGTATGGATGTTGTCACATTTAACTTCTTAAAACAAAGTCCAGAGATTCTTCCAGAGGGAGCCTTAATTTGAAGAAAATTAAAACTTTACAGAGTTAAACATAATTGTAGTGACAAACAGAATGAATATACTAAACACTTTGCAAATACTCACTAGCTTTTTTAAGGATTTTCCATTCTGGAAAAAAATAAAGAAAATACTTTTAAATGCATTATTTGACTTTTTAAAACATTATTTGGATTAATATTATATGCCTCTAAATAGATTGATATGAAAGGTTTTCAGAAATGTTTCTGAAACATTATCAGAAGACCGATCTCAGTATCTCAGTGAGTTCTTGAGGTCCCTCCTCCTATGAGAATCCTTGATGTTGTAATAGACATCAGCTATAGATTTATAACAAAATGACTGCAAAAATGAATTATGACCCACCTGATTCATGGAACATTTTTCAATATGAGCAACTATAATTTCACCAGGAATTCTTACTAAGATATAAGAAGCCATGCTATATAATGCTGCATTGTTTCCATCAAATGTAATAATGCTCAGCTCTGACAACATGGAACACCGACCTACAAAAATGGTAGAAAGTGGATTTAGTCTACTAACTATCTGCATTTTTAGTAACAATTGCACTTTTTAAAAAAATCTGTTAAATTAGCCTTGTTATGGCTGACAACATATATACTATGATACTATACTGTTATATACTCTGAGCCAAAATCATAAATCCAATAAAGAAAACTCAAAAACAATAACTATGGCTTGATGAGGTGAAAGGTTCAAAAAAGTAACACTCCCTCCAGATTGGGAAAAAAAAAAAAAGATCATCACTTAAGAAATGCAAACTTACAAGGACATTCCCACTCAGGGCAGCAGATATCACTGTTCACTTGAACTGGCCTTCCTCGGAAACCACAGTCAGGCATTTTTACCTCCTTTGGGCAATTAAGAGACCAGTTGTATAACTGCCATTCCATATTAAGGCATATGTATTGGCTACAATTATAAACAGGATCAAATTGCTGAGGCTGTTAATAAAAAAAGATTAGGGGTTTTTTTTCCATTCTCAATTAATGTTTTTAATTGATTTTTAAATTTCACATTAATATTGCCCATGTGTACATTTATTAAATATAAAAACTTTTGAAAGATAAAGAATTAAAATTTCACTACAACTTCTTATTGATGTACCCTTTCTATAATATTCAATATGTGTTTAATGTAAGCCTTATCTTAATATTGATTGTGTATTAGATTACCCATATATTCGAACATCTGAGGAAAGCAATGTTCTCCTAAATTCCCTAGATTAGTTTTTTTGCAAGCATATTTATAAAATGACAGCTGACCTTTCACATTATGTTGTGTAAAGCTAGCCTATGAATATAACTTCCATTAATGTCAACTTAAAAATCACAACTTAAGCCTAATCTATCACAAAGGAGATATTTCATACTAAAAATTTATATAGCTACTCAGGAGGCATCAACCCGGGAGGCGGAGCTTGCAGTGACAGATCACTGCACTAGAACAGCGTGTATAATAAATAAATTAAAAATAAAAGAATTCACAACTTATATGTAACTCAAAAAATGTCATAGTTTGAAACAAATAATCATAAATAAATAAAACTAAAATGTGGTAAACAAATAATAAATAAATAAGTGGTAGGTGTTTCAAAGTTTATAAATCACATTCCATTTAAATTATGGTAATAATTATAGCAATGCTAAACTAGACATTTTCTAATTAACCCATTTCATTCTCATAACCCTGTAAGGTAGATACTATTATTTCATATTTATTTTATAGATGAGTAAACAGTGTGGGGGTTAAAGTAATTTGCCCAAGGTCCCACAGATAGAAGATAGTAGAGACAGCATCTCAGTCCAGGCATTGTTACTCAGGAATCTGTACTCTTGACCAATACTCTACTGCATGTCTAGGGATTTGAGAATAAAAATTAACAACTATTTACCACCTATTACATACCATACACTAATAAAGTATCTTTTTTTATTTGCTTCTCCCTAAATCTTTTGGATCAGTTTCTATCAATCCAATATAATATTTGATTTTAACAATAAGGTTAAGAGAAATTACTAATTTTCTAAATAATAAGACTCTTAAGTGAGCACTTCAAAATTTAAGAGTCCAATTTTCCAAAATTTTCTCTGTGAAAGTTGTATCACTTCTCAGGTATTGACCTTGCTTTTCATTTAGCCAGAAAAATGAAAGCAATTACAAGAAAACCTCACAGACATCTAAACCACCCAAAGGATTTTAGACCTACCACTCTACTGAAACTCTTTTTAACAGGGTCACCAACAACTCACCTTGCTAAATCCAATGATCAGTTCTCAGACCTCATCTCAGACCTATTAATACATTCAGTATAGCTTTTTACTCCACCTTCCTTATAATACTTTTTTCCTTAGATTTCAGATCACCTGCAGCCTCCAACATTTTCTCCTATTTCTCTGGTTAACATTATTTGCATGTCTGTCATCTTCTCTCAACCTATGAAAGTTGCAGTGGCCCTTTTCACTTCTCTATCTGTACTCCCTTTATTATCTCACCCAGTCTCATACCATTTATCTGATGAGAATTCCCAAAATTTTTTCTTAGCATGACCTGTGTATACTCCATGTATGTCCACCAAATCTGTATGACCACAGCTTTTTGCTGTCTGTGAGGAATCTCAAGCTTCACATGGCAAAAGTAAACTCATGATTATACCCACTCCAGACATTCACTTCCCATGATTTCTCCATCCTAGTTGACACCAGCCCTTTTAGTTGCTGAAAGCAAAAGTTTTAGAATCTTTGTGGCTTCCCTTTTACTCACACTTCACAGCTAATCTTTCGGTAAGGTCTGTGGCCTCTACCTTCAAAATATATCCAGGATCCAGGTACTTCTCACCATCTTCACTGCTATCACCTGAACCAGGCCATCATCATCTCTGGCCTAAATTCCTATAATAGCCTCCTAACCAGTTATATTGTCTCCTTACACCTTACCCACAATACACCAGCCAAAATGATCTTGAAACTACTCAGATGGTGTAATTCCTTGACTCAAAAATATACAGCACCTTCCCAAGTCATTTAGAACAGAAGCCACAGTCTTGACAACACAAGGTCTAACATAATCTACTTTATTGTCTACTATTTTATTCCTTTCTTATTACTTGTCTCCTTGTCATTCTTTTAATACAGTAGGTACATTCTTGCCTCAAGGCCTTTGCACTTGCTGGTCCCTCTACCTGGAACTTTGCTGCCCCAGTCCTCTACATGGGTTCACTCTCTCAAATTTGCACATCGTTTGCTTAGAGGTCGCCTTATCAGTGAAGATTTTCCAACCATCTTATTAAAAATAGTATTATTTTTCTCCTGACCAGCACCTCTGACATTTTATATAACTTCATTTATTTTGCTTATGGGCTATCTCAGAAATTCCAATAGAACGTAAACTCTGGAAAGGCAGAAATGTTTGCCTACTTTTACATTTTTTCCATAGGATCTGAATAGTGCCTGGCCAGAAATGGTGCCAAATAAATATTGGTTGAATAAATAATTAGTTTATCAGAGCAAATGGTATGTTTGAAATAAGAAGATCTCTGCCCAAGTCTTAGGAGAGAAAACTACTAGCTCTAGGAGCCAATGACTTTTACCTTTTCTGCTTACCAGTGTATGTTTAACATCTTGCACAGTGACTGACATTGAGTAGATGCTTAATAAATATTTTATGAATGCCTGATTCACAGATAAATCCATACTAGATAACTCTTCATTAAGGAATAACACTTAAGACTTAAGATCTTATTTCAATTTTGTTTTTCTTAGTGTGACTAGAAGCTAATTAATAAGAAATATCTTATCAGTTACAATTGTTCCAATGAAACGCATATTTCTTATTATCTGTTAGCAAGGATAGACTAGAGAACATACCAAAAAAAAGTTTAGTAGCATTTGGACATTGACACAGTAATTTGAGTGGATGATATATGGAAATGACAAAGAGCTGCAAGATATTGCTCAGTCATACCTCACATTCCAAGCCTGTAGTTGGTGTTAGCATATCAAACACAGTGATTTCTGATGGAGTAATCATTTCCATAACTGTCAGAAATGAAAAGGTAATCCTCATTAGTGGAATGTATTTATCTTGTATGGAATCGATATGTGACAGAAAGTGTACTAAGAAATTTTATATAGATTATTTCACGTATTCCTTTCTAGAATCCTGTGGTGTTGGTAATAATAGTATCGGCATTTTACAGATGAACAAACTAAGCTGTAGAGAAGTAAGGCTGTTAAGTGGCAGAGACAGAATTTGAACTTGGAAATGAATTCTGATTTCAGAAATTTGGCTTTTAATCACCATTCTATAAACCCCTTCACTTTCTTTCCTTTTTTTTTTTTTTTTTTTTTTTTTGAGACAGAGTTTCGCTCTGTCGCCCAGGCTGGAGTGCAGTGGTGAGATCTCAGCTCACTGCAAGCTCCGCCTCCTGGGTTCACGCCATTCTCCTACCTCAGTCTCTCAAGTAGCTGGGACTACAGGCGCCTGCCACCACGCCTGGCTAATTTTTTGTATTTTTAGTAGAGACGAGGTTTCCCCCTGTTAGCCAGGATGGCCTCCTCTCGATCTCCTGACCTCGTGATCTGCCTGCCAGGGCCTCCCAAAGTGCTGGGATTACAGGTGTGAGCCACCACGCCCGGCCCACCTTCACTTTCTTAATGGTGTCAACACAATTGTGCGAACAGGTAAAAAAAATATTAATAGTATCACTAACCATTCCTCAGGAGTTAAAATTTTTGTTACATTTTGAAAATAAGTAACGAGGCTGACCCCTTGATTTTGGTGAACCTTAAGAATGTGTTCCTTGCGAGCAGAATAAATGCTGATGTGGACCATGTGGAGACCCTAGTTGATGGGTGTGATTTAGGGGTGACCCATGAAAATGGGAGATGTGATTGGTAAACACATCTGTGAGGCACCTTCTAAGGTGCCAATATCAGAGCTATCTCTAAAATATTCAGTCCGAAAGATTGCAGAAGAGCCACAACGAATGGCTGAAACTATTCTCAGCCATAATTGCAGTGCCCAGAGTTGATAGTGTTTAAAAATAACCTCATTAGTTTCCTATTGCTGCTGTAATAAATTACCACAAATTTAGTGGCTTAAAACAACACCAGTGTATTAGCCGTTTTGGAGCTCAATGTAGCCATTTCACAATGCACACATATTTCAAAACAACATGTACATAATAAATATATACAATTTTTCTTTGTCAATTTTTAAAATTAATTAATTAATTTTTAAACACAGTAAGTCCTAAAATCAATCTATCAGTAGGACTGCATTCCTTCTAGAGGCTCTAAGGGAGATTCTGCTTTCTGGTCTCTTCCAGCTTCTATGAACTACCTGGACTTGGCTTATGGTCCCTTCCTTTAACTTCAAAACGACAGCACGAAATCTGCAAATCAATCTCTCTCTCTCTCTCTCTTCCCCTTCTTCCTTTCCTTCCTTTCCCCTTATTTCCTCTGATTCTGTTGTCATATCACCTTCCCTGACTCCAACTCTCTTGCCTCTCTCTTATAAGGACATTTGTGATTACATTGGCGCCTCATGAATATTCCAGGATAATTTCCCCATCTCATGATCCAGGCATAAGCCAGTCAGCACCTTAATTTAGCCACATGAATGGCCATACAAGGTCATATATTCAAAAATTTCGGGGACTAAGGCAGTGACATTTTTGGAGGGCCATTATTCAGCATACCACAATGACATTTTAAAAACTTTTAATATTTCTGACCAGGCGCGGTGGGTCTTGTCTGTAATCCCAGAGCTTTGGGAGGCCAAAGTGAGCAGATCATTTGAGGCCAGGAGTTCAAGGCCAGCCTGGCCAATATGGCGAAACCCTGTCTCTATTAAACATACAAAAATTAGCCAGGCACGGTGGTTCACGCCTGTAGTTCCAGCTACTGGGGAGGATGAGGCAGGAAAGTCTCTTGAACTTGGGAAGTGGAGGTTGCAGTGAGCCAAGATCATGCCACTACACTCCAGCCTGAGTGACAGAGCAAGACTCCATCTCAAAAAAAAAATAAAACAAAAAATTATAATGACTGGGAAGTTCAGTGGTCCTAACAGTGAAGGAGTTCACTGTTATCTAAAATCATCAAAGGCTTACAAACATTATCTGGGTGTGGATTTACAATGGCCAAGCTGTCTTGATAACTACAGCTTTATAGTATGTCTTGAAACTGGAAGTATGAGTCCTCCAAATTAGTTATTTTTCAAGATTGTTTTGGCTGTTCTAGGTTCCTTGTACTTCCATATGAATTTAGGGTTAACATCAATTTCTGCAAAGAAGTAGCTGGGATTTTGATAGGGATTGTATTGTGTCTATAAATACAATTTGGGAGTATTGCTATCTTAACAACTCTACCAATCCATGAATATGGAATTTCTTCAGCTTCTTTATTCTATCAACGTTTTATAGCTTTCATTGTACAAGTTTATACTTTTTTTGCTACATACATTCTAAGGATTTTATTATTTTTTGATACTACTATAAATGCAATTGTTTTCTTGATTTCATTTTCAGATTGTGCATGACTAGTATATAGAAATACAATTGATTTTTGCGTATTGCTCTTGTATTCTGCAACCTTGCTGAACTCATATGATATTGCTAATAGGTTTGAGCAGATCCCTTAGAATAACCTAAGATCATGACATCTGCAAACAGATGTAGAAATAGCTTTATTTTTCTTATCTTTGAGGGTAATGAAATATAGTTTGTGTTCTCTGCATATAGATTGTGGTGGTATAAATCATTTTACACATTTGAGATATATGTTGAATATTAATTTGGGGCATATAAGAGAGCTCAAAGTAGAGAGCAATACTTAGAATAATTAACAGTCTATGCCCCAGATATTAAAACATGCAATCTTATTTCACAGACTTATTCCCCTTATAAACTGAATGATGTAGGTGAAGTACCTCCACCCTCTCCCACAGCATGCTCTAAATTATACTAAATTCACTGATGCCTAAAATTTCACAACAATATAGTAATTCTTCATCTCTACAGGGGTAACACCTCTCTCATAGGGCTCTTTTCAGGATTAAATGTATGCTAAATGCTTAATCCAATACCTGGCATATAATTAGTACTCAAATGGTAGCTAACCAGAGAAGCAGTGTTACTAGCGATGGTTATAGTGAGGCTATTAATACCTTTTTAAAAATCCAGTTTCTTACCATGAGTCCTTTGTGACCTGTCCCCGGTAATCTCTTCCACTCTATCTTGCAGCACAATTCCCCTCAAACTGCACATTCAAGATACACTGGACCTGCTTAAGATTCCTTCATGTGACATATTCTCTCTCACTTCCAGACTTTGCACATGCTGCAAATAGGAACATATTTCCCCCTTCTCTTAGCCTACCCAATTCCTGTCTTCAGTTAACCTCTGACGCCACACCTCCAAAATAAACATGATGGCCCTCCTGTGGGCTGCTTGTATTTACCCCTGTTATAAGATTGCAATAGCCTCTGGTCTATCAGCAGTTTTAGGCTAGGAGCTGTGACTTGTTTATCATACCTCCTCACTGAGGGCCAGGACAGTGCCAGGTAGAATTGGTGTTCAATTAAAGCTTGTCAAATAAATTGAAAGAATAAATATCTGAACTTGGCCTACATTATAATACCTTGAGGAATAATGCCTTAAGTTTGTCGAGCCTCGCTGTGAGTAGATTTATTAAATCCTTCCCTGAGGCAAGTTTCACAGTGCGGGAGGAAAGCAAGGTTACGAACCCAGAATGCCTCCTCCAGAGCCTGAGACAGAACTCAAACATGGAAATGGACGCAGTAGAGAAAACCCTGATTTGTGTCTATGTTTCATGAGAGCCAATTTAATCACTGTGAAAATCTAGGTGGGATTTAATCAAACCTAAGAGTAGAATTTAGGTTTTTAGATATGAGGGAAGTCCAAGGAATCTACACTAACTGAAAAGAATGAGGTGGACCAAATGCAGAAACCATTCAGAAAATGAGGCATGCAGCCCAGTGCGGCGTGGCTCATTCCTGTAATCCCAGTACTTGGAGGGGCTCAGGCAGGAGAATCCTTTGAGGCCAGAAGTTCTAGAAAACATGGCTTGCTGAGCCAATGGATAAGCTTAATGAAGCAAAAGCGACTGCTGGGTTTCCTAGCCCATAGAATAGTATTAACAATAGCAGCTGTGATAAGCGTGCCAACACTTAAATTACATAGTGCTACTTTTGTTGTCTAAAATTGTAACAATACCTGTAAACATGGGCACAGTTGGCTTAGTTGGTGGCATTAATGTTGGTTCTGTGGGAATCACAGGTATACCTACAAAGAAACAAAGATGCTCTTTTTAAAACTATATTTGCTTAAAATGAGACCCACATATTTCATACAGGGCTCTTTAGCATCAAGGAAAACGTTTTGGAAAAGAGAAAACAGGAGAGATGTTAGTGGAAGATCTACATGATTTAAAAAGTAATTAGAAAAAAAGCTATGTAAGAGATATTGAAGAATAATCTTATGAGAGTTGTCTGTCTAAAACTTGTTTACAACCACTTGCCTCAGAGAAAAAATATGCAAGCGTATCATTTTTCAGAGTAAATTAAGCAAGGTTCACACTTACAGTCTCCTGGATAAACACACTTGAGGGTGACCTCATCAAGGATCATATTTTTAGGGCAGTAGGGCAAGCATCCTTCAACCCTTTACATGGAAAAAGAGTAAATCAAAGTGAAAAAAAGTTTGAAATAACAAAAAAAAAAGGACTATATTTAACATATGTAACTAAGATATATTCTTCCTAAAATGCTTTTATATACCCTTGTCAAGCACTAAGAACTGCTCCATCTGCTACCAACCCATTATATTTCATTTTATAAAATCACAAGCTAGAGGATGATAAGAGAATAGCATTAAGATTAAGGCAGAACTTGAACACAGAATATTAGAACCATACACTTATGTCTGGGGCACACTAAGGCCATGTTCCACGAGTCAGTGGAAATGTGCAAGAATAATTTATTAAGGTGGTGGTGGTGGTGTTGTTGTTGTTGCTGTTTGTGACAGGGTCTCACTCTGTCACCCAGGCTGCAGTTAGTGACATGACCTTGGTTCACTGCAGCTTCATCCTCCTGGGCCCAGGTGATCTTCCCACCTCAGCCTCCTGAGTGGCTGGGACTACTGGCATGTGTCACCATGCCTGGCTAATTTTTTCTATTTTTTTGTAGAGATGTGGTTTCGTCATGTTGCCCAGGCTGATGGTGAATTCCTGGGCTCAAGCAATGAGCCTGCCTCAGCCTCCCAAAGTGCTGGGATTACAGGCATAAACCCTGGCACCTTGCCAGTTTATTGAGATTTCAACCTGTATTGATTACACTGTTGCTTTCCACTCTTATACTCCCCTCACGTCCAAGCAGATTGGCATGTTCTTTGACACTATCCTTGCCTTGACGGTGTTTGTAGAACAAATACAGCATCTTCAGTGGTCTCCCTGCCTGTTATTAATCCTAAACTCACTGAAAAGATATTAGTGATCTCTAGGTGGAAGGGATGAACATGGTTGTAGTTATTTTGAGAACAGGGAAAGGAAGGAGCAGAAGCTATAGTTTTCAAGAATATTAGGACCTGTGCCCAAATCTGGGGCAGTGCTCTGGAACGACATGGTTGTATAAGAGCCTGAAGAGATTCTATTTCAAGCCCTAGGATATCTGGCCTTGGTAAGAATCCCCAGTCCTTGTTTGGAGCACAGAAGCCAAGGAAGAGTCTCAAATTTCAAGAGGCCATGTTGTGGGCCAAAGACAGGAAGGAACATGAGAATGCTTTTCTGCTAAAGGAATGGAGACAAAATAATGACTGAGAGGGCATTTTCCTATGTCCAATAAAGGCTCAGAGTTCAATTTATTCTAAATCAAAGGAAAAAAATATAATCCTTCAGGTGCAACCAACTCTAATTATTGTATTAATACATACTACAGAGAATTCATACAGATATTGCTATAAAAAGGCTTGCTCGTCTGCCTCTAGAATATACTAGCAGTTTTAACTAATATATTTAAATATTTTAAAAACATTTCCATTGCCTCGTCTGTAAAGAATTTGAACTAAAAGTGTTGAAGGTCTCGTTTCATTCCAGATGGAAACAAACTAACTTGGCACTAAAGGTAAATGCTGCTCAGAAGACCCTTGTTCTTGGAGGCAAATCCAGGCAACGCTTTTTAAAGACAAGAAAAGTTAACTTCTGTCTTAATGAGGTTTAATGAAACACATTTAGCCATCTCCTGGATACCTCCTTCACAAGTGATTTTTTTAAAACATAAACAGCTTAGCTTATATAACTGTTTGTTTCATAAAATGAAGTTGAGTAATAAAACTTTTAACTAGCATATGATATTCTTATTCTCCTCTAAATTTTGTGAAGTGGAAGAAAAAAGAAAAATGGAAGTTACTGAATCACTGAAAGACAAAGTCTAGTTAGTTATTGTTTATTTGAGTCAACATCAATTTTTATGCAACTCAACTATTTTGCAGTTGTTTGATGCAAGTCAAAACCACAGCCATCCTTGTAAAATACTTTTCAAAAAACCATTAACAGCCATGTCTTCTGTCTTACAGTAAAAGGCAAAGTCCTTACAACAGGTACAAAGCCTTATATGATTTGCCCACTACTATTATCATCTGGTCTCATCTCCCACTTCTCTCCATTTTGCTCACTTTGTTCTAACTTATTACCTCCTTGCTGATCCTCAAACACAAAACACATTCCCACTACAAGACCTTTGCACTGTTCTCAAATTAAAGACTCTTCCCCAAATATCCACCTGGCCAGCCCCTTCACTACATTTAGATCTCTGACCAGATGTTACCTTGTCAGGGTGCTCTTCCCTGACCACCAATATTAATTAGCAAACACACACACACACACACACACACACACACACACACACACACACACACACGCCTTATGCTGTCTCCCTCACCTTCCTTTATTTTTCTCTGTAACACATATCCGCCATAACAATATGTTGCATTATATATTTACATTTTTGTTTGGTTATTTTCTGCTCAATCCAACAGTATGGAAGCTTCATGAGGGCAAATACTTGTCTATTTTGTTCAGTATTGTCTCCCCAGCAGCAAGAAGATTGCCTACCACATAGTAGACGTTCAATAACTACTTCTTGATTTAAGTGAAATTAATAACATATACAACTTCAGAATGGCTGTTTTTAAATCTTGAAAAAATTAACTAAAAACAGAATTTGCTAAGGCTGGACTTTGATCACTGATTGATAAACATTACTTACGGTGGAAGAAATTCGCATGCTACTGCTTCAGGGTCACTACAGGTTTTAAAACAGGGTGTTGCACAAGGTTCATATCTCCATTCACACATCCTCCTGTAAGGCACTGCTGTCTGGATTTCTGGGAAAAAATAAAGTTTAGATTGTGTGCATATTTAATACATAGCTTGAAAACTAATAATTTCTTTTCTTTTTTTTTTTTTTGAGACAGAGTCTTGCTCTGTCATCCAGGCCTGAGTACAGTGGCACTATCTCGGCTCCCCACAACCTCTGCCTCCTGGGTTCAAGTGATTCTCGTGCCTCAGCCTCCCAAGTAGCTGGGACTACAGGCACACGCCACCATGCCCAGTTAATTTTTATATTTGTAATAGAAATGGGGTTTTGCCATATTGACCAGGCTGGTCTCGAATTCCTGACCTCAGGTGATCCATCTGCCTTGGCCTCCCAAAATGCTGGGATTACAGGTGTGAACTACTGCGCCTGGCCAAAAACTAACAATTTCTTAAATGAACCCTCCTAGGGTTTGACCCTTCTTTGACGACAATGCTACAGGAAAGACAGAACTGAAGAAAAAAACACTGTTATTTCTTGGTGATCAAAGCATTACATGCTCAGATTAAATATCTAGATGTACACCTATCTTCCAAAGATTTAAAAAAGCAAGGGGTTGGAGGAGGCTGAGGAAAATTCAAAGCATTCTTTTTATATATATATATATATATATATATATATATATATATGTAGTGGGTTTTCATCTGTCTTCACATCATAATACCAAACACTTGTTTAGAATTTTACTTTTTGCAAAGTGATTGTCCGTCCATTATTCTATTTTATCCTGCAAAAACCCTATTAAGTAGATATTATTTCTAATTTATAAATGAGGAAATTGAGTCTCACAGCAGCCAAGAAACTTGGCAAGTTCAAACAATTAGAAAAATGACAAGACCAAACACATTTCATGAACTCAAATCTAGGAAGAATATTCTGTTGTTTTTCTCACAAAACTTAGCACATTGCCTTGTACCAGATAAGTAGTTTTTGAATACAAAATACATGGGCGGATTTGAAAAATACATGCATACAGTTCTAAAATCTCCCTTGATTGAAGTTTTTCTCCTGCAAGGTCTGCTAATACTCTCCCCTTCCCACAGCATAGAGAAGTCCTTGTGTAGCAGTTCAAAGATATCTCTGAACAAGAGAACCTCTTAAGACAGAAAATTCAGGAGGCAGGTATGTTTCTTGGACTCTGGATACAGAATTCAATTCCAAATTATAGCAAGGAAAATAAGTCTTTTTGGAAAGCATCTATGTATCTAAAGACTTAAGTAATTGCTGAACTTGAGTTACTGGTCCCATGCATCCTGAAAGAGGACTGGTTCCAAGACTACAATAGGCTCCTGGAGTTTCCTAGGTTTCAGAAGCCCACAAAGATTGACTTCTGATATTCTGATGATGCCACGTGCTAAGCCTCAAATAGGACTACTAGGTCTGGTTCTAAGAGCACAGATTTCTAGAGCAGAGGGGAAATAGAGGCCTGGAAAGGTCAAATGTAGGTAAATTGAAGTAAGCAAATCACATCCACTCTATGGAATGCTATATAGATGTGTCAGTGGCTCCTTTTCTCAAGAGCACAGTGCAGGAGGACAGCTCTCCCCTTGGTTCTCCTTGCTTTCTCTCTCCCACTTGCAGTTCTAAAAACAACTGCAAAATATTCTGAGAGTTATCCTGAGGTAAGGAGGAATCTTCTGAAACAATCCAGGATCTGTTGCCATTCCCAACAGGATGTCCTGCAAAGTGTGTGCTCAGTGATTCCAGTTGCACCTGAAGTATCAAATCCAGAGCAGACTGCTTTCAGGGTCCCTCAACTGCAGTGCAACATGGAGCATGTGCAGACAAGATTCAGTTCACCCTGGGCTTTTCTGAGCCTAGAGGACTGGCTCACCATGAATCCTAGGCTTCTGTTGATTCTTGCCGTCTATCTGTAAGTAGTAAAATTCCTTTGCCTGACTTGTTTTGTGAGTATGTCACCACACTAAAGAATGTATGGACCACATCTAATAATGCAAATGGCAGAGATATTAGAACTTCTTTTGCTTTGTTCTGAGCTCGTTGCCCGAGTAAGAACCCTTGCAGAATTCTGGAATCTGGGTTTGCACAAAACCTCCTGCCAGACTTAGGCACCTTTGTATACAGGAACTATATTCAATAGGTAAAATTTTGAAGCTCAATTTGTGCTTTTTAAAATCCATTATTAGAAGGGCTTGCAGAAATATACCCTCAACAGAAAAGGCAAATTAACTGCTCTCTTGAACTGCTTTAGGAGGGCTCACAAGGATGAGACAATTTCTTGGGGAGACTCAAGATAGATATCAACCTCCTGGATTTTGAAAATAAAGCATGACTTTTAAACATTGCATAAAGAAGTAAAGCTCACTTCAGAAAATTCAATAGCTATAGACCTCAAAGGCTCTCTAGAAGTAAGATTAGGCTTCTGCTGAACTAGATAAATCTTCTAGAGGTCAATGGAAACAGATACCCTGTATCCAACTGACAGAGATAAACATATTGTCCTTATCACTAAGAATCAGATTAATAAGAATTTGCCTTCTAGGAAAGAAAAAGTAGATACAAACATTAGACAACAATGCCACATGAGTGGGCCCTGATTCCAATGTCCAGACAGCACTGGTAGTAATAATTGGGGTAATAATAATAAATCAGGTTATTTAGGATTGTTCTAAGCAATGTACATCAACTTATTCAACACTCACAATAACCCTATAAAGTGGGTATTATTATTTCTCCAATTTTATAGTTCAGTAAACTAGAGGGTATAGAGGTTAAGAAACTTACTTAAGGTCATAAAACCATCTGCTTATATACAGTAAGAATGGTTTTTAAATTAAATACATAAATATTCTGCCTAATATAAATTACCTATTTGTTCTCTTTTTGGACATCTCAGGAAACATACCTTCTATGCTGAAGCTACTTAAATGTTTAAATTCTTCAGAATCATCATATTTTGATGCTTTGACACTAGCACCTGTGAATATGATGAAAAAGCCTTTCTTGCTGTATAATTCAAATGCACTGTAACCAGGAATCCAGAGGCCCTGATGGTGGAAAAATGTTGCTCTCCGATGAAAGGCTGAATTTGCCTCCCACAGCTCCAAGCTAAGAGTATCACTGTCATGGACATAGAGAAAGTAGTTTGGCCTTTCAGCAGATTCCAAGGAAACAAGTGCCAATGCTGTAAAACATAGAACAGTGTAGATTCTCAGAAGAAGGAAGATCATCAACATTGGTATCACAAAATGTACTTATAAAGTAAACAAAATACTACTGCACAATTGCCAA
Organism: Macaca thibetana thibetana; assembly: GCF_024542745.1. Taxonomy (NCBI): domain Eukaryota; kingdom Metazoa; phylum Chordata; class Mammalia; order Primates; family Cercopithecidae; genus Macaca; species Macaca thibetana. The sequence goes on along the minus strand of NC_065588.1, from coordinate 76,473,975 downwards.
ACATAGGGCTGATCACTAATATTTCAGAATAAATTAGGAGATGCCTGAAAGAAGAAAAAAAGTAGTACTTTAAATTCAGTGAATAACAGTGATATCACTAAAAAGAAAAAAAAATCAGTCTTTGGTAACTTCTGTCTTTTAAATAATTTGTCCTTGGGGGAAAAAATAAATGTCAATGAGGACTCCAGAATGTACAATTTTATACAAGAAACTGAATGATTAATTGGACATACATTTGTGTTTGCAAGCTTTAACATTTACAAATGTACAAAATCTACAAACGGCTAAATTGGATGATAAAAAAGGGAATAGAGAAATAGATCAATTTAGGGACGTAACTGCATTTCAGTATCACTGGGCTCTTTTAATGAGCAAATGTTCTTGAAAGAGAGTTTACTGTACCAAAAAGGGACTATTTATCCAACATTATTGTCAATTTCCCAAAAGATGATCAAATGGCTAATGGGCAATTGGGCTTTACAAAGCATTGAAGAATTATCACCTTTTTTTAGCTAGAGCTCTGAACATTTACCTTATATTTGTAAAACTCATGAAATAAAGGTTTTTAAATTGAGATGATTTTAGGCTGATTTTCTTAAACATCATTTGGATTTTTTTCTAGTAAAACCATTAGTTATTACAAATTGTAAAACGAAGAGTTTTCTCAAATTCAATATGGTTTCAAAGGCATTTATCATGTTGTAAAATTTAAGTTCTGCTGAGCACCAAAAGATGCCAAGAATAATAAAATAAATTTTTATATGAGAAAAAAATGTAACCAACATAATTTAGAACTTGATGGTGATAGGTGTTTTCAGAACTAAAAGAGTTCTTTTTAAAGGAAAGAAATAATTTATTCTAACTGGAGAATTGTGAGCATTCTCAGAACAAGCGAAAGTTAAGTCTGATGATTCATCCAACAAATAAATTCCTAAGCTGATAAAACATGTCATGCATGGTTCCAAGTAGACTGAACATCACTGGATCAGAAGGGAAACTACCACCAATCAGAACAGGTGCCAGGTGGATACAATCAGTACAGACCTGCAGGTGCAAACCAGTAAAAGTAGGACTAGGTTCAGGGCACTGAGGACATGTCCAGGAACCAGGACAGACAAGGCAGTTAAGGATAATAGAATAACAGACTGTCACAATGACTGTCTACACTCTGATTTATGTTCTTCATATAGAACTTCTTTGGTATCAATTCACAATTTACTTTTACTTTTGGGGGCATTAAAACCTTTCAAGTGTTAAGAATCAGTGGATGGTTTTTCAAAAACATCAAACTAAGTTCTGTGACTAATATTAAGAAAATTTTAGCTATATTTTATTTAACACCAAAAACTCAAACAATTGTCATTCTAACATATATATGCCAATAAATAAACAAAGAAATTATTTTGTATACAAAAGAGAAAGCTGGCTCTTGTGCCAATGTTATATTTTATTTCATATCCCTTAGAGCACTTTTTAAAAATGCCATGAACATATTAGATTCTCAATTAATATTTACTGAGTGGCTAAATCTTAAAATGTAAATGGAAAGCTAAACTCTTATTTTCAATTATACTTACATGATACCTTCTCTTTGAAAAGGCCTGGAGTGATCATAAAATAAAAAAATAAATTGGTATGAACACTGCTTCTTGGCAAAGAGAAAACGCTTCTGCTGGTCATATTGACCCCCAGAACAAGGCCACTCTGCCCATAGCTTGCCAGCATATATGGTCCTTCTCCAAGTCCTAGTTAAGTACAAATATGAGAATTATAAATTGGCACAGATTTTTAAAATTTCAATCTGTCATTTCAAAGAAATGTTTTAATAACAAAATACTTAAAAATATTGAGCAATTAGAAATTTATCACTAATAAAATAACTAAATTCTTCAAAAATAATGATGTATATACATAATGATGTATATGTATATGTTTGTGTTGTGGGTTATGTAAAATGTTGATATACATGTGATCGGTTGTTTCATAAAAGTTTAACCTTACTGCTCTCGGTGTATTTTACTTTCCCTCTTCTCTCATTTTTGTCTCAAAGCCAATTTAACTCAGCACATGCTGAAGAACGAGAAAAAAGATTCAAAGAATGTAAAGGCAAGACTTTCTTCCCCTTAAGGACTTAAGACCAGGCCTAAATAAAGGGGAAAGGATAATTGCATTGGAGGGATAAGAAGTCTTCCAATTAGGAAAGGGGAAGGAGAACCAAAATTTCCACCATAAAGACCAGGAGAAGAACAAAAAGACTGAGAGGATACACTATTTTCAGGTGTACTCTCCTCGCTGACCCATCATCTGGGACACATTGAGCAGCTGGGGACCCTTCTAAACGATGAGGAAAAGAGCTTCACTAGGGACTTTGGTACCCTGTATAGAGATAGAAACCTGAAACAGCTTTGCCCCCACATCAAGGTGGAGCTGAGCAGAAACAGTGGACAATTTTTCTTAACCTGGCTGCAGGAGACTCACCATCACAGTTACAAATGTTACAAATGCAGTGTTTCTCCATAAGCCAAAATACATGAGGACCAAAGAAAATTACAGCAATAGTCTCTACCTGGTAATGGCTAACTTTCTAGCATGGACAAGAGGAAAGTGACACAAACCTCCAAGATGCAAATATACTTCAAAGTATAAATATGTAGATTTGTACAAATATGTGAATAATATACAAATAATAAGATAAGTGAATTATAATGAGATACAATTCAAAATGGAGAAGATGTATATACAATTACAACTTGAGGACTTGAAGCACCCTTATGAATATTCAACATAAGAATGAGAAAGGAGAAGGAGAGCAAAACGAAACCTCTCCCCTGCTGCACATGCCCCTTAATACAGCAACCTGAAGAGACAATTGCCATCTGAGAAATCTGTTTGTATAAAAACCTAAAGCTTTTGAATTGACTCTTAGTTAATTGGTAGCTTGATTCTGGACTATTTTCGCCAGCAACTGGGAGACAAAAGTCATTGATCTTATCATTAATTTTAGGCAGGGAGAAGTACAATTCCACCATCTACTGAAAGCAATCATTTCCTGCAGTGATTCTTTAAAAACAGAAATGAGCATATCCTATCTAATAAAATTACTCTGAACTTAAAACTCATGTAACAATTTTTAGTAGGAAATTGAAGTTCTCCCTCACTTACAGAAATAGCATTTCAAATGCAAGCTTTACATTTTTAGTAAAAATCGTATAAATGAACACAAAGATATTATATAGAATCATTGTGCTAAGAATTATTGAAATAATCTCAGCAATAACCTTTGAATTCTTCTACTACTTTTTAGAATTCTTCCTACAGAATCACAATTATTTATTTATGTATGTGCTTTAAATATTATAAGTATCTTATAAGTATGTTATTACATAGTGTCTGGGATGTAACAAATAAAGAAAGGGAGAAATATGCCAGCTATAAATGCCCAAAAAGGACTAGGTAAATTTACAAGGGCTGTGAAATTTATTTGGGATGAAACAAATTAAGAATAACCATTTAAAATCATTTTCTATTCATTATCACTCTCCACAATCATCACAATTTTATATTCCCCTTCAACGTCTATCACTGTTGCATTGCTTTTACAAATTCTAACTCCCCTTGGCACATTGATGCCTTTCCCTATTACTCTGATCATAGGAAATTTATTCATCTGCCACTCCACTGAGCCAATCAGTGTCTCATGAAGGCCAAATGCCCCATGTTCATGCTCTGATATTATCAATACAGTATTACAAATGAAACTAGAAGAACAGGTTTGAAGGATTCTGTAACATATTAGAAGAATGAACCATCACTAGAGGTACTGCAGACTTGTTAACAGATAGCAAAATGTAGCAAGTAGCAAGAGGTAAAGAGATTCAATATGCATGGAAAATTCTGCTTCTGGGTACACAAGTCTGCAGAAGAAATGCCAGAAAATACAAAGGCACAGATGGAGACTGTCATAACAGAACTGGGTGAGACAGGAATCTCTGAGTGAGGAAGTTATTGGAGCATTTTCTCAGAGTGTTGTCTGTGTACATTATGTAGAACCTGTGATGACAATGTGCGGTGATCATCCCTACACTAGGATGTATTAACCATACAGTAGGCCATGTAGCATGGAGGTCATGCTCACTGGCCCTGAAGCAAATTGTTTACAAATCCCAGTTTGCCACATTTTGGCTAAGTGAATTTGGCAAAGCTATTTAATCTCTCTCTGCTTCAATTTCCTCTGAAAGTGTTGATAATAGCAAAATGCTGATAATAAAATAATAACATATTTTGAAGTTTAAATTATAGGATCTAGAGAAAGCAGTTAACACAACAAAAGCTTCTGTTATTGTTAATAGGCAATAAATCACATTTTAATTATGGAATCCAAAGATTGATGTGTTTTTGTGTGTGTGTGTGTGTGTGTGTATGCATGTACGTGTATGGCAGTCTCTTCACAATCTTGAACAGGACATATTTTTAGTTAGATTTTCTTTAACTACCACAGATATTTTTTAATGTTGAATTTGCCTCCTCTATCAAACTTCTATAAATGTAACAAATACAACTAAAATCAAAAATGCCAATTTTCTTTTTAATCATTATCTCTATTTCTCTGAAATTATCTAGCTGACACATTTCTCCAATAAGCCACCTGAAGTGCCTCAGATTGGTTGCTTGGCCCAGATTTCCTATAACTATTATTCTAACTGACACATCCATCATGGATCCAGAGTTTGCCCAGTTACTGACAAAATGGATACTTCCCTAGATCACTTTACTTGTCTGAATTAGGTTTTGAGGCCTGTGCCTTCCTCATTAAATAGTTTTGCAAAAAGACTCCAATTCTGCTATCTTCAAGTATTTTCACTAAAAACATAATTATCTGTCTCTTCTTACATCTATACCTTAGTTTTAGACAGCAGCATCTCTCAGATTTCTTATTGCAAATCTGGATGTTTGCTGAGACCTGGAGATTTTAATTATTATTGTATCAATAAGTTCTCATTCTGGTAATGTGTAAAGAATGATTTTTGCCTGCAATGATGGCAAATTAAATTCCTTACATTATTTCTTATGTCAGTGCATTTAGACTTTGTTTCTTTGATTTCCACAACGTAAGAAAAATGTGACTGTAGTCACCACACTGTGTAATCGATAACAGAACTTATTCCTCCCATCTAGCTGAAACTTTGTGCCCTTTAACCAACATCTGCCCTTTCCCTGTCCACTTCCCCACCACTAGCCTCCGGTAACCACAGTTCCATTCTCTACTTCTAAAAATTCAACTTTTTTGGATTTCGCAAATAAGTGAAATCATATGGTATTTGTCTCACTGTGCCTGACTTATTTCACTTAGCATAATGTTCCCTAGGTTCATCCATGTTGTTGCAAATGATAGAATTTCTTGGTTTTTAAGGAATGAAGAGCTAAAAGAAAAAATTTCAAATGTTCTCACCACAAAGAAATGGTAAATATTGTAGGTGATGGATATGCTAATTAGCCTGATTTGATCATTCCACAATGTGTACATGTATCAAAACACTACATTGTACCCAATAAATATATACAATTATATTTCTCAATTTAAAAATAAGATAAAATTGTAAAAAACATTTGAACAATGTTTACATTTATAAATAATGGTAAAGGTATGCCTTTGTTATAGATCTTTCATCCTTTTTATCTAAAAAATTAACTAACTTCACCCATCCATTCATTCATGTCATTCCAAAACTGTACTGAGGGCCTCCTAAATTCTGAGAACTTAATTTACACACTATTTTAGTTTTCAGGAAATAAATCTTAACACAAATACTCAGAAATTTTTGAAAATTTTAAAACTTAAAAGCTTTTATGGCATTATATAGTTGTGAACTATTTATAATTTGTTCACAGCATAAGTTGTTCAAAAACTTTTAACCTGAAAATACACCTAATAGAATACTATAGTGATATTTTTAATTGGAATGTCACATACCTTCATTGTAGTATTCACAATCAAGTGCTAAAAGAAAAAAAGAAAAAATATTAAACTATTTAAGAAGCCAATCGCTTACCTGAATGTGGGCAAGATATGGCTATATATTTATCAATAACTATGTGAAAGAATATAGAATGGTATTATTTAGGAACTTTTTCTGAGCAAAGAACATTCTTTAAGTGTTGTGCTGTAATTAAATTTCATATAATTGTTTTAAAATAGGAAAATATACCTGCCAATTTAGAAATCTCAACTGAAAGTGTTCAAATTGTAAGTTTGTTCAGATGTCTTACCACCTACACAAGTAAATTAAAAGTTTAAAGAGTCAAATCTGGAAGCAAATTCAAGGTGATTTTTTAAAAATATGTTTATCATCAGAACAATGAAACTTCATAGGCATAAAAGAAATAAAGTCATAAACAATTTCTCTAAGGATGGTATTTAAATAATTTATATTTCAAATGGTACAATGACAGCAATCAAACACAGAACAAAATATTATCTCACAATTTCTTTTTATAAGTCCTTTTGGTATTCTATAATTTATGACTGTCAAAGGAATATAAAATTTCATCATTTTAATTTAATTCTATTTCCATGAGTTTCCTGGCATTATTTCTAAGATAAATCAACAATTAATATGTATTTATTTATCAGTTCTCTACATAAAGATGTTCTAAGTAGGGTACTCACAACAAACAGTAGATGATCTCCAATGAATTGATATTCCTTCCTGACAACACTTGTATGCATACGCGGCTATACTAGTGCACAGACACTCACAGTCCCCACCAAGATTACAGTTACACGTATCCTCATGGCAATTTTTGGCAAAAGAAGTAACATCAATCTGAAACATGGTGAAAGATTACTTAATTTTAATAGATACTGATTATGATTTAAAGTCAACCCTCTAAAAGAAGATTATGTGTTTTCAAAGTTCCGTATTATCAGCTTAACACTGCCACCTAGAGAGTTCTCTTTATTTCAAACTTCTTTATTGCCCAAAGGAGAAAAAAATGTATTAGGAAAATGTCACATCAAAGAACTAGCAAAGGAAATAATAAGATTAATAAATACATAAAACTTCAACATTGGCAATATAACAGATTAATTTTTGGAAGCTTCTTTCATTACTGACGTAATCACATGGCATTAAAATAAGGGCATCTTCTGCTTCCAATTGTAATCTTATATAATTTTGTATCTTTCTTCCTTCTTTCCTTTCTTTTTTGTCCCCGCTTATGCAACATCCTAATGGCTATTAATGGTAATAGCAATCTTTAAAAACAACTTATTCTATTTACTTTATTTATTTTATTTGCATTATATTTAAGTAGCTGACAAAATTTAATATACTGACAATGCATTAGAAAAGGAGCAAGAGACTCAGGAAGCTGAGGCAGGAGAATCCGTTGAACTCGGGAGGCGGAAGTTGCACTGAGCCGAGATTGCGCCCTTGCACTATTGCACTCCACCCTGAGCGACAGAGCGAGACTCTGTCTCAAAAAAAAAAAAAAAAAAGCAAGGGGCTGGGAGCTGTAGCTCATGCCAGTAATCCCTGCACTTTGGGAGACCGAAGCAGGTGGATCACTTGAGATCAGGAGTTCAAGACAACCCTGGCCAACATGGCAAAACCCTGTCTCTATTAAAAATACAAAAATTAGCTGAGCATGGTGGCACGTCCTGTAGTCCCAGCTGTGGGAGACTGAGGCAGGAGAACCGCTTGAACCCAAAAGGTGGAGGTTATAATGAGCCGACATCAAGTCACTGGCCACACCATCTCAAAAAAAAATAAAAAAAGAAAGAAAAGAAAAGAAAAAGAAGCACAGTTTGCTGTCACTGAGCTGTATTTTATTTTTTAGGTCAGTTCATGGGTTAACTTTTCTTTTCAAGTGAAAAAGAACCAGCAGGCTCCGTGGTTCAGGACTCCAGACTTGACACAATATTTCTTGTCAAGCAGGTGTGATCCTTGGAAACTATGAGAAGTCTCAAAAGCAACCCTTTCTATAAACAAGACTCTAGTCTACCTATGTGGCTCTAATACGGCAGCCCTCAAACTTTTCTGTCTCAGAATCCCTTTACACTCTTAAAAAAATCACCGAGATCCCCAAGGAGATTTTGTTTATGGGATTATATCTACCAATATTTACTCTATTAGACATTAAAAATGAGACATTTAAAAATAACAATAGACATATGTTTACATGAATAACATGGTTTTAGTGAAAAATGCTTATACATGCCGAGAAATAGTGAAAAGAGTGCACTGTTTTACATTTTTGCAAATCTCTTTAATGTGTGGCTTAATAGCACACAGCTGGATTCTCATATCTGCTTCTTCATCTGGTCTATCATAATGTTTTTGTCTTGTTTGGGTTTGCGTTGAAGTAGATGAAGAAAATTCGGTTCCACACATATATTTAGTTGGAAACAAAGGAGTACTTTAATATCTTTTTCAGGTAATTGTGATATTCTTTGACACTATATCAAAATTCAAAAAAATATCATTTTCAAAAAGGCCGTTGCAATGTGAAATCTAAAACCACATCAATAAACTTTAACTTTGCTATGTTAAAATTATTTTTATATTTTGCCCTTTGAATGGATCTTTTACTTTTGCATGATTTTGTAACATCATGCATTGGTCATGTGGAAAATTTATGGACCCGTGCATATCTTCAAAATGTTGATGCATTTGATTACATACAATAGCTACAAGTCACGTTTGTTAATATCATCATCTAGATCATCAAAAAACTCATTAAGTATCAAAAACCTTATAAGCTAGCAGGGGTGGATCTAACTTTTACAAAACTCTAATTTTCCTTGAAAGTAAATTTTATCAAAGACAACAGACACCATCAGGTGTTTCCTTAAAGCCACAGACTCATTTCACACATTTCAAGAAAATATCTGCCAGGCGCAATGGCTCATGCCTGTAATCCCAGTCTTTTGGGGGGCAGAGGTGGGCAGATCATCTGAGGTCAGGAGTTCCAGAGCAGCCTGGCCAACATGATGAGACCCCGCCTCTACTAAAAATACAAAAATTAGCTGAGCATGGTGGCACACATCTATAATCCCAGCTACTTGGGAGGCTGAGGCAGGAGAATCGCTTGAACCGAGGAGGCAGAGGTTGTAGTCAGTCAAGATCATGCTACTGCACTCCAGCCTGGATGACAGAGCAAGACTCCATCAGAAAAAGAAAGAAGGAATGAAGGAAGGAAGAAAGGAAGGAGGGAGGGAGGGAGGGAAGGAAGGAAGGAAGGAAGGAAGGAAGGAAGGAAGGAAGGAAGGAAGGAAGGAAGGAAGGAAGGAAGGAAGGAAGGAAAATATCTGCCAAATATCCCTGTCTGACTGTCTGAATAACCACATATCATTTGTTCTTTGAAATAGAATGGCATTCCAAGAGAAAAACAACCATCTTAGCTCACAAGTCAAACAGTCATGCAAGTGACTTCCCTCAAGACCACTAACATAGCTTTGTATGCAGCAGAAATATTATATTACCTATTTTTTACCAATACATTGAAGTATTGCTTAAACTTCTATTGGGACCTAAAATAATCATGCTAGGAAGGAGCTTTGAAAGTGAAATTTCTATATAAGTTACATTCCATCTTGGGATGTGCTTCTAAAACCATTTCAAATGTGCTACAAGCAATACTTTTAAACTGTACTTTGAGTTGAGAATGCCCATTTGACAATGTTCTCTAAAGAAAAGTAAACATTTATGCTGTTAATCATAAAATGATGTATGTAAATAATGTTCCATAAACTAGAACAAATTATTACAAATATGCACAAAGGTACACTGTTAAATTAGATGGAGTAAGGGAGAAAATAAATCAACTAAATGTGCCAGTTGTACAGAAAAACAAACTAACACATAAGTCCCCCTAACAATAGTTAGGTGGTACATCTAAAAAGCCAGTGGGTCACCCAGTTATGTGTCATGTTCACCTCAGTATTATAGACACAGTAGAACATCTTTAAACTTGAGAGTTCATTAAAGTATTCATTTACCACATTGCGACAAGAAGCAAAAACATCGCTGTACAAAATGGAGCATTCTTTCTTGGCATAAGGAAATTTGTTTTGATGTGCCTCACAGGGTTTAATGGTTTCATCTGGATTTTCACACTGTTGAAAAAATATAAGAGAGAAAAGAAGTTTTTCAAGGGATAAGTTCTCAAGCAGAGTAACCTATCCGACTTCACTCATTACAATTGCACCTACTATATTCTCATCCTTTTAGATAGGATTTGCGTAAAGCACCTGCTCACATCCAATTCAATGTTAATTGCATATATTATTTTCGAAAGCAACTAAAAAGAATATTAAAATCATGGCAATATTAGAGATAGAGTGGTGATAAATGATTTTTAAATTATCTTAAACACAGCATTTGCATGACTTAAAAAATTACATGAGCATGACCTGTTTCTTTCATTTTCATCTTCTTTATTTCTGTCACAAATCATCTGAGAGGTTATATGTACTCAAATCTCTGCAGACTCAATTCCCATACATACAGCAATTTGGCCTCTTCCTCTCCTAATCCACTCCCCTGAAACTGCCCTGAAAAAGGTCATCCATGACCTCTTTATTGCTAAATATAAAGGCAATTTTTCAGTCTTCCATTTTGCTTGACTTTTGCTGCTTTTGATTCTATTTAATACTTTACCCTTCTTAAATGTCTCTCCTCATTTGGCTTTGGTGACACAATTTTCTGCTGGATTTCCTCTTGCTACATTGGCTGCTGTTCCCTAATCTCTTTCTCCCTGCTTTCTTTGCAAAGCTTAATTCTCAAATCTCTATTTTTCTCATTCGGTACATGTGTCCTGGCTTTAACGTTCTGAATATACTAGTAACTGCCAATCCCTATGTCCATCCCACATCTCCTTCCTGAATTTCAGAACTAAACATTTCCACCTAAATATCTCTGTCACTTCTCTCTCAGCAGGTCCTAACCATCCCTACCTCTATACCATTGTCCTTCCCCGACTATCTACATTCATTTCCTCCTCTTTGCCCTGCCTCAGGGAGGAACACCAGCATCCACCCAGGAAGCCAGGAAAGTAGGAGACCTTCTTGAAACCTCGAAATTCATCCTTCATAACACAGTCTTTCAGCAGATGCTGATGATTTTTATCATTAATGTTTCCCAAATTTGTACAGTTTTCTAAATCTCTACTGACTTAATATTTCTAGCTGGATTATAAGAGCCTCTTGGCCCTTGTATCTTACAGATCTATACTTTGCACTTCAGCCTACACCACAACCAAAATTAACTTCTTGAAATTCACTTTGTGCAACCATACTCTATCCAGCCTCTTGACGCCTTCTAGGTGGCTGCTCCCTCCTTTCCCTGTTAAATTCTTTCCGATAAATTTCACTTTCTTGGCTCCTATAAATCTTGTAAGATTCACCTCCAGGGTACCTTCTCCAGAAACCTTTCTTGGACCATCACAATCCCCATTTTGTGTGCACTTCTATCAAAGCAACTACTTTACTATGTTCTGACTGTTAATTTTTTAACCTCTAAATTTTCCACCTCTAGACTCTAAATTCCTTAAAGGCAGAGACTGTGATTTATCCATATTATGTGTCTGTATGTAATGGAAAATATTAAGTGCTAAATAAAAATAGTGAATTTTTTTAAATGACCTGAGTTTTAGCTTTGTCTATCAGGTGTGAATAAAAAACTTATTTTGAGGGGGTTTAAAATTATTTGACTACTCCTAATATTTAAGTACCATTAAAATAGTTACTTCTTAATTTATTTGCAGATACAAAAATGTAAAACAATTTTTTTTAAAAAAAAATTCTAAAGGTAACAAGATATAAGATAGCCACAGTTAAAAGGATTTTGTCTCTCTCAATATAGTAGATATTTTAGGTATTAAAAGGTACACTTTTGTACTCTTAAGCTTAGACCACACTCAAATATTACTGACTGGAATAAATGTTCTACCCCATCCCCTCTTTATTCCTTAAAGAGATTTAGACATATTAGTAAACTAGGCAAAGTAGAGAAGTAACTAACCAAATGGCAATCAATCAGGAAATTGTGGTTTCAAACACCGCTATCAGTTAAAAAGAACAACAGGCTAAAAAAGAAAGTAGAAGAAAGAATAGAACCGATTTCCAATTTGACTCTGTTTTCTGAGTTCAGAATTTTTCAAAATGTGTTTCATATAACACTACTTCCTTGAGAACTAATAAATAAAAATATAGATTATGTCAGTCAGTTTAGACAATCCTTCAAACATGTCCCTCCTTTATAGGCTTATAATGCCTCAAGAAACCCTTTGAAAGAAAAATATGTAAAAGTTAATTTATCCAACTGCCGCCAAAGGTAGTTGACCACAATCCACCCACCCACACACATACACACACATCCCCCTTTATTTCATATAATACAGTAACATGGCTGTTAAGAAATTCTGTCTTCATTTATTTATTGCTTTGAACTGGCAAAAGTTCCACCATCCTTCAAAATGCAGATACATTGATAAGGCATTTTGCTATGGTGAGGAAAACATGAGGGAGAAGAGATGAATTGGCATGTCACCTCTGCTACTTTCTAGCCATATAATATTAGACAAGTCATTTAACCTCCCTGAGCCTCAATTTCTTCATCTATAATAAGGAGAAAACATCCTTTATATAAGGTAATCAGAAAAATTACATGAGAAGATAAATATGAACATTTATCAGCTATAAATTACTATGAAAATAGTATGTAAAATAATATTACCTAAATAAGAATAAAATGTTCTAGTGAAAAAATATTCTTAAAAATTTCTGTTGACTTCTAAAGTACATTTCTGTAACTTACCTGTCCTAATGCCCAACTATCTCCAAATACCTGAGCATTTCTCACTTCCAAGTTATTAGATGTGGTCATGTCATTTGAAGTGCATTTGTCAAAGTTTCCACACAATCCTGATAGCTTGTTCTAAAGTAAGAGAAAATCACCAGGAAATATTCTATATTCACTTTAACATTTAAAGACTCATGTTCATTAAAACTTTTGAGACATTTCAAATATACATTTAAGAATTTTCATAGCAATCATTTAAAAAAATTAACTTGAGGAAGTGGATTTTCTCATACCAATTTAATTATATTTAGTGATTATTTTAAATTTGCAAAAATATTTTACCCGATTTCAAGTCCTATTTATCCACACTTACCAGTGTCTTGGCATTAATACAACTAATGACATAAATAACTTGGAAAAGTATAATTCAAACAAGACAGTACATATGGGAGTGTATGTGTATGCAAATGTGCATGTGTGTATATACATAATTCATGTGTGTGTGTATATATATATAATTCATAATTATATATATTCCCATCCTTGGTGGAAACAAGAATATAGGATGAAGAATGGCAGATATATTCCCTGCTTGTTGAAATAGATCATATTGCCTACCTGATTTGCCTACATACAAGTTAACCATTTGTTTTTTCACAGCCCCCTTCCTGATGCCTCAGCTTTAGGATAACGACTATTAGTAATGGCCACTGTCTTTGAACAGATGTAATTCCAGAAAACAGAGATCTCATGGTAATAAGTGGCTATGGCAGATGTAATTCTATGGTTATTGTCTGCTTTGCTAGAGATACAGGCAGCCAACTTCACCATTAAGAGATGGATTCTATTCTTCAATATTGAAGAGAGCATTCAGCATCTTTACATTCAAGGTTTTAAAGAGTAGTTCTACTGCTTTTAGAAAATCACTGCAAGTTCTCCTCCTTCATCTAGCAGTAAAATACATTGTTATTCTTATTGGAAACAAGGATATTGGATGAATAATGGCAGTGAATATTTGTTGAAGAAAAACAGCAATGACTGAAGGTTATTTCGGTTCATCAAAGAAATTCAAGATGCCAACAAACCTAGGAATAGATTTTTGGGCTTTATCCTCCTTAAGACTTAAAGACTATAACTTCAATATACAATCATATTTTACATCATATTAAAATCTTTTTTAAAAAATGTATCTTTTCTGTATTTTTGAGAAGATATTGTTAATATTCCAATTTTCTTTAATTTGACAAAAATTATATCCATGAGTCTCAGTCTCAATTTCAGGTAAAATAGATTAATAAAAATACATCAATGTTTTTGCAAACAACTTTAAAATATGAATTCAAAATATTCAAATAAATATTCAAAATATTTAATCAAATTTGAAATATTTTAAATAGCAAACTACTTAACAATATTTAATAAAAATATTTAGCAGGGAATAGCATATAAAATAATTTAAAATATAAATTGACAAAAATTATAAACAACTCAGATTGGATATTCAACCATGAATGGATAAATAAATTGTGTGGTACATCCACACAACAGAATACTACTCAACAGTATACAATTCACACAACAATTTATATGAATCTTAAATATACTTTGCCAAGTCAGAGAAGCCAGACCCAAAAGACTACAGATTGTACAATTCCATGTATATGATATCTGAGAAAGATAAAACTATTGCAGTGGAAAATATAATCAGTGGTTGTCTGAGGTTAGGAGGCAAATGTAGGGGTTGACAAAAGAGAAGCAACAAGAAGTATATTTGGAGGTTGACAGGTATGTTCTACGTAGAAATGTTGTGACAGATATAAGGCTCCATGCACAATATGGTTTGGCTCTGTGTCCCCACCCAAATCTCATCTCGAATTACAATCCCCATATGTTGAGGGAAGGACCTGGTGAGAGGTGATTGAATCATGGCGGTGGTTTCTCCCAAGCTGTTCTTGTGATAGTGAGGGAGTTCTCACGAGACCTGATGGTTTAAAAGAGTGGCATTTCCCCCTCACTCTTTCTGTCTTTCGGGCCACCTTTTGAAGAAGGTGATTGCTTCCCCTTTGCCTTCCACAATGATTGTAAGTTTCTTGAGGCCTTCCCAGCCATGCAGAACTATGAGTCAATTAAACCTCTTTTCTTTATAAATTACCCAGTGTCAGGTAGTTCTTTATAACGGACTAATACAATGCATTTGTCAAAATCCATAGACCTGGATACAATAAGAGTAACTTTTATTTACATTTTAAAAATAATTTTACTGCACGTAAACTTAAAAAAAAAAAAAATCCAGAATGTGGAGGAAAACATGGAATGCAGACTGTAAGAACTGAATCTAATTGCACTATGAACAAATCAAATAGTTAAGCTGAAGAAAAAGAGAAGAAAGCTGGCTTAAGTAATCTTGGAAAAGTGGATACTGCAAGGTTAAAGTCAAAAAGAACTGTACACAAACAGTGTACATAGTTGGTAAAGTTCTTCTTCACAAGGGTATAAGTTAGTAATTCTGAAAATATAACCTAGTTCTTAAAGGAAAACATTAATTATTTTATTTTCATCAAATATCAAAAACTAAATGTGATTTTATTCATTACATCTCACTAGGAGCTTAGGTTAACCTACCTTCCACTGTGGCCCAACTTTGATATGAATAGTTGTCTTCCTGTCCCAAAGAATAGTGATATCTTTCTCTGGAAAGTATACTACTATATAGTAACCAGCCTTCCAGAGCTGGTAGGTAGGTTTGTTTTCCAGGAAAAAACCTGATCGTTTCTTTAAAAAAAAAAGAAAAGAGAAGAAATAAAGTGAGTACTAGGTTCTCTAACCAAAATATATCAAATTAGCTTAGTTAATATTTACCAACAACTATCTATGTGCTAATATTGTTGCTTGGTCATGCCTTTTCTGAATTCTGTAAGAAAAGACAAAACAATTGCACAAAATACGTAAAAACATAAATATTGATTACCAGACACAAACTAGCAGATGGACCCCACATGGATAAATGGACAAAAGGAAAAGATATTTCAGTTACATATGGGGAAGAGCAAAACAAGGGAATGGAAACAGAAGACATTAAATGATATCCCCGCCAAATCAGAAATTTTACATCTGTGATGAATAAATATGACAGAACTAAAAAAGGTATGGCCTTGCCTGCAAAAGAGAGAAATTTGGTCCTGCTCATGTTTCTGAGTAGCTAATGATAGCATGCAAATAGTCTACTGACTTTATTAAAAATGTATTGAAAATCAGAATCATTAAGTTTGGTAGGAGACATTGCCTTCCCAATTCAGGCAAAAAGAAGCTGTGAAGTACTTCCTTTAAGTGAAAAGGAGAAAGTTCTCAACTTAACAAGAAAGAAAAAAAATTGTATGCTGTGGTTGCTAAGATCTACAGTAAGAATGAATCTTCTATCTGTGAAATTGTGAAGAAGGGAAAAGAAATTCAGCTAGTTTTGCTGCTGTACATTAAACTGCAAAACCAACAGCCACAGTGCATGGTAAGTGCTTAGTTAAGATGGAAAAGGCATTAAATTTGTGGGTAAAAAGCATGAACAGAAACATGTTCTGATTGCTGGCAATTGGGGCTGCTACTGTCTACAGTTTCAGGCATCCACTGGAGGGCTTGGGACCTAACCTTCATGGACAAGGAGGAACTACTGTATGTGTGTAGCAGGGTGGAAAGGGGTGAATTACCATTAAAGGGATTCCAGAAGGCTTCTTGCAAAGGGTGGGTGTGAACTGATCTGCAAGAGGATATGCACAGCAAGGTATAGGGGGTTGAGAATGAGAATGGAGAAGAAATCCTTCCAAACAAAAGAAATGGCTTGAATCAAGACTTAGGGACAAGAAAGTCAAAGATTTTTTCAGAACTAAGGAGAGTACCAAAAGGGTAGAGCATGAATTACATGATGGATCATAGCCTGAGACCTTTGCAACCAAGTTATCCAGAGTAATTATCACATGTGCAAAATGTGGTCAATAAAAGCTTTCAAACAAGGAAGTATCAGACCATGGTTGTATATTAAAAGAACATAATTTATGCAGTAGAAAGGATAAAGCAGAGAGAAATGAGAGATGGAACATATCGGGAAATGTTAGAGAACTTTTATTGTAAAGTAGGAATATACAATATTCTTTATTAAGCAAGGGCAACACATGGCTATATTGATTTGAATCTGACCTTGAAATTAACTCATATAATAACTTCAAAAAGGCACAGTTAACATCAAAGTAAGACAAATTTAGCCAGAAGCAAAATAAAAATTGTGAAGGAGATATGAAATTCTTTGGTTACTTTTCTCCTTCAAGTAATAACAAAAGCATAGTTTGAAAATACTACACCACAGTAGACTTTTTAATAAATATTTCAAAGGGAAAATGAAATAAATTTAGTCACATCCATAAGGAGTTTTCAGTCTCCTAGACCAAGGTCATACTTAAAATAGGTACACGGTATATTGTATAGAACAGTATATATTGTATATAACCATATGTGTTGTTGATTGGCTCTCTCTGATCTCATTTCCTTCCACTTCCCAATCCCCACCCTCACTGACTAAGCTTCAGCTATGCTGGCTCTCTTTCTGTTCTTCAAATTTACCTAAGCTTTTACCCATCTCAAGTCCTGTGTTTGGTGTTCCTCCTGCTAGGAACTCCAGATCTTAGCGTAATGGCCTCATTCCCATCAGTTGTGACCCATATGCTCCCTCCTCTGTGAGGCCTCCCCTGATTGCCCCACTAGAAATTTCATCCTCAAGATGAGCCGGATTGGTAGGCATTTAGACAGCGCAATGCTCTTCTGAGCAAGGACAGTCCCTTGCTCAGATGTGGGCCACCACTTGGGGTTTAATGGTCTGTAATTGCCGTCTTGAAATTCTGATCTTACGTGTGAATCCGTGTTTTGTCAGTGAAGGTCAGTGAGACAAAGAATCATGTGTCTGGGCCTTGAAGCCTTGGCTCACATCTCCTGCTGTCTGCCCAACCTCCCTGGGATTGATTCTCAGATGCCTGCATCTCTGCAGCCACCCAGAGACCACTGCTATGCTCTACTTGCAACACAGAGGCAGGATGATTTGGACTTAGGCATGCATACCCAAATGCCAACTTAGAGTTATGAGGCAAGGAAGGCCCTCAGCACTGACAGGGTGTGTGGTGTGCACTCACCCCAGGACTATCCCTATGCTTGAGTGAGCATGGCATTAAATGATGATTTAAAAAAAAAAAAAAAAAAAAAAAAAAAAAAAAACCACGACACATCAAGACAGAACACAAAACAAGAAAATGAAACATTTTACCTGTTTTGAACAAATTGCGTAGTTTGCCCTACCCCCAAGTCGGTCTCTGCCACCAGAAACTAATTCTATTGTTTTCACTGCACTCTTTAGTATCTTTCTATCATCTTGCTTGTCTTTGATTTGTTTCTCTTTTGCTCAGTTTGGTTTTGCATCAGTTATCCTGATACAAAAGCACATCTTTTCTATTTGTCTTTAGACATAAAATCCTTCATTTTCATTAGATAGGGCAGTTTACTACAAGAAAATCCTCTGTAGTCAAAGGGAGTTGCCATACGCCTTACTTTTCAGATTCATAAATAATGCTGTTCATTAGAACAGTGAGGTATTATGAATTGTCCAAAATAGAGATCTCCACTTCAGATGAGAATTAGAGCACTTTAAACAAACTCTAGTGATTTTAGCAAGATATGTTAGAAATATGGAGAATTAAAATATTTAAAGTACAGCTTAAATAAATTAATAAAATAGTTATATCTTATACATTTGATAAAATTAGAATTGTAAATAAAAATATATAATATATAAAATAAATATATATAATATATAAAAATAATAGAGGTGGGCTGGGCATGGGGGCTCACGCCTGTAATTCCAGCACTTTGGGAGGCCGAGGCGGGCAGATCACAAGGTCAGGAGATCGAGACCATCCTGGCTAACACAGTGAAACCCAGTCTCTACTAAATACACAAGAAATTAGCTGGGCGAGGTGGCGGGCACCTGTAGTCCCAGCTACTCAGGAGGCTGAGGCAGGAGAATGGCGTGAACCTGGGAGGCGGAGCTTGCAGTGAGCCGAGATCACGCTGCTGCACTCCAGCCTGGGCGACAGAGCAAGACTCCGTCTCAAAAAAATAAAATAAAATAAAATAATAAAATTACAGAGGTGATTTTTTGTTCTTCCCTTGAATGGGTGGTCCATCTACCATGAAATAAATAGTGCTTATTTTTCACTTTCGATGTTTGAGAAAAAAAATATTGCAGGGGATTTCTTTAGGGTCAAACTGTTTTTATGACTTTTCTTAATCTTATGTCATACAATTTATATAAAGGAGACTCATTAACACCTACATACAAGTGAAAATTGGAAGTTGAAAGTTAGGTGGAGTTGCAATCACCACTTCAAAGATGTGTCAAACTGTCTTTATAAGAGCATTTACTATTTGCTCTTGTTTCTTTTTTAACCAACCTATATTAAACTAAACGAAAAAGGAGAGAGTCGAACCCCCTAGAACTGGTTTCAAGCCAATCTTATAGCCCCTATAACTTTTTCAACAAGATGTACAGTTAAGCATATATAGTACTATATATATGCTTTTCTTAGAAATAACCTTCTTTTTTCTTAGAAATAACCTTCATCAATAGATGAATATCTGGTTGGTGGTTATGACAAACCGCTGTAATTACTTTAAAAACATGTCAACATGATTGTAGAAACTCTGTTTTGCCCAAAGGTTGATTGCTGCCCAGTTAGTTTCAATGTTTCTGACTGAAACATAGTTATGTTTTAAGGTAATTGTTCTCAAACTTTAGTGTGCACAAGAATTTCAGGTACCATTGAAAATGTCAATTTTGTTTTCAGCAACAGCCATTCCAATTACTGAAGTCAGACCAAAAACCAGCACTTACAAGAAAAAAATTGATTGATTTTAATGAATATTGGCAGACCAAACTGAGAGAAACACTGTTCTAAACATCTCAGAATATAGGTCAGTTTTTAAAGCCCATTTGTTAAATCATGTACTTTCTAACTCTGAAATTTCTTGCCTGTACAATGAGGTTCAAATATCTTGCACCATTCAAGAGCCTCCATAGTCTGGACTCAGCCCCCTCATCTATTGCCTTTACCCCATGCTCCCTGAATGACAGCTGATCAGGACGCTCCTCCCTGAGTCTCTTTGCCACTCCCTCCATCCACTGTCTCATATGTTGTGCTTCCACCAATCTAAACCACCTGCAGTTATCCAAACATGCCATTCCATCTCTCAGCTCTGCTCTACTGAGTGGGTTTATTCGTCTGTACTGATTGCCACCCTACTCCCTCTCTTCACCTGGCTAATGCCTAATCATCCTTTAAGACTCAGTGCAAATCATTTCCTCCACAGCATGTCTTCTGAGCCTTCAACAATAGGGAGGGTAAAGGAAATAAGAAGAATCATTTCAAATCCATCAATTTATACTTTCATTTCAATCCTCACACAAACTAAAGAAGTAGGTTCTAAAATCTTCCCAAATTTACAGATGGAAAAGCTGCAGCTTGGAGAGGTTAAGTAAACCTGCCCAAAGTTATAGAGCAAGCAGGTGATGGAACAGAGGCTCCAAGTTACTACTGAGTGACTCTAAAGTCTATGCTCTTAACAATCACCCTAAGCACCCCAGGTTTCTTTAGGTGTTCTTCCCAGCAGTTCCCATATTATCCTACATAAATTCCTACCATAGGACACCACGCTGCGCATCCTTATTTACCTGAATGTATCCGTCACCTGAGCAGAAACTTCTTAAAGGCAAGCACAGTGTTATTTCACTATTGTAGTCCCAACAATTAGCACATGTTTTGATATTCAGTAAACATTATAAAAGAAGGTACGAGATGAATGAATGAATGAAATTTATTCATTCTACTAAATTGGGCAGGCTCCAAGGATACAATAAACAAGAACTTGGAGACAATTGGGGAAGACAAGCTCACAAGTAGTTTCATTAAAGCATGATACACATTCCAATAGGGTATGAGGAGGAGCTCCCTGGAGGAGGTATGGTAAGACATATTGCATAAGAATAATTTAAATGGAAAGACAGATCCAGGAAGAAGCAATAATAGTAATGAAGGACTAATAAGATGCTCCACCTTCTGGAATGTGGGCTTGAAGCAGAAAGTGATGAAAGAGCAGGCAGGAGAGGTGGGTAACAGCCAGATTGGCAAGGCCTTGGAGGAGCAGTGGGAAGGCATCTCAAAGTCTTGAAGAACCACAGAGTGACATATTAAGATTTCCATCAAAAATGTACATATATAAGGCTGGGCGTAGTGGCTCATGCCTGTAATCTCAGCGTTTTGGGAGGCCAAGACAGGTGGATCACCTGAGGTCAGGAGTTTGAGACTAGCCTAACCAACATGGTAAAATCTCGTATCTACTGAAAATACAAAAATTATCCAGGAGTGATGGAGTGCGTCTGTAATCCCAGCTACTCAGGAGGCTGAGGCAAGAGAATCGCTTGAACCCAAGAGACAGAGGTTGCAGTGAGCCGAGATCATGCCACTGCACTCCAGTATGGGCAACAGAGTGAGACTCTGTCTAAAGAAAAAAAAAAAAAACATATACAAGTAAAACTACCTATGCTGCAGTATGTGAGGATGAATTAGAGGGGAAAGACTAAAACTAGAAGCCAAGAGTCTAGCCTGGAAGCCACTGAAGTAATTAAGGCAATAGGTGAGGGCTGCAAGGGCCCAAATGGCAACTATGGGAATGAAAGCAAGAGGAATGAATTGGAATATGGAGAAGGCAAGTTAAGAAATAAGAAGAGAGAAGTGAAGCACAATTTACTGAAGCCACACAAAATGGAAAAGAAAAAACAACATAGATCTCATAACCATTTACAGAGAGAAGTAGCCCAAATCATTTCTATTCTATTTGTAGTATCCTCAGGACAACTTCAAATGATCCTGAAAGAAATAATTCACTAACCTGTTTGTAAGGAGTATCATTCAGGTAAATTTCAGTGTCCCCAACTGAAATCAAAACACTTTTAGAACAAACAATATCGTTGTCAAAGCATTTCTTGTTCTGGGCAATGATGGATATATCTGAATCATCTGTACTCTGAAATGTCAAAAATATTTTATTAATACAAATATATACAACCTATATTATTTTAGTTATTTTTATTAAGAAATCTTAAAGATCAATATTGACAATGGATTGCATTAGACCTGAAAAACAACTTACCTCTATAAAAAAAGTTATTTTTAACTAATAATGTGAAGAATTTTATAGAAATATAGTAGGATACCTCAATCTTTAAACACCTATAATATCTCTGTTAAAATTTTGTTCCAGCCAAGTTTACCATTTTATTTCTATAGCTCAAATGTACTAACCATTATCATTTTCTTTGTCAATAATCAACAAAACAATATGTCACTTAGGGAAATCTTAAAAAATATTCATTGGATATATGTCTTTGGTTTTATTTAAAGGATATTTCTGGCTGAATAATTATTTGTCTATACATAAGAACACAAATAGTTACAAAACTTTGGTATTTGTTAGTAAATAAAATAATGTGTATTGTTTGAGAGCTTACTTTGCATTTTACATATCTTACCCAATTTAGTTCTTAGGCAAACTTTTTGAATTAGGTATTATTTCCATTTTACAGATGAGGAAACTGAGGTTAAGACGGACTAATTGATTATCTGAGGTCGCTTTGCCAAATAAGAGGAGGATCAGAATTCAAATCCCTAATCTGTTTTGTTTGTGTTGATGCCACTTATAAAGAAATTAAGAAGGGTCTAGAAATGGTTGAGGAGAGAGACAACTTTAGATGATAGGGAATCCCTAACTTCAAGGAACACTATTTGGTCTCTCTACTCTAAATGTCACACTTCCACCTCCAGTTAGACCCTTTCCTTAGCAACTCCCCACTGCATCCACTAAGTCACTCTTTAGAATCAAAGTTTCTAATTTTCTCCCCCAGTTGAATGGATAGGTTTCTTCAGTTGCACTGACTCTGGAAATTTCATTCTAAAATATTGTTTGTATCTGGTTCTTTAAAAGTTTTCATTGGCAAGTTATAATTGTACATATTTATGAGATACAAAGGGATGTTATATGTATATAATGTGAAATAATTAAATAAAACTAACATATTCATCAATTCATATCTTGCCATTTTTCTAGGAAGAAAGTACATGCTTCTTGTCAGATTTTCAAAGTGGTCTTAATCTCCCCCAAAGTTAAAAGCTACTGTTTGAAGAGCCCTTTCACTAATAGTGGACAGTAGAGATTTCATTAAAAGGAAAGGAAGAAATGTGACATTTCTCCTTGGATTCAATGTTCAGTTTTCAAAGGCCCACACATATTTCCTGAATCTTTTCCATTTTGAGATATATGGGTCAGCGTTTACTTTTATAGTAAGAAAAAGTCATTAAATGTTTGGCAATCATAGGCCAGGCACGGTGGCTCATGCCTGTAATCCCAGCACCTTGGGAGGCCAAGGCGGGCAGATCACTTGAGGTCAGGAGTTCAAGAGGTCAGTCTGGCCAACATGGCAAAACGCGGTCTCTACTAAAAATGCAAAAATTAGCTAGGCATGGTGGCACGTGCCTATAGTCCCAGCTACTTGGGAGGCTGAGGCAAGAGAATTGCCTGAACCTGGGAGGCTGAAGTTGCAGTAAGCTGAGACCATGCCACTGCACTCCAGCACTCCAGCCTGGGTGACAGAGTGAGACTCTGTCTAAAAAAAAAAAAAAAAAAAAAATTGGCAATCATACAGTTTGTTTTTTCTTTTTCTTTTTTCTTTTTTTTCAGATGAGGTCTTGCCCTGTCACCCAGGCTGCTGGAGTGCAGTGGCATGATCATGGTTCACTGCAGCCTCAATTTTCCAGGCTCAAACAATTCTTCCACCTTGGCCTCTGAGTAGCTGGGAGACTACAGGTGTGTGCCACTACACGTGACCAATTTTTAAAATTTTTTTGTAGAGGCAGGGTGTCACTATGTTGCCCAGGCTGGTCTCAAACTACTGGCTCAAGTGAGCCATTCATTTTAGCCCCCCAAAGTGCTGGGATTAGAGGTGTAAGTCACCTTGCCTGATGATCATAGAGTTCTTGATGTAAATTCTCCACACTTAGTTTTTCACAACACTGGCAATATGAAAACTAGCTCAATTCATCTCTTATTTTGGCTAAATTCTTTCTGCCTTGTTAATAAGTGTTATAGTGACTAGAGGATAGGTTTTTAATGAATGGTATTGATGGAGTAATTAATGTGTCCCTCTGTAACCCATTTTTCCTTCATAGATGCTGGGAGCTTTTGCTGCTTTTTAAACAATCCTTTTGCAAAGCATTGCCTAAATTTTGAAAAGTGGAATAATAAGGGTCATTATGATGATTATGGCATTGTACTACTCAAAAAAAAAATAATGTCATACTTTTCTGCCTTTCTGCATAATTTTCAAAGAAGTAAAAATACATAATTTAGGGTTTTGCTTTGCTCTTCCTCTTGGGAAAAGTTATTTATATTAAGGGATGTGAAAAGCTGATTGAAAGGCTTTCTATTGCCATTATATTTTATTACTATTAATTAAAGTGCCTCAATGTTAGTTTTATCCTTTATATTAAATCTGAAATGTCAAGAAATATTCTATCTATATGGTTTGTCTTATAATAGCATGTTATGCTGACAGTAATTGGAAACAATAGCACTATACCTAAAAGTCACATTTCTATACTTTCCATTTCTGACATATTTCAAGTTAATATTAGGTTTAGAAATAATGCCGCAGAGTTGCTAAGCAACACAGTAATAATGATAACAAAGCTGGAGGAAAAAGGTCAATATCAATGTGCCACATGGGCTCCTCAAAACCCTTTATTCTCAGGTACTAAAAGCTTTAATACAGAATATGCCCCAAAATGACTCTGAAACAGAAACTCAGCACCTTTCAAGGACGTATATAATTATACTTGACATGTCAGTCTCAGCACCTGTCATAGCCCCAGCCTTTTAAGGGTAATTATCCCACACAAAGTCTCTGCTGATACCATAGCCTCAGGCAGCCATGGTTTATGTCCCAAAGCAGCACATTCATTTATGGGCAAAGAGACTTCAATGCTGGCAGAAAAAACGAACTATACTCTATTCAATTCTCTCTCAAATTTGAACCAGAAAATACTGACTTTTTTTTTAACGTTTTGCAGTAAGATCTGAGGGTGAATAAACACGTAAAGGATGTAAGGAACAGCGGGAGCTGACCAGGTAAAAACAAGCTGAACATATGAGGAAGTAGAAAGGATGACTGAACTGAAGAAAAAGTAGAGAAAAGACATGGAAAAGAAAGTCAGACACGCTGGCCTGAGTAAGCAGAAAATAGGGCAGTCCCACAGAGATTGTCCAAGTTGCAAGAATGACATCAGGTCAACCATGACTCTCTGCTGCCTGGAGCCAAAACCACCCTTCAGTTGACACCTTCATGAGGTTCTTGTTAGAACACATAAAAAGTTGGAAAAAAGAATGGTAAATATTGTAAAAGGTTACAAAAAGTTTATGAAGATCTTACCTTGTGATCAAACTAATTAAAATTGGATGTATTTTTTAAAATTAACTTTAGTGTTAATAATGCACAATGTAAAGGTAAAATTTGTTTTTCTCTTTTGAACAAGATTTTTGTGTAATATTAAGAGATAGTAAAAGATTTTTATTTACCTTTTGAGTATATGGCAACAAAAAAAAGAGAAGAGAGAGATAGATTGAATTTACCTTTTTAACCATCTTAATATTAAGTTTTAAGATTATTTGGGAAACTGAGTCTCCTCTCTACCAAAGAGTAAAGGTTATTGCTTTTTAAAATATTTGAATTATCACTTTGATTAAATAAATGACTAATTTTACAGTGATCTGTGACTCTATTTTGCAATATCAAGTGTTTTAAGTCTTTGATATTTGATAACCTTTCCAAATTCTAAATTCAGTCTTTTGGCCTCAAACTAACTTTTTGGATATTAGGGCTCCTGAAGTCCGAGACAGACATATTAATCTTCATTGGTACATTAAAATTATACCAGAATCATTGTCAAATACGAAATGGTGTTTAACTTTCTTTGAGTTATTTTTATATGAATGTGTCATTAATGTATGTTCCAAAATTATATGAGATTCATATAATTCTTGTATGTCTTAATCTATGTTATCAGGAATAATTATGACTATTACATTAAATGATTGTATGCCACAGAAGTAATCAAATTTCCTTGTCTATTGTGCCTTTAACCATTGCTATTCTAAGACTTCTGTCATGCACAGACAATTATTGTTTTACTTTGATTCTTCTCAGAAAGCACTTTATAATCAGCTGCAGTCCACAACTTGCTTCCTTAGGGAAGTTTGTGGAAAGGACTCTGACAGGTGCTCTTGAAGGCAGGTTTCTTATTATTCTGGAGACTGTGTCATTAGACTAGAGAGAAAACTTCTGGGATTCTCATTGGAAAGCAGATGTGTTCGTGAGGATTGCTGGCCCAATACTGGGCAGAACAGGAGTTAACAGCATGGGACTGAAATAATAGAAGGCAGAAATATTTTCCTATGACTTTTTTGTTTGAAACATTGGGCTTCTTATTGTTTTGTTTTCTAAAGTCAAGAAAACAATTCTGCCGGGTGCGGTGGCTCATGCCTGTAATCCCAGCACTTTGGGAGGCCAAGGCAGGCTGATCTCCTGAGGTCAGGAATTCGAGACTAGCCTGACCAACGTGGAGAAACCCCATCTTTACTAAAAGTACAAAATTAGCTGGGCGTGATGGTGCATGCCTGTAATCCCAGCTACTTGGGAGGTTGAGGCAGGAGAATTGTTTGTACCTAGAAGGTGGAGGTTGTGGTGAGCAAAGATTGCACCATTGCACTCCAGTAGGGGCAATAAGAGTGAAACTCCATCTCAAAAAAAAAAAAAAAAAAAAAGAAAGAAAGAAAGAAAAATAAAAGAAAACCTTTCTTTTGAGCCATTTATGGCTTAAAATAAATTGAGTAAAGCATGCTCTTGTGAGCAAAATTTGAGGCATATTTCTTAACATCTGATTTCTCCAGAATTTGAAAATTATTTGTGAGTATTCTTAAAGTATGGCAATATAGCTATTTGCATAAGTTCAATAAGAATCTATTTTCTGCTGTAACAGGACACAGTTGGAGATGCTGGTTATTTTACCATGGCTTTGACTAGGATGGAATATTTACAGATATGACTGGACTGCTTTGGGGAATTTAAGTTGACATTATAGAGCTGACCAAAGCCTCTTGTACAGACTGGCCTAGCACCTTGTTTATGCAATTCCTTTACAATGTTTGTGACCTGTAGTAAGTGAAACACATCACTTTCTGACAGGACTAGAAACCCCAAGTTATTCTGGAACCTCAAGAAGAGAGAAATTAATCCAATTCATATAGGTATTTGCAGGCACAGATAAATCCTTAGCTTGGCTAACCTCAAGAGGTTTTTAAAAGGTCTAACCTGAGATTATGAAAAAGTTACAACAAAGTCAACATAAAAGAGCCTATATGAACAATAATTATTCTTCCTGTACTTTATGCAAATAATCAAGCCATACATATTACAATTAAAACTTATTTTGCAAGTAAATTGGTCCTGTTATGATTTGTCTTTCATAGAAATGAGGAACTACAACATGGCACAAGTATACATATGTAACAACCTGCACGTTGTGCACATGTACCCTAGAACTTTAAGTATTAAAAAAAAAAAAAAAAAAGAAATGAAGAACTAGAGAGAGAAAAAGAATATCATTTGAAAAGAAACTATGGTACATCTTTTATTAGATTGTGGCCTTGTCCATTATTTCTTAGTTGTTATTATTTCTCTACAATTAAACACAAACACAAGAATATACTTTCCTCTTGCCAAGACTCAGAGTTAAGACAAATACTCTACTTGAAGTATTTTCTGCACAATCACTATTTGAAACTACAATGATAAATGTTATGTTTTCTCTACTACAAAAGAAAATAAGGGTAACAGGAGAAAACACTAATAAGTAGTTACTGAGTTCACCAAATGCCCAGCATTCTGCAAAATGACTTGGAAAGAATAATAAGAAATATAACGTACTATCGCCACCATCAAAACCTTAGAATTTTCTTAGAGAAATCTGGAGTATATACTTTACATGGAGTATACATAGTAGATATGTCTTTACTGGCATGCTTTATATTTAATAGGCCTCTAAAATTGTTTTATTAAATGAATGAAATAATAATGTGAACAAAGATCACCACCATACATTGGAGAATGTTTGTAGAGATGCTGACACATAAATAAGACTTTTAATGCTTTTGGTAGAAATGTGCAAATATTTTTTCCATATACAAAATGAAAAAGTTTCATAGAATCTTTGTCTTACTACTTAAAATGATACCATAAACAAATATCTTTAACAGTAATGATATATACAGTGGGAACATTTAATGTTTGACATTATATTGTCAATGAAACTTTCTTTGTTCTGAATGTAACTTAAATTTGACTATGCAGAAGAAGAGAATAATTTCAAAAACAATTAAAATCAGGTTGTTAAGAAAGTGAAATGTTCTACATTCTTACTACTCAAAATATGGTCCATAGACATGGAGCATCAGCACTATCTAGTAGCTTATTGAAAAGGCAGAACCTGGGGGATTTGGCAAGATGGCAGAATAGGAACAGCTCTGGTCTGCAGCTCCCAGCGAGACCAAAGCAGAAGGTGGGTGATTTCTGCATTTCCAACTGAGTTACCTGGTTCACCTCACTGGGACTGGTTAGACAGTGGGTGCAGCCCACAGAGGGCGAGCAGGAGCAGAGTGGGGCGTGGCCTCACCCAGGAAATGCAAGGGGCCAGGGAACCAGGGAACTCCCTCCCCTAGCCAAGGGAAGCCATGAGGGGCTGTGCTATCCAGCCCAGATACTACGATTTTCTCATGGTTTTTGCAACCCACAGACCAGGAGATTCCCTTGTGTGCGCTGGGTTTCAAGTTCAAAGCTGGGCAGCTATTTGGGCAGACCCCAAGCTAGCTGCAGGCGTTTTTTTTTTTTCATTCCCCAGAGGTACCTGGAACCTCAGCAAGACAAAACTGTTCACTTCCCTGGAAAGGGGTCTGAAGCCAGGAAGCCAAGTGGGCTCACTTAGCGGGTCCCACCTCCATGGAGCCCAGCAAACTAAGAACCACTGGCTTGAAATTCTCGCTGCCAGCACAGCAGTCTGAAGTTAACCTATGACGATCAACCTTGGCTGGCGGAGGGGCATCTGCCATTACTGAGGCTTGAGTAGATGGTTTTCCCCTCACAGTGTTAAGAAAGTCACTGGGAAATTCAGACTGGGCGGAACACACCACAGCATGGCAAAGTAGCTGTGGCCAGACTACCTCTCTGGATTCCTCCTCACTGGGCTGGGCATCTCTGAAAGAAAGGCAGAAGCCACAGTCAGGGGCTGATAGACAAAACTTCCATCTCCCTGGAACAGAGCACCTGGGGGAAGGGGCAGCTGTGGGCACAGCTTCAGCAGACTTAAACGTTTGTGCCTGCCAGCTCTGAAAAGAGCAGCAGATCTTGCAGCAGAGCGCTCAAGCTCCGCTAACACACAGACTGCCTCCTCAAGTGCCTCCTGACTGAGAGACACTTCCTAGTAGGGGTCGACAGACACCTCATACAGGAGAGCTGACTGGCATTATGTGGGTGCCCTTCTGGGATGAAGTTTCCAGAGGAAGGAGCAGGCAGCAATCTTTGCTGTTCTGCAGCCTCCACAGGTGATACCCAGGCCAGGCAAGCAGGGTCTGGAGTAAAACTCCAAGAAACGCCAGCAGACCTGCAGAAGAGAGCCCTGACTGTTAGATGGAAAACTAACAAACAGAAAGTGATAACATCAACATCAACAAAAAGGACACCCACACAAAATCCCCATCCAAAGGCCATCAGCATCAAAGATCAAAGGTAGATAAATCCACGAGGAAGAGGAAAAAGCAGCACAAAAATGCTGAAAATTCCAAAAACCAGAATGCTGCTTCTCCTCCAAATGATCACAGCTCCTCTCAGAAAAGGGCACAAAACTGGACAGAGAATGAGTTTGATGAATTGACAGAAGTAGGCTTCAGAAGGTAGCTAGGAACAAGCTCTTCAGAGCTAAAAGAGTATGTCCTAACCCAATGCAAAGAAGCAAAGAAGCTAAGAACCTTGATAAAAGGTTACAGGAACTGCTAACTAGAATAACCAGTTTAGAGAAGAACATAAATGACCTGATGAAGCTGAAAGACACAACACAAGAACTTTGTGAAGCACACAAAAGGATCAACAGCCAAATGAATCAAGCAGAAGAAAGGTATCCGAGATTGATTATCGACTTAATGAAACAAAGGATGAAGACAAGATTAGAGAAAAAAGAATGAAAAGGAACAAAGCCTACAAGAAATATGGGACTATGTGAAAAAAGACCAAGCCTATGACTTATTGATGTAGCTGAAAGTGACGGGGAGAATGGAACCACGTTGGGAAACACACTTCAGGATATTATCCAGGAGAACTTCCCCAACCTAGCAAGACAGGCCAACATTCAAATTCAAGAAATACAGAGAACACCACTAAGATACTCTTCGAGAAGAATAACCCCAAGATACATAATCGTCAGATTCTCCAAGGTTGAAATGAAGGAAAAATTGTTAAGGGTAGCCAGAGAGAAAAGTTGGGTTAGCCACAAAGGGAAGCCCATCAGACTAACAGCAGATCTCTCTGCAGAAACCCTACAAACTAGAAGAGAGTGGGGTGGGGGGCAATATTCAACATTCCTAAAGAAAAGAATTTTCAACCCAGAGTTTCATATCCAGCCAAACTAAACTTCATACACGAAGGAGAATTAAAATCTTTTACAGACAAGCAAATACTGAGGGATTTTGTCACCACCAGGCCTGTCATACATGAGTTCCTGAAGGAAGCACTAAATATGGAAAGGCAAAACCGGTACCAGACTGCAAAAACATACCAAAATATAAAGACATATGATGAAGAAACTGCATCAACTAATGTGCAAAATAACCAGCTAGCATCATGATGACAGGATCAAATTCAGAGCTAACAATATTAACTTTAAATGTAAATGGACTAAATGTCCCAATTAAAAGACACAGACTGGGAAACTGGATAGAGTCAAGACCCTTCGGTGTGCTGTATTCAGGAGACCCATCTTATGTGCAAAGACACACATAGGCTCAAAATAAAGGGATGGAGGAATATTTACCAGGCAAATGGAAAGCAAAAAAAAAGCAGGGGTTGCAATCCAAATCTCTGATAAAACAGACTTTAAACCAACAAAGATCAAAAAAGACAAAGAAGGGTATTATTACTTAATGGTAAAGGGATCAATGTAACAAGAAGAGCTAACAATCCTAAATACATACACACCCAATACTGGAGCACTCAGATTCATAAAGCAAGTTCCTAGAGATGAACAAAGAGATTTAGAGTCCCAAACAATAATTGTGGGAGACTTTAACACACCACTGTCAATACTAGACATATTAACAAGACAGAAAATTAACAAAGATATTCAGGACTTGAACTCAGCTCTGGACCAAGCAAACCTAATAGACATCTACAGAATTCTTCACCCCAAATGAACAGAATATACATTCTTCTCAGCACCACATCACACTTATTCTAAAATTGACCACACAATTGGAAGTAAAACACTCCTCAGCAAATGCAAAAAAAAAAAAAAAAAAAAAAGGAATTCATAACAAACAGTCTCTCAGAACACAGTGCAATCAAATTAGAACTCAGGATTAAGAAACTCAATCAAAACTGCACGACTACATGGAAACTAAACAACCTGCTCCTGAATGACTACTAGGTAAATAACGAAATGAAGGCAGAAATAAATAAGTTCTTTGAAACCAATGAGAACAAAGACACAACGTACCAGAATCTCTGGGACACAGCCAAAGCAGTGTTTACAGGCAAATGTATAAATGCCCCTAAAAATCTAAATGTCCACATCAGAAAGCGGGAATGATCTACAATCGACACCCTAACATCAAAATTTAAAGAACTAGAGAAGCAAGAGCAAACAAATTCAAAAGCTAACAGACGTCAAGAAATAACTAAGATCAGAGCAGAACTCAGGGAGACAGAGACACGAAAAACCCTTCAAAAAATCAGTGAATCCAGGAGCTGGTTTTTTGAAAAGATTAACAAAATAGACCACTAGCCAGACTAATAAAGAAGAAAAGAGAGAAGATTTTCTAGTTTATTTGCATAGAGACACAATAAAAAACTATAAAGGGGAGATCACCACTGATCCCACAGAAATACAAACTACCTTCAGAGACTATTTTAAACATTTCTACCAAATAAACTAGAAAATCTAGAATAAATGGATAAATTCCTGGACACGTACACCCTCCCAAGACTAAAGCAGGAAGAAGTCAAATCCCTGAATAGACCAGTAACAAGTTCTGAAACTGAGGCAGTAATTAATAGCCTGCCAACAAAAAGAAGCCCAGGACCAGATGGATTCGCAGCCCAATTCTACCAGAGTTACAAAGAGGAGCTGGTACCATTCCTTCTGAAACTATTCCAAACAAAAGAAGAAGAGGGACTCCTCCCTAACTCATTTTATGTGGCCAGCATCATCCTGATACCAAAGCCTGGCAGAGACACAACAAAAAAAAGAAAATTTCAAGCCAACATCCCTGATGAACATCAATGCGAAAATCCTCAATAAAATACTGGGAAACTGAACCCAGCAGCACATCAAAAAGCTTATCCACCACGATCAAGTTGGCTTCATCCCTGAGATGCAAAGCTGGTTCAACATACACAAACCAATAAATGTAATCCATCACATAAACAGAACCAATGACAAAACCACAAGATTATTTCAATAGCTGCAGAAAAAGCCTTCAATAAAATTAAACATCCCTTCATGCTAAAAACACTCAATAGTTTAGGTATTTATGGAACATATCTCAAAATAATAAATGCTATTTATGACAAACCCATAGCCAGTATCATACTGAATGGGCAAAACTGGAAGCATTCCCTTTGAAAACCAGCACAAGACAAGGACGCCCTCTCTCACCATTCCTGTTCAACATAGTATTGGAAGTTCTGGCCAGGGCAATCAGGCAAGAGAAGGAAATAAAGGGCATTCAAATAGTAAGAGAGAACGTCAAATTGTCTCGGTTTGCAGATGACATAATTGTATATTTAGAAAACCCCATCATCTCAGCCAAAAACTCCTTAAGCTGATAAGTAACTTCAGCAAAGTCTCAGGATGCAAAATCAATGTGCAAAAATCACAAGCATTCTTATACACAAAAAATAGAAAAACAGAGAACCAAATTATGAGTGAACTTGCATTCATAATTGCTACAAAGAAAATAAAATACCTAGGAAATAAAATACAACTTACAAGGTATGTGAAGAACCTCTTCAAGAACTACAAACCACTGCTCAAAGAAATAAGAGAGGACACATACAAATAGAAAAAGATTCCATGCTCATAGATATGAATAATCAATATTGTGAAAATGGCCATACTGCCCAAAGTAATTTATAGATTCAATGCTATTCCCATCAAGCTACCATTAACTTTCTTCACAAAATTAGAAAAAACTACTTTAAATTTCATATGGAACCAAAAAAGAGCCCATATAGCCAAGAAAATACTAAGCAAAAAGAACAAAGCTAGAGGCATCATGCTATCTGACTTCAAACTATACTACAAGGCTACAGTAACCAAAACAGCATGCTACTGGTACCAAAACAGATATATAGACCAATAGAACAGAACAGAGGCCTTGGAAATAATGCCACACATCCACAACCACCTGATCTTTGACAAATCTGGCAAAAAATTACTTGTCAAAAAAACAAGTAATAGGGAAAGGATTCCCTATTAAATAAATGGTGTTGGGAAAACTGGTTAGCCATATGCAGAAAACTAAAACTGGACCCATTCCTTACACCTTATACAAAAATTAATTCAAGATGTATTAAAGACTTAAACATAAGACCTAAAACCATAAAAACCCTAGAAGAAAACCTAGGTAATTCCATTCAGGACATGGGCATGAACAAAGGCTTCATGACTAAAACACCAAAAGCAATGGCAACAAAAGCTAAAATTGACAAATGGTATCTAGTTAAATTCAAGAACTCTGCACAGCAAAAGAAACTACCATCAGAGTGAACAGGCAACCTACAAAATGGGAGAAAATTTTTGCAATCTATCCTTCTGACAAAGGTCTAATATCCAGAATCTACAAGGAACTTAAACAAATTTACAAGAAAAAAACCAAACAACCCCACCAAAAAGTGGCCAAAGGATATGAACAGACACTTCTCAAAAGAAGACATTTATGCAGCCCACAAACATATGAAAAAAAGCTCATCATCACTGGTCATTAAAGAAATGCAAATGAAAACCACAATGAGATATCATCTCACACCAATTAGAATGGTGATCATTAAAAAGTCAGGAAACAACAGATGCTGGAGAGGATGTGGAGAAATAGGAACGCTTTTACACTGTTGGTGGGAGTGTAAATTAGTTCAACCATTGTGGAAGACAGTGTGGCTATTCCTCAAGGATCTAGAACCAGAAATACCGCTTGACCCAGCAATCTCATTACTGAGTATATACCCAAAGATTTATAAATTATTCTACTATAAACACATATGCACACATATGTTTATTGCAGCACTAGTCACAATAGAAAAGACTTGGAGCCAACCCAAATGCCCATCAATGATAGACTGGACAAATAAAATGTGGCACATATACACCATGGATTACTATGCAGCCATAAAAAAGGATGAGTTCATGTCCTTTGCTGGGACATAGATGAAGCTGGAAACCATCATTCTCAGCAAACTAATGCAGAAACAGAAAACCAAACACTGCACGTTCTCGCTCATAAGTGGGAGTTGAACAATGAGAACACATAGACACAGGGAGGGGAACATGAAACACTGGGGCCTGTCAGGGGGTGAGGGGGGCAAAGGGAGGGAGAGCATTAAGACAAATACCTAACACGTGGGGGTGCTTAAAACCTAAATGATGGGTCGATGGGTGTAGCAAACCACCATGGCACATGTATACCTATGTAACAAATCTGCACGTTCTGCACATGTATCCCAGAACTTAAAGTATAATTTAAAAACAGAAAAGGCAAGAAAAGGTAGAACCCAAAACCCTACTGCAGTCCTATGAAAACAGAATTCATATTTTAACAATTTCCCTAGGTGATGTGCATGCACACTAAGGTTTAAGAAGTGCTGTTCTAAAAACTTCACATTGAAAGCTTGTGTATGCATTTACCACAAGTGTTAGATTGCTAGAACTAAAAAATAATGTTTAAGCTTGTGGTCTCTATTGTCAAGTGGAGACTGTTGAAAAAAAGTCATACAAGTGATTTTTTAGCTTCCTAATTCAGCCATAATTGTGCTAGTTCCATGAAGAATCCAGAAGTATACCACATAGTTCTGACATAAAATAATACACAATCTAGATTAGTACATAAAAATAATCAGAATATAATGAGCTGCTTAATTTTGATGTGATGACTATAAACACAATAGGATATAAGAACAGGACAGATAAGTGTGAGCTGAAACTATGACTTTGAGGGAGCAGAGGAAATCAGATACAGAGAGTACACTGAGAAAAGACATAGATGAGGGATGGAGTTGACAGAACCCTTGGAAAGACTGGTGTAGGAGGTTTGACTTTATGACAATATTGGAAGCCACTGGAGGCCATTGGAAGTCGTAGTTCTTAAGAAGCAATGATATGATAACAATATGAGTCTCAGAAAGATAAATAGAAAGAAATAGTATATTATTGTGAGGATGAACTTGAGTCAGAAATATAGCCAAGAAATTAAGGGGCAGAGCTGTACATATCAATTTGGAACTCATCAGTGTGTAGGTGTGGCTAAGATTTTAGAAGTGGATGAACACATCAAGCACCAGGAAAAAGGGGTAGAGAACCACAAACAGATGTCCAGTTCAATAAACATTCAGTGAGAAACTATGTACCCAGCATGGTGCTCCTCCCTTGTGAAACATGGAGGAGCAAAACTTGCTCCTTGCTCTGAAGGAACCAAATCAGTCATCTCTGAGTGGGGACTTATATAAGAGGAAAAGACAACACAAGACAAAGAAGAAACCAGAGAGAGACTGAAAGACTCATAATATCCAGAAAGTCAAGGGTGGAGGTAACTTAAAGGAGTGTCGGAGGCACCTAAATCTCAAGGAAAATGAGGATTTGATATAAAATCAACCTGAAAGGTGTATTTGTTTATGCGTTCAAATTTCTAAATTGTTATCTACTTTTCTAAGTCTCTAAATTTATACTCTAAACCTCAGGGGATGAAAGGATTCTAATATTAAATTGTTAGCTAAAACAGGCTTGTTCAAAGAGGATACTTAGAGAAAGTATATTCATTAGTGTGCCTTCCTTAGGCTCCAAAAATAATCCAAACATCACAAGATTAAAAAAAAAAAAAAAAAACCTACAGGCAACTTACCATCCTCTGTAATTACATGACTGCCAAATCCATTGCTAGGTATTTATTCTTTAAGAAACTTAAAATCATTCATAAAGGAAGCCAAGACAGGTACCAACAGGAAAATCCAATGACGTAAAACATAAGCAAGAACCTTGCTTAAGTTCAAAAAGCTACAGATTTTACTGTTCATTTTTTATTTAACAGAACTAATATAAAATGTAAGATAGTCTGTTTTCTTGACTTAGGCTTAAATAACAGAATCACATACAAACCTCTAATAATATAAAAGTCATATCCAGAAAAAAATGCATTACTCATAGGTTAGTTTGCTGGAGGAAAAGATGTTATTTTGTTTATTCTTGTGAAACTTCTTTCTAAAGCTCACATTTTTCATTTAGAAATGTAAATCTGTGATCAGTAATGTCTAAAATTTGAGTATGCAGGTAATCCAAATGCATTCAATGTAAGAAATTTTAAGGATTTTATCAGATATATAAAGCCTGGAGTTTACCAACGCATATCATCAAAATAGCATTTCTAGAATTAAGCATAATATCTTTTTATTGTTATAACCATAAAAAATGTATAACCCAGTTGTGGTTTAATGTGTTATATTTATATTCACCAAACCAAATTAATAACAATAAAAATGGCTAACATTTATTGAACACTCACTTTATATTAAACACTATCTAAGCCTTTTGTATATGTTTATTTAATCCTCAGAAGTACTTTCACAGCTATTTTTCTCATTTTATAGATGAGGAAACAGAGGCACAGAACGTTTAAGAACTAACCCATTACCTATAAATAGTAAAAGTTAAGAATGAGTTAAAGAAATACCAAAATCTGGCAGAGATACAATGAAAAAAGAAAATTTCAGGCCAACATCCCTGATTAACATAGACACAAAAATCCTCAACAAAATACTAGCAAACTGAATCTAGCAGCACATCAAAAAGCTAACCCACCACAATCAAGTAGACTTTATTCCTGGAATGACAGGTTGGTCCAACATACACAAATCAATAAATGTGATTCATCACATAAACAGAACTAAAAACAAAAACCATGTGATCATCTTAACAGATGCAGGAAAAAGCTTTGAATAAATTCCGACATCCCTTCATATTAAAAATCCTCTAAAAGTTAGGCATCAGAGGAACATATCTCAAAACATTAACAGCCATCTATGACAAACCCACAGCCAACATCATTCCAAATGGGCAAAAGCTGGACCTAATCCCACTGAGAGTGGAACAAGACAAGGATGCCCACTCTCATCACTCTTATTCAACATAATACTGGAAGTCCTAGCCAAAGCAATCACGCAAAAGAAAGAAATAAAAGGCATCCAAATAGGAAGAAGAAGCCAAAGTATCTCTCTTTACAGACAATATGATTCTACACCTGGAAAACCCCATAGCCTCTGTCCAAAGGCTCCTATAACTGATAAACAACTTCTGTAAAGTTTCAGGATACAAAACCAATGTACAAAACTCAGCAGCATTTCTATACACCAATAACGTTCAAGCTGAGAGTAAAATCAAGAACTGTAATTCCATTCACAATAGCCATATACACACAAAAAAATACCTAAGTATACAGCTAACCAGGAAAATGAAAGATCTCTACAACAGGAATTACAAAACACTGCTGAAAGAAATCAAGACGACACAAACAAATGGAAATATATTTTATGCTCATGGGTAGGAAGAACTGATATTGTTAAAATGGCCATACTTCCCAAAGCTATCTACAAATTCAATGCCATTCCTAAGCAAAAAGAACAAAGCTGGAAGCATCAAACTACCCAATTCCAAACTATACTACAAGACTACAACAACCAAAACAGCATGGTACTGGCACAAAAACAGACACAATGGAACAGGTTAGAGAACCTAAAAACATAGCCACATACCTATAACCATCTGATCTTTGACAAAGCCGACAATAATAAGCAATGAGGAAAGGACTCCCCATTCAATAAATGCAGCTGGGATAACCGGCTAGCCATATGCAGAAGATTGAAACTGGAACCTTTCCTTTCATTAAATACAAAAATCAGCCAAAGATGGATTATAGACTTAAAAGTAAGACCTAAGATCGTAAAAAACCTAGAAGAACACCTAGGGAATACTATTCTGGATGTAGGCCTTGTCAAAGATTTCATAACAAAGACACCTAAAGCAATTGCAACAAAAACAAAAATTGACAAGTGGGGCCTAATTAAACTAAAGAGCTTCAGCACAGCCAAAGAAATGTCAACAAAATAAACAGAAAAACTACAGAATGGGAGAAAATATTTGCAAATTATGCACCCTACACAGGCCTAATAACCAGAATCTATAAGGATCTTAAACAAATCAATAAGCACAAAACAACCCCCTTAGAAATGGGCAAAGGACATGAAGAGACACATCTCAAAAGAATACATACATGCAGCCAACAAGCATATGAAAAAATGCTCAACATCATTAATTATTAGAGAAATGCAAATCAAAACCATAATAAGGTATCATCTCACACCAGTCAAAATGGCTATTAATAAAAAGTCAAAAAAACAACAGATGTTGGCAAGGTTGTGAAGAAAAGGGAATGCTTACACACTGCTATGCACTGCCGGTGAGAATGTAAATTAGTTTAGCCACTGTAGAAAGCAGTGTGGCAATGTCTTTAAAAACTTAAAACAGAATTACCATTCAACCCAGCAATCCCACTATTGTGTATATACCCAAAGGAATATAAATCGTTCTACCGTAAAGACACATGCACATGTACATTCATTGCAGCACTACTGACAATAGCAAAATCATGGAATCAACCTAAATGCCTATCAACAGTGGAATGGGTAAATAAAATATGGTACATATACACCATGGAATACTACACAGCCACAAGAAAGAAATGTCTTTTGCAGCAACATGGATGCAGCTGCAGACCATTATCCTAAGTGAATTAACACAGGAGCAGAAAACCAAATACCACATGTTCTCACTTATAAGAGGGAGCTAAACATTGGGTATATATGGACACAAATAGGGGAACTATAGACATTGGGACCTACTTAAGGGTGGAGGATGGGAGGAGGGTAAGGGTCAAAAAACTGTCTATTGGGTACTATGCTACTACCTGCATGATGAAATCCTTTGTACACCAAACCCCAACAACATGTAATTTACCCACATTAACAAACCTTCAAGCATATTCCCGAACCTAAAATAAAAGTTGAAAAAAGATATAATTGTTTTATAGGTTTTATAAATAACACATGAATTCGATATATCAGGGAGCAGCATACTTGTTTTTTACATTAAATCTTTACACAAATGCAAATAAAAATGTGTAACTGTGACCTACCTTTATCAAAAAAACCTGGCAATCACTGATATAGTCATATTCTAGTCCATCAAAAGAATAATAATGCCGGTCCCCATATATTGTGCACACTGCTGGGCATGGATAATATGTGCAATTGAACATTCCTCGTCGACAAACGCTATTAAAAAATAACACCAGTTACCTTTCTAAAGAAACTTGACTCTAACTAGTGATTTCAAGTGACAGTAACTTTGGAATGTCTGTATTCAAGAGAACTCATGAGCCAATATCCCTTACGAATACTGCCAATTCATTCTGATACCACCTATTACATTGACGAATTAGGCATACGTTTTTCACTTTGTTTAAATAAATTATCAGACACCAAAACCAAGCCTGGGAATTGTGCATTGGTCACACAGAAAGTAGATGATAGAATGAAAAACTGAATACAGGTCTGCTGGTAACTGACAGAGCACAATTCCGTCTCCCATATTTGAGTACATTTAAATGCATTAGACATGACATTGCTCATGACTTTAGAATTTTTGTCCTTACTTTAGGGAAATTATATTTCAAATTTTATTTTATGGTATTCTTTTGATTTACCTTGACACTGAAAACCTTCCATTAAATATGGTCTTTTCTTTGTAACATTTAGCACTTTCTTATAAACATGAGATATTTTTTCCTATTAAAATTTTAGATTGTTGTATTTTTACACTTTTCTTCTGGGCTGAACAAATATGCATAAAAATAATGGTACAGTTCCCTGCAGATAGTAACTGTCCACCTACTCCTGCAAGCCTTTAAATTATTTGCTCAGGCTTGATTTACTTTTTGCTGATGTCAGTCTCATTAAATAAATACTACAAGATGACTGAAATTAACACAATTACTTAGGAAAATATTTGTGAAATAAATGGATCTCCTTACCAGGTGTAACACGGTGTAGCAATCACTTCTCCTGAGAGATACTCCCAATCTTTCCAGATACATGGGCAGCTTTCAGGAACATAACACTTTCCTTTGTGTTCTGCCATTCTTCCGAATGAAGAATAAAATGCTATTTAGTATGAACTACAGATTTCAGTTTTAAAATATCAATAATCTTAGCATATTAACACTATCATCTATATTTATTAGAGCTGTCTAAG
Organism: Macaca thibetana thibetana; assembly: GCF_024542745.1. Taxonomy (NCBI): domain Eukaryota; kingdom Metazoa; phylum Chordata; class Mammalia; order Primates; family Cercopithecidae; genus Macaca; species Macaca thibetana. Next base: position 76,433,144 of record NC_065588.1, on the reverse strand, counting down.
GCACTCTATCTAACCTATTGAGGAGTTGAATCCAGTCTTTCTCCCCACTTTTTCCACATAGTACTTTACATATCACAGTACTAAATGTCAGGCAAATGGCTAGATTGTTGACCTTTTTGCTATTCACTGAGTGCATGAAAAGAAGACAGAAGCCTAAATTTCTAATAAAGTGAGTCATTCCGAAAAAAAAATTTATGGAGGAAGTGAGAGTCCCGTTCTTCAATATCTGCTACTTAAAAGAGTCTGTAGGGCCTACAATTTTTTGATGAAATAGTAAATTATTAAATGATTAATATTTTTGTTACATGATGTAGAGAGTAATCGAAAGCTTCTTTCTGAGTGCTGAAAGTTGAAATCAGGAGAGTTTAACTTAGGTGTGTGTGGAACTAAAAAACATTATATTAAGTGTTTCACATTGTTTATTTAATGTGATAACTTTCGAATGTTGGTTTTCTTTCAAGTATTGTTTTCTTCTTGAAAGATTATCCCCTGAAATAGTGTCTAAAAATGTCTATGACTATAAAAGTTAAACATATACAAATGTTATATTTTAACATACAATTTAAATATAAATACATAATTAAGTATAAAATTTTATATAAAAATTGAACAAATCTCAGAGAAGAATTAATTTTGGTGTGTTATCTAAATATTTGCTATGAAGATTAAATATATATTACATATAACATCAAATCCTTTAATATAAATATATATTTCAATATATTTACAATTTTCTCTAAAAGTTTTAATAACTTAAAATAAGGATAAATAGTATAACAATAATTTTGTTAGTAATAAATTATAAATATAATAAATATATAAAATAACAATAAAGATAAAAATAACCTTAAATTTGAAAATTAGTTGTCATTATTTATATAATTTGTTATTATGAATTAATCTATAATGTATTATTTAAATAACAAATAATAAATAAATAAAAATTAAAAGCTCCTAAAATAGATAAGGTATAAAACTTTTTTTACATTTTGCTTTAAAATATAAAAATTCAAGATTATAAAAATTAACATGGAATTCAGGAACCCTGAATTCTTGCCTATTCTCTAAAACAGAAATAACTTCTCATGTTGTTTTAGCTCTCTGCTTTCTCTCTCATGGCTCTTTGTACACAGCACTGTAATTCCTTATTCAGTGTATATGCTGTCCACTAGACTTTCAGCTTCACTTGAGAGGACCATAAATATCTTGTTAATGTTCATGTCACACAAAATGTAGCACATAGAAGACAACTGAAGAAACTTATTTATATAAATGATGGATTATCTCATTTAGATTTCTTTCTTTCAGACCAACAATGCCCTCGATTCTAAAATCTCTCACCCTGGCCCTCCCAAACTTCTAGCCATGCATCCTGAGCTTTGAATTTTTCTTCTGCTGGAAAATTCTTCTCGCATGTTCTGTCTGGCAAACTTATCACTTAAGACTCAATTCGATGCAATCTTTTATGTCCCCAGCTCCTTCACATACTCCCTATACTTAGCAATTTTATGAACCTTTATTGGAGGATTTATCACAATGAACTGTTAAGTACTTCATTAAATATCTTATAGTGATAATAAGAACAATAACAAAACTAATATTTTTTACTGCTTACTATGGCAAGGTACTATTCTAATCATTTTAACTATGCCACTAACTGATCTTATCCTAGTGATAATCTCCTAAGGTAGATTCTATCACTATCTAATAAATGTATTTTAGTACCCCCCATTCCTAAGGCTTAACACAATGCCTCAAACATTAGACACTTCATAAACTTTAATTGTTCAGTTGTTTAAGTGAGGGAAACCTCACCAAAATGAACCACAATTCTTATATCACCAGCCAAAGTCATGGTTTTAACTGGCTTTGCTAATTAATGACTGATGAGTTTTTCATAACTACTCAAGACTGGAAGAAGGAAAAGGAAAACTTTAAATCACTATAAATTATAGGTGTATTTCAGAGAGATTGTTAATTTGGTTCTAGACCACAGCAATAAAGTTAATATCACAATAAAGCAAGTCACACAGATTTTTTGGTTTCCTAGTACATATAAAAGTTATATTTACATTATAGCCTATTAAATGCATAATAGCATTATATCTAAAAAATATACATACCTTAATTTAAAAATACTTTATTGCAAAAAAAAAAAAGTCAATGGTCATCTGAGCCTTCAAGGAGCCATAATCTTTTTGCTGGAGGAGAGTTTTTCTTCAGTGTTGATGGCTGATGACTAATCAGAGTGGTGGTTGCTGAAGGCTGGGATATCTGTGACAACTTCTTGAAATAAGACACAGTGAAGTTTGCCACATTGATTGACTCTCCCTTTCACAAAAGATTTCTCTGTAGCATGCAATGCATTTGATAGTGTTTTACCTAAAAATTTCTTTCAAAATTGGAGTCAGTCCTCTTAAACCCTACCACTGCTTTATCAACTAAGTTTATGCAATATTCTAAATGATTTATTATCATTCCAACAATGTTCACAGCATCTTCACCAAGTATAGATCACAAGTCAAGAAAGCACTTTTTCAATTGTGATGTTAGGGTGTCAATTTTAGATCTTTCCTGCTTTCTCTTGAGGGCATTTAGTGCTATAAATTTCCCTCTACACACTGCTTTAAATGTGTCCCAGAGATTCTGGCATGTTGTGTCTTTGTTCTCATTGGTTTCAAAGAACATCTTTATTTCTGCCTTCATTTTGTTATGTACCCAGTAGTCATTCAGGAGCAGGCTGTTCAGTTTCCATGTAGTTGAGTGGTTTTGAGTGAGTTTCTTAATCCCGAGTTCTAGTTTGATTGCACTGTGGTCTGGGAGACAGTTTGTTATAATTTCTGTTCTTTTACATTTGATGAGGAGTGCTTTACTTCCAACTACGTGGTCAGTGCTTTACTTCCAACTATGTGGTCAGTTCTGGAATAAATGCGATGTGGTGCTGAGAAGAATGTGTATTCTGTTGATTTGGGGTGGAGAGTTCTGTAAATGTGTATTAGGTCCACTTGGTGCAGAGGTGAATTCTATTCCCAGATATCCTTTTTAACTTTCTGTCTCATTGATCTGTCTAATGTTGACAGTGGGATGTTAAAGTCTCCAATTATTATTGTGTGGGAGTCTAAGTCTCTTTGTAGGTCTTTAAGGACTTGTTTTATGAATCTGGATGCTCCTGTATTGGGTGCATATATATTTAAGATACTTAGCTCTTCTTGTTGAATTGATCCCTTTACCATTATTTAATAGCCTTATTTTTCTATTTTTATCTTTGTTGGTTTAAAGTCTGTTTTATCAGAGACAAGGATTGCAACTCCTGCCTTTTTTTGTTTTCTATTTGCATGGTAGCTCTTCCTCTATCCCTTTAATTTGAGCCTATGTGTGTCTCTGCACGTGAGATGTGTCTCCTGAATACAGCACACTGATGGGTCTTGACTCTTTATCCAATTTGCCAGTCTGTGTCTTTTAATTGGGCATTTAGCCCATTTACATTTAAGGTTAATATTGTTATGTGTGAATTTGATCCTGTCATTATGATGTTAGCTGGTTATTTTGCTCGTTAGTTACGATTGAAAGAATTAGAGAAGCAAGAGCAAACACATTCAAAAGTTAGGAGAAGACAAGAAATAACTAAGATCAGAACCAGAACTGAAGGAGATAGAGACACAAAAAACCCTTCAAAAAATCAATTAATCCAGGAGCTGGTTTTTTGAAAAGATCAACAAAATTGATAGACGCTAGCAAGACTAATATAGAAGAAAAGAGAGAAGAATCAAATAGATGCAATAAAAAATGATAAAGGGGATATCACCACTGACCCCCCAGAAATACAAACTACCATCAGAGAATGCCATAAACACCTCTACGCAAATAAACTAGAAAATCTAGAAGAAATGGATAAATTCCTGGACACATACACCCTCCCAAGACTAAACCATGAAGAAGTTGAATCCCTGAACAGACCAATAACAGGCAATAATTGAGGCAATAATTAATAGCCTACCAACCAAAAAAAGTCCAGGACCAGATGGATTCACAGTCGAATTCTACCAGAGGTACAAGGAGGAGCTGGTACCATTCCTTCTGAAACTATTCCAATCAGTAGAAAAAGAGGGAATCCTCCCTAACTCATTTTATGAGGCCAACGTCATCCTGATACCAAAGCCTGGCAGAGACACAACAAAAAAAGAGAATTTTAGACCAATATACCTGATGAATATTGATGCAAAAATCCTCAATAAAATACTGGCAAACCAAATCCAGCAGCACATCAAAAAGCTTATCCACCATGATCAAATGGACTTCATCCCTGGGATGCAAGGCTAGTTCAACATATGCAAATCAATAAACATAATCCAACATATAAACAGAACCAAAGACAAAAACCACATGAGTTTCTCAATAGATGCAGAAAAGGCCTTTGACAAAATTCAACAGCCTTCATGCTAAAAATTCTCAAAAACTTAGGTATTGATGGGACATATCTCAAAATAATAAGAGCTATTTATGACAAACCCACAGCCAATATCATACTTAATGGGCAAAAACTGGAAGCATTCCCTTTGAAAACTGGCACAAGACAGGGATGCCCTCTCTTACCACTCCTATTCAACATAGTGTTGGAAGTTCTGGCCAGGACAATCAGGCAGGAGAAAGAAATAAAGGGTATTCAATTAGGAAAAGAGGAAGTCAAATTGTCCCTGTTCGCAGATGACATGATTGTATATTTAGAAAACCCCATTGTCTCAGCCCAAAATCTCAAGCTGATAAGCAACTTCAGCAAAGTCTCAGGATACAAAATCAATGTGCAAAAATCACAAGCATTCTTATATGCCAATAACAGACAAACAGAAAGCCAAATCATGAGTGAAATCCCATTCACAATTGCTTCAAAGAGAATCAAATACCTAGGAATCCAACTTACAAGGGATGTAAAGGACCTCTTCAAGGAGGACTACAAACCACTGCTCAACAAAATAAAAGAGGACACAAACACATGGAAGAACATTCCATGCTCATGGATAGGAAGAATCAATATTGTGAAAATGGCCATACTGCCCAAGGTAATTTATAGATTCAATGCCATCCCCATCAAGCTACCAATTACTTTTTTCACAGAATTGGAAAAACTTACTTTAAAGATCATACGGAACCAAAAAAGAACCCACATTGCCAAGACAATCCTAAGCCAAAAGAACAAAGCTGGAGGCATCACGCTACCTGACTTATATACATATATACTATACTACAAGGCTACAGTAACCAAAACAGCATGGTACTGGTACCAAAACAGAGATATAGACCAATCGAACAGAACAGAGCCCTCAGAAATAATACCACACATCTAAAACCATCTCATCTTTGACAAACCTGACAAAAACAAGAAATGGGGAAAGGATTCCCTATTTAATAAATGCTGCAGGCCAAATTGGCTAGCCATATGTAGAAAGCTGAAACTAGATCTCTTCCTTACACCTTGTACAAAAATTAATTAAAGATGGATTGAACACTTACATGTTAGACCTAAAAACCATAAAAACCCTAGAAGAAAACCTAGGCAATACCATTCAGGACACAGGCATGGGTAAGGACTTCATGTCTAAAACACCAAAAGCAGTGACAACAAAAGCCAAAATTGACAAATGGGATCTCATTAAACTAAAGAGTTTCTGCACAGTAAAAGAAACTACCATCAGAGTGAACAGGCAACCTACAGAATGGGAGAAAATTTTTGCAATCTACTCATCTGACAAAGGGCTAATATCCAGAACCTACAAAGAACTCAAACAAATTTACAAGAAAAAAACAAACAATCCCATCAAAAATGGGCAAAGGATATGAAAAGACACTTCTCAAAAGAACACATTTATGCAGCCAACAGACACATGAAAAAATGCTCATCATCACTGGCCATCAAAGAAATGCAAATCAAAATCACAATGAGACACCATCTCACATCAGTTAGAACAGTGATCATTAAAAAGTCAGGAAACAGCAGGTGCTGGAGAGGATGTGGAGAAATAGGAACACTTTTACACTGTTGGTGGGACTGTAAACTGGTTTAACCATTGTGGAAGACAGTGTGGCAATTCCTCAAGGATCTAGAACTAGAAATACCATTTGACCCAACCATCCCATTACTGGGTATATACCCAAAGGATTATAAATCATGCTGCTATAAAGACACATGCACACGTAGGTTTATTGCAGCACTATTCACAATAGCAAAGACTTGGAACCAACCCAAATGTCCATCAATGATAGACTGAATTAAGAAAATGTGGCACATATACACCAGGGAATACTATGCAGCCATAAAAAGGATGAGTTCATGTCCTTTGTAGGGACGTGGATGAAGCTGGAAACCATAATTCACAGCAAACTATTGCAGGGACAAAAAACCAAACACTGCATGTTCTCACTCATAGGTGGGAATTGAACAATGAGAACACTTGGACACAGGAAGGGGAACATCACACACCAGGGCCTGTCATGGGGTGGGGGGAGGCGGGAGGGATAGCATTAGGAGATATACCTAATGTAAATGATAAGTTAATGGGTGCAGCACACCAACATAGCACATGTATACATATGTATCAAACCTGCACGTTGTACACATGTACCCTAGGACTTATAATAATAAAAATAAAGAAACCACTTTTTTTGTTCATCTATAAGAAGTAACTCCTCATCCATTCAAGTTTTATCATGAGATTGAAGCAAATCAGTGATATCTTCAGGCTTCACTTCTAATTCTAGTTCTCTTGCTATTTCCTTCGCATCTGTAGTTACTTCCTCCACTGACGTCTTAAAACCCTCAAAGTCATCCATGAGGGTTGGAATAAACTTTTTTCAAACTCCTGTTCATGTTGATATTTTGACCTCTGCGCATGAATCACTAATGTTCTTAATGGTATTTCAAATAGCGAATACTCTCTAAAATATTTTCAATTTTCTTTTCCCAGATCCATCAGAGAAATCACTATCTATGGCAGGTATAGCCCCGTGAAATGTATTTCCTAAATAATAAGACTTTAAAGTTGAAATTACTACTTAATCAATGGCTGCAGAATAAATGTGTTAGCAAGCATAGAAACAACATTAATATATCATTCTGTATCTCCACTGGAGCTCCCAGGTACCAGGTGCGCTGACAATAAGCAGTAATATTTTAAAAGGAATCTTTTTTCTAGGCATCAGGTCTCAACAGTGGGTTCAAAATATTCAGTAAACCATGCTGTAAATAGACGTGCTGCCATCCAGGCTTTGTTTTCCCATTTACAAGAGCATAGGTAGGGTAGACTTAGCATAATTCTTAAGGGCCCTAGGATTTTTTGAATGGTAAATGAGCATTGGCTTCAACTTAAAGTCACCAGCTGCCCTAGCCCCTAACAAGAGAGTCAGCCTGTCCGTGGAAGCTTTGAAGCCAAGCATTGCCTTCTCTCTAGCTGTGAAAGTCCTAGATGGCACTTTACTCCTATATAAATCTGTTTCATATACATTGGAAATCTATTGTTTAGTGTAGTCACCTTCATCAATTATCTTAGTTACATCTTCTGGATAACTTGCTGCAGCTTCTCCATCAGCACTTGCACTTCTATGTTATGGAGATAGTTTCTTTTCTTAAACTCCATGAGCCAACCTCTGCTGACTTCAAACTTTTCTTCTGCAGCTTTGTCATCTCTCTCAACCATTAGAGAATTGAAAAGAGTTAAAGCCTTGTTTTGGATTAAGCCTTTGCAGAAGGGAACGTTGCAGCTGATTCGATCTATCCAGACTACTAAAACTTTCTTCATATCAGCTAGCTGCTTTGCTTTCTTACCGTGTGTGGGTTCACTGGAGCAGCAGCACTTTTCATTTCTTTCGCGAACTTTTCCTTTGCATTCACAATTTGGCTGTTGCAAAAGAACTAGCTTGTAGCCTATCTCAGCTTTCAATATACCTTCCTCACTAAATCTAATCATTTCTAGCTTTTGATTTAAGGTGACATATGTGTGACTCTTCCTTTCCCTTGAACTTTTGGTGACTATTATAGAGTTATTAACCAGCCTACTTTCAGTATTGTGTCTCAGGGAATAGAGAGACCTGAGAAGAGGGAAAGAGATGGTGGAAGGGCCTAAACATGGAGCAATTGAAACACACATAACATTCATCAGTTAATTTTTCCATCTTATATGGACACCGTTTGCGGCACCCTGAAATGATTACATGATAATCAAAGTTCACTGTTTACGAATTACCATAACAGATATAATGATAATGAAAAAGTTCTGAAATACTGCAAAAATCACCAAAATGCGACACAGAGACACCAAGTAAGCACATGCTATTGGAAAATGGCACCAACAGACTTGCTTGAAGCAAGATAGCCACAAACCTTCAATTTGTAAAAAATGTAACACCTGTGAAGTGCAATAAAGCAAAACACAACGAAACAAAGGTATGCTTGTATCTGCTTTAAGCAGGTTTGGGCAGTGGGATCGGAAATAAACATTTCCTGAGCACTTACTATATAACTGATGTGCAGCACATACTCAGTCATCCAACAAGTAAATATATTGTTATATCCATTTTAAAAAGAGAAACTTGAGATTTCAAGTGGTTAAGTAACTTGCTGTAAGGTGCTTCAGCTTATAAGGAGGGCCAGCATAGAAGCTGTTTCTATCTGACTTTTCCTCTATACTACTTTCCATTTCTTCAATCCATAGTGATTTCTCAATTAGGGTTATGTGGTCCTTTTATAGTCACTAAACTGCTGGCACTGTTAGGAGCCACATGAAATAAGTCACACTGGACTGTTGTGCCAAAATGAGCTAGACAAGGTCACACAGAAGACATGGCAAATCACATTACCAAAAACAACGTTGTAAGAGAAAGCTATCTTAACGAAATATTTCCAAATCTATCAGAGGCCTCTAAGTCAATTCTAACCACATTTATTTCAATACAATCAGAGAAGGTAGGAGGAAATCTCCTTAACTTTTTATAATGAGATTTAGCCAGTAAATAAATCATTGTCCAACTAAACGTCAAAGGTGACAGTAAATACATTTTAAAAGATAATAGCTTAAGCACAGCATATAAAACAAAATTAGGATATGGCTTTAATTAGTCATGCATTCCTAAGAGTCACAATCAAATCAACTAAATCAAGCAATGTTGTGGGTTTTAATTATTCTACCATAATAAAGGTTTTATTTCCCTTCTCATTTTTACTAAAATGTCTTCCTTGCTTATCTGCTCTTTGGCCTAATTTCTACCTGTCTTTATTCTCCCAGCCATGGGCACTTGTTCTTTTGTGACCTTCTTTTCTCTGCCTGCTATGTCCTTTCTTTCTAAAGAGATTAATGCCAGTCCCAAGTTACTTGGCTCCTCAAACTCTTCCAGATGCGGGCCATTTAGACAAATGCAATTCTCCTGGGAAACAAACCACAAGACCTTGCTCTTCTTTGCTCCTGGTTTATATGAGCTGATCCCAGGAATCCCTTTGTGTGAACATGTTCATTGAGGAAGAATGAGTGACCTGTTTGCCTTAGATGGCACTCCCTCTGCACCGCCTCTATTTCATCACCAGAAGAGGGAGGGCCAGGGAGGCCAGATTATATGTGTCCCTGTGAGGAAGCCAATAGCCACCACATTCTGTGTTTGTCTTTCACGCATACTAAGCATTTCTGCGATGGAAGAATATTTATGAAGATAAGATTAAGATATGCTGCCACAAAATAGTGGCTCATATTTATTAAACACACACATACACACACACACTCCACATATCACAATGCCTAACTGAGGCTTAAAAGGAACTTGCAGAAAAATCCCTCCACTAACAGTGTCAGAGCTGGGATTTGAGCAGTGGTGTGTCTGAAGCCAGAGTTCCCACTGTTACCCACTGCCCTTTGTAGCCTCAATACACTATTTTCTTTAAGATAAAACAGTTGGCATCGCTATTACAACTTCACATCAACACCAGTAACTGCACAACAGAATATTTATAAATGCACTTGAAGAGTGTTTTGAATGAAGAGTGATTAATTGTGTCACTTTCTCAAAATTGCAGTTTCATCGGGGAGAAATTCCAGCTTCATCCAGATATGAGTTTTCTCCTCAATTCAGTGTATTCTATTAATAATATTTCACAATATCACATGAGCCAAGCAAAATAATTACAATAGTCTTCTAGCTACCAACCCAGTTAACCACTAGTCAGAACAACAATTCTGGCTATTTCTGTAAAGAATGTTTTCAGGAGATCTTGTGCTTTCAGGCCAATCCTGAATGTTCTGTATTATGAAGAAGAGGCTTACCCTGGAGCACAAACACAGCCACTTATACAAGGTGAGGACGGGGCGCAGGTGAAGTTCATGGCTAGGTTTGCACATGTAGTCTCACAATTAACACCACCAGCTGGTAATTCAGGGTCAGGAAATCTGCAGTCAAAATACTCTTTTCCCTCTGGGCAGATGTGAACTTCAGATGTAAGCATAGACAAAATGTTCTTAACTTGTATCTGCTCCATAGATAAATAATCATATTGGCACGCACTCATCATCAAAACAAAATTCACCATACAATATTTTACCAATTATTAATAGATGATGTTCTTACTCCGTGATTTTTAAGGAACTTGAAAATATCCCCTAGCCAGATTCCCTTTAGTCACAAAATAGGTTTATTCTAACCCTATTTTGAGTTTGAGAATGTTAGCTGCCTTCCATAAGACAGTAACTAACTAGAATATAATTTTGTGAAGTCAAAAAACAGGATATTTTTATTAATTCATACACATATTATCAATTTTTCAGCATATGTTATCAATTTTTAAGCATAATGTAAAAGCATTGTGGCTTTTACAAAGCTACAATGAACACATGATTATTCTAAATCTCGCTTCACCTCGAGTCATTGTTTGTATCAGTTCTCACTCTACCACAGAAGTGCAGAAATAGACATAATTATAGTCAGGACAGGGGCTCTATATTCTTCCAGAAAGCTTTTGGGCTCTTAGAGATCAAATAAATTTCCTCAAGTGGGGCCAGAGGGATCAAATCCTGTGGGTTCCTCTGTGAGAAGGCTAGCCACCTGGGCTTCCCTTCATTGACCCGGAGTCACTCTGAATCAAATGGGGCAGAGTCAGGATGGCCCTGCAGCTACTGAACGTGTGTGGTCCATAAACATATCTTGTAAAGAAGCCCTAGGCTTGTCTGAATCCCTTGTAAAGTAAATTCAGGGCATGTAATTCAAAGCTCTCTAATAATAATATATACCAGGCCATTCAAGTACATAACAAAGCAATAATAGCTCACAATTACTTTTATCAGCCTACACTCTTCCTGCCCATTAAAATCTATGAAAGCAAGTGTTGTTTTATTATGTGCCTAGAATTTGCCCACAGTAACTGAGAATTTGAGGCTCTTTATATGATGAAAATAAATAATACATATGGTCCTAATATATAAGATCTGAGGAAAGATATTTAAAATGACATTCTGAAGGGATGACAGTGAATGTCATTTTACATGCCATGTTAAATTTATTGCTACTAGTCCCAGAGCCTTGCTACTCATAATGCAGTCCAGGAACCAGAAGTATTAATGTTATCTTGGCCACTGATAGAAATGTAGAATCTCAGGTATCACCCCTGATCTAATGAATCAGAATCTACATTTTAACAAGATCCCCACATGGGCACACTAAAATCTGAGAAGTGATGGTCTAGAATAGAGTTTCCCAATTTCTGTCCCACAAATCAGTAACAATAGTTGCCTAGATACATATCCCTAAAGTCCTTGGGATGCCTGAGGTGGTCCTGCGGCCGGCAGTATCTAGGCAGCATCCCTGGGTTGATCTGCTCTGCCCCTGAGCTGACTTATATGTTCAACCCAGACTGCCCTAAAATTATAATTTTCAATGTGGAAAAAGTTGGGAAGCACTGGAACACCATGTTGAAGAACATTCCCAAGGCTATAGCCATGCACATTGGGAAGGAGAGGTGACTGATAACTTCTGCCAGGAGCGGAGGCGATATCAGAGCTGCATCCTCCTTCAGGAAAACGTCTTTTAACATCTTACCAGCAGAGGGCGTTGCTAATTCATCACATTTCACAGTCCCATTTGAACACTGGCTAGAAGTAAATAAATAGTTAATTTATGGAACCAAATCTGTTTTGTTTTGTTTTTTTCCTGAATTTCAACAACAATCTAATGTACAAGAATTGATTGAGTACATTATACAAATGCAATTTTTCCCACAGAATTTTTTACAAGCTATTGGGTTAGGTCCGATTTCAGGAACGCGCTATTTCAACACACTTTTTATCAAACACCTGTAAGTGTGGAGCATTGGGATAGGCATGGGAGATACGAACACCAAAATTCATAGTCCTTAACATAATTTGTCTTGTAGGAGGGGAAGATACACAAATAAATAATGTATGCAGTGTGACACACGCAATATAGAAATATGTTAAGAGATAGAAGTAAAACAAAGAAAAAATGTTTTTAAAGTCTGTTGTCAACCAACAACAGGGAATCAAAGGAAGTAAAGTCTGAAAAGTTTTGAAGAGTGGATGGATGTTATGGCACACCTAAGGTAGGAAGGCTATAACACTCAGTGGAAACACATAAATATGAAGAAGTAAAGCCACATTCTACATAGCAAAGTGCAATGCAGGAAGGGACAGGCTGTGAGAATGTCAAAAGAGGCAGAGGTTAGCTCCTAAAAGATGCTAAGATTTTACCACGAGGTGAGCCATTGAAGACCTTAAGCAGAAAAGTCATATGGTTGCTTTGAATCATTTTAGCAGCAGCATTGAAGATAGGGTGGAGTCATAGCTTCCTTGCAATTTACATTCTAAAGTCAGGGTAGAAGCCAAGAGCCGCATATAGGAAAAATTAACCTTGAAAATCCCTGAAGAAGATAACATGATAGGAAACAACACATCAGTTCTCAATAACTCCAATACAGTTTTTCTTTCAGCTTTGGACCAGATCATATGTTCTATATTTAAGCCCAGATGAAGAAGCTGACGCACATATACAGTCCACATCACATGAAAAATATGCTATGCATAGTTGAACACTAGAATGACATTCAGAGGTGTGATTCACCACTGAGTGAGTCACCTCTGATTGAATTTGCTCACACTTTGGCACAGAGGAACTGAGACAGACAGGTCTCAGATCACACATCCAGGTCTTCCATATAATACTTATTCTGGGACAAGGGCTTTTAAAAAGGAATGGCTAACAAAGTCACTATATTAAGTGAATTTTGATTTTTTTTTTCATTGAGGAGAGATGGTTACTTTGTTTTTGCTAACTTTACATACATTAATTATGTTAAATCCAAAAAGACATGACACCTCGGCAGAACGAAAGAGGGGGAAAACTAGAGGCAAGAACACCAGAGAGGAAGGTCCAGGGAAGAGAGAGTAAGACACACTGATTGCTAAAGCAGTGACGATGGAAAGGAAGAAATGGCTTTTGACTATGCGTAGAAAGTAAAATCAAGTAAAATCTAAAGTTGCTGAGTATTTACTGATTAGCTGTTTTGAGCAGGAGGAAAGAGTCGAAAATGATTCCCAGAGCTCTGCCTTGGAAAACTGTGACTAGCAGTACTGCCTACCACAGAAAGATCCAAAAGCTAGTTGCCATTGTGTCTTGATGTGGAGAGGAAAATAGGTGGAGATAAAGATAAAGGTAAATTGAACATAATCAATATTCTGTTGTGAATACAAAAATCAGCTGCAGAGCAATCAGGCAGGAGACAAGCACTGCAGAGCCAGGTTGCCTGGGACTAACTCCCAGCTTTAGTGTCAGGGTCCTTAGCCACCTGTATCCTATTCTCCTCACCTGTAAATCAGGATAAAGCAACATCGCCTATCTCTTAGGGTTATGGTGATGAGTAAGTATTTTAATAATAAATATTAAACATTTAGAATGGTGCCAGCACAAAAGAAGGTACACAGTAATTGTTAGGTATTATTATTATTGTTATTATCTACTGTCTATTATTATCTGTAGGCACCAATGGGGCAACTAAAAAGGGGAGGTTAGGAATTATATGTAAGTATGGACTGCTGCATGGACACGCCTAGATTTTCAACAGAAAAGTTATAACCAGAATGAGTGTTATCCTGTGATTAAGTGTTATCTTTCTAGTATTGATGGGCCTGGGGAGGAGGCACACTTACTACTGTGCAGGACATTTTTCAAATCTATTTCAACATTGCTTTTTTTGAGCAATTTCAGTAATACTGTAGTATTTAAACACGTACTTCACCCCTAACTTCTATCTAATAACCAAAAATGATCAAAGGACTTTCATTTCACTCTGAAATACTTAAATTCATAACTCCTTTCTGCAGTTATGAGTACAAAACTTGGTTATTTCACTTTGAAATGTCCGATATGCATGTATTATGTATATCTGTGTTTGTACATATATATACAATCATATGATCATAACATAGTTAAAGATTACATTGTTACCTTTATTTTTTAATTATAGAAGTCTTATTCCAACTTACAGTTTGGGTTAAGAAATTGTATTTTAGCACATACATCATTTGTCAAACACAATCCCCATCATTGAAACCTACCATAAGCCCGAGGGTGTGGGGATGAGCTCTCCAGGTTGATAAACACTGCCTCTATAATGACACCGGCAGTGGAATCTATAAGAAAAAAAAAACAAATTAAATAGGATATAATTTTTTTTGAAAACCACTAAAATTCAAGCCGACCCTGTGCTCTCCATTGGTCACTGTAAGGTACACTCTAAGGTCTGCGTTATTCTACAAGACTGCATGCAATCCTATCACACAAATGGCGGAAGACGCTTACACGTGAAGTTTGTGTGGCTCCAGATTTTGTTTTCTAAAATACAACTCACAAACTGTGTTGTTTTAGACACAAGAAAAATCACTGAATGCAATTCAGAGAAACATAACTGATATATCATTTAACACTATGTCTAAGACAAAAGGCTTTACTTCATGTGTGAATTGAGAAATCTGTGAGTGCTGAGATATTAAAGTCCTGCTACTAAAGTTTGCCATGTGACAGTGAAACACAAACCTTGTTATTGATTTGACTATGGTAAAAACAAGCAGGAGTACACTTCAAGATCAACCATCAGAGATTCCTTAGCTCTTTTTGTAGCTATTGATGAACATGTGCAGGGTTTTTTTTGTTTGTTTTGTTTTGTTTTAAGTAAAGATGATAAGAAATAATTTTTCAAAAACTTCCATGAAAGCTCATTTAGCCCATAAGAAGAAAAAGGGATTAAAACAGGATGCTGCCAACCTGTTTCTGTGACTTACATGGGTACACAAAAGTTAAGAGTGTCTTCATAGAATTTGCCTTCCGGACAATTACAGCCTTCAGCACAGTCATCATTGCATTGCTCCAGAGAAGAGAGAGAAATGCAGGAACGGAGGCAGAACGAGGAGCAGTGATGGTACAGCATGCCCTTCTGGCACACCACAGCTAAGGACAAAGGAGTATCGCTTGAGAAAGATTCCCATGGCACACAGAAACATTCCACGCCTGCTTAGAGGTCTGTGATAGAAAATGAAAGCTGGCCCATTACAAGGCAAGGAATTGGGAGACCCTTAACTTGGATGCTCAGAGAGCATCATCCTCAGCGAAAATGAAGGACTAAAGCAGGAGTTGGAAACCTTTTTCTGCAAAGGGCCAAATGGAAATATTTTCAGCTTTGCAGATCATATAGTCTCTGTCATAGCTACTCACCTCTGCCCTTGTAGTATAGAAGCAGCCACAGACAACACACAAACGAATGGGCATGACTATATTTCAATAACTTTTATTACCAAAAATGCGGGAGACCCAATGGTTGTAATTTGTCAACCCCCAGACTAGAAGAAATTGGCTCATAGTATAGAAAGATGATAGAAAAGCTTCTCTTAACTGCTGGGTCTGCGATTAAAAAGTTACCTCTAAGAAATCAAAATCCTAGACTGATATCCTAAACAAATTTGGTATATGAATTTACATTACTTTCATATTTACATTATTTTTGTCTTAGAAAGCCAAAATTGAGCAATGAACATCAACACCAGCCAATGATACCCCTGGAATAACTGGAAAAACCCACTGAGGGAATGACGAGGTGGAGAGAGTGGTACCCCTAAAACCTAAGTCACAAAAGATTCTAATGGGGGTGGAGGGGTGCTGGTAAAAATTAGCTGATAAAAAAAATTATAAAACACACAAGGAAACAATGTACCATGAATGAAAATGGCAGACAACATAGTGTGAAAATTAGAGCCCCGACAATTTGATAATAATTGCCTGTTGCATAACATCTATTTAAGTACAAGTCAACTGCGTCACTGTATTACATAATCTTTTCCATACTTTCCAATATTTAGATATGATATTTCCATGATAAGGATTTTTCAAATGTTTTAAATTATTTGTTGCATATTTCAAAGCATAGTTACAATACTTTCGTTTAATACAAAACTAGTTAAAAGTTATTGGTCTTATCCAACATATCTCTGATCTTAAGAAATTAAGTATTTCATTTGCTTTTCATGTTTGTACATAATGAGAATATTTCAAACAACTTACATGCAATATTGACCTTTCATTTAAAAAATAAAAGCAGTCATTACAAACATAGAGGTCTCTAAGGTATTATCTGATAGTCTTTATCTGTGCTGTTGTACTCACCACAGAAAGAAATCTGAGCTCTGAAATCAATGGGAATACCATGCTGGCCGCAGAGGTAGGCGTAGTGGGCAAGAGCATTGCACAGGCAGGAGCTTCCACACTTGCATGCATCATGGCGGCAGAGCTGATAGTACAGGCCAGGGCTAATATAGATGTGGCAAGGAGCAAAGAGCTCCTGGTGGATGACATCACAGTGTGCTGCATACCCAACTAACAGACAAAGAGCCCCATTAGCATCTTATTTAACAGTTCAGATCTTACCCCTAAGTATCAAGTTCCAGATTTATCCAAGCATTTCACTTTCTCGGAAATATACTGTAGTGCATATTACTTTTAATACTAGAGTGAACAATTTCAGCTTATACGGTTTTTATTTGTTTTTTTATAATATTGGTAACAGCACTTAATCCATATTCAACAGTCTTTTAGGAAAAACAATAGTGTATTGTACCTGAATAGCATGAGTAACTGAAGGGTTGAGAGAAGCAGTGGCCTCAACCATCCTATTGCATGAGGATCATCTTAGGAAACCTACTATAAAGAATTGGGGCATATTGGGAGGCTTATTTCCAGACATCCACACAAAATAAAGTGATTCCAGATTGTGGACGTTATGGCAACTCTGTGTAATACACAATTGTCTAGGAAGAATTGGGAATGATCTCATTTCAGTGGAGTCTCTGAAATGGATGGTAATGTGTCAGATGCCACATAGTCATTGAACTCAATGTCTGCACAATGCACAGTGTACATGCCAGGCAGATATTAGGAGCTCAATAATATTGGATAAATAAATCTATAAATGCATGAATAAGTGAATAATGAATAGAAATTGGGGATTGGGGTATATGCTAAAGGCCATGAGATATAACTATAAAATCACCTGAGGAAGGGAGGACATCTCTGTAATCATTTCTTGAAATCTGTTGATTTTTCCCTTGAGAATGACTTATCGTATATAATCCTTTATAGAAGTAACCAAGTTTGACAAAACAATTCAGATTCCATCTTTCTGAAAGAGGGTAGGTTTGTGGTTTCTTGATATATCGGATCTAGTTTGCATCAGTTTCCTAACAGATAAAATTAATCAATCTTTTCATTGTCATTGTCTTTGACAGACTAGATAAGCTGTTGGAGATCAGTTGTTTCACTACTAAGGAATTATACTGAACTTATTTTGTTGAGTATACATATTTTAGTATTGGTAAGAAAACATGGTAATTGCTCAAGTATGATATTTTTGCATTCAGTATGTATATGTATATAAAAACAAATGACTTAAACTATAGGGGTATACTGTTTACATATATATTCTTAATGCCAAGGATCCTGAAAGAGCAAAGTAATCCACCAAAAAGGCCTAATAATTTATAGATCAAAGTATATTCCACTGACAAGTTAAGGATAACTAAAGAAGATCCTCATGAAAAAAAAATATCCTTTAGAATCTAAATCAGAGTTATTGACTTTTGTCTATTTATTTTCCTTTCTTTGGGGATCTTCCTGAATTTACCTATTTGAAATTGTTTTTAAAAAATCACAGTTCATAGTAAAGCTAAAAAAAACTAATATCAAATATATATGCATGTATATAGCATGTGTATGGCTTACGGTGCATGCGGGGAAGTTAGTGTGGGTAGTTCACATGATTCTTTTCAAAGTAAAGACAAATATCTCAAAATATAAATAGTCTATATATCCAGTTCAATATTTCAGTTTCATATATATATAAAAGACATGGGGTATGGGAAGAAAAGTGGTAGAAAATAGAGCAAAATAGCATATAATAAAGGAGGTAACTAAAAAATGACCACTGGGAAACTGAATTTATCAATTGAACCCTACTTCAACTTTAACATGTTGATAAAAAATAAAAACTAAAGTTGCTATAATATCCAGGAGGAATCCAAGAAAGAAACAAACCAAACAAGAGTAGCTGAAGGAGGAGGAGTAGATTAGTTAAAAGTTGGGGACAGAATGGAGGAAGGTATTGTTAAATGGGAATGAGATTAAAAGTAGTCATTCATGAAACTAAAAAACTCTAGTCTAGCCCTGTTATTATAGATAAGAAAAATGATCAAAGAGGTTACCAAACTTCTTCAAGTTTAAAAGCTGGCTTAGATTAAAAAAAAAAAATTAGCACAAAGAGCAAAAGTATCTAGTGCTCTTTCCAGCATACCAGAATTCCGTGTTAATAATAAAAACAATATGGCAATCAACAGAATCCACCCAATAACCACCACATAATCCATAAACTGCTGGCTTCTTATGAATGCTCAACCAATATGAATAATGCATTTTTTAAAACTACATCAGAATAGTGAACTAGCCAAGATGATTAAAGGAAAAAATAAAATTATAAGAATATTTAAGCATGTACATTAACTTTTTCACAATTATATATTTGTGTGTGCCTTGTGTATATCTTCCATCTGAATATATACATGTATATCTTTTTTATTGCAAAGTGAACTAGACTTTAACATGGTTTGCTGGGGCTTAATTTTAAAAAATGAAGTCAAAAATTCTTAGCATGTGGGTTGTCCTGTCATTACAAAGTGGAACTCTGGAGCATGACCATCTCAAATTGTTGCCCACTCGATGGCCCAAAGCCTCTTTGGATCACTGGCTTCCTGCTTATAAAGCCATAATAAATGGTATGAGTAGGGACTTGTAATGAGATGGTAATAACTAACATCGAACATCCCTGGACTATCACAGCATTCTCAGAGGATTCCCAGAGGCTTTTCTTTAGCATTTAAAGACTCTGAAAACTTCCAAATGCTAGTCCACATCTGCAAACAAGGGATTTTTAAACACCTAAAATAAGAAAATTTATGAATGAAAAATAGGAAATAAAAGTCTTTGTCAGGTTCTTAAAAAACAACCTAGATTACATGAAAAGACATATGTAAAGGCATAATATTAAGCAAAAAAAAAAAAAAATACATGAGGAATGGCATTGATTTTACCATAATGAAGAAAATCAGAATTTAAACTCACCATCTAATCTTATAAAATTATAGTAATACATAGAACTTTTCCCTAAGTTTACAGCAGAAAGGAAGTTTACATGCAAAACTTACTGTTTTGTTGATTGATGTTACAGGGGTCCACCACTGGGACATGAACAGGTGCAAAACAGGTAGAAGAAACTCTCCACGCATTTGCGTGAAGTTGTGGTGTACCTTCTATCATGCCTGATGGAGAACTAGAAAGCAAAGATAATGCTTACCTTCATGTATCTCTCATTTATTTGTTCATATCCTTCAGATATTTAAATAAGAGAATACTATTTTTCATAATGTACAAGGAAATCTTAGAGCTTGAAATTTTCTACCAGTTTAATAAAAGTACAATGGTATTAAGCTCCATATTACTGACATTTTACAATGTACCAAATTGTAGACATACATGATTTTATTTAATCTTCATCTCAATCTTATAAGAAAAATATCTTTTCTCCCCATTTTACAGAGAAAGCAAAGCAGAAGCTCAGAGAAATATTAAATTACACTAAGCTGATAAGTATCCAAGCCACGATTCAAACCCAGTTTTCCCTGACTAAACCATACATACTCACACAACCAAAACTTTAGTGTGTGTGTGGTTTAGGGTGCACGTGGGGAAGTTAGTGTGGGTATTTCACCCAATTCTTTTCAAAGTAAAGACAAATATCTCAAAATATAAAGAGTCTATATATCCAGTTCAATATTTCAATTTCCATTATGAGATCTGAAATGTCAAGATTCCATTATGAAGTGGGCAAACCAAATGAAAAACATCTATCTCAAAACTACAACAGCGTTTAGGAGACAAACACTGCAATTCCACCCCCAGCAGCCATTCCGATGTATTATTTCATCAACCAACATTTATTAAGTGACAACCCCTATTGGACAATGTGCCAGACACTGTCAAAACTTCTTAGGGAATCAGGTTAAACTAGATCTCCCGCAGGAAGTTTTTGACCACACCACAACCCTGACTGTGTTAACTCCTCCACTAGGGCTAAGTGGAAGAGTAGGCATTATCTCAGCTTTCTCTAGTGTCCTTATAGATGAACTATTTTCACTGGAGTTGCTCAACAGAGTGACTGAGAGAGGACAAAAAAAAGGGAGCAACACATGCCATTTCCTTGTCGCCACCGTTTCGTCCTTCTTTCCTTTTCCTATTCCTCAAAATCAAACTAGCCCATAACGGTAAAGAACCACAACAAACACCCTAGTACAAAATCTCGTTTTGTTTATTTAAGAACACTGAGACTCAAAGTAATTGCATAGTTTGTGCTAGTTTATATCTTCTCATTCTTTCCCCTTCCTTCTCTCTCCGCTCCTCTGAAGGACAATAAAATAGGTCAGGATGATACTTGTAGTCAAGGTTTCCAGGTGGAACTTGGAGCTTGGCTCTCTGATTTCATTTAGTTTACCTTAAAACAATAAATTTTAAAAATAGGAGCTAAAATGTGGACCTATTTATTGTCTTTCATTTTATAAAATAACCTTTCAGCTCACCATAGTCGACTTACTATAATAAGGCATACAAAATACGTTTTCAAGTAATTAATATTTTCTATTCCACTGTGCCCGCATATTCACATTAACCTTTGTGAAGAAAGAATTTTAACTACTTAAGTTGGAAAGCTAAACACTGTTCACAAGTTATCTCTGACTCTGAAATATCATCCTGCACTCTTATCACACCTAAATGTTTATACGTGGCAGAGACTGGTGCCTTAGAAAGAGGCAGACAGATCTGCCATCTCTTAAATATTGACTGCTGACCCATTCTGACAAATAAAGAAGAGAAAGCGGGAATAATGTCTTTTCTGAACATAGCCAAGCCACTTAATGTAGTTTCTGTTTCTCAAATGTGGTGAAGATATCAATATTTTGACCTACAAATAAATAAAAAACTAAATTACCTAAAAAACAAGGTACAGGAAGACAAGGAGACAAGATACAAGAAATTAAAATTTAAAAAAATTTAAATGCCAGTTCCCCTTGCCCATCCAAACTATCTTCATGATGCCCCACTAAACATTCTACCTCAGTTCAATTAACTGTCCACTATATGTGAGGTTCTATGCTAGTTCCTAAGAATACAATGACCAAGGACATGACTCTTAGTCTCAAAGCCCTAACAGATAAACAAGACAAGAAACGAGACAGATAAACAATAAAGTTTCATAGATAACACATTGTCAGATTTAACTTTGTATGGTGGGATATGAATCAGCTTTTTGAGGCAAAAAATGTCTGAATTGGGGTGAACAATAAATGGGAGGTCACAAGAAAGATGAGGAGCAGGAGAGAACCCAAGCAGGAAGGAGGGTATGTGCAAGAGTGTTTTTTAAAAAGCACATCTATTTATTGCAGCACTATTTACAATAGCGAAGACTTGGAACCAATGCAAATGCCCGTCAATGATAGACTGGATAAAAAAAATGTGGTACTATGCAGCCATAAAAAGGAATGAGTTCTTGTCTTTTGCAGGGACATAGATGAAGCTGGAAACCATCATCCTCAGGAAACTATAACAGGAACGGAAAACCAATCATCACATGTTCTTACTCATAAGTGGGAGCTGAACAATGAGTACACATGGACACAGGGAGGGGAGTATCACACACCGGGACCTGTCAGTGGGTATGGAATAGGGAAGGGAGAGCATTAAGACACATACCTAATGCATGCGGGGCTTAAAACCTAGATGACAGGTTGATAGGTGCAGCAAACCACCATGGCCCATGTATATCTATGTAACAAACCTGCACGTTCAGTATATGTATCTCAGAACTTAACGTAAAATAAAAAAATAATAATAAAATAAATAAAATTAAATTTAAGAAAAAAGAAACAAAACAGTATTTGGAGAGTAGTTTCTCCATGAAATGTCCCCTGGCTACCCAGCCCAAAATGAACCCTCTATTGTTCTTCGAGCCATAATCACAAACCCCAACACTTAATTTTTAGAATCACCTCAGTATTTATATATATAGCTGATTTTTATATATAATAGTTGATACATATATATAGTTGATTGATCCTTGCCTAACATTAAATATTCATTTTTTAGCTATTTTTAAAATTAAGGTATAGCTAAAAAAATTATGTACATTCACAGAGTACAACATGATGTTCCAAGGTATACATTGTGAAATGGTTAAATCAAGCTAATGAACATGTCCATCACCTCACATTCTTATTTTTTGTTATGAGAACTTTTAACACCTACTCTCTTAGCAATTTTCAAGTACGCGTTACATTAATTATAGTCATTATATAATTAATTGATCTCAAAACATCTCCCAAACTTACGCATCCTATCTAGCTGAAACTTTGTACCCTTTGACCAGCATCCTCCCATACTCCCACCCCGACCCTTATCCCCTGGCAAACACCATTCTATAATACTTTGCTTCTGTGATTTCAACTATTTTAGATTCCACATATTTCTTAAAGGTTATTATCCTCTCCTGATCTGCAACACAAAGCTCCTGAGGATGAGAACCATGGCCTACTGCTTAAATTGCTCCCATTGTGCTTTTAGCATGATAACAAGTGTGCAAAGCATTTACACTAAATTATAAACTGCTTCTTTTCACACATAGGTGAAAAGTATCTGGTTAATACAAGGGGTACAAATATATGTTATTGCTTCTCTTCCAATGAAACACTAACAATCACAATATCTAGCAAGATAACAAAATGTTGCTTTAGAAGTATTAATATTACCAAATGATTATCAATATTTATAGAGTATCATTCACTACCACTAATGCATAATGATATCGAGCTGTTATTTTTGTTGTTGTTTATTTGTTTGTTTGTTTTTAGGCAGCAATGTCTCAAAAATAAAATATGTTAAGGTTGATAGGGGTAGAAAAGAGAATAGTGGGGAGCAGTGAGCATAGCTGAGCCACACTGCCTACATCCAAAGCCCAGCTCCACTGCATGTGAGCTAAGTGATCTTGAATGATTTATTTGCCACTTTGAGGCCTTGGTTAGTTTCCTTATCTATAAAATAAACATATTAATCAGAGATTGCTATACATTTTAAATATGATGATCTATGTAAATCTCTTGGCATAATGACAGCTAAGCTATTATTAGTTAAGTAAACATTTTTAATGAATTTATATCCTTTAAATGACCAGTCATCAAGTTATGTTAACTATGCAGAAATCATACTTACAGAAAATCATCCCTTATGTTCCCATTAAAAGTGCCACACAGACCTAATGTTCTTCTTTTCCATGCACTAGTGAGCTGAATATAAATTCTTTCCCCATCTATGGCGAACAGAATCTTTAAACCAAATGTGGTTCTTAGAAGTATAAATAAGGATGACAGAGTTTGAATTTCAACAATACCTGCAGGAAAAGAACATATGTAAATCAGCTTTGACATTCACAGACGATGTTCTGAAATGCTAGGGTACACCACCAGGAATCTCCTCCCCGGATACAAGGGAAGCAGGGGAGGCAGGCTAGCGGTTCCTGCCTGTGCTTCAGGGCCAATTTTTGCCACCCATGGCTGCCTTTTTTCCCTTCTATTCCTCTCTTTTTCTCCCTCAGCAGCCATTTTTAATAGTTTTTCAGGTCAACACATACTTTCAGTTTGCAAGCATCTCACAAGGAAGGAGGCAGTCCTTAGACATTTGAAATCCAATTCATTACCAAGTTCAGGCTTTTGTCCTAAATGTTTTTTCAATCTGTTTTCTTCTCTCCATCTCTACCATTACTGCCTTAGATGACCTCCTCTTCATTCCTTGCATGACTTTTATAACGTCCTAACTGTTGTCCATGTTTCCTGTCTAGCAACTCTCAAAGTCACTTCTACACTGTTGTCATAGTCATCTACCATTAAAAAAAAAAAAAAAAAAAAAAAAAAAAAAAAAAAAAAAAAAACCTCCTTAAAAACTCACCATTTATTCGGTTGAACCATGAGATTGCCCTCTTTGTAAATAAAAATGGTCAAAAATGACAATTACATATTTGATTCATATCAAGTTCAACTTCCCTGGCCTGATACCTGAGTAGTGTGAGCAAGCAATTTGTAAGATAAATCAGGACATTTTTGAGAGTGAGAGTGTTAACAGCTATGCTGGAATGCAGGCATGAACAGGACATGCCCTAGAAATCCACAATGTAAAATGTCTCCTCCATACGCCTTTCTCATCCTTACCTACATTCAGACATTCTCCTTTACCCTGTCTCTGCTGTAGCAATACCAATCTAGTTCTGGTTCTCCCTAAATATGCTGCAAAAATTGACACCTCCTTGATCTACATGAAACATTTTCCCCATCCCCTTCAACCCGGCAATTCCTTATCCTTAAATGCTCAATGAGACAATCATTGTACAATAACCTCTTTCAGAAAACACTCCTGACCATTTCAGTACACCCTTCTCCAGGGCTGAGTGAGCTGCACCTCATTTACACTCCCAAAGTCTTTATGTATGTCTTTGAGTTTATCACATTTTATTGTAAGTGGCTGCTTGCTTGTCTCTCTTCCCGTCCAAAGTCTAGGTCACTTGAGGTAAACACTAGGTCCCATAAACATGATTATCATCACTATCTGTAGCATTGCTTCTTACCATTCAGGTTGAAGCCTTGGTTAGGACTAGTGAGAATTTGTCCTCCCCTACCAAGGGTCACTTGTTTGTTAAAATCATCCTCCAGAATCAGAGTTATAGACTGAAGGCAGACCAAGCCAAGATTCTGCATAAAAATCAAATTATCAATGAAAGGAATGGGAGAGAGATAGAGTCATGGAAAGAGATAGGAAGATAGAGAGTGAGATGGCAGAAGGGGAGAAAGAGAGAGGAGAGAACAAAAAAGAAAGAGAATACATATAAATCAGAATTTCTAATATATAAAAGGCTTGAGTATAAGTAATATAATAAAGTGGTTGATACATAACCCGTTTTATGTAGCCCCATTCCTAATAAAATATAACTTTATATAGTACATTAAATATATCATGTGTATACATACATTTTACTTAGAACATTAAATTGAAGTCTTTCAGTAAAGTACCAATAGTTATGTTTTCCATGGCATGTAAAGTATCTCTCTAAATTCATTCAACTGGCATATTAGACATAAAAAGTTAGTAAAGCAAAGAACCAAGAGAATTAGACTTCTACATAGAAAGTTAATTCAGACTCTAATATATTACATAGAAAAAATAAAACTGGAAAAGAAGCAAATAAAGCAGTTCAGAATTTTTGTTGGAAATAATTATTTTCTATTAGAATAAAACTAGAAACTTAAATATTTTGGCAAAATTTTGACTACCTGCTTTAGAGAGATGAATGAAAGACCTGGATTTCTTTATTTAGAAATTATTGATGAGCTTACTATTTCAAGAAAAGATCTAAATAAATAAATATTCCAATATGTTAAGAAATTCATCATATCTGTTTAGAATGCTATGAAACCAGTTCAAAACTGTCAAAAATAATCCCTTTAAAATAGCTAGATTGAAGTCAATAAAAAACTTAGATTCACTGTAAAATCATGCATAAAATATTCAAAAAACTGTACATACAAACACTACTTTTTTAAAAAGAAAATGCAATTAAATATATAGTATTTAGTCTAAGATATACTTGTTTTCACAGCTTAATATCTTTGAGATCAAGATGCGTCATATAACCAATGGTATGTCATACAATAATCATCAATGCTTCTTTCTAATATGTAGAATAATGATGTATCTTAATAATCAACGTCATCTCAGTTTTAAAGAAAATAGCTATATCCATTCATGTTACAATTCTTAGTCTGAAATGAAGTTTAAGTAAAACTCAATGAATCCATATTCCTCTGGTCATTTTGAAATGTTCTTACCTGCTCACAGGGAGCTTTCTGTAAAGTAATAGTGAATTTATCTTTTCCAGTTCCTTTCACGAGGATGTATTGGCACATGCCAATAAAAGAATAATGTTGACCATCAAAAGTTGTAAAGTGAGAATCACCTACAACTGAGCATTGAACTACCAAAAAAACAAAGATAAAGAAAAGGAGGTGGAGATAGAGGAGGAGAAGGAGGAGGATGATATGATTAGGTTAATACTTTAAAAGCAGATCAACTTAGGGTAAATAATCATGCATCAAAACTTTGAACACCTACTGTGTTTGTTTAAAATTTACTGGTTTGACAAACTTACTAGACTAAATTATATTAACCCATTTAATTTAATGTTTATAAAATGATATTTATTCTACATACTTTTTTAGATTTTATAATATTTACACTATTTTAATAAAGTTTTACCAAAGTTGCCCACTCAACGCTATCATTTGCGCAGTTTTCCATGTATCCTCTGAGTAACTGCATTTACAGATTATTATAGCCCCTGGTATATATGAGATGTCTTCATAAAGATCAGTGCTATCTTTCTCCCCAATTTAAAGAAATTTGAAACATTCTCTATAAAAACATTTTAAAAGATTACCTGGACAGTCATGCTCAGTGCAATTCCAAACTCCACCAACACACACACTAAAAGAAATTATAAAAATGTTAATTTATTGGCATAGAGAAACTGTATTAATGTTTGCATCAGTGTATTGATTAATGTACCAAAGTATACCATGTTTATAGGTTCAGAATAATCTGACTTAAAAAACATATCTGCAAAAGTTCAATTGACTGGTAATTTTGAGCTGGCTGGCACCTAAATTATTATCTCTTGTGTGTCATATTTAAAAATCACTGACTATGATGAAGATCAACAGATATTAAAAAGAGAGAAGAGATCTCCTCTTATGTCAGACAAGTTCTACCTTCCACCCTGACAAAGGTATGAGTTTTAGAGGACAAAAGCAGAGTACCTGTAAAATGGAAACAGAATCAGCACCTGAGAACGTGGTTAGTTATCCTATTACATTTCAGCTATATACACTGACACTAAAGGGAAAAGCATCTGACAACATTTAGACCTCTGTTTCCTTTTAGGACTGTCCTGCAGGGATTTCATGTCTGCTAACAGTGTTAGTTAGCAAATTTAATATGGAATTCTAAATGTTTCTAATCACAGACCAAAAATTGGTGACCTGGAGAGTCATGTTTTACAGTATGAAACAGAGAAGCCCAGAAGCACCATCAAGTTCTAAAAGTATGTGCAAATTAGTGATTACAAATAAGAAAATGCAACAGACTCATCATGTGGATATAAGATGTTAATAGAATTACCAAGGTAAGTGATAAGAATTACATCATAAAAAGAAATACAGATTTCCCTTCCCCCAAGGAGTTTAAATAAAATGCAAGTTTTGTGTTGGAATTTGGGGAAGCTAATTAGTAATGAGTATGTTCCTTTAAACATCTCTCATGGTAAAGTTGTCAACTAGCCAAGTACCCAGAAATAATTGGCTGATCACATACCATTCAGTACATTCTTGTTCAATTTTTGAACCAACCGAATAAGCTAATCCATGAAAACTGCACGGGCAATTTTCCAAGGAGATGCAAGTCCCATTGTCCATTATGAGGCCTATTTGAGAAGAAATACACACCAAAATTTCAAAAGAAATAATAAAAATTGTATTTCTTGAATATAAAAATTCAACTAACTTCTGTTGAACACCTACTCGTGGTGCTGGAAATACAAATTTCTTTACTTTCAGTGGGATTACTGACAACCTGACTCTCAGGCAGTAGCTACCTTAAAGGATCTATTTCAGTAGTTTTCAATTTTCTTATCCCATGACTTGCCATCAAAAACTCAAGGTTCACCATACAGAATAAAGGAAACGAAAGAGTGTTTCCTTGCATTTGAGGGAGGAAGGGAGAGAAGGCGGGAGAAAGTACATTTTTAGTTTAGTTTCTGTTCATTCCATGATGAGAAAAATTTACACTGTCATACAGAATCATAAAGAGCTAGGTACAGCTCCTCAAATGTCCAAGACCATGGGAATGCGTTTGTTACTTCTCTCCAACAAGTAAAGGAGGTTGAACCAGAACTTAAATCAGCCATGTTACTAAGCATACTGTTTCATTCAGCTGACCTTTTTCATGGTAAGACTGTAGGAGAAAGCACTGACTTTATTTTGGTGCTTGAGTTTACATTCTGGGGCAAATGCCTTATCCTTATCCTGTTAATGACAGGTCACAAACAGCTCGAACTAGGACTTGTCTGCCATACTTTGAGTAGCACTAACCGAACAATGAACAGAGGCCAAACAGATCTGGTTCCAAGTAATCCTCACTCAGTTAATGAGAATAATGGGAAAATCACTTATCTCTGTGATTCTATTTTTTTAATCTGTAAAAATAAAAGGGTTTGAGTAAATCCTCAGCATTGTTTAGAAACAGTTACCAGTATAGCAGATTCATTCCTAATTTTAAATCCTACCTCCCTCACTTGCTAAGTTATTTTCATTTCAAATGTTAAAACTATATCAATACTAAATCTTGTGCTAGAAAAATGTGAAGGCTTTCTCTCAAACTTCCTTTCCTTTTTTAAAAAGTGAAGTCATATAAATTGTTAAATACCATTAACTATTGATAGAACAAAAGATTTCTCATGGGTAACTTCAGGACTATAGATTCCAAATTTCCTGGGAACTTTAAAAAGTAATGAGCATTTTATTAGTGAAAAGTAGCCATTCCTCCTCGTCACTTCAAGGACGAAATTCTACAAGAACAGAAAATTGCAATAGGTCTAATGTCCTGCGAGAGGACAGAAAAACGAAGATGTGATCCTTAGATCACTGGGTACTAGTTTTCATGAGTGCACACATGGTTTCTTCATGAAGCACTTACCATCTGGGCAGTAACATCCATCAAGACAATGGAGATTGCTCCCAAGACATTGCTTCTCAAATGTGCAGGTTGGTGGACAACAACTGATACAGTCCCGATGGACAAAGCTATCATCACATTTATCAGCTAAAAGGGGCAAACAGGGGAACTTAGGTCAATTTTATTAGCCTCTATTTATTTTTAAAAATTATAATTTTATTTTTTACAAAAAACTATTTGCAAAAAATAACTTTTAATTGCAAAAAAATGCATACTTGTTTCAAAAAGTATGCAAGTTCATAGATATATCAATAACAAATCTTTGCAATTCATTAGTATTTAGTAGTACAGTGAGTTTTGAGTTTTAGGGTTAACCCAAAATTGGCGAAAGTACACAACACTTGGGAAATAAAAAAACATACTGCATGCTGGAAAGTCATCTCTCCAGTCTTGAATAGGGTAGCCAGCATGAGAACAGGCTCTAGCATACTCAGTGGCTGCTCGACAATAGGTTTCATCATCATCAGTTCTAAAAAGTGAAAAGACAGAGCCAGAATCACATAGGAAATATTGACAGAAACCATACTTGAGGTCTTGATCCCTAGAAATGCTGAGTGCATAATAATCATAAATAATAATAAAAATAATAATAAAGAGAAAAATAACAATAATAAAGACCAATAATCTTTATCAAAGCATTTTAATACTTTTGTCACTTTTCTTTTGAGTCAAAGGAATACTATAATGAAAAAGATTTATATTTTAATTATACCATTTTCCCCATAATCCGTGTATGTATTTTTTCACTCACACACACAATATTCCAGGCCTTTTAGAATAAGTCCCATTAAAACAGATAAAATTCTATTACAACAAAAACAATAAATATGAAAGCTGTTTCCAAAAGATCATACTCTTGATTGTCCACATACTGGAATAAAACCTATGCCAATAAGCTATAGTACTCAAAAATATTTTAATGGTTCCTCAGCAGTCCTTGCAATAAGAATCTAAAGCATAGTATTCCATGGTGTATATGTGCCACATTGTCTTTATCCAGTCTATCATAGATGGGCATTTGGGTTGTTTGAAAGATTGAATAAATGGCATTTAACTTAAGACTTAAAAGAGGATTTTGAATTCTTTCAAATTTAAATTACTAAAGCTAATTATTTTTATAACACTGCCAGACTAAATAATATTTAATTATTTTCTTATAATCACTTCAGCAGCTTCCCCCCAAAATAATTTCTTATTAGAGCTCTGAAAATTCCCAAAGCAGATTAACAAGGCGCTTATCAAGTAAGCAGATTTACACCAAGGTAGAGGGCTTGTTTTCAAGACAATCCAAACTCAAAATTGAATAGTTAAATATCTTAGAAGATAATGACCTTAAGAATGTTGCATTTTATGAGGCTTAACATTTCCAGTGTCACTATTGTAAAAGCCACCATCTCGAATTGCCTTTATCCTGTGCTACTGTAATGGGAGTCCTGCAGCTTATCTAGTCCAATTAACTGAGCTTTAGAAGGAAAAAAGGACTGAGCATATAAACTCCAGAGGCTCAGAAAATATTCTAAACCTACAAAAAAGAAAAGTCTTTTCAAAACAGTATAGGCTAAAATTGCTAAATTCCTGGAAAGACGTTACAATTATGATTTACCTTCCAATATGTGCATTCTTTCCTACATTAGTGGTGGTTTTAAAAGCTAGCAAAGGAACTGAATATTAGTTTTCCAACCCAATGCAACTATTGCTATAATACTCACTATTTGTTGTCTACGTTATTCTAGGAATCATGACAGGCACATTAATATGTGACACCTCATGAAAACACACAATAATTGGGCAAGAAAGAAATTATTATCAAGAAAGAAATTATAATTTACTAAGGGGAAAATAAAGGGTTTTTTTTTCCATTTTGAATGATAACTTTAATAAGAAAAATGGGCATTAAAGAATCTTGATTTTCACATCAATTGGCTTTGGCATGGCAAAATTAAAATCATTTCCTTGCTGCTGGGTTTGGCATTCTTAGAAGCAGAAACAGGAGGGCATAATTCAAGGATTGGTAGAGTATCATGCAAGTTTCCAAGTCAAACGTTATCTCTTCCATGGAGCCTGTGTAGGCGCTTTCTGATAAAGTTAATAGTTCTGTCCTCTGCATCCAAAGCACTTTGCATTTAGGGCACTGTGTCATTTTTAGAGACCTGTTTATCTGTCCTATTAGAATATGAGTTTTTAGGACACAGATCATGTCTAAATTTTTTCTGTTTCTCCAAGGGGTGGAAAAATACTCAGCTCAGAATAGATGCTCAAAAGATGTGTGTTGAATTGAATTCAATACACTATCATAACCGAAGCAGGAAATTAATCTGTGTTCAACCAATTCACGTTTTCATTCTCATGGTATGGGACCCTCAGGATGCAGTCCCCTAATACAGGAAATGAAGAGAATCATTCATTTCCTACAGAATGGAAGAAGGAATGTAAATAGGTCTGGCCCTGAATGAAATATTGAGGGGAGTGAAATGCTGGCTCTAGCAGCTTCCCACTTCCACTTTATCAGTGTCCACTTAATTATAATATCCTTCCTTTGGTATTACATGCCTGCTTTGCCCCTAAACCCAGTCTCTCTACCACAAAGGTATCTCTTAAGGTGTCAGCTGATTTCAGCGAGTACAAGTTGTTTATCTATCCTAGTATTTTTATTTTCCCTGGAGAAAGCATCAAAGTTTCAAAAGTCAAAGTCTAAAAACTATCAAAATTTCAAAAGACAAAAATGCTAATTTCTCAATGATGAAATTTCAGATGAAGTGGGTGTGGCAGAGACCGATCTTTGCCTCCAGTTTCCCCTTCTTTTTAGTATGAGAACATCCAAGTTTTGGCCAGGTAGATGGCTGCCAGCCAAAGACAACATTTTCAGCTTCTCTTGCACCTAGGTGTGGCCATGTATCCAAGTTCTGGCCACAAGGTTAAAAGTGGAAGCATGCATGAAACTTCCAGATCAAAAGATGCCAGTCCTTTTGGGTTTTTTTCCTCCCTTTTTAAGAGCTAAAATGTGGACATGATAGTGGTGATGCAGTTTGGGCCATGAAATTGAAAATAATACCCTTGACAAAAGGAAAAATGTAGCAACAAGATCACTCAGTCACTGGAAAACTCATGGAGCAGAGCCACAATGCCAATCCAAGACCACTAACCAGCATGGATTTGGATATAAGAGAAATATAAACATTCTATTTAATTTAAGTCACAGTCATTTTAGCTGTTGAAGCAGCTAAACAATATCCCGAACTAAAAAATGAAGAATGACTTTCCTGGACCTACAAAACAATATTTTATCTCAGACTACTTGACAAATGGGTGCTAAAGATATTAAAGATAAGGCAATTGAAAAGATGATTGGAGAATAGTCTGAGACTGAGACACTGTGGAATAAGAACAATTTTTAATTCCATATATATGGCTAAATAAGGACTATGGCCTACCTACAGGCATCCTTAAAAAAGAGAGAAAAAAAAAAGAGCTATAGCACGTAGCTCTTAAAAATGAAACCAAATAGGGAAGAGAGTTTTTAAAAATATATACTAAGGTCATTAGCCAATATTTTAGGCAGAGTGGGGGCTCTTTCAAGGCTCCTGCATTAGTTCAGGAATCCTTGAAATTGAGAGACTACACATATAAGTCTAGGTATAACTGCACTCTATTCAAAAGTAAGAGATGTCACAAATAAGCTTAGTTTAGTATCTGGGAAATATTATATTTATTATTTTTGTAATAATTTCAATTTAATTAAAGAGTAGTAGTTATAAATAACACAATTTCATACTACCTCAACATTTCCTCTTTGTTCTCACCTTTTATAAACCTCTTAAAGAGCTACTCAAGATGTCATTTAAATGGTTTTACTAAACTAAAAACTAGTCTGGTTCTGTATTTTAAAAGTTTCTATGTATCACTTATACTTCTTGGGGTTCATAAAATATACAGACATATTAAAAAATGTCTTTTTTTTTTCTTTTTCTTTTTTTTTTTTTTTTTTTTTTTTTTTTTTTTTTTGAGACAGAGTCTGCTCTGTTGCCCAGGCTGGAGAGCAGTGGCATGATCTCAGCTCACTGCAAGCTCCACCTCCCGGGTTCACGCCATTCTCCTGCCTCAGCTTCCCCAGTAGCTGAGACTACAGGCCCCGCCACCATGCCCGGCTAATTTTCTCTATTTTTAGTAGAGACGGGGTTTCACCGTGTTAGCCAGGATGGTCTCGATCTCCTGATCTCGTGATCCACCCGCCTCGGCCTCCCAAAGTGCTGGGATTACAGGCGTGGGCCACTGCGCCCGGCCGACATATTAAAATTTCTTTAGATACTCTTGAATGTTCAAGATGAGTAATCACATATACTTGTAATGTTTTGAAAGAAAAATAATTTTTAAAAACTTTGTGGATAATTTATGGTAGGTTCTACATTGAACTATCATCCATGAACACAGTATGATGAGTCTCATTAAATCTGTTGCTTGTGTGACCACCTATCCTAGATGTTCGTAACCTGAGACAGAATGCAGGAATCTGTGACCTTAGGTAGAAAAAATATTACATGCTTATTTTCACTAATCTCCAATGGAAACTTAGTGTTTCCTTCAATTATGCCTATAGGTAACACATCACAATGTTCTTAGCAATATCTGTGACTTTGTCACCATGTGTCTCATATGTCCTTTTTTCATATTTTTTTATTTTCATTTTCCATTTTTGCAGACTCACAAAGCACTGTTTACGCTAATCACTATGTCAAACTGCAGTAGTTAAATCTGTGTTAAGACCATCCTGGCTAACACAGTGAAACCCCGTCTCTACTAAGAAATACAAAAAAAACTAGCCGGGCGAGGTGGCGGGCGCCTGTAGTCCCAGCTACTCGGGAGGCTGAGGCCGGAGAATGGCGTGAACCCGGGAGGCGGAGCTTGAAGTGAGCTGAGATCCGGCCACTGCACTCCAGCCTGGGCTACAGAGCGAGACTCCGTCTCAAAAAAAAAAAAAAAAAAAAAAAAAAAAAAAAAAAACAAAAAACAAAAAAAAAAGCATATATATCAGAAACTCATTTTTTTATTATTTTGATAACTACTTTATTAGAATTAGTTTTCTTTGGTATCTTATGTGTTTTATTTTGTGCATTTCAAACACCGTTTTTAAAAAGGATCTATAAATTTCTCTAGACTCCCAAAAGGGATTCATGGCATAAAAATTCTTAAGAGCCACTGTATTTTGTTCATGCTGGTTATGTAAAACATTTAGAACTACCATCCATATATAATCTAGCAATCCACTAAGGAGTATATATCCCCCAAAAAACGAAATCAACATATGGAAGAGATATTTGCACTCTTGTGTTCATTGTAGAAGTATTCACAATAGACAAAATATGGAATCAACCTGTGTCCATCAGAGGATGAATGGATAAAGACATTGTGGTATATATATACACAATGGAATATTATTCAGCAATAAAAAAGAAGGAAATTCTGTAATTTGCAATAACATGGATGAAACTGGGGGTCATTATGTTAAGTGAAATAAGCCAAACAGAAAGACAAATATCACTCATATGTGGGAACTAAAACAGTGAATCTCATGAAGATAGAGTGTAGATTGGTGGTTACCAGAGTCCAGGAAGGGTTGGAGAGAGGTGGGGGATGAAAAGAGATTAGTTATGGGTACGATGTACATGAGGAAGAAATAAGACCTGGTGTTGGATAGATAAGTGGGGGGGGCTATAGTTAACATAAATCAATTGTATATTTTAAAATAGCAAGAAGATAATAATTTGAATGTTCCTAGCATAAAGAAAACTATTTAAGGTGACAGATACTCAATTCCCTTTATTTGATTACATGAATGTATTAAATTATCACATGTACCCTGAAAGTATGTACATTTACTATGTATCAATAAAAAAAAATTAGACTGTGACTGTTATATAGCAAACTTTTAATAGCTGTTTGTAGTTTATGTTTTACATTTCCCATAATATTTTGTGATCAGTTGAAATGGTTAAGTAACAGAAGTGGCTGTGGGTCGTCTTTTTGCACAAAGAAAATTTTATTACAACTACAAATCATTTTGCTTACTTGCAAAGATCATTAACACAGCTGGCAATATATAAATACGGATCAATATACTCATGGCAGCTCAGAAAAGGAAACTGCAACAGTATCTGACACTTGAAGAAGATTGCCTGTGCAAAAAAAGATGCCAGTCACTAGAATATATTTCATGGTATGCGTATAGTCTTCTACTATTTTTACACATCTATTTGCAAAATTTTCAGTTCTCACAAGGAAAAAGATGGTAACTCATACATTTTAACCAACATTTTCTAACTACATTATTTTCATGAGTACTGCATTTATGAAATTCACAACATTCACTATTTCTAAAATTGAAGTGATTTCCTATTACATTTCCTTGATATAATATTTTCAAATTACATTGTGTTTACACTAAAATGCCTAACTAATTATACAAATAAGATATACATGTATTCTGTCTGACATGCCCACATTTCTCACATCAAATTTACCTCAAATGCTGGCATTCCACTGGAGCACGGATTTGGAAAATCTGAGGGTGTGCGTACACATTTGGTGTCATCTGGAGTTTGCACCGACCAACTATTTGCAAACATAGCGATGTCTTCTGTATAGTCCTCTATTTCACACAAGCACACACACACACACAAACAGGTGTGATCATATCATTTTCCACAAACATAGACATGGTTCTTCAACACAAACTTCCTGGTCAAAACATTAAACTCAGTAACCTTATAATTACCAATGTGATATTAGATATTAATATCTAAACCTTTATTACTTTAACATAATAAAAACAAATTGAAAAAAATGTGGGTACCAAATAAAAGTTGGTTCCATTGGAAAGAAAAAGGAAACTGCATTCAAACAACATAGGGAAGGACTGAAGGTGAGTGAGTACAGTGTACACACTGGTGAAGCGTTAATCGCCAGTGTTCAATCAGTACTGTTGAAAGGAGAAAAAATATGCATAAAATGAAAAAACATAAATAAAAGTTTAGTGCAAGAATTATCAGACAGCTCTCTCATTATATTTAATATTAGTAAGAACCTTATTAAAATTGCAGTTATATTTGGTGGGGAGGGTCCGCACAAAAAAAGTTGTCAAATTCTTTGGGACATTTCAGAGGACAGTCACATAGACAATGAAAGACTAGAAAACACATCAATAGAAGAGAAGACTACGAAGCGTATCTATGTCATCTAAATATGATGAACAGTGTTTTGAAACATGTTCAGGAAAGACATCCCTATTGAGAATATGGAAGCTAATCCAGCATTCATCTCAGGCAAGA
Organism: Macaca thibetana thibetana; assembly: GCF_024542745.1. Lineage (NCBI taxonomy): Eukaryota > Metazoa > Chordata > Mammalia > Primates > Cercopithecidae > Macaca > Macaca thibetana. The sequence goes on along the minus strand of NC_065588.1, from coordinate 76,396,311 downwards.
TTCAGGAGTTAATGTGTGGGCAACAATGAACAACAAACAGATATTTGGTAGTGAGTGCTCTGACTCCGTAACAGAGTGCTCTCTGTTCTAAATCAAGTTTTTAAGTTGTCTCTCTACCTGAGTAGTTCAGGGAATGATGCAAAAATTAATCCTTCCCCTTCTCCATTCAGACAAAGGCTGAATCTCAAACCTCAAAGACTCGGCAAAACCAAACAAGATGACATCTCAAAGTCCCATGTAAGACAGACTTCAGATTTGAGGTTGGAGTTCTCCACCACCTAGATTGGCATGGTCACAAGTCAACAACTGATGACAATCTATTGCACCACTAGAGTCAGAAATCTCAAGCCAAATGTTTGCCACTCTCTCTGAATAGCTTCAAAGTAGAAAAATAATGTGTTACCAAACACTGGGAAGATGAGGGACTTTAATATATGTAAGAATGCTTTGCTCTCTTGGTGTAAAATCTTAAACTTTACCATAGCCTAGCAGACTTTGCATGAGCTGGACCCTGTTCTCCCCTTACTCCCACCCCGCTCTGCTCTTCCTGTATCTTCTGCACCTTTTCTTGCTCAACCTACTCCAGTCATATTGACTTTGTGCTGTTCTTCAAACACTCAAACTCATTCCCACCTCAGAACACTTGCTGTTGTTCTTCCTCCTTCAAAACCACTCTTTCCTAAAATCTTCTCACTGTTGCCTCCCTTACTTGATGTAGGCCTCTGTTTAATGTACTCTTTTCTCTGCCATGTGATCTAGACTAGCACCAATCACACACTTGCTCCATCATTCTTTACCTTCTTTCTCTACTTTTATTCTTTCATGGCTGCTATTGCTCACAAAAATTATATTTAGCTCTGTTTATCTTATTTTCCATTACAATACATACTACATGAAGGAAGAGAGCTTGTCTCAGCTGTTCTATTGTTGTATCCCTAGAGTAGTATCTGGCATATAGTAGGTACTCAAAATATATTTGCTAAATAAGTGAATGAATACATATAGGGGAATTTGTGAAATTTATTAAAGAGATTATTAGAATCCTAGGGCTTTTGGGCTTGGTGCAGTGACTCACGCCTGTAATCCCAGCACTCTGGAAGGTTGAGGTGGGTGGATCACAGGAGGGAGGCCAGGAGTGCGAGACCGGCCTGGCCAACGTGGCGAAACCCCATCTCTAATAAGAATACAAAAACTAGCCGGACATGGTGGTGCACGCCTATAATCCCAGCTACTCAGGAGGCTGAGGCACAAGACTTGCTTGAACCCAGGAGGAGGAGATTACAGTGAGCCAAGATTGCGCCACTGCACTCCAGCCTGGGTGACAGAGCAAGACCCTGTCTCAAAAAAAAAAAAAAAAAGAAGAAGAAGAAAGAAGAAGAAGAAGAAGAAGAAGAAGAAGAGGAGGAGGAGGAGGAGGAGGAGGAGGAGGAGGAGGAGGAGGAGGAGGAGGAGGAGGAGGAGGAGGAGGAGGAGGAGAAGAAGAAGAAGAAGAAGAAGAAGAAGAAGAAGAGGAGGAGGAGGAGGAGGAGGAGGAGGAGGAGGAGGAGGAGGAGGAGGAGGAGGAGAAAGAGAAAAAGAAAAACAAACACAAAAAGAATCCGAGGGCTTTCTAATTTGTCTGGCCTGCTGCTTTGTCTCTGATATCACTGAAATGTTGCACACTGAGGAAAGTATGGGCCTGCTATAATATACTTTTTAAAAATGGAAAAACTGATGTCCTTTTTAAGTACACTTATAGTTACATTTCCTTTCAAAACATTTTTTAGAGGTCTGAAGACACAAAAATATTTTCTAAAAACCCACTTATTTCAATGCTTACATACGAATTTTAATGTTTCTAAACAACCTGGCCAATCCCTTAGAGTTCACTTTAATTGCAGCTTTTGAACTACGTATTTAGCTATTTTATATTGCATCAAGGGTCCTAAAAGTTGTTTATCAGGAGATTTTTAAATCCATATCTAATGGTGGTGCGGGAGCCTGCTAAACTAAAATTAAAATACTTTGTATAAAATATGCTCTAAGTAGAGTAATTTATTGTCCATATTGGGACATTTCTGAGAGAGAAAGGGAGGCATTATTAATTATTATGCTGGGAAAAAAAAAAAAGAAAGTAGACCAGGACTTCTACATTGTCGCATAGCTAGATGTAGACATGAATTATGGAAACAGAATTCTCAACTAGACAACAAATTATATTTCTTCCTATGTGTACAGAAATTCTGACAAGTCTAATTTCTTTGTGAAGTCATCCCTGAAGGATGAGTTGGAATGCAGAGAGAAATGCAATTTTAATCACCATTAAGAAACTATGCATTCAGTGGCATTCAATCAAACTCACTTTCTCTAAAGACTTCTAATCAGCAAAATACAGGTTGAGTTTCAAGAGAATATCAGGCTTCTTAAAGCTAAAGGTAATACTGCTTATCTGTAGCTATTTTCTTGCATTATTATACTATGGGAGGAAATAGAAAGGCAGTTTCTTGTCAAAGTTTTTTGTAAGTCAGGTTTTTAAAAAAATTACTCTGCCTTATACTGTGAAGTAAATAACATTGTGAAGTAGCTGAAATATTTCCTTAGGTCTTTCCCATATACTTTCCGGAATCCTTCTTGCCTTCTGCCAGTTTAGCCATAATTCAGTTCAATTGCCTACTGCCAGTCTTCCTCCACTTCTAATCCACTGACACCCTTGGGCATGCTGGCCCAGTTGGCTCACTGTGAACAACTATTTTATGTTCCAGGTTATCTGGAATGTATAAGTCTGTCTGGCCCTTAACTCAAATCTAAGTCTTCCTGCCTCTAACAAGAGCAGATGTTATTTTCTAACCTGACCTCCATACCATGTTCCCTGGGCATCCCAGGAGGAGTTGCCCAAAGCAGCAGTCTTTCCCTTTTCTTTTTTTTTTTTTTTCGAGACAGTCTTGCTCTGTGTCCAGGCTGGAGTACGGTGGCATGATGATCTCTGCTCACTGCAGTCTCTACCTCCCATGTTCAAGCAATTCTCCTGCCTCAGCCTCCCGAGTAGCTGGGATTACAGGTGTCTGCCACCACGCCCCCAGCTAATTTTTGTATTTTTAGTAGAGACAGGGTTTCACCATGTTGGTTGGGCTGATCTTGAACTCCCGACCTCAGGTGATCCACCTGCCTCAGCCTTCCAAAGTGCTGAGATTACAGGTGTGAGCCACCACACCCGGCCTACCCCAAAGCAATCTTTTCTAACTCTAACACAGAGAACTGGACTAAGTTTTTTTTTTTTTTTTTTTTTTCATGAAGCTTTGATACAGAAGAAAAAGAAATCAGCAATTACCATCTGACTCATTCTGCCTGCCTCCAAAACCCTACTTCCTAATACAGTCTCAAGATTCCAAATTTGTGACCCCTCTCATTGCAAATGCCAACTGGGTGCAAAACACCATTTCAAGATGATCCCAGTACTATACATTTGTATTGTGCTCAGAGATTTTTAAACACTTTCATTTACATTTTCTCGTTCAATATTTACTGGCTGGGAAGCTCCCAGAGTCATTATCATTATCTCTATTTTACATATGAGGAAATTGACTTTTTGGAGCCCTGCTCTCCACTCTAGCTACTAGTAAACTAATCCTGATGATGTATTATCTTGAGCAAAACATTTGCATTTTAATAAAGGCTTCTCAAAGCAATGTAGAGACATTTTCAAACGTTTTTATTTCAGCCCCATTATAGGCTTATGAAGAAATACTTGGAGATGACTATAAATTAAATTAAATGTATTGAGTATTATCTATGTGCCAGGTACTGTACTAAGTGTTTTACACCAATTGTCTCATTTAATCCTTGCGACCCTTATGAAGTATATGCTCTTACTATTTTGTTAAACTTATAAAGTTTAATAAGTGATAAAGCTGAATTTGAATCATGCAGTCTGACTCCAGAGCCCACACTCTATGTAGTCCTTTCACCATCCTTTAAAACACAACATAGGGGCAAATCATCTCTATTAATTTTATAATATAAAACAGAAGTATTATATAGCACTTTACAGCTTCAGTGGCAATTACTCAAGAACTTATCTAAGCATAGGATTGGGAGCCTGTCAGGTCTGTAATCCAACCCTGACAGTATCAGTTACAAGCTATGTTACATTGGACACATCACCTTGTGTTCTCATCATAAAATTAAGAAAATAATACTGGCTGGGTGCAATGGTGCACCTGTGGTCTCAGCTACTTGAAAGGCTGAGACCAGCAGATGACTTGAGCCCAGGAGTTCAAGACCAGCCTGGACAAAACAGCAAGACCGCATCTTAATGAAAAGAAATAGCAAGACCTCATCTTGAAAAGAAGAAAAGAAAAGAAAGGGGAGGAAATGAGAGGAAAGAAAAGGCTACTCACCTTATAGGATGTTCTGAGTGTTGGGTATAATATAGCTATGTGCTCAAACTAACTATTGTTATAAATATTATCGAGATATATTATTATTATTACTGATGACTCTGTGAGTTCCAAATTATGATAGCCCCATTTTACAGCTGAAGAAACTGAGCATAAAAGTGATTAAATGAGTTTCCTCAAATTACAGAACTTATAAAAGTTGAAATGAGATTCAAAGCCAAGTTCACCAGTACTAAGAACAGTATTCTTTTTTTATTGCACTTCTTTGTTTGGACCTAAGTCATGATTATGGTGTGTGATTCTCTTATTCTATTGCCATTGCACACTAGTGTCTGAATTGATACAGAACCTATTTCTTATTACTTACTTTTAGTTTCATAACTTAGATTTAATAGATGATCTAGTAGGTACATAAAACCTTTCCAAGTTACTATTCAACTTTCCTGTTCACATTTGATTATTTTTGCAAAACTATTATTTGTCAATTATTCAATTTATTCCTATCGAGAAGGGATATAAAAATAATTTTTGTCCTAACATAGACATATTTGACCCAAATGGGTTTGAATCACTAGAATATAAACTTGAAGATATGAAAGGTTTTGTTCAATGATGTATTCCAGGTTCCTAAAGCAGCAGATACAGAGGTATCCCAACCTTCTGACACAAAGCAAATGCTCTATTAAAATGTGTTATGTGAGTAAGTGCTTCCTGCTAATTTAGCAAAGGTAAACTAGTTCATGGTTTTCAAGAATTACACCAAAATATCTTCCTATTCAACCTTTGCTTAAAAGCACTAAAGCAGGCAAGTGACAGCCACAAATTGTCCCCAATCTATGACAAGTGTTCTGGGTACAAACAACTTGGTCAGGGGAAGAAGAAGGCTTTAGAAGGCACTCACGCATTTATTCTGCTTCACTTACCTTGCAGAATTATGAAATCATCAGATTGAATGTCATTGTAGTTTCCACATAGGCCACATGATTTCCCTTTATGGTCCTCAGACAGTTTGAGGTAGATCCCAGATATCCCATCCCAAGCCAATGAAAAGCCAAAGGTTGTTTTCACAAGAACGTAGTCAGCTAGTTTCTCGATGAAAACCTGTCCAATTGTCTGAGGCAATGTTAAACTTGAAAAACAGAACAAAAGCTACCTAAGAATGATGATAAAGTCTCAATTACAGATGACATACTTTTAAGCGACTGAGATATAATTAAAATAAAATGATTACTTGAAATTATTGAATAAACTGTGCAGCAAGAGCTCCAAAGCAACCATCCTCTGGAAAATCTCAACATTTTTGAAAACTTCAGTATTGAAAAAAAAACAACAAAAATGATACTGCTTTCTTATATTGATTTAGATTTTGTACTTACAATTAGATGCTTCTCTGAACCAACCAAAAACACAGCTGCTAAATACTGGCAATTTGTTAAATCTGGAAAATAACCTTGCCTATTTAGAATACTTAGAGCTTAAGTGTATTTATTATTTTTTTATCCAGAGTTTAAAGTGATCTAAAAATACTGCTCAACAATTTTGAAGTAAGGACGAACAATCGTCAAAATATATGAACATGATGCTTGAGTTCTGATTTTGTTTAATTTTATTTTAAACATGGCTATAAGGAAATACAAGTTTCTATCTTTAAAATGACACCTCGACATGAGTCATTGTTTTCTAAAAAATATCAAAGGATGATGAATTATAACTTACATTTTTAATACTGCAAAGTACAATATTAGGGATATAATATACTTTATCATGCAGTATTGCATAGAGGTGACACTCAAAATTTTTTAATTGGATACCTTTTGGCCTGTTTAAACAAGGGTCACATAAAATATTTAAGCTCCTGATACAATGTCTAATTTTTCCATTTTTCACAAGCATATGCACATATAAAGGAAGTGGGTAATACAAGGTAACTGAAGAGAACTAAACAATTGAATATTTGAAAGCACCTAGAATACTTTTGAAAGAACACAATTATCCTTTCATCCATCAGTACTGTCAAAAAGAGTAAGTACTAATAATTGAAGAAATTGGAAAAAACTCATTTCTATTAAGATAGTCATGTCAGCCGGGCTCGGTGGCTCATGCCTGTAATCCCAGCACTTTGGGAGGCCAAGGTGGGTGGATCACAAGGTCAGGAGTTCAAGACCAGCCTGGCCAACATAGTGAAATCGAGTCTCTACTTAAAAAAAAAAAAATAGCTGGGCGTGGTGGCGCGTGTCTGTAGTCCCAGGTACTTGGGAGGCTGAGGCAGGAGAATCGCTTGAACCTGGGAGGCAGAGGTTGTGGTAAGCTGAAATCACGTCACTGCACTCCAGCCTGGGCAATGGAATGAGACTCCATTTCAAAAATAAAAATAAAAATATTTTTTAAAAAGGTAGCCGTGTCAAACAAAAAATATATACCATAATGTAAATAATATGGGTAGTTAATAGGTATATTCATATGTTTCTCTCAAAAATTGCAAATTAGTGAGTTCCTTTCCAGGAAGAGCATGGTTTAATGGACCAAAAACTACAAAATTAAGCATACTAATTAACAAAGGGATAATCCCCGAAGAAACAATTCAAAATATCTGTAGCCATTTGCACAAAAAATTTGTTTACAGATACTTATTTACAGAAAATTATTTACAAAAATAGAAAAATAACTAAAAGTTTAAATTGGAGAATAGATAAAAGAGACTCTACTGCCATAATACGTTCTTATTAAAAATTATAAATATGAGGAATTCATAGTAAAAGTCAATATGAAATAACATTAAAGAAATACCACTTCTTTTAAGTTTGTAAGTTTATAAAAACTATACTTAAAAGAAGTGAATCATGTTTATAAATATATTTCCGAGTAATGGAATGCTAATCTTATGGAAGTATAGTTGTACTATTATGCGTACTTTTTTCATTTGTCACTTGGTCATTTGGTCTCTTTAACAGTAAATTTAGTTAAATATTCCGTTTTTGAAAATAAAGGTGGATAACTGTGATTATCCTGAAGTTTATAACATAGAAGGATGCTAGTGGAGACAGGAGATAATCGTTTAAACTAGACAATATCCAATAGGTCAAAGAAAAACATGCAACCTAGGCAGGAAATATTAAAATGTAAACCTAAATGAATGCAGAACTGAATGCTGAAAAGTATTGAGGGATTCATTTGTACTGAAACTCCTTATTTCACAGGTGAGAGAACTGAAATCCAGAGAAGTAAAGCTTCATGCACAGAGCCACATATTTGATTTTATTATGGCAAATATTTCTGTAGCATTTGCTATGAGTTAGGCCCCAAGCCAGGAACAGCATTTGTATAAGCAATATTGCTGAATAATAATAAGATCACCCTTTTTCCATCACACAATCTGAAATCCTCATAGAAATGCTTTCTCTGAGTTAAAATTAAATATTATGTCCCTGCTTTAATAAAGAATATTCTTGAAAATCAATCTGAATGGCAAGTCTGTTTTACAAAACATAACAAATTTTTAAATGTTCATTGTATTACCCAAGATTCCATATAGAGAATACTAAATGGCTATTTAAATTCAGCTCTAGGAAATACATGGGTAACTGTATTATCTTCTTACTCAAATGCCTAAACTTTCTTTTATGAGAAAATGAGAAGTACAGAACCCAGCTGACCAAGAAAATAAGCCTCAGACAGGGGGAGAAGCTGCTCTGGGTTGTCTGGCTGTTTCAAGGCTCCCCTGGTGCTCTCTCCACTGCCCTTTCTGCTACCACCTGCTGCCTTTTGAGGAATCTAAACCCAGAAAAAGCAACACGGGTTGATAAATTCATTGTGCTGGAAAGTATTCCTATGGCTCAAACACTTGTTAGTGAATTCTGAATGATGAATGGAATTGTTCCAGCCTACAATTTACTTGTTCTGGCATAATCCAGCCAGGAAATATTAAAAATTGAGTATCTCTATAATTATTTAGATTGGAAGGTAGATTATTCCACAGTATTTCTAGGTTAAAACGTAAAAAAACCTTTTGCCAAATATGGAAACATCCCTGCCCCCAAATTCTCATGTCATGTTCTTGGCAGATAGGAAACCGGAAGTGGGCTTCTCTCTGGTCTATTCGAGGCCAGGCAGTTGTTGGCTCTCAGTCTGTCAGAACTTCCATGGAAAATCTCAGGTGATACCCAAACCCCATTCACACAAACTTGGAAAGAACTTCCAGAATCCTTTCCAAATAAAAGAAAATAGATTTTTAAGTTTCTGCTTTAAATAAAGAAGAAAATATTTAAGAAAGAAGGCAAAAAGAATCAAGAGTTGAACTCTTAAGATAATCTCTTGAATCTCTCAGACAAAAAAAAAAAAAACAGACTCTCATCTCCACCCATGTCAACATATTATATTTATATTCTGCACACAGCATTAGGAAGGGTAAACTTACTGTACTCCTGACTATGTGGTTGGCCTCAGAGCCTTCTGAAGTTTTGATGTCTGTATGTTATACCTTTAAGAGTATTGTTGAAGAAATTCTCTCTTCCTACTCTCCACAGTTCACTTCCAGCATGCGATGTTTGGAAATTCTATTAATTTGTGGTGTTATTGACATTTCACTGTTTCCCACATCCTACCTGATTCCATTCTTTTTTATTTCATGACCATAAATTCGAATTTCCTCTTGGTTTGAAAAGAACAAGCTGATTGACCGATAACAAGAATACACCGAACCAAGACATTTAGGGCTGTTATGAACCTTAAAGGGAGAAAAACAAAAAGAAAGCATAGGAACAAATAACAAATTTGAGTTACTAAAACCACAATGTATGTTTACAATCATATAGCTTCATTAGTCCCATGACACTTTATAACGCTATAACTACATTTGGGATTTCTGAGAGAAAAGAAATATTTACCTCAGAAATTGGGCAACAAAATTAACTTCCTAAAATACAAATTAATCAGCATATTTTTAGAACGATTTGAATCTTCACATGTTGGCTGTTAATATTCTCAAGGTACATGGTATGCTTTGGGAGAAATTAGTTCTGATAGTAAAACTGTAGAGCACCACAAAGAAGCACGTTTGTCATTTTTATGTCCATATTTTTTACCAGTTAGAGAATCATAAAACAGAGCTTCGAATGGAGCGCTACACAAAGCAATATTTAAAGGTTGAAAAGTGACCATGAACTCACTAAAAATAAAATTGATTTTATTTTTATGTATTGCCAGACACGTTAGGGAAGAGAGAGATTATTTTTCAAAATATTAACGGGAAAATTAGTTTTAAAAAAAAAGAATGCAAGGAAGAAAAGAGAAGAGGAAGCTTAGATTCTTTCACCCTATACCAAAATTAATTTCAAAAGGTCCAAAAAGTAAAGTATAAATGTCTAAACCATGACATAACTGAAAAAAAACAGAGATTACAACTATAGAGGTGGAAAAGAACTTTCTAAGCCTAAAAGTGATTTTAAAAATTATCAATAGTATAGGGGTTTTTTGTTTGGTTTGGTTTTGGGGTTTGTTTGTTTGAGATAGTCTCTCTCTGTCCCAGGCTGGAGTGCAGTGGTGTGATCTCAGCTCCCTGCAACCTCTGCCTCCTGGTTTCAAATGATTCTCATGCCTCAGCCTCCCGAGTAGCTGGGGCTATAGGCGTGTACCACCAAACCGGCTAACTTTTATATTTTTTTGGTGGAGATGGGGTTTCACTATGTTAGCCAGCCAGGCTGGTCTCAAACCCCTGACCTCAAGTGATCCACCCACCTCGGCCTCTCCCAAAGTGCTGGGATTACAGGTGTCAGTCACCGTGCCCAGCCTCAATAATATAGTTTTAATATTGTAGTAATTTAATGCATATTAGTTTTATGCTTAATCAGCAAATTGTATTGATCATTTATTATGTACCAGGCACTGTTCTAGGTTCTGGGGATAGATCAGTCAACAAAGCAGACAAAATATCTGCCTCATGAAACTTGTATTCTATTAGAGGAAAACAGCTAACAGAAAATATAGCTATGTGAAACTAAAATATATACTATGTTAGATGACATTAAGGAGAAATATTAAGCAGGGAAAGGGGATACGCTATGTATGTGTCAAGGTCTGGGGGCAATTTTGGAGTGAGTGACCAAGGAAGGCCTTGCTGCAAAGATGAAATTCTAGTAAAGATGGAATATGAGAGAGAGCAAGCCATATGGGATATCTGGAATACCATTCTAGGCAAAGGAAATAGCAAGTACAAAAGCCTGAGGTAAGAGTAGGCCTAAAATGTTCTCAGGATCCAGGAATCCAGCCACATGACCCCAGACTAGATATAGGAGGATTCTTCTTTCAGGAAACAAAATGGAAAAAAAGACATATAGTTACTAATATCTGGGGGCTTATCTAATGAAACAAGAAGATCCTTGCTCACTCTCACACTAGTTCAACAAGCGCCCATGTATATATCCAGAGTTTCCAATTCATTTTTAGAGCCTTATTCTCAAATGTGAACAAATATTCGTGAATCATTAGTCATTTGATGAAAGTCTGTGACATGAAAGACATCAAATAAACAAAAGAAAGGGAATCAAAGAAATAAAAAACAATTTAGAAAAATCCAAAAACTTTAAAAATACATAGTTGACATCTTCTGAGAGAAAAATGATATACGCCATCCTTGAACTGAGAATAAAATGTTGCTAAAAACGAAATTCAAAGAATAAAAACAATTGAATACTGACAATATAAAAGGAGAAATGTATAACTGAAGTAGAAAGGTGGGAAAATAAACATCTCAGAATTGGACAGAAATACCCCAAAATGTAGAACAGAAAAGGAAAAAGGTGGAAAATAGGCAAGAATCAATGATAAAATTAAGGGATCACTCCACCCCACAGCTCCAATATATGAGCTCCAATATAAAATCCCATCAAGTGCCCAGCACCAAAAAAAAAAAAAAAAATGGGAAAAGAAATTCACATATTTACAAAATATCAGAACTCTGGGAATTAAAAGAGGTAAAAATTTCTGGAGGTTGGGTAAGGTTATATGCAAAATGATCAGAAATCAGAGTGAATTGAGATTTAAAATTCTGAAAGTGATTTTTAAATTAAAATCAAGGCTTCAAAACTTCTCTTCCCATGCACACTTTCCAGGAAAGTCTCTTCCCTTTCCAGGAACCAACTCAGTCAATTAAAATGAGTGAGTAAACAAAGAGGAAATGGGTCTTTGCTTAATCACCACTACAAACACTGGCCACATATTCAGAGCATCCAATAAGCTTTTCAGAACCTATCTCTCTAGTATGAACAAAGTTAAAGGACCACTAGACATTGGTGGGAACCAAGAAAGAGGAAAACTGAGGAGAGAGAAGAATAAAATTCTCCAGTAGGATGATGAAAAGAAATCCGAAGTGGTAGGTGTACAGTAGACTTCAAAAGCAACTAGTCTGAATTAAAAGATGAGAAGGAAAAACTGAGGAAGGGTTGTCTCATGAGGGAAAAGAGAAGCTGATAGCTTGCCTAATGCATCTGACCATATTGAAGAGTTTTATAGAAGGAGAGAGTTAGGAAAAATATTAGTGACTGGAGTAAAGAGAATGCAGCAAAGAAAAAATGGGATAACTGTTTACTCTAGAAAAATATACAAGTAGAGACATAAAATCATCATAACCTATTGGGATCAGCTCTAAACAATATTTACATAGTGACAATAATATAAAAAAGATAAATTATTTAACCAAAAATAATTTATCTCTCCTCCTCTGTTAGGAGGAGAGAAGGGAAGTGTGTGTGTGTGTGTGTGTGTGTGTGTGTGTGTGTGTCTGTGTGTGTGTGTGTGTGTGTGTGTGTGTGTGTGTGTGTTAGGAGCAGGAAGGGTGGTATAACTAAGATAATTTCTCATTTTCCATAATAGGAAGTGAAGGAATAAGGCCTAACTTTGAAAAATAAAGAGATAATGGCATATTTTGATGTGTAAGATAAAAACTAGAAGAAACAGCTAAATTAGTTGAAGTAATTGCCTCTTGAGAGCCAGACTTCTGCTAGGGTAGAAGATGAAAGAAGGCAGAGGCTATTTTTTCTGTATATTCTGGGATGAAATCTTTCTCCATACACATATATTATTTTCATAAAAATAAAATAGAATTTAAAGGTGGAAAAAATAATAGGGGGTATAGATAAAGATATCTGTATCATAATGTTTATCAATATATCCTTTGAAATTATAATTTTAAAAAAATCTACATTTCCAATATAGGACATCATTAAATTATTTGAAGCAAATTTAATTATTACAGAAGTTGGAAAAAATACAGCTAACTGTGTTTGGATGTATCAAGAATATTTGACATTGAAGGAAGTTGAAGACATAATGTTAATTGAAAGTGTAGGGCAGAAAACTATAGTTTAAATGTTATAAATATGTATAAAATTCAGAGGAAAAATGTTGAGAAGGAAATAGATGAAGCTGTTAACCAATGGTAACTCTTAAGTGATAATTCTAACATTTTTCAGACTTCTCTGAATTTTCCAAATTTTCTACAAAAGAAGTGAACTGCTTTTATAATCAAGGGGAAATATGACATTTCAAGTAAATTGATGTATTTATCTGAAAGCAAATTTTACTCTTCAAAACCAGGCCACACAGAAACAATATCTACTAACTCCAGAAGCATAGTTCAGCATTGTGTGTTACTAACAAAGAACAGGTTATCTCATTGATACCTCAGTCCTCAAAAGAGTGAGACACTGAGCAAGAACATTTTAAAGAGATGGTCAAAGGGTGTTCAAGCAATAAAACAAGTGAGGGGTTGGGGAGTAGTAAATGAGAGAACCAAGAACAGGAGACCTGTAAGCATAGAAGATGCATTTCGCCAACTTCCCTATTTAAAGAGACCTCTAAATTTTTATTCTTATGCCCCATAAGTTAACTTTCAATAAATCTCATTTCTTTTTTTTTTTTTTTTACTTTAAATACATTTGTTATTTTGTTTGGTTTTTGATTTTTGATTTTTGTGGTTACATCGAACGTGTATATACATATATCTGTGGGGTACAGGAGATGTGTTGATATAGGCATGCAATGTTACATAATCACATCATGGAGAAGGACGTATGCATCCCTTCAAGCATTTATTCTTTATGTTACAAACGATCCAATTACACTTTTAAAGTTATTAAAAAATGTACAATTAAGATATTATTGACTGTAGTCACCGAGTTGTGCTTCTTTTCTGGGTCACAAAGATTTGTAGCCTTAAATGTTTCAGGGTCTAAAAGTTTCAGGATACAAAATTAATCTGTATAAATCAGTAGCCCTACTATACACCGACAGTGGCCAAGATGACAATCAAATCAAGAACTCAACCCCTTTTACAATAGCTGCAAAAAACATTAAAATTCTTAGGAATATACTTAACCAAGGAGGTGAAAGACCTCTACAAGGAAAACTACCAAACGCTGCTGAAAGAAATCACAGAAACACAAACAAATAGAAACACATCCCATGCTCATCGATGGGTAGAATCAACATTGTGAAAATGACCATACTGCCAAAAGCAATCTACAAATTCAATGCAATTCCCATCAAAATATCACCATCATTCTTCACAGAACTAGAAAAAACAATCCTAAAATTCATATGGAACCAAAAAAGAGCCCACATAGCCAAAGCAAGACTAAGCAAAAAGAACAAAGCTCGAGGCATTACATTACCTGACTTCAAACTATAGTATAAGCCATAGTCGCCAAAACAGCATGGTACTGGTATTAAAACAGTCATATAGGCCAATAGAGAACCCAGAAATAAAGCCAGATGCTTACAGCCAACTGATTTTTGACAAAGCAAACAAAAACATAAAGTGGGGACAGGACACTCTATTCAACAAATGTTGCTGGGATAATTGGCTAGCCACATGTGGAAGAATGAAACTGGATCCTATCTCTCACCTTATACAAAAATCTACTCAAGATGGATGGATCAAATACTTAAATCTAAATGTGAAACCATAAAAATTCTAGATTATAACATTGGAAAAGCTTTCTAGACATTGGCTTAGGCAAAGCATTCATGACCAAGAACCCAAAAGCAAACACAACAGAAACAAATATAAACAGACAAGACTTAATTAAACTAAAAAGCTTTTATGCAGCAAAAGAAATAATCAACAGAATAAACAGACAAGTCACAGAGTGGAAGAAAATCTTTGCAATCTATATGTCCAACAATGGACTAACATACAGAATCTACAAGGAACTTAAATTAGCAAGAAAAAAAACAAACAATTCCATCAAAAAGTGAGCTAAGGACATGAATAGACAATTCTCAAAAGAAGGTATACAAATGGCCAACAAACATATGAAAAAACGATCAACATCGCTATTTATCAGAGAAAAGCAAATCAAAACCACACTGCGATACCACTTTACTCCTACAAGAATGACCATAATTTAAAAATCAAAAAATAATTGATGTTGGTGTGGATATGGTGAAAAGGGAACACTTTTACACTGTTGTTGGGAATGTAAACTAGTACAACTACTATGAAAAAGAGTGTAGAGATTCCTTAAAGAACTAAAAGTAGATCTACCATTTGATCCAGCAATCCTACTCCTGGGTATCTCCCCAGAAGAAAAGAAGTCATTATACAAAAAAGGTACTTGCACATGCATGTTTATAGCAGCACAGTTCACAACTGCAAAAATATGGAACCAGCCCAAATGCTCATCAATCAATGAATGGATAAAGAAAATATTAGATATATACATATATACCATATATACACATATATACCATATATATACACATGCATATACATACACATGCACACACACACATATATATGTACACATACACACACACCATGGAATACTACTCAGCCATAAAAAGGAACAAAATAATGGCATTTGCAGCAACCTGGATGGAATTGGAAAGCATTACTTTAAGTTAACTAACTCAGGAATGGAAAACCAAACATCCATGTTCTCACTCGTAAGTGGGAACTAAGCTATGAGACTGCAAAAGGACAAGAATTATACAATGGACTTTGGGGACCAAGGGGAAAGGCTGGGGGTGGTGAGGGTGGTGAGGGATAAAAGACTACACATTGGGTACAATGTACACTGCTCAGGTGATGGGTGCACCAAAATCTCAGAAATCACCACTAAAGAACTTATTCATGTAACCAAACACCACCTGTTCCCCCAAAAACCTATGGAAAAAAAACAAGCTTCAGGGACTACTTTTAATGTTTGTATCACCTTAGAGAGGAGGAGAATGTAGGCAGCCCCAACATAAGTAAAAAGGGAAAGCATAACAGAGATTCAAACATATTTTGGCTATGGAGAGCTGTAGCTTTTAAATGGAACAAAATAGCAGTTTCCTGGTAATGATTGAAATACCTAGAAATTCAGAAGATGGTAACAAAGGAAAGAGGTCCTTGATATCCTTATTCAACTAGAGCCACTCTACAGCTTATATTTTTGAGAGGTCTCCTAAGAATTCATTTGAGTCAAGAATTCTGCAACTAAGAATTAATTCTCTGAGCTCAGTCATATAGTATCAAACTACCTAGCAATTAGTTGTCCGTCTTCCCATCCTATAGCCTGTGCTTATGTAACTCATACACTCCATTTTATAAATGTTAGCCTCTGATTCATACTGAGTGTGTCATTTCAAAAAATTAAACCAGCTGGACATATCTCACTGGAAGTATCAGGAAGGAAGGAAGCGTAAGTAATACGGTTGGTACCTGAATGCAAACCCTCTTCAAAGTAAGTATTCATTCTATGATTAGTATATATTTTGCATCATTTGCCAAGTACTTTTAAAAATACATACTTTTCCAGAGATAATATTTTTAAGTTAATTATGTCCTACAATCACCTACCCATACAGTGTACCGAGGCTCCAAATCACCACAGTCCTTTGCAAAAATGTAAGAACAGTTTCCTGGGAAGTAATAGTAGATGCCATCAAATGTTTCAAAATGATACTGTCCCCAAGTTTTACAAATCCCATCTCTGCCGTTGCCCATGTTTGGTACTGAAAAGAAACAGGATAATATTTTGTAGACAAAATGAATTACATGTTTCTAGCAGTGTTCAGTCAGTCATCGTAAATGATTCTAATTTTCATTCAAATTTCCTTCCTTGGTCTATATCACAGGAAGAAATAACTAACATAAAATTACCAATTGTTCTCAAAACTATCAAAGTAGTTGATAAAACAGGGTTTCCGAGTAGTTGTGAAGAAGATTTATGTTAGAAAGTTCCTGAATTTTTGTTTCCAAAAAAAGATTCTAGAAGAAAAAAAAAGGAGTATGGAAAATAATACAGTAAAAGGTGATAGTAATATAGCAAGTAAGATGGCTCAGAAAAGAGACAAATGTCACCACTGAGTGTCCTAAAGATTAGCATACGCAGCATCAGAGTATTCTAGTCTTTCAAAAATGGCTTTTTTATGGTATCCACAGAGAAAAATAACCATTGACCAAAAAAAAGTCATATTTATGTGTCTGGGACCTGGATGTGGGGAGCATTAGTCATTCAAAGTATGCTGGAATTTGGCTGGAGTGGTGGCTTGCACCTGTAATCCTAGCATTTTAGGAAGCCAAGGTGGGCGGACTGCCTAAGCTCAAGAGTTTGAGACCAGCCTGGTTAACATGGTGAAACTCTGTCTCTACTAAAATACAAAACATTAGCCAGCAAGGTGGGGGGCACGCATCTGTAATCCCAGGTACCCAGGAGGCTGAGACACAAGAATCCCTTGAACCCAGGAGGCGATGGTTGCAGTGAGTCAAGATGGCGCCACTGTACTCCAGCCTGGGTGACAGTTAAGACTCTGTCTCCAGAAAAAAAAAAAAAAAAGGTATGCTGGAATTTAACAATTCATGACCTCAAACTGGCCAAATTTCAAGCAGTATTTATCTTAAATCATACAACTGCATCTCCTATTGTCATGTCTACCTTTTTTTCTTACCCTTGTAGATAATCTTCTATTCCATTTTTGTTCTCTAAACTCTTCTCTTTAGAATAATATGAAAATCAGTAACATTCACTGAGCACTCAATACGTGTAAAACATTTTGATACACTCTGGGGCGGGGTGCATAAAGATAAGGGTGACTCTTTACATCTTGTATTTTTGTGATTCCCACCTAAATTTATTAGCCTTGGACAACTGTGGCCTTTTCAGGAAAAAACACGGAATTATTCATTATTCAGGCAGTCTTCCCTGACAGTATGCCTCACCTCTGCTTCATATTTTCATAGCATCTTGTACTTTACTTTACAGCACCTGTCACAAGTTTAATTATTGTGTATCTGTTGCGTATTTATCACCTTCTCTAGACTGCAGCCTCCAGGAGGACAGGAACAGGTTTGTATTATTCACCGTTGTATCCCTAATGCCTAGCCTGGGATCTAGATGCCAGTAAATATTGATTAAACAAATGAATATTTATTGATTATGATTGACATAGAATCCTTTCTTAGACACTGTGGATAAAAGGTTTATTAAAAAAAAAAAAAAAAAAGCCCCTGCCCTTGGAGAAGTCTCAGTACTATTTTTTAACATACAAAATGTCCAATTAATTAAAGGTCCAAAAGAATGACCGGCTCCAAATAAAAAAATCTGTTTTATAAAGCAAAAGGGAGATGAATGAGAACCTGGTTTTAATAGGCTATTACTGGCTGGGTGCAGTGGCTCATGCCAGTAATCACGGCACTTTGGGAGGCCTAGGTGAGAGGATCACCCAAAGTCAGGAGTTCAAGACAATCCTGGCCAACATGGTGAAACTCCATCTCCACTAAAATACCAAAATTAGCCAGACATGATGGCGAGTGCCTGTCGTCCCAGCTACTCGGGAGGCTGAGGTGGGAGAATCGCTTGAACCCGGGAGGCAGAGGTTGCAGTGAGCCGAGATCGTGCCATTGCACTCCAGCCTGGGTGACAGAGTGAGACTCTGTCTCAAAAAATAATAATAACAATAATAATAATAGGCTATTAGTATAGAAAGTGGAAAAAATACTTGAAGCAATAAGAGAGTTCAATGAGAAGGGATAGTGGCCCTATGTACTTTTGTTTTACATTGTTTCTAAATTACATCAAATAACTGAGAATGAATTGTGGGCTCTCTAGGTAATATACGACCCCCAATGGATGAACATTATTATAGTAAATTATGCCTTAATTTTTTCCTTGGTATCTCATAATTCTCTCATAAGCATCTCTGAAACTTACTGATCTGGCATCTTGTCCCAAGAGCCTGAAATATTTGACAGTCACATGTTCCAGTCTTAGAACAGAAAGCTCCATTAAGGCATTCATAAGGACAAGAACCTGAGAGGGAGAAGAAAAAGTTATCTTCTGGCATCCATTTCTTCTTTTAAGCATAATATGTCAAGATACAGCTTGGACAAATTGTAATTACTATTAACTTAAACAGAACCCTCGGCCTCTTGCCTTGCTAAGCTAAAGAACTAAACCCAATAAGTCTCTGTCTAATTCATTTTATTATGTGTGCTGTGAAGCAAGAAAGGCAGGCTTTCACATCTCAAACTACCCTGAGGGCAAAGGTTAGCCCCTTTCAAGCAAATCAAAGGTCAAGTTCCCATGTAAGGAATCTCTGTCCCAGATGATGAGAACCAGAAATACACAAGCTGCAGATGATTCTGTTGATGGAGTTTGGTGCTGGCTGCACATCCCATCAGCTACTCTTACAGGAGCAAACACTCTATTAAAGAATAGGGTCTCTCATGCCTGTAATCCCAGCACTCTGGGAAGCCAAGGCAGGCAGATCATTTTAGGTCAGGAGTTCGAGACCAGCCTGGCCAACATGGTGAAACCCCATCTCTACTAAAAACACAAAAATTAGCTGGGTGTGGTGGTGCATGCCTGTAGTCCCAGCTACTCGGGAGGCTGAGGCAGGAGAATCGCTTGAACCCAGGCAGTGAAGTTTGCAGTGAGCCGAGATTGTGCCATTGCACTCCAGCCTGGGTGACAGAGCTAGACTCTGTCTCAACAACAACAACAAAAAGAATCGGGACTATCATTAACTTGAGGGATCAGGCAAAGCATAAAACTCAAAGGGAGACTCCTGCTTTTGAAGAGAGTGATTAAACATTTCATTTGAGGTTTGTATATTAATCCTCAGGCTCAATTACAAATGACACATTCTTTGAAACCTATGCTGCCAGGCGTGGTGATGGACACCTGTAATCCCTGCTACTCTGGAGGCTGAGGCAGGAGAATCACTTGAACTCAGGAGGCAGAAGTTGCATTGAGCCGAGATCATGCTACTGCTCTCCAGCCTGGGCGACAGAGCAAGACCGTCTCCAAAAAAAAAGAAAAAAGAAAAAAGGAAAAGAAACCTATGCTTAAATTCTGATGAAGCAGAAGCCAAAGTCACTACTGTCACCAAAAATATTATTTCTTTCATGGAAAGAAAAATTATAAAATTGTCCCAACAAATTATGTTAAAAAGAGGAAGCAAGTAACTGTGAACTCTAACCCTAATTTTACCATCATCTCCTAAGTGAGTTTTAAAAATGCAAATGAATCAGTGAAAAAATTTCCTCTAATAAGGAGAGAATAAGAGGCAACTGGCAAAACTCAAGCAGGAAGAATTTAACACTTGAGGAGAAGAGAGAACATCTTAATTCCCAGAAGATAGTTATATAATTGATCATTTGACCACAGTTCTGCCAAAGGCAAGAATTTGAAAACCCGTATGATTCCTCTCCACCTTAAGATCCATTGATCTAAAATGTCTCTTTACTTTTAAAAATGCACAAATCTCCAAGTATATCTTAAGTGAGGAAAAAATATGCTGTTTTAACTTAGTCCATAAATACAGGTTAAAAAAAAATGATGTTCTTCATAAACTTAAAAGCAGTTTTTTCCACTAGGAGCACATCTATATTTACCGTTTATCTTAGATCACAGTCTTGCATTTTTCTGATGAAGAGATGCTAAATATTTAGATAAACAAATGTATTGCCTTCAAAAATGTATTTACAGTCCTGCTTATTCTCCTGAAAACAAGTATCAAATGAAAACTGGTGAGGATCATTGTTATTTTAAACACAACAATGATAATTTCTATTTCATAGTTACCACTCAAATTAAATTTCAAACTTCCATCAGCATTCTTCTTAATGGAAATGGGGAACTGGTAACAAAAAATAGGGATCAAGTAATTGATTCACACAAAAAAACAGTTTCTGATATTCAGTGACATCTTCCCTGGTCATGCAGTTATCAGGTTTGTCTAAATGTTTGGCCCTGGTTATTCTCAGAAACAACTCAAATTTCTCCAAGAAGTGAACTTAAATTATTACTAGGTATTATTACCATCCTGACTCACTTTCCTTCATGTGGTTTATGGAAACAATAAATACTTGATTCAATATATCCCCCAAAGGGATTTTCTGAGAAAGCAAATATGAAAACCTAAGTATAAACACTGACCTTTTATTTTGCTCTCACCCCAATTAATAGCATCATGGAAAAAGTATCTCGGAGAAGTAGCTTCAAACTTTGAAAGAAAGAAATGAGAACGCAAGACAGTTAAATTATTTAATTCAAGCCAAACATGCAAACTGGTACATCTAGAAAATAACTACAAATGCAGAATTGATAAAGTGCTGACTTTATACTTTCTGGGGTTATTGAGGCTTATCATCTCCATGAGGCAGAAAGGGTGCCTCTGAGGTTGTGGTGAGAACACCTCATTCAAGTCTTGGTTTTGCCTCTTACATGACTTTGACAAGTCATTTACTTCATCTGCTCTCTGTTCTGTTCTCACTTCCCATCCTCCCTCCCCTTCCCATCACCCACTCTTTCCCCTAGCCCCCAATCCCTCCACCTACCTCGCAACCTCATGAAAGAAGCCTGGTTGGAGTCTAACCTTTGGAATTATTGACTGCTTTGCCTGCAGAAATAGCGGTTCTCTGACACTTCCAGGTGCAGACAGGTTTGGAAAAAAAAAATGTGTAGGGCTGACAGACCTACAGACGGTGATGTACTGCCTGCCTGCACACCAATTGGTAAAGAAAACATCCACAGAAGCATCTGCTGTTTCGGTGCCAGTGTGTTACCTTCAGGCTCCAAAGAGCTGACTCACACTTTAAAGTTCATAGAATGTTTAAATATATCTTTTTATAGAGCCCAAGGTAGTTCAGAGTAGTGGTAAATAGCATGAATTTTGAATCAAACGGAGCTGGATTAGAATCCTGACTCCGTAATTACTTACCCTTAGGCAAGTTTCCTAACCTCTTAGTGCCTCTGTTTACTCATCTGTAAAAGGGGAACAATAATGGCACTTCCCTCGTTGCATAGTTAGGATAATGAATTAAAGCCATGTACGTAAATCTTACATACATAATGCCTCACACAGAAAATTAGCAATAAAGAGATTTATGTCAATCAATCTAAGCAATCCAGATGAAATTGTAAGGTTTTTAAAAGATCTATATGGCTTAGTAGCAAA
The DNA here is from genome assembly GCF_024542745.1 of Macaca thibetana thibetana. Classification (NCBI taxonomy): domain Eukaryota; kingdom Metazoa; phylum Chordata; class Mammalia; order Primates; family Cercopithecidae; genus Macaca; species Macaca thibetana. The sequence continues at coordinate 76,374,493 of NC_065588.1, read as the reverse complement.
TAGTTGTGGCTTACTAAAACTAATTGATTGTGGATTATTATTCCAACTCCACAGCAGTTGAGTGTATGGGCTGGGGCAACATTCTTTCCAATAGCACTTATATTTCACCAGAATAAACACACTCAAAACTTGCCAAATAATTGTCAAATTAAGTAGTAGATGATATTAGAAAAACTGAAGAAGGGGGAAAGATAAGAAGAATGGGAAAATGAGCCATGTGACTTCAGGAACAAAGTTGTTTCTCAGCAGATTCTCGTCTCTCTTATGTTAAGTTTTATTCTGACATGTTCCATCTCAGTACTTTTTTCTTTAACAGGAAAATCTACCCAAGCTATATCTTTTTTTTTTTTTTAAGAGATGGGTCTCGCTAAGTTTCCTGGGCTGGGCTTAACTCCTGGACTCAAGCGATCCTCCTGCCTCAGCCTCCTGAGTAGCTGAGACTGCAGGCGCGCGCCATCATGTCAGTCCATGCTATCTAAAAGACACATTCTCTCACTCTTCGAAGATTTCTTTCTGAACTCTTTGCCCCACACAATGGTCTCAAGTTCACTGTCTCCTGTTCTCAATACTCCCAGGTTTTATCCTCACTGTTCAATCTCCCCTTTTTGTTCTTGCCTCTGCCTTCAAACTAAGTTAGACGCAACAACAGTCTATGACCTCGATTCCTTCAAGACAGCAAGTCTTATTCTCTCTTCAGCCACATTGCTTCTGGCTGCCTAAATCTGACACAGCCCCGGATATTACTGGACACCAAAACCTTCTTCCTTTGGCTCCGAAATGATTTATGTCTATCCCTTTAATGGAAGCCAATCATCTCTGATACTCACTAAAAGTGTATAATGACTTCTACTCTACCTCATAGGGCCTATCGCCTTGAACAAATTATTCAACCAGCTCAGCCTCAGTTTCCCAGTCTATAAAAGTACCTGCCTCACAGAATTGTAAGGATTCAGTGAAATGATGTGAATGACACACCAAGAATAGTGCCAGGCACATAATAAGAGTTGTAAACATGCAGGCCAGGTGCGGTGACTCACGCCTATAATCCCAGCACTTTGGGAGGCCGAGGTGGGTGGATCTCCTGAGGTCAGGAGTTCGAGATCAGCCTGACCAACATGGTGAAACCCCATCTCTACTAAAAATACAGAAAATTAGCCAGCGTTGGTGTTGTGTGCCTGTAATCCCAGTACTCAGGAGGCTAAGGCAGGAGAATAGCTTGAACCCAGGAGGCGGAGGTTGCAGTGAGCCGAGATCAGGCCATTGCACTCCAGCCTGGGCAAGAAGAGTGAAACTTTGTCTCAAAAAAAAAGGAAAAGAGTTGTAAACATGCTACCTGTTTTTACTATTAGGCAAAAACTGAAAACACTGGATAACACTAGAGGAAGATAAAAGTATATAATTTGTTTTTCGCTCTATATCCTTTAACCTAACTCAATCCACATCTTGTTTATGGAAATTAGAATGACTCCCTAGCACACCACCTTTCTGGCTACAACAATATCCTATTTATCCAGCATCCCATACATCATAATACATTTCACCAAGGCTAATGTGTGACATGCAGATTTTGTTTATTTATTGACATATTTGAAGTCAGAATGGCATCTTACATTTATAATTGGAGCATATTTATTTTTTATGTCATATAAATAATGGCAAATGATTGAGGTTGTCTTGGATTCAATGAACCAGTTGCACAGAAATGACTTCTTCATCAGACTACCTCCATAACAGATGGAGTTTCTAGGTAACAGGCACTGCTATTCTTGTTTCTATCTCTAGCACTGTCCTTGGTATGTCATCAACAAATACCAACTGAAAAATGAGACATGGTTCAAATGGGAATCTGTCTCCCAAGGGTGTTTAGAGCCAAGACTCCCTCAGACTTTGTTGATGCCTCTCCTCACATCCTCTCAGCCCACCTCTGAATTCACCTTGGAATTCATCTGGATTTCTGTGTACACTGAAAGCCTCCAACTTCAGCACTAGGTTCTTTCTGCCTTTGCCTGACGGCAGAGTCCAAGCAGAAAAGACTATAGAAAGTGCCTTCCTGGAGATTTTAGGCTCTCCAGAGGCTTCCCTCAAGCTAGAAATTTTTCTAGGACACATTCTACATGGTTCAGAAGTCTCCAATAAGACTGAGTTCCAGCTGCCTACAGCAGAAAGCCCCTCATTAATACACCCCATATTTTATTTTCTCCCTTCTTCACATCATTTTCCTTTCTCCTTTATTTGTACACTTCCAAATAAATGACCTGCACCTAAGTCTATGTCTTAGGGCTTGCTTTCAGGAAAGGAATTTTTGGAATGTAATGCAAATGCAAAAAAGTCCCAGGCAGTAGGTGCATGTATTCACATGACTGATAAAAGAGGACAACCCATCCTTCCTCCTTCCTGATTACACCTCCCCAGGATGGAGAGAAGCCCAGGGAAATACAGTCTTTAGATGGGAAATCATTGCAGCGCACAAATACACTATTTACAGAAGTCTGCGTCCCCTACCCTTTCTTGCTCACCTCATTGCCAACATATTTCTGAGTCATTATTTGCACACTTATCTACCTATTGATGCTCTGTTTTCCTAGAGCAGAAGAGTGAATCTATGGATAAGAATGGCCTTGTAACACATGAAATTCCAATTCTAAACAGTGCAGTGCAAGATTATGACCTCATTGCCCGCTGTTGAAACCTCTTCTTTTAAAAATTGTTCTGAAAATAAATGATTTTGACACGTTTTCTAGCCTTAGGAAATAGAAGTACAAGTCTCCTGCTGTTCATTCTTGCTAAAGGGAGTAAAGTATACAAATCCTGAAAACATCTAAATGGACAACAGTATAACCCCAATTTGACACTTAAGTATATCAGTACACAAAACACTTTTTAAGAAAAATAAAAATATGTTTCCATTCCATAGACAATCCTTTGCCTATTCTGGTATGAGAGGCGCTCCAACCAGAGTGGTTCCACCTTGAATAGGGGCTGGGTAAAATGAGTCTGAGATCTGCTGGGCTGCATTCCCAAGAGGTTAGGCATTCTTCGTCACAGGATGAGATAAGAGGTCAGCAGGACTAGTATCACGAGATACAGGTCATAAAGACCCTGCAGTAAAGAAGCTGGCCCAATCCTGCCAAAACCAAGATGGCAATGAAAGTAACCTCTGGTTGTCCTCACTGCTCATTATACTCTAGTTATAATGCATTAACATGCTAAAAGACACTCCCACCAATGCTATGACAGTTTACGAATACCCTGGCAACATCCAGAAGTTACCCTATATAGTCTAAAAGGAAGAGGAACTCTTATTTCCGGGAAATTCCTGTCCCTTTCCTGGAAAAGTCATGAATAATTCATCTCTTGTTTGGCATATGATTAAGAAATAACTACAAGTATACTCAGTCAAGCAGCTTGTGCTGCTGCTCTGCCTATGGAGTAGCCATTCTTTTATTCCTTTACCTTCTTAATAAACCTGCTTTCACTTTACTCTGTGGACTTGCCCCAAATTCTTTCTTGCATGAGAATGAAGAACCCTCTCTTGGGATCTGGGTCAGGACCCCTTTCCAGTAACACTGGTACAAAAAAAAAAGGTCTCTACTCTTGATAAGAATAAATCAGTTCTGTCTTCTAACCAGACACAACAGCATATCAGATCTGTCTTCTATTTAACTACTAATTCTCTTCAATTAACACTATAAAATACACAAATTCAGACATCTATCACAAAATGCTAACAAAAACTATTTGCAATTCAACCTTTAACAAAGACTTCCTTGAATATTTAAGCTGCTTGCTATGTAAATACTCAAATCATATTCCTTTTCAAAGAAATGCCTTTGCTAAGTTAGGATTCTGTATTTTACCATCCATCTTTTATAGAGAAATATTTTTAAGCCCATCCATTTGAGCATTCCAACCAGTTTGAAGAAATTGCAATTATCCAATATCCTTCATATGAAGGCAACCAAGCAAGAAGGTCTCCTCAAATGCAGTGCTACACTGCCCCTCCAAAAAAAAGTTACCTATTCAGAGATACCCACAATTTAGATTTATCAGACATTATAAAAACTTTCTGTCAGGACATCAGGATGTATCTGATGCCCTTTTGCAGTATTTAATTCATATTATTTACACCTTTTTCGGCCCCTTTTTCCATGTACATTATACTGTTGTCATTGTCCTAACTGATATTGTGCTTAATTTTTAAACTACTTCTAATTTTCTGGCAAGTACATGGGATTAAATGCCTCAAGTCTATTAGTAGGTAACTGAGCTGAATAGCAAAAAGAAATGTATTTTATTCCAAACAAGTCGATGTGACCTGAGCATGAATTTGATGGTCGTAGAAAAGCAATAGAGGTTACTTTGCTTCTTCCTCCTCCTTCCTATCTTGTTCTTAGCATTTTATTCCCCTCCACAAAGGTCTCATTGTTGAAGTGACAGCAGAGTCCAACACAGAATGGATTATTTCTCTGCCTCTCTCTCCACCTGAAGCATAACCTACCTGTGCTGCTAAAAGAGCTCTTTTCTGTCGATTTTCATTAAACCCGTTTCTGGAAGAAAACAAAAAGAACTTGTATAGTCAAAGGCCCCTAGGCAACCTGAACAAGCCTTTCCCGAGAGAGCTGGTGTTTTTCTCCTGATTTCCATCACTTTATCAAAGAGGTCTTTCTTGGTTTAACATTTAAAAGGTCCTCCCTCCCCTTTCTGGAAGGGTTAGATTTGGGTGGTGGTGCTGTCTCATTTTACAAAATTCAGGAGTGTCCCCAAATTTCTCCAGTCTTTGATGTAAACTGACTTTTAGGAAGGAACTTTGAGATAGAAAAATAAACAAAAGAGTGTAACATTGTAGCACCAACCCTTGCAATATTTTCTCCACATGATTTTGCAAATCTAGTGAGGTCAGTATTTGTACCTTCCCTTTTTTCAAACATAGTACTTAATTCTCTCCTGTGCTATGTCATAAAGGGCAAGTTAACATTAATGTAAGTAAGAACATCAAATTGTAATTTATCAAAATCAAATGGCTAATAATTCACTAAAGTATATATTTGCTTTATAATGTTTTCTGTTTTTGTGTTATATTTATCAATAAACATTTTATTTTTAAAAAATCAAATGGTGAATAGAATTCTGCTTTTTATTAAGCGGATCAGTTTAGTACAAAAAATGATTTTCATTATTTACTGCTAAAACAATTGTTTATTTTTATCATTAAAAACTGTGTGACTCTGCTAAAAATGAACATAATACATTTGTTATCAATAATGTATATTAATAATAATGTAAAGGATAATAGTATGGAATATAACTTTTTATTACAAACCTTTGAAATGAAAGTAATATCTTTTTAGTACCAACAGCCACCAAAGACTCCCCTCATAATTAAAATGAAAACAAATACTTTGTAATTAAAAGGAAAGGAAGTATTTTCATAAATAAAGAAATGAATGCTAGATCATTTTTAATCTGTAGAAATGTTTTTTAAAGTATATTTCACGCTTTTTTGTAAAACATTTCACTTATTTTTTTCAAAAGCAGATCTAGTTGCCCGCTGAGATTTGCTTATTACCATTAACTTTATGTTTTAGAGGACACAAAGAACAAGAAATACTCACTTTGATGTTCCCATCAATATAGATGATGCACAGATATATTCTGCCAGAGACAAATATATAAGAATGAAAAAAAATTATCCAAATATGTTGGCTACATGTTCTAGTTGTTTAAAAGAACATTTTAACCTAAATTCTAAAATTCTGATCGAAGTTTGCTGGTATTTTTGCATTTTTTAGAGGGATTTGACCAGCACATTTCTTGTGAGACACTGAATGACTGATAAGCTAAAAAGAATGGGCAGTATACATGGATTTACACAGAGACACCATGCAATTGAACAGGCTCTAGTCTTGGAATCAGAGAACCAAGTTTTAGTTCTAGTGCTACCACTTAGTACATGCCAAGCTTAAACAAAATACCAAGCACACCATAAAATGATGGTGTTGGACAAGTTATCTGTAAAGTCTCCTCAGCTCTCATGATTCTGTGACGTCGTTCTCCTTGGGGTTTCAGTTACAACTGGAACTGGAAAATAGCACCTTTGACCTCTGTAGTCTTTTGTACTTAAGCAATTTCTCCAATTTCGTCTACAAGCTCCAAAGCATACAGACCTTTACAGGGATTAAAAATCAACAACTGAAAATAAATAAATCCTTTCCCCATTTTGTTAGGTATGATACAGTGCTTATCTATTAAAAATATATAATATGTATTTCATGAATTTAAAATACTCCAAGAAAAAATGTGTAACAGCGTAAAACTAGTTCCACAAAATGCTGATAGTTATGGAACCTGGGTGAGGGCACATGAAGGTGTGTTATTTCATTTAAATTTTGTGTATGTCTATAAGCTTTCCATAACAAAAAAAAAATCAAATAGCAAGAAAATTTATTAATAAAATTACTATAAAAATAATTAAAATCAATTTTTAGCCCCAGATGTTAGTCATTCTTAAAACATTTTTTTACTATTCTTTGGGTTGATGGCATGAAGAAAGTTTAAGTACTCAATTGCTCTTAGTTTATTATAAAATTTCAAATGTTTAAATTGCAAATAGACAATTATTTTAAATCATAATTTAGAAGAAAAAAGTTAGAATCAGAGCTTCTTCTAATACAATTGCATATCATGATAAAAGCATGATTTTTAACCAGTCATTTTAAAAAGATTCAAGAAATGAAAACTAAAAGGTTCTAATACAATTGCATATCATAATAAAAGCATGATTTTTAACTAGCCATTTTGCAAAGACTCAAAAAATGAAAACTAAAAGGTCCAAATTATCTACATTATTAAGAATTTTTTAAAAGGTGATCTGAGTATCACTTAGTACAATTCATTCTAATGACTTCAAAGTGCTTTATAAGGGAAAACTATTTGTATAAATTGTAAGAGAAACAAAAATACAATAAATTAACATAAACATTTAATCTGAGTTCTTACCTTGTAATGAAAACAGCAGTACATGAAGCAAGAATATACTCCACGGTATCATTAAATTGAGTTTTCTTACAATGTTCATTTCAGTGTAGCCTTTCTCCCTGAAATGTAACCAAATTGATGGTCTTTATTATGATGGCATCTTAGAAGTATGCATAGTTGTAGTGTACTCAAATTCTAATAAATATAGCTATGTAATAAAGTAATTCAAAAAGGAATTCCAAGCTTTCCAACTACATACAGCATCTGAAGCTTTAGAACTTGCAGACAACCCTTTGGCTGAGTCTCTCATTAGTGATGCATGGCAGCTTCTTACCTGAGCCCGTATTAGTTACACCCACACCTGCACATCATAGGCCTTTTTAGCCTATATCAACCTTTTTACCTTCTCAAGACAGCAGCATTAAAATAAAAAGAAACACCTCTTGAAATCTCCGGAAGCCATAAGAGATAACCATTATTCCTAATTGTTGATCTAATTGCATTTTATAATTGTATTCATAAAATAATTACTGTCCTTTGAAAAAGGGTGAAATAAAACCCTGTCCATCTTTCCTAGAATGTCTACATGTTCTTTAAGAATTAAAAGTCTGCTTTAGGAATTAAAAAGTACACTAAAACTACATGCATATATTTTCAAGTCCCATTACAGTATAGTTTAAGTTGACATGATCATGGGCCCACAGATATTTCTGTTAAACATTCTGCAACATAAGTAGCAATTTTTAAAAAAACATAATATTCTATACTTGACTTTAAAAAGAAAATAAAGTAACTCACCCAGCCCTGAAAACCTTCCCTTCACACCCTGTTTTTCCATCCTCTGTGACAAATATCCAATTAAACAACAGACTTATTATTTCAGCACTAGGAGCTCTCTTCTTCAACAGGGACTGACTGCTTACATTGGCATGAGAAAAGAGCTCTAATATGTCATAACGAACTTTATAGATCTGAGCTCCACACATTAGTGAAAACCATTCTTATATAGCGGGTGCACATTTCTACAGCAGATCCCATGAGTTAACTGCACTATTATCAAAGTCATTTAACAGACAGGTGTGCAGTAGTAAGGAATGTCTAACCACACAGAAGTACTTTATGAAACAAAAAGGCACAGCAGTTGTTAACATCCTGTTGTGCCCAGACAATTCTCCTGCAATGACTTCTGAGTCTTTTCTATTAAGTATTCTTGATATCCTAACTAATGTTACATGGTCCAATGTTCATTATACAGTTTCCTGTTTGTGTTCCAAATCCGATAATCATTTACTCTTGCTCTAGATGACCTTAATGCCTTTCCATTGCTGAAATAATAGCTAATTCCATGAGCCAACAGATGTTTGTCTATAAAGGAAAAAGTTTAAGCATGAAAATACAAACAAATTTCACTAAAATTATAAAGTAGCTATGTGCCTGTCCCCCCTCCAGCACACACACACGTACACACACATTCACAGTCATTTTGAATTTTTAATTAATAGGTTTAATTAATTGAAGTACAGTATGTATTTAATATTATTTATTGAAAGGTTACTAGTCTATTACTCTTGAACTAATTAGACAATCTTATAAGTCTAACATAATTAACTTATGTATAGTTACATTCTAAATATTAGTCCAAAATATATATTTACTCAACCACAAGCAAAAGTATAAAATATTTTAGATTCTTGAGAATATGTGACTATAAAGTAAATTAAAAGGCTAAGATTGAAATCTGTTTAGAAGACAATACTTTTCCCCAACAAAATATTTTTAATTAAGGGAATTAATTTTGTTTATGCAGAATGTTTATTGACTCTTTCTGAAAAGAGCTGAAATGTACATAACCAATATGCATTACTAAGTCTGCTCCTTATTTTACAATAGTTTCTCTTGTCTTCACAGTTTCCCATATAACTTAACCTACAATACGAAAAATCTATAAATCAACTTCAGGATTATTTTTCCTAATCTACTAACTGTTTGACTTTTTTGCTTGACTTAAAAATTTCCAAAACTCAGGGCTGGGTGTGGTGGCTCAGGCCTGTAATCTCAGCACTTTGGGAGGCCAAGGGAGGCGGATCACCTGAGGTCAGGAGTTTTGAGACCAGCCTGACCAACATGGAGAAACCCCGTCTCTACTAAAAACACAAAACAAAATAACCGGGAGTGGTGGTGCATGCCTGCAATCCCAGCTACTTGGGAGGCTGAGGCAGGAGAATCGTTTGAACCCAGGAGGCAGAGCTAATGGTGAGCAGAGATCACGCCACTGCACTCCAGCCTGGGCAACAAGAATGAAACTCCATCTCAAAGAAAGAAAGAAAAAAAAAATCCAAAAATAACAGCCATATGGAAAAATCTCAAGCATAAACCAAAGTTAAATTTTATAGTTCAATAAAATAAACATTTTTATAATAATTATAGCTATTTCTAACACTATTAGAACTTAGTAAAAAAGGGTATTAGGCAGCAATGTTAAGTCATGTGAAAATTATGTGCTTCTGATACAAACTTTGGTATTTTTATGTACTTAATTAACATGTAGTAACTCTGAACTTTTCATCTCAAGTTTTATATAGTACTTTAAAGTTGTTATTCGAAAGCATCACAGTCATTTTCACTGAATAAAGTTGAAAAGTGCAAGCCTCTATTACTTGATGTTTTTGTGACTATTTTTCTGTTTTGAACTATACGTATTTAAAAACTGTTAAGTTGTTTTGTCTGGTAGAATTTGGCTGGGCACAGTGGCTCACGCCTGTAGTCCCAGCACTTTGGGAGGCTGCACTTCAGTTCAGAAGTTTGAGATTAGCCTGGACAACATGATGAAACTCTGCCTCTACAAAAAAAAAAAAAAAAAAAAACCAAAACAATTAGCTAGGCATGGTAGCATGCTCCTATAGTCCCAGCTACTATGGAGGCTGAGGTGGAAGGATCATTTGAGCCCAGGAGGTCAAGGTTGCAGGGAACTGAGGTCACACCACTACACTCCAGCCTGGCAACAGAGCAAGACCGTGTCTCAAAAAATAAAGAAAGAAAAAATAGTAGAATTTGTAAGAGGAAGCTTCAGGGTTGCTATTATTTTATACATAGAGCTTTGGTGTATGTCTTCTCTCTGCTCCTCTTCCATCCAGGCTCATAGTAGGAAAAAATGTTAGAAAAGGAGAATGAACAATGGCAAAGAGAACAGTAACAAAAATCCCAAGTCCTTTTTCAACTAACTACATTATGAACTCGATACATGAAATGGTAGCCTGCGTGAAAATAAGCAAAATAGACTTCCTTAAATAGCTACAATAGATGCGAGTTTAGATAAAAGATTAGACTCAGAGCCACAAAAAATGCAATTTATGACTGTTGCTACATGTAATTATTACTGTCAAAACATAATTGACAGCTTTTATATTTCATTCCACCCTGACAAAGGAACTTTGGCAAAAAGTAAGTCAGCCACCAGCTTGTGAAGTGATATTAAGTTCATAAGAAGTCTGAGACAACTACATAATGCAAGCAATAAACAGTTCCCTTTCTGCTACAAAAGCACTGCTCATTTTCCCACATGGAATATGATCTTTAGAAAGTTGACACCTGACAGCCTATTGGCCTCAATCCAACACATTAAAACAACTGTCAAGAATGGGAAAATTTTTATCGAATAGTAGGTATGTCAATGATAATAACAGGTCTATTTGTAATGAAGCTCATCATCTTTGAAGAAAGTTAACTTGTTTGGTGATTTATACAACACTCATTTTTCATCAACTGACAACAAATTTCAAGTAGATAACCTTTGACTCCCTTAATATCGCGTTCTGCTAGTGAAATGCAAATACTCTTTACTTGTGTTACTAAACCTAACACATTTCAAGTTCGTAGATTTTATCCAGAATTTATGTTATCATTGAGCCAGCAAATAGAATCCTATATCTTTAAGATGATGTTTGCCCCTCTGAATGTAACTGTCTTATTGTAAGATGGTTTGTAGTATTCTATTTATGCTTTCTGGATGTGCATTGCTTGGCAATTTCTGGGATGTTTCATATAATTTTAGAAGTGGCATCTATCTTACCTTTTCTGAATAAGGATATGATTATATTTCATAAACAGTATCTGTGTTGGTCATGATTTCAATTTAACACTCATCCCCAGAAATTAATGTGTTATGTTTTATAGTGATATTTGTTTTTCAACTTGCTGTGATGCCATTGATTTGCAATATCTAAGTGATACCTTGAAAGAAGTAATGTTTCTCCAACTAAATTTTATCTTGTCAACATTTTAGCATCAAGTTCAGTTTCTGCAGCTGTCTTCATTCTCTGAACTACTATAACACATTGCACTTGTACCACATAGTGAAAATATTAATGTAAGGCACTATTTTATGCCATAAAGTTGGTTTCTCATGCTCTGAAATCCTTTATATCTTCAATAATTTTTATGTACTCATTTTAGAGTTGTTGAGAAAGAATGTTATTTCAGTTTTTTAGTGGCAGTAGGGGTGGTTCTAATCTTGTTGTTTGTTGTTTGTTTCTCTCACTTAGGATAGATGACTTCATGGATTTTGTAATTTTGAATTTGGGGTCCATGTCTGGCAGGGCATTTTCTATGGGAATCCTTTACCACCAAAGTTGAGGATATTGCCCTCCAAAAAAGATTTTGTACCAACTTCTGTCAAGTGCTCCAGGGAGTTTCACGTTAATTTCTTAGCTTAAGGGTTCACAGACCACAGAGTATAAATTCAAATCCCAAACATAAAGTGAAGGAAAACCAAGTCCAGTTTCTGTTTTGTTTTTGGTCTCTGGTAATATTCCTTACATCCTAGTGAACTCACTCAACCGTTTACATGGTTGACTATTTTGTTAAATTCAGTACTTCCAAGTACTTTATACTTAGAAGATTTTTATATCATGTAATCTGCCATATTATTAAAACTAAACCACCAAGCATCAAAAATTACATGATTTTATTTTCTAGGTTACTTTATATATTTTCTTTCTTACTTTTTCAACTTAATTACAACTTACTTAGCTTACTTACAAACAGAAGTTCTTCAAATTAAGTAACTGTAAATTTGTAAAGAAAGCATGCTATACTTGGATCCAATTGTTTAAATTATAAAACAAAACCTGTCAAATCCCAAAATGTCATGATTGGATTACTTTATACAACAGCAAGTTTCCAAATCAGACCCCTGGCAATCTGGTCTATGACAAGAGCCACTGGAGTGTCAAACGTTAGCCCGTCATCTTCTGCTTCCCCTATATTGGCAAGATTGATATGGTAAACTGCCTTTGGAGATATGGCGTTACTATGATATTTGACACAGCACAAATCAGTATGAAAACATAACTTAGAAAGAACTATGCCCTTCATTGAGATTTGAGAGTCAAAAAAATCTTGATCAGCCCATAAAAAGGCTTCCCCTTTATCTTGACATGACCACCTCTTCCCCCAGCCTGAATTAGAGTCTTACTGAGTTACATGCAAAATTGTTATCATTATCTCCCAAAAGCTGCAGTGAAAATACACTAGTTCCTTTGGAAGGTTTTCTTCAGTCTTCTCTTCTAACAAGATAAGCTTATCAGCTTTACTGAGAATACAGAGGTGGTTCTTAAACTTTGGTGTGTGCAAGAATTCCCTAGTGAACCTATTAGAAGCACAGATTCCCAAACCATCCTTCATGGCGTCTCATATTTTCTCATCAAGTCTAAGGGGATTAGGCATCTGCATTATAATAAAGAGAGAATCTAGCTTTGAGAAAATTAAATACTAGTTCATTCTAGTAAGAAAAAGAAGTCCAGGCAAATTACAAATGTGAGAGTGCTGACAGATTCCACTGGAGGGGAAAGAAACAGAGGATGGAAAAATGAAGTAGACGGAAGTAGACGTGTTACTTAATTTTCGTATTCTTACCTCACTCTTTATGCAAAGAAACTCCTCCCACTCACAGCCTCTGTTCCATTGGCAGCACATCTTTATGATCCTCACTATGAATAATGGAATAATGGTGCTCCTCTCCACCCCCTCAACAAAGATGTCTGTGTCTTAATTCCCAGAACCTGTGAATTTTACTTAACATAACAAAACAGCCTTTGCAGCCCATGATTAAGGATCTCGAGATGGGGAGATTATCCTGGATTATAAGTGAGGGCCAAATATAATCACAAGGGTCCTTATAAGTGAAAAAAAATTTTTTAAAGATGGAAAAATCAATCAGAAATGAAGCACACAGCTTCTAGAAACTAGAAAAGGCAAAAAATGGATTCTCCACTACAGCTTCCAGACAAATACAGTCCTGCCAACCTCTTGATGTTAGCCCAGTGTCCTATTTCAGCCTTCTGATATCCAGATCTATAAGATAAATGTCCATTGCTTTAAGCTACTAAATTTGTGGTAATTTGTTATAGCAGCAATAGAAAACGAATGCATTCACACTCTGGCCACCAGCAATAGTCACTTGATGCTAAGCAATATAACATATTGGTAGTCCTAACACTGATCTGATTCCCGTTCTCAGGTATTGAAATGTAAATCACAGGGAAAAGGCCATATGTTGACATAAGCTTGTGGGCCCTGGAGCTTTGTGGTCCAGCAGAAGTGGAGATGGCAACTATTTTTTAGTCATGTGCATGCTATTAAATAACCAAAACAAGAGCTATTCTGCAGAAAGAAGTATGAGAATGGAGCAGATGTTCAGAAGGAAGCAAAGATACAAGCGGTGGTTTCCATGACTACATCTATCCAGTAACTCTTGGTTCTGTTTCTCTGGAGAACCCTGACTAATAACATGGCCTTCTGCTGAGGGGTACTATGAATTAGATGGGGTTCTACTACTCCAAGGTCCCAAAATCATCCATTTAGATATAGGAAAAAATTGAGAATTGGAATGTATACATGCAAAAAGATAAAGGTACATTTTCCCAGAAACACCTCCTTGAAAGATACTAGACAGGCTGGGTGCAGTGGCTCATGCCTATACTCTCATCATTTTGGGAGGCCCAGGCAGGTGGATCACCTGCATTCAGGAGTTTGAGACCAGCCTGGCCAATATGGTGAAACCCAGTCTCTACTAAAAATACAAAAAAATTAGCCAGGCATGGTGGTGCATGCCTGTAATCCCAGCTACTTGGGAGGCTGAGGCACGAGAATTGCTTGAACTTGGGAGGTGGAGGTTACAGTGATCTGAGATCACACCATTGTGCTCCAGCCTGGGCAACAGAGCGAGACTTCATCTCAAAAAAAATAAAAATAAAAAATAAAAAATAAAAAAAAATAAAGGAAAGCTATTAGACAAGAGGATAAAGGTTGTAAGTGAGAAACTGAACAGGAACAGAAATGAAGTGCTGTGAAGTGATCTCAAGGCCACCAAGCCTTCTGCTGAGTCCAGCTCACTCTTCTGCTATCAGGAGTCAGAACCAAGAGAACCTGTGAGCTAGATTTCTATTATGTGCTCCATTGGTGGGAGTCAGGGAAACTTTAATGACACAGGGAAGTTCTGACAGGATTGGAGATCTATCAGGCTCTTTTTGACACTGAGTGGCTTCAGGATAAAAGCATTCATTTAAGAATCAGATGGTGGAATGCAGAGAGCAGCAGGCAGGAATGCCCTTTGATTGATTAGGTTATTATTCCCAGTTCTTCATTCATTGCCTCTCTGACATAGAATTAGAGATATGCCTTTGCTCTTCTAAGTAGCTTTATTATACCTCCTATTGAGGTAGAAAAATTATATATTCCCTGCTCATTGATGTTTGAATTGGCCAACTGACTTTCTCTGGCCAGTGTAATGATAGCAGGCATAACTTCTGCAGAGGTTTGCTTTGTGATTGGGAGTTTTGGATGGTTGTCTTTCTTTTATGAAATCCATTATAAGTATATGTCCTGGGTAGCCACTAGTCCAAGAGAACGAGGAAGCATGTGGAGAGTACTCTGATGGGGTTTAGATGTTTGTCCCCTTCAAATCTTACGTTAAAATGTGACCTCCAATGTTAGATGTAGGGCCTAGTCAGAATTGCTTGGGTCGTGGGGAACAGATCTTTCATGAATCACTTGGTGCCCTCCCTGTGGTAATGAGTTACCATGAGATCTGGTTGCTAAAATATGTCTCAGATCTCCCCACCTCGCTCTTTTGCTCCCTCTCTCGCTATGTGACAGTTCTGCTCCCCCTACACCTTCCACCATGATTGGAAGCTTCCTGAGACCCTCACCAGAAGCAGATACTGGCACCACACTTGTTGTACAGCCTGAAAACCAAGAGCGAAATAAGCCTCTTTTCTTTATAAATTACCCAGTCTCAGGTATTCCTTTATAGCAATGCAAAACGGACCAACACAGACTCCAACCAGAAACAACCTCAAAGAGGTTTCTTTGGCAAGAAAAATAATTCACCAGGCCTAGAAGAAAACATCCAGTTCCACTTGCCTCCATAGGTTATGCCTAAGGGCTACTACCTCTGGGAAAACAGATGGGAGGTGTCACAGGGTTGTGGCTTCTCTATAGGCAAATGGGCACCAATACCTACAGTATTTTTCCACCAGAGCAAAGCTATTTCTTGCTTCTCTTCTAGATTAAATTTAAACATTATCCTTTTGGTGTAGGCTTCCTCCATTGACAAGGTGTTCAGCCTTCTGTGAGATGTAGATCATTCACGCCACTACCATTTTTCTCATCACAGTATATATATATCTATTTATTTCTGTATGAGTCCGTCTTACCTGCTATGAATTTTTGAGGGCATGACACACATCATAATATCTTCTTTTGCTCATTACTGAACACAGTATTTCAAAAATATTTGTTGACTGAATGAATTAATGTATGCCTCTGCTATAAGACCCTGGGGAAAGCAGAGTTATCAAAGCCTCTTCTTGCTCAGTGTTTTTGTGCATGGCCTCAATCCAATAGACGAGGCTAACTGCTCCATGTGGATGAATCTAAGCATTGCCCTCTACAGGTCAGGCTAATATATTTGAGCTTGTAAAATGACATCTCCCAAGTTCGCAAGCCAAGGGCTCAAGGAGTCTTGGATGAGGGTTCTCAATCACTGAAAAATATCTGTTCATTTGTATTATGAATTCATGTTGCAGTTACAATAGCTTTGAAGATGAGGGAGAAGGAGGAGTACAAAAACAATGGATAAATCACAGGAATTGTCTTCATAGAGAAAA
Organism: Macaca thibetana thibetana; assembly: GCF_024542745.1. Lineage (NCBI taxonomy): Eukaryota > Metazoa > Chordata > Mammalia > Primates > Cercopithecidae > Macaca > Macaca thibetana. Next base: position 76,358,351 of record NC_065588.1, on the reverse strand, counting down.
GTGGAACAGTAAATATCCTCTCCTTACCTTTCCTTGTTTCTCCACAGTCACATTTATTTGTGGACACATAAACCTAATGCAGAGCACTATTTCACATCTCAGGAAATCATGCTCCCACTCTTCACTACTCCTTGGCACTTACAATTTAATTAACTTATATTCCTATTTATCTTTTCATGATACCTGTCACTTCTACTATGTTTATAGGTGATTAAGAGCTGGGATCTTGACTTATGCATCTTGCATTTCCCCGCAGGCTCACACGCAGTGTTTGACCTAGATCAATGCTTAGTAAATATTGTTAGTGGCAATGATGATAATGATGATGCCAATGGTCATCTCCTTTTCCTGATGTACTTGTAGAGCTCAGTGGGAAGGATTGGAGCATGGGGTGAAGTGTAATGGGAAATGAGATTAGAAAGAGAGGAAAAGTTCAGATGATACAAAACCCTACGTTTCAACTAATTTATATGGACTTCATCCTGTAAGCAACTGAGATTCATTAAGTTTCCAGGGTCATTTTGTTTAAAGCTATCTGATAGTAATGTGCTGCAATTCAGAATCCAACATCTGGCTTGCCTCCTGGTTTGAGCTACATTGCATGCAGCCTCACACAAATATCTCACAAAGACCTCTTTTCATATAGACAACAGAGAACAGAGACTCCTAGAAGCAGGCAGAGAGAAAAAGGCAAGAGATCATGAAAATTATTAATAATTATTAATATAATTTCTGGGATATTTATTATGAGTAAAACCGTAAGTTAGATGGTGTGAATTTTATACAAATAAAACTTACACAAATCATCTATTAAACTAATTCAATGGGTACTATTATTACATTGATAAGCAGAAGAAATAGATAAACGAGTAAGATGGCTTCTCTCTTCAAAGATTACAATTCAGTGAGGAAAACAACATTAAAATCATTATAAAAATAATCATTCAACTGCAGTTGTGTGTTGTTATTAAAGAAAAATACAAGATGCCTTGAAAGGGCCTCTCAGGAAAGGGAAGGATCTAGAAGGTCTTCTAGGAAAGGGTTTTAAACTGAGAACTGGAGTTAGCCAAAGAACCAAGATCCCACCAGGCAGAGAAAATAGCTTATGTCAATGTTTTAAGAAGGAAAAAGCCTGGTAAGTTTGAGAAAATAAAAGACCTAGTGTGACCGGAGCAAAGTAAGCTAGGGAGAGAATAGTACAAGGCTGGGCTGTGGGTATAGCAAAGTGAGGTCATTCAAGTGCTTTGGACCATTGTAAGATTTTGAACCTTATCCCAATAACAGAAGCTAAAAGAAAGTTTGAAGCAAAGGAGTAATATAAACAGTATTGCGTGCATGCACATATGTACACATGCACCAATATATTGCACATAAACATGCACACACATATTACAGGCTATGTATATTTTAATTTCAAGATCACTCTGTATTCAAGGAGAACAAAGCTAAATGGAGGAAAACAGCCACAGGAAACCACTGTAGTCCACAAGAGATGACAGCTATTTGGTCTAGGATGGAAGGTATGGAATTGAGAAAAGAAACTAATTCAAACCAGATTTCAGAAACTCAGTAAAAGAATTTGCTAGTTAATCAGGCACGGGGCATGAGGTGAAAGAAGATGTAAAGGATAATGTTTTCTGCCACAATTAAGTAAGTTGACGGTGATGTCATTTACTGAGATAGGAAACATCAGAGAAGATTCAGGTTTGGACAGATGTGAAGTCCATGGAGAGTTGCTTTGTTTATTTATTTAGAGGGATGCAGTTGGGTGTTGTTGTTGTTGTTGTTACTATTTGGAGATGGAGCCTTGCTCTGTCACCAAGCTGGAGTGCAGTGGCATGATCTCGGCTCACTGCAACCTCCAACTCCTGGATTCAAGTGATTCTCCTGCCTCAGCCTCCCGAGTAGCTGGGATTACAGGCATGCACCGCCACGCCCAGCTAATTTTTATTAGAGATGAGGTTTCACCATGTTGGCCACAATGGTCTCAATCTCCTGACCTCGTGATCTGCCTGCCTCGGCCTCCCAAATGCTGCGATTGAAGGCATGAGCCACCACACCCAACCAGGTAGTTATTTTTAAACTGATAGGAAGCTTACCACAAATAGGGAGATATTGAAGACACAGATAAAAGAGGATACTGAAAAGAGAACAGTTCTTGAACAGCAGAAGAGCCTTCTCTGAAAAAGCTTCTACTCCAGCGGTGAGAGAAGTTAAGCATATGTAACAGGGAGAATATTTTAAGTATATCAATGTGTCCTTCTCTTGCAATTTCATGTGGCCTGCTCCCACAAATTTGCCTTGGGGATTTAGATGATTTTAGCCAGAAAACAAAGAGAAAGAAAGGAAAATATAATATTCAGCTTCAAACATACAAAATGGATTATTTTACCTGTTAAAAAAAAATAATAAGTTTGAAAGCCAGAGAAAGAAATTTTTATACTACTTATGTCCCCCTTGTACGTAGTAAGAGGAAAGATTGAGGGTCTGGATCTTAGAGTTTCATATGATAGAGTACCCAGTGAGGAAAGAGGAGGAAGGAGTTCAGCCCCATCGCTCACATCCAGAGGGACTGTGGGAAGGAGAAAGATGCCACCACATGCCTCTGTAGGCTGCCTTGGAGAGCTGACCTCAACTCATCTCTTTGCTTACCCATACTTTCTTTCGGCCATTAGAGTGCCTTTTGTGGAGTCAGCTTTCCTGCCTCTGCCTCAGAGCTGTAAGAGGGCCTCTGAATTAAGAAAGAATCACCTCAGCAGCAGAAGTCTGCAGACTGAATAGCATGGTCAGGGATTCATAGACAGATTTCAGTGGTGTTGACAAAAATAGCCAAACTCTGTAAAGTATTGTAAAAGATTTATCCTGGCCAGGCACAGTGGCTCATGCCTGTCATCTCAGCACTTTGGGAGGCCGAGGCAGGTACATCACTTGAAGTCGGGAGTTCAAGACCAGCCTGGCCAACATGGTAAAAACCCCGTCTCTACTTAAATGCAAAAATTAGTTGGGCATGGTGGCAGGCGCCTGCAGTCCCAGTTACTCAGGAGGTTGAGACAAGAGAATCTCTTGAACTCGGGAGGCAGAGGTTACAGTTAGCCAAGATCGCACCACTGCACTCCAGCCTAGGCAACAGAGAGTATCTCTGTAAAAATGAATGAATGAATGAATGAATGAATATTTATTCTGAGCCAAATATGAGTGACCATGGCCATGACACAGCCCACAGGAGACCCTGAGAACATGTGCACAAGGTGGTTGAGACAGAGTTTGGTTTTACACATTTTAGGGAGACATGAGCCATCAATCAAATACATTTAAGATATACACTGATGCAGACCAGAAAGGTGGGACAATTTGAAATGGGCAAGCTTCCAGGTTATAGGTAGATTTAAAAATTTTCTGATTGGCAATTGGCTGTTATTATCAATAGAAAGGAATATCCAGGTTCCATAAGAGGTTGTGGACACCAAAGTTGTATCATGCCAATGAAGCCTCCAGGTAGCAGACTTCAGAGAAAATAGATTATAAATGTTTCTTATCAGACTTAAGATGTGTATTGATGTTAAATACTAGTTGGCTTTTCCTGAATTCTAACATGGAGGAGGGCATAATGAGGCATGTCCGAACACCCCCTTCCCCTCATGGCCTTAACCAGTCTCAGGTTAAATTTGGAGGGTCCTGGCCTAGAGGAGGAAGTCCAGTTAGACTTCTCACAAAGCCAGTAAGAGCTGATATAGAGCCCCAAATCATCAGAGAAAATAACTGGAAAAAAGCAGGAGTTACAGTGGCTTTCATCAGCAGCTGCGGACAACAGCAGAGCCCTAGGGAGAAGACCATTTGTATAGCAGAGGTCCTCAGTCTAAGGAGAAGCCCAGAGCAGACACCCGCAGCAGAGACCAACACGCCTCCGGGGAATAATGTCCAGGTGGAAGAACCAGTCTCCCTAAGACAGACAAGGACAAGTGAAACCCCCTCCACTTCCCACACCTAGGGGCAAACGGCAAGGGACTGGAATTCTGAAAGACATTTACCTAAGTCATCCAAACAGAGCAGTGAATAACAGTCATAAGATCAGCTACAGAAAAATAAAAATAAAAAACTAATTGTTCATTGTACATCTTAGTGTAATGTTAATAAATCTGAAACCCCATTGATATTTATAAATAACAATATTATCACATCAACGATGATATATGTCATGTAAGGTGCATAGTTGAAAGGCTATAGATAGGATAACCATCCCTGGAAAAAATTGCACTGACTATACATTTTAAACAGAAGGTACAAATTAAGCAATGGAGAAAAGGAGGGGGACTGTAGCTCAATTTTCATGGATATACCAAGGCTCACAGAAACACCAAGATACTCCCCATCTCATCCACCTGCACACCAAACACTAGTGGCTCCAGAATCCACCTCCAGACCCCACTCACTTATTAGCAGAGAAAGAGCCAGATTGAACTCCCAATAATTGAAAGATGAAACCAAACCTTCAAGGATGATTTTTTGCATACCAGCTGGGCTGGACAAGGCAGGCACGAACAGGCATGAGAATGTATTCATGATTTTAGATGACACAGTTCTCAGAAAATCCCCCTTATTGTTATGTTTGGTGATATTCTGGTAACCGTTTAACAACCTCCACTGGGGAAAGGGAAGGATCCTACTTTGCAGTGTTTGCAGATGTCCATGGTATAATACTCCCACTATGGCCAATTTTGAGCTACAAATGTGATTTCAACTGGCTCACAAAATTCCTCCAAATTTAATAATGGGCGTTCAGGAGCCACCAGGAGCTGGCTCCAGCTCACCACTGTGACTCTTAAAGAGCCATGATAGGGCACTGTCTATATCAAAATCTAACTTGAGTGGGTCCCACAAACCGCTAAGTTTTTACCTGGACTTCTATCTAAGTAATACACATTGTGATCTTCAAAACAATGGCACATTAAGAAGTCAAATATTAGGTTGAATTAAATCATATAAGCTTCATTCTACTAACCTATGTATTTTAAGTTCTTGTCTGCCTTCATTCTACTAACCAGTCTATTTTATTTTTATTTAGCTCGTGTGTAGGAAATTGATTTCCCTTTAGCATGGCCTTATATTTCATAAAGTAATCATTCTTCAATTGTGTTAGGAATCTGCCATTAACAAGTTGCTTGTTGCAAATACAGAAAAGCCCTCTGCTGGCTCACCACTGAACGTCAATGTGCATGCTCTCAGGCTGTTAACCATTCTTTTCCCTGCCTTGCTAAGCTGAGCCAAACTGCAAATTCTGTCTTAAAACGCCATTAAGATAAGAGTGGCCTGTTTCTAGTAGATTTCATTGTTGATATATGAGACCTTTCAGTTTATAAATCATATAATATTGAATCATTCCAAAGATTAGTTATAATAGCCCAAAAAAACATAAACATCAAGCTCCCATTTAAAAACTGTATTCTGAGATATTAAAAAGGGAGAGAGGGAGGGAGGGTCCACTTGCTGGGTACATTAAAAGGAATTACATTTTTTTAAAAACGAGGCTTTTGCAACACTTTTTCTAAATAACAGGGTTAAGTCAAACGCTTTCTGAGAAGGAATTTGAAAGGAAAAAAAAAATTGTAGAGACCTCATTATTCCATTGTTATTTTAGTCTGATTCAAATATCATATGGCTTGTGGTTTGTACAATGTTTCCAGTTTGGTATTTATTTGCCCCTTTTGTGATTTCTAATAGGAAAATAAGCAAAAGTTTATTTTTTTAATTTTTAATATTTAAGACAAACCTGGACAAAAAAATCAGTATTACTTTTATAGTCAGAAAACATAAATGTAAGTGCTATATTAAATAATATTTTAGAGCGCTCTCTAGTATAATGTTATATAATGGAAAACTTTTTCTCATTTAGTCAACAAATAATTTATTACAGCAGTATTGTCAGATTCTTCTTACAGTAATTGAAAATTTGTCATGGCTCAAAAGAATTAGAACATAATATTCTGGTTATGTTTTTGGTTGGGGAATTAGAGTGTGTTTATTTTCCCTATATGAATACGTCTTAAATTATTCTTGGTGACTTATGGTGATTCTGTTGGGTGATTTAAATTTGCAATTAGAAGGTCTTGCTTCATTGATGGGCTAGGGAGTTACTCAAGGTTCTTTGGTTGCAAGTATTGGAAGAAACTAACTCTGCCCAAGCATTAAGCAAAATGGGGAATTATTGGGTTATTGGAGATTCCACAGAACTAGTAGGAAGGTTGAAGAATCCTACTTAGTAAAATGAATATTAAGCTATCATCTAAAATAAATGAATTCCAACTGTTTCATATTTCCTTATAAAAACTCTGCTGAAGATTTGAAGTCCCTCGAGGGCCTGACTAGGTCACATGCCTAACCTTTGGCTATACAAGAGTATCTAGGGACCCCTCGGCTTCCTTTATTAGCTTTCCAAGATTCCATACAGTTGGAGGAGTATAATTCCCAAAAGAAAATCAGTGTTGTTAGTAAGAGGCAGCTAAAACAACAAAGGTCCACTGCACTGCTTATCCAATTTTGTTCTGTGCCATCACTAACTCCACTGATACAAGAGAATGACAGCCACTTCTCTGGGCCTTGGCATCTTCTTTTGTAAAATGAGAAGGACTTGTCAGATGACTTCAAGCTTTCTGTATTTCACATTAGGCAGATACTGAAACTATCTTTGGAAAATGTTTCTGTCTAATCAAAAGGACTTTCCCTAACCCTTGTCATTCTCAGTCCTCACTATTCCTCCCTCTCAGTTATACTTACATCTTTAAAGAACATCCGTAGCTTCCTGGCTCTTGCACATGTACAGCAAGCCTCCAAAACTCAGTGAATCTCACTTGGAGAATTTTTAAACCAAATGCATTTTACTCCAGCATATACGAAGATAAGTTACACTGTCTGAAATATAATATTTCCTTCATCAAAGAGTAGATATTCCCAATAATATATGCTAACATTATTATTATTATTATTATTATTATTGAGATGAAATCTCGCTCTGACATCAAGGCTGGAGTGCAGTGGCACAATCTCAGCTCACTGCAACCTCCGACTCCCAGGTTCAAGCAATTCTCCTGCCTCAGGCTCCTGAGTAACTGGGACTACAGGCATGCGCCACCAGCTAATTTTTGTATTTTTAGTAGAGATGGGGTTTCACCATGTTGGCCAGACTGGTCTCAAACTCCTGACCTTGTGATCTGCCCGCCTCAGGCTCCCAAAGTGCTGGGATTACAGGTGTGAGTCGCTGCACCCGGCCCGCTTACCTTATTCTTAAGAATAAGGTTCTTTAAATTATTTTCTGTTTAAAATGAATTTCTGAAGTTCCTTTCACAAAAATAAAAATTCTTTGTCTTAACAAAGAAAAAGCCTGCTGCTCCATCTAGAGGACATTTTATATTTTCCAATTGAAGGGGTTTAGGGAGCCTACTCTAGATGTTCAATGTTCCAAATCTTGCTAAAAAAATTCCACAATTTTCTCAAATTCAACTGATTTGTTTTTTAAAAATATTTTAAATGAGCCCATACTGTGTAAGAATGAAGAGGACATGTCCCTCATCTCTCAGTTTCAGCCAAAGATTGTCTAAGTAATAACCTTTATTTTTTCATGAAATATTTGGGCACATACTATATACTCACTGTACTTACTTCTGGGATTTTTATGATTTTAAAAATGATTTCTAACAACCACTTACTAGGTCTTAATCATTTTCATCAATTATCAGACTTTTTTTAATTTGACAGATATTTCCCCTAGTTTAAATATATGAAGACCTTGGAGAAAAATACTCACGTTCTTTTTCACTTAGAATTACACAGCATTTTTCTCCAAAAAGACTCGCCTGTTAAGAGAGCATACTATTTTTATTTTTAGTGACCAGAGTGGCAGTTGGGTAATGCTTCACAGCATCTTGGAGAAACTTCCTTTTTTAATGTAAAATCTAGGACCTTATTTTAGTGAAGCAATGTTTCCAGCATGGAAATTCACTTTTAACCACATGGAGAGCAAACACATCCTCTATTTTCCCACAAACGTCTGTGAGAAAGTCAGATAACATGGTGAGAGCAAAGAAAGGGGGCTAGGAATAAGAAGCTGGGAGAGAATTCCGTGGGGGAGAAGGGGTCCCTGGCTGACCTTAGGCTATGGCCATCTCAGTCAGGGAAGGGTAGCTGACCATGACCGGACCAGCAGGCGGGAGCCCTCCTGGAACTGCACTGGTTTTGTCAGAGGCAGAAAATCAACCCCACAGCAAAGTGTATGAGAACAGAAACAACTGCTGAGCAAAAAGTTTGGCTCTGAGGTCTGACTTGTCCTACTGATCTCATCAAAAAGTTTGCCATATGTCCTGTGGGTATTCAAGAGTGACAAAATAATGTATCTAACGTTGAAGTTAGACAAGCCAAGGACTTTTTCTCACAGAGAGAAAGAAGAGGAGGAAAACAAAAACAACAACAACAGTGGTTAGGGTCAGTCTTGATACCTCTTTCACAACGTTCTATATATTCTTAAGAAGAAATTATTATTCTTCTAAGGGATAGCTAATGTAATAACTTATAAGTGAATATGGATTTCTTGAAAGCAAAAATATAAATCTCGTCTAACGCACCACAGTATTTAAAGCTGGTACAGCAGTCTCTACTTCCTCTCTTGCCATTCACAAGAGAGCGAGATTATTTGTCCAAAGTTAGAGAGCTAGTGAGCAGCAAAGCTGAGCCCAGGACTGCCTTACAGGACTGATCCCCAGCCATCACTCTTTCTATTACAATGTAATCGGTATAACACTAGTTTAACACCACCAGTTGTCAATAAATTCTCAATACCAGTAAGAGGCCAACTGTTTAAATGTTGCATTCTTATTTTGAAGGATAAATAACAGAACGAAACTTTATAAAATGTAATCATATTTGGTTATTTTGAGTAAATGTGACTATATTAAGAAACACAGTATATGGTTTATAAAAATTCACTTATCTCCTCTCTGCCTTGTTCCAAAACAGTATCTGGACAGTAATCAATAATTTTATTTATTTCTTTATTTATTTTGAGATGGAGTCTTGCTCTGTCACCCAGGCTGGAGTGCAGTGGCACAATCTCAGCTCACTGCAACCTCCACCTCCTGGGTTCAAGTGATTCTCCTGCCTCAGCCTCCCGAGTAGCTGGGATTACAGCTGCCCACCACCATGCCCAGCTAATTTTTGTATTTTTAGTAGAGATGGGGTTTGGCCATATTGGCCAGGCTGGTCTTGAACTCCTGACTTCAGGTGATCCGCCCGCCTCAACCTCCCAAAGTGCTGGGATTACAGGCATGAACCACTGCTCCCAGCCAGTATCCAATAATTTTAAAGTTGCAATATGAAAAACAAACTTGAAGATGTCATATGGCCAGGTTTGATCTATCCTAGAAGGTAAAGACAAGGTGGTCTAAGGCCTATGGGTTACACTACTCCTGTCTGTTCCTAGCCCACTCCCCTGCAATAACAGAAAGCCTAATCAGTGAATCGGCCTGCCTGAGATGGAAAGGCTGGCCTTTCCCTGTTAGCTGCAACATTACTTAAATTCCTCTGTACCACTCTGGGAAAAGCATCAACTACAAAGTAAAGGAAGAACTATTTTTAAAAAGAAACCACTAAGGATGCTAACATGATACAAAACTTGGATTCACTCTCACACTGAGATGTCAGTGTTCACTTTGCCCACAGTTTTGGCAAAAGATAAAGTTGGGAATAGATTCTTCCCAAATGGCAAACAGTGATTTGACACCAGTGATACCTTGGTGTCCAAAAGAAAAGGTAGACCTCAGCTTTAATTATTTTATTGTGCTTTGAATTTATTTTATGGCTTCTAAGCATTAAAATATTTTAAAATTGTGCTAATTGAAATCTGCATTTTACCAGACTGGGGAAGTTCTTTCATCTGTCAGTTAAGATGCACAGCACATCCTGTTCCCAAACAAATGACTCAGCAAATATCAGTGACAGGGAAGCATAAAGCAGCCTAAAAGTCACATCCAAATACAGTTTGCTATTAATGCCATCATGTGCCAAAATAAATCATAAAAACTACTGCATTGCTATGTCTCCTAATTAAAATGCAAGATCTATAATATTTCTGCTGACCACAAAAATGGTGCCAGAGATGCTGTGGTCAGCGTCAGGAGACCCTATCAATCTGTGTCTACCACTTCCAGTCACCCAAGCTACCATGGATGTCTAGTCAAGTCTCACAAAGTAGAAACAAGTTTGGGATGAGTCTTCTTATTATATCCAGTTGTTTTTTCTCTCTCCAGAGCTTCTTCCCATATAGCTAACTGATTTCTTGGTTTCACTTCAAATTATTCCAGAGCAAAGAAGATCACCCTAGGAGAAAGATGAGAATCTGTAGACCTGCTGTCCTTGTGAATGATATGCTCCAGGTGCATCAAACAGTCAATCTCAAACCTAGCCTGCATATTTAGATTTATCTTGGAGAGCCCCATCTAGACCAATGAAATTCTACTTTCTAAGTATGGGGTTCAGGCATTAGCGTTAAGCTGCCCCAACATTCAGTAATATGAGTTTTGCAATCTACCTCTTTTGGTCTTTCAGATAACTATAGCGTCATTTCAGAAGCTTCCTAGAAATTCACTTCTTCCAAGAAATGAATTAGTACTAAACAATTTTTGCTAAAGGGGGCAGGAGAGGTTAAAGAAAAAAAAAATCCAACCTCATTCTGATGAGACTTGACCAACTTCCCAGCTGCTGGGTCTTCTTTGGTCAATTGGTCAAAGACTGGATTCTCTTTGTTTTACTCAGAGGCATGTTTGCTATCCATGCCTAAAAGAAAATAAACAATAAGTTAAAGACAATGTTGAGTAAAAGATTATTCAACTGGGATTTACAAAATCTGGATTGTGTTTAGCAGTTAATAGTTGTGGGACATGGGACCTTGAACTTAGCTCTCCATGTTTCATTTTCCCATCAGAAAAATGGAATCCTATACTTCCTTCTTCCAAACTCTCTATTAATCTGAGTATCTATTTATGATTCATTAACCAAAAAGCCTTAAAGGATGCACTCTTCTTCACATTGCCAAAAATGGTGGAGTAGACTTTCTCCCTATGCACTCATACAAAGACATTAAATTAGAGAGTCCAAATTATAAAACCCTTAGAAGATTAAAAACAGATAAAATAATTAAAGCAGAGCTGAAGCAGAGCTGTGGGAAAGCTTTACTAAAACTAAAATACTGAAAGGTCTGTGGAGGATCAATTGTTTATGATCCTATTCTCTAGAGACTGAAATTCTTTGGATATACCAGATGGTTTTATTTATATAACAAAAGTTCAGCTCCAGTGAGGTGCTGCTTGCAAATTCACACGCAAATAAAAGAAACTGTGTTTATGTTTGTACATATCTTTGCTCATAAGAGGGAGTTTCCTTTGCTTTTTATGGACATTTGAACAAATTTTATACTTATAATGCTAAAGAGAAGGCTCACCTTTTTATATTTATTATTATTATTATTATTATTATTATTATTTGAGATGGAGTCTTGCTCTGTCACCCAGGCTGGAATGCAGTGGTGTGATCTCAGCTCACTGCAACCTCTGTCTCCGAGGTTCAAGTGATTCTCCTGCCTCAGCCTCCTGAGTAGCTGGGATTACAGGCGCATGCCACCACGCCTGGCTAATTTTTCTATTTTTAGTAGAGACAGGGTTTCACCATGTTGGTCAAGCTGGTCTCGAACTCCTGACCTCATGATCCGCCCACCTCAGCCTCTCAAAGTGCTGGGATTACAGGCGTGAGCCACCGCTCACCTCTTTTTAAAAGGAACAGCAGCTTCCCAGTATAGCCAAGTAATCCCCAGAACATGAAATTTAACACAGAAAATTTCTGACTTTTGTGATCTTCTCTATCCAAGGGCATGACAAATATTTAATTCACTCTTCAATGTTCATATTCAATCCTATTTCTTCAAATAGCATCGTTGAAAATTAAAAAGAAATCTCAACCCTCTCCCCAAGTGAATATTTCAAGCTGCATCCTGTGTCAAGTCCTGGCACTGAGTCAGCCTTGTCAGCCCAATTTAGAGCACATGGCAGTAATCCAATTCATTGTGGCTGTTTGTGGTCCCCAGATCAGGTTTCAAAAAAGAAGGGGCAGCAATCCGGTGACCTTCTCAAGATAGTAGAAAACAACTCTGGTCATGACTGACATCTGATCTTTCTGCTAACATTAGCTCCTAATCAAAGATGGTGCCAAGCTTGTATCCGACACCAGCCCACAAATCTTTCTGTCCTCCTCCAAGAGGTGTGGGCATCCTGTCACCCACTGAGTTTCAGTTTTAGAATGACTGTCCCTTTCAGATCCAAGGAAGTCTGGTTTTATTGACATTTGAGATAAAGCTCAAGGCCTGTCTTAATTGAGCTTTCCGGTTATTTATAATGCATACGTATTTACTATTCATTGTCTTTATACTTATCCTCACTAAGTATAAGGTGTTCAATGTGATTCTTAATAAAGACATAGTTATAACTTTCTAAAATTAACAACCCCAGAATATTCATATTAAAATCAGGAGATGGCATCCACTTGGAAGCTTTTTCTGTGCATCTCTCATCCTGTCATCCTTTTTTTTTTTTTTTTTTGAGACGCAGTCTTGCACTGTTGCCGAGGCTGGAGTGCGGTAGCGCCATCTCGGCTCACTGGAAGCTCCACCTCCTGAATTCACGCCATTCTCCTGCCTCAGCCTCCCGAGTAGTTGGGACTACAGGCACGAGCCACCATGTCTGGCTAATTTTTTTGTGTGTGTACTTTTAGTAGAGACGTGGTTTCACCATGTTAGCCAGCATCCTTTCTTAAAAATGTATTACTCTTCCTGGGCTTTGAGTCATCCTTCCTCCATACTTCTGCTGGATCTTCAGGACTGGCTCAGGCATGGCCACAAATTGGCCCCAGGAACGTCTGCAGAAGTAAACTTTACCTCCTAGGCCAGGCCCCATTTTTCTTACTTCACCAAATACTAAGTATCAGTATAAAAAAAAAAAACAACCTGGCCACTTGCCTAAGTCGTCCCTAAATCAGGAAGCTGTTCTTGATGTGAAGAGGCCTTTAGGGAATGCTGTTGTTTTCTCATCCCTTACCTCTTATATAAAAGTCCATGTTGAGGCCTGGAGCTGTGGATGTGTTCAAAGTAACTACTGGCTTTGCCCCAGCTCTGAGTTTACACATAATATATTATTTGAATTAGTTGAGTTCCAAGTTTTCTATACAGAATTTTATCTTCTTTCTATCTCCATAAACAAACAATCTTTGAAGCTAGATAATATGAGAAAAGAGGATGGAATCATTTCACCCTGCCTTGTTTGTTTCCATGAGGATTCTAACCAAAAGGAAAAGATGAGTCATTCTGCATCATTTCCTATGTGGTGCTTTGGACTCTGTGCTATCTTAGCCAAAAGAGGGCAGCACTCCATGGGTTTTGAATTCACAGGAAGCAAAACTTCAAACAGTTTTTAACTGAACTCTTAAGCAAGGCACTGTACTCTATTACATGGGATAACACAGATGAATAAGACCGCCCCAAACAAGCAGGAACAGGAAAGGAGAGAACAGTTGGGGAGAGCAGTTAAAACACTGTCATGTGTTTGGGAGTCGTGAGCGATACGTCTGAAAATAAAGAATGGATGAGATTGTGAGGGTTCCTTGATGATTAGGCATTTATTCTTTATTTGAAATGCAGTGGGGAGCCTCTCAAAGTTTTTCAACAAGTGAATCATATGATTAGAACTCTGTCTGGGGAAGATACATGTGTTAGGGATGTATTGGAGAGATTAAAACAGGGAGACCAAAGAGCAGAGGGAAACATGGATAGAAAAATAATACAAGAGACATCCAGGAAGTGATGAAGATCTAAACCAGAGGTATGACAGAGAGAAAGGGAGGGTGGCACCTGATGGGAGAGACACAGCTAAGTAGGAAAGATGGACTTTAACGGACTTGATAGAGGGAGAAAGGGACCAAGATAAACCCAGAGTTTCACATCTGAGACCTGGGCATATGGTAGAGCCTTTAACCAAAATTAGGAAGAAAGAAAAACACAACTGTTTGAAGCAAACGTAGCAAATTTGGTCTTGAACACATTTTCCCTTCAGAGAGCGTGAGATGTGACTAAGTTGCCAAGATATAAGGGTTAAAAGATAAAAATATAGGAAGGGTATGACTTAAAGGACTACCTTGGAAAGAAGTAGCCCTAAATGCTTACCTGAAAGCCCAGTGCTGAATATATGGCCCACTTGCAAGTGCAGTGTTGAGCCTTAGTGGCCTGTGTTTCTATACCTTCTTGATGTCATCTAACTCCCTATTTGTCCCTTTGTTCTTATATTTTTATAGTTGTATCTTATGGTAGTGCCACCTCAAATCATTTTGTGAATAAATTAGAATAAGCAGCAATTAATCAATCCTAATTATTACATCTTTCTATATAGACTTTAAGACACAGCCATCTTCAGTAAGCACATAGGAGCCGTGTGTAAAATGCAGATCATAATATTTACTGAAAACTAATATGCTAGGCAGTAAACTAAAGGTTTTATACACATCATTTCATTTTATATTATGATTAACAAAACAAGATTATGAAGTAACTCCATTATTATTCCTTTTTACAGATGAGGACATCGAAACACAATGACATTAATACTAATTTGGCTGGGTGCAGGGGCTCACACTTATAATTCTAGTACTTTGGAAGGCCAAGGTGAGCAGATCACTTGAGATCAGGAGTTCAAGACCAGCCTGACCAACATGGCAAAACACTGTCTCTATTAAAAATACAAAAATTAGCCAGGCGTGGTGGTGCACACTTGTGATCCCAGCTACTTGGGAGACTGAGGCAGGGCAATTGGGAATCGCTTGAACCCAGAAGGCAGAGGTTGCAGTGAGCCGATATTGCACCACTGCACTCCAACCTGGGCAACAGAGGGAGACTCCATCTCAAAAAAAAAAAAAAATCAATTTATAATATAGCAGAATTTACATTACAACCCAGGCAGCCTGACCTCAGAGCCAGCGTACCTAACCACTATGCCTACTTCCTCTCTGCCCACATTGCCTGTCTCATTATACCACCCCATTTTCCTGATTCCTCTCTATATGTCTCATGCTCCACTTTAGGATGCCATTTACATGTGTTAATAGAACATTGGCCTCCGGGGCAGTGTCTTGAATCAGGAAACTGTGTTGCCTCCATATGTAGAGGATAAATTAGTAGGTTTAAGAAAAGGTTTACTACTTCATTTTTCTAAAATTAAATTAAATCTATCTCTGAACCCCTACCCATCAGGGCAGATGAGTAACAGTCCAGTACTTGTCATATGGGAGACACAGTTCTTCCTCCCATGACATCATGCAGGAATACTGACTTATAAGATGCCAGAAAATAAATGGGAGGGAGAAGCCAAGGAGCCATGTTTACTTTTGGCCCTTTATGTCATCCAAGTTGCCTGATATTAGGCAGCCCCAAAAGGGCTCCTCAATCTTGTTCTTCCGTCTGTTCATGAACTTAACCACTGAAGTCCTCAACATTGATTCAGTGGCACAGTTGTTGGAGTCTAGCCTTCCTGAACACTCAACAATTACATAACTCTGGCACTATGGACAACAGGGGCCCACTCAGATTATCTCAATTTTAGGGATGCTCATTACTATCTCCGCTACATAGGGCCATTATCCCCCTGGTCCCAGCCTTGAGAATCTTCCCTTTCCTAGAAAGTCTAGCTTCAGGCTTTAGAAAACAATTTTTGTCTATTAAATTGTCAATGAGGCTAATGAAAACCCCATCTCTAAAACACACAACCTTCTCAGTATGGGAGAGAAAAAAATACATCTTTTACTATCGACTCCTTTACATTAGCTAGAATGAAGAATAATAAGATATATATTATTCTGCCACTTAACTATAGTGGAAAAGGAAAAATTAAAGTGATGAATTAATAGTAAAAGTGTCTTGTCTTCTTATATAGCCAGAAGTTAAGCCTGGTGCAGCTAATGTGTTTCATCTAGCCTGATAACTCATTGCTTAGTAGAATCTGCCTGAAGCAAAGAATTGAGAAATAGTTTAACGTCATGACTGGGTTTGACAGAAAAGGGCTTGCCATTAGTATAGACAAGGAAAATACAAGCAACATGCTACATATTTTCCATTCCTAGTTTAAACATAAACTACAGTTTTGCTTACTAAGCAAATTGATCCAGTCCCAAGTACCATAACTATGGGGAAAAGGAAGCTATTTGAAAAGAGGAACACTCTAATTATTATATTTATTATTATATTAAATTATATTATATATATATTATAATTATTATTATACATAATAATCACCGATAAAGAGTTTCTACAAAACAGTCCCACATCCAGATATAATTCAACAGCACTAATAGCCAGGAGTATATACTATCAATAAAATGTCCCTAGGGAATCACGATGCCACTTGTCCAATGACCACAATTTGAGAAACACTCCTATGGAGAAAGGGTCCTATTTGTTCATCTCTGTCTGCCCTAATGCTTCCCAACAGCCAACTGAAGACCTCCAATCTGCAGCCCTAGCCTCATTCATCCCTGGACCTATCCTAGCCTGTTTAGCAGGATGGTGCCGAGCATCAATCTTGATGCTCTAAAGCTCATGGAATCTTACACATTCCTGTGTCTTCTACAACTACGAATGTGTGGTGACTATGAAGTCTATGACTTCAGTCCATTCTCTTTCTTGAGCTCCAGATCAACATATTTAATTGTCTATAGGTAAGTCCACAAAGACTACACACTTAGCATGTCGGAAACTAAATTGAACTCATCGTTTCCTAATATACTCCTCTAAACAACATCCTGATTCTTTCTCGGTTATCCATTTTAGTAGGTGACATAATTATTAACCTAATTTCTCAAGACCAAAAGAAACAAAACACCAAAATAACCTGGAGTCATCTTGAGAGTCCTACTACTTCAAATCTTACAGCTAGAGTTTCAAATCCGAGGAAACATAGATCACAGGCCCTTGAATTATTGCTGCTATTTGTTGAAAGAGAGAGAGAGAGAGAGAAGACATACTACCTCAGCAGGACTGTCATCTCCAATCTAAGCTACTGCAGTAATTACCTAGTTGGTCTCCACAGGGCAATGATACATGTTTATGCAGTGCGTGCTCTGCACAGTCCCTATACTTGACTTTGTTGATGAAGGCACAAGTTATATTGTGAGGATTATAGATTTTTATATTTTTATTAAAATTTTTTCACTCTTCAGTAAAATGTCTGTTGTAAGGTAATTATTGGTATAAAATTTTGTAAAAAATGAAGTGAAAAGTAACCTGAGAGAGGGCACCCTTTTCTAATTTGTATAAAAGTTCCACATGGGCTATTAGCAGCCTTCAGTTTCCCTGATTCTAGACTTTCTCTCTAAGCTATTCATGCATTTCTGCCGTGGTGATCTTTCCAAGTGCAAACTTTATCATGGTTTTCCTTCAATAAAGTACAAACATCTGCATATCTGCTTCAGCCTACCTGCTGATGTGAACTCCCTATGCTTCAGCCATCCTGAGCTTCTTACATTACTCAAATGTATCATTGCACATATTTCACATGTGCAATTCTGTCAGCTATTAATTCCAATCCACTCCATCCCTACTATATTCTATCTGAAAAATTTATAATCTTCCTTCTAGACCAGCACAAGTGTTTCCTTCTTTGAAGGCTCTCTGCTACCTCCTTCTCTACCCTGGAAAAGCCACCTCTTCTCATTTATGCTTTCAACCAACTTCTAGGTCAATTGATCATAGTGCATTACAATTCTTTGTTTTTTAAATTCATCTCTTATAGTAAACCAGGAACTCCTTGGTTTAGTATAATCATGCACTATTTAACTTTTCATTTCCTATGGTGATGCAAATTGGTATAGACATTTTAAAAGAAACTTATTGGGTCAGTTGGATCTAACTGGCTCTATTGCCTGCTGTCTAGCACTCTCTTTCAGTTTTGTTTCTTCCTGCTGGCAAGTTTTCACTTTGAGCTGTGATGCTTTCTGCTGCATTTGCTGAGTCGTACCAAGCCTCTGTTATAGATTTCACTGACAGGAGTAGGAAGTTTTGATAACATTTAGGGACAGGAATGTGTGATTGGGACTCATCTAAAGTATATGTCTTTTTTAAATTTTTTTTTTACTCCCTTTTTAAAAATTGCTTTTTAGACAAAGTTGCACTCTGTTGCCCAGACTGGAGTGCAGTGGCATGATCATGGCTCACTGCAGTCTCAGCCTCTGGGCTCAAGCATCCTCCTGCTTCAGCCTCCTGAGCAGCTGGGACTACAGGTGCATGCCACCACACCTGGCTACTTGCTTTTTATCTTTTGGCAGAGGCAATGTTTCACTATGTTGCCCAGGCTGGTCTTTAACTCTTGGGCTCAAGCAATGCTCCTGCCTCAGCCTCCCAAAGTGCTAGGATTACAGATGTAAGCCACCACGCCCAGCCTACATAAAATATATGTCTCAATCAGGCATTGGCCCTAATTCTATAGAATGCTCAGGAGAAAGATAACCTGTGATATATACAAGCCTACTTACATTGTATACAAATCATTTATATTTGGTCAGTTATGCAAAGAAGAGTAGTCACCATGTGGCATGCTGCAGTCATACTCCTAAAGCAGATAGGCTCACTAGGACCCTACGAAATGCCTTTGCTGATGCTGTTGCCTATGACTTTATGGCCAAAAAAAAAAAAAAAATCCTGGTCCTCAGGGTTATATAGAAAACACCTATGATACTCCAATGGTACAACTAGAGATTAATTCAAACCCAACTTAAACCTGGAGTCTCTAAACTCTATAAAGCAAACATTGCCATGCAGGAGATCCCTAATCCTGATGACAATGATTGGAGACTCCCTGGGGGAAGAAACGTACAATATGAGCATAATAGAAAAGAGAACACTTCACTCCCACCAAAGTATATTCAATAACCACCAAAGGGGGTGGGCCAGTCTGTTGTAAGGTAATTATTACAGAAAGAGAGAGAGAGAGAAGTAAATTTTAAAAGAAAAATCTAAATACAGGGGTAAGGGGAGGAAACAAAAAACTGAAACACAGGCCCACAATTGGACCCAATCGGAAATTGAAACCCCCAACTAAAAGAATTTATACAATAAATAAAAAAATAAAAGTATGCTCATTGGTTTTTATGCTTCTACAACAAAGGATCTAAATTGATTATAATATCTATGGAAATGTACCAATTGACAAACCTTCATAATCATAATAATGGAGCTCAAACTATACCTGGGCATACTGACAAATTTGAACAAGATAACCTCTTTGCCCTAAGGGAAGATATTGAACATGGACTAGAGATCAAACCCATACGCCTCACCTTAACCATCAGAACTACTGCCTTGTCGAAATTCCCCATAGTTACAGCATACTGATAACTCTTCCTCCAAGGGCATTAATTTGACACACTCATTCAGGAAATACAGATCCCCATGAAGAATCTCACAAAAAGGGGATGGATCATTGACCCATACATACATTGTACAAGGTCATGGCACCTTGGTTTAATTCCTGAAAATTATTTGGTAAACCACCCCATCCTTGACACTGTCAGGGCCACTCCATCCTTGACACTGGCAAAAAAAATTATTGGCCCTCTCAGTACCCACAACACTAAAACAAGCTGAACACCTTTTAGGTCTTTTGTATTTTGAAGGTAATATATTCCTCATTTCAAAATTTAAGCCCATTTATGCGATTTCTCACAAACGGATCCACCTTAAATGGGGCTTCCACAACAAAAGGCTCTTTTCTCTGTCTAAGTATAATAGCACTGCCCTTAGTGTTCCCCCACAGACTCCTTCACTACAGAGGCCTTTGCAAACTCCTCTCATACCTATTAGAGTTTACCGACCACATATGACATAATGGCCATAAGTTGCCAGGAGTTTTTGGTATTAAAAACTGCTCTCCTCAGCTACATGCTAAATACCACTGGAGGGGAACTCACTTGCCACATACTAGGTCATCCTAGGCCCAGAGCCTATGACCCTCCATATCCAGATGGCCATTATGCCTTGGAATATGAAAGTAGCAACCTGCAGGTTCATCGTGGCCACCAAGGTCTCCTTACTAAAATAGTAATAGCACTTGTAGGATAAAATCAAGCCTTGATAGAGCTAAGACTACATCTTCTGGCATATCCCACCTGCAGGATACAGTGGTTTCTTTTGTCTTCGATCTTTGTCAAATGCCATAGTTCTGGAGGAGGTCACTCCTCCACTCACACAATGTTTGGCTACCTATTGGTCCCATTGAGAACAACTGAGTGAACAGCAAAAGGAGTTTTGTATATTTCATTGATAGCAGCACCACCAATGCATGACAGATGCTCACTGGAGAACTGCTGCTTCAACCAAGATGTCCCCAGTCAATGACAGGCAAAATTGTTCACGAGTAAACAAAACTGGCCAAAGTTCATGCAGTCATCTAAGCACTGAATGCCCTGGCCACAATTTCTCAGGCTCTCAAGTCAATGCCAATGGTCTGTCCATCTAGTCCATCAATGATTCCTTATTCATTCTTTACCCTAATGGAGGGTAAAGAACCCCGGAAATCTCTTGCCTCATAGGTCTTACATGTATCTGCGCATACTAAAGCCATGACACGAGACCTCATTATAACACTCTTTATCCCCTTTGGAGTTTGAAACATTACTTGAAGTGACCAAGGCATTTATTTTTAGGTTCCTTATTTTATGTTTTTTTTTTCTTTTTTTTTTTTTTTTTTAAAAAAAAGGCATTTAATGAAGTTTTCACCTCCATTAGTACCCTCAGGCTACAGGCCTTACAGAAAGCCATAATGACTGATTTACACAAGCTCAAATTCAGTTTAATAAAGCATGGCCCATTTTCTTTCATCAGTCAACATCAGGAGTGAGTTATAATTAAGAGCCTGACTCTATTTCTGATGTTTGGCTGCTGCTGACTTTCAAGTGTCACCATTTGCCCTTCTCCTGTCCCACATGTGAGCACACTAATAAGAAAGCCATCCCATTACTGGGTATATACCCAAAGGATTATAAATTATGCTGCTATAAAGACACATGCACACGTATGTTTATTGCAGCACTATTCACAATAGCAAAGACTTGGAATCAACCCAAATGTCCATCAGTGACAGATTGGATTAAGAAAATGTGGCACATATACACCATGGAATACTATGCAGCCATAAAAAAGGATGAGTTTGAGTCCTTTGTAGGGACTTGGATGCAGCTGGAATCCATCATTCTTAGCAAACTATCACAAGAACAGAAAACCAAACACCGCATGTTCTCACTCATAGGTGGGAACTGAACAATGAGATCACTCGGACTCAGGAAGGGGAACATCACACACCGGGGCCTATCATGGGGAGGGGGGAGGGGGGAGGGATTGCACTGGGAGTTATACCTGATGTAAATGACGAGTTGATGGGTGCAGCACAGCAACATGGCACAAGTATACATATGTAACAAACCTGCACGTTATGCACATGTACCCTACAACTTAAAGTATAATAATAATAAATAAATTAAAAAAAAAAAAAAAAAAAAAAAGAAAGCTCGAGTGCTCCTTCCTTTGGCCCCAGCAGGAAGTTCAGACCACATAAGCCTGCTCCAATGAGTCGTCACTTTACCCCAGTCCCCACCCACCCCCCATCACAATAAAAACCAAGCCAGTCTCCTTTCCCCTGCTTTCACGAACTATTTTCAGACCTGCCTGGGAGGCTGCCTTACTCTCCTTAGAAAGCTTCATTGTGTCAGTAATAAACCTTTTAATAGCCGCAACAGTTTCAATATTATATTCCAATTCTCTACTGATCTTGGAGTCTTACCTAAAACTTCTACCTCAAAAGCAATAGTTAACATAAAAGAGTCCTTAATTTCCACACTAGGTAGAGAAATGTAGCTTTCAAAATACAAATGTACAAATGCCAAAAGATAAGGATCAAAGAACGATTTATAAAGGTAAATATTGCTTCTGGTTCCGGTAGTTAGAGTACCAGAGATCAGATTTAACTCCCTAGTTGGAACAACTAAAAACCTGTACAAAATATATTAAACATACTCAAGATACTTTACATCAGGCAACACAGGACAGTGATAACTGAGAGAGGACAAACTGTGTGGTAAGCATTTTGATTGTCCCAGCTTACTGCTTGTGTAGGAAGAGAGGACCCAGGTATAGCCTGTAATCTCTCTAAGTTGAGGAGACAAGACTGAGAGGCAGGGAAGGCCAAGGCAGCTAGAGTTTATATGGAAGAGTACTAAAAAATACAGAACTACAGAGAGATCTGCAAAAGGTCCCTCTTGAGTATTCAGTTGAGTATTGATTTGTGCATGTCTGGAAGTACATAATACCTCAGGTTGGCCAAAACAAAAGCAAAAACAAAAATACCAGATAAAAGGCTGGGCATGGTGGCTCATGCCTGTAATCCCAGCACTTTGTGAGGCTGGGGCAGGTGGATCACTTGAGGTCAGGAGTTTGAGACCAGCCTGGCCAACATGGTGAAACCCCATCTCTACTAAAAATACAAAAATTACCCGGGCATGGTGGCAAGTGCCTATAATCCCAGCTACTCAGGTAGCTGAGGCAGGAGAATTGCTTGAACCCAGGAGGCAGAGGCTGCAGCGAACCGAGATCATGCCACTGCACTCCAGCCTGGATGACAGACTCTGTCTCAAAAAAAAAAAAAAAAAAAAAAATAGAAGAAACAGGAAAGAACTAAAAGAATTGAGAGAGCAATCTCCAAAACTCACATAAGGCTAGAAATAGTTCATGTTTCTGTAAGACACAATGAAAAAATCTTGTCATTCATAAGGCATCAGCTGGAATATTCAGAAGGGTATTACGGCAGCAGTGGAGCAAAATTAGCCCTAGACTAAAGGTTGCTCTGATTCATCCTAACAAAGCTTAAAAGCAACCTCAAAAGGACAAATAGAATATGTGCAAGACCTGTACACTGAAAACTTCAAAATATTGTTGAAAGAAAATTAAAGACCTAAAGAAATGGAGATATATACCATATTCTTGGATCAGAAGACTGAATATTGTTTAGATATCATTTCCTCCAAAATTGATCTATAGATTAAATGTCATCCCAAACACAACCTTACTTTTTGGTAGAAATTCAAAAGACATAACAACTTTCATTTAAAAAAAGGACAAAGTTGAAAGATTTGCAATTTTGATTTCAAGATTTATTATAAAGTTAATATCATTCACACAGTATGGTATTTGTGTTAAGGCAAACAATGAGATGAATAAAATGAAATAAAGAATCAAGAGATAGATCATACATATGTGGTCTATTAGTTTTCAGAAAAGATGCCGAGGCAATTCAATGGGGCAAGGATAATCTCTTTAACAAATGGTGTTGTAGCAAAACTGGATAGCCATGTGATTAAGAAATGCTCAACCACCTCCTTACAACCTATACAAATGTTAACTTGAAACGGGTCATGGACCTTAAATTAACAGCTAAAATTTCTAGAACACTTAGGAGAAAATCTTTAATCCCTTGGTTTTTGCAAAGATTTCTTAAATATAATACAAAAGGCATGAACTATAAAATTATATTTTATTTCATCAAATTTTAATACTCTAACATTAGGGGGAAACATTTGAAAAACGTTTCTGAAAAAGGACTTTGATCTAGAATATATAAACAATTTTTACAACTCAATAAGCTAAACAACCCAGTTTTTAAAATGGGAAAAATAAAAGAAGATAAATGGATGGCAAATAAGCACATGAACAGATGCTCAGCATCATTAGTCATTAGAAAAATAGGGATTAAAACCAAAACTACTGATCACACGAATTGTTGGCAATGATGGAGAACAACAGGAATTTTCATACAGTGCTTATGAGAATTTAAAATGGTACAACCACTTTGGAAAAGAGTTTGACAATTTTTTTGTTAATTAAATATGCACCTACTATATGACCCAATGATTCTATACCCAAGTTTTTACCCAAGAGAAATGAAAGTATCTATCTACACAAAGTATATACATGGATGTTTATAGAAACTTTACTGTAATAGCCAGAGATTGAAAACAACCCAAATGTCCAAATATGTGACTGGATCAACAAATTGAAGTATATCCATGCAATGGAATACTACTTAGCAATAAAAAATAATTGGTACATGCAAGAATATGGATAGATCTCAAAAAAAAATATATTGAGTGAAAAAAGGCAAAAAAAAGAGAACACACTGTGTATATTCCATTTTTATAAAATCCTAGAAAATGCAAACTAATCTATAGTCACAGAAAGTAGATCAGTGGTTGCCTAGGGAGGAGGAAAGATTTTCTAAAGGGAATGGGAAAGAGAGATTACAAAGAGATGCAAGAAAACATATGGAAATGATGGAAATGTCATTATTTTGTCTGTGGTGAAGGCTTAATAAGTTGTACAGATGTTAAAATTTTATACCCTAAATACATGCAGTTTAACATATGTATATTATATCTCAATAAAACTGTTTGAAAAACAAGACCAGAGTTTGGCAGAAAGTATTGTATATGTGAAATGGACTTCAGCAAATGCAGTAAAGCCTGAAAACTTCTGCAACTAGAACTCTTTGAATATTCCTATTAGAAGATGAATACTAGCTGTTCAACTTGGGCAAAAATTATAGCAGAGTAGAAAACTGAGACTGCTACTTCTTTGCTAGCCATCCATAGCTGAAATGGTTTTATCTCCTTTAACAGAGAGTAGTTCATGATTAGATTTTGTAATCAGTCACTGACATGCCTATATTTACCATTTAAAAACCTATCTGTATGTCACTAATAGCTTTGTTTTCTACCTTCAAGACAACCTCAATTCTTCCAAAGTCTCATTTTAAAGAATTTCCTTCACCCATTGTTCAAATTGATATCTAAATCTAAGCAGTCACATTGAAACCTCAACCTTCATATTGGTATAGACAAGAGCTACTCATAAGTGAATCAGGCAGGATGCCAGTAACCTTGATACTGGTTTCATCACCAGGCCCCAGACAAGAACCACACCTGCAGTGCATAGAGTTGCCAAGTCACTCAGTCTGACATAGGTTACTGAAAAAAAAAGAGCTCAGTGTGGGAAAAGCTTATATAGAACCTGAGGATGCATGAAAAGAAGAATTTGCTTTCTAGATAAAAGAACACACATTCCCCTGTATAAAAATGTGAGTCATGCTTATTCCTTTTATGCTCTGTAATCTCTAAGAGTCTTTATCTGAAAGGTTTCTCATAGAGCAAGGCAATGCTGTAAGTGACTTCAGTAAATTCTCTTGGACCAACACTGATTCACCCTTAGAAACACAGTTCAGCACATTTTTCTGAATAAGAAGTTTTTGGTTTATATTACGTAATTTTGAGTGTTCTTAATATGCCACTATTATTTTCAATGTGTGTTCATCTGAGAGCTTCACACCTAAGGGTGAGAAATTTGTATCGAACTCTTTGATGGTAGGGGTCATTTAAAAACCTTAATTTTAAAAATAGATACTAAATTAAGTACTACATTATTTAATTCTAAATAGATGACTCAGACACTTCCTTGTTTTTATTTCCATTAACAGTGTATTTAAGCCGGGCGCGGTGGCTCAAGCCTGTAATCCCAGCACTTTGGGAGGCCGAGACGGGCGGATCACAAGGTCAGGAGATCGAGACCATCCTGGCTAACACGGTGAAACCCCGTCTCTACTAAAAATACAAAAAACTAGCCGGGCGAGGTGGCGGGCGCCTGTAGTCCCAGCTACTCGGGAGGCTGAGGCAGGAGAATGGTGTAAACCCGGGAGGCGGAGCTTGCAGTGAGCTGAGATCCGGCCACTGCACTCCAGCCTGGGCGACAGAGCGAGACTCCGTCTCAAAAAAAACAAAAAACAAAAAACAAAAAAACAAACAGTGTATTTAGGGGAGAGATAATAGACTTACCATCTCTGTGTCTCTGTGGAAAACTGCACTGTTGTGCCTTTGTGTGTTCTAGGCTTTTGCAGCCAAATATGTGTTTTTAATAAGATGTCCTTCTGCATTCTTTGCCTCTCAGATTGGAAAATACTCATTAAAATTTTATTTTAAAAACTTTCCCAGGTATTTTAATTGTTTTTTTTGTTTGTTTGTTTGTTTACCATGTTTTAGCCCTTGCCATTTTTTGAAGATAAACGAAATGTTCAGCACCTTGATGGTAATGATAAGTGGGCAATACATATATTGAAAAGATTAAGCCACACCTTCAAGGAATATTCTAATCTACATGCATTAAATAATATCATGTGTGGTGAGGTGCCTTTTCTTCTGCTCACTGGGGAGGAAAATAAAAAGTACAATTTTGGAAAGATGATTAGGTATGATATCTTCCAAGATTAAGCTAATACTGTTGGGAGATACATAAAACAAAGCAATAATACCCCTCTAAACTTTAGCCAATATGTTATCACACATAATTTCTTTTACAATATTAAATTTTCACAAACCTTCCACAACTTGCTCAAACCTTCAGATTTATTCTAACTTAAAACAATCCTTTAACCCTCTAAACTAGTTCCATCAAAGCCAATTTAAAAAAGACCCTATGTCCCAAGTAATGGTTCTTGCTGTCCTTTATACAAATAATCAGGCCAAGTATAAGACTAAAGCTTGTTTTTGCAAACAAATAAGTCCTGTTGTGATTTGTCTTTAGTAAAAGTGGGAGACTGGTGAGAGAAAAATTCTGTTTCAAAAACTATGGCACACCTATTATTAGATTCTAGTCATCAGTTGTTTTTAAGGCTTCTTTCCTATAATTTAGACTAACCCTGCTTATTCCTATGAATCAACCAGTGAATCTCTGACTGCAGCTCAGAAGAAACAGGAGGGATGGGTTGTAAAAATCTGGATCAGTATTCTAATTCCGGGCACATATTGGAATCAGCTAGCGACTCCAAATCAGCCTGGTTTCAACAATTGCCCAATTCGTGGAAAGCCTTCTAATTTGTTTACTTGGGATAATTTTGCTTATTTTGCTTTACTGCTGTGGAATCTATTGCTGTTGTACTCTTCATATAGGAATGCAGGATGAGCTTTCTCAAATGTTTTCTTAAATTCAACGATTACTAATCTTCCAGATATCACCTTCTGTCAGAACTCAGAGTTATAAATGGCCCTCAGCATACTGACGCTTTCTGACTGAGCTCCTCTTTACCCTGGCTACAAGACACACTAATAGTTAGGCAGGAATATCACCGCCCCTATTTAGCCTGAAGAAATTACAGAAGATGAATCTTCGTCCCTCTACAACCCTTAGGATTAAGGGTACCCTTGTGAAACAGAAATATGTCAAAGGCATTTGAACCAGAGCAACTCCATCTTGAATAGGGACTGGGAAAAATAAGGCTGAGACCAACTGGGCTGCATTCCCAGGAGGCCAGGCATTCTTAGTCATGGAATGAGATAGGATGTCAGCACAATTTACAGGTCACAAAGACCCTGCTGATAAAACAGCATGAGGTAAAGAACCTGGCCAAAACCTAGCAAAACCAAGGTGGCGATGAAAATGATCTCTGGTCATCCTCACTGCTCATTATAAGCTAATTACTAATATAAGCATCAGCAAGCTAAAAGACACTCCCTCCAGCACCATGACAGTTTACGAATGCCACGGCAACATCAGGAAGTTACCCTGTATGATCTAAAAAAGGGAGGAACTCTCAGTTCTGGGAATTGCCTACCATTTCCCCAGAAAACTCATGAATACTCTATCCCTTGTTTAGCATATAATCAAGAAATAACTGTAAGTATATTCAGTTGAGCAGCCCAGGCCAGTGCTCCATCTGTGGAGTAGCCATTCTTTTATCTCCTTACTTTCTTAATAAACTTGCTCTCACATTATTAAAAAAAAAAAAAGTATATGAATCTTATAAAGTAAATATTGATAGGAGCTTAACCAGGACGGTATAACATGACTGACTTATTTTTCCCAACTTTTAAGTTCAGGGGTACATGTTCGGAATGTGCAGGGTTTTTACATATGTAAAAATGTGCCTCGGTGGTTTGCTGCACAGAACATCCCATCACTTAGGTATTAAGCCCAGCATCTGTTAGCTATGCTTCCTGATGTGCTCCCTCCTCCCACACCCCCACAACAAGCCCCAGTGTGTGTTGTTCTCCACCATGTGTCCGTGTGTTCTCATCATTCAGCTCCCACTTACAAATGAGAACATGTAGTGCTTGGTTTTTTGTTCCTTGTGTTAGTTTGCTGAGGATAATGGCTTCCAGGTCTATCCATGGCAGAAGAATTGCTTGAACCTAGGAGGCAGAGGCTGCGGTGAACTGAGATCATGCCTGCAAAGGACATGATCTCATTCCTTTTTATGGTGGCATAGTATTCCATGGTGTATATGTACCACATTTTCTTTATCCAGATGACAGTTTTTTAAATACATAGAAAACATAAGATAGAAAAAAAAAATGGAAAAAATCAGATAGAAAAAGGAAAGAAAGCCAATTGTAGGAGGCAATCCCAATGTTCTTCCCCACTGCCCTCCTGACCTGCAGGATTTACCTTTCCAGAACCAACCTATGAGAAGACCAGTGACTCACATTACCAAACTTCACTCATGTGATTTACAAAATAAAAGGCAGGGGCCTTGTTAACTGCTGGAAGAGCTGTGACTTGGGGCAGGAGGGACATCAAGGACTTGGAGCTGGAACAGCAGAAGGAATGAAATGGCATAAGAGAAGTATAACATACTTTAGGGGTTCAAAGAAGGAGGTATCACTTCCTATTATGGTGATCTAGGAAAACTTCACAAAGAACATGACATTTGAGGAGGGTCAGACTGATAGATTAAACTAGGAAGAAAGGCATTTCCAGTAAAGAAAACAGCAAAAGAAAAGGAACAAAAGCTGGAAATCATACAAGTATGGCTCGAACACAGGGTACATAAGGAAAGTCTTTAAAGATGAGATTACAAAGGGATATTGGATTAGAAAATATTTTTCACTAAATAAAAATAAAAATAAAATATATCAACATTTGTGAGAAGCAGTCAAAGCAGTACCTAAATTAAAACTTATAGCATTATATATCTATCCTGGAAAAGAAGAAAGGTCTAATTTTCACCTTAAGATACTAGAAGAGGAAACTAAATCCAAAGAAAGCAGAAAAACAAAAATAATACAGATTAAAACAGAAAGCAATGAAACTAAGAAGAATAATAGAGAATATTTATAGAATCAAAATATAGTTAGTTGAAAAGATCTATAAAATTGAGAGATATTTAGTGTTCATGGACTAGAAACTGAATATTGTTAACATATCAATTCTCCCTAAATTGATCTGTAGATTTAATCAACTCCCAATCAAAAACCCAGGAGAAGTTTGGTAGATATAAACAAGCTGATTGTAAAATTCATATAGAAAAGTAAAAGTACCAGAATAGCCAAAACCATTCAAAACCAAAGGAAGATGAAATTTGGAGGGTTCACAGAACCTGATTTTTCAGACTTACTATAAAACTACAGTGATCAAAACGGTATGGTATTAGTGAAAAGATAAATATCAATGAAACAAAATAAAAAATCAAAAAACACCAACACAAACATAGTCAATTGATATCTGGCAATGGTGCAAATGCTGTTCAATTGAGAAAGGATTTCTTTTCAACAAATGGTGCTAGGACAATTGGACTTCCACATGCAAAATAAAAAAACAAACAAAGAACCTTGCCCAGGAGTGGTAGCTCACGTCTGTAATCCCAGAACTTTGGGAGGCTGAGGTAGGAGGATTGCTTGAGGCGAGGAGTTTGAGGCCAATCTGCAACATAGTGAGATCCCATCTCTACAAAAAATACAAAAAAAAATTTAGCTGGGCATGGCAGTGAATTCTTGTAGTCCCAGCTATTTGAGAGACTGAGGTGAGGGGATCACTTGGGCCAGGAGGTCAAGGCTGTAGTGAGCTCTGATCATGCCCTGCACTGCAGCCTGGGCAACAGAATGAGATTCTGACTCAAAAAACGAAATTAACCCTAACCTATGACTCACAGTTTATACACATACACACACAAAACTCAAAATGGATTGTAGACCTAAATGTAAGATGTGAAACTATAAAAATTGTAGAAGAAAACAAGGGAGAAAATCTCCATGCATTTGTAATAGACAAAGAAATCTGAGGTGTGCCACCAAATGCATGATCTATAAAAGAAAAATTGATAAATTAAACTTCAGCTAAATTAAAATAAATTGTTCTACAAAAAACACTGTTCAGAGAATAAAGGGACAAGCTTTTGACTGGGAGAAAATACATATAACTGACAGAAGTCTTATATACAAAATAAAAAAGAAACTCTCAAAACTCAGTAATAAGAAAAGAAGGCTGGGCACAGTGGATCATGCCTGTAATCCCTGCACTTTGGGAGGCTGAGGCAGGCAGATCGCCTGAGGTCAAGAGTTCAAGATCAGCCTGGGCAACATGGTGAAACCCCATCTCTTCTAAAAATACAAAAATTACACGGGTTATGGTGGCATGCACCTGTAATCTCAGATACTTGGGAGGCTGAGGCAGGAGAATCACTTGATCTCAGGAGACAGAGGTTGTGGTATGCCAAGATCATGCCACTGCACTCCAGCCTGGGCAACAGAGCAAGATTCCATCTCAAAAAAAAAAAAAAAGAAAGAAAGAAAGAAAGAAAGAAAAAGAAAAAGAAAAACCTCAACAAACTATGAGCAGAAAATATGAAGACACTGCACCAAAAAATATAACAATGGCACAAAATCACATAAAAATATTTTCAACATCAATAGTCATTAGAGCAATGCAAATTAAAGTCACAAGGAGATATCAGTATACATGGACTGGAATAGCTAAAAACAACACACACACACATATATACACACACACACAAACCTGACAAAGCAAGCACTGGCAAGGATGCAGAGCAACTGGAATGCTCATACATTCCTGTTGGAAATGTAATGGTATAACCACTCTGGAAAATTGCTTGACAGTTCCTTATAAAGATAAACATCCACTTACCACATGACCCACTCTTTTACTCCTATATATTTACTCAAAATAAATGAAAGGATATATTCACATAAAAACCTGCATATGAATGTTGATAGTAGCATTATTCATAATTTCCAAAAATTGCAAATAACTCAAATGTCCTTTAATGAATGGATAAGAAAATTTTGGTGATCCATACAATGGAATACTACTCAGCAATTAAAAGGAATGAACTATCAATATATGCAATAACAAAGATGAATCTCAGATGTGTCCTGCTAAGTGACAAAATCTAAATCCAAATATTACATACTATATGATTGCATGTAGGTCATGTTCTGGAAAAGGCAAAGCTATAAGGACAGAAAAAAGATCAATTATGGCCAAGGCTCAGGGATGGAAGAGGAGCTTGACTACAAAGGAACATCAAAAGGAAAGATTTGGCAGTGACAAAACCTATTTATTGTGATTGTGGTGATGGTGACATGACACTATTCATTCTCATAGAACTCATAGAACTGCATAGCAAAAAAAAAAATTAAATGTCACACTATGTACATTTAAAAATAAAACAATAGTTAAATGCAATTAAATAGATAGGTTAGGACTATGGAAAGTTTGACCTTAATTAGTAAACGAGAAGAAGCAAACAGTGATTTTTGAGCAGGATGTGACACAATCAATCTCAAAGTTCAAATTCCTGGAATAAATTAGAGTTTGGAGGAGAGGGGACAAAAATGCTAAACACGAAGGAAGGAAGACCAGGCAGCAGCTACTGCAATGGTCTAGTCATGTCATAATGAATGACATACTGTGAGGATGGAAATGGAGGGATGAAAGAGGAGGTGCTGAAAATATCAAGAAGATGCGGTTCTAGGAAAAGGAAAAAATGAAAGGTTATTCACAGGCTTCACATTGAGTTGACTAAGCCAATAGTAGTATCTTTTGCAAAGGCAGGGCAATCTGAAATATTATACTGTTAGAAACTGAGCTATTCTAAGAAAAAAAAATCTAGAAGGCAAATAAGACTATAGCTCTAGATATCTGAAGAACAGAATGAGTTGAGGAGATTGAGCCACCAATCTAGAGAGGATAGGTGAAACTTTGGGGATGAATAAATGGCCAAGTTAGCAGAAAGAAAAGGAATGGAAATAAGGGAGAAGCAAGGAAGGAGAAGGATGATGACAAAACCCTAACTAACATCTGCTACAGATACATACTCATTTTCCTAATTGCTTAGAGAAGGTTCTGTTCACCAAACTAGAAACTAGTTTCTCAACTCCTATTTCTCTGTCCCCTGAAAGAAGATATCATAACTTACGAGATAAGACACTTGGCACTGAGGTTCATGATGAAGATGCCCTATTAGGAAAACAGTCAGAAAAATCTATTAAACAATATCTTCCAAGTCTGCCAAGAGTGACTGCCAAAATAAAGTTACTTATTACTTCAAAAAGTAACTCATATTTTTCCAGGACAAACTCACTACAGCCTTTTCTCCATTCGTTTTAATTTCATACTTTTATAGCTATGACTCTTGCTGATGATAGGGCACAAAGTGATTAGGAACATGAAATCCATCAGCAGTTGCCTTTTATCATGTTCATATCTTAATTCCCCAGTATAATCATTCTGTGATCCCCACAAAAAATATAGCATGATTTAAATAATGAAATATGACATAACCCTGGTTGAACTATATGTGGACAAATTGTTCTCTTATAGGCTATATTTTTAAAAATATCTTATAGAGTGAAAGAATGTTGCTAGGTAAACAAATGAAAAAAACATTAGGATGAGTTGAGCATTTATGTACTGGAGGAACTTTCTCCTTATTAGGGTTGAAAAAGTGTGTAGCCTGAAATCCCAGCACTTTGGGAGGCTGATGCAGGCAGACCGCTTGAGCTCAGGAGTTCAAGACAAGCCTGGGCAACATGGCAAAACAGCATCTCTACAAGAAATACAAAAATAGCCAGGTGTGGTGGCATGCCCCTGGAGTCTCAGCTACTTGGGAGGCTGAGATGGGAGCATCTCTTGAGTCTGGGAGGTCGAGGCTGCAGTGAGCCGAGATCATATCACTGCACTCCACAAAAAGAAAGAAAAGAGAAGAGAAAAGAAAAGAAAAGAAATTTGTAAAGGATTATGAGAGCTAATTCTCAAGTGACTGGAGTGTACTTTCAATTTCTCAGGCTTTTTGCACTTATTTTCCTTTTTTTCTCGCTATGTGGTGAGAGGCTAAACAAAATCAACTCTGAGGTTTCCTGCTGTTGATTTTCTTGAGAACAAGAAAAACAGTGTTTATCAGATAAAGTAGAGGTGTGAAGTTATGCTTCACCATTATTTTATAGCTTAACTAGAGACAAGTAAAATATTAAAAGGTAGAAAATAAGATGATGACGTTTTCAAAGTAATTTTTGACCAGATGAATATTCCTAGAAGAAAAAAAATTAAAATTCTATAATTAGCATAAAATATTTTAAATTAATTATAAGATTATATTACCCAAATTAATATCTATTCCTATTGCTTTTATTTAGGTTCTCAATAGTTCTTATTTTGTTTAATGAAACTGACTCAGTTTATCACCTTGCTTCAAGTCTTGATCTGATTCACTCAGTCCTCTACAAAGGATTCTTCCAAAAATAAAATATTCTTGATATTATTCTTGATTTTTAAAAAAGCCTTCCAATTACTCTTTTTAAAAATCAAAACCAAAATTTTTAGCCTATTGCACAGTCACCTCACAATTCAGCCCTCAACTGTCTTTGGAGAATCTCCACCTCCCCACCACTCCCACAGACTTGCACCCTTCACTCCACTAAGGCTGAACTGTTCGCCATTTACTGGTAAAGCCGTTTCTTTTCCAACTCTGTGACTGTTCCCAGGGAAAAGACTAGAGCTAGAAGAACAGGGCATTTGCTTCAGGCACAAAGTTTAAAGGGATGCCAAAAAACTCAGTCATCAAGGTAAATATTTTAATGCAACATTTTTAAAAATCAAAATCAATGCAAAAAAAAAGATAAAATATCAAAATTTAAAATAAAGGCAATATCAGTATTCCTTCCTGAAATTCACTCTGCCTAGGAAAGTCTTACTTAAATTTGAAGACTTGACTTAAACGTTTCTTCTCTGAGGAGACTCTTACCTTCCCAGAGCACAGCATTTTTTTCTGCCCTCTGACTCTGTTGCCATAAGTCTCCAATTCGTGTTTTATTTATCTCAACATGTACTCCTCTGAACTGAGAAGTTTTAAACCATTTCTTCATCTCAGTGATTGATATGCATTAGGAATTCCACTACTATCTGCTATTATATATGAACAAATAATAGGTTACAGTAAGTATAGTAAGATACAGAATTTGGAATCAGAAACAGAAATTCCAATTCCTTATCTACAATTTATATATTTGTCAATTTTATGGAGCAGAGTAAATCTCTGAGCCTGTTTCTCTGTCTTTGGAATGCAAATGAACTTACTTCTTTGGGGCTTTCAGAAGTTAGGTATTTATCAAATATTTTGAAAGAGAGGTCAAATAGAGTAGACATTTATTCATTCACGTGAATTCCAGTGAAGAAGGTGAAAAGAGAGAAAGGACAATGTGGTTTACTTAGCAAAAAGAGCTACATCTTTGAAAATAAAAGCAAGAAAAGCATTGAGGACACTGCTAAGGAAACTGCAAGTGCTTCAGCATGGCTGCATATAAACAGTGACAGATCTATCAAAGGATTAGACAGGAAACAAAAGGAGGCAGAGTCTAGGCCATGGATGAGGCTCTTGGGTAATACTCCATCTAAGGGGTCTTAACTCCATCCAAGAACATGTGGTGAAACTGAGTGAACCTTGAGTTAACAGAATGAGTTACTGCCGAAATTGTAAATGAGGTTCACAAGTTACACTGAGTTTGACAATAGAGGAAAAAGAAAAACTAAGACATCACACATTAAAGTTTGCAAACTATTGCTATTTCAAAAGCATCATTGAACAAACTTTTTAAAGGAAATTATAGCAGAGATAGAGAAAAAAGAAATACTTGAGATACTGGAAAGTTAGGATATATAAGATTTGGCAACAGATTGCAAGAGTGCAAGGAGATGATTGAGAGTGAAGTATACGGCATGAGGAGGTATAATGCATGAATAAAAAATACCAGTATTTTATTGTTTTCATATAAAATGGGCACCAAATTATCTGGCCTTAATGCTAATATCTTTCCTCAGAACACCAGTCCTATTGTTTTGTCCAAACATTGATTACATCTCAGAGGTTGCCTTCTTGTTTTTCCTGCACGTAGCAGTTGAGAAGAAAGAATGACAAATGCTGGTAGTCATAAACATTTTTTCCACAAAAATAAGTACTTATGTAATTCAGTAAAGAGATGCAAAGACTTGTTCAAAGACTGTGAAGGAACTCCTGGAGCTAAGGTAAGATCATGTGCAATGTTTAATGGCTGATAGAAAGGGCAGATGAGAAAAACAGAGTCAGAAAAGTAGAAGAGGGGTTTTGAAATGAAAATGTCATGGGAGATGGGAGTAAGACTAAGTTTTGTTCATATCTTGGTTATGCAAGTTACTGCTATTTAACCTTGAGCTACTTATTTAATCTTCGTATTTTCTCAGATGTTAAATGAATTAAATAATATCAATTAGTTGTGAGGATTAAATACAATATGTGTAATACTTTGCATAGTGCCTTTTATATACACAGGGATAATAATATAAAGTGGTTACCGCTACTAGCAGTTTGAATTTTATGACTTAGATTACACAAATGAAAATAATTTGTGAAAAACCAGCATTTAGAGGAAGAGCTTGTCTAATAATGTAGAAGGTGAATTTTAAATATGTGTGTATGTATATTGTCATATTTAAAATAAAATATGTGGAAACAAAGAAAGAATGAAAGAAAGGGAGAGAGGGAAGAAAGGAGAGAGAGAGGGAGAGAGAGAGGAAGAAGGGAGGGAGGGAGGAAAGGAAAAGCTGCTATACTACACTGTACATGCTATCTTTAGTATCTCAGAGAAGACAAATAGCAAAAATAAAAAGCATCTTCCAAACAAAAAGGAAAATGTACCAAAATATATATATATAAATTGGGTATCACTAATCCAGCAAACCTTGTACTCAGAAGGAAAGCACATTACCACCATCTGTCTCTCAACTCACATATTGGCTTTACAGTAGGAAGGTGTATCAGCCAGCATTCCTACAGAACACAGATGGCACAATCAGAAGTAGTAATTTAAGAAGGATTAGTGAAGGGATTATCTACAAATGTATGGGTGGGATTAAGGGAAACCAACAACTATTGATGAAGCACCTCAGGACTGGCAACAGTGGAAGCTATTACTACCTCTAGGCCTAAAGGGGTAAGAGAAGGAGCAGTTACCAGAACTCAGGAGAGCCGTAGCTGTAGCTGTAGGAAAGGTCTGGGTGCTGGATGGGATCTGTGACTTGTATAAACCCAGCCACTGCCAAATCTCAGGCCCGCAGGGCAGAAATCAAACTCTCTTCCCCCTTACTGGTGCATCCAATCAACTGAACTCAAATGGAAGCCAGAAGAAACAGAGCTCAGTTGATCCTTTTCATAGAGGTCAGCCTGAGATAAAAAACAAAGCAGATAGCGCAAGAAAGAAGAATGTAAATTACTGTGGGTGGGTGGAAGGAACAACTTGAGAATATCTAGTTTCCGGACAGCAGAAACCTTTGTCATATATCTCTGTACACGCATCCCACCACCACTAACTCATCACCTCAAATCAGATATAATATTTTGCACATAGTTGGCCGGTGATAAATGCTTAATGAATAAAGAACACAATGGTATATATGTCCAGAGCAAAGATTAGAATAAATGGAAAAGATCAGAAAGTAGGAGAGAAGCAAAGAACATGTCATCTCAATCTCTTTAGATCTTCTTCCAGTTTTACAAATCTCTAAAGAATCCTAGGAGAAGAAAAAGTACTGGACAGACATAAGACAAGAAATATCTTGCAAATTTTTTCAAGACCCATTTGGCACATGCCTCCTACCCTAGTATCCCACACAGGGAGAAAGCGCTATCATGAGACTATTTTCTGAACTTACTTATTTCAACACCATTTCCTCATTTTATTTTACACCAGTCCCCCTCTATCCTTGGAAGACCCTTTCTATTCCTGTCCATTCATCTTTGTTTAATATCCTCTTCATGTCAAGAAATTTTCCCCTTATTTTTTCCTCCTCTACATTAATGCGCAATCAGTAATGCACTATAAATCATTATGTATATATTTGCAGAACCATGAGCCAATTAAACCTCTTTTCTTTATAAATTACCAAGTGTCAGGTATGTCTTTATACCAGTGTGAGAATGGACTAGTACATCTCAGTGTCTCACAGATCAAAGATGCTACCATGGGCTCATGAAGTGGTGTCACCCAGACACAGGAGCCAGCCTGCTGCTCTCGCTGAACAGGGATGCGTTAATACAACATCAATAAGAATAATGACTGCAATGGATTAGAAGACTTGGGGTACATCAAAAGCTATGAAACAGAATCAGAAATGAACATGTGGCCATCATTACTTACCTTGCAGAAATAAAAGGATTATAAGACAATACTTTGAGCAATTGTATGCTAACAAATTCAGAAGCTTAGATGAAACAAATTCCTAGTAAAACACAAACTACAATAACTGACACAAGAAGAAATAGAACATTTGAACAGACGTATAACAAGGAAAGAGACTGAATTCTAATCAGAACCTCCCACCAAAGAAGACTAGAGGACAAGGTGGCTTCACTGGTAAAGAGCACAAACAGTTAAACAAACACCCAAAATTTTTTGCTTTGTAATGGTCTTCTAGTTTTTTAGGTATGTATACCCTGAAATAGTACCCTGAAGGAGAAGAGGAAAGGAATCTAACAAATTCAAAATATACTACATGATGAAGTTTTATAAATAACATCTCCATATTCTTCACAATTATACAGCAATATAGATATTGTTAATCTCTGCTTATAGATGAAGAAACTGAAGCTAGATAGCCAATTTTCACAATGTTACACAGTAGAGCCGAGATTTTGTTTACTGTATTCTTGAGGGGAAAAGCACACATCTTATAAATTCCCACCTTCTATCTCTCAGTCCCCATCTTTCATCGTTTGTGGTAGATTATTGGCCTCAATTCTTCATAGCCTCCCCTCTTATCTGTGGCCTTTGTCATGTGACTTCATTGTTTCTCCCATTGAAGAATGAGAGTATATCCTCCTCCTTCGCCTTGGGATCAGCCCTTTGACTTTACCAATGAAATATTAGCAACATAACATAACTAAAAGCTTGGAAAATGCTTGCAACAATTGGGCTTGCTCTCTTGCTCCTCTGTCATTGCCATGAAAACATACCCAACTTGGCCCATTGATCCCGAAAGGAAAATGAAAGACATGAAGGACAAAGCCAAATCACCCCAGCCAAGCCCAGCCTAGATCAGCTGAGAGCACATGAGAGAGCCTAGATGACATCAACAGTCACCCAGCTGAGCCCAGCTGAGATCAGCCAATCCTTAACTGACCTGCAGATCTAAATAATGCCTGTATAAAAAAACGGCAGCAACAAAAACTCTGATTTCAAAGTGCCTCCACTATACCATATTATTCCTAAGCCTGATACTAACCACCCCTATGATCTCAGAAACGTTGATCTGTTTGAACATCAATTCTCCATTGTAAGAGACTGAATTTCTCCTACAATGGTCTCCAAATTCTAATATTCTATAATCTTTATTTTTATTTTATTTACAGAGAGGATTATGTCATTCCATTATTTGTTTCCTCTTTCTCTTTCTTCTCTCCAGATGATAATGCAATGGTATACAACAGAATGTCATAAACTATTTGTTCATTAGTTTACTCATTTAACAAACTTACAATATGTTAGGCATAAGAACAACTGTATGTTGGGCATAAGACCATGCCCTATCATCAGAAACTTGTAATTAAGTTAAATAAAAGTTAATTATGACAAATAAAATAAAAACTCTCCCGAATTTTTTTTAAAGCTAAGTTATTGCTTTTACTGACAGATAGATAATTATGATGTGTCCGGGTTATATATTTTTGGAAAGAATATCTTTTGTCTTATAGTAAAGAGGACCCAGTGAACAAATAATCATCTTTCCATTGATTATTAGTTTTCCTCCTTGAAAGAACTGTCTGTGTCAGCCTGTCATCCAGGAGTTCCATCCCACCTGCTCGGCAGTGGGGGCAAGTGATGCATGAGTCACATGAACACACCTATGATGATTGTGTCCACCCCACTCCCCCAAAAAGACCCATATTGGAGTTCCACCCCAAGTACCTCGAAAGTAACATTATTTTAAGGTATAGTCTTTACAGAGCTGATTAAATTAAAATGGGACCTGGAAGGTGGGCCCTAATCCAATATGACTGTGTCCTCGTAAAAGGGAAAATTTGGACAGAGACAGACATGTACCCAGGGATGACTATGTGAAGAGACAGGGGAGATGAGGGCCATCTACAAGTCAAGAAAAGAGGCCTGGAACAACTCGTACCCCCGCAGCCCTCAAAAGGAACCCACCTGCTGATACTTTGCTTTCAAGCTTCTAGTCTCCAAAACCAAGACAATAAATGTGTCTTTTTAAGCCACTCAGTTTGTAGTATTTTCTTAAGGCAGCCCTAGTGAACTAATACAGGTGTCCTTGTGTAGATTTATGATAGCTAACTTCACTCTAGCCACAGGAGACCCAGTTAATATAAAGGAATTAGTTGTATGTTTGAAAACTGCATTTGCCTATAAACAAAGTCACCATCTCTATAATTAGAGAAGTGCATCTGTTTCTATGACACTGCAATTTCTATGGTACTTGAGCAATGACAAAAATATGACTGTGGTTTTGTGATTGACATTTCTCAAAGGAAAGGGATAGATGTCTATTTAATAAACTACTTTTGAGGAATAAGAATTTTCAGATCACCTTAGAATAATTCCAAACTCACAAGGAATCAAAACCATAAAATCACTTTGGAATTTCTTTTCATAACTGTGTATTCATTCAATTTGTAATTCTGGAACTGTGGCATATGTGCTGAGGAAGTGAATTTGTTAATATGAAAATAGGAGTTTCTGTTCTTAGTTATAGGAATTTATTTAAATTCAAACATTGGCAAAGCTTTTGTTTTGAAGAGCTTTACCAAAGCAAATCTATCAGTTCTGAAGTCTGATTTCTATATGCTAATTTCGAATGAAGAACATACTGGGAAATGCTTTTCTCACAACCTTATGACTCAATAAATGACTGTAAGAAAGCAGATATTCACATGCTGTCTCATAATATCCCATCATTTCCAGATGGCTTTAATATTTGAGCTCCCCCATATGTCCTAGCTTAAAAATGTCTTCTCCCAAACCTTGCTCCTCCCACTATCTTGTATATTTCTACTAATGGTAGCACTATTCTTTCAGTGGCGTGAGAACTTAGTTATCTAAGATACCCTTCCCTTCCCCTATATTCAGTTAATTACCAAATATTGTAGATTCTATATTTGTACTTTGTTTGCCATACCACCAACTCATTTCAATTTTACTTGCCCATTCTATTAAAGCAGCCTGTTGAATGTATCCCATCTCCCAAATTTGTCTTATTAAGCCAGCCACTTAGTTTAATGTTCTTTTAGCACAATGTCATTTAAGTTACTCTGTACTCAAAATTCTTGAAAGGTTCTCAATTTCTTATCAATATTATTCAACATTAGATAATTTTTTATAATTTATATCCTACTTATTCTCATTTATCTCCTCCTCCTATTTACAATTTTTCCATGTTTCTCATTTTTCCCTTTTTCTATGCTTTTATTTATAACTTTCTCTTTTTTTAAATTTTTTATTTCCATAGGTTTTGGGGAAACAGGTGGCATTTGGTTACATGACTAAGTTCTTCAGTGGTAATTTGTGAGATTCTGGTATACCCATCACCCTAGCAGTATATACTGAACCTAATTTGTAGTCTTTTATCCTGATCCCTTTCCCAGCCTTTCCCCCGAGTCCCCAAAGTCCATTATGTCATTCTTATGCCTTTGAATCTTCATAGCTTAACTCCCTATGAATAAGAACATACAATGTTTGGTTTTTCATTCCTGAGTTACTTCACCTAGAATAATAGCCTCCAGTTACATTCACGTTGCTGTGAATGCTATTAATTTGTTCCTTTTTGGGGGCTGAGTAGTATTCCATCATATATATACCACAATTTCTTTATCCACTAGTTGACTGATGGGCATTTGGCCTGGTTCCATATTTCTGCAATTCTGAACTGTGCTGCTATAAACATGCATGTGCAAATATCTTTTTCATATAATGACTTCTTTTCCTCTGGGTAAATATTCAGTAGTGGGATTGCTGGATCAAATGGTAGTTCTACTTTTAGTTCTTGAAGGACTCTCCACGCTGTTTTTCATAGTGGCTGCACTACTTTATATTCCCACCAGCAGTGTAGAAGTGTTCCCTTTTTACCACATCCACACCAACATCTATGATTTTTGTTATTTTTTTTATCATGGCTATTCTTGCAGGAGTAAGATGGTATTGCATTGTGGTTTTTATTTGCATTTCCCTGTTAATTAGTGCTGTTGAGCATTTTTTCATATATTTGTTGGCCATTTGTATATTTTGAGAATTGTTTATTCATTTCCTTAGTCTACTTGTTGATGGGACTGTTTTTTTCTTGCTAATTTGTTTGAGTTCCTTGTAGATTCTGGATATTAGTCCTTTGTTGGATGTATAAATTGTGAAGATTTTCTCCCACTCTGTGGGTTGTCTGTTTACTCTGCTGACTGTTCCTTTTGCTGTGCAGAAGCTGTTTAGTTTAATTAAGTCCCACCTACTTATCTTTGTTTTTGTTGCATTTGCTTTGGGTTCCTGGTCATAAAGTCTTTGTCTAAGCCAATGTCTAGAACGGTTTTTCCGATGTTATCTTCTAGAATTTTTATATTTTCAGGTTTTAGATTTAAGTCCCAGATCCATCTCAAGTTGATTTTTGTATAAAATGAGAGATGAGAATCCAGTCTCTTTCTCCTACATGTGACTTGCCAATTATCCCAGCACCATTTGTTGAATAGGGTGTCCTTTCCCCACTTTATGTCATTTGCTTTGTCAAAAATCAGTTGGCTGTAAGTATGCGACTTTACTTCTGGGTTCTCTATTATATTCCATTGGTTTATGTGCCTATTTTTATACAAATAAGGTGTTGTTTTGGTGACTATGGCCTTATAGTATAGTTTGAAGTCAGGTAATGTGATGTCTCCAGATTTGTTCTTTTCAGTTAGTCTTGCTTTGGCTATGTGGGCTCCTGTTTAGTTCCACATGAATTTTAGGAATTTTTTTCTAGTTCTGTGAAGAATGATGGTGGCAATTTGATGGAAATTGTGTTGAATTTGTAGATTGCTTTTGGTAGTACGGTCATTTTCACAATATCGATTCTACCCATCCAGGAGCATGGAATGTGTTTCCATTTGTTTGTGCCATCTATGATTTATTTCAGCAGTGTTTTGTAGTTTTTCTTGTAGAGGTCTTTCACCTCCTTGGTTAAGTATATTCCTTGAACAGACCAATAACAAGCAGTAAGAATGAAATGGTAATTTTAAAAATGACCAACAAAAAAAAGTCCAGGAGCAGATGTATTCACAGCTGAATTCTATCAGACATTCAAAGAGAATTTGTACCAGTCCTATTGACACTATTCTACAAGATAGAGAAAGAGGGAATCCTCTCTAAGTCATTCTGTGAAGCCAGTATCACTCTAATATCAAAACCAGGAAAGGACATAACAAAAAAACAAAACTACAGACCAATATCCCTGATGAACATAGATGTAAAAATCCTTAACAAAATACTAAGCTAACTGAATCCAACAGCATATCAAAAAGATAATCCACCATGATCAAGTGGGTTTCATACTAGGGTTGCAGGGATGGTTTAACACACACAAGTCAATAAATGTGATACATCACATAAACAGAATTAAAAGCAAAAATCACATGACCATCTATTTGCAGAAAAAACATTTGACAAAATCTAGCATTGCTTTATGATTAAAATCCTCAGCAAAATAAACATAAAAGAGACATACCTCAATGTAATAAAAGCTATCTATTACAAACCCAGAGCTAACATAATACTGAACAGGGAAAAGTTTAAAGTATTCCCTCTGAGAACTGAAACAGGGCAAGGATGCCCACTCTCACCCCGTCTATTCAACATAGTACTGGAAATCCTAGCTAGAGCAATCAGACAAGAGAAATAAATAAAGGGCATCCAAATCAGTAAAGAGGAAGTCAAACCCTCACTGTTTGCTGATATGATCATATACCTAGAAAACCCTAAAGATTCCTCTGAAAAACTCCTAGAACTGATAATGAATTCAGAAAAGTTTCGGGATACAAAATTAATGTACACAAATCAGCAGCGCTGCGATACATTAACAGCGACCGAGCTGAGAATCAAATCAAGAACTCAACCCCTTTTACAAAAGCTACTCTCTCTCTTTCTCTCTCTCTCTATATATATATGCTCTCTCTATATATATACATATATATACATATATAGGCTATATATACATACACACATACACACACACACACGTACACATATATATATATAGCCTTTACCTCCTATCTCTGCCATTCTACCAATTCTGCAAGGCCCATTTCAGAGATAACCTCTTCTTTTTCTGAAATCTGTATAACCACACAATCCCTTACTCTAAACCCTTGGGTACAATGGATTTCTAAATTCAGAATCTTTTAGAATTTATATGCACATTTCATTTATTACATAACATCCCCAGTGGAGCCTGATAAGTCTCCTGGAGTCAAATATATTAAATTTTCTGCAATGAAACTTATAAAGTCACACTAAAGGAGGTATATAAATGCTATAAATAGCTTCATGTCAGTTCAAGTCAGAATTTGTAATCAAACGAGTTTACCACAAACTGTTTTTTAAAGACTGTTGTTTTTTTAAAAAACAAAACTCAGTTTTAAGAGCTTTATAGATTTTAGAATTGTGAATAAAAGTTTATAAGCTTGTGGCATTTTTCTCATACTTA
Source organism: Macaca thibetana thibetana (assembly GCF_024542745.1). Lineage (NCBI taxonomy): Eukaryota > Metazoa > Chordata > Mammalia > Primates > Cercopithecidae > Macaca > Macaca thibetana. The sequence continues at coordinate 76,314,199 of NC_065588.1, read as the reverse complement.
AAATGCTTAGGATTTGCTAATTTCTACTTAGTTGATATTTATTTAAACCCACCATATAAGAAGAAATTATTACTAACCAGGTACTAGATTAAAGATTTTACACACATAAATCAATAAAGAACCCACCAGGAAAATAGAATCCACTTCTGGAATTTACAACAGAAATTAATTCAAGGAATTAGTCACACAAGTGACTGGAAGAACTGAAAGCCAACATAGAAGAGTGAGGCAAGCCAGAGAACAGCAAGAAACCACTACCACCCTTATGATACATAGACACACAGACTAATAGAACAAAATAGAGAACCCAGAAACAAATCCACACACCTACCGTGAACTCACTTTTCAAAAAAGTGCCAAGAACAACCACTGGGGAAAAAATGGTCTCTTCAATAAATGGTGCTGGGAAAACTGGCTATCCATATGAAGAAGAATGAAACTAAACCCCTATCTCTCACCATATACAAAAATAAAATCAAAATAGATTTAACACTTAAATCTAAGACCTCAAACTATGAAAATACTACAAGAAAACATTTGGAAAACCCTCCAAGATATTGGTCTCAGCAAAAATTTCTTGAGTAGTACTCTGTAAGTACAGGTGACCAAAGCAAAAGTGGACAAATGGGATCACCTCGAATTTAAAAGCTTCTGCACAGCAAAGGAAACAATCAGCAAAGTGAAGAGACAACCCATAGAATGGGAGAAAATATTTTCAAACCACCCATCTGACAAGGGATTAAAAACCAGAATATACAAGGATCTCAAACAAACTCTATGGGGAAAAAAAAATCTAATAATCTGATTAAAAATGGGCAAAAGATTTGAATAGACAGTTCTCAAAAGAAGACATACAAATGGCAAGCAGATATATGAAAAGGTGTTCAATATTATTGATCATCAGAGGAATACAAATCAAAACTACAATGAGATATCACCTCAACTCAATTAAATGGTTTATATCCATAAAACAGGCAATAACAAATGCTGGCGAGGATGTGGAGGAAAGGGGACCCTCACACACTGTTGGTGGGAATATAAATCAGTACAACCACTATGGAGAACAGTTTGGAGGTTCCTCAAAAAACTAAAAATTGAGCCACCATATGATCCAGCAATTCCACTGCTGTATATATACCCCAAAGAAAGGAAATCAGTATATGGAAGAGATATTTGCACTCCCATAATTTTTGCAGCACTCTTCACAATAGACAAGATTTGGATGCAATCTAAGTGTCTCTATTAGTCCATTTTCATGCTGCTGATAAAGACATACCCAAGACTGGGCAATTTACAAAAAAAAAGGTTTATTGGACTTAACAGTTCCATGTGCCTGGGGAGGCCTTACAATCATGGAGGAAGGCAAGGAGGAGCAAGGGTCATCTTACATAGATGGCAGCAGGCAAAGAGGGAATTCGTGCAGGGGAACTCCTCTTTATAAAATGATCAGATCTCATGAGACTTGTTCACTATCACTAGAACAGCATTGGAAAGACTTCTCCCCATGACTGAATTATCTCCCACCGAGTCCCTTCCACAACACATAGGAATTCAAGATGAGATTTGTATGGGGGATGCAGCCAAACCATATCAGTGTCCATCAACAGATGAATGGTGTATTAGTCAGGGTTCTCTAGAGGGACAGAACTAATAGGATAGATGTATATATAAAGGGGAGTTTATTAAGGAGTATTGACTCACACGACCACAAGGTGAGGTCCCACAATAGGCTGTCTGTAAGCTGAGAAGCAAGGAAGCCAGTCTGAGTCCCAAAGCTGAAGAACTTGGAATCCGATGTTCAAGGGCAGGAAGCATTCAGCACGGGAGAAAGATGTAGACCAGAAGACTAAACCATTCTAGTCTTTTCATGTTCTTCTGCCTGCTTCTATTCTGGCCATACTGGCAGCTGATTAGATTGTGCCCACCCAGACTGAGGATAGGGTCTGCCTCTCCCAGTCCACTGACTCAAATGTCAATCTCCTTTGGCAACGCCTTCACAGGCACACCCAGGAAAAATATTTTGCATCCTTCAATCCAATCAAGTTGACACTCAATATTAGCCATCACAAGTAGATAAAGAAAATATGGTACATATACATAATGGAGTACTGTTCAGACATGAAAATGAATGAGATCCAGACATTTGCCACAACATGGATGTAACTGGAGGTCATTATGCTAAGTGAAATAAGCCAGGCACCGAAAGACAAACATCACACGTTCTCACTTATCTGTGGTACCTAAAAATCAACACAATTGAACTCATGGAGATAGAGAGTAGAAGGATGGTTACTAAAGGCTGAGAAGACAAGTGGAGAGGGTGGGAAGTGGGGATGATTAATCGGTACAAAAAAAATAGAAAGAATAAATAACACCTAATATGTGATAGCACAACAGGGTGACTATAGTCAATAATAATTTAATTGTACATTTAAAAATAACTAAGACTATAATTAGATTATTTGTAACACAAAGGATAAATGTTTGAGGGGATGGATACCCCATATTACTTGATGTGATTATTATGCATTGCATGCCTGTATCAAAAAAATCTCATGTACCCCATCTCATGCAATACATAATATATATACCTACTATGGAACCACAAAAATTAAAAATTAAAAAAGATTAACTCAAAGTTGATAATAGAACTGATTACAAAATGGAAAACCATAAAACCCCAAGAATATAACATAGGAGAAAACCCAGATAGCCTTGAATAGGGTGATGACTTTTTTAGATACAACATCAAAGTCATGATCCATGCAAGAAAGAATTGATAAGCTGTACTTCATTAAAATTTAAAACGTCTACTCTGTGAAAGACAAGGTCAAGAGAATGAGACGACAAACCACAGACTGAGAGGAAATCATTGCAAAAGACATATCTGATAAATAATTGTTATCCAAAATATACAAAGAACTCTTAAAACTCAACAAGAAAACAAACAACTCAATTATAAATGGGCCAAAGACCTTAAGGAACTCCTCATCAAAGAAGATATACAGATGAAAATTAAGCATATGAAAAGATGCTCCACATCCTACATCATCAGGAAAATGCCAATTAAAGCAATAATGTGATACCGCTACATATTCATTAAAATGGTCAAAATCCAGAACACTAACAATATCAAATGCTGGCAAGGATGTGTAGCAACAGGAACTTTCATTCACTGGTGGTGGGAATGCAAAATGGTACAGCCATTTGCAAAACAGTCTGGCAGTTTCTTACAAACAAAACATATTCTTACCATACGATCCAGCAATCACACTCCTTAGCACTTAACTATAGGAGTTGAAAACTTCTGTCCACACAAAAACCTGTACACAGATGTTTATAGTAGCTTTATTTTTGCCAAAACTTGGAAGCAATTAAGATGTCCTTCAGTAGGTGAATGAATTAATATGGTATATCCAGACAATGGAATATAATTCAACATTGTTAAAAGGTAAACTGAAGCACATTTAAATTTTTTTTTATTTATTTGAGCAAACAATGATTCATGAATTGCTCAGTTCCAAACTAGAAGTAGTTTGGCGGTTCAAAGAGGGAGTGCAAAGGGGAGGTTTTATAGGACGAACCTGGAAGTAAAGCAAATAAAATATTTGATTATGCAGCTGCCTTATTTGGTATAAGCTCCTGGAAAGTCCCTAGTTACACAACTATAACAGTTGGTGGTTTCTGATTAGTTGAGCTTAAGTTTTCTCTTTCTTTAATATGGGCATTTACAAGAAATAGTCCAAGTTAAGTTTTGGGTTTTTTTGTTTGTTTGTTTTTTGTTTTTTGTGGTTTGTTTGTTTGTTTTTTCCTTTCTAATGGAGTCTTGCTCTGTTGCCCAGGCTGGAGTGCAGTGGCATGATCTCAGCTCACTGCAACCTCCACCTCCTGAGTTCAACTGATTCTCCTGCCCCATTCTCCTGAGTAGTTGGGACTACTGGCATGAGCCACCATGCCTGGCTAATTTTTGTATTTTTAGTAGAAACGGTATTTTGCCACATTGGCCAGGCTGGTCTTGAACTGCTGACCTCAAGTGATCCACCCACCTCAGCCTCCTAAAGTGCTGGGATTACAGGAGTGAGCCACTGTGCCCAGCTTCAAGTTAAGTTTTGATTATGTTTGCAAATCAAATAAGGTTAAAGTCGCATATGACACTTAACTGTCTTTGTCCACTTACAGATTCTTCAGGTACAGTCTCTATTTTATTTTAGTTTAACAGCATTAAGAAAAAATGAAAAGATATGGAGGAAATTTAAATGCATATTACTAAGTGAAAAAAGCCAATCTGAAATGACTACATATGTCTGATTCCAACTACGTGACATTCTGGGAAAGGCTGAACTATGTAGACAATAAAAAATATCTATGGTTGCCAGGATTTGGAGGGTTATAGAGGAGGGATGTATAGGCAGAGCACAGAGGATTTTTAGGGCAGTGACATTTATATGATTTATATGATACTACAATGGTGAAAATATGTCATTATATATTTGTACAAACCCATAGAGTGTATAACACCAAGAGTGAACTCTAATGTAAATTATGGACTTGGGGTGATTATGATGTGTCAATGTAGATTCATCAGTTTTAACAAATGTGCCACTCTGGTGGAAGATGTTGATAATGAGAGAAGCTATACACATGTGAAGACAGAGAAGGTATAGATTAAATGTGTCTCCCCCAAATTCTTACGTTGAAAACTTAATCCCCAATGCAATGGTCTCAGGAGGTGGAGCCTTTGAGGGGGTAATTAGGTCATGAGGCTGGAACCCTCATGAATGGGATTAATGCCCTTATAAAAGAGACCCCGGAGAACTCCCTTGCTCCTTCTGCCATCTGAGGACATAATGAAAAGATGGCTGTCTATGAACCAGAAAATGTGCCCTCATCAGGCACCAAATCTGCTGGGGTGTTACTCTTGAACTTCCCAACTTCCAGAATAAGAAATAAATTTCCATTGTTGATAAGGCCATACTATAGGACTTTGCTATAGCTGTCCGAAAGGATTAGTACAGGAAATATATGGGAAATCTCTGTACCTTTCTCTCAATTTTGCTGTGAAACTAAAATTGCTATTTAAAAAATAAAGTACTTATTTCATTTAAAAAATTGATGACACATCCGGGTGTGGTTGCTCATGCCTGTAATCCCAGCACTTTGGGAGGCTGAGGCAGGTGGACCACCTGAGGTTAGGAATTCGACACCAGCCTGGCCAACATGGTGAAACCCTGTCTCTACTAAAAATACAAAAATTAGCCAGGCATGGTGGTGCACACCTGTAATCCTAGCTGAGGCTGAGGCAGGAGAATCTCTTGAACCTGGGAGGCGGAGGTTGCAGTGAGTCGAGATTGTGCCACCGCACTCCAGCCTGGGTGACAGAGTGAGACTCTGTCTCAAAAAAAAATAATAAATAATAAATTAATAAAATTTTTTAAATGATGACAAAGGTTGGATTTTTGCAACAGGTGATTGGATTACCCATCCTCAAATTCTAGGACTACTCAAAGGTCATTGGTGACTATAAATTGCCTTACATCCATAAACTGTTTTACTCTTGAGTTCCCACAGCACTCTGGGATGAGTGTCCTCTAGTTCCAAGTTATTGTTTGCATCTGTTTTGTCATTAGGTTTATAACATACCATGATTCTATCACTATTAATTCTAGTACCTCTGACCTTTCAGCTTTGAGCTGAAATTTGGGAGGGACGATCTTCTCACCAAATTCCTTAGCAAAGAATGAAACAAAACTGATTGAGCCTCTGCTTTCTCTTCTCATGCCTCAAGACCTCTTTCAACTCATCGAACAGTGCTACTTTGGCTTGGGCTCCAACAGAACTGAGAAGTAAGAGAATCTGTTTTCTCTGCTCTTCACTATTAAACTCCCAACCACCAAGAGCTACTACTTTATCACACCCCACCTTTCAGTTCTCCTCTCCGACACGGAGCCTAACATGCTCAGGTGACCCCATTCCTTCTTGCCCTAGGAGAAACCAGTCTAATTTTACAAATTCTCACTGATAGTACCAGATGACTCTAACATGGAATGTACTGTTCTCAATTGAGTAAAAAGAGGCCCCAGATCTATCGTAACTTAAGTTTGGGGGGCAGTTATTTGACTTCTCTGACCTTAATTTCCTTGTCCAAAAACAATAATGGTAAAAATAAATACCATACACAGTTGTAAAGAGAATCAACTGATAATACCTGTAAAGTGAACTGCACAGCACAGACAAGTGAATAATTAGATACTATTGTTAGATTCTACAAGGCGCAGAAGTCAATGCTGCTTTTGATTCACAGTAATTTTTAAATGTCTTCTAAGTCGGAGAGCTGTTCACATTCACAGTGACATTAGTTGACTAGTCTATTAGTGACTAGTGACTCTTCAGTAACTAGTTGACTCTTTCCTTGCCTCTCACCACCATCATTCCCTCTGTTCTAGAGTATTTACAACCCACAAGGAGTCTATCTAAAGGAGACAGCTAATATCTAAAGGTACAATTCTATGCTCCAAAACAACAATACTAATTCAAGTATGAATAATATAACCCTATTCCCACAGATCTTTTTTTTAATAGAATTCTGCTTTTAATGTCTCCAGATAAACTGATTTTTATTTTATTTTATTTTATTTTATTTATTTTGGAGAGAGCTTACATTTTAATAGGGGAAGTAGACCATGAGCTTGTAAATATGTGAATAAGCAAAATAATTTCAGAATGTTTTAAGTGCTAAGAAAGAAAGAAGCAGGTAATGGAGTAAAAAGTAACTTGAAATTACTTTAGATTGTGTATTTAGAGCATACCTCTTTGAGTTGTGACTCTGTGGTTAACCATGGGATACTTTAGGCTCATCTTGTCTTTTCTAGTTTCTATCAAATCTTAGTTTGCCTCTTAGTCTCTGCTTCCTATCCTAAATCTTATTATTCCTTTGAATTTAGAGTTGCTTTTTGTATACATTGGATTAACTATGTAGGATGACTTATTCAATTAGAAATTCATCCTAAATTCCTAGCTGTAGGCATTTGGCCAAATTTCCTCCTAGGAAAATTTTTGACTGGGGAAATCCATCCATAAACTGACATTTTAGACTTTAGAGAAATCTCAGAAAGGTTTTTATTTTCACCTACCCTTTCTCACAAGGATTTCAAAATTAATTTTATTGTGATTCCTATTATCTATCATTTCTTCCATGAATGAATTGCCAAAATCAAATAATATTATTTTGTCCTTTTTGCACTGTAATTTTTTAAAAATATAAATACCAGCATAATTTTTCAGAAATTGCTTTTAAAAGTAAAAATAAAAAGCATCTATTTCTACTTGTTTTCTATGCCTTTCTTTTTCTAGACTTACAGTAGAGTATAGACATGAGCTTCAGAGAATCTGCACATTTCCATCAATTATATAAAATAGTTATGGGTGCATGCATCTTCCTAGGGAAAGGGCTCTTGATCTTCAGTCATGATCCATGACTCACCAAAGGTGAACAATAACTATAAGGCCCCTTATCGAGACAATCACAATGAATGTCTGTGAATTTAAGACCTACTTTTGAGTTTTCTGTGCTCTACTACAAGGCTGCAGGTCTTCCCTTCTCCAGTAATTGTAGATTTGTTCACTGTCTTAGAAACAGCAAAAATCCAATGACTGGCCCATTACTCGCTGCCTAGATGAAAGATAAATGTAGATGGATGAGTCCTTAACATTCCCCTTTGAACTCCCAGACTACTGGGGTAACTCTGGAGTTTCCTTTGCAGGTCAATTTGGAAGATTCTTTTGAACAGCTTTATCTTTTCATTTTTATTGGATAAGAAATTACTCTACATTCTGTTCAGCAATAAACACATTATTCTGTTGTAGCTGCATAGAAAGAAAACCATTTTCAAAACGAATATCACATAGAGGACAAGTATAATTCTTGAAAGAAGTTTGGCTCAATGAGGTAAACAGAAAAACATATTCTAGAGACATTTCCAGGGAACAAGGACCTTTGGTCACACAGTACTCTATTTGAGAGAGAGCAAACTCCTTTCCATAATTATTGGCATTCATTTTTTTTGGTTTGCATCAGACGTTATATTAAGAAAAGCAAAAAATGGCAGAGCATTTTCAATGCCTTTGAATATACAGAAGAATACACATATATCTCTCTGGCCAAATAAGTTATTTTCTGCGTGTAAATTAGTCCCTTAGAGGACTATTAACTCTTTTAGCATGGAAGAACTAGATATAAAAATAGTACACCTGAATAGCGTACTACATGAGCAGTTTATCACTCCAGTAAGATCAAAAATCACTATTCTATAAATAAAATAGTGACTGACGTAACGTTGAGCACATTATTTACTGCCCTTATTCTGTTAGTTACTCTTGACGGCCTCCTTTATGCCATCATGAGCAACTAACACACTCTATCAAATGCGGCAGACCTGCGTCAAACCTCTTCTCCTGCTCCAAAACAAACCCCTCTGAAGTGAACCTCTGACTTGAGCACTCCGTTGCCTAGGGCTCGAGTTTCTCCTGACCACTCAGCAATGCAAGAATTTTGTGCAGGGAACTATACACAACTCCACAGGGTTCCAGAAGGTAGAAAACAAACCATGAAAAATGGGAGAAATTAAGGCTGATAAGGGAGAGAGAGGAAGAACACTTTTCAATTAATGGGAGAGGTGTGTCTATCACTAGGAACCACTTTGAACACAGGCAGGTCAAGCAGTGACATTTAGGATGTGATTGGAGGGGTTTAAAAAAATCTTTTCCTATTCATTCCCACCCCCTAACCAAATTCAGATCCATAGTCCCTTATTGCAAACCCAAGAAGTCAGTTGTAAATTTGGAATTCTAAACTTTAGGGACTTCAGAAAGTTAACAGGGTACATATACTTTATATTATTATGTAACATCCTATAGTGGGGTATGGGGTAATCCCCCATTATCAAATACATTAATATTCCTGCTGCAAAATCTATGAATATTTCCATTAAATATGACAATGAAGACTATAAAAAGCCTCATGTCAATTCATGATAGGTTTGTACCTAATTAGGTCAGGTCAGCCTTTGTCACCCAACTATTTTCCCAGAGTGGAATATTGCTATGTTACTTCATCCCAGCCCATCTTTCCCACCTCTTGCACATATGCCTTCCCATAACAATTGCCAGTTGCCTGAGTGGTCCCAAGTCCTCCAGATTTAATTTCATATTTAAATCAAAATGAGTCCAGTTCCTGTCCAATGTATCATGGGAAAGCCCCTCTTCTGCCACCCCTGCCGTATCTCTACATCTTCCCTGACTTGTCCTTTCTGCTGGACTCCCCTCCTCATTCACCTCTAGCTTCTGGTGGCTGTTTTATTTTCTCTACCTCTTTTGGCCCAACTACAGAACACAGTCCCTTTTCCTAAGATTACCTAATGCAACCAAAGCAGTGGGGATAGAGAGAAGGAAACAGACACAGGAGCTGTTAAGGGGCTGTCAAATGAATGACTGTTGGCTTTCCTAGGCTAAAATAAGTGAGGAACAGACATTTTCTCCTGGGCTTGGGATAGTGGTGAAGGAATAGTGGTTCCTGCCAATACAGATGTAAAGTAGTTCCACTTAAGATATCTTACATTAAATAACAGAATTTAACTGAAGATATAGAGAAAATGGGGAGGAGTTTATATCTTGGCACAACACAGAAAATGAATGAAAAGTTTTAATTGAAGAATTCACTTCCATTCCCACCACTCAGAACTTTCACTATGTTTCTTCAAAGGACTCCAGATTCTGGCCATGATGCTGGGCTCCTTTCTATATATCTATGTCACCCAGTACAATAACCGCTAGACACGTGGCCACTGAGTGCTTGAAATTTAGCTAATCCAAATCAGGATGTGCTGTCAATGTACAATATATTACTAAAAGTAATTTTACCTGTTTATCTTTAAACTAGAAAACTTAAAATTATATATGACTCACATTGTGTTTTTATTGGACAGTGCTGATCTAAGTTTTTCTCTAACCTTCCCCTTTCTCAGGAGCCTCTCTCCTCCCCTCTGTCTTCTTTCAGAAACTCAAAAGTTCTCCCATCTGGTACCTAAGCAGGCAATACAGCTCCCTCCTGATCTCAGTCTATCCTATCTTGGCCAAGCCCAGAAGGACAGGGAAGGAAGGTTGAGGAGGGAGTGTAGGAGCCAGTTTCTTTCCCATTTCATTCTCAGAGTGGCCATGAGGGTACTCTCTTAAACGGTATTTCCTCTCCCAAAAATGAATTCTGCTGCTAATTTTAAAATATAAAAATACTCTTTCTACTACATACATATATAGAAAATCATACTTCTCAATCATGCACTTTGCAGACTCCCTGTAAAATATAAGCAACTTGAAATTCTTGACTTTTTGACTTTCTGTTGAACTAATACAAAAAATCTTGAATGGTGGCTGATTCTTTATTTGAGTCTCAGAGATCCCAGGAACAAGAATGGGAAGGAAAGTAAAAGGAGGCTGACACCCTTTAGGGAGATTCTAATCAAGGTACAGCAAGGGCTGATGAAATAAGTCCGCCTGTTGTTAGAGAACACCTTTTTATTTACTCATTGCATGTGTATTGTGCTCTTCCAGGGTTGAGCAGTATGGTGCTGAACAGTAAGTGCTCAGAATACTCAAGTTCTCTGGAGGCAGCATCCTCCTCCTGGACACCAGGCACCAAGAAATAAAAGTGCTTGCTTTTCTATATTCCATACCTGAAAATTGTCACCTTCTGGTGATACATCTTAATGGTTGAAAAATGAGTCTTATTGATAGTCACCTTTCAATTAGAGAAAAATAAAGATAAGACACTGCAGATATTAAAGTTACACAAATGAGGCTAAAAGAGAACAAAAACAGAAAGATAATGCCATGGCTTACTTTTATCTCTAAAGTTATTTAAAAAAATCTTGTCTTTTTCCCTTGAAACCACAACCCTACTTTACATAACTTAAGAACTCGGCGAATGTGACAGAGTATAATTACCAGCCCTTTCCTTTAAAAATAAAGGTACAAGAATAAAAAGATCACCACGCTTCAACAAACACCTGCAAGAGCTACAGAAGTATCATTGTTTCTTTATAAGTCTTGTGGAACAAACTATTTTTAACAGTATCAGGATTTAATTTAATCTTTGTACACTATTTTTCTGAAGGTAAATTTGGTAAGTTAGGTGAACACAAAGAAGTTATTCTATGTACACTTATTTCATAAATGTGGGGAAATCACCTAATTACTAAAATTACTGATGTCCATATATATTTACAAAGATACCAGTTCTTCTCTCTTAGTCAGAATTTCACATCATTTAATACTTAAAATGATCAAGTTCACATTACATAAATTGTAATGATACTACTGACAATAATATTTTCTATGAGCTAGGTGCCATTCTAAGGACTTTACATATGCTGACATTCCATTCTTACCACAATAGTAAGAAGTAGGTATACTTATTAGGCACATTTTATATATGAGGAGACTGAAGCACAGAGAGATGAAGTAACTTGCCCAAGATCATCAGATAGTTAATGGCAGAGACATGGGGATCTTAACCCAGTTACTCTAATTCCAGAGTCCTCACTTTTTAACACTCTGCTCTACTTCTTACTAAGGTGATAAAGAAATTCATAACATTCGATGTGTTCCTTTGTTTACTTAATGATGGTAAGACTGTCTGAAATCTTACATCTTCTAACAAAGCTGAACACAAATAGTTAACAAAGCAGACATCAAAAGCAATCTGTTTCAAAACTAAACTCCAGGGACAGTCCCAAATGACCCAAAGAAGCCAATAATTTATCTCTGAACATCATATGCAGTTGTAAAGACCCTAAAGTTGAAATAAAGACAGTTGTTGGTAAAACGAGAAACAACTCAAACTATGTGATAGAGATGCTCCCAGAAGACATCTGTGGTATGAAGGAGATCAGTGCTAGAATCCACATGAGATATGAGGTAAACTTGAAATGTCATCAATAGAGAGAACAAAGTAAAGGGGAGAGGCAAGGCAGGTGGAACTGGAGTGAATGTGACTTGATTATTTTTTGAATGTAACAAGAGAAGACTACAGTAGTTAGGATTCTTGCCCATGGCTTAAATAACATGGTAAGAGAATGATGATGTCTGCCATGCATTCATAGGGAACTGGAGAGGACAGTCTGAGGGTATAGGTCTTGAAAATCAGTTTAGGGAATGTTCAGTGTAGGATGTTAGTAGAACATTCAGATGGAAATATTTTGGAAGTGGTGGGAAGAGATTGAGCAGTTATCAACATGTATATTATAGTTTAAACTACAGTACACTACTCCTAGGCATAATGTGTTTAAAGGCAGCCTTCCTAAAGTGATTTTGTTGTATTCAAATTCCTCTAATATTCATTAAGCACCTATTGTCTTTATGGCACTCTGATAAGCACAGTGGGGATTCAAAAAGACCTTTTAGTATATTTTAATTTTATGATCCCTCAAAGAGTTTGCATTTGAATAAAGTAAGAGTAACTTGAAATCAAAGCAGAATATGACAAAAACCATCAAACAAGCCACAAAAACTTAGTGGATCAAAGAAAAGAGAGTGCATATTAGCTAGGGAAATCAGGAAATATTTAAGGAGGGAAGTGGCATGTGGCCAACACAAGATACAGAAAAGAAAGATGCGAAAAATGAAGTTGTGCCATGGAATTTCAACACTAAAAATTCTAACGGGGAGAAACCAGTGTGTGAGTTAAGGCACGGTTCTCAAGGACAAAATTCATACTGACTTATTTAAATGAAAATGGATTGCTACAGTTCCCAGGTAGTTAAAAAAGGCTTACAGAGTAATTAGGACGGCTAACTTAGTAAATTCTGCACCGAGGGTCCAGGGATAACTCCCAAGATCCTACTGCAGAAATGCACTTCCAAAGCAGCTGCTTCACCTGCCATGATCAAGGAGCTGCCATCTCCACGGTCTGCTTCTATGCCATCCTCCTCACCAGCAATCTGCACCAGCAAAACAGATATTTCTTATTCTTTCTCTCTTAACTACATAATTCAAATCCTAGGTGAATTCATCTGATTGGCCACATCTAGGACCCTCGCTATAAGGGAGTGTGGGATGCGTGAGTTTTAGCTGCCCAGTCTGGGCAGTACAAAAGGACACACTAAAAGGTAGTTGGAAGAGACAGTGGGAAAGATAGTCTGAATATTTACCACACTGGACATGTTCAGAGACTTTTGCTTAGGATAAAAACCAACCATCCATCCACCAATTCATTTATTCATTCACTCAAAAAACATTTTAGTGTTAAAGATGTATCAGTAATCAATATTAATTTCACACTTCTGACTTTAACTTTTACTCTCTGAGAATACATTGATTCACTATTCAGCTACAGTCTGTTATTATACTCTTGCCATTTTTTAATAAAAAAAATTAGACTTTATATTTTCTTGACATTGGCCTTTTTTGCTTCAAATGCTAAGGTAGCTATTGGCTTTCAGTATTGGAATCATTTGACTACTAAAATAATCAATGTTCTTATCTTGCAACTGGCAGTAAAAGCTCTCATAACTAGTCTGAAATATAGAGGATGAAAAAATAACTCTCTCCCTATTCCTATTAAACTGGAGAACACATGTTCTCATCATCATTTACTAATGATAATAATAAGACAGAGGAAGAAGAGTGATAACACTGATAGTTATGTTGTACTTACCATGTGCCAAGAACTGTGCTAAAATCAGCTTAAATTATTCCATTTAATTCTTACAACAGCTTTATTAGAGATATTATGATCACTATCGTAATTAATAAAACTAAGAATATGAAAGAATAAGAAAATAATATTATCAACCAACTGGAACTTTTTACCAAGTATAATCATACTTCTAAGCCTTTCTTTCTGACAGAAAGACAGGAACCTTTGCCCTAAGGAAAGATTTAGTAAGAATCGCCTATACCCTGTTGGGAACTCATTCATTCTGATTCACAAGCTACTCCACATCTGTATAATTGTATGTGTGATTGTCTAAAAAAATGACATCTAACTTAATTATACCCTCTCTGAGAAGGAAACTCTAACCCCAGATTTATTTATAAACCATAATACTTATTTATACTAACATCAGAACATAGGGAAATCCTAATTTTTCTGTTAAGTCTATTATTTTAGCTCCTCTATCTAAAAGGCTGGGAGACACCAAAGTGACACTTCTTCCCAAAGAACAGAAACACAGGTTAGAGCTCCATTTTTATCAGCGTGAACCAGTTCTCATTTGAGGCCCTGATTTTTAATGGGGAAATCTCCAGTCATCACAACAGCACCCTAAAAGATCAATTATGTTCCCCAAGACTGGTTTCCAGTAATTACCCTAGCATCAGAACTTGACACTAATAAACTTAGAAACATGAGGCAAGAGTGCCTTACATAGAGTTCCAGCTTGCTGTTAATTTGTGATGGGGCTTTAAATAAGCCATTTAACTTCTTCCCATTTGCTTCCTCATCTGTAAAATCAGGATTAAAAATAAATTCTTAGAATTTGGTTGGCATTAATTATTGTTTTGAAAGCATGTTAAGGTCTGGGCACTGAGCAGAAAAATGATAAAACATCCAAATTAGTGTCCTGATTTGTCTTGGGTCAAATATCTAATTTGGCAAGAGGTTTTGGTCAATTCCATTTCTCAGCAAGTTCATCAAAGTACTGTCTAGGCAGGTTAAAGTGATCCTTTTGAAACACCATACCAATGTCTTTTATTGTAAACAAAGTATTCACAATGGATTGTGCCAGAAGTTTAGACAACTAGATGATAACTGAATATTCACTAAAATAGCAGTTCAATGACATGGTTTTTTTTCTTTGCTTCCAAGATACGATTATATAACATGAAATTATAGTAACCACTGGCATTTTTGTATAAATACCACATTGAGCTTTTAGATAGCTACAACTGACTTAATAGAATAAAATTTGAGAGATTAAATATTTCCTGTTGATTATATTTTAAACAGCACTGTCTTGTTTGTTGGAGAGGAAAATAGTCTTTCTACATTTGTACAATCTCATTTCTGAAACCTATCAGAAAATAATGCACTTTTTTTTCTGTGACTGACAGCATTAATCCAGCCAACAAATACTTATTTACCACTATCATATGCTAAGTAATATCGTAGTTATGGGGAATACCATAGCAAACAAAATAGGTAAAAACTTCTACCCTTGTGGAGTTTACATTCTAATAGAATGGAAAGAGAGACTGAAAAATAAGAAATAAATATAAAGTTAAAAGTACATAATATATCAGATACTGAAAAATACTATTTTTTTAAAAATCAGAGAAAAATAACAGAGAATGAAGAGATAGCTGGAAGGGTTGGAATAGGATGAAGATAACAATTTTAGACGAGGTGGTCAGAAAAGCCGTCCCAGGTAGAAGACATTTGAAAAAGACCTATACCGTTGTTTGCAGCTGTCTAGAGAAAATATAGTCCAGGTAGAAGGAAGAGCAAGTCCAAAAGCCTGAGGCATTCCTGGAATGTTTGAAAACCAGCAAAGAAGTTGGGTGGTAAGAACAGAACTAGAAACAGAGTAGTACAAGAGGTGAAAATATATCATGAGGTATACTTCATGAAGTCAAAAAAGGTATCTTATTACTACACCGAGAGTAAATTCTATGAGGACCTGGGGATAGCAGGGACACCTGGCAAGAGGTTATTTTACTATTGACGTGAAAGGTGATGCTGGCTGTGACCAGAATAGTGGAGTAAAGGTAGCTGGGCTCTCAGCATAGTTTCAATCAGTAAAATGAGGACTAAGAATTGAAGTATTGAATTTAGCACTGGGTAGATCACTAGAGAACTTGAAAAGAGTAGTTTTGAGGAAATGGGAAGAGTGAAAGCCTGATTCTAGTGGGACCAAGAGAGAAAGAACGGAGAGAAATTGAAGATAGTGAGTAGAGACATTTCCGCCAAAAAAAAAAAAAAAAAAAAAAAAGCAAGTCCAGGAACTGTGAGAATCAGAAGGATATTGTATTCTTCAGGGTTTTCCACAGAAACAAAACCAATAGGAAAAAGACAGACAGCTATAGATAGACACGAAGAGGCTTATTATAAGGAATTGGTTCACATGATTATGAAGGTTGGCAAGCCCAAAATCTGCAGAGCCAATGTCCCAGTTTGAGTTCAAAGACCAGCAGTCTGCTATGGAATCAGGAAGAGCCAATGCCCCAGGTCAAAGGCCATCAGGCAGGAGAATTCTCTCTCACTCAGGTGAGAGTCGGCCTTTCTGTTCTACTCAGACCTTCAACTGACTGGATGAGACCCACCCACCTTATGAAAGGCAATCTGCTTTACTTAAGTCTACCAGTTTAAATATGAATCTCATCCAAGAATACCTTCACAAAACACTCAGAATGTTTGACCAGTTATCTAGATATCCCGTGTTCCAGTCAAGTTGAGAAATAAAATTAACCATCACAGATATTGAAATAGAAAATATTAAAATCACCAAGACTTCTTATTAGTGCTAAAGAGTACGACTGTCATTCAGAAATGAAAGTCTTCGATAGGCCAGGCATGATGGCTCATGCCTATAATCCCAGTGCTTTGAGAGGCTGAGGCAGGCAGATCATCTGAGGGCAGGAGTTTGAGACCAGCCTGACCAACATGGTGAAACTCCGTCTGTACTAAAAATACAAAAATTAGCCAGGCATGGTGGTAGGCACCTGTAATCCCAGCTACTCAGGAGACTGAGGCAGGAGAATCACTTGAACATGGGAAGCAGAGGTTGCAGTGAGCTGAGATCATGCCACTGCACTCTAGCCTGGGTGACAGAGCAAGACTCCATCAAGGAAAAGAAAAGAAAAGAAAAAAGAAGAAAGGAAAGGAAAAGGAAAAGGAAAACGGAAAGGGAAAGGGAAAGAAAAGGGAAAGGATCCTCGAGAAATAAAAAACGACCCAGAGATTTGTAATGGACTACAACAAGAAAGGGTAATAAGTAGTATAACCTGGTGATATGAGATCAAAGCAGGGACACAGGGGAGGAAAACTGTGTTGAAAGAAGCAAGGAAGACTATGAGAGATAACTACCTCATCTGTGGTCCAAGTGATAACAGGAATGTGAGAAAAATAAAATAAAACAGACTCGAAGGTAATGTAAAAGTGGTATCTTCATGGGAGAGCCATGTTTTGGCTAGAGAAAGGTCAACTGAACATTCAGAGATCAGAAGACACCCAAGATATTGCTGAAGACTATCTGTAAATTCCAGAGGCACAAAAGGAATAAGGTTTCAGGACTTGGAACCTGTTGGAGATGCACCAGGAAAATCTGATATGCAGAGACACGAGGGAATGGAAACCAGCAGTGGGAATTGCCTATGGGTCCTGGGCTTCTTGTGATTACTAACATAAACATAGACAAAGAGCATAATGAGAATGATTTGATCTTAAGGCAGGTAGCAGTGAAGATGCAGTAGGCTTTGGTGGGAAAGGGGGAGGATTGTTGCCAAGAAACAGAATGCAGGTCCTCACTTCACTGCTGCCAACGATGATATGAAGACCCAGGAAATGGGAGTCTTATGCAGCATGAGAGTTTTGTGAGTAGTGGACTACAAATTCAATTAAACAATATTTATTAGAAGACATTTTTTGTGCAGAAACATAAAACTGTGAGTAGAGGATACCGAAATCACATGTCATTCCTTTTGAGAGGTAATCACACTCCAAAATTTAGAATAAAATAGCCTACTTAAAAACCATAATTCAGGGCTGACTTGACAAGTGTCATGAAATTTGTGAGTGTTATAGAAGTCCATAAGAAAAGGAAAGCTCATCATTGGGAGGATGATAGCAGGTCCCTAAAGAAGGTGACATTTAAGATAGACACCAAAGGATGGATAGAATTTTGCTAAATGGAGATAGAATGCTTATCCAGACTTCATTTGGAAAATAATACAAAATCATTAAATGTTTTAGAATAGGAAGATGAATCTGGTGTGGTGCATAAAATGAGAAGAGAAGAAAATAATCTAAAGGTTGAAAGAATTCTCAGAGGTCTAGCAATAGTCTAAATGAATAATAGGATGGTGGCATTAAGAATGGAAAGGAAATTAAGAATGAAAACCTGAATGTATCATTCAGTCATTGCTGGTATAATGCTATTTAACAAACAATGCTGAAATTCAGTGACTCTACTTTTTTTTTATTTTAGCTTTTAATTTTGTTTGTTTGGGTTTTTTGTTTTTGTTTTTGTTTTTGTTTTGAGACAGAGTCTCAACTATGTTGCCCAGGCCAGAGTGCAGTGGCACAATCTCAGCCCACTGCAATCTCTACCTCCCCATCTCAGTCTCCCAAGTAGCTGGACTACAGGTGTGCACCACAAGACGGGCTAATTTTTTGTATTTTTTTTGTAGAGATAGGGTGTTACCATGTTGCTTAAACTCGTCTCGAACTCCTGAGCTCAAGGGATCCACCCACCTCTGCCTCCCAAAGTGCTGGTATTACAGGCATGAACCACCACACCCAGCCTTTTTTTTTTCTTGATCACACATTTGTGCATTGTCTAGGGGTTAGCCGACCTAGTGTGGGCTTGAATGAGCTTAGCTCTAAGCTGTAGGTTGGATCCTGGGTTGCTCCATGTTTCTCTTATCTTCCTTGGGCCAGTGGATAGGAAAAAATACCAGAATGCTAAATATTTTACCTCGAGTTACAAAAAATAAAGAAAAAAAAAAAACAGTGGAAAAGTTAATAAATGATTAGACTGTAGACAGACCAAGTACAGGTAATCAGAGCTTCTGTGCAGCTCTATTAATTTTCAAGTAAACTTCATATATAAGTATCTCTAAAATGTTTCTCAAAAATTTCAAAGTTCAGGGGACATATAATAATAGTTCATTTATTTAGAAGACACTTTCAGTCCCATATTCAATAACCATTGCCTAAAAAATCACTGCCTAAATAGGTGCTAGCATAGGCGCTTAATATAACAAAACAATAAGGTAATGAGCCCTCTTTTTATCAAGGAAATTTTTAATACAGAAGAAAGATCCTAGTGATAAACATTCAGATTGTTTTCCTTAAAGATACAAAAAGAAGTAACTAGAACCTAATCTTGGCAATTAAAAATAATTACAGTTAGTTATTTCATTTGTATTTTAAACTTAAAATTAAAATAAATTAATGGAATTAAAGAGTTAAATAAAATGCACTTTTTAAATAAATGTAACAGGAGAGATGCATAAGGAAGGGAAAGCTAACTATTCATCTTGCCCTTCCCAACTCATATCCCTGTTGAAAACGGGGGAAGACATTCATAAATTCTAGCATTATCTTCAAAACCACCTTCATAATGTTCAACCTGCTGGATATGCAGGTGAGAGGAACAGGGCAGGGAACCTTCATTCGTTTAGAATATCTACCTGGTCTTGAAAAGTGTTGTGACCCAAGTGATCAGCAGACAATCTTTACGTTTTAGAGCAGAGACAATGAATATTTAATTTGTAAGTGGTCAAATCTCGAACACCTGGGCAGATTCTCAATGAATCCAAGGCTAATTTTGCAAAATATATGATTATAATTAATACTTTGACACCCTTATTGAGACTCCAGCAAGAGATGAAAGAGAAGGCAATGTAAAGTCACTGTCTAAAACATTGAGCTTCTCTGGGGAAGGGTATGAAGTAGCAGAGATGAGTCTTGGCTGCATAGATTAAGTTACATTTCTCATTCTGTTTTCCTCCCAGCAGATAAAACATTTTCAGAGAAAAAAAAAGAAAGAGAAAAATAGTTCAGTACACTAGGCAAACAGACATGAAGCCTATATGTACACTCCACACATATTTTTATATTTTTGTCATATATGAGACTTCAGTAAGAGCAGCCCATAAGACTACATCTGATAAATTAAAAATCAAAATTGGAAAATAAAAAAATACAAATAAAGTTTAAATGATGACATATAAAATAATACAATAATCAGACTATAAAGGTTCAGCACAACGTATACAGGTGTGGCGCCACATAAAGATACAAATAGTGAGAAGTGAGGTAGATCAGTACTTCTCAAACCCTAGCATACATCAGACTTACCTGGAAAGTATGCCAAAAGACAGATTTCTGGGCCCGACCTCCAGAGTTTCTGATTCAGTAGGTCTGTTGAGAGGGCAGAGAATGTATATTCCAAATAAGTTCCTGGTTGATACTAACTGGAGTAGTTAATGATGAATGACCGGAAACATTTATTGTTCTTACAAACTCTATTCTTGCTACTTAAGCAATACAAAATATTAAAAGGGCTTTGGAATCAGACAGAAATAGTTTTGAGTTCCCACTCTATACTTATCTTCTGTGAAACTTTAGGAAAGTTACTAAACTTCTCTAGCCAATAGTACTCATATCTGCAAAAAAAGACAATAAGACTTATCTTGAATGATTCTTATGGGGATTAAATGAACTAAGGTATCTAAATCAATGAGTTTCATGCATGGGTTATAATAACAATAAAGCTAAATAAATGCCATTTGTTTTTATCATTATTATTACAAGAGAAAGCTGTATGGTACCTAACACACAGTAAATATGCAGTAAATGTCAGCCGCCCTCCTTTGATTCATCCCACATTAAACTAAATAAAATATGCAGGTGATTCTCATAGGACATAATTCACCAAAAATGGAACAGTTGGTCAATATCATCTTTCATAAAAATTATTTCATACAGGCTGTGTGCAAAGTCCTTTATTGAATGCTAGAATACAAAAAAAAGTTCCTGCCCTCAGGTCCTCTGACTCTTCTTTTCCTAACAATATTCTGTTCTCCCTTTTGGGAAAGCCACCAGCATGTATACTCTTGGTTGAAGCTATTGTTCTCTATGCACTATGGAAGCAGAGATCTCTTCCACAAACTAGACCAGACAAGGGATGGACACGTGACTTAATCTGGGCCAACTGGATTTTCTATGGGTAGGACTTTGAATTCGAGGAGGATGCAAGGACAGGGGGTAGTTGGAGGTCAAGGTCATGGCAGCGGTAGTAGTAGTGGCCAAGCTCTTACCAAGTTCTTCTTGCCGTGAGACTTGCTGTGCCTCTTACTTCTTAAGCTTCCAGAGCTTCTTTGGTTCCAAGTGTCTCAACCCTGATCTTCTAGCCTTCTGTGGATTCCATGAATCCTTCCTGTAAACTCTGACTCCCCAAACCCTTTGGGCGGAATAAATAGGTAAAGGGGAATTAAGTTAGCCAGTGTTTGCTTTCATTGCTTTGAACCAAAAATTAAATGATACAGATAGAATATGAGCTGAATTTTAAAAGAAAGTTTGAACTCATGAAAGCAGAGAAGAAAGGTCATCGCATGATAGGAAATATGGCAGATATGTGGGAATCGGTTGAAGAAAAATTGTTAGATTCATGTGATGAAAACAACATGTTCATATAAATGAATTCAGAGAAGAACCGCTCTCTGGCAAATCAGCCTAGAAAATTATTTGCCTCCCTCTTTAGTGTTCCTAAGCTCAGTCAGCATACCTTTATTCCTAAGGCAAAAATCACAGCATATACTGTAGAACTTAGCTTCGCCACTCCCTTATCATCCCCACATCCTCTCTAGTAGTTTATCAACCAAAATTTCTCACCCTAGTCCCCTGACTTCCATTTCCTTTGAGAACTTGTATAATATCTTCCCTTGTCTGTTTTCACACTGGCCTGCTCTTTCTGGTTTACAGCCTCTTATATTCTTCAACACATTCTTTCATTGGCTCCGTTCCAACTTCCAACTCTTCAAGTTGTCATTGAAAGCACAGTTCTGACCTTTAGCTCATGCAATCTAACCAACATTTCAGACTAAATTGGCCTCAGCATCTATATCCAAGATGAATGCTGATGTGTTTTCTCTGCATCTTTGCTGGAACAATTTGTCTGTCTAATTTAGGGGAAATATATCATCAGAACAGATGCATTCCCAACTGGCTTGAATCCAGCCTCTTCCAAACACAGGGCATGATGGAATGACTTGTTCAATAAAAATTGTTTTGGGGAAAAAATTGGCAGTAGTTTTATAATGATTGGAATGAGGAAAAAGCTGAACACAAAGAAACCAGTTAAGAAGAACAAGTATGACATAGACTTGGACAAGGATGGTAATAGGATATTTTGGAAGAAAAAAAAGGAGATAGAAAATTACAGAGGAAAAATAGGCAAGACTTGGGAGGAAAAGAATGGAGATAAATCAAAAATAAGTTCATGGTTTTCAGTCATGACCAAAACAGAGAAATTGAAAGGATATGCTGCTGGTTGTAAGAATTAGTTTTGTATGGGGTCATGGAAGTTAAGGGAACAAAGAAGAGTTTCAAAGTGATGAGGGCAGTCAATAAAGCAAATGCTATGGAGAGGTCAAAAAATGAGTCAGTTAAAAAACGTTTTTAGATTTGTTTTCTAAAAGGTCACTGGTGACTATGAAGAAAATTTCAGGCAAAGTGATGGGGCTGAATTCAGACCACAGGGAAATTAAGAATGAGTAGGTAGTGAAGAAACAGAGGTAACAAAGTATTTTAGAAAAGTTCAGAAGTGAAGAAAATGTAAAAGAAAAAAAAAATGAGATAGTGATTCAAGGTATCAAGAGGAAGGGTTGTACCACCCTCATTACAAAACAACAAGTAAACTGTAAAATGGTGTTTCTTCCTAGTAGTATTAGTTGATATTTTTGACATTAAAAGTAAAGGTATTGTAAAAGAGACTGGCACAATTTCTTTCTGTTAACACCTGTTGGCTTGACAAGTTATGACATAATAGTTGATTAGATAGATGCTGTCTCATAAACATAGAAAAATATGACTAAAACACAAAAAGGCCAATGTATTGACAAGTCTTATTCACACCTTTCTACTCTCTAAAAGAAGTTGGTTTTGTTCAATGTGGAAGCAAGACACAGAGAAAAGGGTTTTTATTCCCAAGCTTACACTCTCTCTTCCAAGAGCATATTTAAAACTAATTGCTTTATAAAATCCAGAGTGCAGGCAAGGACTCAACTTGCAGAGCAACTGCATAGATTTCTGCATTTGGAAACTTGGTCCTCCCAAGTCATAGAAATGAAAACAAAGCATATATGAAAAATGACTATCCTGCTGTTATTTGAGTGTTTGCATACTGTTCCATAAAGAAGCAGAAACCCAGTGTCAGACTTGTGCACACTGCGAAAGTCAAAAGAGAGCATCTCGGGAATGACACCAGAGAAATGTGCCTCATTTCTTTTGCTCCTTGCCAAGCTTACCTTGACATTTACTTCTATAAACATAGTCAGCAAAGACTATGCAAAGAAATTATCTTCTGAATTTACATCTGGATTTTTTCTTAGCTGCCACATCCTAACCAGCTAAGAGAGTTTTCCTCTTCATTTCTATAATAATAATAATTAATAATCAGTGATACAAAGTATCTTGTATTGCATCTTATTCCTAACTTCTCCCCTGACTGCTAGTCTCATTTTCTTTTTGCCATAGCACAGTTAAATGAAAAAGAACAATTATTTTTGCCTTTCATTGATTATTCCAGCATGTCATAATGGTTGCACAAAGGAAACAAGGGACACTTAAAATTATTTTGATCTTGATGTGACAGTGTATTTATTTCTCTTTTTTTGCTTATACATTGGAATTTTATCCTAGAACTAAGTTCAGAAGGTAGAGGTATATACGTATATTAATTCTAACTGTAATCTCAAGTACTTTTTTTTCTTTTTAGTTAAACAACTCAAAGTTTTGAAAAGGATGGATTTGGCAATTGTTCATTTTTTTGTGGTATTTTTTCTTAATCAATCCAAAATGATTCAAATGAGACAGTTTGAGCCTCAGATGGATTTGGGGCTTGAATTATTTATATTGGCCATATGATGATTTTGCACTCATCTCTTTCTCATGTTTACAACATCATATTCTGAAATAAAGTACATTTGTACTTTATTTCATAAGTGTGTCTCACTGTGTATTTCTCTTGTGCATTTCTTGCATTCTTACTCCTCAGCAACTCAGGCACACCTCCAATTACTGGAACTCTATACAAATTGTTCCTGCTTAAGATTACTAAAGGATAAAAGGATTGGCCACTAGTCCCACATAAACCCACAAAGAACCTCCCACTATGGGTTTATATGATTCTATCATCCTCATAATGTCAGTTAAGCTGCGTTAGCCTAAATATTACATTATAATTTTAGACAATCTACATGATACAAAGAGAAGTGTTTTAGTGTCAATTTTTCTATTTACTTGGCCAATTAGAAAACCAAGCAAGATAATTAAAACTGCTATTATGGTTTCGTTTTTTATTTTGTTTTGTTTTGTGGGGTGGTTGATTTTGTCTAAACTGTATGAATCCAGTTTGTGTTATATAGATTCTCTGCTCTAGGGAGGGATTAGAGACTTCTATATAATGGTGTCTAAGGATGAGGAAGTTGTTGCAGATACTTAATGTCTACACTTGCAGTATGTTAGAGTCAAAAGTTCTTGTGGTTTTTCTCCAAAATATCTGAAGGAGAAGCTGAAGAGGCAACAGTCTGCTTGAAATGTAGCC
Organism: Macaca thibetana thibetana; assembly: GCF_024542745.1. NCBI lineage: Eukaryota > Metazoa > Chordata > Mammalia > Primates > Cercopithecidae > Macaca > Macaca thibetana. Next base: position 76,289,660 of record NC_065588.1, on the reverse strand, counting down.
TTTGTAGTCTTGTCTTAAGCTGCATACACATAGAAATCATTCTGTTTTTATTTAGTGTTTCCTTGAGGTGGCTTTAGATATTGTCATGAGTCTCCTGGTTTCTGAGCCAGATATTCACAAACAGGTGGTTTATTGTGAAGTATTCTCAGCAATAATGCTTGTAAAGAAGTGAGAAAAACAGGACAGGGCAGAGGGAGAGGTTGACCTGCAGAGGGAGAGGTTGACCTGCAAGGCAGTTGTAACAGAGTCCTCAGCCCTTCTCACACAGTTCTCTGAAGCTTGAATATCCCCTCAGACCTGAGCTGAATTGAAGCAAAGAGCTCGGCCTTTGTCCCACCATACACCCCACCCTAAACAATTAGTCATAGGAAATATGCTGCCTCCAAGAAAGGGTTATAAACTTGCTCAGCCAAAAGAATTTCTTGGGGAAGGAATAAGTTGTGAACTCTCAGCACTGGACACTTCTGGTCCTCAGGGGAATGACGGTCTTTGTTCCGAAGGCAGGATCTGGACTATGCTCCATAGTGTCTACTACAGGGGTAGAGATAGTCCCTGGGTTCTGTCACTGGCTATAAACCCAACTCTACAGACAAATTCATGAAGAGGTGAGATTTGTATAGTTTGTGTTTTTATATCAAGGGAATCTTTGAACAAGTCACCTTACCTCATTACAAATCTAAAACTTCTCTTTTGTAGCAACATTCATATTGAAAGGCATTTCAATAGGTTAAAACTTTAATTTCTTAAATCAGTGTTTCTCAAACTTGGATTTTTGGAGAGATTCCTCAAGGAGAGAGAATCCTTCGGATTTTTTTTTCAAGGAGTTTGCACATTATTTAAGTATAAGAAGTACTGGAAGTAGTGACAAAATCTGGGCTCAAGAATCAGAGAGTTGAATTTAAATCTTTCATGTGTTGCTGCTTGCTAATTGTATAACAACAGGTATGTAACTTTTTTTAATCCTTTATGCTGTCATTCACAAGGTGAATGTGATGAAAATTAAACAAAATAACCCAGCTAGGATTCAGCATAGTGCCTGGCATACTTAGTAAGTCTTGCAGTTGCTCTGATATAACTTGGCACACATCTTTTTGCATTATCTGAAAAAAGGCATTAAGAAGAAGAAAATTAGAAATCTATCACATCAGCTATCCCAACCTACGACTGGCCAAATGTTGTGGTGAAATAATCAAGCTAAAGACACAAGCTCAAAGACAACCAGCATGTTCAAACTCGGCTACTCCAGAAAAAAAAAAAAAAAATGGTAAAAAGTCTAAAGAGCTTCATTTAATAAGATCAAAAGAATTGAACTATTGCTTTCTAAGAGAAGAAAAACTATTTTAAAAGGAAAACAAACACAAATCAACCTCAGTCTCTAAAGACAACTGTTGAAAAAATTATTAATTCTATAAAATCATGAATCTAACAAAGTTTTTGAAACATAATAAGCATTCAATAGATAGTCCCTGAATTGAACTACAACATATGAATAGAGTGAACATAATCTGATTTACTGTGTAGCATTTTAAAACTGAAGAATTTAATGAATACCTACTGTGTACAAAAAATTGTATTAAAGGATGAAAGTACATAGATAAATAAGACATAGTTTCTGCCTTTATGAAACTCACTGGGTAAGTGTGAGAATGCCATGGCAACAAATCAGCACAATACAGTACCAGAGTACACGGGGGAAGGGGCCACTAACTCTGATGGGAAAGGTCAAGTTAAGGGCATTAGACACTTTCCTATAAACAACAGCAAGACAACAAAGGTTTATAAGCAGAGGGTTGACATTATTGCACCCTGCGGTCTGCTGCTAGTGTTGTAATCACAATGGCAGACATTGTGATTATATTATATACAATCTCTATTATAGACAATCTCTGCCATTGCAATTATAACACTAGCAGCAGACTGCAGGGTGAACTGAAGCCAGGTTGAATTTAGTGGCAAAGGAGACCAGCTAACAAGCTGTGCCATTTACCCTTGTGACTGTGAACTACTGACTGCTTCTGACTGATTACAGAGTAAGAAGTAAGAGAAATGATAAAGAGAACAGATTCAAGAGATAGTCAAGAGAGAGTCCTGCGTTCTTCATAGAACTCAAAATCATATTTCACTGGCCTTAGGAAGATGCACTCCCAATGCCCTGCAATTCTAACTCTAAAATCTTGGATTTGGTAGCTGTCAGCTGGGTCAAAAGGTCAGCCCCTTGATGCTGTTTCCTCTCTTCTTCCCACTGTATTTTCTAGAATATAAACAATCACGCTCCTCAAATTCCCATCAGATAGGAAATTGTGATTCCAGGGAAATAGGCCAAAATTAGCCAGCTTCCTCCCTATGAGCAGGCCTCTTCTCAATAAATAAAATCCTATTTCCTTTGAAACCAGAAACCTTGCTTAATATCCAATATCAATATCAAAGAGCAATTCTTCTCCTGAAAATGACCAAAAAAAAAAAAACAGATCTAAGATCAAACACTTCTTAAGAGTTTTAGGAACTCTCTCAGTCAGAATATGCCTGATAAAATGACTTTTCCAGTATACTATTTTTAGCTTTCATCTTTTTCCTACCAAAATATGTTCTCACTGGTACAAAATGTTAGCTTACATGCAGTAAGAGTCATTTTTCTCCAATTTTGTTATTAGTAGGAAAAAAACTCCACCCAAATAAAGCAAATGCTGTTTGAAATGGTGTCAATTAAACTGTATTTCACATTATTCTAGAGGATAATTATGTCAAATGACTGGTAGAGATTTACTGCTTGAGCTCTTGTTTACCACATTTTGTAAGTATATTGAACTTAGAACTCATTTACAAGTAAACACTTTGGGCACATGACAGTCAGTGTCCACTTCACCTTCCTAAGCCATCGGGGAAGGGAAGAAAACATTGCATTCCTTCTATCCGCCACCTAGTGCTGTGAGATCATCCAAATCAGCAAATACTGTAGTTTACCCATCATCGCAAAATCAGCCAGCATCTATCTCAGGCATGCTTCACAGCTGATGGCAGCTGAGAAAGACCTTTCCATAGAAAGACCCTTCCATAGATTTGTATGATCAAAGAGCTCAATCTAGGGGTACAAAACACAGTTATCTTGGCAGCATAATTTCCTCCGATTTCCCTCATCCGAGGCTGCCAAACTCACCTCTTCCCTGCCTTGGGCCAAGCTCCTAAACTAGACGGTGACTTGGGGTGTCCTATAGCTCCGAAAATAGAGAAGCTGCATGATCCCCCACCTCTTTAAGGGAAGGTAAAAAATAGTCTACATTAGAAGTGAAGACACCCAGGCAAGAGACTCATCACTGGCAGTGATGAGACAATAGGCTTGATGGGACAGTCCAGGCTTCCTGAAGGAGATAGTTTTAAAGATGTGCTTTTAAGAAAGGAGAATATATGTTTTTGATGAGGAAGTATATGCAGGAAGGGCATTTTAAGATTGCAGGAAAATATGAACAAGAAATAAAGTTAAGAAAGCAAAGTTTGTATCCAAGGAAACCTGTGAAATCCAATTTGGCTGCAATTAGGTACACAGATGCTAAGAAAACAGAACTAGGTAGAAAAGGCAGGTGTAATTGATTTGAGGATTCTTCTAGGTCCTGGATAATGAAGGTTGGATTTAATTTAGTGGACTCTTGGAAGCGAATGATGTTTTGAAGAAGAAAAAATAGGATCAGATGCTTTAAGGAGATTATTCTGGCAAGAGAAAGGAGAGGCAGGAGGTATGGAAAACATCAGGTGGCTATTTCAGGCAAAATGTACTCAAAGCCTGAGTTAACATGATAGTAATGGGAAAGAAATGAGTTAGAAGATTCAAGGGGCATTGTGGAGCTAGGTTCTACATGTCTAGGCTTCTGACTGTGATTGCAGAGTAAGAAATAGGAGTCAAAGATTACTCCAAGGTCTCTAACTTAAATGAATTGAATAATTACTGCCATTAATGGAAAAATAATTAATGGCATTAATAAAAAAAAGTCTTGTTTTAAAGAATACATGATGAGTTCCATTATATATATATATATATTTTTTTTTTTTTAAGTCACCCAGAGATAGTTTATTGCCTCCATTTTATGGATGGTAGGTAACATGGTAACTAAGATTCAAAGGTAAAAGCGGTTATGTCAGATATCTCTTACATGCCAGCCCTGATACTCTGGGCCCCATTTGTCTCTTCAGCCATTATCCAACTGAAACAGTTGAATCTTCACTTTGATGACCAACTCCATATGGGCTCCAGTAGGCTTTCCCAACAGCATGGACTTCATGCCAACAGATCACCTTGCACCTCCTGTCCTATGGCTTTCCTGTTTCCACTGGAGCATAGAGCCCCACCTCACTTGCTCACAATGTACAGAAGCACAAGAAAAACACAACCAAAGTTCAGGTAAGCTGACACACTTTATGGAACTCTTTGAGCAATGACAGATGAGAGTTCATAGATAAATTCTTTTTCCCAAGATGGGCCATCCAGAGATGTGGTAGTTTAATATGTTCTCTTAGAAGGAGAGGTTTAAGAGTGAGTAATCAGTTGCATTTGATACCAGGTGGTAAAAGTTTTGCTCAGAATATATCCTCGTTTGGCTTTCCTTTCTTCCTCATCTCATTCTCCTTTTACTCATACCAGCTTTCCTAGGATTGCATTCCCTAATAAAAAAATTCATCTAAGCTTTTGCCTCACTCTTTGTTTTCTGGGGGACCTGGACTAAGAGAGTGATTAAAGCCTCAACAAAGATTGGTTGTAAATTTTATAAACATCATTGGTCATTAAGATTAATGCAGTGGATGATTGGGGCAAGATGGCTAAATAGGAACAGCTCCCGTATGCAGTTCCCAGGGAGACCAATGTAGAAGGCAGGTGATTTCTGCATTTCCAACTGAGGTACCCGGTTCATCTCACTGGGACTGGTTAGATAGTGGGTGCAGCCCACAGAGGGCAAGCAGAAGCCAGGTAGGGCATCACCTCACCTTGGAAGCACAAGGGGTCAGGGAACTCCCTCCCCTATCCAAGGGAAACCGTGAGAGACTGTGCCATGAGAGACGGTGCTATCTGGCCCAGATACTATGCTTTTCCCAGTCTTCATAACCCACACACCAGGAGATTCCCTCAGGTGCTTACACCAGCAGGGCCCTGGCTTTCAAGCACAAAACTGTGTGGCCATTCGGGCAGACATCGAGCTAGCTGCAGGAGTTTCTTTTCATACCCCAGTGGCACCTGGAACACCAGCAAGACAGGACCATTCACTCCCCCTGGAAAGGGGGCGGAAGCCAGGGAACCAAGTGGTCTTGCTCAGCAAATCCCACCCTCACGGAGCCCAGCAAGCTAAGATCCACTGGCTTGAAATTCTCGCTGCCAGCACAGCAGTCTGAAGTCAACTTGGGACACTGAAACTTGGTAGGGGGAGGGGCGTCCACCATTACTAAGGTTTGAGTAGGCAGTTTTCCCCTCACAGTGTAAACAAAGCTGCCAGGAAGTTCGAACTGGGCAGAGCCCACTACTGCTCAACAAAGGCCTGGTAGACAGATTGCCTCTCTAGATTCCTTTTCTCTGGGAAGGGCATCTCTGAAAAAGAAAGGCAGCAGCCCCAGTCAGGGGCTTATAGACAAAACTCCCATCTCCCTGGGACAGAGCACCTGGGGGGAAGGAGCGGCTGTGTGAGCAGCTTCAGCAGACTTACATGTTCTTGCCTGCTGGCTCTGGAGAGAGCAGTGGGTTTGCCAGCACGGTGCTTGAGCTCTGCTAAGGGACAGACTGCCTCCTCAAGTGGGTCCCTGACCACCATGCCTACTGACAGAGAGATACTTCCCAGCAGAGGTCGTCAGACACCTCATACAGGAGAGCTCTGGCTCCAGAGGAAGCAGAGGAAAGAGGAGGTAGCAATCTTTGCTGTTCTACAGCCTCAGCTGATGATACCCAGGCAAACAGGGTCTGGAGTGGACCTCCAGCAAACTCCAGCAGACCTGCAGAAGAAGGGCCTGTTAGAAGAAAAAATTACAAAGAGAAAGCAATAGCATCAAAATCAACAAAAAGGAAGACCACACAAAAACTCCATCCAAAGGTCACCAAGAGGAAAGACTAAAGGTAGATAAATCCATGAAGATGAGGAAAAACCAGGGCAAAAAGGCTGAAAATTACAAAAAACAGAATGCCTCTTCTCCAAAGGATCACAACTCCTCACCATCAAGGGAACAAAACTGGATGGATAATGAGTTTGACGAACTGACAGAAGTAGGCTTCAGAAGGTGGGTCATAAACTTCTCCGAGCTAAAAGAGCATGTTCTAACCCAATGCAAGGAAGGTAAGAACTTTGATAAAAGGTTAGAGGAATTACTAACTAGAATAACCTGTCTAGAGAAGAACATAAATGACCTGATGGAGCTGAAAAATACAGCACAAGAACTTCATGAAGCACGCCAAAGTATCAATAGCCAAATGAATCAAGCAGAAGAAAGGATATAAGAGATTGAAGATCAACTTAATGAAATAAAGTGTGAAGACAAGATTAGAGAAAAAAGAATGAAAAGGAACAAACAAAGCCTTCAAGAAATATAGGGCAATGTGAAAAGACCAAACCTACATTTAATTGGTATACATGAAAGTGATGGGGAGAATGGAACCAAGTTGAAAAACACTCTGCAGGATATTATCCAGGAGAACTTCCCCAACCTAGCAAGACCAGCCAACACTCAAATTCAGCAAATACAGAGAACACCACAAAGACCCTCCTCAAGAAGAGCAACCCCAGGACACATAATAGTCAGATTCACCAAGTTGAAATGAAGAAAAAAAACGTTAAAGGCAGCCAGAGAGAAAGGTCGGGTTACCCACAAAGGGAAGCCCATCAGACTAATGCAGATCTCTTGGCAGAAACTCTACAAGCCAGAAAAGAGTAGGTGCCAATATTCAACATTAAAGAAAAGAATTTTCAACCCAGAATTTCATATCCAGCCAAACTAAGCTTCATAAGAGAAGGAGAAATAAAATCCTTTACAGACAAGCAAATTCTGAGGGATTCTGTCACCACCAGACCTGCCTTACAAGAGCTCCTGAAGGAAGCACTAAATATAGAAAGGAAAAACTGGTACCAGCCACTGCAAAAACAAACCAAAATGTAAAGGCCATTGACACTATGAAGAAACTACATCAACTAATGGGCACAATAACCAGCTAGCATCATAATCACAGGATCAAATTCACACATAACAATATTAACCTTAAATGTAAATGGGTTAAATGCCCCAATTAAAAGACACAAACTGGCGAATTGGATAGAGTCCAGATCCATCAGTGTGCTGTATGCAAGAGACCCATCTCATGTGCAAAGACACACATAGGCGCAAAATAAACAGATGGAGGAAGATTTACCAAGAAAATGGAAGAAAAAAAGCAGGGGTTGCAATCCTAGTCTCATAAAACAGACTTTAAACCAAAAAAGATCAAAAAAGACAAAGAAGGGCATCACCTAATGGTAAAGGAATCAATGCAACAAGAAGAGCTAACTATCCTAAATATATATGCACCCAATACAGGAGCACCCAGATTCATAGAGCAAGTTCTTAGAGACCTACAAAGAGACTTAGACTCCCACACAATAATAGTAGGAGACTTTAACACTCCACTGTCAATACTACACAGATCAACGAGACAAAAAATTAACAAGGATATTCAGGACTTGAACTCAGCTCTGGACAAAGAAACCTAATAGACATCTACAAAACTCTTCACCCCAAATCAGCAAAATGTACATTCTTCTCAGCACCACATCACACTTATTCTAAAATCGACCACATAATAGGAAGTAAAACACTCCTCAGCAAATGCAAAAGAATGAAAATCATAACAGTCTCTCAGACCACAGTGCAATCAAATTAGAACTGAATTTGATTCAGGATTAAGAAACTGAATCAAAACTGCAAAACCACATGGAAACTGAACAACCTGCTCCTGAATGACTACTGGGTAAATAATGAAATTAAGGCAGAAATAAATAAGTTATTTGAAACCAATGAGAACAAAGACACAACATACCAGAATCTCTGGGACACAGCTAAAGCCATGTTAGAGGGAAATTTATAGCACTAAACGCCCACAGGAGAAAGTAGGAAAGATCTAAAATCAACACCCTAACATCACAATTAAAAGAACTAGAGAAGCAAGAGCAAACAAATTCAAAAGCTAGCAGAAGACAAGAAATAACTAAAATCAGAGCAGAACTGAAGGAGATAGAGACATGAAAACCCTTCAAAAAATCAATTGAATGCCGGAGATGGTTTTTTGAAATGATTAACAAAATACATAGAACACTAGCCAGACTAATACAGAAAGAAAGAAGAATCAAATGGACACAATAAAAAATGATAAAGGGGAGATCACCACTGATCCCATAGAAATACAAACTACCATCAGAGAATACTATAGACACCTCTACACAATAAACAGGAAAATCTAGAAGAAATGCATAAATTCCTGGACACAAACACATTCCCAAGACTAAACCAGGAAGAAGTCAAATCCCTGAATAGACCAATAACAAGTTCTAAAATTGAGACAGTAATTCGTAGCCTACCAACCGAAAAAAAGTCCAGGACCAGACAGATTTACAGCTGAATTCTACCAGAGGTCCAAAGATGAGCTGGTACCATTCCTTCTGAAACTATTCCAAACAATAGAAAAAAAAGGAATCCTCCATAACATTTTATGTGGCCAGCATCATCCTGATACCAAAACCTGGCACAACAGAAAAAAGAAAATTTCAGGCCAATATCCCTGATGAACATCGATGCAAAAATCCTCAATAAAATACTGGCAAACTGAATCCAGCAGCACATCAAAAAGCTTATCCACCACAATCAAGTCGGCTTCACCCCTGGGATGCAAGGCTGGTTCAACACACACAAATCAATAAACATAATCCATCACATAAACAGAAACAATGACAAAAACCACATGATTGTCTCGATAGATGCAGAAAAGACATTCAATAAAATTCAACATCTCTTCATTCTAAAAAACCTCAATAAACTAGTTATTGAGGGAACATATCTAAAAATAATAAAAGCTATTTATGACAAACCCACAGCCAATATCATACTGAATGGGCAAAAGCTGGAAGCTTTCTGTTTGAAAACTGGCACAAGGCAAGAATGCCCTCTCTCACCACTTCTATTCCACCTAGTATTGGAAGTTCTGGCCAGGGCAATCAGGCAACAAAAAATAAAAGGTATTCAAATAGGAACAGATGAAGTCAAATTATCTCTGTTTTAGATGACATGATTGTATATTTAGAAAATCCCATAGTCTCAGCCCCAAAACTCCTTAAGCTGATAAGCAATTTCAGCAAAGTCTCAGGATAGAAAAATCAACGTGCAAAAATTACAAGCATTCCTATACACCAATAATAGACAAATAGAGAACCAAATCATGAGTGAACTCCCATTCACAATTGCTACACAGACAATAAAATAACTAGGAATACAACTTACAAGGGATGTGAAAGACCTCTTCAAAGAGAACTACAAATCACTGCTCAAGGAAATAAGAGAGGACACAAACAAATGGAAAAACATTCCATGCTCATGGATAGAAAGAATCAATATCGTGAAAATGGCCATACTGCCCAAAGTAATTTATAGATTCAATGATATCCCCATCAAGCTACCATTGACTTTCTTCACAGAATTAGAAGCAACTACTTCAAATTTCATATGGAACCAAAAAAGAGCCCATATAATCACGACAATCCTAAGCAAAAAGAACAAAGCTGCAGGCATCATGCTACCTGACTTCAAACTATACTACAAGGCTACAATAACCAAAACAGCATGGTACTGATACCAAAACAGATATATAGACCAACGGAACAGAATGGAGGCCTCAGAAATAACACCACACATCTACATCCATCTGATCTTTGACAAACCTGACAAAAACAAGCAATGGGGAAAGGATTCTCTATTTAATAAATGGTGTTTGGAAAACTGGCTAGCCATATGCAGAAAACTGAAACTGGACCCCTTCCTTACACCTCATACAAAAATCAACTCAAGCCAGATAAAAGATTTAAACGTAAGACCCGAAACCATAAAAACTTCAGAAGAACACCTAGACAATACCATTCAGAAAACAGGCATGGGCAAAGACTTCATGACTAAAACACCAAAAACAATGGCAACAAGAGCCAAGATTGACAAATGGGATCTAATTAAACTAGAGGGTTTCTGCACAGCAAAAGAAACTATCATTGGAGTGAACAGGCAACCTACAGAATGGGAGAAAATTTTTGCACTCTACCCATCGAACAAAGGGCTAATATCCAGAGTCTACCAGGAACTTAAACAAATTTACAAGAAAAAATAACCCTATCAAAAAGTGGGCAAAGGATATGAAGACACACTTCTCAAAAGAACACATTTATGCAGCCAACAAACATACGAAAAAAGCTCATCACTGGTCATTAGAGAAATGTAAATTAAAGCCACAATGAGATATCATTTCACACCACTTGGAATGGTGATCATTAAAAAGTTAGGAAAAAACAGATGCTGGAGAGGATGTGGAGAAATAGGAATGCCTTTACACTGTTGGTGGGAGTGTAAATTAGTTTAACCATTGTGGAAGACAGTGTGGTGATTCCTCAAGGATTTAGAACTAGAAATGCTATTTGATCCAGCAATCCTATTACTGGGTATACACCCAAAGGATTATAAATCATTCTACTATAAAGACACATGCACACATATGTGTATTGCAGCACTATTCACAATAGCAAAGACTTGAAACCAACCCAAATGTTCATCAATGGTAGACTGTATAAAGAAAATGTGGCACATATATGCCATGGAATACTATGCAGCTATAAAAAAGAACGAGTTCATGTCTTTTGCAGGGACATGGATGAAGCTGGAAGCCATCATTCTCAGCAAACTAACACAGGAACAGAAAACCAAAAACCGCATGTTCTCACTCATAAGTGGGTGTTGAAAAATGAGAACACATGGGCACAGGGAGGGGAACATCACACATTGGGGCCTTTCAGGTAGTGGGGAGCAAGCGGAGGGATAGCATTAGGAGAAATACCTAACGTAGGCCAGACACGGTGGCTCACGCCTGTAATTCCAGCACTTTGGGAGGCCGAGGCAGGTAGATCCCGAGGTCAGGAGATCGAGACCATCCTGGCTAACATGGTGAAACCCCATCTCTACTAAAAATACCAAAATTAGCCAGGCATGGTGGCGGACGCCTGTAGTCCCAGCTACTTGGGAGGTTGAGGCAGGAGAATGGCATGAACCCAGGAGGCAGAACTTGCAGTGAGCCGAAATGGCACCACTGCACTTCAGCCTGGGCACAGAGAGAGAAATACCCAATGTAGATAACGGGTTAATGGGTGCAGCAAACCACCATTGCACATGTATACCTATGTAACAAACCTGCACGTTCTGCATATGTATCCCAGAACTTAAGGTATAAAAAAAAAATTTTTTTTAAGTACTATAGGAGTGCATAAGGTAATTTGCTAGATTTCGTGATGTTTGTGATAATTGTCAGCTTTAAAAATTTTATATTTTGTTATGATTTCTTTACTTATTCTAAATACATATTCACTTTCATATCTAGAAAAAAAAAATAAAGACTAACGTGGTGGTCATCAGTCATCAGTGCTATTCTAGTTACCCTTCTAGGCATGTAGTACATTTGCACTTCTCTCGTCCTTTGATATTGCATGCGGCCAATCAGGTGTTACTCTGGCCAATAATGAAATAAATTGAAGAGACATGGATTCCTTTGAGCTCTAAAAGCTTTGAAAGCTAGTGTTAAAGTGTTCTGTGTCACCTCTAAATAATGAAATCCTCTTTCATCCAAACCTGTATAAAAATCCTTCAAACAAATCACATGGATCAACAATGGCAGAGAAAATTTCTCACAATGCATAGATACAGCATAACTCAGATACAAAGTAAAATAAGATACTATGAGTTTCCAATGGCATGATAAAGTAAATGAGTAAAGATATTAATGTTTGGGAAACCAGATTTCTCCCTGAATGAAAAAGAAGATACAAATAACTAATAGAGAAAGAACCCTGTGTTGTCTGATTTAAAATAGAAGTCATGTCAATACAAACTTTTATTTTGATACATTTTGAGCTCTGACCTCTGCAAGGGCCTGGAAGCAACAGTAGCTTAGTAGAATGAAAACATTTAGTTTTAGATTTTTGTTTCTAAATATCATTCCACACTCAGTCTTCTTAAAGAAACTAATGATTCTAAATTTGGGGCATTTAGGAGCACAAGATGAGCCTAGAGCATATTTTTTCCGTGTGTCATAAAAGAGAAAAGAGGTTAAAGACTGATCGAGTCAGAAAGATATAAGAGCTGTCTTAAAGCCAAATCTGGAATAATCTGAGCAAAGAATAATGATAACCATAAATTATGTGTGTGTGTGTGTGTGTGTGTGAGAAAATATATATATATATTTAAATCCATGTGTCCAAAGTATTACTAAAGAAAGGAGGTAGGGGAGAACATCTTTATAGAAGAATGTCAGCTAATAAATGTTAGAATTAGAAAACCACAAATTTAATAATTGATTCAAGCAAAAGTCATCAATGGATGCTAAAAGCATTGGGTGAAAATTTAAGATACAGGATACTGACATATTCTCAGAGTATCTCCCACATAGATTGCCATAAATTGCAAAGAGAAAAAAAAAATAACAAGGAAAATATCTAGCAAATGTCACTTTAGCCAAGTAATCAAATTTCACATCACCAATTTGGGACAAATGTCTCTTGATATGATTCACAGTGCTTAGCATCGTTTGTGTTATAAAAACTAGAAATGTATTCCACCCACTTACCACTACAGAAAGAACAATTATTCAGAATTATTGCAGAATAATTAATCAGAATTACTGCAAAATTCAAATGACATAATCCATTTGAAAAGGAAGCAAGTCAACATGACAAAAATCCAATGTTCTAAAGCCAGTTCACTGAAAGTCAATTAGATTAATGACTAAATGCAAAAATAAATCTATTTACCAACTTCCTGATATTAGCAACTTACAAAAGGGTTGTTTCTTTTTAACTTTTGTTTTAGTTTTAGTGTATATGTGCAGGTTTGTTATATAGGTAAACTGCGTGTCATGGGGTTTGGTGTGCGGATTACTTCATCACCCAGGTATAAGCATAGTACCCAAGAGATAGCTTTTTGATCCTCTCCCACCTCCCACCCTCCACTCTCAAATAGGCCCCAGTGTCTGTTATTTCCTTCTTCGTGTCCATGTATTCTTGTTACTTAGCTCCCATTTATAAATAACTTGTGGTATTTGGTTGTCTGTTCCTGCATTAGTTTGCTTAGGATAATGGCTTCCAGCTCCATCACGTTGCTGCAAAGGGCATGATCTTGCTTTTTTATGGCTATGTGGTATTCCATGGTGTGTATGTATCATATTTTCTTTATCCAGTCTACCATTGATGAGCCTTTAGGTTGATTCTATGTCTTTATTTTTGTAAACAGTGCTGCAATGAGCATATGTGTACATGTGTCTTTACGGTAGAATTATTTGTATTCTTTTGGGTATATACCCAATAAGGGGCTTGCTGGGTCGAAGGGTAATTCTGTTTTAAATTCTTTGAGAAATCACCACAGTGCTTTCTACAATGGCTAAACTAATTTACATCCCCACCAGCAGTGTATAAGCATTTCCTCTTCTCTGCACCCTCACTAGCATCTGCCATTTTTTCACTTTTTCACTTTAATTTTTTCACTTTAATAATAGCCAAAAATTCTGACTGATGTGAGATGGTATCCCATTGTGGTTTTGATTTGCATTTCTCTAGTGATTAGTCATGTTAAGCATTTTTTCATATGCTTGTAGGCTACATATATGCCTTCTTTTGAAAAATGTCTGTTGCGTCCTTTGCCCACCTTTTAATAAGGTTGCTTGTAAATTTGTTTATGTTCCAAAGGGCTTGTTGCTTTTAACTCTTTGAATAACATTTCATTAAGTATGAGATAATTTGTTACAGCAGAAATAGGAAACTAATATAGCCATTCTAGGCCAGTTTACAACTAATCTGCCAGCCGATCCCAGATGCCTGAGCAGGCCCAGCCAATATCAGGCAGATGATAAATCACTCTAGTCAATATAAATTACCATAAAATTTATAAATGGTTAGAAGATACACATTTTGGTACATGTAAACTCTTTGTAAATTTGTCAAATTGGTAATTCATTAAAATTTTTAGCAAATTAACCAAAGTAAAAAAAAATGCTTCAAAAACATAGTGCTAATTTTTTTTAAAAAAAGAAAAACCATAGTACTAATAAATATTGTCATGCATTTCACTGCTGAATTGATAAAACTAAGTAAGATAAGCATAACAAATACAAGAATTTAATGGCCACTGTTGCGTTGGTTTCTGTACAGTATGATTAATTAAATATAGCTGAAGCAGGTATAAAATATGGAATAATGCAATCCAGAGAATCAAACATTATGAGTACTAGTAAGGCATGAGGTATAGGATTGTGTACATGTGCACACACCTGTGTATGTGTATGTGTATGTTTCACAAGATGGCTACAAAAGTCTTCAACTCCTGTTATAATATGCGCCAGTTGCCTGAACAGCTAATAATCAGTTTAGGAATCATATGGAGAAGAACAGAAAAGGAATTACCAAAAAATATGTCAAGAAAAAAAGAGGAACAGGAAATAAGAAAAGTGGACATTCAATCTCTGGAGAGAAAACAAACACACAGGTGATTGTCAAACCATTAAGAAATAACCCTAAAACAGATTACCAGTCTAGTGACTTGGGACCCTGGATATAGTCTGTGAAGACTGAAATATAACAGCATCAGCATGAGATGGTTTCTGGTAGTGTGAAAGCCACCCTCTCCCAAATGAAGGCAGGAAAAAATGATTTCATGAGAAGATACATCTGCTAAGAGCTGAAGAATCTTCCTTCATCATTTCATGCATAAATGTGTCCACACACAAATCCCGAATGGCAACATCTGAGTATAATATCCAAATGGGGCGCAGTGGCTTTGGAGTCAACAAATGTTTCAGTCGATACACTGCAGCAGTGGTGATTTGTGCCCACTCATCCTTGTAGATCTGGGAATTATTCCCTTTTGTCTTTAGTGATGTCATATGACATTTGGTCGCACAATTAAATCTGAACAGATCCAAAACACAGTTTGCTCGTGTTTTTATGGAAATGTTTTTATCTGCAAATGGTTGATGTTTTTTCCCAGTATCTTTTGGAATGAAGCCTTTGACAATTTCCAGTGGGTACACTGTCAGGTATTGACAGCAAAGTTCCAGTGCTTTGTAAACTTTTCCATAAAACACTCTTCAGATATAGTTATTTAAATGTAGTCATGCCAGGGATATCAATTTACCACTTCTTATCCAAAATCAAAACGTCTGAATGGGTAAAGAGGAATATGATGGGGAAAGACAAGAGTTGGGAAGCAGAAAGGAAAAATGTTACTGTATTAACATCAAGGTTCATGATACTTGTAATTCTTGATATATATTTAAACATTTATATAGACTGGGCTAAAAGCATCAATAATTTTTACTCTTCAGGTGAAAAGGGTCTTAATTAGAGCAATTTAGATACTGCCCAAGAACAATGATAAGTGGTGCAAAGATAAAAATCTGTGGGTTATCCTGAAGTAACATCTTCTAAATTGATATCACGATTTCCTTTTATTTCAGAAATGTAGCTAATATATGAGAAACTTTCTCAAAATAGCTAGCTGGGTGACATTAGGCAAGCAATCTAACTTCTCTGAGCGTTAATTTTAAAATAAAGAATGAATCATAGGCTCTCTTCTACCTTCTACCTGTACCATTTTATAATTGAGTGATAATTGAATTTATTTTGATATGACTTTTTCTCCACATATGTTTTAAACTCACACTAACCACTATTGCTTATGTTCTTAGAGTAGTTTTAAATGAAATTTACCCAAAGATAGGAAATTGCTAATTTAGTCATGATTTTTTTTCTCAGCATACTTTCTTAATTTCAGTTTTTTCTTTTTTTTTTTTTTTTTTTTGAGACGGAGTTTCGCTCTTGTTACCCAGGCTGGAGTGCAATGGCGCCATCTTGGCTCACTGCTCACCACACCTCCCAGGTTCAAGCGATTCTCCGGCCTCAGCCTCCCAAGTAGCTGGAATTACAAGCATGCACCACCACGCCTGGCTCATCTGTTGCATTTTTAGTAGAGACAGGGTTTCTTCGTGTTGGTCTGGCTGGTCTCAAACTCCCGACCTCAGGTGATCCCTCAGCCTCAGTCTCCCAAAGTGCTGTGATGACAGGCATGAGCCACTGTGCCAGGCCAGTTTTTATTTTCGAGTGTGTTTTGGTTCATAATAAAAATTATGAATTTACCAGATTTCTTTAAAAGATTGATGGTACATGATCCTTACTAAATGTTTTGTGTGACAATCTATAGATACCTACAATAATGCCTTGCACTTAAAATGTGCCCAACCAGGCAGCTCTCTCTCAGCCCTACAACACTGCTCTCACCCCCCTGACATGCTCTCACCCCTCCAACACATGCCTTCTTGAGAAAATAAGGAAGACAGTGAAGAACTAAGGCACTGTATCCACTCAATTATTAAGTGTATCCTTGGCACTAGCTAGCTAAGTGAATTGGGTCCTTCCCCAAGTTAGGTAAGTGCTTGCTACCACACACAGGAGAGAATACACCTCTCTTGGCAATTTAATTGATCTGAGGCAGGGCCTAAGTATCCATTTTTTAAAGCTCCCCCAGTGATTCTAATGAGCAATTAGGGTTGAGAAATGGTTGAGAAATGGACAAGCTTGAGGTTCGTGACTTTTCTAAGCATTCAGTCTTCCCAACAATCTGGATATGGGAGAGGTGTGAGATTGGGATGTTTCTCACTGGATCCTGGCCCCATCACAAGTCTACTGCATTTTGGGTATTCAAATGGTTCTCTATCTCCTATACTAGCTTGTAAGCTGCTTTCAGAGTAGGTTCCTTGCCTCATACATCACTGTATCCCCTACAGCATCTACCACATGGCTTAACACCTTCACGCTTCGTTAATCATCTTCAGGTTAAAATAGAAATGGATATTGGGAATTCTGATATTTGCAGCCCAACTACTGTAGGTGTTTGGATTCGGTCAACAGGGAAAAGACCAAGTTATTTGCTGTACGAAATAAATTATATTTTGAAACCCCTGGCCACAAAAGATCAATCATATTTTAAATAGTACTGATGAATCTTCAGAAACAAGGCAAAAGTTCTCAGTTATCAGGTGTCTAGAATATAATATTACTTGAAAACAGTTACATCATTACAGGCCCATTTTTCTTTTTCAAATAGTTGTGTGAATGTTTGCAAAGGTATGGGCATTTTTAGAATAATACTAGCAGTATTTCCAATTATTCAGCTATTACTATGTTCCTAAATGGAGAAAGTCATGCAGTAAATATTGAATGCCAACTATGTGCAAGGCACTCTCTGCTAGGTGGTACGTATACAGTAGTGACAGGACAGCTTTTATGGAGCCTGCATTTTAACACACAACTAATTATTCAATTACATTTTAAATGAGTGCTATGAAAGAAAAGTAGAGTGATTTGAATATATAACAGATCTGACTTAGCCATGGGGTCAAGAAAGTGATATTTGAGCTGAGTGTTGAAGGATTCATAAGAATTAACTATGGGAAGAGAAGGGACAATATTCTGGCACAGGGACAGCAAATGAGAAGATGCTACAGTCAACAGGAGTGTGAAGCCTGCAAGAAAAAAAAGAAGATCCTTATGACTAGAGCTCCGAGAGTAAAGAGTTGATAAGAGACAACTCTGGCAAACTAGTCTATCCATCAGTAGGACTTTATTAAAGTTTTAGAATTTACCTTAATAACAGGAAACTATAAAAGCTAATGAGGAACACAGTGTGACACATTTTTCAATCACCCTGACTACAGTGAGGAGGATGGATGCAACTGGGAGTGGGGGAAAACTGAAGGGAAGAGACCATCAAGAAGGCTGTTTAAGTAATCAAGATAAAGAGATTGTATCTACAACTAGTGGGGTGACAGTGGAGATGTAGAGAAGTAGCCGCTTCAAGAAATACTTAAAACTAACATCAACGGGACTTGGTAATCAAGTGGACATAGGGATGAAGGAGGAAAAGGAAGAAAAGCTGATGCCCAGTCCCCTAGCTTGGACTACTGGGCAAATTGCATGCTGTTGCAGTTCGCATAAGGAACATATGAAAAGGTCTACCATTGAGGAAAAAGTCACAAGGACATTTAATTGATGACAATATACAGCAATGGCTCTGTTCCTGGCACTGTTCTAGGTGCAGTGGACATATAGATGGTACATAAGATAGATAGATAAATAAGCTGATTGATAGATCATATCAAGTCTGTGAGATAGATTCTATACATTCCCCAGTTTACTGATGAGGAAACAGAGTCCCAGGGAGTTAAGTTGCTCAGTCATACAGTTAGTAAGTGCACAGTCCCTCAACCACTGTATTCTGCATCCTACTTCTATTGAGTTTTAGTGGGTTTATCAACTAGTGGATTCATAGGTCTGGAATTAATAGAAGCCTGGGTTGGAAAAATTGTAGCATAAGAGAACATAAGGTTACATTTCAGAATTAAGAACATTACTTGATTCAATTGATCCTTGGAGACCAAACACTCTTTATCCAGAATAAAAATGTGAAATGGAGCAGATTAATGTTGGAGCTCTTCCCAAAGGATTTTCTGTTTCATTACAATAAGGACCTCAATACTTCTACACTTCACCTATAGCAGTTTCCCCCGTTTACAGGTATGCTGTGGGTTCAAGTAAACAGATCTCAATCTCAAGTTTCCCTTATAATTAGTTCTGTGTCTTTGGAAAAGTTGCTTTAGCAGTGGGAGACTCAGTTTCTTCATCTATTAAATGAGGATTTTTTTAAAAAACTGCTTTTACACTTACTATGATGATTATATGATATAACATAGATACTAGACTAGGCACTATATTTAAAAAGTGTTCCCTATTATGCTATCACTCTACAAGATGAAAATATTATAACAAGGCTATAATTATTTGTCTTATTTTACATTAATTGAATTATAATGCAGTTGTAATAGAACATAAGCTGAATAAAGGAGATAAAATAGTCTCCACTCAGCCTTCCATTTTTGGCACCTATCCAAGAGCCTTAAAGCCAGAAAGGAGGATGTTCAGGAGAATGGGGAAGTGTGTGTGACTACCTTAATTCTTACACTCAAATATTAAGAGCATTTAAAATTCTTTGTGCTAAAAAACTGGATACATATTCCACCCACTTACCACCACAAAAAGAACTTAGAGCCATGAGGGCTGTACTAACTTGTACCACACCATTTTATCTGAACTCTTGTGGTAACATCAACCTTTCATGGAGGAGGAGCAAGCAGGATTTGTTAAACAGAAAAAGCAAGAGATTCTGCAGGAACTTAAGTGCTTTTAAAGCAAACATTTGAATCACAGCAACAGAAGCTCACTTTTTTAAATTGAGGCTTTTCATTTTACCTTCCATTGCATGTTTATTCACCAGCATGCTGGAATTACGAAATTTTCAAGTTCTTATTTAAATGCTTGATCAGTACTATGAACCCAGTGCTATAAGAATACAGACTTTTAAAAAATAGAATAAATTCCTTAATATACTAAGCTTTGACAACTGAAAAGAATTTTGTTAAAATGTACTAGCATTTTCTCCATTTGAAATGGGAAACACATGGGAAAAAGTGAAAGTTGAGGAACTGGAAAAACAAAAGTAGGAAAGGATTTATTCATTAAGATGAATAAATCTTAGCACAATGACTACAGCCAGTCTGAATCATTCTTCCTTTGCATAAACATTCTGGAGTTGTAATAATGGCTCCCACCCTCAATACCAGCTTGAAAGAAAACGAAAAGAGGTTAACTTCTGTTAAGTACTGACCTTGTGGCCAGTTTCTCGTAACACTTAAACACAGATTAACAGAGTGAATTCATGTAATACTTTTTAGCGATTTGAAAAACAATCTGTTTTATAAAGTTGAAATCAATCATATGGGTTTATATGAGCCCCCACTATTAATAAGCTTTGTATAAACTACATTTTTTTAATTTTTTTAATTTTTATTATTATGGATACATAATAGTTATACATATTTATAGGGTACATATGATATTTAGATAAAAAGATATAATGTGTAATGATCAAATGATAATTGGGGTATCCACTACTTCAAGCATTTATCTTCTTTTAGTTAGGAGAAGTAAGGTCTAGTGTTTGGCGGCTTAATAGGGCAACTATAGTTAACAATAATTTACTGTATATTTTAAAATAACTGAAAGAGTTGAATTGGAATAAACTACACTTTAAAGTGACAATACTTGCTACTAGTTGGATAACTAAAAGTCCTGAATTCTTGAGCAAATTTCCATTGTCTGGAACCATAGGTTTCAACCTACAAAACCTGCCAATTATGGGTGGAAGGGATTTCTGCCTTCCGGACCATGAGGAAGCAGGAGAACTTAGCCCAAGAGTAACAGAAAATGGGCAGGAGCTATGTGTGTAATTGATCTTTTTAGAGCTGACTTTCAATTAATGAATTATTCCCATTAATGTGAAGCAACAGTAATAATAGCCACAGAACACAGGCCCAGGAGTGGAACCATCCAAATCACCAGTTTCCTCTCTGCAAAGTGATTGGAACTAAACCATTGATTTTTCCAACTGAGTGAACATCCAGGGGTTCTTAGATTTATCAAAGGAAGGATTATGCTACAGGGAGAAAATACAGGTCATTCTTGAGCTGTTTAATTTTAATTATAATTTTAAAATGTTTTCTACACCAACCTTGTATTGCAGGTTATACTGTAAATGCTTCATCAACCTCTCATTTCCATTAAACCATTTTCAGTAGAACAGCCAACTGCCATTACTTCTCGATTTGCTTTCTTATGACTGCTGCCACTTCCATCCCCTAAAATGTATCAGGGAAGAACTGGCTATGGCTTTATTCCTTGTGGGTTGTGTTTCAAGAGCTCCTTTATCTGAAGGTCTGAAAGCCCTACCAGAAAAATATCCTTATAATATACTTTCTACAGAAAAGGAAAAGAGCAGTGGTGAAGCACTTAAAATATCAAACAGTGGGTATAAATCACTCAGTACCTCATCCCCTTTTTGCTGATGTAAAGTCCATAACCATGGCAACAAGGATTAGAAATAGCAACCTATGAAAAACACTGGGTTTATTGGAGCACATGGAAGTTTTAGTTTGGTTTTCAGCCAAATCTTGAAGAAACAAATCTTTGACTAATACCTACATACTATTTTTATCACTTTTGAGAAGTAATGTCTAAATTATGGATTAAGGGGAAATCATTTTTTTCCACTTAATAATCAAAAACATCATAAGCTGATATTGCAGGTAGGGAACATTAAAAGGCTCTCCTTGCTTGTCCTCCAGTCTTCTAACTCTAGACTCCCTAATGTAGGTGTTTGACAACAAAATATTATCAATTATCTGTCCTGATTTGTAGATTTAGTTGCATGTCGAACTCTGATTTTTTAATTGATATCTCTCTCCAACATACAATTTTCAGACTTTTATTATTCACAGGCAAAACAGGTTTGCCTTAGATATGAAGAGAGGCCTAATGATAATTTATTCTATAAATTAGATGTTTCCCTATGTTTATTAAGCTCCTTCTTCAATAAGCAGTAAATTGTAAAGCTCAAGGATTCAGCTTCAAAGATAGTATACTAGAGGGAGAAAGGATCTGTGATCAGGAAAGTATGAGTGTGATGAGACTATAACCCACGAGGGGCTGACATCTCTCCCCATTCATCATTCCCATCTTCATTTACTCATCCTTCAAGGCCTCACTCAAAACACATGTCTTCTATGAAGCCCTCCAGGTTTACACTTTGCAGTTGATCCTTATCATTCACAGATTCAGTATGTGCGAATTCACCTAGCAGCTAACATTCATTTGTAACCCCAAAATCAATACTCACTATGCTTCTGAGGTTATTCACAGAAATGTGCACAATGGCACATTCCCAGCTGAAGTCAAACAAGGCAACATTGCCTTCTTGTTTTAGCTCTCATATTATAAACAAGTACCCTTTTTGAGATCTATGTAATGGCATGTTTTTCGCATGTTTGTCCTTTTGTTGGTGATTTTGTTGTTTAAAGGAAGCCCAGAGCACAGTGCAGAAGTGCTATGTAATGATCCTGAGCACAAGGAGGCTATAATGTGCCTTACAGAGAAAATGTGTTCGATAAACTCCAGACATCAGTTGTGCTGCTGCTGGCTTGTGAGTGCAATGTTAACGAATCTACAATGTATATCAAATATGGTGTTTTTAAACAGAAACACACATAGAACAAGGTTATTAATTGATCAGTTGACAAAAAATGTTGTAATCAGAGGATCACAGGAACCTAACCCTGCATTTCCCCTAGGAACAATGCTTAATTGCTGAAGCAATTAGCTTCAGTATTCCCTAATTCATTGATTCTGACAACTTTGTAGAACAGAACTACTGAAAATAACAATAATCAACTGTGGTTTAAACTCAGATTGCTCTCATTTAAAACTTGTCTCTACCCTTATTATACACAGCTTTATATTCTAACTGTTGGTATTATACCGCCGAGGTCTTTTTTATTTTTGCTTTTTTTTTTTTTTTTTTTGGTGAAACACAGTCTCGCTCTGTCACCCAGGCTGGAGTGTGGTGGTGCCATCACGGCTCACTGCAACCTCCACCTCCGAGTTGAAGCAATTCTCCTGCCTCAGCCTCCTGAGTAGCGGGGATTACAAGCACCCACCACTATGCCCAGATAATTTTTGTATTTTCAGTATAGACAGGGTTTTGCCATGTTGGCCAGACTGTCTCAAACTCCTGACCTCAAGTGATCCACCTGCCTCGGCCTCCCGTGCTGGGATGACAGGCATGAGCCCCCATGCCCAGCCTGTTATGTGCTTTTTTTATATATATAAATAATAAAATAATAATAATACCAACTCAGTGATGGAGCTCCCACTATGTCGAGGTACTGAAAGCTTTAAAAACATGCCGTTTGTGGGTGATTCATTTCCCAAATTAAATGGCAAGCTCCTTTTCTTCAGGGACCTCATCATTTTTAACGCGTAATATTGTTTAGCACACAGGCAGGACCATAAAACTTGTCAAAAAATTAAAGTGGTTTTGTTGTTTTCATTCTTGTCATACATTTCATTAGGTATTTTTGAAAAGTGACATTGTCCAAGTAAATTTTCCATCGTGGTTAATAATTAAACTGATAATCGTATTTTTCATCCCTATTATGTATTGACCACTTACGATTTTTAAACAATGTTTAGTGCTTTATATACAGAATCTCATTTTAATCATTAAAACCACACTATTAAACTGATACACAGAAAATTTAAATAGCTTTCTAAAGTCATAGCTCCTGAGGGATAAAATTGGACTTGAATGCAGAGGTTCTTACCTGTTTCAGGCAAAGGCCCTCTTAAAATAAGTTTCTTAAATTTCCTGTAAAAGACCAGTTATAATAATAATTAAAACTTAAAGTGCTTACTGTGGGCCAAGTGCTATCTAAGCAACTTTCAGAGATCAATTTATTTAACCTTCACAACGGCTTATAAAATCGATATTATGATCTTCCTTTTATAGGTAAAGACCCTGAACCCTGAAAAATTGAAGTCTGCTCAAGGTCACACAGCTAGACAGTAAGTAGCAAAGCCAGGATTCAAACACAAAATACTCTGTCTCCAGAATCTGGCCCTTAACCATTTCACAACACTGCTTTCAACCCATGGATATACTTTCTGAATCTGTTATCATATAATGACAAAAAAGCAACTCTAAATTTATTAAATATATTAGGTAAATTTACATCTCATTAACCATAAAAGCAGCCATATGTGTTTGAAATATAGGAGTAAGTGAATGTGAGAGAGTTGTTGTTTATTCTACAGACTATGGTTGGTGATGAAACACGGTTTGGGTCCCTCTACCATTGGCAGAGATGTGCTTCCAACTGAACTAACCTCCTAGCATCAGAACCACTGGCCACGGTTATTGCCACTTTCACAATTTTGAGGTTAGACAGGCCCAAACTATACTCAGCTCCATCATTTACTGCTATGGGATGCTAGGCAACTAGCTCACCTTCTGAAGTCTCATTTTTCCATACCTCTCTTCAAAATGATATAATACTATCCAGCTCATAGACTTGTGAGAAATAATATAAAATATATAAAGAACCCAGCACAACAAATAGTAAACAATCAATAAACATAGGTTCTGACTCCAAGAGACACTTACTCCTCCTCTACCAGATTAGGGCACTTGGAGATCAAGGTTAACTCAAATCAAAGAGAAGCTCACCCTTTGAACCCTGAGATTTGAACTGCTAGCCACCGACGTATTTCCACAGAAACAGCTCCTGTCCAACTAGAGAAAGAAAGCACTACCCAGAAAACCAGGACAAATAACCCAAAGAAGTAGCATATTGTGGTGGTTAACCATCTAATTTTGGAATTGAAACAGCTGAGTTTTCATCCAAGCCATGATTCTAGCTGCTTTATGGCCTTTTGTAAATTACATAATTGATCTAATCCGTGTGTGTGTGTGTGTTTTGTTTGTAAAACAGAGTTCCTGTAATGATTATCAAGCTAATATTTCCACAATCCTGGGACATGGGAGGTGGTCATGTTGAGTAACAGGGGCTGTGTGTCTGCCACTGTCTGTATTCTGTCCACTTTCACCTTCAACAGGGAGCGAGGTTCCCCCTTTGCACCTACAACCACATGCACCTGAATCCCCCATCCTCTCTCAGGACTGTTGGATGATAGGATGTCCACAGGTGATCCAGGATTGAGGAAATCGGCACTCTATGTCCCTTCCCCATCTGTTCCCAGTCTTCACGTACCATGAGAACTCCTTCTTCCCCTTCCTATCTTTATAATTCCACTCCCTTCACACCTCCCTCTCTCCAGCTTCTTCTGCATGCCTCTGCTCCCTTCCCCCAACCTCGAGTCTAATTTTTGGACATGAAATTATGATCTTTAAAAAGGCAGCAAAATCTTTCTGTCTCACACTTAGGCTAGAGATTTCTTTGAGCATTTGTTTCTGCTTCCACTGGAGACTAAGGTTATTCCTAGGATACCAATAAGAGAGTAAAAAAGATCAATCAACAGGAAACAAACAGATACATCCCTGCCTCCCACATACATGTATAGCTGTAGGGTAAACGCATCTAATAGCAATAACTTAAGCATACCCTGAGAATGACCTTGTATGGCAGAGGTACCTGAATGTGTTCTAATCTAAGGGATCCATGAGTGGCCAACCCAGAGATTCCTTCTTTGTCTATGAGGAACATCTGAGCCCCAGCCCATCCTGTGAAACACCAGCCACACAGCAATTCGAGGCCTGACTTTTGGGTTGAATTAAGGTTGCCAGGTGAAGGTTGTTAGGGAAAGAGTGCTAAGTGAAAATGCTTTATGATCTGAAAGCAGTTGCAGTTCTTCTGCCCAGCCTGCCACTACTGGACTCTCTCCGCTGTATGAAAGTCTCCAATAAAATCCCATGACTCATTTGCTGGCTCTGGGTCTCTTCTTCTGTCTGTTGAACCTGGTGCCATTTCCACAGGGGTCAATAGGATTTGGGCTTGACAATATCTAATCACATATATTCTATAAAAGCCTGCGACATGCTGGCTGCAATTCTAAATGCTGGGATATAGTCCCCACCCTCAAAGAGCTTACATGTTCTTTCATCTTCTTTTTTTCTCTTTTAAGAGACAGGGTCTTACTCTGTTCACTCAGGCTGGAGTGCAGTGGTGTAATCACAGCTCACTGCAGCCTCAAATTTCTGGGTGCAAGCGATCCTCCTGCCTCAGCCTTCCAAGTAGCTAGGACTACAGGCATGTGCCATTATACCCAGCTGATTTAAAAAAAAAAAATTGTAGAGACATGGTCTGGCGATGTCAGCCTCCCAAAGTGTTGGGATTACAAGCATGAGCTACCAAACCCACAAAGTCACCAAACCCGCAAAGAATAGACTGTAAGCAAGGAAACAATTTAATGTATTTATTTACCTGTTTGTTGTTCCTCGTTCTCTTCCTTACAAGAATAAATAATGTAACTTGTACATAATATGCAAGTTACTTTTATAAAGAGATAATATGACCATTTCCCCTGACAAAAAAATAATAGCTAATACTTACATTGTGCTAACTACAGTGCTCAGTACTGTTTTAAGTACTTTATATGCATTAATTAACTTAGTATTCACAATGACTCCCTGAAGTAGATATTCTCCCCAACTTACAGATGAGTAAATTGAAGTATTGAGACTTTATAAGATTTGCCCATGGGACAGAATAGATCGTGTTCACTAGATCTATGGCTAGATACTCTGCACCTGGATTTGTGTTAATATGCTCCAATTGAGATACCACTTCTACCAAAGTGACAGCAACTGGAGCGACTTCTTGGTTGGGTTTGCAGGAATTCAGAATCATCTTCCAGGATCCATCAGATTTTTGTAGGGCTCAGACTCATGATTTAAATGAAGATATGATGGAGACCATGATCTCTGCATCTTTTAGGTCTTTAAGGATGGCCTTGATCTCTGCCATTCTCTCCCCTTGATTCTTCAATATTATTTTATATTTACTATTTGGCTAGGGTGGAGGTGTGATTTGATAGGCTTCCAAGTGGCCTTCCTCATGGTGATAGAGCTTACTGCACAGGTCAAGGATCAATGTGTTCCTTCTGCCAATTTTCAAGTATGTGCATTCCAGTTATACATTTAAGTATCAGGGAAATGACTACAAGTGGGTGTATGGATATAGCTGATTCATTGTGAGCTGAATCTGAGCCACAGTTGCATTTTATTATCTGCTCCCTATATACTCCACTCCAACAGGGAGCCCAGGATAATTCTTTAGGTCCATAAGTATCAATGTCAACTCAGACCCATATTTAATAATTCAGTAACCCTCAAAATGTTTTAAGTGTTCTCCTTTTACCAGTGTAGAGTTATTACCCAACTACATGGCCATAGGTCTTTTCAGGGATAAACTGGAAGAAACTTTACTGAATACACTTGCTATAGGGTATAGAATCCATTCTTGTAAAGGACCTCGACTCTCATTCAGTCAAGGGGTTGCAGATATGCAAATTGGGTCAGGTTCAGAAATCGACTTTTTATTGGGGCAGCTGCTCTCTGTCCTTAGACCACTTATCCTTGATTGTACAGATCAGGAACTACCCTTGTTGGATGTCTACCTGTCTTTCCCCTAAGGATGCCCTATCCTATTATTCATCTCCATAGTTCTTCATGAGCCTGGATCCCATGATTGCCATTCCAAAAACTTGTTGCTCATTATGATAATTAATCCTGTCTTGCATCTGGCAGTTAAGTAATACCACCTGGCCTCTACTAGTTTGGCATTTTCTCATGACAACTGCTGTCAGTGAGATAGAACAGCATCTCCTGGAGTGAAGAAGAGAACCACCGGTGAGCTTCTCAATGGCATGGGTGCCCCTCTCACTAGCACATTCCTCATCCCGTTGGTAAACACAAAGATGTCTCTGCAGAAAAATGTCAGCTGGTGTGTTTTCCAGCCCTATTTAGTGTCATTCCCTATGATATGCTTATTTATCTAAGCCTTTTGATATCCACTTCACATTCTGCCATGGTACTTCTGAGGTTTCTTCTTCATTTAGTTGACCATCGCTTTTTCTAAGAAAACAGTGTTTGCCATAATCTCCCTGGGTTCTTGCCAAGGTATAAAATCTGGTATCACAGGAGGGTGCTCCCATACAATAAAACCTTAAACGTTCTTTCCCTGCTTTTCTAGCATTTATGCACTACTAATGATCATGTGACTAGTGTTTGTCTCTTGGTACATAGCTCTTTTCCTCCCTTAGCAGGCCCAGTACTTTCCCAGCTGCAGTATGTTTTAAGTTGATTCTAGTTATCAGTTTGGAGGTTAGGAGGGAGGTGAGGATTGACCTGGGGACAGGAGGAGAGCTTAACATGTTACATGGGCAGAGACTTCTGCGTCATCTTCTAGTTAGGCAGGGGACAAAAGTCAGCAGGGGAGGAGAACAGCTTCTAACAAGGAAAAGTGAGCCACTTCTGCAGGACCACAGGGTTCAAGATCTGCAGGACCACAGGGTTCAAGATCTGCAGGACCACAGGGTTCAAGATCTGCAGGACCACAGGGTTCAAGATCTGCAGGACCACAGGGTTCAAGATGATCTGGGGTTTCAAGAATTTCAAGTACATCAACTCAAATGTCCCGAACGTGTGTCTCAGAGTCTCATTCCCTCCCAGCCAGAGCCCTAACTTTGGCATCATAGACTTGCTGGAGGAAGTTTATGATGGAAATGTAGATTGTAACCATACTACTACTGGCCTTGTAGATCACAGTCAAAAATTTTGACTGTTCTAAGATCAATAGAAAACTGTCAAATCGTTTTATTTGGGGAGGGAGGGAGACTGTTTTCACTTTTCTTTAATTTTTACATATTTAGGGAGTACAAGTGCAGATGCCTTACATCCATATATTGCATCATGGTGAAGTCTGGGCTTTTTTTTTTTTTTTTTTTTTTTTAAAGACAGAGTCTCACTCTGTTGCCCAGACTGGAGTGTAATGGTGCCATCTCGGCTCACTGCAACCTCCGCCTCCCGGGTTCAAGCGATTCTCTTGCCTCAGCCTCCCAAGTAGCTGGGATTATAGGCACATGCCACCACGCCCGGCTAATTATTTGTATTTTTTTGTAGAGACGGAGTTTCACTGTGTTAGCCAGGATGGTCTCAATCTCCTGACTTCGTGATCCACCCATCTCGGCCTCCCAAAGTGCTGGGATTATAGGCATGAGCCACCGCGCCCAGCAGAAGTCTGGGCTTTTAGTGTAACTATCACCTGAACAGTGAACATTGTACCAATAAGTAATCCTTCAACCCTTACCCCCTTCGCACCCTCCTACCCTTTGTAGTCTCTAATGCCTATTATATTCTGTATGTTCATGTGGAACCATTGTCTAGCTTGCACTTATAGGTGAGAATATGTGGTATTTGTCTCTGAGTTGTTTCACTTAAAAAATAGCCTCCAGTTCCATCCATATTGTTGCAAAAGATATGACTTTATTCCTTTTGTAAAATGGCTGAGTAATATTTCACACACACACACGACATTTTCTTTATCCAATCATCCACCGATAGACACTTGGGTTGATTCCATATCTTTGCTATTGTGAATAGTGCTGTGATAAGCATTATGAGTGCAGATATCTTTTTTATATAATGAATTATTTCCCTTTTGGTATATAACCAGTAGTGAGATTGCTATTTTTAGTTCTTTGAGAAATCTCCATACTGTTTTCCATAAAGGTTATACTAATTTACATCCCCACCAACAGTATATAAGCATTACCTTTCTCCATCATCTGGCTGGTTTTAGATATTTTAATAATAAAAAATAAAATTCTGACTAGTATACGATTATCTCATTGTGGTTTTCATTTCCATTTCTCTGATTAGTGATGTTGAGTATTCTTTCACATGATTGTTGACTATGTGTATGCCTGCTGAAAACTGTTAATGTCCTTTGCCCACTTTTTTCCTTGCTGAATTGATACTTGTAGATTCTGCATATTAGCTGTTTGTCAGATACATAGTTTGCAAATATTTTTTCTCATTCTGTAGGTTGTCTGCTTACTCTGTTAATTATTTCTTTTGCTGTGCAGAAGCTTTTCAGTTTAAGTCCCATTTGTCTATTTTTCTTTTTATCATATTTACTTCAGAGAACTTGTTCATAAATTATTTGCCTAAGCCAAAGTCCAGAAGAGTTTTTCCTTAGTTTTCCTCTAGTATTTTTACAGTTTCAGATTTTATGTTTAGGTCTTTTATACATCTTGAGTTGATTTTTATATATGGTGAGAGACAGAGGACCAGTTTCATTCTCCTTCATATGGCAATTGAATTTTCCTAGCACCATTTATTGAAAAGGGAGTCCTTTCCCCAGTGTATATTCTTGTTGACTTTGCAAAGATGAATTGGCTCTAGATATGTATCTTTATTTCTGGGTTCTCTATTCTGTTCCACTGATCATATCTCTATTGTTATACCAGTACCACGCTGTTCTGGTTACTATAGCCTTGTAGTATAATTTGAAGTCAGGAAATGTGATGCCTCCAGCTTTGTTCTTTTTGCTTAGGATTGCTTAGGCTATTCAGACTCCTTTTTTACACCATATGAATTTTAGAATTGTTTTTTTCTAATTCTGTGAAAAATGACATTGGTATTTTGATAAAAATTGCATTGAATCTGTAGATTGCTTTTGGAAGCATGGTCATGTTAACAATACTATTTCTTCCAATCCATAAGCATGGGATGTTTTTCCACTGGTTTGTGTCATCAACAATTTCTTTCATCAGTGTTTTGTAGGGTCCCTTGTAGAGATCTTTTACCCTCCTGGTTAAATATATTCCTACATATTTTTATTTATTTATTTATTTACTTATTTACTTATTGTAGCTATTGTAATGGGATTTCCTTCTTGATTTGTCCTTGGCTAGATTGTTATTGACACATAGAAGCACTACTCATTTCCGTATGTTAATTTTGTATCCTGAAACTTTACTGAATTCATTTATCAAATCTAAGTTTTTTAGTGGAGTCTTTCGGGTCTTCTAGATATAAGTTTATATCAGTGAACAGAGATAATTTGGCATCCTTTTATTCAATTTGGATGACTTTTATTTCTGTCTCTTGTCTTATTGCTCTGGCTAAGAATTCTAGTACTATGTTGAATAGGAGTGGTGCAGGCACTCTTGTCTTGTTTCAGTTCTTGGAATGCTTTCAACTTTTCCCCATTAAGTATGATGTTGGCTGTGAGTTTGTCACATATGGCCTTTATTATTTTGAGATACGTTCTTTATATGCCTACTTTGTTGAGAATTTTTATCATGAAGGAATGCTGAATTTTATTGAGGGCCTTTTTTGTATCTATTGAGATGACCATATGGTTTTTTTTTTTTAATTCTGTTTGTAATATATCAAGTTCATTGATTTACACATATCGAACCATTCTTACATCCCTAGGATAAATTCCACCTGATTATGGTGTGTTATCTTTTTGCTGTGCTAGTATTTTGTTGAGGATTTTTGCATCTATGTTTATCAGGGACATTAGTCTATAATTTTCTCTTTTTGAAAACTGTTGAATAGTTTTAAACAAGGGATAGGAGTGGATCCTTCTAACTAGGGCTACAGTATGAGTAATAAATTGGAGAGAGACAGAGTAGCTGAAGATAGAGCAATTAAGAATAGGTATCCTAACATAAATCCAGGATGTAGGTGATGCCAGCTTAAGCTAGGGTAGTGACATTAATATAGAGAAAAAAGTAAACAGTTTTAAGAGATATTTAGTAGGTAATATTTGCAAGACTTGATGAGGACTGCTTGTAGGAAGTAAGGGAAGAGAAGTGAGCCAAGAATGATGCCAAGATTTCTGACTTGCCTACCTGATGAAGGAGAGTGTCATTCCAAATATGAAACAATAGAAAAAGACTGATAGGAGAAAGGAGAGAGATTATGTGTTTACTCTTAGACAGATTAATTTTAAGTTGTGTTTGAGAAGTAACAAATTGTCCATTGGATAAACATGTTTAGAGCACAGAGGACTGATCTGAGCTGAAAATGGAAATTTGAGTGCCATCTCCTTACTGATAGTAGTATAAGACATAGGCATTAAAACAAAGTGTAGACTGAGAGGAGGAGAGACCTGGGAGCAAGTCTTAAGGAACTCCATGACTTGTTAACCTATAGAACAAAACAAACTGCAAAGAGAGAAATAAACAGAGGAAAAAAATAAGAAAACCAGGAGTTTGTTCAGGCCCTGAAACCATGAAAATAAAATATTCCAGAAAGGAGATTCAACAGTATCAAATTTGCTAAAAGATCAATTAAGGGGAGAACTGAATATATCCTTTAGATTAGAGATATATACCACAATGATGATTATAATGATTGCTGATTTTGGTGGAGTTACAGAATGGAAGCCAGATTAAAGTAGGTTAAGAAGTAGATGGGTCACAAAGAAATGCCACTTCATATCCACTAGGATGGCTAATATCAAAAGAAACAATAATTTATGTTGACAAAAATGCAGAGAAATTGGAAATTTTATGCATTGCTAGTGAGATTGTAAAACAATGCAACCACTTGGAAAAACAGTTTGGTAGTTCTTCAAAATGTTAGTTTTCATGTGACTCAGCACTTTGGTAGTTCTTCAAAATTTTAGCTGTCGTATGACTCAGCGATTCTACTCCTAGGAATATACCCAAGAGAAATGAACACATATGCCCACACAAAAACTTGTACATGAATTTTCATAGAAAGAGTATTATTAATAGCTGAAAACAACTCAAATATTCACCAACTGATAAGTAAACAAAATGTAGTACATCCATACAATGGAATATTTTTCAGTCATAAAAAGAAATGAAGTACTGATTCATACAACAATATGAATGAACTTGAAAACATTATTCCAATAAATCAGACACAAAAGACTACATAGTATGTGATTTCTTTTCCATAACATGTTCATAATAGGCAAATTCATAGAGACAGAAAGTTTATTAGTGGTTTCCAGGGCCTAGTGAGTGAGGGGAATGACAGTTAATTGATACAGGGCTTCTTTCTGGGGTGATAAAAATGTTCCAAAATAGATTGTGGTGATGGCTGCACAGCTCTGTAAATATATGAAAAATATGGAATATCATGCCTTAAAATGTGAATCTTATGTCATGTGAATTATCTCAACAAATATGTTTAATTAAAATTAATTAAAAGTGCTGCTTTCTAAATCAATAAATGATTCAAAAATCTTCTTTGTAAAAGAGTCAAGAGGTAACATTGCCTGTGAAGAGTATGAGAGACAGGGTAACAGCTGAAGAGTAGTAAAAAGACAAGTGCCTCTTTAGCATTTTATTTTTTAAATAATTTTTTGATGCATAATAGATGTACACAGTTTGGGGATCTCTATGGCATTTTAATATAGGAGAGGACATTTAGGACAGTAAATGAGTCTATTCAAACAGATTCTCAGTGTGAAAGTATACCTATGGATATGAGCAATAATCATATAATGTTTTCAATTTTCCAAAGATACCTCCTTTTTAAAGCTAATGTTCATCTTTAATTATTTTCTAGTATTAGAAAGTGCACTAGATACACATAAATTTTGAGAACCAATGGGCCAGTCTTGTTATATCCCCCAGAGATACTGTATTTCTGATCTTGAATCCCATCCTGGCACCTTGAACCATTTCACTCTCCAAGGCCAATTGTAAGACTGAAATTCTAAGTGTCATCAACTTTTTATTTCCAGTCCTGATGTCCAACTACCTGTTGAGATAACAGGACTTCGTATTCACCTTTCCGTTGCTGCGAGCTATTTGCCTACCTTATGACTGAAATTGCAGCTTCCCCTTCAAAATTACATTTTGTTCTCCAGACTAAAAATCTTTGACCACAGCAGGTAGTTGCTGAGGCAATTCTTCCAGTCCGGGAGCGGTATCCTTTCTGATCCCCATCTCTTCCCATGGTCTGTGTTCTATCTTAGTTAACTGACCATTTCCAGATGAACCCTGGGATCTAATTAATGGCATTCCTATGCTCACTTACTTAAGTTCAAAAACTCTTTGATATCTTGGACTCCTATCTCACTGTCCACAATCAGTGAATCAATCACTATGGTAGTCATTTTGACTATTTGCTAGCATTCAAATCTCCTCTACTACATGCACATAGAAAAACCACATTTCACAATTCTATGAGAGTGAGGCATGACCATATTAGTTCCTTAGATGAATAATATGGTTGCAAAAGTGATTTTCCAAAAGAAAGGGTTCAGTTGCCAGTGCCTGACTTTCTAGTTCATTCTTCTGTCACAGTAATCATAAAAGTACTTGTTGACATGGATGAATCACAAGATCAGAGCACCCCCTAATACTGAGCCAACACATGGAGGGCAACTTCTCTGAAGTGTCACCTAAACCCGCAGAGTGCTTTGCATAAACAAGAAATGCACTTACATTGTCTCAAGCGCCAGAGACTTTAGGTCTGCTTACTAATAAAGCATAACTTAGCCTATCCTGACTGATACGGTCACCAAGTTCTATCAAACTTAATATATACATGTATATTTACTGCAGTTGTCATGATGGCAGAAAGCTGGAAACAACCCCAATATCACCAGTAAAGGATTAGTTACACAGATTATGGTACAATGGAATAGCGTGCTGCGCCTGGGGGAAATCATGTAATGTCACTGAAAGATGTCCAAGATATACTGTTACAATGAAAAAAAGGTTGCAAAGAGCAACAATGATCTCATTTTTGTTACTAGAAAATGTATATGTGTATATATAGAACAGTATATTTACTTAAGATATTTACCTGTAAATGTGGATGTGGCATACATACATTTCATATTACTATGTGTGGAGGGAAAATCTAAGATTTTACAAACTAAAATAGAATTACAGGATATTTTTCCCTTTAAATACGTTTTTGTATTGTTGAATTTTTTTTACAAGGATCACAGTTTACTTTTATAAACAGAAAAAATGTTACTAATATGACACTAATGTCTTGCCCTCCTTTCTGTCTCATGACCTTTAAGAGTTTACATATCTCCCATAGGTTAAAAAAAATAAAAATTACAAAGCCAAGTAATAATATACAGTGTTATTGTTCATTTTTCTCTTTTTGTTTTGTTTAAAAATACATATTCATCGAGAGAACAGACATGATGTTCCACTTGTTTATTTCCATCCTGGAATTTAAAACAATTCAAAATTACTTTGTTGATATATTATATTCAATGTTTTCAATGCCACCTTATTTAGTTGTATGGTTGGGCTTGTTGAGAATTCTTCTTTGTGAGACTACATGAAATATATGCATTCCATGTTTGCTTTCAGCATCCAAAACTGCATTGCTTCTGGTTAACGTTTTAAAGAGGAAACAAATTCAGGCAAAGGACAAATTCATCACACAGTTGGTAGTTTGAGGTCCAAAGCTAATTTTTTATGTACAATTTTAACAAAAAGTAGATCTATTAAAGAATAACTGATTCATTTTAATTATCTGTGTAACTTTGATTTGCCAAATGTATGGAGTATTTCCCTTTCATTAAGATTAGTACTAGCCAGGCACAGTGGGTCACGCCTGTGTTCCCAGCACTTTGGGAGGCTGAGGTGGGCAGATAACGAGGTCAGGAGATCGAGGCCATCCTGGCCAACATGGTGAAACTCTGTCTCTACTAAAATACAAAAAAAAAAAAAAAAAAATTAACTGGGCATGGTGGCATGTGCCTGTAATCCCAGCTACTTGGGAGGCTGAGGCAGGGGAATTGCTTGAACCTGGGAGGCGGAGGTTGCAGTGAGCTGAGGTTGCACCACAGCACTCCAGCCTGGTGACAGAGCAAGACTCCATCTCAAAAAAATAAATAAATAAATAAAAGCATTAGTTCTCTTGGAGTTTAGAGATTAGGCAAGATGGCCAAATGGGAACAGTTCCAGTCTGCAGCTCCCCGTGAGATCAATGCAGAAGGCGGGTGATTTCTGCATTTCCAACTGAGGTACCCAGATCATCTCATTGGGACTGGTTAGACAGTGGGTGCAGCCCATGGAGGGCGAACCGAAGCAGTGTGGGGCATTGCCTCACCCGGGAAGTGCAAAGGGTGAGGGAACTCCCTCCCCTAGCCAAGGGAAGCCACGAGGGACTGTGCTTGAGGAACAAGGCACTCCCGCCCAGATACTATGCTTTTCCCATGCTCTTCGCAATCCAGAGACCAGGAGATTCTTTCGGGTGCCTACACCACCAGGACTCCGGGTTTCAAGCACAAAACTGAGTGGCCATTTGTGCAGACACCAAGCTAGCTGCAGGAGGTTTTTTTATACCCCAGCAGCGCCTGGACCGCCAGCAGGACAGAACCGTTCACTCCCCTGGAAAGGGTGATGAAGCCAGGGAGCCAAATAGTCTAGCTCAGTGGATACCACCCCCATGGACCCCAGCAAGCTAAGATCCACTGGCTTGAAATTCCTGCTGCCAGCACAGCAGTCTGAAGTCAACCTGAGACACTTGAGCTTGGTGCAGGGACGGCGTCCGCTGTTACTGAGGCTTGTGTAGGCGGGTTTTCCCCTCACCATGTAAGCAAAGCCACCAGGAAGTTCGAACTGGGCGGAGCCCACTCCTGCTGGGCAAAGCCTCTGTAGCCACACTGCCTCTCTAGATTCCTCCTCTCTGGGCAGGGCATCTCTGAAAGAAAGGCAGCAGCCTCAGTCAGGGGCTTATAGATAAAACTCCCATCTCCCTGGGACAGAGCACCTGAAGGAAGAGGCAGCTATGGGCACAGCTTCAGCAGATTCAAGCATTCCTGCCTCTGGCTCTGAAGAGAGCAGCAAAACTCCCAGCACAGCACTCCAGCTCTGCTATGGGACAGGCTGCCTCCACAAGTGGGTCCCTGACCCCTGTGCCTCCTGACTGGGAGACACCTCCCAGCAGGGGTCAATAGACACCTCATACAGGAGAGCTCTGGCTGGCATCTGGCGGGTGCGCCTCTGGGACGAAGCTTCCAGAGGAAAGAACAGGCAACAATCTTGGCTGTTCTGAAGCCTCCACTGGTGACATCCAGGCAAACAGGATCTGGAGTGGACCTCCAGCAAACTCCAGCAGACCTGCAGAAGAGGGGCCTGACCGTTAGAAGGAAATATTACAAACAGAAAGGAATAGCATCAACATCAACAAAAAGGACATCCACACAGAAACCCTATCCAAATGTCACCAACGTTGAAGACCAAAGGTAGATAAATTAAGATGAGGAAAAACCAGCACAAAAAGGCTGAAAATTCCAAAAACCAGAATGCTCTTCTTCTCCAAAGGATTACAACTCCTCACGAGCAAGGGAACACAACTGGACAGAGAATGAGTTTGACAAATTGACAGAAGTAGGCTTCAGAAGGTAGGTAATAATGAACTCCTCCCAGCTAAAGTAGCATGTTCTAACCCAATGCAAGGAAGCTAAGAATCTTG
Source organism: Macaca thibetana thibetana (assembly GCF_024542745.1). Lineage (NCBI taxonomy): Eukaryota > Metazoa > Chordata > Mammalia > Primates > Cercopithecidae > Macaca > Macaca thibetana. The sequence continues at coordinate 76,252,469 of NC_065588.1, read as the reverse complement.
AAAGAGGTTAGAGGAATTGCTAACTAGAATAACCAGTTTAGAGAAGAACATAAATGACCTGGCGGAGCCTAAAAGCCCAGCACAAGAGTTTCATGAAGCATACACAAGTATCAGCAGCTGAATCGATCAAGTGGAAGAAAGGATGTCAGAGACTGAAAATCAACTTAATGAAATAAAGTGTGAAGACAAGATTAGAGAAAAAAGAATGAAAAGGAATGAACAAAGCCTCCAAGAAATATGGGACTACGTGAAAAGACCAAACCTATGTTTGATTGGTGTACCTCAAAGTGACGGGGAGAATGGAACCAAGTTGGAAAACATTCTTCAGAATATTATCCAGGAGAGCTTCCCTAACCTAGCAAAACAGGCCAACATTCAAATTCAGGAAATACAGAGAACACCACAAAGACACTCCTTGAGAAGAACAACCCCAAGACACATAATCGTCAGATTCACCAAGGTTGAAATGAAGGAAAAAATGTTAAGGGCAGCCAGAGAGAAAGGTCGGGTTACCCACAAAGGGAAGCCCATCAGACTAACAGCGGATCTCTCTGCAGAAACCCTACAAGCCAGAAGAGAGTGGGGGCCAATATTCAACATTCTTAAACAAAAGAATTTTCAACCCAGAATTTCATATCCAGCCAAACTAAGCTTCATAAACGAAGGAGAAATAAAATCCTTTACAGACAAGCAAATGCTGAGAGATTTTGTCACCACCAGGCCTGCCTTACAAAAGCTCCTGAAGGAAGCACTAAATATGGAAAGAAAAACTGGTACCAGCCACTGCAAAAACATACCAAATTGTAAAGACCATCAACTCTATGAAGAAATTGCATCAACTAACTGGCAAAATAACCAACTAGCATCATAATGACAAGACCAAATTCACATATAACAATATTAATCTTAATTGTAAATGGGTTAAATGCCCCAATTAAAAGACACAGATTGACAAATTGGATAAAGAGTCAAGACCCATTGGTGAGCTGTATTCAGGAGACCCATCTCACGTGCAAAGACACATATAGGTTCAAAACAAAGGGCTAGAGGCAGATTTACCAAGAAAATGGAAAGCAAAAGAAAGGAGGACTTGCTAGTCCTATCAGAGATTCTAGTTTCTGATAAAACAGACTTTAAACCAACAAAGATCAAAAAAGACAAAGAAAGACGGTACATAATGGTAAAGGAATCAATGCAACAAGAAGAGCTAACTATCCTAAATATATATGCACACAATACAGGAGCATCCAGATTCATAAAGCAAGTTCTTAGAGACCTACAAAGAGACTTAGACTCCCACACAATAATAATAGGAGACTTTAACACCCAGCTCTCAACATTAGACAGATAAGTGAGACAAAAAATTAACAAAGATATTCAGGACTTGAACTCAGCTCTGAACAAAGCAGACCTAATAGACATCTACAGAATTCTCAACCCCAAATCAACAGAATATACATTCTTCTCAGCACCACATCACACTTATTCTAAAATCGACCACATAATTGGAAGTAAAACACTCCTCAGCAAATGCAAAAGAATGGAAATCATAACAAACAGTCTCTCAGACCACAGTGCAATCAAATTAGAACTCAGGATTAAGAAACTGAATCAAAACAGCAAAACCACATGGAAACTGAACAACCTGCTCCTGAATGACTGCTGGGTAAATAATGAAATTAAGGCAGAAATAAATAAGTTCTTTGAACCCAATGTGAGCAAAGACACAGTGTACCAGAATCTCTGGGACACAGCTAAAGCAGTGTTTAGAGGGAAATTTATAGCACTAAATGCCCACAGGATAAAGTGGGAAAGATCTAAAATTGACACCCTAACATCACAATTAAAAGAACTAAAGAAGCAAAAGCAAACAAATTCAAAAGCTAGCAGAAGACGAGAAATAACTAAGATCAGAGAACTGAAAGAGATAAAGACATGAAAAAACCCTTCAAAAAATCAATGAATCCCGGAGCTAGTTTTGTGAAAAGATTAAAAAAGTAGATAGACTGCTAGCCAGACTAATAAAGAAGAAAAGAGAGAAAATCAAATAGACACAATAAAAAATGATAAAGGGGATATCACCACTGATCCCACAGAAATACAAAGTACCATCAGAGAATACTATAAACACCTCTACATAAATAAACTAGAAAATCTAGAAGAAATGGATAAGTTTTTGGACACATACACCCTCCCAAGACTAAACCAGGGAAGTCAAATCCCTGAATAGAACAATAACAAGTTCTGAAATTGAGGCAGTAATTAATAGCCTACCAACCAAAAAAAGCCCAGGACCAGAGACATTCACAGCCGAATTCTACCAAAGGTCCAAACAGGAGCTGGTACCATTCCTTCTGAAATATTCCAAATAATAGAAAAAGAGGGAATCCTCCCTAATTCATTTTATGAGGACAGCATCATCCTGATACCAAAGCCTGGCAGAGACACAACATAAAAAGAAAATTTCAGGCCAATATCCCTGATGAACATTGCAAAAATCCTCAATAAAATACTGGCAAACCAAATCCAGCAGCACAACAAAAAGCTTATCCACCACAATCAAGTCGGCTTCACCCCTGGGATGCAAGGTTGGTTCAACATATGCAAATCAATAAAGTAATCCATCACATTAACAGAAACAATGACAAAAACCACATGATTATCTCAATAAATGCAGAAAAGGCCTTCAATAAAATTCAACACCCCTTCATGCTAAAAACTCTCAATAAACTAGGTATTGATGGAACATGTCTAAAAATAATAAAAGCTATTTATGACAAACCCACAGCCAAATCATAGTGAAAGGGCAAAAGCTAGAAGCATTCCCTTTGAAAACCGGCACAAGACAAGGATGCCCTCTCTCCCCACTCCTATTCAAAATAGTATTGGAAGTTCTGGCTAGGGCAATCAGGCAAGAGGAAGAAATAAAGAATATTCAAATAGGAAGAGAGGAATTCAAATTTTCTCTGTTTGCAGATGTCATGATTGTATATTTAGAAAACCCCATTGCCTCAGTCCCAAATCTCCTTAAACTGATAAGCAACTTCAGGAAAGTCTCAGGATACAAAATCAATATGCAAAAACAAGCTTTCCTATACCCCAATAACAGACAAACAGAGAGCCAAATTATGAGTGAACTCCCATTCACAATTGCTACAAAGAGAATAAAATAACTATGAATACAACTTACAAGGGATGTGAAGGACCTCTTCAAGGAGAACTACAAACCACTGCTCAAGGAAATAAGAAAGGACACAAGCAAATGGAAAAATATTCCATGCTCATGGATAGAAAGAATCAATATCGTGAAAATAGCCATATGGCCCAAAGTAATTTATAGATTCAATGATATCCCCATCAAGCTACCGCTGACTTTCTTCACAGAATTAGAAACAACTACTTCAAATTTCATGTGGAACCAAAAATGAGCCCCTATAGCCAAGACAATCCTAAGCAAAAAGAACAAAGCTGGAGGCATCACGCTACCCGACTTCAAACTGTACTACAAGGCTACAGTAACCAAAACAGCATACTACTGGTACTAAAACAGATATACAGACCAATGGAACAGAACAGAGGCCTCAGAAATAACACCACACATCTACAACCATCTGATCTTTGACAAATCTGACAAAAACAAGCAATGGGGAAAGGACTCTCTATTTAATAAATGGTGTTGGAAAAACTGGCTAGCCGTATGTAGAAAACTGAAACTGGATCCCTTCCTTACACCTTATACAAAAATTAACTCAGAATGGATTAAAGACTTAAACATAAAACCTAAACCCATAAAAAATCCTAGAAGAAAACCTAGGCAATATCATTCAGGACATAGGCATGGGCAAAGACTTCATGACTAAAACACCAAAAGTAATGGCAACAAAAGCCAAAATAGACAAATGGGATCTAATTCAACTAAAGAGCTTCTGCATAACAGAAAAAAAGTATCATCAGAGTGAACAGGCAATCTACAGAATGGAAGAAAATTTTTCCAATCTATCCGTCTGACAAAAGTATAATATCCAGAATCTACAAGAACTTAAATTTACAAGAAAAAAACAAAAAACCCCATCAAAAAGTGGCCAAAGGATAAGAACAGATACTTCTCAAAGACATTTATGCAGCTAACAAACATATGGAAAAAAGCTCATCATCACTGATCATTAGAGAAATGCAAATTAAAACTACAATGAGATACCATCTCACACCAATTACAATGGTGATCATTAAAAAGTCAGGAAACAACAAATGCTGGAGAGGATGTGGAGAAATAGAAATGCTTTTACACTGTTAGTGGGAGTGTAAATGGTGGAAGACAGTGTGGCGATCCCTCAAGGATCTAGAATCAGAAATATCATTTGACCAAGCAATACCATTACTGGCTAAATACCCAAAGGATTATAAATTATTCTACTATAAAGACACATGCACACGTATGTTTACTGTGGCACTATTCACAATAGCAAAGACTTGGAACCAACCCAAATGCCCATCAATGATAGACTGGGTAAACAAAATGTGGCACATATATACCATGAAATACTATGCAGCCATAAAAAAGATGAGTTCATGTCCTTTGTGGGGACATGGATGAAGCGGGAAACCATTATTCTCAGCAAACCAACACAGGAGCAGAAAACCAAACACCACATGTTCTCATTCATAAGTGGGAGTCAAACAATGAGAACACATGGACACAGGGAGGGGATCATCACACATTGGGGCCTATCGGGGGGTGAGGAGCTAGGGGAGGGACAGCATTAGGAGAAATACCTAATGTAGATGATGGGTTGATGGGTGCAGCAAACCACCATGGCACATGTATGCCTGTGTAGCAAACCTGCACGTTCTGCACATGTATCCCAGAACTTAAAGATTAAAAAAAAAAAAAAAAAAACTCTCAACAAACTAGGAATAGGGGGGAACTTCCTCAAGTTGATAAAGAGTATGTAAGACACACCAATAAAAGTTATATTTAATGGTGAGAAAAGAAAAAAATTAGTACTCTCAATAACTGTAAATTTATTAAATAGGGGATATTAATGACTTTTTTATACTTTATTAGCAATGATGTTCTCCATAGTTCAATCTAAATACTAATATATGGAAGCCTTATTTATGGTTTAAGCTAGTAACTGTGTGAGAAGTCCATATTGAGAAGGGGGTTGTTAATGGGACTGAAAAAAATATTTTACTTGTACTTACTGATCCAACCACTGAACTATTTTAGGAAACTTCTCATTCTAGAGTCACATAAACAGCCTCAGCAGTCAGGTTGCCCAGGTTCAAATTTCAACTGTGCCATTCACTGGTCATGTAACTTCAGACAGGCTACTCTACTTATTTAACTGCAAAATGGGTGTAATAGTACCTAATCACAAGGTTATTGTGAGGATTCGATTGGAAAACCCAGATAGAGCAATTAGCATGGTGTCTGTCATTTGGCAGAAACTAGAATAAATGTTAACTACTGTCATGATGCTATTGATAGTGACATTGATCCTTGATATTGAAGTTACTACTCATTTGCTTTGTTGTATGTGGAACTTTTTATTTTTTATTTTTTTTTTTTTTTTGAGACAGGGTCTCATTCTATCACCCAGGCTGGAGTGCAGTGGCTCAACCACAGCTCACTGCAGCCTTGAACTCCTGGGTTCAACTGATCCTCTCACCTCAGCCTCCCAAAGTGCTGGGATTACAGGCATGAGCCACTGCATCCATCCTGTATGTGGAACTTTTTTATTAGATGTTAGTAATACTTCTCTTAATGGTAGTGTCCATATAGCAATAAACTTTTTAAAATCAAAATTAAAAGCCTAATTTTCTGATCAAATTTTCATTTTTCCAGTTTTCCCACTTAGGTGAATAACGTCTACAATGATCTTAATGGAAAATCAAGACATTAATATCTTGCTGAATATTTGAAAGATAGTGCTAAAGATTCATTTTACTGTGTAAATTTGAGTTTACTCTCGGTTTACTGTGGAAATGCAACAATGTAGATCAAAAATGAACGAGGTAAGTCAGAACCTTTACATGTTTTTAAATTCTTAAGCATTATAGTGTTTGTGCTGCTGTAATATATCTGTCATCTCATTTTTATTGTTATTTATTGGTTTTTGGGTTTTTTGTGGTTTTTGTTTTGTTTTGTTTTTGAGGCAGTCTCCCTTTGTCACCCAGGCTAGAATGCCATGGTGCAATCTCAGTTCACTGCGACCTCCACTTCCCAGGCTCAGGTGATCCTCCTGTGTCAGCCTCCAAAATAGCTGGGACTAAGACATGCTCCACTACACCTGGCTAATTTTTGTATTTTTTGTAGAGACAAGGTTTTGCCATGTTTCCCAGGCTGGCCTCGAACTCCTGGGGTCAAGTGATCTGCCCGCCTCGGCCTCCCAAAGTGCTGGGATTACAGGTGTTAGCCACTGTGCTCAGGCTCATCTCATTTTTAAATTATTACAGTATTATTTCATTGGTTAAAAGGAATTCCTGTGGGCCAGGTGTGGTGGCTCACAGCTGTAATCCCAGATCTTTGGGAGGCTGAGGCAAGAAGATTGCTTGAAGCCAGGAATTCAAAACCAGTCAGACCAACTTAGTGAGAACCCATCCCTATAAAGATAAAAATTAAAAATTAAAAAAATTATGATTTAGAAAATTATATTATTTATAAGGTGTAAATAATGCTCCATATAGCATTGTTTCCCAGAAATCCATTTAACACATTTTTTTGTTCTTTAAAGGATTCATTCTTTACCTGCCTCATAATATCATGACTATCAGATATGTTTTCACTAAAATTTTACTGAAGTTAGTTTAACGAATATCTACAGTCTCGGAGGGGAAAATTCCATACTGTAAATCATGGTTTCAGAAACTGATCCTTGGAAGCTTTTCAGGGGTCGAGAGTTCTCTGTGGATTCTTTTTTAGTGTCATGTGTTTACTTACATAAAAATAAGATAATTAAAAAAGAGATTGAGGATCATTTGAATGATCTTATAACTGAATACCGCCGCTCAGTTTTTCTTTCTGGGTGTCTGCTTATATTTATGGGTACACTGTCAGCAAGAAGTACTGCTTTGTCATTGCCTAATGAGAAAGGAATGAAAATATACTGAATACCGAAATGATTTATCTGGGCCGAGTAAAGACAAAAATGGTATCATGGCAGGTTATACAAAGATTTCCTTATTATGCAAGCTTTTAAAAAGGTGGTAAAATTGAGCCATTATAAGATTTTATAAGTACATCAAACCCAAAAGATTCTATGCTGTAATAGTATTCATAACAAGCAACAATTTCCTTTCGGCCACATATCTATTACATTAATAAATGTCTCAAGTTCATATTTTATTGGTTTGTAGTTTTGTACATTTATGTTAGATTTATGGTCATATAGCAACCATAAGCATTGGAAGTTTAAACCTAACTTAATATTTATACAAATTTTAATAATACTGTAATAAAAATAGTCAACACTGAGCAATCTTTAGAACATTTTTGAAATGCTATTATAAAACATTCTAATTTCTGTAGCTGCACAATTTTTCATTATTTCACTTGGATTGGATTTAAAATGTCTTTTTAAACCTATTTTTCCTACTGCTTATTATATGTCAAGCACTGTTCTAATTGCTTTTTGTGTATTAATTTGTTTGTTTATCACAACACCATCCTTGGAGGGAAGTTATCCCATTGTGCAGATGAAGAAACTGAGCTATTGTAAGAATAAGAAACCTGCCCAAGGTAGGTCATCCAACAAGTAAGTGGCAGAGTAGGCATTCAAACCTAGGTATTCTGTCTCCAGGGCCCATATGCTTAATCTCTACAGTATACTGCCTCTATCATTTATATGCCATTGATGATCTATAATTCCCCTGAAGTTATTCAAATACTGAAAATGACTTTCTCAAAATCTTATCCTTCGTGGTTTTTAAGGTAAAAGAACCTTTGACTGTTCCTTTAAAAATTCCATTAGTCTCACTTTTCAGGAATAATTTGTCTCCAGCTTCCTAACATTTCCTAAAATTGTTCCCTGGAAGTAAAAGTACTGCTTCTTTTTGAAATGACCACTGATTTGAGTACTTCCTTGCTCCAACAATGTCCATCCATAGTGTCCTCAGATGTTACCCAAACTACTCTGAAGACAAGATTAATTTTAAGGGGATTTCAGAGTCAATCATATAAACAGTTTAATTAAAAGTGGGATAGAATGGAGGGAAAGTGCAAGCACTGAGTGTGTTAGATACCTAATATGTTAGAGATCTTTTAGAATTTGTCTAGCCAGCTTTCCAGTTTTTGCCCCCCAAAAAAGATACCTAATAAATACACACTTATACATTTTCATTGGTTTGAAGGACTTTATGATGACAAGCAAATTCAAAATCATTACAGTGAAGACTCACAGAGCCATGTAGCTAATATGTCAACTGTGTCAGTCAGGATCACATTAGGAAATGGAGATCACACTCGAATTAGGCATTTGTCTCTTAATCAAGGGATTCCCCAAAGGAGTGGGTGGGGTCTAGAGAAATTGCACCCCTAGTACTAAGAGGACATCTTTACCATTCTAAGCCCGAAGGGGATGAAAGAGAACAGTCATGAGAAACAAAAGGATAGAGTCCTGTGGAGGGAGCCACCTGACTGAAGTCACAGCCTTTGGTAGAAAGAAGCAGCCAGCCACCTCAGGGAGGTGGCAAGGGGACGAACACCCACCCTCTCTCTCCTCCTTCCCTTCAGCTCTTGCTGGGACTCACATTGGCCAAACCAAACCAGCAACCAAAGGCCAGCATGGCTCATTGAAGTAGCACATACTTCTCAAGCTCCTGGGGCACAGGGGAGCATGAAGAACAGCAGAGGGTGGATTCGGAGGAGCAAGCCAAAAATATCTAGGACCAGCACTGTGGTTGCTGTTAATATTTTATATTTAATCATCGACCCAAGATGCTTTATCATCAAATAGTTTTTTTTTTTTCCTAAAGGTCTCCATACCTAGAAATATTCCTTCATTTCACATAGCAGAGAAAATTCTTTTTTACTAATTCCTTATTTACCCCAGTCACCCTCCCAGTGAAAGTTTGCCGGCCACCCTATCTAAAATCGTAAACCCTCAGTATGTTTTATTCCCTTCTATTCCATTCACTTCTGCATCCCTGGTGCTTAAGATAGGCCTGGCACAAAGAGGTTCCCCAAACGTTTCAGTAATTAATTGTAATTAATTAGTAATTAATTGCTTACTAGCTGTGTCACCCTGGAAAAGCTACTTAACCTCTCTGTGCATCAATTTCCTCCTCTTAAAAATAGGAATAATTAATAACAACCCCATAGGTTTGTGATGAGGATTAAATGAGTTAAAATACAGAAAGTGCTTAGACCAGTGCCTGGCAAATCAAAAACACATGAATGTTAGCAACTGTTTCACTGAAAACCCTTGAATTCTAATTTTTTTATTTATGTTTGAGGATAAAGTACTAGTGGTTAATTTGTCTCAAAGAAAATAATAAAAACCTAAGTTGTATCACTTCTAATCTTTTTCTTCCTGATAGTTTAGTTGTATCTAATTTCAAAATACACATACAAGGTATTCACAGCACATAAACTAATTTGATTGTTATACTGCATTTTTCCATGTGCATACAAATGTGTAACTTTTTTTGCCAAGGCTGAAACTAATAAATAAAGCAAACAGGAAAAATGTGTGTCTTTTTCTTTACAGGCATACTGAAAGCAGAAATTTGTCAAGTAGACTCAGTCTATAACAATTGTAATTGTTTGAGCAAATTTGACTTGTGATGACATTCTCTTCCACTATTTAAAAGCAAGTGATTATACTGTTATATATTTTCCTTAATTTATTTTTGTTTAGAATTAAACTTTCTTTATACCAAAAAAAGCCATAAAATTTGGGATGTAGTTCAGAAAATAGTTTTACAGAAATTAATGATCTAATTTTCTCATCAAAAAAAAAAAATAGCATTAGCCAAACAGTCTAACATTCAAGAATTAAAAGTTTTAACCACCCCAGGACTTTTAAAAGATTTAATATTGAGATTGTGCTTATTTTAATGCTGAGGTCTTACCATTTTTTTCTTCTGTATGAGCAACTTACAGATGACTGACACACATGAGCTAAGAAAAGAACAAATAAATTGTCTCTTTTTCAATAATTTTTTCTGCTGAATTGCATATACCCATAAAAGCTGACTTGTTATCCTGAACTATTAAAAATAAAATGCATTCTTTAATTAAATGAGGTATTTTATTATTATTATCAACCAAGGAAAACAAAACAGCTATTAAACTAAAATTACTCTTTTATAAAGCACTATTGTTCTTAGAAGTATTCGTGTGAATATATACACTTCGATGGAATGAATCTTCTCATAGAAAGATGAATTGACAAAAAAATTTTACATTAGCATTATTTCTGATATCCATTCAACAAGTAATTTGAAATGCAGACTTACAAAATTTCTGAAGACAGAATAAAATCATCATTTTTTTAAGTCCAGGAACCCAAACAATGTTCATTCTTTTGACTATGGGAAATCTACAACTACTTAACATCTTATTGTGTGTTTCTTTTCCTGTCCTTTCTTTTCATTCTTTTTTAATCCCTTTTTTCTAGTAGACATAATTACAATTAATAAAACAAACTGACAAAATTATTATTATAGTAACATTTTTAAGGGCTTTCTCTCATAGCCTATTTTTATTTCTCCTAATCCTACAACCCTTTCTCAACTTTATTGTCACTCTAGAAACATTAAGGACCATTAATTGAATCAGGATATTCATGATACTCTTAAAACACTTTGTACCCTTATATAGGGCTTCTATCAATCAATTTTGTCCAGTTTAATGCTGCCTTAAGATGACTCTTTAGGCATGCATGCATTCATCCATTTAAAGCACTGCTCTAGCCGGGCGCGGTGGCTCAAGCCTGTAATCCCAGCACTTTGGGAGGCCGAGGCGGGCGGATCACAAGGTCAGGAGATCGAGACCACAGTGAAACCCCGTCTCTACTAAAAATACAAAAAATTAGCCGGGCGCGGTGGCGGGCGCCTGTAGTCCCAGCTACTCAGGACGCTGAGGCAGGAGAATGGCGGGAACCCGGGAGGCGGAGCTTGCAGTGAGCAGAGATCGCGCCACTGCACTCCAGCCTGGGCAACAGCGTGAGACTCCGTCTCAAAAAAAAAATAAAAAATAATAATAATAATAAAAAAAATAAAGCACTGCTCTAGGTATGGGAGGGATATCTGCAATAAATATGATAGATATCTTACCTCCTATGCTCACCAACATGCCTTATTCCTTCCTTGCTGGCTCAATGAAAATAATAATCACCACCATTTACTGAGCACTTATTAGGTAAATTCACTGTTGTGATGTGTGTTTCACAGAATTATCTATTTAATTCTCACAACCTAACCTGGTTAAGAGATAGTTTAGGGTGCTCCATTTGATCTCCTAGCTATGCCATTTACTAGCTGTATTGCTTGGGCAAGTAATCTCACCTCCCTGGATCTCCATTCTTTATCCACAAAATTGAGATAATAATAGTATCTTCTGTTTGTCTGTAAATCAGGGAGCAGAATCATACCTAGCACAGTGATTCTCGTAAATACTAAATTAGTTGATGTAAACAAAGTGCTTAGAATAGTTCCTGGCTCGGTAAATGTGAGCCATTATTATAGGTATCGTTTTATCAATTAAGGAACTGATACATTTTAGTAATTTTATCATAATGACACAGCACCCAAGAGATTCGGCTAGGATCTCTAAATCCTGGTCTCACTCCATGAATGTCCAAGTGAGGTGTTAACTGTACCAGCTACCAATTTACAACAGATTTTGCCCTCTCAGGAAAATAAAAATATATTTAAAAAAATATTGCTCTCTGAACAAAGCTAAAGAAGCTCTCTAAACAGTCAGGTTTGCTTGAATATAATAGTGAAGGGAAATATTAAAGATTTTCAAATAACTTATTGAAAGAAAAAGAGGGAAAAAATGGCAGAGCATTTAGAGTTATAACAGACATGAACAATACGGTACAGGAAATTCCTCTTATTTGCTATTTAATCAACCTTCATAACATAGGTATTATTAGACACCTATCACAACATGCAAAAGGAAAAGAGCAGACTTCCTGGGATTGAAGATCAGGCTCAAGTAATTCAAACTAGAGTAAAATAAGCATCGTTAAAGCACAACTCTTGTTTTTTTGCCAGTTCTGACTGTTTTGGTCCAGTATTGTAACATTTAAAGAATATTAATCAGTCACATTTAAAATCAATTTATGAGATTTTTTGTTTCTTACAAGTTTGTGGATCACAGTAAATGTGGATAATTGTGCTCAGTTTTAAAAGGTGGAAAATGATTTCACTTCTAGTCATATTTTCCACATTACTTCTGTAGAAAAATAATTTCTGGAACTCTGAATGTCAGCCACCACTGTATTACACTACAATGCCCCTACATTAAATTAAAGCATTCATTCTCAACAAAAGATTTTTTTCCCTAATGCTTTGAAGATCATGAGCTATGTATTTCCATAGTATGTACTAATAAACTGCTTAATATTACATATATTTAAAACACTGGGTATTTCATGGAAGAAGAACAAAATAGAGATTATTTTGTTCTCTTCGTTGATAAACATTAACAGTGGGAATGGATGATAGGGTAAGTGTTATCCCCAGTTGATAAAATGGTAGAAGAGATAGCTAGAGCATATGAGTGATGCAATCAAGAAGTAAATACAAGTCAGCCAAACACATGAGGACATTATTTGGAGACTTTTTGCTTGCATATGTTCACATAACATTTCAGCTGGGTAATGCAAGACTTTAACTTATGCATATCTGTGGGATAGAGGAATCCCTCAAAGAATGAAGAGGGACTTTATTCAAAAGTGTACAGTGGAAAATCAGTCCTCACAATGGGCTTCCTTTACAGAAAACTACTGGGTTGGCAGTATGTATTCTATCACACATGGTTTTCTAGGGTTTGAGTCAGCTGGTCCAACTAGGAATAACAATTAGAGCACTGTGCAACAGTAATTGCTTGCTGTGGCAATATTGAAGCAAAGTCGTGTGTCTCCCTCCCGCCCCAGGAAAAAAAATTTAACAAAAGGGTCTGACTATGACATCTTTGACTACCATACCAATGTTCATGAATAATGTTTCAGCATGGATAAATGAAAGGCAGTCACATGAAGAGCAACATAACAATAGAAGAGCTTCTAACAGATGTGCCTGTGGCATCTGGATAAAGAAGGAAGAGAATAAAGCACACTCTCAAAAGAATTTCACTCCGGTCAAGATTCTATTTCTGGAGTGAATGGAGTAAAGATTTTGATCAATGTAATAATAAATGTTGAGTAGGGCATGAATAAAAGTACCCTCCATACATATAAAAATAAATTTTGGATGAAGAGCACAGGTGGGAGATATAATCAATAAAAAAGAGAAACCTTTTTATTCTACTGGGGAGATAATGGGTTTATTCTGGGTATATGGTATCTGAAGTATTCAATCCTTAGGACAAAATCAATTATGAAAATCATTTGGCAACATCTTCTAAAACCAATATAGGCATGACCCATGACCCATCAACTCCACTTATACAATGTCCATCAGAAAATGTGTACAAGAATATTCATAGCACTATTTGCAGTAGAAAAAATACAGGAAACAACCCAAACATCAGTTAAAGAACAGAACAGATAAATAGTGGTGTATCTACACAATGATATCCTAAAATATAATAACAGTAAATGAGCTTTTCTTTTCACCACTAAATAAATTAATCTTACATATATGCTGTATGATTCTATGATCTTATTAATATAAAGTTGAAAACAGGCAAAACTAACCTGTAGTGTTAGAATCTGAATATTGATTGCTCTTTTGTGAAGTGCCGTGATGATATGAGGGAGTTTCTGGAGAGCTGAGAACATTCTGCTCCTCCTTCTGCATACTGGCTACACAGCGTGTTTGTCTTGTGAAGGTTCATCAGGTTCTTTTCTAGCATTTGTCCACTTTTCTGTTGTATATTATACTTTCGTTACTTAAAGTCATGTAAAGCAGACTCTGGATTCCAGCCTGACTGCATGTCTTACTAGCTGCATAGCCCTGAGCAAATTAAATAACCTTTCTTAGCCTCAACTTTCCAATTTGTAAACAAGGATAATTTTAGCACCTACCTCAAAGAGTTATTATAATTACATAAGCCAATGAGCCTGGCACAACATCAGCATTCAATAAATGTGAGTTATGATTATTAGTTAGTGCACATCATGAGGCAGAATGAGTCTTCATTGGTGAGCTGTAAAATAAAACAACCTGAAAGCTAGAGTAGAAAGGTCATCAGAGAGAAGACTCATGGCCAATCATATAAGGAAGAAGACCATTTCAAACCAAAAACCTTTAACAATGTCAAGTGCTGAAGAGGGGTCAATGAAGATCAGAAAAAAAGATCTGGCAATATAGAAGCCATTGGTGAGCTTTGCTGAGCAGATCAATTTGAGTTAGGGGCAGAAGTCAAGTTGTAGCAAGTTAAGGTGTGAATGAGAGGTGAGGAAATTGAGATATCTTTCAAGAGACTGATAATGCAGAAGAAAAGCAGATTGACAAAGCAAGGTCCGCAAGGAGGTGACGCCAAAGAAAACCAAAACACAACATACGGTTATCTTGAGAAGTGAGAAGCACATATCTTCCTGTGTGCCCAAAGGAAAAGAAGAAAGGATGAGTGCAGATGCTGAGTCATCAGTAGGCAGGTAGAAAGGATGTTGCAGGGCATTCTTACCAGATGGTTTCAGTTTTCTCAGTGAAGAAAAAGGCAGCCTCATCTACTAAGAGTGAAGACAGAATTGGCGTGATAGAGGGCATAATGAGATTTTCACAAAATAGATAAATACTGAGGGAATGGGAGACACCCTAACTAGAAAACAAAAAATATTGCCAGTGTCTGCACTCCCATGTTCATTGCAGGATTGTTCACAATGGCCAGGGTATGGAATCAATCTAGGTGTCCATCAATGGATGAATGGACACAGAAAATGTGGTATGTATACACAATACAATTCAGCTTTAAAAAAGAAACAAATCCTGTCATTTGCAACAGCATGGATGAACCTGAAGGACATTATGTTAAGTGAAATAGGCCAGGCACAAGAGGGACAAATGCCACATAATCTCCCTTATATGTGGAATCCAAGAAAGTTCAACTCACAGAAGTAGAGAGGTAGAGAGTGGAATGGTGGTTGCCAGTGGCTTGGAAAGGTGAGGTGGCTGGAGAGACGCTGGTCAAAGAATAAAATTTCAGATAGAAGGAATACATTCAAGAAATCTATTGTACAACATAGTTTCTATAGTTAATAACATGCATTATATTCTTAAAAATTGCCGGGAGTACATTTTAAGTGTTCCCACCACAAAAAAACTATGTGAGGTAATGCATATGTTAATTAGCTTAATTAACCATTAGCATTAGTGTACATATTTTAAAACAACATCTTGTACACAATAAATATGCACAATTTTCTCTGTCAATTAAAAATAGGTATGTAAATAAATAAATATTGCCAAGTAGTGTTGAGGTCCCAACTGTGCTGTGAACCATGACTGTGTCATAGCACAAACCCACAAGCTATGTGATCTCCAGCAGAACTTTGCATCTCTGAGCTATTCTTATAACACTTTTTATAAGCATTTTTAAGATCCCAGGTGTAGAGAGAAGACAGATGGTTAGACTGATCTGGGGTAAGTTTTTTGCACCTTTGGTGCAAAGAAAGGATTCATAACTTCAAATGATGGAAACCCAACTCAATCTAGCTTAAACACATAAGAAAATTCATTGGGCTATATAATAGGAAATTTCAATATGTAGCTGATTCCAGAAGTTTAACTTTTGTCATTGGCAATGTCTTCTTCTCCATTTCTTGACTCGGCTTTCCTTTCTATTGGTTTCTTTTTCAGGCAAGTTCTTCCTTATCAGTGGCAAAGGAGAACACTTGAATCTTAATCCATTGTTACAATAGCTATTCCTCACCCCACCCCTCCACCCCCCCCCAAAAAAAAAGAACACATCTCTCACTAGCTTCAAAAATGATTACAAGAATGACTCCTATGGTACCTTCTGGGATCACAGACTCCTCACTAAGTCAATCACTGTGGCCAGGAAATAGAGTACTCTGGTTGGCCACCCCTGAGTTGGTAGGCAGGGTCAGTCTCACTCAAATCACATGGAAGGACTAACAGTGCAGAAAGGATGCTGTCCAAAAGGAAAAGATGCAAAGCTGGCAAAACAGAAAAAAAAGAAAAGCTCAGAAACATATCATTTGTCCTCATTCATTTTACTTTCCAAGTAGCTCCTTTGCATTCATTCAGATTAAACATTGTCATTTAATACTCAGACCTGACTGTATACTTTTTATATTTTTTAATACACAAACTTAATCTTGTACTTTTCACTTTCTTATCTACACATTCCCATCATTTTATTTCTGGCTTCACATTCTCTGTTCATCTAAACTGAAAGTAGTTATTAGTCCTCACCTTTCTTAAATCTTTTAGTGATCAAGATTGTTTCAATACTTACAAAGCAAAGGTGTTTTAAGATTTCAATGAATTCAACTTAATTAATTTATTAATCATTCTCAAAATGGTGGTGAAGAGGGCATCAAACTTCCTTTTCAAAATATCTCAAGTGTAAGATGTGACATAAAGTAAAATATGCAGCTATCCTGTATACAGGTTATCATTCCACACATGTTTTAGCAAATATGTATTGACAATCTAAATGGAATTGACATTAAACAGGAGTTAATACACGTTGGACCTCGGAACCTTCTGCTTAGAACTCTTTAATATGTTCCATTGCTCTGAAGGCAAAGACCAAACACTTTAATATGATACACAGAGCCCAGCCTGGTTTAGTCCCTAGTACCCCCTTTCATGTCATACCCTGCCATGAGCTCTCTCCACTGCAGCCTTGCTAGCCTTCCTTCTCTTCTCCCTACCTGCCAGACAACCTCCTTCCACAGAGATAGCACATAGGCTCTCATTTTTGCCAGGCAAGTGTTTTTATTTTCCATGCTGCTCAAAGTTCCAATTTCCAGAGAAGCTCTGCCTGACCTGTTTGACCACATCAACCTAACCATTAGATTAATTTTTTATCTTCATAGCACTGTACTAAGTACTTCTCCTTGATACGCCTTGCCACTGCTGTGGCTTTACAGTTGTTTGTGTGATTACTTGATTATAGCCTGTCATACTCACTGCATTATAAATGCCAAGGCAGGGACTGTGTCTAAGTTTTGCTCACTGTTGTAGCCCTAACACCCAATACATTGCCTTGCACATTGTGGGGGCCCAATAACATGATTATATATTGAACAAATCAATTTATTCTTGACATAAAAAAGAAACTCTTTTTAGTTGCTCCCTTTGCTTCCCAAGAAACAAAAATATAAGAGAAACTACAAGAATTTTTTCAGTGAAAGCTGAATGCAGGATTTCACTTTGAGAATAAGAAAAATTATAACTATATACTTATTAATATTTATTTTCCAAACATTGGTTATTTGTAGATGTTTGATCGGATTTTTTTCCAAGCCATTTTTTGGGAGACAACATGCTAAGTGATGTTTATCTTCTACCCACTTTTACCAGGGAGCTATTCACAACACAAAAGTAAAAATTCATGCATAATGAAAATTCTAAACCTTGGCCACTGCTTAGCACTGCTTAATTATATGCGATATAGCTGTGTATTTTATAGCAGATGCTATACGTATCTTGGCATCAATGTTATTGTTTATGTATTACTGATTCTCCATGAAAAACATCTCTTCACTTTGTATCCTAGGGGACTCATTATTTCTCCAAGGACAGATGGAGATTTATATATAAAAATTGATAATGACCCTCTTTGCTAAATTAAAGATGTTGGCCAACTCTTTCTTTGGCAGCTGTCCAATTTGCATAATTGCATATGCCTTTCTAAATTTCCCCTGAAGCTCCAGTTGAATAAGGTGTTCCTTTGCATTTGCATGTTGAAAGGCTTAATTGTGCTGCATTAAACAGCTGCCCCCAGCTGCAGCCTCAGACCTGGCTGGTATTGGTGAACTTTCTGTGTGTTGGCAAATCACTTTGAGAATTTTCCAATCAAAGCAAAGCCATTAGTATTCATGAGCTTATATGAGCAAAGTGTTTAGATTTTGTGCAACATCAGTTAGCTGCAGTGAACATTCCTAAGGTAACTTTCCTACAACTCTACTCAATTAGAGTTAACAGCACATTTGATAGGGCTTGCTTACTAAGGATTGTGCTTATAATGACATTACACATAATAATCAGAGAAGCACGGTGTGAGTAGGTTTTATTTTTCTTAGATCTACCAAAGATTCAAATTGAATGTTATTTAATCTCTAATGTAAATAAACAAGAGGGCTGAAGTGGAGAAGAGCCTTTTGTTCTCCAAGATCTATTATGGCAATAGGCACCTTCTGAGAGAGCAACCAGATGTAGCTCCTAGAACAAGACTGACTGAGGTTAGTGCATGGAATCAGACTACCCAGACTTCAACCAATCTCTTCCCCAGAAGCAACCAATAGGCTGAACAAAGAGCCTCTTAAGTAGCCTAGAACAAAAGTTTAGCACCAAGAAAAGCAATTGGCTGGTGGCTAACAACCTTATCAGTTACTTTGGCTAGGAGATTTTCATTCATTCAACAAACATGTACTGTATTAAGGAGCTGCTCTGGGTAAGGCAATGTGCAAGTTCTGGAAACATTGCAAAGCGACAGTGGTGTCCTATGCTCTTGGAGATTACTAGTAGGGAAGTCAAACGTTAGTTGAATAATCACATAAAAGAGAATACATTTACATTCTAACCTATGTGCTATGAAGAAATAGAACAGAATGCTATAAGAGCCTCACCCAATATGAGAGACTTAAGGAAAGCTTATCTGAAAAAATGAGGCTTGAGCTGAGAACTGGAGAAGTAATCGCTAATAAGCTGAAGAATGAAAGAAGAATATTTTGAGTAGCGAAAACAGTGCTATGAGACTCTCTGTGAGTCCATTATGAAAACTAAGGAAAAAAAAATCAATGTCACTGGATGTAGAAATTGAGGAAAAAAGTCAAGTAGAGTAATGGTAGGCTGGAGACATAGGTAGAAGCCAGACCATAGGAGCCCTTGAAGGCTAGCTTCATAATTTTGGCTGCTATCTAAAACAGTAATTGGAAGTCCCTGAAGTGATGGGAGTGGGTCACAGAGAGGAATTAATATACTCAAAGTTGCATTTGAAACTATTGCTAGCTTCGATATAATAAATGGATGAAAGGAGGAGTGGATATGGGAAAATCAAATAGAATGACTTTGCAGGAGTCCAGCGAGAGAAAATGGCAGTATGGGCTAGAATCATAGCAGTAGAGAAGGAGAGAAGTAAATGGATTCACAGATATTTAGGATATAAATTTGACAAGGTTTGTTGATTGATGGGGTTTAGACATGATAAACTTGAGATCTTTTTGAGACACCCAAGTGAAAATATTCAATAGGCAGTTGAGTGTAAGGGTCAGGAAGTCAGAGGTCTGGTATGAAGGTATAAATTTGGGAATCATTAGTCAATTGATGAAAACTGAGCCATGGATATGAAAAATACTATCTAGAAGAGAGAATATGTAATAAATACAGAGGTACACTACTCAGATCTACCTCCACCAAAGGATTTGATGCCCAGATTGACACCTCCAGCTCTTAGCTCTTTCAGGATATACCTTAGCTGGGAAAAACTCCACACAGGACCTCATGTCTTTTCTGGGGACACCACAATTCATGAATAAGCATGGCAGGAATATGAAGGCCTGGCCACTTCAGTCAAATGTGGGATGAACCCATGATCCAGAATGTCCCACTAATGGCCGAAATTTTGCTAGGCCTGCATCAAATTTCAACTCCTCTGTGCCTTCCTTCCACAGGTATCGATTCATAACAACCATCTTGCACCCTAAACTCTATCTCAACAACATTTCACCTAGAGAAGCTAACCTATAACAGAGCATAAAATGGAAAGAGGAAGAAGCTTACAGCCCAGGCATCTGCAAAGTAAAAGAGAAGGAAATGCTAGAAAGTAAGAAGGGAAACCTGGATATCATGGTGTTTTGGAGCCAAAATAAACACATCTCAACAAAACAAAGAGTGCTGGGAGATTGGAAAAAAAATACTGGAAAGTGTCCATTGGACTTAAATCATGGAGGTCATTGGTGACCTCAGCCAAAGTTGTTTTGGTGCAGTGCCAGGAACAACTGCCAAATTAAAGAGGACTGAAGAGGGAGTTTGAGGTGAGAAAATGGACTCACCAAATAATGAGACTTCTTTAGAAAATTTAGATTGAAAGAAACGGGAAAGATAGAAAGGAGTTGAAAGATAGAAACATAGAAAGAAGTTGAGAGACAAGGAAGGTTGTTTTTAAGATGGAAGAGGCATGAGAAGATTTAAATGTAATTGGAAATAATCCAATTGAGAAGGGTATGTCGAATAAATAGAAATGGGGGGAGGATGGGAGAAGAAACTGATAGTGTAAGGTTGATAATGAAGTGAGAAGGCATGAGCGGACAGTTTCCAAAGCACAGGTGGAGGCATTGGGTTTAAATAAGAAGGATACTCCCTAGACTAAAATAGGAAGAAAAGAGAAGAACATGAGTCCAGATGGAACTGTATGGATTTGCTAGCAGGAAGCTGAGGGAGTTCCCATCTGATGCCTTCTATTTTCTTCGGGAAGTAGGAGGTGAAGTCATCTGCTGAAAATGAGGAGGAGTTAAGAATATTTGAGGTTTGAATAGAATGTAGAATGTTTAAAACAATTGTTGTAGACAGAGGAAGAGAATTTACCAGGGACACATGGAAGAACTGGCAAGCTGAACAGGCCCCGTGAGTCGGCACCAATCTGCCTGTATCTGCACCACTGTTGGGAGACTTTCTGTGGCAGTGCCAGGCTTTTTGACTGCAGGCATACAGAAGGAATATAGATGCATTCATTCAGGTTTGGACATTTGTCAGACAAAGTTAAAAAAAATGTGAGGCAACAGGACTAGGGAGTTGAGAATATTGGTGAGAGCGTTATGCAAATAATGGACTATGGGATCTAAACTAAATAATAATAACGAAAAGATCAACAGAGATAAAAAGATGGGAGCTGATGGACTTGGGAAAAATAAAGAGGCCAGCATATGAGAGCAATACTTTTCAAGATTTGGGGATCGTGTCAATATGCAGAATATGATTCAGGTCTGCAGGTGGGAGCTGAGATTCTGCATTTTTAACAGTTTCCAAGGTAATGCTGATAGTCTTTAGAACTTCAATATGATCAAAAGTAGTTTTTAATTTGAGAGAGAGAGAGAACCAAAGCTGCTATTACATCACTAGAGTGGTAGCAACTGAACTCAGAACAAACGATTAATGGGATTCCATGAAGGACACTTTCCACAGCTTCTAGGAAGCCTCCCTTTTGATGCTACTCCTCCCTTCACTTCTTTACGAACTATATCCACATACAGAGTTACCTGAGTGGCTCTGTCTTGCTTCCCTAAACAAATCTAACTAAAGGTAAGGCCTTGCTGGTCCCGGTCATCTAGATTGTAGTTCAGTAATAGTGATAGCAATAATTTATCCTGTTACTAGGGACTCAAAAAAGGGCAGACTCGTTTTTAAGAATAATTCAACTGAAATTAGAATTTTAAGATGAACTTCCAACACATCTCAGGAGCCCAACAGGCAGGGTAGGCCAATCTGTAAGGTGGTTAAAACAAAATGAACATTTTGAGTTTTAGACATATGTGAACAATAAGAAGAAGTGAAAACTGTTGGAACTTCTAGAAAGAAAGACCCTGCTCTGACTTAAGAAAAACTCAAATCTAGATGGCTCAGAAGGAATTATCTCACCTCTGGGTGATATAGCTGGGCCCACAAAAATCCATTTTTCTGTCACTTACCATGAACCAAATCTTCTCAAGAAATCGTAACTTGATTTCGAGTTCCTAAGTAAGCAGCTAAAGATTTTCTCTGTTGAAAAGATACCAAATTCTCAGTGAAACAAATCATTGGTGTTAATATTTAAGCAACAACAAAACAATAAATGAAAACAATATTTGTAACTCAAGGTGAATTGATCCAACTCAAACTTAGGAGAAAAAGCAAGGTTGTAATAAACTAAGATAATAATATATAATTTTACTGTTAAACTTTAATCATGCCTGATGTTTGATATTCTTTCAATCTTGTCCCATATAGTGAATTTTTCTTGGAAATGTAGTAACTAAATAATAGTAAATGTTTGCTTTGAAGAAATAGTCCTAACTTTTTATGGGAGAGAAATAACAATTGAATAGAAAAACAGGCTATAACCACACCTTCAAAAATGAAACTTTCTGGACCACCAATAAGCCCCGGGCACAGTTAAGTAATAAGTATATATAAGCAGTAAGTCATAGTGTAACAAGTTTTCTGGCAAAGTATTCAGGAAGCAGCATTGTATAAATGGCCCTTTCAAACCCAAAATCTGTAATGAAGTGACAAATGGCACAAACATATGAGTATTTACTTGCTATTCAATAATAGTTTCATTGCATTAACCTGAGTAAGTAGGAAATATGGTTGCTTCTGGCACCATGACCCACTAGCAAGGCAAACATAGACAGCAATAGGTTTTCCTGATGCTCCACAAGTCACACAAACTAGGCAAATGCCCATTCCATGAGTACTCTTGCAAAGCCTGTACATTTTTGAATGGAAGTCACTATTCAGTATAAATCAGACATTTAGACTTCCAGAAGTGTTAAGAATTCCTCAAACTGACCACAGGTTTTTCTGGGAAGAGTATCTGTGGTAGACGGGCAAAAGGAAATGATTACCTAGATTTTTTCATGAGTAAAATATCTGATTCTCTTAACTACTCAGTTCAATTTCAGAAGAAAAGTTTGTCAGTATCAAATGAGTTAGTTCTGTCTTGATAAATTAGAGAGCTCTTACCTTGACAGAACAGTAGACACATTATATTCTCAGCTTTGTAATGGCATCACTGGATTCCAGGGCATTCCCTGATATAAAGTTTTATATGCCATTTTCATGGGGGGAAAAAAATCCTTAAGGGTATGTCTCCTATAAGGGAAAAGCTGCAGTTGGGCAGGTTTGGAAACTTTGTGACTATGAAGCTAGAATAAAAAACCTGCACTAAAGAGAGAAAAGGTATAAAATATGCTCTTTCTCTCTCTCTCTCTCTCTCTCTCTCTCTCTCTCTCTCTCTCTCTCTCTCTGTCTCCTCCACCCCCCCCCATATATTATTCAAAATAAGGGCTTTGATTTCAGTTTTGGTGTTTTTATTTTCTAACCTCTTAATAAATTATCTGATACTTTAGCTCAGACCATTCTCAAAATAGAGATCGCAAATTAAAATACCTACAAGGGTTAGGCAGATAAAGCAAAGGAGTGAAGTCATTTCTGTCAAGTTTAACAAAATGTTCAGTGGGGAGGACTTGGCAACTTGTACAGTGCATGACCCATTGAAGCGTCTTAGCATGTACTCACCTCCAGTAGGTTGTCACATACAGAAATGCTGGCCTAGTGTTGCCAGATATACAAATTTTCAAGATAAACTGTAAATCTGAATTTTTATGTACTGTCTCCTGAATGTTAAATTTGGCCACATTTCAAACATTGTTTGGAAATGTGTGGGGACTTCTAATCAAGATGGTTTAGTGAGTTCGTAAATTACCACACCCCTCTGTTCTAAAAATTCAGCCATGATTGGAAATATATAAAAAGATAAAAGCGCTATGACATTAGCTGGGTACAAAATCAAGATAAACATCTCCATGGACCAGAAACAGAACAGAAAGCCAACGCAGTGAGCAAGGCTCAGAGAGATGACTGGCCAGAACTGGGCACTCTGCCTGAAGCTGCAGCTGGGTTGGGACTTCCAAAAACACGTAGGCAGTTTAAAAAACAATTCACTTGCTGTTAGGAACTGTGGCTTGCTGGGACTCATTGGACCTGAGAAAGTGGGAGAAAAAAAGACACTGCCTTAAAATCAGGACCACGATTCCCAAATATAGATCAGGAACCCCAGAACAACTCTACAGATTTTCTAGATATTGCTTACCAAACTTGTAAGATAATACCTTAATCATAACTTTTCATTCATCTACTCAATCATGTATTCAACAACTATTTCTTGAGCAGCTACTCCATGCTGGACAGTGTTATGGGTGCTGGAGAAAAATGAGTGCACAAAACAAAGTCCCTATGCTATTGAGTTTACACTTTAGTTGAGGGAGTGGGGCCAGTGTGGGAAACAGATCACAAATAAATAAGTGAATGTATAATGTCTGAGGGTGGAACTGCTACGAAGAGAAAATAAACTAAGCCAAAGGAGGAAGAAAAACACCAAATGGGGAAGGAAAGATGCTGTTTTATAAAGAGAGCTAGAGAAGATCTGGTGAGAATGTGATATTTAAGGGAGATACTTATAATGACAGGGGGACAAGTGCCCCAGGCAGATGGCACAGGAATTTCAAAGCCTTTAAGGTAGAAATGTGCAGGGTAGGTTCAAGAAATAGCAAGGAGAAGAGTGTGACGAGAGGAGTGAGCAAGAAAAGTGGTAGGAGCAAAAGTTAGAATTGGAGCAGAAGGCCAGATCACATAGAATCTTCAAGGTCATTTCCATGTTTGTGACTTTTTATTCCAGTGAGATGTGAGACCGCTGTGAGGGTTAGAGGCAAAGAGAAACATAATATAACTTACGTATTTAAAAGATCACTAGGACAGCCTTGGTGAGAAAGGACTGGAGTGAAGGGCAAGGAGCATGGAAAGAGGCAAGGAGACAAATTAAAAGCCTATTTAAGCAATCCAGACCAGAGATGATGAGGGCTTGGACCAGGAGGGAAGCAGTGGAGGTGGTGAGACATTGTTATGGTCTGAAGATATGTTTAAGAGAGAGACAAGAGGATTGTTGTTGGATCAGAAGGATAGTGTGAAAGAAAGAGGGGAGTCAGAAGTGATCCCAAATTTTTTAAAAGAGAACTATAAAAGCTATAAAACTACTAGACGAAGATATAGGGTAAACACTCCAGGACTTTGATCTAGGAAAAGATTTTGTGAGTAATAACCTCAAAAGCACAGGCAACGAAACCAAGAACAGGCAAATGAGACTGTATTAAACTAAAAAGCTCCTGCACAGCAAAAGTGAACAATTGACAGAGTAAAGAGACCACCTATTGAATGGCAGAAAATATTCCCAAACTACTCATCTCACGAGATACTAGTATCTAGAGTAAACAAGGAACTCAACTCAAAAGCAAAAATTAGGAACAAAAAAAAAATCCCCTTGAAAAATGAGCAAAGAACATGAATAGACACTTCTTAAAAGACATACAAATGGCCAACACATACATGAAAAAATGCTCAATATCGCTAGTCATCAGGAAAATGCAAATCAACGCCACAATGAGATATTATCTTACTCCAGTTAGAATGGCTATTATAAAAAAAAAAAAAACAAGAAATAGCAATGCTGATTAGGATGCAGAGAAAAGGGATCTGTTACACACTTTTGGTGGGAATGTATAGTACAGCCTCTATGGAAAACAATATGGAAATTTATATTTAAAAAAACCAAAAAACCTAAAAACAGAACCATGATATGATCCAGCAATCCCCTCTACTGGGTATTTATCCAAAGGAAAAGAAATCAGTATCTCAAAGGCATACCTGTACCTTCATGTTTATTGTAGCACTATTCACAATAGCAAAATATGTAATCAACCTAAGTATCCAGAAACAGAATGGATGCAGAAATTGTGATAAACACACACACACACACAATGAAATACTAGTCAGCCATTAACAAAAAGGAAATCCTACCATTTGCTGCAACATGGATGGAACTGAAGATCATTATATTGAGTGAAATAAGCCAAGCACAGAAAGACAACTATTACATGTTCTCACTCATCTGTGAGAGCTAAAACAATTGATCTTATGGAGGCAGAGAACAGTGATAGTTACCAGAGGTAGGGAAGGGCTTGTAAGTTTTGGGGAGGATAAGAGGTTGATTAATGGGTAAAAACATACAATTAGACAGAATCAATAAAATCTAATGTTCTATGGTAGAGTTAGGGTAGTTATAGTTAAAAGCAATGTATTATATATTTCAATATAACTACAAGAGAGGACTTAAAATGTTCCTAACACATAGAAATGATTAACACAAGAGGTGATGGATATCCTAAATACTTTGATTTCATCATTACATATTCTATGTATGTAACAAAATGTTACATGTACCCTATAAATATGTACAAATATTGTGTATCAATTAAAAACCAGCCTATCAATAATCATTAAAGAAGAGAGATGGGGTCTTGATAGGTTGCCCATGCTGAAGTGAAGTGACTATTGAGGCCGAATCACTGCACAGTACAGCTTCAAACTCCTAGGCTCTAGCAATTCTCCACCTCAGCCTCCCAAGTAGCTGGGACTACAGGCAAGTGCTACCATGCCTGGCTACAACTCCAGACTCTTTGGCCTCTGTAGCTGGAAGACTGATATTGTCATTTTCTGAGATTGGAAAGTATGAAGAAGGGTAAGGTTTGAGGTTGGAAGTTGGATAAGAATCAGAGTTGAAGATGTGGACTTGTGAAGTTTGTGGTATATAGAATATATCCAAGTGGAAATTTCAAGTAGGAATCCCAAGGGAGAAGTCCAGGCTATGGGAAAAAATGTAGAGGTCATCAGTAGATTAATGGAATTTAAATCCATGAGACTAAACGAGATTAGAAAGGGAGAGCATGTATATTTATGAGTAAGTCCAAGTGGCACACTCCAATCATGCAATTTGAGAAGATTTTAACAAAGGGTCTATTTAAATAGTGTGGCAGAATTTCAGATAAAGAATAAAGGGTGGTGTATTACCCCAGTACCAGGCAGTCTAATGGGTCCAGGGGAAGGAGGAATTACCAGAAACCTAGAGAAGGTAGCTAAATAAAAGATGCTCCCCTTGACGAGAACTGTAACCTTTAGTCAAAGGAGGCAACCCAGCAGTAAGGAGGCTAATGGAAGCAATGCTCTACCCCACTCTCCTCCCAACCTCCAACAGAAAGTCAAGGGCAAAGAAGTTGTTGATATGGTGTGCTCGAATCACCTCCTAGAGCACAAACCAAAGAAGAGAAGGGGAGAAAGAAAATATGGGGAGGCAAACAAAAGAGATCCAAGCACAATAGATAAAGAGGAAAAGAGACCCAAGAACTGAGCCTAGGGAATTCCAGTTTTATTTTGTTTTGAGATGGAGTTTCGCTCTTGTTGCCCAGGATGGAGTGCAATGGCGCAATATCGGCTCACCACAACCTCCGCCTCCCGGGTTCAAACGATTCTCTTGCCTCAGCCTCCAGAGTAGATGGGATTACAGGTGCCTGCCACCATACCCAGCTAATTTTTGTATTTTTAGTAGAGACAGGGTCTCACCATGTTGGCCAGGCTGGTCTTCAACTCCTGACCTCGGGTGATCCACCCGCCTTGACCTCCCAAGGGAATTCCAGTTGTAAAGGTCAAACAGATGAGGAGTGTGGTAGGAAGCATTGTAAGATGGCCCCTAGGGTTTCTACTCCTTGGTGTTAATGGCTTGTATGGTCTGGCATGCCCCTCTTGTGTGTCAGGACCTGTGACTTGCTTCTAGACAACAGGGTATGGCAATGTTGAAGGGATTTCAAGATGAAATCAAGATCCAAATTAATTGTTTTGAGTTAATCAAAAGGGAGGTTTTCCTGGTGGGTTTGACTTAATCGGCAAAAGATCTTAAAAGAGGGGATGGGGAGGGGACTAGCTTAACTTTAATGTAAGAGACTCTCTTTGTGGTCTGGAAGTATGCTGCCATGCTGGAAAAGCCAATGTAGCAAGGAATTATCTGTGATCTCTAGGATCAAGAGTGGTCTTCAGCCAACAGCCTCCAAAGAGCCAGGCTCTCAGTCATTCATCCACAAGAAAATTATTTTGCCAATGGCCTGAGTGAATTCAGAAGCAGAATCTCCTCCAGTTGAGCCTTCAGGTAAGAATGCAGTCCAGCCACATCCTTGATTACAGTCTTGTATGACCTTGATCGAAAGGCCCAGTTAGACTATGCCCTGACTCCTGACTCACAGAAACTGTGAGATAATGTATCTCTTTAAAACCCACTAAATTTGTAGTAATTCCTTACACAACAAGAGAAAACTAATATAAGAAGAAACCAACAAAAAAGACTGAGAAGAAGAATCAGGTAACATGAGAACCAAGAAAGTGACATCACAGGAGTAAATTGAAGAAAATACTTCAAGAAGAGAGTTACAGTTGTGGCAAATGCTTCTGCAAGTTCAAGTCAGATGATAACAGAGAATTGATCATTAGAATTTCATTGCATGGAAGTAACTGGTAGCTTTAACAGGTAGATGAAGAAAAAAGCCTGATTAAGGTGGATGCAAGAGAGAATGGAGAGAAAAAAAATGTGAGCTGCTGACTATAAATTTTTCAATAAGTTTTGCTATCATAGAGAAATGTGGCAGTAGATGGAGGAGAATGTGGGGTCGAAGGAAGATTTCCTTCACAATAAGAGATATTATACTATTTTTGAAGGCTCACTGGGATTACCAAATAGAGAGGGGGAAAATGATGACAGAGGAAAGAGATGCAGAATTTGTTGAAGTTATATACTTATATAGGCAAGAGGGCATAGGAATTAGTTCAAAGGTGGAATTAGACCTGGACAGTTGAGAAATAACAGTAAGAGAGAAGTCAGATTCCTTGGGTCCAGATAACAAAACTAAATATATAAGAATAGAAAAGTAAAGAACAATCTCACTCATAAACATACATGTAAATATCATAATAAAATAGGATATAATAGAAAGCTACATTGACCAATGTTTTAACATTTTGGGGGAGATGTAATTCACACATCACAACATTCACCCTTAAGTGTACCATTCAGTGGTTTTTAGTGTAGTAACAAAATTGTACAACCATTACAAGTTCCAGAACGTTTTTGTCACCCCAATAGGAAATCCCATATCCATTAGCCCTATGGAAATCCTATATCCCTCCCAGTCCCTACTCCCAGCCCCTAGAAACCATTGATCTACTTTCTGTCTTCATGGATTTGCCTGTTCTGGACATTTATATAAGTGAAATTATACACGACCTTTTGTGACTGGCTTCTTTCATTTAGAATCACATTTACAAGGTTCATCCACGTTGTAGCAACCATCAGTCCTTCATTTCTTTTTGTTGTTGAGTGATATTCCATTGTAGGGATACACTACATTTTGTTTATTCATTTATCAATCAATGAATATTTGAGCTGTTCTCACTTGGCGGCTATTATGAATAATGCTGCTATGAACATTAATGTACAAGTTTTTGCATAGGAAATAATTTTAATTTTCTTGGATAGATATCTAGGAGTGAAATTGTTGGATCATACGGAAACTCTATAAGCATTTGTTTTAAAAACTGCTAAACTCATTTACAAGGGGACTATAGCATTTTATCTTCCCACTGGAAATGAATGAGGTTTCCAATTTCTATACATGCTCATCAACATTTGTTATTGCCTATCTTTTTTACTAGAGCCATACTAATGAATGTGAAGTGATATCTCATTGTGGTTTTGATTTGCATTTCTCTCACTGGGGAATGATGTTGAGCATCTTTTCATGTGCTTATTGGCCCTTGGTATGTCTTCTTTAGAGAAACGTCTATTCAAATCCCTTGCCCATTTTAAAATTGGATTATTTCTTTTTATTGTCGATTTACAATGGTTCTTCATGTATTCTGGATTATCAAATATATGATTTGCAAATATTTTCTCCTACTCTGTGGTTTGTCTTATCAGTTTCTTGATAATGTCCTCTGAAGCTCAAAAGTTTTTAATTTGATGCAGTCCAATTCCTTTTCTTTTGGTGCTAGTATGCTTTTGGTGTCATATCTAAGAAATCATTGCCTCATCCAAGTTCACAAAGATTTACTCTTACGGTTTTTTCCCTAGAGTTTGAAGGTTTTAGCTCTTATATTTAGGTTGTTGACTCATTTGTGAGTTAATATTTGTATAGGTTGTGAGTCAATTCCAGTGTCAGTCTTTTACATGTGGATATCCAGTTGTCACAGCAGCATTTATTGAAAAGAATATTCTTAATCAAGTTATCTTGGCACTCCTATCAAAAATCAACTGATCTTAAATGTAAGGATTTATTTCTGGATTCTATATTCTATTCCATTGATCATATGTCTTTCCTTACACCAGTGCCACAAAGCCTTGATTACTATAGCGTTGTAGTAATTTTTGAAATCAGAAAGTGTGTGTCTACCTTCTTGAGGTAAATTTTTAAAAAGAAGGAAAGTGTGAGTCCTCCAACTTTGTTCTTTTTTAAGACTGATTTGGCTACCCTGAGACCCTTGCATTTACATACAAATTTTAGAATCAGTTTGTTGATTTCTTTTTAAAAAAGCAGATAGAATTTTGATAGTGATTTTCTTGCTATAGATCAGTTTGGGGAGTATGTCTACCTTAACATTAAGTCTTCCAAGCCACAAGCAAGAGATACCTTTCCATTTACTTAGCTATTCCTTAATTTCTTTAAAAATGCTTTATCATTTTTAGTTTATAAGTCTTGCACTTCTTTTGTTCCCTTTATTCCTAAGTATAATATTCTTCTTGATGTTACTATCAATGGAATTACTTTGCTAACTTCCTTTTTGAATGTTTATTGCTGGTGTGTAGAAATACAATTGATTTTTGTATATTAATCTTGTACTCTGTAAATTTGCTGAATGCGCTTATTAGCTCTGATAGTTTTTGTGGATTTTTTGTGATTTCTGTATACAATATCATGTCATCTGTGCATATAGTTTTACCTCTTCCTTTCTGATCTGTGTACCTTTTATTTCTTTTTCTTGCTTAATTTTCCTGACTAGAACCTCCAGTACGATACTGACTAGAAATGAACTGCATATTTTTTAAACTCATAATTCTATATGGCTGACCCCGAGAATTTATGTGCCAGATAGTTTTAAGCACCTTATAAGTATTATCTCATTGAATCTTTACAGTAATTCTATGATTTAGATGCTGTCATTTCCTATATTACACATAAGGAAACCAAGCCAGAGTTAATTTATCCAACGTAACACCACAGCTAAGTAGCAGAGCTGGAATTTAAACCCAGCCAGATTGGTCCAGAGTTGTAGCTCTTAACCATGTAACATGCTGACTCACATACATATCATTATTAACCGCGTAGCTTAATGATGAAATTTGAGAAGCATTCCTTTACATGTCGGGAAAAAGACAAGGTTGCCAGCTACTGCTACTTCTATTGAATATTTTAGTGTAGGTTCTAGTAAATGCAAGCCAATAAAATTTTTTGGTATAATAAATTGGAAAAGAAGAGACCTAACTATCATTATTTGTGAAAAATATCATTTGTTTACACAGAAAATTCAATAGCTTCTATATTCAGCCTTTAGAATTTAGAAATAATCCACAGATTCATGGGTAAAAGAGCTGCATACAAAAATTGGGAGCATATTCCTAAGCACCAGTCATAATCCATTGGATAATATAACAGAGAAAATATTTCAATACTATATGATATCTAGGAGTAAATCTAGCAAAAGATACACAAGTGGAGAACCGAGTGTTTGAGAAAAGAAAGTAGACTAGTGTGACTGTAATGCAGAGTTTACACAGAGGGAATTCAGAAAAAAAGGAGTTTGGCCAGATTAAAGAGGCTTGAATATGTATTCCATAGAAACTTTTTGAGCAAGGAAATAGAAAAAATAATGTAATATTTAGAGAAATTTAATCTGAGACCAATTCAATTGAATCCATTAGTCTAAGGAGCCCAGAAACACAGTGGGGGGATTCAGTCTACCTCCTCGTGTGAAGATTTTTACAACCAGTTCCCTCGCAGTAAAGAGCAATGTACTGCCTGCCACATACTCAAATAAAAGAAAAATCAGTATTTTAAATCTGATTGTTTTCCTGTACAGTAATAATGGAAAGCAGAAAACACTGCTGCAGTGCTGCTTGTCACATTCTGTTTGGTCTTCATATTTTCAATATGAGGTCAAATGACGGAGTCTTGAGTCATCCAGTGGCCTGGTTGATGACCAGTTCTTCTATCTAATGACTAATTTTGGCATTTAGCAAAAGGCTAAAAATATGCCTATGATCATAGGCAGAATGCAGTTATTTTAAAAAGAGACTTTGGGGCCAGTTGCACAAAATTATAATGAAACCATGGTAATAACAGGCAATAGCTATAAGGGTTAAATCATAAATTACGAATATTTTAGGGCCGGGTACAGTGGCTCATGCCTGTAATCTCAGCACTTTGGGAGGCTGAGGAGAGCGGATCACCCGAGGTCAGGAGTTCAAGACCAGCGTGACCAACATGGAGAAACTCAATCTCTCCAAAAAAATAAATAAAAATAAATAAATAAATACAAAATTAGCTAGGCATGGTAGCGCATGCCTGTAATCCCAGCTACTTGGGAGGCTAAGGCAGGAGAATCGCTTGAACCCGGGAGGCAGAGGTTGCTGTAAGCCGAGATCACGCCATTGCACTCCAGCCTGGGCAACAAAAGTGAAACTCTGTCTCAGAATATTTTAACATCAAGTTTTGACGTTAGTATGGCACTATATAGGGAGGTCTAAGTCCCCAACTGACCTATTTTTGTTAAATATAAATAAACATATTCAAGCCCTTATCTTTCCAACTTCTCTTTGGCATTTTCATTTGCCAAATATTTACTGGGCACCTGCTATATATCAGGCACTGTGCTAAGTCCAGAGGATGCAGAAGAGAACAAAGCAAATGCAGCACCCGCCATCTCAAAGTTTACATTCCTGCTTGAAGTCTGCAATGTGACAAACTTCTCCTAGGCTGCCAGGACACCACTCTGGAGTTTTTCCCTGCCTCCCTCATCACTCTGTCTCCTTCACTGGCTCCTTTTCTTTTGCTTTTCTCTTAAACATTGGTTGCCCCAATTCTTAGCCCTCTTCTCTTCTCCCTCAGTATTTTCCCAGAGAAATCTCCATTTATTCCCATTTTTGTATTTCATTTATATAGTAAAGTTACGTTTAGATCTAGATAGATATATAGATTATTATGTGCCAAGATCTGTTATAACCACATTACAAATATTAACTCATTTAATCCTTGTAACAACTATTTGAGGTAGATACCATTATTTTACCCATTTTCCAGATGAGGACACCGAGTCACAAATTGGTTAAGAAGGTAGCAGAACTAGAGTTTAAACCAAGACAGACCATGACCTAGACCATTATGCTGTGCACACTCCCATGTCTTCAATCTGTCACCTCTGTGTGGATGCCTCCCCAATGCAGATCATTAAGTTGTCATTTTCTATATTCAGTCTCATATTTTATGGCTGAATAAATGGCTGCTAGACATCTGTACCTGAACTTTCCTCACATAACTTAGAAACAATGTGTTTTCTAGTCTGAATGGTCGTGTCATCCCAAAATTATTGTGTTGAAATCTTAACCCCAAGATAATGGTATTAGAAAGTGAGGTCTTCTGCTCAAAACTGCTGCAGGTTTGCAGCTCCTGGTATCTGTGTCGGCGAATGGCCCTTCTTGCCTTGATCCACAGGGATGAGGAAGGGGATGTCATTAATATTTTGTTAATTAATACTGATTAATTAATCCAAAAAGAGTGAGGCCTTCTGGAAGGTGATTAAGTCATGAGAGTGAATCTCATTAATGGGATTCGTGCCTTTATGGAAGAGACTCCAAAGAGCTGCCTTGCCCTTCTACCATGTGAGGATGTAGCATGAAGGGGCCTTCTATGCACCAGGAAACCTGTCCTCACCAGACGCTGAATAGACCCATGTCTTGATCGTGGACTTCCCAGCCTCCACAACTGTAAGGCATACATTTCTGCTGTTTGTAAGCTATCTAGCTTATGGTATTTTGTTATAGCAGCCCAAATGGACTAAGACAGTACTCAATTTATCAAATTCCTTTTCTTTCATGCTCTCCATTATATGTTCAGGTCCTTATCAACGTCCTCTTATAACAGCCTCCTAACAGGTCTCCTTAATCCAGCAGTTCTCAAAGTGTGATCCAAGGACATCTAAGAATTTTTGAGACCCTTTCAGGAGTTCACAAGACCAAAATTATTTTCATAACAATACTAAGATATTATCTGGCTTTTTTACTGTGTTGACTTTTGCACTAATGGTACAAAAAACAATGGGTGATAAAACTGCTGACAACTTAGTGTGAATAGAGCAGTGGAAGCAAACTATACTAGAATTCTATACTAGAATTTCATTTTATTCATCACCACCATACACTCCCAGTTTAAATTCTAAGATACCAGGTTCACTAAAGAATATCTTTGATGAAGTAGTAAAATATATCGATTTTTCACAATATTGACTCTTGATTACACACCTTTTAAATATTCTGTGAGATGAAATAGAAAGCACACATAAAGCTCTTCTGATATACTGAAACAGTCCTTGTCTCAAAGAAAAGCAATTGTGTAGCTGTTTGAATTGTAAGTAGAAGTAGCCATTTTTTCAGAGAATGTTAGAAAAGGATAATATCCATATGAATTCGGATATTAGAAAAATTAGAATATTATAAATCTTAACAAATATGATTTTTTGTATTATATATTGAAATGTGTCAACATTTGGAAGTTCTACATAACGTGGGGAACCAATATTTTCTAGATGACCAGTGCATTTGGTTACAAGACCATACATGGGTAAAAGGTTCATTCAAAATTCAATATAGACCAATGGATTTTAATCCATCATAGTAACAAATATGGTTTCAGATTCCACATTGTGACTAAGCATTATGAAACTACCACTATTGTATTTTGGTTTACTAGCAAAGAATGTCAGATACTCTAAGCTTGTAGGTCCCCAGCTATCACACAAACCCACTGCATGCAACCACTTGGGCCCCTTGGTATCCCCCGCCATAGGACTCAGAAAGCAAAGGTAACCAGTGCAAGAATGAAGTTCATACTGATTGCTGCACCATGAGTAATGACTCAAGAATTCTGTGTCTAATGCCAGCAACTTGAAACTGTAGAGGTTAATGTTTTAGCTTATAAATGAGGTAAAATCTCAGACTGTTCACAGTTCTTGACAGATAATGATGAGAAAATTGTTTAACTAAGTGAAGTGGTCATGTGAGGCAATCCTGGAAAATAGATTAGAATGATTAGGATAGAGATGGCCTAAGGAGTATGATTATCTACAGGTGATAGACAGCTACTGAAGGTGTTTTAGTACAAGTATAACACAGCAAAAGTGTTACCTTATTGAAATTAATCGGAGTGATATGCTAACTACCAGTGTAGAACTGGACAGAGTGCTTACAGTGAAGAAGGCATTGTGATAAGGCTTCTATTTAATCTCTGTTACAATTGAATAATGTAATTATAATAATCATTAACATTATATATATATATAGTACTTGTTATGTGAACAGCTTTAAATATATTAACTCACTAAATGTGTAAACAACTTTATAAGGTAAATATTGTTATTGTTTATCTTAGTACAGGTAGCTATAACAGAATGCCACAAGCTGGCTGGCTTTAACATCAAACATTTGTTGCTCACAGTTTTGGAGACTGTGAAGGCATCAGCCAACTCAGTGTCTAATGAGGGCACCCTTCTCAGTTTGTAGACAGCCGTGTTCTCCATGTATCCTCATGTGGCCTAAAGAGTGAACTTTAGTCTCTTTTTCTTATAAGGATACTAATCCTATTACTGAGGCGCCATTCTCATGACCTCATCTAAACCTAATTAACTCCCAAAGGTCCCACCTCCTAATACCATCCCACTGGGGGTTAGGATTTTAAAATTTGGGAAGACATAAACATGTAGTTCACAATATCACCATTTTACAAATAAGGAAACTAAGGAATCTAAAGATAAAATATCTTGCTCAAATTCACAACAAACCAAAAACAAGTAAATGGTAGAAGTAGGGCTTGACTCTAGGAAGTCTTTCTCCCAGAGACTATGTTCTCAACCATTATCCTATACTACACTATTCTTAGGTAAGGCATATGGATTCATTATACCCATTTTACAGCTATGCAAAGAAGTGTAGAAAAATTAGGACACTTACCCCAAGTCATAAATCCAGTACGTGTTGAAACTAGGACTATATTTCTAAATATAAAAAAGGAGAAGATTATATAGTCAATTATATAAATTTAATGAGTATCCTTATTTTGATTCTTTTCAACTAATCCTTTCGTGGTCTGATGTAGAGGGATTCCTTTGGAGATTGTTACATGAGCAGCATGACTCAGATTCCATGGGACTTGCGGTCATAATCCTGATGACCAAAATAGGAAAATGAAGTAAGCAACGCCCTACAGGATGAAACCATTTAACTTTGAACTCTGACTGAGAATGACAGGAACCCAACTCAAAACTCAATGTCAGCAATAACTGGAACCATGGCCTCACTTCTCTCTCTCTCTCTGTTCTCTCCCTGCCATCTCTGCTTCTCTCTGTCCATTGACATCATTCTTACAGATTTGTTCATAAAGCTGAAACTATGTCTATCATCATCCCCAGACTCACATCTTACTAGCTTCACCACCACCAAGAGAAAAAAAAAAATTCCCTGGTTCCAGCTCAACAATACCCAGGAAAGGATGCTGTTTGGCCTAACTTGAGTCTTTCTTTCATTTTATGACCAATCCCTGTGCACAGTAAGGTAATCTGCTAGTATAACCCAGGTCCCTTGTCTATCCCTGGATGGGGACAAGCTTGCGAAGTGTACAAAGAACAAGTCAGGAAACAATGATTGATAGTCCCTTCTACAACCACGCTATTGGAGAAAAGCTGTTCCCACTCAACCATAGAGCTTCACAATATCTGAACAGGGACTCTCTATTTGGCTTTGGCACCCTTTACATTGGAAGCACATTTTGAAATTCAGTACATAATTCAGTTCAGTACAAGGCTGGGTTTCTTTGCTTTATTTATTGATATCTTGAGTTCCCTCACTGAGTAACTCAATGAGACAATAATTTTCTTGGGGATGGGGACTGAATTCACACATTTTCTAGGGATTTTTGTACACTTAGTGAATTCCCATTGAAAAAAGTCCAGCCAACTTACCTTGCCATGCTATAAATGTAAGAATGTTTGGTTTATGGCAGCAGTAGTTTTAGGAAGCCTACCATTGTTTGGAATTCTTCCCCTGTGGTTCCCAGTTGCTCCCAAGGAGATGACCCCCACACCATTTTGTCTTCAAAATACTAACAGCTCACTGTTGAATCAAACAGGGCCAGCCTTAGCCAGAAAAAAAAAAAAAAGAAAGAAAGAAAGATAGATGTGAGAGCAGTAGTCTCCTAAAAGCTGAGCCTTGGCAATATATTATACTAACAGTGGACATTTAATTCAGCTACATTGAGCTACATTGAGCTGAATTAAATGTCCATTGAGTTCTGACTTTGTGGTGGTACTTAACATATTCCAGATTTTTGTTTGTTTGTTTTTTTGTTTTTGAGACGGAATCTCGCTCTGTCACCAGGCTGGAGAGCAGTGGCATGATCTCGGCCCACTGCAACCTCTGCCTCCTGGGTTCAAGTGATTCTCCTGCCTCAGCCTCCCGAGTAGCTGGGGCTGCAGGCGCGTGCCACCACGCCCAGCTAATTTTTGTATTTTTAGTAGAGATGGACTTTCACCATGTTGGCCAGGATGGTCTCAATGTCTTGTCCTCATGATCTGCCCCCAAAGTGGGCACCTTGGCCTCCCAAAGTGCTGGGATTACAGGCATGAGCCACCGCACCCAGCCTTCAGATTTTTTAATGTTTATGTTACATTCTTACCATGGCCATTTTTAAAACTTAAAATAATGTCTACTATTTTTTGACTTCTTGGTTAGGTGTTTCTATATATCTTAGCTAATTCAACCAAATTAAAGTTAGCATTTACACACACACACACACACACACACACACCATTAATGATTAAAGAAGATGAAGTCTAGAGAGATTAAGGATTATACCTAAGCTCATAACCCTTCTATGTTGTGAAGCCAGAGTTTCCAACCAGGTCTGTCTGACTTCCAGAGCTGCCTTATGGCACTATTTGGCTAGAAAATTCACATCCTAATTGAATTTCTAACTATTGTACAGTTAATATTTCCTTTGCAAGACATTGGTGTGCATTCAGTCCAAATGGAAATATTCACCTCCTAACACAGTGACACTTTCTCCTCCACACATCGAGCATGGAATTTCCAAACATTCAAAATCATCTTCACATTAAGCCATTTGTTTAGAGAAGTCCCCATCTTGAACAGTTGGAGCTGTCAAGAACCAGAGGCAAATGTGTGTTCCCATGATACAGAAATGATTTTCTAAAATTATCTTCAGGAACAAAATCATAACAAAGATTTTGGGTGGTGAGGGGAGAATCTTTTTTTTTTTTTTTTTTCATTTTGTTTCATTTTCTGAAAAGATTTTCCTCAAATGTTCTAAAAATCACATTTGGGGTAGAAATCAAACAAGACCAGCCTCAGTCAAAAAAGAAAGAAAGAAAGAAAGATAGGTGTGAGAGTCACAGTCTCCTGCAAGCTGGGCCTTGGGGATGTCAGTTATGTGTCAACACCTCTCCTCTGGTAGCAATGTTAGTACAGTCACCAAGAAAGGCAAAAGAAAAAATCTTCACTCAGCAGCATGAGCCCAGAAGAGACAACCGAAGAGAATAGCAAAATGGTGTCAGTAAGCAGAATAACTGTGGGTAAGAGAAGGGAGTCATGTGGTCTAAACACAAGGTTCTGTTTCTCTTTCACTATAATGACTATGGAATCCTGTGAGATAAAACACATTTGTTAAAAAGGGAAGACGTGTCCCCTTTCTTAAGTTGAGTAAACATGGTCTGCATCCAACAAGATTGTATCACAGAGAGAAATGATTCCCCAAATTTTCCTATGCGACCAAGGAACCAAAGGAGTTTGAACAGTGCATTTTTCAGTTTTTTTTCTTTCTTTTCTGAAAGAAGTTAGAATGTACCAGCTGATGTCACTGACATAACTTGATACTCCTGAGGAAGAGGAGATAGAGACAAAAGGGAAGAAAATAAATTTAAATTGGCATGCTCTTGACTTTACCAGCTGGCTGAAAGAGCATTTTTCCTAATGAATCGGAAGCAGTTCACAGCCTAACTGTAAGTGGGCGGAAGGCCCTGGGATAGCTTAAAGAAATATACAAAAACTAATATATGTGTAACGATTTTCATATTTTTGCTTTTTATATATTCTTGTTTATCAGAATATTCAACTCCAAAGAATAACAGGTGGTCTGTATGCTATGTACAAACATAGACAGACAGATAGATAGATAGATAGATAGATAGATAGATAGATAGATAGATAGATAGGATATAAAACCTCAACAGTTTTAGGTTTTATGGAGAGAGAGAACTTATTTATTTTGTGTATGGTTTGGGGTTTGGGATATATGTGTGTGTGTATTTATAAGCCAATTTAAAAAAACATTTTTATGTATCCACACATTAGGAAATATAATGAAAAAAAGTCTGACAAAAATTCCAAGGAATAAATGTAACAAAATTTGCAAAATTTATGTGAAGATTTATTTTTAAAAGATTTATTTTTATTTATATAAATGTATGGAGTGAAAGTGTAATTTCATTACATTGATAAACTGCACAGTGTTGAAGTCAGGGCTTTTAGCATATCCATCACTGGAGTAACACACATTTTACCCATTTCTCATCATCCACACCACTCTTATCCCACCTCAGAGTCTCCACCATCTAGCATTCCACACACTACTTGCATGTGTACACATTATTTAGCTCCTATTTATAAGGGAGAACATGTAGTATTTATCTTTCTGTGGAAGACATTTTTAAAACACTGAGAAAGGGAACCAAAGAAGAGTTAGACAGGTGGAAAGGCATACCATATTCTTGGATAGGAAGGTACAGTTAATAAGAATACCAATTTTCTCCACCATAATTTATACAATTAACATATTATTAAAATAACTAGAGAATTTTTTTCAACTAAGCAAGCTTATTCCAAATTTTGTATATAAAATGAACATACAAAAGAGGATAATTCTGGAAAAGACGTATAAAGTGAGGGACTAGACTTACTAGGTATTTAAAATATATAATAAAGCTATAATAATTGAAACAATCTGTACCTGCACTTGACTAAACAGAGAAATCAGTGGAACACTATGGAAGCCGAGAATTAGATGTAAATACCTAACAGTATTTAGTCTATAATAAAATGGCATTAGAAATTTTGAGAGGAAAATGGATTTATAAAGTTACAGAAGAAACCATCGTGGGTTTTTAAAAAATGTAATCTGACAGTGTAAGATAGTTTGTACACATGACTCAAAATACGGAAGCCTAACAGAACAAGTGAACATTACCGTAAGAAACTAAAAATGGCCAGAAACAGTTGCTCACACCTGTAATCCCAGCGCTTTCGGAGGATGAGGCAGGCAGATCGCCTGAGCCCAGGAGTTCAAGACCAGCCTGGGCAACATGGTGAAGCCCTGTCTCTATAAAAAATACAAAAAATTAGCTGGGTGTGGTTGCACATGCCTGTAGTCCCAGCTACCCAGGAGGCTGGGGTAGGAGGATCACCTCAACCCAAGACTTTGAGGTATCACAAAAGGGATATTAAGGGCTCAAATAAATAAATAGTAAAGCCATCCACTGAACAGAAAAAAAAAAGTAGAAAAGAGTACAAATAGATAATTTATAGAAAAGGAAATTAAAATGAGAAATGCAAATAAACTTCACATTGAAATATCATTTTTCACCTATCAGGAAGATAAAGATCTAAAACTTTTATTGCATACTCTGTTGGCAAGTCTACTGGGAATGGGCACTCTCACTCATGTTGACGGGAGTAGGTACTGGTAAAATCCTTTTGGAGTGTGATTTAGCAACATCTACCAAAGCTATAAATATGCATACTTTTTACCTAGCAAAGGTTATCCGACAGATCTGCCACACATATATGTGGAATATGAAAGCATAAGGTTATACATTACAGCTTTTTTATTGTAAATATTGGACACAGCTTAATATCCTTGCATAGGGGCTGATAAAATCAAATTTGGTTCATCCATTTCAGTGTGCTTACTCCATACAGCTACACACGCTAAAGAAAAGGACAAAACAAATCCAAAGCATATATATCATGATCCTAAATTCCAGTTTCCAGGGCAGTCTGGGTTTATGCTTGTTGTTCTGGTGTTCCATCCAATTGACATTGCCTTGTACTC
Organism: Macaca thibetana thibetana; assembly: GCF_024542745.1. Classification (NCBI taxonomy): domain Eukaryota; kingdom Metazoa; phylum Chordata; class Mammalia; order Primates; family Cercopithecidae; genus Macaca; species Macaca thibetana. The sequence continues at coordinate 76,211,082 of NC_065588.1, read as the reverse complement.
TCCAAAGTTATCTGTCTATTTAACAAATAATTTGGTTGTTGCAATGGAGTAAATGTTTATGTTCCCCCAAAATTCATATGTTAAGGTCCTAATTCCCTGTGTGATGGTATTAGGAGGTGAGGCCTTTGAGAGGTAATTGAGTCATGAGGGTAGAGCCCTCATGAATAGGATTAGTGCCCTTATGAAAAGACTCTGGGGAGCTCTTTTGCCCTCTTTCTGCTATTTGAGGATACAACAGTCTGGAACCAGCAAGCTGGTTCTCACCAGAACCCAGCCATGCTGGCACCCTGATCTCTGACTTCCAGCTCCAGAATGATGAGAAATAAATTTCTGTTGTTTATATAGTCTATAGTATTTAGGTTGGTGTAAAAGTTATTGCACAACTACTTTTGTACCAACTAATAATTGAAAAAAGCACAATTACTTTCGCACCAACCTAATAATTTGTTCCAGCAGCCCAAACTAAGTGTACTAAGACAATCACTCTAAGTGTACTTCACTTTGGAAGTGAGAGAAGGGATTGGGGTGAGGCAGGGAATGGGATATGAGGTTAGATGAAGGGAAAGGGAAGGGAAAGACAACTTGATGCTTCCCAGACAAATGGGTACAATTCAATTCTCTTTTTGACCCTATCAAAGCTGTAAGCTATAGATGGTAAGTCTCTGGAGCCATGAGAACCTCAGTTCAAATACTGGCTGTACAATTTACAATCTATATGACCGTGGCCAATTCCTTAACCTCTCTCTGCCTCAGGTTTCTCATCTATAAAATTGAGATACTAGCACCTATCTCATTAAGGTTATTGAGAGGATTAGATGAACTAATGTATGTGAAGCACTTAGAGTCTGACACCTTTGAAGCACTATAGATGCATAAACTATTACTGTGATTCATGTCACTCTTAGTGTGGCTACCTCATCCAGACCTTGACAAAGTCAATATATACTGAAAGACTCAACTACTGAAATAAATCACAACTAAGATCTACATAGAAACTGCATTCACTCATCCAGCACATTTTTTTTTTTTTTGAGCATTTATACTTATGCTCTGAACTGAGCTCTAGGAGAATAAAATTATATAAAGCACAGGAGGAAAATAAGATGATTTGGTATAAAGCCCACATGCATAAGATGAAACTATTATAAGATACATTGATTATGAATTTTTAAAACTTGATTAAATTAAGCAAAAACAAATGGTCTAGTTGCCAGTAAGTTTGTTAATCTTTTGATTATCTGATAATCTTAACAGAACTTCAAAACAGAATAAAAATTTTTAATACAGGCCGGTTTTAGCTAATACTGAACAATACAGGGGTACTTAACTGCACTTGCCTGGTCAAGAACAAACTAGCTCTGCCACTTTCCTTGTGTACCTTGAGCAAGAAAGATACCTAAACTTTCTCTCCATTAATTCTTCATATTTAAGATGAGCAGCACTAGCTACCAGTTCATATGTTGTTATAAGGATTAAATGTGAGGCAGTTACCTAGTGTTTAGCCCATAAGAAATGCTCAGTAAATACTTGCGAGCATCATAATTATTATTTCTCTGAATTTAAACAAGTAGTACTTATATCTCTATTCATATTACATCTTCTCCACCTGATTTGCCTTCATTTTTCTCCACGTAAATGAGACTAAACATAATTCATTATTGTTAAAATATTGCATGTTTTTTAAAATGCATTTCCAAAAAAACAGTGGCATGCTGATATTTCTCATAGCAGGAGTATAAACTAACTCCCCTTCAGGGAGTTACATAGCCATCTCTTTGTTTAGGTGATTTCTAGACTTCCTATTTAGGCAAGGCTCTGATCTAGAAGACATAACTTTTTATAATCCAGCTCTGATGACACAGCATGAGTGATGGAGCTATAAACAGACTCCCTCCTCCTCCCCCACAAACCATGTTTCTGTAGGATGAGGGCCCAGTCAGTGGGAATTCACTTGTAAAAGACTTGGAAATACTTTCTTCAGCACACAGCTGAGCACCAAAACTTTTCAGCTATACGCCATCTCTCTTACAATTATGTTCTAAGCCAAGAGAAAAATCTTGCTAAGTTATTTATGTTTATGGCATTTGATTTCTCATTCTAAAGTGTTAATATTACAAGTAACTTAAATAGCAGGCACAGTCTAAAGATTTAAAAAGAAGAAAAAGCTGATAAATTACTGATATACTTGCTAAAGTGAATATTAGGAATTTAAGTATCAGATGTTCTAAAGGGGGAAAAAAACATGTCTGAGAACTAAAGAGATTAGCTGAGAACTGAACTCTAAGGCAGGTATTTTTAGGAATCTTTGGTAGTGTTTTAATGTCAGTTAGCTTAAGAAACAAAGTAAAGTATTTGTGTCTCATAGTTGCTAGGCAACATATTGGATTTGATTTGGTTTCCAGTCATTTTAAAAAATAGTGCCATGATTATAATAGCAATAAAATAGTATTATCCTTTTCTCAATTCAATATTAAAATACTTAAGAACAGTTGGCTTTGATGGGGTCATTATTACTTAACTTTTATTTTTTCATTGTTTCCATATCCTTATTCCAGAATCCTGGAACCATGCACACTGTACTCTTAAAAGAATAACTTACATCTTAATTGTGCATTATGCTGTTTTACTATTTTTAGATTAGATATTTACATAAAATTCAAGATACTGAAGTTTGTAGCCTTTTTTCTGAGTTTCTCTACACTTTGATCATCATATTCCTGAATCATCGATACATTTTCTTTTTAAGAAGGCAGGGGAGTAGTATGGACCTTAGAGAGATTTTCACTTAAAGTAGTTACAATATTGCTATTGAAAATGGTCAGCTTCAGATATTTTTTTAAAATATTTACACAAAAACCTAACTCCCCAAGCCAGGAAGATTAGGTATTATTAGTATTTATGTATTTTTGTGAATTTTTAACTTAGACGATATTTATGTTTTCTTATAAAGTTAACATACACTTTTTAATTTTTTTTAGTCAGGTACTACAAAGCAGTATAAAATAAAAAGTAGCATCCCTCTTCCTACTCCTTCCTCAAGTTACTTCAATCATATTCCCCAGAAATAATCGCTAACACTTTCTTACAACTCTACATATTTTTAAATTCTGCTTGGAAACATGTGCTACATTTGACACAACTCATTTATTGTTAGAGCTTGAGTGCAGTCTTTGTTACCACCCAACCAAGAGTAAAAAAGAAAAAATAGGTTTTTTTCAGGAAAAAAAAAAAGAATCCCTGGACCCAAACATTTCTCTTCCAATTCTTTTCTGGTAGTAACTCTTTCTCCGCTTTCCATTTCTGGCCAACACAAACACACAATCCAATGACACAGCTAACTGACCATATTGGATGGGAACTTCTGGATGGAAGTTTTTGAAAGGTTAATGTATCTGAAGTAGTTTCCCAGCTCTTAATTTCGTCTAAGTGTAATGTACCAAACAGTTAATATCTCTCTTCTGTCTGTCATTTATTTCTATTAACTTTCTCTTTTTTATTGTTTACTCTCATTTTATTGTTTACATAAAAGTTTGAAGGGCTAGAATGATCTGGGCCTCTTGAAGGTACAGGAAGCCCACTCTAGGTACACGTGCAAGCTAAAGCTGCACCAAGAAATTGTAACTAAGAGCTCTGTCTCACACACACACACACACCTTAAATCAGAAGGCTTTTCTTTTAGATTCTGTCCTCCAGGATCCAGTTTTCTGGATAGTCCAAACGATTTCCACCCTCCAGCCCTAGGAGAAGCTACTGTTCTTAGATCCAGTTTTGGTATCTGGAAGGTTAGTTTCCTTCCTGTTTAGGCTTGGTTTCTATAACGTACATTCTGTTCTCTCTCGCCCGATTCTCCACTCCCGTTACCCACGCACACATGCACACACAAACACACACATGATCTTTGCCATAAGATATGTTTCCAAACTGTTCCTCAGCAGCCACGCTCTGAATTAAAGCCATCCTAGGTATTTGGCTTATTTGTCATCAACAAATTTTAGGGTGCCTGCCCAGCTCATGCCCTCTTGTCTGAGAGCTGCCTCTTCACTCTACCGTCGCAGTTGTTTATATCACATCACCTCCTTCCTCCTTGGCTATGAGCTGATTGGATGGCAGGTGGACCTCTGCCCCTTTTGCTGGTCCCATCAGATCCACTCACTTGAGAACGTGAACTAAGAATCGCAGTACTGAGAGTCAGCAAAAGCTAAAAAGATACTGACATGTCAGGAACTAGGGTGGCCATTTGGGGGTAATCATGCTGATGAGGAAGCAGAAAGAACCAGACTTCAGACAGAAGAAAACAAAGTAACAAACATTCAGAAACAATCAGAAACATGAGGCCATGTGACAAGTAAAAGCAAAAACAAGAACTAGAACATAAGAGAGAACAAATACTCCCTAATTGTTGACAACTTTCCATTTTTTCATGAAGTACATACACAATTTTTGACCCTAAATCCTTTTTAATAGCTGAGAATCTGTTTAATAAACTCACCTTGGTTTAAGCTAGATTGATTGGACTTTTATGTCTTATAACCAAAAAAAAAAAAAATCCCTGACTATGATCTTTCTTTCTTTCTTTCTTTTTTAATTTTTAATTTTTTATTATTATACTTTAAGTTCTAGGGTACATGTGCATAACGTGCAGGTTTGTTACATATGTATACTTGTGCCATGTTGGCGTGCTGCACCCATCAACTCCTCAGCACCCATCAATTCGTCATTTACATCAGGTATAACTCCCAATGCAATCCCTCCCCCCTCCCCCCTCTCCCCTCCCCATGATAGGCCCCGGTGTATGATGTTCCCCTTCCCGAGTCCAAGTGATCTCATTGTTCAGTTCCCACCTATGAGTGAGAACATGCGGTGTTTGGTTTTCTGTTCTTGCGATAGTTTGCTGAGAATGATGGTTTCCAGCTGTTTCCATGTCCCTACAAAGGATACAAACTCATCCTTTTTTATGGCTGCATAGTATTCCATGGTGTATATGTGCCACATTTTCTTAATCCAGTCTGTCAGTGATGGACATTTGGGTTGATTCCAAGTCTTTGCTATTGTGAATAGTGCCGCAATAAACATATGTGTGCATGTGTCTTTATAGCAGCATGATTTATAATCCTTTGGGTATATACCCAGTAATGGGATGGCTGGGTCATATGGTACTTCTAGTTCTAGATCCTTGAGGAATCGTCATACTGTTTTCCATAATGGTTGAACCAGTTTACAATCCCACCAACAGTGTAAAAGTGTTCCTATTTCTCCACATCCTCTCCAGCACCTGTTGTTTCCTGATTTTTTAATGATTGCCATTCTAACTGGTGTGAGATGGTATCTCGTTGTGGTTTTGATTTGCATTTCTTTGATGGCCAGTGATGATGAGCATTTTTTCATGTGTCTGTTGGCTGTATGCATGTCTTCTTTTGAGAAGTGTCTGTTCATATCCTTTGCCCACTTTTTGATGGGGTTGTTTGTTTTTTTCTCATAAATTTGTTTGAGTTCTTTGTAGGTTCTGGATATTAGCCCTTTGTCAGATATGTAGATTGCAAAAATTTTCTCCCATCCTGTAGGTTGCCTGTTCACTCTGATGGTAGTTTCTTTTGCTGTGCCGAAGCTCTTTAGTTTAATTAGATCCCATTTGTCAATTTTGGCTTTTGTTGCCGTTGCTTTTGGTGTTTTACACATGAAGTCCTTGCCCATGCCTATGTCCTGAATGGTATTACCTAGGTTTTCTTCTAGGGTTTTTATGGTATTAGGTCTATCGTTTAAGTCTCTAATCCATCTTGAATTAATTTTCGTATACGGAGTAAGGAAAGGATCCAGTTTCAGCTTTCTACTTATGGCTAGCCAATTTTCCCAGCACCATTTATTAAATAGGGAATCCTTTCCCCATTTCTTGTTTTTGTCAGGTTTGTCAAAGATCAGATGGTTGTAGATGTGTGGTATTATTTCTGAGGGCTCTGTTCTGTTCCGTTGGTCTATATATCTGTTTTGGTACTAGTACCATGCTATTTTGGTTACTGTAGCCTTGTAGTATAGTTTGAAGTCAGGTAGCGTGATGCCTCCAGCTTTGTTCTTTTGACTTAGGATTGTCTTGGCAATGCGAGCTCTTTTTTGGTTCCATATGAACTTTAAAGTAGTTTGTTCCAATTCTGTGAAGAAACTCATTGGTAGCTTGATGGGGATGGCATTGAATCTATAAATTACCTTGGGCAGTATGGCCATTTTCACGATATTGATTCTTCCTATCCATGAGCATGGTATGTTCTTCCATTTGTTTGTGTCCTCTTTTATTTCACTGAGCAGTGGTTTGTAGTTCTCCTTGAAGAAATCCTTTACATCCCTTGTAAGTTGGATTCCTAGGTATTTTATTCTCTTTGAAGCAATTGTGAATGGGAGTTCATTCATGATTTGGCTCTCTGTTTGTCTGTTACTGGTGTATAAGAATGCTTGTGATTTTTGCACATTAATTTTGTATCCTGAGACTTTGCTGAAGTTTCTTATCAGCTTAAGGAGATTTTGGGCTGAGACAATGGGATTTTCTAAATATACAATCATGTCATCTGCAAAGAGGGACAATTTGACTTCTTCTTTTCCTAACTGAATACCCTTGATTTCTTTCTCTTGCCTGATTGCCCTAGCCAGAACTTCCAACACTATGTTGAATAGGAGTGGTGAGAGAGGGCATCCCTGTCTTGTGCCAGTTTTCAAAGGGAATTTTTCCAGTTTTTGCCCATTCAGTATGATATTGGCTGTGGGTTTGTCATAAATAGCTCTTATTATTTTGAGATACGTTCCATCAATACCGAATTTATTGAGAGATTTTAGCATGAAGGGCTGTTGAATTTCCTGACTATGATCTTTCTTACTCTCTTACCTTCTTCATATTTTATTTTCTTTTTTTCCGTGGATTTCCCTGCCCCAAAAGATAATGCCGTTTGGATATTTTCTCTTAATCTCTGAATCATGCCCAGAAATTGTATGGCATATAATCAATAAATATTGATAGACTTTTATAGCATCAGAACACAAATAATAGGAACAATTGCATAAAGCAATATACAAGCTTTCATTTTTTTCAGTGCTAAATTTGAGGCACTACACCAGGGACTTTAAATCATTGTCTCATTTCTTTTTTTTTTTTTTTTTTGAGACAGAGTCTCTCTCTGTCACCCAGGCTGGAGTGCAGTGGCGCAATCTCGGCTCACTGCAAGCTCCGCCTCCCGGGTTCACGCCACTCTCCAGCCTCAGCCTCCCGAGTAGCTGGGACTACAGGTGCCCGCCACTGCGCCCGGCTAATTTTTTTCTATTTTTAGTAGAGACGGGGTTTCACCATGGTCTCGATCTCCTGACCTTGTGATCCGCCCGCCTCGGCCTTCCAAAGTGCTGGGATTACAGGCGTGAGCCACCGCGCCCGGCCTTCATTGTCTCATTTCTTATAGCAGTCATCCAAAGTAAGAGCTATTTGTCCCTTTTGTAGAGGAGAAAATAGTAGTCTGAGAACTTTATGGAATAATACTGCCTAAACACACATGGCTAACAAGCTGAAGACTCAGGGTTGTAACCCCAGTTTATCTGGTTCACAAATAAACTCTCTAGTATACGAAGTCCATATATTTCAATATCAAGTCCATATATTTCAATATAATTCATTGTATTATACAATATAAATTCTCTTAGAGAAGCCGAGTCTCCTAGTGCATCTCTCTCTCTCTCTCTGTGTCTCTCTCTCTCTCTCTTTCACACACACACACACACACACACACACACAAAATGTGCAAGAAATGGCAAAAATGAGAAGGCTTCATCCTTCACAAGTGCCACTGGAGCCAAAGAGGCAATGTTGCAACACAACAAGAAGAATTATGGAATGAATGAGTTCTGTGCAGTAAAGGAGATAATGGGCATCTCTTTGCTCTCACGTCTATGCTAAAACAGAGTATGAAACTTTCTCCCACATCATTAACATGTCAGAGAACTTGCAGAACAAGAGGCTTGGCAAGGAGAAATGCACCTCAGCCATCCCTGGGGAGAGGACAACAGTAACAGGCATTTTACAGAGCCTGTCTACTCTGAAAGCTCCATAAGAGCAGGAACTCTGTACTTCAGCACCTGGCACATTACCTGGCACCTATGAGGAGTTCAGTAAATACTGGTGAATGAGTAAACTCCAACTCTCTAAGTTTCAGCAACTGCACAAATTCTGACAATCCTAAATGGGAAGAAAACTGCAAACATACAATTGATGCTGACTACAATCGAAAGGATGGAATCTAAGCAAGTTCTGATGGAAATATTGATAATCCTCTGTGGGTGGGAAGGAGGTGGAGATATTCCTGACAATGCAAAGTAACTACTCAGACACAAACAAGAATGGAAGGTGAATTCGCACAGAACACAGAGGAGAGTCAGCAAATGCCAAATAATCAGGGGAATACATTTAAAAAGGAAAAAGAAAAAAATCATACACTTCTTTTTTTTAATCTGAGAGCATGTACTGTTTATTAACTGACCAGATTAGAAAGATAATCATGGAAGACACCATAGTTCATTCCAATAAACCTGTTGATCTGGTCCTCCCTGTTGCTAGTATCTCGTCCTTTTACAAAATGGATGGTCTTTTTCTTCATTCCACATTGTGGAGAGGATAATTTCAAGGGCCACACTAAGTTATTTGCTTCTTTGAAGCATTTTCCAACAGTACAGATCTCATGAATCAGATCCACCATGCAAATGATGCCATATTTACCAAGAGATCCAGCAATCAAAGTGTTATCTGTCAAAGCAATTTACTTCTTATTGATTTTGCCATAATCGTTCTTATAGATTAGTTCATGTACTGACTTCGGATTTGGGTAACCCCATGCAATATATGACTCTACAGTCCTCAGCATGTTAACTGAAGCTTTGTTGATCTTCACAAAGGTTTCACTGAAGATTTGATGAAGGCGAAGAAGCTGCAACACCTTTCAGACATTTGGGCTCACACTATTGATACCTCTGACCCTGAATACAAATGCCAGTTTGGGTTCTGCAGATACATAGAAGCTGCCAGCTTTTCTTGCCATCTGAGCCATTCAAATTTCAATTCTGTACATCTGCCTGTATTCCTTATGATAATGCTTCGCTTTTTCATAGATAAGCTTCCTCTTTGCCTTTCAAAGCATGTTTTGGGCAAACTTCTTTCTCAGGTGCTTGATCTTCAGCTCTGCAAAATTCCTACACTTTTTCTTAAAGGTTTCTGGCACAGCAGGAACCTTATTCTTCTCCTCGACACCTTCCATGGTTCCAGCCGGAACAGAGGCAAAAATCAATACATTTCACTTAGTGACACCTCCGTAAGGATTTTGCCAGTATTCTAGTAGGAAGAGTTGGAAGTTAATCCTGTGAATACATAGAATATCACATAATAATGATGATAATAATATTACTGTAAGTAAATTTTATTGAGGACTTATCAAAATATTTCAAGTAAATTCATTCATTCAAACTTTGAATCCAGAAAATAACCCTATTGGGTGGCTACTATTATTATTCCCATTTTTTGCAGATAAAGAAACAGAAATTCAAAGAGGCAAAACAATTTCCTTAAGGTGAAAAGATTAGTAAGTGATAAAATCAAGTTTGTAGTTCAAGCTCTAGGACTTCAGGGTCCATGTTCACAATCACTGTACTATACCACTCTTAGCCTATATAAACTGTACATAATCTGTTCTTCAATGTAGTTTCATCTGTTTTTAATCCATTATATTTTTCTTATAAAGATCTGAGTTTAAAATAATGAATCTCTTTCAAGTATTGCTATATGTCAAATCTGGATCCGGCAGGTCCCACTTTACAGTTGTGTATCAACTTAGCAGCCAGAACTTCTCTCCATTCCCTACCTTTAACTGCTAAAAACTTGTCTCTTATATATGACTACAGAGCCTGAATATAAACCAGAGGCAAGAATTTATTGTCTTTGAAGCCATTACCTTTAATGCGCCTTTAAAATTATTCTAGACCTGTTTCTGATCTCTCATTGTCAGTGATGACTATACTTCATTTTCAATTCATGACTATTTAAACCTTTCTAAGCTCATGAATTTTAAAAAATAGATACATAGCTATAAAACAACCTGTCTAAGTTTTGGATCATTTTCTTGGCTTTGGCAACCAGACTTTTGGCTCATGGACTTGAGTTAGTAGTTAAGTTCCAATTCTATTCATTTGTCTAGTTTTGTTATAAACACCAATTTTATGTGTTTGAGAGAGTTGCTTTGTGGGGGGGATTGGTTGTTTGGTTTAATTTTATTTTGCCATACTTCCTGTTCGCATATGACTCATTCTCCCATTTAGGCAACACTTTAGGCAATTTAGGACAGAGAGCAAAAATGTCAATAGTTTTGACTTTTGAGTTTCTAAGACCCGGGATTTAGAACTTCAAAAGCAAATTTTAAAAAGGAGCTCAGGAAAGAATGTCAGCAAGATGGTGGAATAAGAGGTCCCCACTGATATCCGCCTCCCCCCTGCCCCACTGCCACAGTAGCAATAATTTGGCAGCCATTCATGTTCAAAAGTGCCTTTGTGGGAGCTTTGGAACCCAAGTAGGAGACTGCATAGCCCTGGTAGAGCTCAAGACCAAGGAAGGCTGTTTTGAGAATGCAGACTCATGCCCAAGTTAGGCTCACTGGGCATGGTCCTAGCTACAAACTCAGAAATAGCCCCCATTCCCCTTTGACCTCAGCCCTAGCACTACTTGGATATGCTCCTGCAACCAGCACCATCTGCCAAGGGAAAGAGGAAGAGCTATGTCTCTCCATGTCCCCAGTAATAGGCCCACCAACTGTGTACTCAACTGCATATCCCAAAATGGCCCTGCAGCCTTTACTCAGCTGTGACCTACCACCAGTCAAGAATCATTCCTGCTTACGTAGAGACCAAGAAGGAGCCACATAAAAAACTCATGAGCCATGGACCTGACTGGAGATACTGAAGCAGCTCTGCGACCTGGCTCCAGCCCTCCTCTCAGTTCTGCTCACCCAGGAACCCAGCAACGCTCATCAATGCCCTGGCAGGAGGTACAATTACCTCAGTACCAGGTGTGAGCCCTGAAATAATGCTGATACTCAGTTTCAGCCCCACTCTGCTATGGTCCTGGGGCAGTTCTGCCCAATTGCAGAACCAGCAGGAGACATGCCCATCTCATCTCCCAGTGGCAGTCCCATTGACCTCAGTCTTGACTGCAGGCCTTGAAGTAGTCCTGTAACATGGCTCCAGTCCCACTTTACTATAGTCACATAAGCAGTCCTGCCTACCCAAACATCTGCACAAGGACCCAGTGAAAGCCACATACATCCATATCACTGGTAACTGGCTCATTGCCTACAGACTGAACTGAAGACCCAAAGTAGCCTCATAATCCAGTTGGCTCTAGCTCAATGATGGTACCAGAGATAGTTCTGTCCCTTGGCCATTTGGCAGGAATCACCCTGCTCACACATCTAGTAACAGGCATACCAACAATGGACCCAACTCTAGACCTGCTACAGCCATATAACTTGGCTCCAGCCACAATCAACTGAAATCCTGGAGGCAATCCCATCAGTCTGAGGACCAGGGAGGAGAAAGTCTTTAATTACTGAAACTAATCTGTAAAAACAGGAAGGGGTATTTGTTCCTTCAAATGCATAAAGATTAATGCAAGACTACATGAATCATTAAGAATCAGGCAAGTATGACACCATCAAATGAAATTGATAAAGCTCTAACAATTGACACTGAGGAAATGGAAATCTAAAAATTGCCTGGAAAAAAGTCAAAACAATTGTCTTAAGGAAGCTCAGTGAGCTCCTAGAGAGCACAGGTAGGCAAGTCAACAATGTCAGAAAAATAATACCTGAGCAAAACAGTAAATTCAACAAAGAGATATAAATCACACACAGAAAAAGAACCAATAGAAAGCTGAAACTGAATTACACAATAAATTGAATGAAAAATGCAATTGAATGAATGAACAATGGGTGTTATTAAGCAGAAGAAATAATCTATGAACTCAGACAGGTCAGTTGAAATTATACAGTCAAAGTAGAAAAAAGGGGGGAAAAAAAGGTATAGCAAAAGCCTATGGGATTTTGTGGGACATAATTGAGAGAACTATTATGTACATTACAGGAGTATAAGAAGGAGAACAGAGAGAGAAAAGGAGAGAAGTAGACATGCAGGTACATGAAGCTGAAAAGTTCCCAAATAAGTTCAACCAAAAGAGGACTTCACCAAGACACATTATAATCAAACTGTCAAAAATCAGCCAAATAGAAAATTATGAAAGCCAGGAAAAAAAAACAAAAACAACCTGAATCATCACATACAAGAGAACACCCACAAGACTGTTGGTGGATTTCTCAGCTGAAACCTTGCAAGCCGGAAGAAAGTTAAACAGTGTATTCAAAGTGCTGAAAATAAAAATAAATAGCCAACCAAAAATACTTTACCTGGCAAAGCTGTCCTTCAAAAATAAGGGAAAGGTAAAGACTTTTCCAGGAAGGCAAAAGCTGAGGGAGTTTATCACCATTAGATTTGCATTACAGAAAAAATGCTAAAGGAAGTTCTTCAAGCTGAAATGAAAAGATGCTAATTAGTAACATGTAAATTTATGAAAGTATACAATTCACTGGCAAAGGTAAATGTATAGTCAAATTCAGAATACTCTTTAATACTGTAATGGTAATATATAAATGACTTGTAACTCTAATATGCTTAAAAGACAAAAGTATTAAAATGTAACTATAATATTTTGTAATTAATAGAAAATATTAAAAATATAAATTGTGACATCAAAAACATAAAATGAGGGGAGAAAGCTGCAGTGTAGAGTTTATGTATGCAGTCAAAGTTAAACTGCTAGCTTAAAATAAACTTTTTTAACTATAAGATGTTTTATGTAAGCCTTGTGGTAACCATAAAGCAGAAACCTATAGTAAATACACAAAAGATAAAAAGAAAGGAATCAAAACATGCTGCTACAAAAACAAACAAACAAACAAACATCAAATCACAAAGAAAGACAGGAAGAGAGGAAGGAAGGAACAAAGAAACTCCAAAACAGCCAGGAAATAATTAGCAAAATGTTAAAAGTAAGGCTTTATGTATCAATAATTACTTTAAATATAAATTGATTAAGTTCTTCAAAAGATGAAGTGAATGAGTGGATTTTAAAAAAAGATCCACTTATACGCTGCCTACAAGAAACTCACTTTACCTTTAAGAATACACATAAGCTGAAAAGGAAGGAATGAAAGAAGATATTTCATGCAAATGGAAAGCAAAAAAGTGCAGGGGTAGCTATTCTTACATCAGACAAAATCAAAATTGTAAAAAGCAAAAAAAGAAGGTCATTATATAATAATAAAAAGATCAATTCATGAAAGGATATAACAATTGTAAATATATAAGCACCTGACTACAGAGCCTCTAAATATATAAAGCAAATATTAACAGATCTGAAGGGAGAAATCAACAGCAATACAACAGTAATAGGGGACTTCAATATCCACATTTCAACAATAGATGGATTATGGAGACTAAAAATTAATAAGGAAACATTAGACTTAAACTATACTCAAGACTAAATGAACCTAAAAGATGTATACAGAATATTCTAACAGTGTCATAATACACATTCTTCTCAAGTACAAACAAAATATTCTTTAGGTTAAATTCTGTATTAGGCCATAAAACAGGTCTTAATGCACTTAAAAATATTGAAATCATATCAGTATATTTTCTGAAAACAATGGTATGAAACTAGAACTCAATAACAGGAGGAAAGTTAGAAAATCCAGAGGTTGAGTACCCTTTATCCAAAAATGCTTGAGACTAAAAGTGTTTCAGATTTCAGATTTTTTCAAATTTCATGATATTTGCATTATATTTACCAACTAAACATCCCTAATCTGAAAGCTGAACACAAAATTCTCCAATGAGTATTTCCTTTGAGCCTCAAGTTGGTGGTCAAAAAGTTTCAGATTTTTGAGCACTTCATATTTTGGGTTTTTGGATTAGGAATACTCAGTACCTTTATGTGGAAATTAAACAATGTGCTCTTGAACAACCAATGGATCAAAGAAGAAATTAAAAGGTAAATAAAAATATTTTGATACAAATAAAAATGGAAACACAAAATACAAAATTTATGGAAGGCAGCAAAAGCAGTTCTAATAGGTACTTTTATAGTGATAATGTCCAATATTAAGAAAAAAGAAAGACCTCAAAAAAAAAAACCAATTTTACTCCACAATATACTAGAAAAAGAAGAACAAAGTTAGCAAAAGGAAATGAATAACAAAGTTTAGAACATAAATAAATGACATAGAAACTTAAAAAAAAAATAGAAAAGGTGAACAAAACTAAGTTGGTTTTTTGAAAAGATAAAATCAAAATTATCTAGACTGACTAAGATAACAAGAAATAAGAGACTCAAATACATAAAATCAGAAGTGAAGGAGGAGACATTACAACTGATACCACAGAAACACAGAAATACAAAGAACCATAAGAAAACACTATGAATGAAAATGCCAACAAACTGAATAACCTAGAAGAAATTGATATGTTTCTGGACACATAAAACTGACCAAGACTGAATTATGAAGAAATAGAAAATATGAACAGAAAAATAATTAGTAAGAAAATTGAATTAGCAATAAAAAGTCTCCCATCAAAGAAAAGCTGGCTTCATAGTTTAATTCTACCAAATATTTAAAGAACTAATAACAATCCTTCTTAAACTCTTCAAAAAATTAAAGAAAAGGGCACACTTCCAAACTCATTTTATAAGGCCAGCATTACCCTGATACTAAAGACAGATAAGGTCACTACAGGAAAAGAAAATTATAGACCAATATCCCTGATAAACACAGGTGCAAAAATCTTCAACAACATACTAACAAACCAAATTCAATAGCACATTGAAAAGACAATACACCATGACCAAGTTGGATTTATCCCTCAGATGCAAGGATGATTCAACACACACAAATCAATAGATGTGATAACTCACATTAATGAAATGAAGGATAAAAATCACATGATCATCTCAATAGATGCATAAAAAGCATTTGACAAAATTCTTTCATGATAAAACCCTCAATAAATTAAGTGTATGCTATAGTATGAGTAACTATGTTTCCCCCAAATTCATTTATTGAAATCCTAACCCTCAAGGTGATGGTGTTAGGATGTGGGGCCTTTGGGAGGTAGTTAAATCACTAGGACAGAGCCTTCATTAGTGCCCTTATAAAAGAGACCCAGAGAGATACTCACCCTTTCCACTATGTGGAGATAGAGTGAGAAGGTGCCACCTATGAGCCAGAAAGCAAATCCTCACGGTATACCAAATATGCCAGTGCCTTTATCTTGAACTTTCCAACCTGCATAGCTGTGAAAACTAAATGTTCATTGTTGATAAGTTACCCAGTTCGTATTTTGTGATAGCAGCTCAAAAGGACTAAGAGACAATAAAAGAAATGTACCACAAGATAACAAAGGCCATATGTGAAAAGTTCACAATTAACAAAATGCTCAACAGTGAAAAACTAAAAGCTTCCCTTTAATGTTAGGAACAAGAGCAGGATACTCACTCTCACCACTTCCACTACATAGTGCTGCAAGTCCTAGGCAGAGCAATTGGGCAAGAAATAAAAGCCATCCAAAGGAGAAAGGAAGAAATAAAATGGTCCCTGTTTACAGATGACGTCCTACAACTTTACTGAAATTGTTTATTAGTTCTAACAGAAAAACGTAAAGACTCCACCAGAAAACTGTTAGAACTAATAAACAAATTCAGTAAAGTTGCAAGATACAAAATCAGCATACAAAAATCAGTAGCATTTCTACACATTAACAACAAACTATCCAAAAAAGAAATTAAGAAAACAATCTCATTCACCAGAACATCAAAAAGAATAAAATACTTAGGATAAATTTAACCAAGGATATGAAAAATCTGTACACCAGCACCTATAAAACAGGAAAGAAATGTGAAAAGACACAAATAAATGGAAAGATAGCCCATGTTCTTGAATTGGAAGAATTAATATTGTCAAAATGTTCATACAACCCAAAGCAATCTACAGATTCACTGTAATTCCTATCAAAATTCAAATAGCATTCTCCACAGAAATAGAAAATATAATCCTACAATTTGTATGAAACCACAAAAGATTCTGACTAGCTAAAAAAATCTTGAGCAAGAAAACACAGCTGGAGGCATCATATTTCTGATTTCAAATTATATCTTAAAGTTATAATAATCATAAAAGTATGATACTGTCACAAAAACAGTACCCAGCATCACCAATCATCAGTAAAATGCAAATCAATACTACAATGAGACAACACCTCACACCTTCATGGTAATCATAAAAACAAAAGATAAGTGATAGAGGTGATATGGACAAAGAGGACATGTACACTATTGGTGAGAATATAAATTGGTACAGCCATTGATGGAAACATGCAGAGGTCCTCAAGAAATTAAAAATAGAACTACCATAAGATCCAGCCATCCCACTTCCTGGTACATATTCAAAGAAAGTAAAATCATCTCAAAGAGGTATCTGCACTCCGATGTTCATTCATTGCAGCATTATTCACAATAGCCAAGATATGGAAACAACCCAAGTGCCCACCAATGGATGACTAATAATAAAGAAAATATGGCCAGGCGCGGTGGCTCACGCCTGTAATCCCAGCACTTTGGGAGGCCGAGGCGGGTGGATCACAAGGTCAGGAGATCGAGACCATCCTGGCTAACACAGTGAAACCCCGTCTCTACTAAAAATACAAAAAAATTAGCCAGGCGTAGCGGCGGGCGCCTGTAGTCCCAGCTACTCGGGAGGCTGAGGCAGGAGAATGGCGTGAACCCGGGAGGCGGAGCTTGCAGTGAGCTGAGATCGCACCACTGCACTCCAGCCTGGGCAGCAGAGCGAGACTCCGTCTCAAAAAATAAATAAAATAAATAAATAAATAAATAAATAAATAAAATATTGCATCATATATATTGTATACATGCATATAATAGGGAGAATATTTTTCAGCTTTTAAAAAGAAGAAAATTCTGCCATTTACAACAACATGAGTGAACCTGGACGAAATTATGGACATTTTGCTAAATGAAATAAGCCAGACACAGAACTACAAATACTGTATGAGCTCATTTATATATGGAATCTGAAAAAAAGTTGAACTCACAGAAACAGAGAGTAGATGAGGCAGTCATAAAATGAATAGGGTCTGGAGACCTAATGTACAGCATAGTGACTATAGTTAATAATAATGTTTTATATAATTGAAATTTGCTTAGAGTATATAGATATTAAGTGTTATGCACAGGGTGGAAAGGTAACTATGTAAGGTAATACATATATGGATTAATTTGATTGTAGTAGTCATTTTATAACATTATACAATACAATTTTTATCTGACAATCATACCTTAATAAAGCTGGGGTGGAGGAAAATAACTCAAGTCATTAATAAATGCTACTAACAATATCTTTAATCACCACTGATCCCACA
Organism: Macaca thibetana thibetana; assembly: GCF_024542745.1. Classification (NCBI taxonomy): domain Eukaryota; kingdom Metazoa; phylum Chordata; class Mammalia; order Primates; family Cercopithecidae; genus Macaca; species Macaca thibetana. Next base: position 76,193,532 of record NC_065588.1, on the reverse strand, counting down.
GAGATACAAACTACCATCAGAGAATACTATAAATTCCTCTATGCAAATAAACTAGAAAATCTAGAAGAAATGGATAAATTCCTGGACACATGCACCCTCCCAAGACTAAACCAGGAAGAAGTTGAATCCATGAATAGATCAATAACAGGCTCTGAAATTGAGGCAATAATTAAGAGCCTACCAACCAAAAAAAAGTCCAGGACCAGACGGATTCACAGCTGAATACTACTGGAGGTACAAAGAGGAGGTGGCACCATTCCTTCTGAAACTATTCCAATCAATAGAAAAAGAGGGAATCCTCCCTAACTCAATAAAATACTGGCAAACTGAATGCAGCAGCACATCAGAAAGCTTATCCACCATGATCAAGTTGGCTTCATCCCTGGGATGCAAGGTTGGTTAAACATATGCAAATCAATAAACGTAATCCATCACATAAACAGAACCAAAGACAAAACCACATGATTATCTCAATAGATACAGAGAAGGCCTTCAAAAAATTCAACAGCCCTTCATGCTAAAAACTCTCAATAAATGACATATTGACGGGACATATCTTAAAATAATAAGAGCTATTTATGACAAAACCACAGCCAATATCATACTGAATGGGCAAAAACTGGAAAAATTCCCTTTGAAAACTGGCACGAGACAGGGATGCCCTCTCTCACCACTCCTAGTCAACATAGTGTTGGAAGTTCTGGCCAGGGCAATCAGGCAGGAGAAGAAATACAGGGTATTCAATTAGGAAAAGAAGAAGTCAAATTGTTCCCATTTGCAAATGACATGATTGTATATTTAGAAAACCCCAATGTCTCAGCCCAAAATCTCCTTAAGCTGATAAGAAACTTCAGCAAAGTCTCAGGATACAAAATCAATGTGCAAAAATAACAAGCATTCCTATACACCAATAACAGACAAACAGAGAGCCAAATCATGAATGAACTCCCATTCACAATTGCTTCAAAGAAAATAAAATACCTAGGAATCCAACTTACAAGGGATGTGAAGGACCTCTTCAAGGAGAACTACAAACCACTGCTCAGTGAAATAAAAGAGGACACAAACAAATGGAAGAACATTCCATGCTCATGGATAGGAAGAATCAATATCGTGAAAATGGCCATACTGCCCAAGGTAGTTTATAGATTCAATGCCATCCCCATCAAGCTACCAATGAGTTTCTTCACAGAATTGGAACAAACTACTTTAAAGTTCATATGGAACCAAAAAAGAGCTCGCATTGCCAAGACAATCCTAAGTCAAAAGAACAAAGCTGAAGGCATCATGCTACCTGACTTCAAACTATACTACAAGGCTACAGTAACCAAAATAGCATGGTACTAGTACCAAAACAGATATATAGACCAACGGAACAGAACAGAGCCCTCAGAAATAATACCACACATCTACAACCATCTGATCTTTGACAAACCTGACAAAAACAAGAAATGGGGAAAGGATTCCCTATTTAATAAATGGTGCTGGGAAAACTGGCCAGCCATATGTAGAAAGATGAAACTGGATCTCTTCCTTACACCTTATACGAAAATTAATTCAAGATGGATTAAAGACTTAAATGTCAGACCTAAAACCATAAAAACCCTAGAAGAAAACCTAGGCAATACCATTCAGGATATAGGCATGGGCAAGGACTTCATGTGTAAAACACCAAAAGCAATGGCAACAATAGGCAAAATTGAGAAATAGGATCTAATTAAACAAAAGAGCTTTTGCACTGCAAAAGAAACTACCATCAGAGTGAACAGGCAACCTACAGAATGGGAGAAAATTTTTGCAATCTACATATCTGACAAAGGGCTAATATCCAGAATCTACAAAGAACTTAAACAAATTTACGAGAAAAAAACAAACAACCCCATCAAAAAGTGGGCAAAGGATATGAACAGACACTTCTCAAAAGAAGACATTCACGCAGCCAACAGACACATGAAAAAATGCTCATCATCAATCACCATCAGAGAAATGCAAATCAAAACCAAAGTGAGATACCATCTCACACCAGTTAGAATAGCAATCATTAAAAAGTCAGGAAACAACAGGTGCTGAAGAGAATGTGGAAAAATAGGAACACTTTTACACTGTTAGTGGGACTGTAAACTAGGTCAACCGTTGTGGAAGACAGCGTGGTGATTCCTCAAGGATCTAGAACTGGAAATATCATTTGACCCAGCCGTCCCATCACTGGGTATATACCCAAAGGATAATAAATCATGCTGCTATAAAGACATATGCACACGTATGTTTTATTGTGGCACTATTCACAATAGCAAAGACTTGGAACCAACCCAAATGTCCATCAGTGATAGACTGGATTAAGAGAATGTGGCACATATACAGTATAGAACATATGCAGCCATAAAAAATGATGAGTTCATGTCCTTTGTAGGGACATGGATGAAGCTGGAAACCATCATTCTGAGCAAACTGTCACAAGGACAGAAAACCAAACATCACATGTTCTCACTCATAGGTGGGAACTGAACAATGAGAACACTTGGACACAGGATGGGGAACATCACACGCCGGGGCCTGTCATGGGGTGGGGGGAGGGGGGAAGGATAGCATTAGGCGATATGCCTAATGTAAATGACGAGTTAATGGGTGCAGCACACCAACATGGCACATGTTGTAACAAACATGCACGTTGTGCACATGTACCCTAGAACTTAAAGTATAATAATAATAATAATAATAGAAAAAACATTTTAAAAAATTGAAAAATGAATAAATAAATAAATTGAAAAGCACTAAATAAAAATAAAACAATAACTTTACGAGCTCCTATTATTAGCTGGGCAGTGTTTATGGCTCTCACTGGAAATCATATCTGAGAATAGTAATGGCTGGGAGAAAAAGACTCAGAAAATGCAAGAAAAGGACTTGGACTCTGGACCTCTAGAAGAGTCGTATACCTTGACATTACTCAAAATAAACGGAAGGAGAGTGGGAGAAATTGAGAATGAGGTGATGGAGTTTCCTTTCTTGGATAATAATCATGAAAATAAGGTCTAAGCTTCCGGGGCTCAGTGAAGTGCAGGATCTGTGGAGTCATATTGGCTGCAGGGTACATATATGTAAAGAGAAGTTAAGACAGCTCATAGAGACCCTATAGCCCTTAATGGGGCAGACTAGGAACAAAATATTTCTCCTCCGAAGACCAAGAGATAGTTCAGCAGCAACCTGCAAGGATTGATAAACAAGAACCAGATAGATAATGTCCATCTCAGCACACTCCTGGATGAATTGGTCAAAACAACTGAGGCCAGATGTAAAAACCTCAGATCTCCTTCATGCCACTCTCTTGATAGTATATAAAAGGTGCTTGAAATTGGCCATAAGCTTGGAAAAAGGGATGGTGAAATCCTGAATTGACTAAGAGCACATTTCAGTCGCTCAGTGTAACAGGTGCTCAAAATGGACATTAATTTCAATAATAGGAATGTCATATACAAGTTTATGTTTCTTACATATACACATTTCTGAACTGATTGTGTTATAACTTAGCTCTTCAATTCCTGCCTTTGTGAACTGTGATTACTTTGGGACATTGTTCTTTCCACCTAACTCCTGGGTTTCACTGCTTGCCTGATGTGTCATCTTGTCTTATTGAAGGACGACCCCATTGACTTCTAGACTTCTGACGTGTGGATTAGGAACATGAATTTGGTGTGTGTATTTGAATGTAATTCCAACTATAGGTAATTTTCTGGCTTTTGATAATCCAGTCTTCCCCCACAGCCTTTAGCAAGGCCATCCTAATCGCCTGAGCCTGCTCTAGACATACCCCACATTCTGATTCTATCGTATGTGTAGTAAGATGAGATTACCCTCTCCAGAATGCTGCCGTAATTGGGCTTCCTCCTGCCATATATCCACAAAAATAAATATTAAAAAAAAAGAAAAAGTCTTCATCTTGCTAAAGATTTTGACCTATGTAACCAAAGAAAACTTAAACATCTGCATATTTTCCTTTCTATACCTTTAAAATGCAAATAACGGTTACCCCTCCATGAGGCCAAAGTAAGCAAATATTTTTAATGTTTTGCAGTTAAGTAAAAGCCAATTTCCTCCTATTTTTTTCATCAAGATATCTTCTTAATATTAAAGCTAGTATAGGATAGATGGACATTTTTTGATACTAGATTATCAGAAAGACTCATATATTCAAGATCAAAAGTATTGACTGGTTTCTCTTGGGATTGTGGTAAAGCAGTGAATGTTTTTTCTATATCAGTGGTCTGAAAAATCTGGCTTCCTGACCTCTTCATCCTAACATTCTCAATGAAAACCACACTAAGGTTTGTATCCAGGTAAAACAAAGCAAAAAGCCTAACTAAAAATTTCATTGATTTCCCCTATGACAGTTCATTTTCTTCCCAATAGAGATCTCCTGGCTTTGGGAAAAGGTAAAGCATCATTGTGTCTTGTATTAGTTTGGTAGAGCTTCTATAACAAAATACTACAGGCTGGGTGGCTTAAACAACAATTTATTTTTGCAGAGTTCTGGAGTCAAGAAGTCCAAGATTAAGGTGTCAGCAGGTTTGGTTTCTTCCGAGGCCTCCCTCCTTGACTTGAAGATGGCCGCCTTCTCCCATTTCCTCACATGGTTTTTTTCTCTGTGCACACACATTCCTAGTGTTTCCTTGTGTTCCAAATTTCCTCTTCTTATAAGGACACCAGTCAGATTGAATTAGGACCCATCCTAGAAGTTTTATTTTAACTTAATCAATTCTTCAAAGGCCTTATCTTCAACTACAGTAAAATTCTAAGGTACTAGGGCTTAAGGCTTCAACATTTGAATTTGGGAGGGACACAATTTAGCCTATAATATTTGTTTTTCCTAAAATTAGACTAAGAGCAATAATCACAGAAAAACATAGTATTTTAAGAAAGATATTCTTCTAGGGTTGATAAAGTATTTTAGGAAGCTGTACAGAATTGTTTAGATTAATGATTTCCTATAGAATACACAGAAACATCATATCATGTTATCTAAACTATAAGAGTTTGTGCAGCCTCCTAAGAACTCTTAGAACCACAGAATGCTTTATATCTTGGGACATCTGTATCATTTAAAATCATGTTTACTTTGATCACTGTATGTTATAGAATCCAGTATGCACTTTATAATATAAACTCTCCTTAGACTTCTTTTGTTTCTCAAGCTAATTTTATATCCATTCATTCACCTTTGCCCTGGGGTCCAATTCCTAGGAGTGAAAACTACTTATTCTAAAATGTGTACAGTCTTCCTGGGGATTATTAAAGTTTCACTGGTAGAAACTGTAACCTTTCAGATTCTCTGCTTGTTTGTCAATTCATGATTTTTTCAAAGCCAGATTCTTATTGTTGACCTCACTCCAATGAAGGTCTGCCTCAGGGAGAGATCCCATGTATTTAGCAAGGTCAGGACCAGACCGTGGCATCCACATTCACCTCTCTACACTTTAGAACAATGTATCGGTGCCACAGGGCATCAGTAAAACCAAACCTTTGTTAGACAACCAAACCTTTGTTAGACAATGTTACCGGAGACTAACATTTCACTTTTTTCTCCTTCAGAAATTTTTTCTCAATGCTTCTGATAGAAAATCAGCTAAATCATTATTTTTAAAATTCTTACTGCCCCGTTCTGTGTTTCATGCAATTAAATTATTGTAATTCCTTCAGATTACATACTGACATTGCACACAAAATCCATATGCTGAAGGCAAAGTTGTTTAAACCACAAATAGATAAAAGATTTACCAGGCATCTGACTTTCTACATAGTGAATGGAAACTTTGCTTTGTAATTCTCGGAAGCCCCTATATTTTTCATAAATGACTTAATAAATTTAATTTACTTTTCTCCTTGTTAGCCATCTGTCAGAAGAGAGGACTTTGGGGATATAACATTAATATATTTGGGCATTGACAAAACTGCTGCAAGGGAATAATACTGTACATATTTAAGGCCAGTATCCAAATATTCTGGAAAGTTGAACCACATAAATATAGAACAGCCTCACACTTTACACCAGTCACTACATAGTTGGGAAACTATGCATCAGTTAAACAAAGAAATCAAACACATAGGGCCTGCTACATTTAAATATTTAAGTGCAACATTTTAAACAAATCCTATCATTGTAGTCCACAGGATTTCCAAGGCAAAAAGTAAAGTCTGAACTTTTTATAAAACACCTTTTTTTTTCTTGAGAGTTTGAACTTCACACAATAATGCTTTTCATTTCTGTACTTTCTCCAAAATGTTTCTGAATTCTTAGAGGCTACATTGTTTTGGAAGAATAAACTGTGGATTTTCCAAAGAGACTCTCTCTCTCCCACTCAGCTGCCCTGAGGGAGTTAGAGCCTCTGCACACAACTTATTTTAATTTCCTTCCCCAAAAATGATCAAATAAGGACTGTTTCCCCACCAACAGTTCTAGGGCAGGAGGCTCTGACAAGTGCAACCTGTATCACCACAAATATCTTCCTCTCTGTCCTACTCCGGCACATCCAAAGAAAAAGATTATTTAACACAACCAACCATGCTAGAATCAGGACTCCAACGATTACAAAGATACACAAGGTGAGTATACAATTATAAGTTGGAAAGTGGATACATTGAGTGCCTCTGGAATTCTGCTATTCACAATTGGAAATCTCAACAAAAGCTAAAGAATCAGAACAATCTCTTTTCATAATACGCTCCTTCTTGCCACCAAAATAGACATTTGTTGCCTGCACGATTCTCAGCATCCTGGTTCAAATAAGGATACTGTATATTACATATTCTTTACTATTTTGGAGTTGCCATGGCAGAGAAGAGAAGAGATATTTTTGTTGATGGAATGTCTCTTAACAGAGCTCCTTATTTTGGCCTTCCTGACTTTCTGACGCAGTTTTCAGATCTCCTTTAAAATACTTCCATGACTTTATTTTTTTTAAATTAATTGAAGCGATCAACATTTCAGCATCCCAGAAAGAGTAAAAGATACATTATTAAATGTGCAAATGCGCAGACGATCAGGATTTACAGATACAGAGTTCAGATGAAAAGAAAGGATGATCTGTCAAAATTTTAATGAGTTAACTTTCAGTTCAAACTCCCCTTGGCTTTTTTTCAGCATCTCTTTCTCTTTTCCTTTCCCTTAACCTTTGTTTTCTAGTTATTCATTGCTGTATTATCATTTAAAAAAATATTAGTGTATTAGATTGAGTTAGGTTTTGTTGTATTTTTTTTTACTTAGTGACTTAAAATAACAAGTTTCCCTTTTATTCCACACACCGAATATACTTTGTGGGTAAGCAGGGGCTTTGCTCTGTGTTACCCTCCCTCTGGGAATCAAAGTTTTCAAGTACTGTCTATCTAGAAAGCGGCTGACACACTATGGCCTGTGGACCAAATCTGGCCTGCTGCCCTATTTTGTATGATCCAAGAGCTAAAACCACTTTAAAACAACAATAATATTTTGTGGTATGTGAAAATTATATGAAATTCAAATTTCAGTGTCTCAAATGAAGTATTACTGGAGCATGGCCATGCTCATTTATTAATGTATTGCCTATGGCTATTTTTGCACTGCAATGGCAGAGCTGAGTAGTTGCAACTGAGACCATAGGGCATACAAAAGCCTAAAATATTTATTTTCTGGTTCTTTACAGAAATTTGCCAGTCTTTCAGTTAGAGCATGTTTAATCACATGGCTGACAGTAAAAGAGAAAATGATAGATTATGCACTGGCTCTATGGCCTTCCAGAGGAAGTGACACATAGACTTCTGCTCGCTGTTCATCGTGCAAAGCAACTCACATGGCTACACTGATTTTCAGCAAAAGTATAGGGAAATACAATCCTACCATGTACCCAGAAAAAAGCAAAAAAATAAATAAAAAATAAAAAGATAGCACTGATAACTATTAGAAAATCTTATAGTACTAGATAAATAAAATTTCTATTTTATAAATAATCTATTATTTTTTCCAGAAAAGATGGCAAGTTAACAAAGCTACCACCCCTAAAACCAAACTCTGAAGATGTTGAGAGGTGACAACGTGCTAGCAGCCCTCGCTCGCTCTCCACGCCTCCTCGGCCTGGTCCTCCACTCTGGCCACACTGGAGAAGCCCAGCCTGCCGCTGCACTATGAGGGCCCTAGCCCATGAGGGAGCCAGCTCCCTCTGCTGGCAGGGAGGTGTGGAGTGAGGGGCTGCGCGCCGGGCTCGCAAGACCGGGCAGGTTTGGGGTGGGCGTGGGCTCGGCAGACACATTCGGTACACCTGGCCTAGGCCCTCTGGGCTGCTGGAGTGCTGGAGCTAGGTGCTACAAAGTCCCCTGGCAAGTGCCAGTGACAGGTGAAGAGGGCTGGGCTTCTGGGATGGGTGGGACTTACAGAAATTTCTGTCTAAAGGATTGTAAACACACCAATCAGCGCTCTGTAAAATGGACCAATCAGCATGATGTGGGTGGGGCCAGACAAGGGAATAAAAGCCGGCCATGTGAGCCAGCACTGGCAACCTGCTCCTCCCCTTTAAGCTGTGGAAGCTTTGTTCTTTCATTGTTTGCAATAAATCTTGCTGCTGCTCACTCTTTGGGTCCATGCCACTTTAATGAGCTGTAACACTCACCGCAAATGTATGCAGCTTCACTCCTGAAGCCAGGGAGACCACTAACCCACCGGGAGGGACAAACAACTCCGGATGGGAGGAATGAACAACTCTGGACCTGCCACCTTTCTGAACTGTAACAGTCACCACAAAGGTCTGCAGCTTCGCTCCTGAAGTCAGTGAGACCACGAACCCACCGGGAGGGACCAACAACTCCAGATGTGCCACCTTTAAGAGCTGGAACACACACCACAAAGGTCTGCAGCTTCATTCCTGAAGCCAGCGAGACCACAAACCCACCGGGAGGGAGGAACAACTCCCGGCCCGAGGAGAAAACAGCTGCGGATGTGCCACCTTTATGAAGTGTAACATTCACCGCGAAGGTCTGCAGCTTCACTCCTGAAGTCAGCAAGACCACAAACCCACCGGGAGGAACGAACAACTCCAGACACGCCACCTTTAAGAACTGTAGCACTCACCATGAAGGTCTGCAGCTTCACTCCTAAAGTCAGCGAGACCACAAACCCACTGGGAGGAACGGACAACTCCAGACGTGCCACTTTTATGAACTGTAACACTTACGGCAAAGGTCTGCAGCTTCACCCTTGAAGTCAGCGAGACCACGAACCCACCAGAAGAAAGAAACTCCAGACACGTCCGAACATCAGAAGGAACGAACTCTGGACACGCCATCTTTAATAACTGTAACATTCACCAGGAGAGTCCGTGGCTTCATTCTTGAAGTCAGCAAGACCAAGAACCCACCAATTCTGGACACAATATCACAGAAATGACATAGAAATTAAGGAATCCCAGAACTTTGCACCAAAAGGTTGAGAAGCTTTTAGGGAGAGAAGTTGAGGTCAGAGCCTGGTATAACTGGGGGAAGGATTGTGAGAGTAAAATGGAAACCTAATGTAGAAGACTGAGAGTCAATAAGAGGGGGAGGCCGGCAAGTAACTTGGTAATGATGCCCACTTGTTTTCACAATACTACCCTAGGATGTCATTGCTCGTCTCTTTGCAACAGTGAAACAAAGCCAGCCTGGAATCAACAGGAAGATAATAACATCAAAGCAGCACAGGAGCTCAGTTAAGAGTGAGGATAAAAAACTACAAGAACAGGCAGGCTGGAAAAGAATGCTGAAAAAATTTATAATTTTTGTAGATTCGTTTTTAAAAATTAGTAGACTTTTTTTAAAAAAGGGTTTTTTTGTTTGTTTGTTTGTTTTGTTTGGTTGTTTTGCATTCTTTCCCAAGATGGCAGAATAGAGGCTTTTCCAGCACACTTCACCCACTTGGAAGAAGCAAGATAGTGTATAGAGAGATTCATGCTTTGATGTTTTATCCAAGAAAGAACATGACAGTTCAACAGAAAAGCGGAAGGAAGGAAGGGAGGGAGGGGGGGAGGGGAGGGGCAGGGGGGAGGGAGGGAGGAAAATAAATAGTGTATAGAGATTCACACTTTGAAATTTTATCCAAGAAAGAACATGAGAGTTCAACAGAAAAGTGAAAGATACTGGGAAAGAGAAGGTAGGCAGGCAGCCCACATGGCTGAATTCAGCTGAAAACCATAGGTGAATCCCTAATACAGGAGAGGATGAGTGAGTGTCTCTCCATGACCCATCTTCTTAGTGAGGAATTGTACAATCCAGGTCACAGGAGAGCACCTGGATGCTCCCAAGCCCTAGATCTAACTTGGGAGCAGCTAGGAGACTGTGAGAAGGAATGTCTCCAGGAAGTGTCCCACACACGTTCCCAGACCTAGACACCAATGGAAGGATCCCATTCTTGATCTTAGCTCCTAACAAGTTGTGCAGGATCCTGCAAGTTAGAAGCAGTGGTAGCCATCTCAGCATTAGAGACTCGAGCTGGGGATTGGAGATCTGGGGCTTTAGCAAGGAACGGGCTCCCACAGCCAAAACTGAGAAATTAGTGTAGTATGTGCACCAGCTGCTGGCACTGGAACCAGGCTCCTATCCTTCACAGGCAGGAAGCAGGAGGAGAGTTACTTGGTCAACATGGTTTTGACTGAGCTGTGAGTTTTATGGCCTAGGGAAGCTTCACTGACTGGAAGCAAACCTCAGTGACTAAGTGTCCCAACTGGCTGCCACAGTGGGGATGAGGAAGTTGCCTTGCTGGTTCTGGGGCATAAGAGGAGAGAAGGTCCCACTTCACTTGTTAGGCTATGGCACTAGGACCACTCTTTCTTCCCTGTACTGAGACTCAGCACAGCAACAGCAACTATGCTCCTCACCCAAGCATTTCTCCAGACCACTGCGGACTACCCCCTAACCCTGTCAGGGCTAGTGCTTATGCCCAATACTGGGGAGTCGAAGTTCAGGCCCTGTTCCACTTCCACCTAGCTTTGCCCAATCTCCCAAGACGGAGCACAGCACCCAGACTATTGAGCATCCCACAGCCCAACATATCACCTGAGACACCTGAGAACTACGCATGTTAATAGAAGTCAAGAATAAACCCTATTGCCACCACTGCAGCAGGCTCTTACCTGAAAGCATCATCTACTGTCCAGGAGGTTGGCCAACATAGCTTATTACAATATCTGCTGATACATGTACACAATGCCCAAGAACAAAATGATGCTCTTGCAATCTATGCTACCACCATTGCCCTTAAACCCTGTCCACTCAGGAGGTCATGAGCCTGCTCATTCATCCAGTACACCACTACTAACAACTGATGTTTGAGAAAACACCAAGACTATTTATAACCAAGAAAGTCATACAGAGTCTTCACATTGAGCGCACCCAGAGGCAAAGTCAAATGGTCCTAGCGAACTTACTTTATACTCATACACTTAAGACAAAAAAAAAAAAAGTCTTGCCCCAAGGAAAGTAAATTCAAAAACAAGAAGCTACTATTTCTTCAGTCATGCTGAAAGCAGAATAATAATATGGAAAGCACAAAAAAGCAAGGAATTATGACACCGCCCCCCTCCAAACCAAGGAACACAGTAATTCTCTAGCAATGGATCCTAACAAAAAATAAATCCTCAAACTGCCAGATTAAAACTCAAAACAGTGATTCTTTAAAAGCTTGAAAACCAATAGAAAGACATCAGCAAATCAATTCAGGATATAAACCAAGGATTTATCAATGATATATATTATCTTTAAAAAGAAACTGAAGAGAAGTTCTAGAAATAAAAAAGAAATCATATAAGGTATTACAAAATACCTTTGAAAACTTCAAGAATAGACTAGACCAGGCAGAAGAAGGAATCTAATAACTTGATGACAGATGTTTTGAAATAATCCAGTCAGAAAAAAAATAAAGAAAAAAGAATTTTAAAAAATGAACAAAGCCTTCAAGATGAATAGGACTACATAAAACAGCAGAACTTATGAATTATTGGTATTCCCAAGGGGAAAGAAAAAGCAAAAACTTTAGAAAACCTATTTAAGGAAATAATTGATGAAAACATCCCTAGTCTATCAAGTGATTTAGACATCCAGGTATAGGAGACCCAAAAATCCCCAGGCAAATACATTACAAAATGGACTTCACAACACCATAAAGTCATCAATCTATCAAAAGTCAAGATGAAAAAAAAAGAATTCTAAAATCAACAGGAGAAAAGTGTAATCACCTATAAAAGGAACCCATCGGAATAACAATGGACTTCTCAGCAGAAATCTTACAAGCCAGAAGAGAATGAGAAGGGATTTTCAAATTGCTGAAAGAAAAAATCTGCCAATCACAAATTTTGTATCCAGCAAGATTAAATGAAGGAGAAATAAAGTCTTTCCCAGACAAGCAAATGATGAAGAAATTTGTCACCATTAAACCAGCCCTACAAGAAATTCTTGAAAGAATCCTAAACATGGAAAAAAAAGGTCTATATTCACCATCACAAAAACACACAAAAGTATAAAACTCACTGTCATAAAAAACAATTACACAGTGGAGAAATAGATATGAATCCAATGTCAACAAAGCAGAATTCCACCAAACCAGAAAGACAGAGAAAAAGATAGAAACAAGTGATTTATAAAACAAGTAGATAACAATTAACAATATGTCAAAAACAGAACTTCACATAACAATATTAACCTTGAACATAAATGGATTAAATATTCCACTTAAATGACACACACTGGCAGAATGGATAAACAAGAAACATGATCCAATTATATGCTGCTTACAAGAAACTCGCCTTATTAGTAAACACATTTAGACTGGATTAAAGGGTTGGAAAAAGATATTCCATGCAACAGAAACCAAAAGCAAGCAGGAATAACTATAGTTACATTAACAATGACAACAACAAAACAGACTTATATCAAAAACAGTAAAAAACAGACAAAAAAGTATTTTATGTAATGACAAAAGGGTCAATTCAACAAGAGGCTATAACAACCCTAAATATATATGTACCCAACCAGTGGAGCACCCAGATTCATAAAACAAATATTACTAGACATAAAGAAAGAAACAGACAGGAATACAATAATAGGGGGAAATCTCACCATCCAACTCACAGCACCAGATGGATCATTGAGACAGAAAATCAACAAAGAAACATTACACTTAATTGGATTTTACCCTAAATGAACTTAGCAGACACATATGAAACTTTCTACCAACAACTGCAGAATATACTTTCTACTCATCAACACATAGAATATTTGCCAGAACAGATCATACGTTAGGCCACAAAACAAGTGTTGAAAATTTTTTGAAAATCAAAATCACATCAAGTATCTTCTCAGATCACAGTGAAATAAACCTAAAAATCAATACCAACGAGAACCTCAGAAACTATACAAAAACGTGGAAATTAGACAGCATGCCCCTAAACACTTATGGGTAATTGATGAAATTAAAACAGAAATTTAAAAATTTGTTGAAATGAATGAAAATAGAAACACAGCATGGCAAAACCTCTGGGATACAGTAAAAGCAGTGCTAAGAGAGAAGTTTATAGCATTAAATGACTACATCAAAAAATTAGCAAGATCACAAATTAACAACCTAATGTCTCACCTCAGGGAAGTAGAAAACAAGAACAAACCAAACCCAAAGCTAGCAGAAGAAAAAAATAAAGATCAGAGCAAAACTAAATCAAATAGAGACCCCAAAACCAAAAACAAAAACAAAGTATCAACAGAATGAAAAGTTGGTTTTTGAAAAGAGAAACAAAATTGATAATTGCTAGCTAGACTGAGCAAAAAGAGAGAAGATTCAAATAAAAACAATCAGAAATGGAAAATGAGACATCATAATTGATACCACAGAAATACAAAAGATCATCAGAGACTATTATGAACAACTATATGCTCACAAACTAGAAAACTTAGAGCAAATGGATAAATGTATAGAAATGTACAACCTCCCAAGATTGAACTAGGAAGAAATATGAAATCTAAACAGACCAATAATGAGTAGTGAGATTGAATCTGCAATTTTAAAAAGTCTCCCGACCAAGGACAGTGGCTTACACCTATAATCCCAGAGCTTTGGAGGCCCAGGTGGGCAGATTGCTTTAACTCAGACATTCAAGACTAGACTGGACAGCGTGGTGAAACCCCGTCTCCACAAAAAATACAAAAATTAGCCAGGCATGCTGACATACCCCTATAGTCTGAGCTACTTGGGGGCTGAGGAAGGGAGGATGGCTTGAGCCCAGGAGGTCAAGGCTGCAATGAGCCATGGTTGTGCCACCGCACTCTAGCCTGGGCAACAGACAGAGACCCTGTCTCAAAGTAAGTAAGTAAATAAACAAATAAAGAGTCTTATAACAATGACAACGAAAAGCTCAGGACCAGATTCACAGCCAAATTATACCAAATGTACAAAGAAGAACTAGGACTAGTCCTTCTGTAACTATTTCAAAAAATCAAGAAGGAAGAAATTTATCCTAACAGATTCTACAAAACCAGTATCACCCTGATACCAAAATCAGACAAAGACACAATAAAAAAAGGAAACCTACAGACCAATATCCCTGATAAACACAGAAGCACAAATCCTCAACAAAGTACTAGTAAACTGAATCTGACACCACATTAAAAAGATTATATGGCCAAGTGTGGTGGCTCACTCCTGTAATCCCAGCACTTTGGGAGGCCAAGGCAGGGAATCACTTGAGTCCAGGAGTTTGATACCAGTCTGGGCCACATAGTGAAACCCCATCTCTACAAAAAATAGAAAAATTAGCCAGGTGTGGCGGTGCATGCCTATAGTCCCAGCTACTCGGGAGGTGGAGGTGGGAAGATCATTTAAGCCTAGAAGATGGAGGTTGCAGTGAGCCAAGATTGTGCCACTGCATTCCAACCTGTGTGACAGACCAAGACCCTGCCTCAATAAGATAATACACCATAATCAAGTAGGGATGCAAAGATGGTTCAATATATACAAATCAATAAATGTAATCCATCACTTATAGAATTAAGGACAAAATCCATATGATCATCTCAAAGATATGGAAACAAAGGTACAGTATCAACCAAAATGTTCACAGTGGAGGATTGGAAAAAGAAAATATGGTGTATACATATACACTATGCAATGTTATTCAACCATTTAAAAAAAAATAAAATCATGTCTTTTGCAATAAACATGAATGGAACTGGAGGCCATTATTTTAAGTGAAACAACTCAGAAACAGAGTACCACATATTAAGTGGAAGCTAAATAATGTGTACACATGGACATAAAGTGTGGAATGATAGATAGATATTGGAGGCTCAAGAGTGTAGGGTGCTGGGAGGGAGGTGGATGATGAGAAATTACTTAATGAGTACTATATACATTATTCGGTTTATGGATACACTAAAAGCTCAGACTTCACCACTTCACTATTTGTCCATGTAACAAAATTGCACTTGTACTCCTTAAATTTATGAAAATTAAAAATAAAAATTAAAAGTGTGTAAAGCATTTGATAAATTGAACGCATATGCAGAAAAGTCTAAGAACACCAGGAATAGAACCTCATTACTTTGACAGAGACACAAAGGCTATCTACAAAATAACTAAAACAAACATTTCAATTAATGGTGAAAATTTATATATGTTTTTTAGGATACAGAACAAGACAAGGAACAGTGCTGTCACTGCTAGTATTCAATATAATACAGATAGTCCCCTTCTTGCACTGTTTGACTTACAATTTTTTTGACCTTATGATGGTGTGAAAGTAATATTTATTCCATAGAAACCATATTTCAAGTACCGCACCATTCTATTTTTCATTTTCATTACAGTATTCAATAGAATACATGAATTATTCAACACATTATAAAACAGGCTTCGTGATAGGTGATTTTTGCCCAAATGTAGGCTAATTAAGTGCTCTGAGCATCTTTAAGGTAGGCTAGGCAAAGCTATTATGTTCAGCAGGTCAGGTGTATTAAATGCATTTTCAACTTATGACAAGTTTATTGAGATGTAACCCCATCATAAGTCAAGAAGCATCTATACTGACATTCCTACGTGCAAATTAAGACAAGAAGAAATCAAAATGAAGATTATACAAGAAGGAAGAGATTGTTAGAATAAAGTAAAAAGCAACATCCAACTATATGCTGCCTACAAAAGACAACCTGAAATCTATATACACAGGATGAAAGGAACTGGATAGGAAAAGATATACCATGTATCTAGTAAGCATAATAAGACTAAAAGGACATATTAATATCTGTTTGAATAGACTTCAAGATAAAGACCATTACCAGAAATAGAGATCATAGTTATTAAAAGCTCAATTTATCAGTAATACATTATAATCATAAATGTACGTGGACCTAATAACAAAGTTTCAAAATTCATGATACAAAAATTGACAAAATTGAGTGGAAATGTAAACAAACAATAATTGGAGATTTTAACACTCCTCTCTCAGCAATTGATATAACAATTACATGAACTCAGCAAAAATGCAGAATTGAAAAACAGTACCAACCTACATGATGTGAAGATATTTATAGAACCCTACACCCGGAAAGAGCAGAAAACATGATCTTTTCAAGTGCACATGGAATATTGACAAAGATAGAACATATTGTGGACTCTAAAACAAGTATTAATAAATATCAAATAAACGTAAAGGATTGAAATCCTGACCTGACTTTGTTCTCTGATCATAATGGAAGTAATCAAATGATAAATTACTTATCAAGTATCAATAATTTATCAAGTAATTTATCACATTAATTATCAAATTATCAAATGATAAATTACTTGATAAATCAGCAACAATAAAATATTTAAAATACCTACAATATTTAGAAATTAAATAGCATACATTTAAATAACTTATGTGTCAAAGGAGAAATCACAAGGGAAATTAGAAAACATCTCAAAAATAATGACAATTATAATACATCTCAAAAGTAGAATTTTAAGCTGAATATCAAGGAAAATATATCAGAATTTATACTTAGAGGAAAATTTACAGCTTTAAATTCTTATATTAAAAAATAAAGTTTAAAATCACCTTAGGAAACTATGAAAAGAAGTGCAAAAGAAAAGCCAAAAAAGTAAAAGAAGAAAATAATAAAGAGATTAGATCAATGAAATAGAAAACAATAAAGAAAATTAATAAAGCCTGAAATGAATTATTTGTAAAGACTGACAAATTGATAAACTCAAAGTTAGGCACATCAGGAATTACAGAAAAATGACACAAATTATAAATATTAGAAAATAAAACAAGTATATCACTACAAATTCTACAGATATTAAAAGAATAATAAGAAATGTTATGAGCAATTTTATGCCAATAAATTGAATAAATGAGATGAACAAATCTCTTTTAAAATACATCTTAACAATACCAACACA
The DNA here is from genome assembly GCF_024542745.1 of Macaca thibetana thibetana. Taxonomy (NCBI): domain Eukaryota; kingdom Metazoa; phylum Chordata; class Mammalia; order Primates; family Cercopithecidae; genus Macaca; species Macaca thibetana. The sequence continues at coordinate 76,176,110 of NC_065588.1, read as the reverse complement.
AGATGGAATAATAAATCTGAATAATCTTATATCTATTGAAGAAATTAAATTCATTTCAATAAACCTTCCCACAAAGAAAGCCTCAGCTTTACTAGTGAATTCTACCAAATATATGAAAATGAAAAAAAGAAAAAGAAAACCTCACAGAATCTCGAAATCATTGAGATCAAGTAATGTATTGGAGGAGGCGGGGATGGGTGGGGAAGCCTGCATGCTGCATATGTAACAAGTCTTTCTCAAGAATCCAAAATATAAGTAATTTAGCCCAAACACCTCACACCAGAGAGCCACACAAGCCCAGCAGATATGTAGTGAATGTGGAGAAGATAAATTGAAATTCTGAAGTGTACTGAGATCCATGGAATATTGAAATTGCTAAAATAGGCTTCCCCAAAAGGAAAGAACCCTGCATGGAATGGGACATGGGTGAGAAATTCTGAAAACAACCTGTTAAACTGGAAGATGTCCTCACAGCCTGCATAGAAGACAATGTCAAAGTGACACACTGGTAAAATCTGCAACTTACATTGTAGGACATGTCAGAATTAAAAAGTTAGATATTAGTACTAGTAAAAATAAAACCAAAGACATCCTTGAATGTCTGGCAAACTTTCAGGTGGAGTAACTGCACTGAAGTTTGGTGGGACAAGTAACATAGAATAATTTTTTTAAAGACAGAGTTACAGATTCCCAAATGCTGTGAAAACCACTCTTAAAGAGCAGAATAGAAGGAAGGACGAATCTTTTTAAATGCAGCTAACTCCTCCTGCTTCACACCTGGTAGAACAGAGAGGCTGGCCTGATCTGGCTGGACGCTGGGTTTGGCTGTGTGCAGTTCCTGAGAACTGAGAGTTTTGTTTTGGTGCATTCCAGATCAGGATTCGCTAATTCCAACTGATGAAAATTTTAAAATTCATATATAAATAATTAATAGAGATGCATAATTTTTACAGTGAATGTTGCTAAGAATGCAAGGGTTGAAATGTAATTAATAGTTAAGAAAATGTGCAAAGTTTCTCAGAAGTCCATTGTAATGCTATGGTTGAAGATTCTATGAATATGGTTAAAAAAAAAAAAAAAAAAAAAAAAAAGCATCGTTGATATCCGGGTGTGGTCGTGGGAGCCTGTAATCCCAGCTACTTTGGAGACTGAGGCAAAAGAATCACTTGAGCTCTAGGAGGTTGAGGTTGTAGTGAACCAAGATTGCACCACTGCACTCTAGCCTGGGCGACAGAGTGAGGCTCATCTCAAAATAAATAAATAAAAAAGAATAATTAAGCCAATTATGATTGTAAGAACAGCTCTGACTGATATTGCTGGTGTGGCTTCTTTATTATCCACAGCAGAATTTGCAATCGCTGTAATTTCTAAAGAAAACAAAAAATTTGCCATGGACAGAATGGGTGTATGAGTGAAGAGGATATGGGAGGTGGCCTTTTCAATTCTGAAAATGTGCTTTATCACAATTAAAGAACTATGATGGGAAAACAACACTCTTCCCCATTAACTTCCAAGAAGTCAGTTGAACATAATGAAATAAAGGGCTAGTTGACGTTTGAGAAAAATCACTATATTCATCAGTTATCAGCTTCAGTTGGGAATATATGTAATAGCTGACTACTGTCTTTCTCTATCCCTAGAAATAACGTATTTTGTATTTTTTAATAAAGAGATATTTGTGCACTCATATTACTAAGTGCAGGAGACATGTACCATATTTTGCTTTAAATGAAATCAGTTATGACAATTTTATTATTATTCTGATAAAATAAATTTTTTAATGCTTGCCACCACTAGATGAGAAGTTCAAAAGCAGTCTTTCTATAGAAAGTAAAATTGACTATGTAAAATTATGTGAAAATTTCATGTAATAATTTTTTAACTGTAAAAATACATTTTTCCTATTTCTCTTCATAAAAAAAGTCTTAGAAGCAATATCATCCTAGTACTTGGCCTCTAGGCTATTATTATTTTCCACCAAAAAGAACTAGAACACCTTCCAAAAGTGGTTGGTCCCACATCTGAGGCAGGAAAAGTACAGTATGGATATGCGATATCATGATATGCCAGAAAGCAAAAACATTACCAAAGGATAATCAGACCATGTCCCAGGGACACAGAGCTTGCTTGAAGAAGTTCCCACTAACCAAAGATGAGACAATTTAAGTATCAAAAATATAAAGATGCAATTTAGTAAAACACACGAACATAGAAGAATTAATAATTAGTTAATCAGTTTAAAAAGCATGGCAGATGGAGCTCCAAACAAAACTCATTAAATATCACAGAAAGTTGCTGGAGCACTAAATCATTACTCTGTAAATTAATAGTAAAATAAAAAGAATTAAGCACTTGTCCTTCCTTTCTTGTATAAACTGTATTTCAGGGTAACCAAGTATCCTTGATATATGAGAAAGGTCACTCTAGTCATCAAATATACCAGCTAATAAATGCAAATGAAATGATAAAATTAGAAAATTTCCATTTGCAAACCCTTGTGAACCTAAATCATAAACAGAGAGAGAGAGAGACTCTAAAAGAAAATGATGTTTATTTGGGAAAAGGCATTGCAATGGGAATACAATGGATAGTAAACTAATGTGCATATTCAGAGGATAAAAGAAGACAAAGTTTTCTTTAAAAAATTAAGAAGATTACATAATTGTTTTGGGATAATTATCCTTGGTTACAAAGATTAACAAGGATGATGCCAGTTCAAAGTTGGATAGACAGTGACTGGGCAGATGTCCTGACAGAAATATTTTGTGTGTGTACAGTTGCAGTGACCTTTGCGCAAGATCGTGATTTTTGCAGTTTTTTTGATAGTTCTTGTTACCAAGTGTTTGTGCATAAAAGCCCTCCACTGATGGCCTTCTGATATGGTTTGGCTCTGTGGCCCTACCCAAATATCATCTCAAATTGTAATCCTCACATGTCAAGGGAAGGGCCTGGTGGGAGATGATTGGATCATGGGGGCAGTTCCCCCATGCTGTTCTCATGATAGCAAGTGAGTTCTCATGAGATTTGGTGGTTTAAAAGTGTGTCTCTCCCCTGCCAATTTGTGAAGAAGGTGCTTGCTTCTCCTTTGCTTTCTGCCATGATTGTAAATGTCCCGAGGCCTCCCTAGCCATGTAGAACTGTGACTCAATTAAACCTCTTTTTTTCATAAATTACCCAGTCTCAGATAGTTCTTTATAGCAGGGTGAAAATGGCCTAAAAGAGAATTGGTACCAGAAGTGGGGTACTACTATAAAGACACCTAAAAATGTGGAAGCAACTTTGGAACTGGGTAACGGGCAGAGGTTGGAACAGTTTGGAGGACTCCAAAGAAGACAGGAAATTGTGGGAAAGTTTGGAACTTCCTAGATATTTGTTGAATGGTTTTGACCAAACTGCTAATATGGGCAATGAAGTCCATGCTGAGATGGTCTCAGATGGAGATGAGGAACTTATTGGGAACTGGAGCAAAGGTCACAGTTGCTATGCTTTAGTGAAGAGACAAGGCATTTTGCCCCTGCCCTAGAGATCTGTGGAACTTTGAACTTGAGATAGATGATTTTAGGGTGTGGCAGAAGAAATTTCTAAACAGCAAACCATTCAAGATGTCACCTGGTTTTTCCTGAAAGTGTACAGTTACATGTGCTCATGAAGAGATAGTTTGAAATTGAAACTTATGTTTAAAAGGAAAGCAGAGCATAGAGGTTTGGAAAATTTGAAGCCTGTTCATGTGGTATAATAGAAAAACCCATTTTCTGAGGAGGAATTCAAGCCAGCTGCAGAAATTTACATAAGTAACAAGGAACTGAATGTTAATAGCCAAGACAATGAGGCTCTATGTCTCTGTGGCTTACACATGGTGTTGGGCCTTCAGGTGTGCAAAAGGCCTGCAGGTGTGCAAAAGGTGAGCTTTGGGAGCCTCTGCCTAGATTTCAGAGGAGATATAAAAACTCCTGGATGTTCAGGCAGAAGTCCGCAGCAAGGGTGGACCCCTCATGGAGAAGCTCTGCTAGGGCAGTGCAGAAGGGAAATGTGGGGTTGGAGCCCTCACACAGAGTCCCCACTGGGGCACTGTCTAGTGGAGCTATGAGAAGCGGGCCACCAGCCTCCAGACCCCAGAATATCCACTGACAGCCTGTACTGTGTGCTCGGAAAAGTTGCAGGCACTCAATGCCAGCCTGTGAAAGCAGCCACAGGGGCTGTACCCTGCAGAGCCACAGAGGCAGAGCTGCACAAGGCCCTCGGAGCCCACCCCTAGCATCAGCATGCCCCGGATGTGAGACATGGAGTCAAAGGAGATCATTTTAGAGCTTTAAGATTTAATGACTTCCCTGCTGGGTTTTGGACTTGCATAGGGCCTGTGGCCCCCTTGTTTTGGCAAATTTCTCCTTATTTGGAATGGGAACATTTACCCAATGCCTGTATCCCCACTGTATCTTGGAAGTAACTAACTTGCTTTTGAGTTTACAGGCTCATAGGCAGAAGAGACTTGCCTTGTCTCAGATGAGACTTTGGATTTGGACTTTTAAGTTAATGCTGAAATGAGTTATGACTTTTCCAAAGTCATGTATGATTGCATGATTGGTTTTGTTGTTGTTGTTTGTTTGTTTGTTTTGTTTGTTTGAGACGGAGTCTCACTCTGTCACCCAGGCTGGAGTGCAGTGGTGTGATCTCGGCTCACTGCAAGCTCTGCCTCCCAGGTTCACACCATTCTCCTGCCTCAGCCTCCCAAGTAGCTGGGACTACAGGCACCTGCCACCACACCCGGCTAATTTTTTTTGTATTTTTTAGTAGCGACGGGGTTTCACTGTGTTTGCCAGGATGGTCTCAATCTCCTGACCTCATGATCTGCCCGCCTTGGCCTCCCAAAGTGCTGGGATTACAGGCTTGAGCCGCTGCACCCAGCCACATGATTGGTTTTGAAATGTGAAAAGGACATGAGATTTGGGAGTTGAGAGGGATGGAATTATATGGTTTGGCTCTGTGTCCCCACCCAAATCTCATTTCAAATTTGAATTGTAATCCCCATGTGTTGAAGAAGAGACCTGGTGGGAGGTGATTGGATCATGGAGGTGGTTTCCCTCATACTGTTCTTGTGAGGGAGTTCTCACGAGAGCTGATGGTTTAAAAGTGGCAGTTTCCCTTGAGCTCTCTCTTTCTCTCCTCTCACCTTGTGATGAAGGTACTTGTTTCCCCTTTACCTTGTGCCATTATTGTAAGTTTCCTGAGGTCTCCCCAGCCATGTGGAACTATGAGTCAATTTAACCTCTTTTGTTTATAAATTACCCAGTCTCAGATAGTATCTTTATAGCAGTGTGAAAATGAACAAATACACCATAATTATTGCAGCATATTAGTTGGTTTGAAGGGCACACATACACACACACACATACATACATACAACAACCACCATTCTTTGGGCTGCTCAAAGGGCCTATTAACTACCAGTAGACTTATTCTCTGTGCATCTGCCCCAACTCCATTTTCAGGGAGGCAGATTGCCAAAACCAGAGAAGAGTGCCCTTCCCACATTCCACACCTACGTTTTCATTCTGTAACCAGAGATAGAACCAGCTACCTGTAGAATCCCTGCATACCTCAGTTGGAGATTTAATACCTGCTTCCCCTCCCCATCCTAAATTCCCATTGACTCTGGAAAAAGTCCTTCTTGGCTTTACACCTTGGACACCCACACTTAGAAAGTATACTTTTGGCTCAGCATTTGGTGCAGGCCACCAAATGAAAGGACACTACCAACTGAAGTCTCTGATTCTTACCATTTACATTTTTTTGAGACAGGGTCTTGCTCTGTCACCTAGGCTGGAGTGCAGTGGCGCAATCACAGCTCATTGCAGCTGTAACCTCTCGGGGCTTAGTTGATACTCCCACCTCAGCTTCTAGAGTAGCTGGGAATACAGGTGTGCACCACTATGCCTGTCTAATTTTTGTATTTTTTGTAAAGACGGGATTTCATTATGTTGTCCAGACTAGTCTCCAACTCCTGGGTTCAAGGGAACTGCCCATTTTGGCCTCCCAAAGTGCTGGAATTGTAGACTTGGGCCACCACACCTGACTACCATTTGCATGATGTTTTTGTCTATTTTTCAAAAATAATATTTTTACCTATTTTTTCTCTTTTCTTAATAGTTTTTGTGAGAAGAGATACTTTCCTATTAACATGCACTTTGCTTTACTGTTAGCACCAACTGATTACTTTCTTTAAGCACATCAATGTCTGGAAAGAAATAGATCCATAAGGAATCTTGTTTGGCAGGTTGAACAAGTTAGTTGAGCTTCTGTTTCTATATCTGCAAAAGGGGAAGAGATTCTTACCTCATAAGGTACTGTGGGAATTATAAAGTGAATGTGAAATCACTTTGTACACTAAAAGTATCATAAATACATAAATTCGGGTAATAAAATTTTAATTGGATCAGCAATTCAAAGTCTCCTAGTTGGGCATCCTGATTTTGCTAGGTTTCCTTTATTACAACTAATGTAAACCACGTCGAACTAGCTTAAGATAAATGGAGAAATGTTGTATAAGAACGCCATGGTGGCTTTACAGAAAATGAGCAGAAAAACAGCAGAGCTATGAAAGAGGGCCTTAAGAGGGCCCCACTCTTTCCTGTCCCTACCTGTGCCCTTCCCAATGAGTCAAGGAGTCCATGCGTTTATGAAATTGTGTCCTTCCAGAGCCTACATAGTCCCTTCTACAACATGATGTGGGCACTTGAGGCCCCAGAATTTTCGGGAAGAAAATACCTGAGTTTATTCCCAAGGCCTGCACTAGCCTCTTCCCTGGGTCTGTCTGTTCCGTCAGTGTGCCCCTCTGGTCCCAAAGCATAGTCAAGGGGCAGCTGTACAGGAGGATTGTGGGTGGTGCTTGGATAGGATCCTGAGGTGTCCATATACATGCAATGTGTGGCCCTTACTGGTACTTGATGGAAAAGGGAAAAGACCACGTGGCATCTCTCCCCCAAAAGTCACTTTCCATTGTAAAATTCCAAGGGATCACAGAGTTTCAAATGTTCAAACCTCATCTCCCACATAGTTATAAAATCTATTTGTGAAGATATAAAGATAGAAAAGACCTTATTTTGAGTTGGGTGTGGTGGTTCACACCTGTAATTCGAGCACTTTGGAAGGCCAAGTGGGGGGTGGATCACCTGAAGTAAGGAGTTCAAGACCAGCCTGATCAACGTGGTAAAACCCTATCTCCACAAAAAATACAAAAATTAGCTGGGCATGGTAGCAGGTGCCTGTAGTCCCAGCTACTCAGGAGGCTTGAAGCACGAGAATCACTTGAACCCAGGAGGCAGAGGTTGCAGTGAACCAAGATCATGCCACTGTACTCCAGCCTGGGCAACAGAGTGAGTGAGACCCTGTCTCAAACAAACAAACAAACAAACTTATTTTGTAGTTTGTTTTCTTAATTTGTGGCCTTTCAGATATTTAAATGCAGTTATGAGAGCCACCATTTGTAGTCTTGCTCCTGGTTTGATTAATGTTAGGGATCAGACATCTTTTCTTTTGCAAAGGCAGGCTATGTCCTCAGCTTCAAGAAAATAAGCAAAAGCCTCAGTCACAGGTAGAGAACAAATTCCAGTCTCTCAGCCCTGCTGCTAAATTCCTGAAAGAGAGTCAGATTGGTTTGGCTTAGGTTGAGAAGGGGAGGAGAGCTCCAATCCTAGGTCCAATCAATTTAGTACTTTGGAAGTGGATATTTTCATAGAAATAGGAGAGGGAGACATTCCTGCTGTAGAATGAGCAGTTCCAAGAGAAATATGGCTGGATAAGAGTCCCTACTGAATATTCAACTTCACGAGTACATGAAAGACTTATTTCTCTTATTTCAATGGGAAAAAATTGGTAAAACATAAAAAATCAATATATTCCAGTTAGAAGGCAAATTATAACATACTTTGTTAGTCTTTCGTAGTTGGCTTTAATAGGAACAATAAGTACAAACTATAGTGGAGAGGAAATTTCTTCTGCTAAAGAGAAATTAAAGTTTTATTAATATGACTATCCTTATTTTCATATAATTTAAGAATTGATCAGTGTGCTAATACAAGTCTAACAATTTTTTTCCTTATTAGAAAATCAAGCTAAAGTGTTTATAAAACATTCCATTGACTTGTTCTTCCAAATCTCCATTGTTAAAAAAAAAAAAAGTAACAAACCTAATAAGGTATACAATGTTCCATTATAAAACGCTTGCCAAGCCTTCTAGCTATAGCAGAATGAATGTAGTTCATAATTGAGAACTCTAACAGTCCTATTTGAAAAATACAAAGGTCTGGAAACTGGTATTTGCTTTGGATACAAGGAAAACATGTAGAGTAACACTGTTTCAGCAAGATTATCTCCAAGTGACAGTATCAAATATGGAAGGACTAAGAAAGTTATATTTTCAACTTTTCTGAAAGAAAAGGAAAGCCTCATAAAAAGAAGAAAGGAGCACATTGTTACCATTTCCATGTATGTTTCTTCACCTCAAATAACCTACTGTTACTGTTTATACTTAAACTGAAAGGACCATCTATTATACCCAAGTCTGAAGCTTAACCTCCTCTATACTTCATGCAGACAAAACTTCTGCTGACCTCATTTGGCTCCCTAGACAATATACAACCATCCAGGGCTCATCAGCCATTCTAAACAAAGGATTATTTGCTCAGGAGCAAACAGAGGGGCTATAATTTCACATCTACAAGGGGCTTATGGGGAGTAATTTAGGTGTCATAGGGAATAGAAATTGGCCCTATGTGGTGGCATGCACCTGTAGTTCCAGCTACTGGGGAGGCTGAGGCAGGATAATCGCTCGAACTCAGGAGGTGGAGCTTGCAGTGAGCCGAGATTGCGCCACTGCACTCCAGCCTGGGCAACAGAGCGAGACTCCATCTCCAAACAAAAGAGAAAGAAAGAAGGAAAGAAAGGAGGGAAGGAAGGAAGAAAGGAAGGAGTGAAGGAAGGAAGGAAGGAGGCAAGGAAAGGAGGGAGGGAGGGAGGGAGGGAGGGAGGGAGGGAGGAAGGAAGGAAGGAAGGAAGGAAGGAAGGAAGGAAGGAAGGAAGGAAGGAAGGAAGGAAAGAAAGAAAAAGACATGTGGTCTTAAAACATTTTTGCTTGGAATATACAATTGAAGAACACTTAGATACTATGAAGTCCCTCAAACATTTTAAAATCTAAATATAAAACTGTTCTCATAAGTCTAACCACTAGTAGCAAAAGAGGCAAATCCAACATATTGTATATATTGACATTTTAAAAATAAAATGTTATATTACTTAAAAAATGTAAATAATATGGTGAGTTAACACTACCATCATTCATTTTTCTAAATGTCAATAAGTTTCTCTTTAATAGTTCCGTTTGTTCCTTGAATTCATGTTTCCTTTTCACTCCCTCACAGAATTGTACATTAATATAATATATTTTTGTGCTTACACCCTCAGATTGATCACCTTCATCACATTTCTTTGCAATAAAACTATGTATATAAATTGAAATTATGTAAATAAGTTTTTCCCTATGATCTCAATGGTCTAAGTGTTTCATTAAAAATCATCTGGTTATTATATGTATTAGCCATAAATCATTGCAAATATAAAGTATTGTACATTTACAGTATTACAAGATTGGAGATGGGAGAGAAGTAGTAGACCTTTTGAAGTTAAGTGGGACAAGGGCAATTGTGAAAGGAAAGACAATAAATAAGTACAGTGGCTCTTGACCATGGGGAAATTCTCAGGTAGTTCAATTTTGCAAAAAAATAAACATGAAAGTTAAAGTTATATGTGTCCAAGTGCTCCCCTGGGAATTCTTCTTGTAACCCAAGAATGTGCATATTTTAGTTTGAAGATCTTTGGGCTGGCTAAATTTACTTAAGGCTCTATTTGAATAGTAAGGACATTCCTTTTACTGAAATTGTTATTTCCAGTAGAAAAATTAAAAATTGTAAAAGATGCCTTATTGAACACTTATGAGAATCTATTTGAAAATATTATTATGTTTATTTGGACTTGCTGGGGAGGGAGCTGGCAGTAAAGAGGAACTGAAACTATCTTCCTGCCACATCTACTCCTCATAGCCACTGCTTGTCATTACTTTCATTTGTACTGCAGAAGCAATTGGTTCTTTCAACCTTCTGGGGGCCCTAAATTTCTCAATGATTAGTCTTCTCTTAGGAAAGTTGTATTCTCTTTCATCTTTGTTTGCAACTGGACTCAATCCATATCTGTTTTGAAAACTTTACTGAAAGAAGTAAAGAAGCAGCCAATACATTCCAACACCTTGAATTTTTTTTAACCTTTTCTTTTAAAGCTATGGCTTCCACAAGCATTTGGTCTGCTTTCCAAGTTATTGTGGATGGCAGTTTTCCAAATATTTTTCCACTGTATAATAAATGTGGACAGCCTTCTAGATGACATTAACTGTGTTCTTGTACCCACTGCCTGGCCACTCAGCCAGTGCCCACTTTAGGCTACCAAAACCTGTCATTTTTAGGATACAGGTTCATTTGCTATACCAAAACCCCAAAATAACAGTGATTTAAGCAAAATAGTTTATTTTCATGTAACAATCCAAGTTTAAGCAAAACTTGGCTGGAAGAGCAGCTCCTTGATATTGGGACCTAGGCTTCTGTCATCTTGTTGTTTTGCTGTCCTAAGCAGTTGCCCATGTCAAAAAATGTTCAGCAACACATCCACATCCCAGGTAACAGGAAAGAGAAAATATAAACGGAAGGACATATCTCTCCCTTTTAAAGACATGACCAGGGCCAAGTGTGGTGGCTCACGCCTATAATGCTAGCACTTTGGGAGGCTAAGGTGGGTGGATCACCTGGGATCAGGAGTTCAAGATAGCCTGACCAGCATGGTGAAACCCTATCTCTACTAAAAATAGAAATATTAACCAGGCATGGTGGCACGCACCTGTAATCCCAGCTACTCAGGAGGCTGAAGCAGGAGAATCACTTGAACCAGCGTGGTGGAGGTTGCAGCAAGCTGAGATGGCACCATTGCACTCCAGCCTAGGAGACAGAGCAAGACCCCATCTCAAAAAAAAAAAAGACCAGAATTTGCATATGTTACTTATGTTCATATCCATTTGCAAATGTTTGATCATATAGCCACATCTACCTGTAAGGAAGGCTGAAAAATGTCATTTAGTAGGTGGCCATGTGTCCCAGCTAAAAATTTGACTGACTACACAGAAAGGGAGAGGGAATGTATATTGTGGGACAAATAGCTAATGCTATTTGCTACAGTGTCTGTCAGACAAAGGTCTAATATCCAGAATCTACAAGGAACTTAAGCAAATTTACAAGAAGAAAACAACCCCATTAAAAAGTAGGCAAATGACATGAACAGACAATTTTCAAAAGAAGACATACATGTGGCCAAGAAAAGTGAAAAAAAGCTCAACATCCCTGATTATTAGAGAAATGAAAATCAAAACCACAATGAGATACCATCTCACACAAGCCAGAATGGCAATTATTAAAAAGTCAAGAAACAACAAATACTCAACAAATGCGAGCCTGTGAAAGACTAGGAATGTTTTTACACTGTTGGTGGGAATGTAAATTAGTTCAACCATTGTGAAAGACAGTGTGGCAATTCCTCAAAGATTTAGAACTGGAAATACCATTTAACCCATCAATCTCATTACTGAGTATGTACCCAAAGGAATATAAATCATTCTATTATAAAGATAAATGCACACATATGTTCACTGCAGCACTATTCACAATAGCAAAGATGCAGAATCAACCCAAATGCCCATCAATGATAGACTGGATAAAGAAAATGTGGTATATATACACCATGGAATACTATGCAGCCATAAAAAGGAATGAGATCATGTCCTTTGCAGGGACACAGATGAAGCTGCAAACAATCATCCTCATCGAACTAACACAGGAACAGAAAACCAAACACCGCTTGTTCTCACTTACAAGTAGGAGCTTAACAATGAGAGCACATGCACACAGGGAGGGGAACAACACACACTGGGGCCTGTTGGGGGAGGGTGGGGAAAGGGACAGAGAGCATAAGGAAAAAGAGCTAATGCATGCTGGGCTTAATACCTAGGTGATGGGTTGACAGGTGCAGCAAACTACCATGGCACACATTTACCTATGTAACAAAACTTCATACCCTGCACATTTACCCTGAAACTTAAAAGTAAAATTAAAAATGTCTGCCAGAAATGTTCTATGTTTTACCTATATAATGCCCAAAAAATCATTTGGACTCCTCTAAGTTACTGCAATCACAATAGCTGTCACTTCTTAGGGACTTGTGATATTATCTGTTTAGTGATATTTCTTTCTGATAAGGCTACTCCTCAAATAATAATTCACTATAGTGTGAAGTGGTTACATATCATATCAAAAGAACTGCTGAAAGTAGGTAGATCATTGTTGTCTCAAAAGAACCATGATTTGCTTAAAAGGACACTGAAGGAAATACCCATTTTTCTCAAGCTTCTCTTTAAATGAGACTGTTATATCTAGAAAGCCATTTTTCTCCCCCACCTCCTTCCTTTTTTCTTTTCCTCCTGCTTCTCCTGTCTAGATTCATAGCTAACAGTTATAACGTATCTTATTTGTGCCAGGAACTTTCAAATACTATCCCACTGAAGCAATACAGCAATTATATGAGGCAGAAATGATTATCCCCAATCCACAGATGAGGAAATTGAGACTTAGAACTTACTGAATAGCTCAAGATCACATCAGTAAGTTATACAACTACAATCCGATTCCAATTATATTTCCCCACTACACCATGGTAGTGGCTTGTTAAAAACTTCCAGGAATTCCTATATCTCTGTTCCAGCCTAAAACAGGTGATGTGTGTTATGAAGAAGGTTTTGGTAGGAGTGTCAAACATGGCAATCCAATAGATCAAGAAATGACTAAGTGTAGCAGGTGTGAAGAGTAGTTATAGACCATATGGTAGGCACTGCTTGCTGTCATCGCATATGGATGCATTCCTTCTTCCTTAGTACCAGAACCTCTGATTTAGTTGGGCACAAATCTGACAAACTCATTTGCAACTATGCAGGACCAGTGTAAGCAGAATTTTTCTGTACATCATATATAATAGAAAGTATTCTTAAGAGAAACAGGCATGATCTCCTATTTATGAAAGTTGGAATGTAAACATGATTTTGGAACCTGTTATGGGTTAAATTGTTACGACCTCCTCCTTCCCCCTAAAAAAACGCTGAAATCGTAATCCCCAGTACTCGTGAATGTGACCTTATTTGAAAACAGGTCTTTATAGGTTTAACCAAGTTAAGAAGAGGTCATTATATTTCCAGAAGAAGAAATATAAGAAGAGGTAATTTGAAACACACAGACAGGGAGAATGCCATGTGAAGACACAGAGACAGAGGACAGATGATGTAGAGACACACAGACAGAACATAGTCATGTGATGACAGAGGCAGAAATAAAAGCGATGGATCTGCCAGTCAAGGAAGTCAAGGAATGCCAGCAAAGATCATAAGCTAGAAGAGGCAAAGAAGTGGATCGCCCACATTCTTCAGAGAAACCTTGGTGATGCCAAGGCCTTACCATTGAACTTTCAGCCTCCAGAGCTACGATAATAAATTTCTGTTATTTTAAACCACCTAGTTTGTAGCACTTTATTTATTTATTTATAGTCAGAGTCTCACTCTGTCACCCAGGCTGGAGTACAGTGGCATGATCATAGCTCACTGCAGCCTCAATCTCCCAGGCTCAAGTGATCCTCCCACCTCAGCCTCCTGAGTAGGTGGGACTACAGGTGTGCACTACCACGCCTGGCTAATTAAAGATATACATATTTAACATATATATAATACAGATCATACTGTACATTATATAGTATATATTATATATCATATTTAATACATAACACTATATATTATATATAATCCTATATATAAATATATTATATGTTTGTAATTATATCTATATATATATTTTTAAATAGAGATGGGGTCTCACTGTGTTGACCAGGCAGGTCTCAAATTCCTGACCTCAAGCAATCCTCCCATCACGGTGTCCCAAAGTGCTGGGATTACAAGCATGAGCCGCCACTCCTGGCCTAAAAATATTTTTTTGTAGAGATAGGGGTCATCTTAGGTTGCCCAGGCTGGTCGCAAATTCCTAGGTTCAAGTGATCCTCCCCCCTTGGCCTCTCAAAGTGCTGTGATGTGATTCCAGGTGTGAGCCACTGCACCTGGTCTGTAGTACTTTATTACAGCAGCCCTGAGAAATGAATACAGTGTCCAAACAGTCATCTTGGAGTATGAGATGGCTTGCTACAGATGTCAGAACACAAGATACGGGTCTTGGTGACTTCCTGGAATACAGTTCTGGATAAGCTGTCTGGGAGTTTTCCATAATAGAGAAAAAAGTTTGAGTCTTGAAGCAAGTGTTATTTAGGGTTTCTATTACTCACAGACAAACCTAATTCTGATACAAGCCATATACCTCTCCTACTAGGTACTACCAAAGGCTGTGGTACCTAATTCTAGTCTTCATTGACTAGCCTGGTTCTTCACTTATGTGGAAATTGTTGGAAATTTGATAAAGCTAATTATATGTTCTTGCTTTGCCAAGGAAGACAGTAAAATTAAGATAGTTCTTTAGGATTGCTGGAAACTAGACGCAAATGCCTCCAGGGTTGAAATCATGGGTTATTATGATTAAAAATGATACTTGCATAGCACAATAGATAAAAGCACAGACTGTGATATCAAATACCCCTGGAAACCAATTCCAACTCTATGCCTCACTAGCCACCTAAGTGATATTGAATGTTATTTCACAGCTCTACTCCTCAGGTTTCTCATCTATAAAACAGATGATAAAAAGGGCATGTTAACGAATTGCTTAATTTATGATGAAAAGCATGAGTGAGATGATGATAACGACCTTAGAGATTGAAGAAGGTATTACAGGAGAAATATATATAAAGTGTTTAACACAGTTACAGACACATAGTAAGTTTCTGCCTGTCACCGGTAGAGGGTCTTGACCGCAAGTTTTCCAAGTTCTTGGCGTTTTGAACAAAGAATTGGACAAAACGTCCAGCAAAGCAAAGAAAGAATGAAGCAACAAAAGAACGAAAGCAGGGATGTATTGAAAATGAAAGTACACTCCACAGTGTGGCAGCAGCCCAAACAGCTGCTCAAGGGCTTGGATACAGAATCTTCTTGGGTCCAAATACCCACTAGAAGTTTCCCATTGGCCACTTCATACTCACCTCATGTAAATGAAGTGGTAGCCTGCAATCAGTCTGATTGGTTGCAGAAAGCAGCCAATCAGAGGCTGAAGTGAAATTATAAAGTTCACACTCCTGTGCAAACGTTGCTTTCTGCAACCAATCAGAGGCTAGAGTGAAGTTACAAAGTACCTCTATGCACACGAAGACTGCACCCGCAATCAGTCTGATTAGTTGTGGACAGCAACCATTCAGAGGTTGGAGTGAAGTTACAAAGTTGCAAATGAAGACTGGACCCATAATCAGTATGGTTTGTTGCCGACAGCCAATTTCCCATCTGCCGCGCAGAAAAGATAGCGGGTTTGCAAAGGGAGTAGCCTCTGGTCCTTTTGTTACTTAGGCATGGAAAGTTAGGGTTCTCCTTTCTTTTTAGTTCCAGGAAGTCGGCATGAAATAGCCTTCGGTTCTCTGCCTCTAGACCCTATTCTCCTGCTCGTTCCCACCTAGGGCTTTTACACATGTATTTCCATTGCCATAGATGTTTTTTTAACATCATCAGACTCCAGCAAAGACACACACTCTGTCTCTGGTTAATTCACATTCACTGTATAATCTCAGTAAAAAGTTCATCCCTTCAGAAAACCCTATCTTGGTCTCCCCTAAAATTAAGCCTCATATCACTTTATGATTTTTAGTCATAGCTATTAGTAAAATTTGATCTAGGATAATTATTAGTGTTATTATTTGCTTGATTTCTGTCTTCACTTCTAAGCTAGCACTACTCAAAGTGTGGTCTCAAAGCTCATGGGTGCTTGTCTGCAAACTATTTATTACTCATCATTCAGGAGATAAATACAGAAACTAAGATTAAGTATTTAGAAACTTATATAACAATTTCACATAGTATTCCGAGCTTGTATTTTGTATGTTTGATTTTTTTGTTTGTTTTTCTAAAAACTCACTTTTATTAAAAGCTAGAAAACATGTCTACAATATATTTTTTAAATTTTTAACTAATCTTTCATTACAGATTGTTCAAGAAGCATGGTTTAGGCCAAGGATTAGCAAATTCTCTCTGCAAAGGGTGAAATAGTAAACGTTTTAGGCTTTTCAGGTCACATAGTCTCTGCTGCAACTATATAACTCTCACTTTGTAGCATAAAAGCAGACATAGGTAATACACAAAAGAAGGAATATGGCTGTGTTTCAATAAAACTTTATAGTCAAAAATAGATGGTGGGCCAGATTTGACCCATGCGGTGTAGTTTGCCCACACCTGTTACAGGCTATAAACTCCTGAGGGCAGATGTCTCATTTGTTTTATTCATCATTGTCTTTCAATGCCTATGACATCCCTCACATAATGGGTATTCAATAAATATTTATTAAAAGTTATTCTAATCTCTAATAGGGGTGCAGATCTTGCTTGAATTGACATGGAGGTCATATGTCCAAGACCACCAAACCATGGATGACCATGAAAAGGATGTTAACTGTCTGGTTAGTAAGATTTTTTAAAACTATGGATGTTCTAAGGATCAAATACATTCTGGGAAGCAAAGATAATCACCAGTTGCTTGAAGAAAGAGGATGTTGGCAATTGACTGGGTATTAAGGAAGCTGTGAGAGTTTGGGAGGAATAGTAGGGGGAAATAAAAAGATCACGTAGTATACTGCTGAGGTGGGGTTACAGAGCATGAGGGAGAAATGGCAATGACCCAGAAAGTGGCGGTTTCCTCTGCTTAAAAACCTTTAATGATACCACAAGCACATGAGGGAGGCTGCAAATTCTGTTTCAAGGCAGCTCTGAGCCTGGTAAGTAGCCAACATGAGCAAAGCTCATCCTCCTGGAGAGAAAAAACTATGGACAAGAAGTTGTCATTAAAATTAAGTTGTGTCAGACATGCCAAAGGAATACTGTGGTGATCTGATACCTTTATGAATCTTTGATTGATGAATGTGTGGAGATCACAACTAGTGGGCAATGGAACAATATTGGAATGGTGGTAGATAAATGTAAGGAAATATTATCATGTTAGAAACCTCAGAAAAAGTATAAATAATGGCCGCGTTCAGCAAAGAAATGAATTACTCCCACATGTCCCTTCTCCAAATGGCCTGTTTCACTATGACAAAAAAAAAATCATGTGTATTCTTAATATTAAACTTATGTTGAATTAAAAGAAAACTTCAGAGGACCCTGAGATCAAGTCCAAAATCATATGATCTACATAGAAGGTTCTTCATCACTTGATTCTAATCTACTTTTCTAGCCACGTCATGCCAAGAACCCTTTTCCTAACATAGTATATGTTTCCCAACATAGTGTACTTCTAGAACCACACCAGGTCATTCACTGTTTCCCTCAACATGTCCTGTACTTTCACAGATCAGTGCCTTTGCTCTAGCTATTCACTGCCCTACAATGCTTTTCTTTTCCCCTCCATCCAGCACATTCTTATCACCCTTTGAGACACAGTTCAAACATCACTTATACTGTTGAAGCCTTCATGACTCACTTATCCAGGAGACAATTTGTCTCTCATTCCACTATGATTTGCCATTACATTATATCCTAATTATTTGTTCGCATGTCTGCCTTTGGGCTGAGACAGAGAGGCCCTTGAAAGCTACTTTTCATATTCTGTTGCTTAATTAAGTAAATTGGCAAAAATGCAAATAGCTCGTGATGCTGCATTTAAAGCAATTATAACAGTATTTTGTTCTGCTTTCTATCTTACTGTTTTCCTTCTGCATTGACTCCCTCACAGCTAAATCTATTTGCTACTTTAGGACCCAGACACAGAAAACATCCCTATGCAAGGCTGATAAGCTTATTTGAAGAAAAAAGAAAGAAAAGAAAAAGAAAGAAAGAAAGAAAGAAAGAAAGAAAGAAAGAAAGAAAGAAAGAAAGAAAGAAAGAAAGAAAGAAAGAAAGAGAGAAAAAGAAGATAAAAGAAAAAAAAAAAGAGGTGGGGGGTGCCAATGTTGTATACCCAAATCCACAAAGAACCTTTAGAGAAATTTTCAATCCCATGTGCATTTGGTTAACTTGCATTTAACTTTCCAACATAACGTACTTTCAGTCATCATACTTCAAATTCAATGCATTTCCTTAGGAAGCAAAACAATCTATTTTCTTTCTCCATAGACAGAATGTTTCTGGCAACTGAAACTTGACACATAATAAAGTAAGTTAAACCCAATTTCTAGTCCTTTCAAAATAAATTCCCAATATTGTGTTTACAGTAGAGTTAGGATCCCAGAGACTGATATAGACCCATCAGGGGACTATAAAGGAACCCAGTTGGTTTCTTCTCTTTTTTTTTCTTTCTGTTTTTCTTTTTCTCTGTGTTTCTTTTTTGCTTTCATTAATTCTTCCTTCCTTCTTTCTTCTTTCTTTCCTTCCTTTTCTTTATCTCTTTCTGTCTTTCCTTCTTTCTTTGTAATCTCTATGAAACAGTTTAATAACAAAATTAAAAACACAATTGAAAAGCTGTTTGAGGTTTCATGGAACATACTCAAAAGTTGTTAGCACCAAAATGAAACAGGTTGGATGCTGCATTTAAATATACATCATTCTGAACTTGAACTTTTGACATTTTATTTCTTAATAAATTTTGAAGATGCAGACTCATTATTCTCAAGTTTTTCTCATTTAAAACAGATATTAAGGTACAAGTTTTCTTTTGTAAATCAATCTGAGCTCTCAAACAAAGTGAAATCTGATACTAATTTTCAAATGGCCATGCTTATTCAACTATTTTCTGAACAAGATGCCCTGTTAGACATTGGGAAAGACAATAAAAAGTTAGTTTTACATGCCTTGAGACTCTTCCAGCTAAGTTCCAGTAAACAGCAGGAAAAAAAAGAGGGAGCAGGGGTTAGCCTCTAGTAAGAGACTCACCTATGGAAGTGAGGCAGACATTCAGATTCAACTCAGCTACAGATGCTGGGAGATGTCCCAGTGAGTTGGCAATAGTCAGTATCTGGAACATTGCAACAAAAAATTTGGGGTAGCATAGGAGAGTAGTTCCTCAGGTGCTCTTTACAAGGAAATAAGTCACAGATGGGGTCTTGCTATTGCCTAGGCTGGTCTCAAACTCCTGGCCTCAAGCAATCCTCCCACCTTGGCTTCCCAAAGTGCTGGGATTACAGGCATGAGCCACTGCACCTAGCCTGGAACACTCTTACTTATGAGATGCCTAGTGACTGTAGTCCAGTTTCCCAAGAGTTTTCAGAAAAACAAAGAGAGACAGTAAATCAGGTCAGTAGTACCAGTGAAGTCAGACAACTGATACAGTCATAATCTAAATCTCTAGTATCAAATAAGAGAAAGGCAAAGTGTTAGGTTTTCAGAGAATAGACAAGTTTACATATAGTGACAGGATTCAGCTATCAGGGTGGATAACCCATCATCAGAACTGAGGCACAAAATCAGAAACCAACTTAGGAACAAAAATCATGATGCTGCACCATAGAATTCTTTAGACGACTCTTGCCTTTCTTCAATATTGGCCCTGAAGACTGGAGTGAGGTTGAGGATGCCTTAGGATTCAAGTGCAATGACAGTTGGTGTCAGGGAGGGAGGCTGCAGGGGGTGGGAGTGGGTGTATTGCAAAGATACAGCAAATGGTTCTGAGAATTGGTCCCTATCCTCATGACTTACACTGCAAGACTGAGAGGGGGAAGGAGTAGATGGTAGTCAAGAGGAAATATGAGTCACTTCATGGATAGACTTCATGGATATTCAGTTGGCAAGAACAAAAGCTATACCCTACAAAGAGTTTCAACACATTGCTGTTGCCTAAGGGATACAGAGTAAAAAAAAAGATGGTATGTGTTCTGAGATATTTAAGCTACATATCTATTCAAAATAATTAACTTATATGGGATTTATGTGGACTTCAATGCATTGGACAGGATTAAAACCTTCACAGTTTCATTGAAAGTTCTAAGTGAACTTTGGATTGATGATTGAGTCTCATGTATAAATTCAGTAATGAACTTTGCTCTCAACTTTCCCTCTCTGTCTCTGCCTAATTAAACCAAAAGTATAAAGCTATAAGCAAATATCTATGGCTCATAGTATAGAGTGAGTGGTTCAAGAACTTGTGACCTATTTTTGCTAGTACTGCGAGGCCAGTTAAGCTAATCAATGACACCAAGAATAAAGACAGATTTATGGTCAAATTTATGGCCATTGGCCATCAGGTCCAGGAGTAGAGAATAAATTCATTCTATGATAGCAACCATCAAAGCCTAGGACTATGATCCCAAAATAATCCCCACCTTCCCTTTACAGCCATTATGGATTTCATCATTAGCTAATAGCTTAAACTTTAGTTCTCAATCCAAAATAACTTTTTTTCAAAATCATACCTTCTTTTCTAATTGTGAGTTGCGACCCAAAAGTGGGTTATAAAATCATTTCAGTGGATTAGGATCAGAAGTTTTAATTAAACAGAAAAGAATAAAATAGAATTGAAAAACAAATAATAAAAGAAAGCACCTTTTGTTTTCAGTGTATGTGTGTGTGCTAGGTCTCATATTAAATACATTTGTTTATGTTAATTACAGTTAAAATATAGGTAAGATGTAAATGTAGACATAGATATAGACCTGTATTTATGAAATAAATGACTAGCTAATTCTCCCCAAATACTATAACCAACCCCATGGGAGATACCATCCTTCAGATTTTTGTGCATCTACAAAAATATAATCACAATAAAATGACTACCTTTGACAGCAGGGATAACTAAAAGTTAAAACAGATAGAACAGATTACCTAAATTTTCATGCAAAGTTTGAAAGACAAGCTTCCAACTTAGGCCAAACTTCTTCAAACTTAATTTTCTCATGTTAAAAAAGTCAGGATAATTTAAAAGAATATCTAAGTTCTCAAAATACTTGAGTCTGTCTATTCTATTCTATTCTATTCTATTCTATTCTATTCTATTCTATTCTATTCTATTCCATTCTTCTGTTCTGCCAACCCCAAACCTGAGTATAGTCATTCACTTGCATCCATTTCTAATATATATGTTTTTGATACAAAATATTTACAAATGTCTTTTTCATTTTAACAAAGTTTCTTTTTTCTGCCATACAATGAATTACCATTCAACAAAGAAAGAAAAATCATTCTTAAGCCTACCATTTAAAGCAAGTAGTGAATATTTTTCTAAGCAGGGTAAATTATTCAATACTTTCCAAAAGTTTGACTTATCAGGACAAGTTAAGAGATCACAATATGTAGGGTCTTCTGTTTGACTTTGTATCTTTAAGTTATAGAACTATGCTTTCTGTTAAAATGAAGAGTAAATCAGTATAGCATTGCAGTGTCAACCTTTGCGTTGGCAGAAATAGCCACTGATAATTTTGGAGTAGTGGTGAATGCTAGAATTCCTTTTAACTAGAGTATCAGTTGCATAATTCTCTTCTGATCTCACACTCAATTGTGCCGATCTTCCATTTTCCCTGCCCAGGCACACAGTGGAAAGAGATCAGAAGGGAATTCTCACAAGGAGGCAGTTTGACCCTCCACTCCCATTCTGCTTAAACTCCAGTTTAAAGATAGAAATGAAATCTAAGCAGGGTGTGGTTGCACTGTGGGATGTGAGTTTGGCCAGAGCCTTAGCATTGTTATCTCATCTGTTTAACCCACTCCCTGAGCTCTCAAAGTCCTATCTCTGATTCATTCTTTCTTAACCCTCTGAACCTTGAACAGAAAGAGCTGGCATTTTAGAACTGGATCAGAGTAGCAAGTACCATCTAAATCCAGAGTCTTTGTTATGGCCCATAAGCTCCTACATTCTCAAGCCTCTGTCTATCCCTGTGACTTCCTCTACTGCCAGTTCCCCTTTCATGCACTGCCCTCCTTGCTGTATCAAACAGATCCAGCATGCTCCTGTGGCACATGCTATTCCCTCTGCCTGCAAAGCTTGTCCCACAGGTTTCTGCATGACCTAATTCAGATCTTGCTCTATTTGTCTTCATAGCATTTATCATTATTCCCATTGTTATTTCTATTTGTTCATTTATCTCTGTCTCTGAATATATAGAATATAAGCTCTATGAGGGCAGCAGTTTTGTTTTGTTCACTGCTACATCTCCAGCATCTAACACAATGCTTAATAGACAACAAATATTTGTTGATTAAATGAATGGATCTAAGCAGAAAGAAAAGCCTGGTGATGACTGGATATAGAGGTAAGCCGTGTCAAGCAGGATACAAATCAAATCCTAAAGATGAGATGACTAAAAGTCCAAGAATCTGCCCTTCTGTCTTTCCGTTAAGTGATTTAGTGCTCTTCTGTCCACAGCCACAATAATGAAATAAGAAGATTCCCTACTCTAAGCTGGTGGAATATTTCCAAGTATTGCTCAACACGACTTAATTGGAACCTCTCCTCTCTTCAAGTGCCCCTTCTCCATTTTACTTGGCTTTGAATCCAGACTCCCTTTCTTCACCCTAGTGACTCAGCAGGGACCAGACCTGAGTGTGGCAGTTCCCGCAATGTTGCTTCTAGTAGTTACTTCTGATTTAAGATCCTGTGAGCAAACAGCCTAGCCCCTCTCAGCCAGTCCAGGCATTCAGGACCCTGCTGTTGCCATCTCCAACCCCCCAACCCAGCCCTCCTTTTCCTACCTCCAGCTTCTCTAGAGAGAACAGTCTTTCCACACTGGCTGCCACCGTATCTGGGGATTTACTACTCTATTTGTCAATCATGTGAGCCAACACATTTCTTTTAAAAACCAAAACAGAGCAGGCATGGTGGCTCACGCCTGTAATCTCCATGCTTTGGGAGGCCGAGGCCAGAGGATTGCTTGAGCCCAGGAGCTCGAGACCAGTCTGGACAACATAGGGAGACCCTGTAACTACAAAAAAAAATTTTTTTTTTCAATTAGCTGGGGGTGGTGGCTGATACCTGTAGTCCCAGATACTTAGGAGACTGAGGTGGGCAGATCACTTGAGCCCAGGAGATCAAGGCTGCAGTGAGCTGTGATTGTGCCATTGCACTCCAGCCTGGATGACAGAGCAAGACCTTGTATATAAAAAAAAAAAACAACAGAGAGAGAGAGAGAAGGAGGAGGGAGAAAGAAAGAAAGAGAGAGAGAGAGAGAGAGAGAGACAGAGAGAAAAGAGAAAGGGAGAAAGGGAGGGATGGAGGGAGGAAGGAAGGAAGGAAGGAAGGAAGGAAGGAAGGAAGGAAGGAAGGAAGGAAGGAAAGAAGGGAGAGAGAGAGAGAAAGAAAGAGAAAGAAGGAAGGAAGGAAAGAAGGAAGGAAGGAAGGAAGGAAAGAAAAGAGAAAGAAAGAAAATTGATTTTTTTTTCAGTTGAAGGGTAACAAAATCCAACACAAATTCTTTTATGCTAAAAATAACATAACTGAGTAGCCCAGGTTGAGATCTGGGGTTAGAAACAGCTCAAAGGAGGGTCTAGTTATTATTATCAGGACATAGTCTCTTTATTTTTTCCTTTGAATGACTTCATTCTCAGATCACCAGCACCACATCCAGCAGAAAAAGGGAGAAATCATCCACACACACGAATTAGGGGAGGGGAATCGCTGGAGTTAAGGTAATGTAAAGTACTAATTGTCTGCAGACTCTTGGAGAATGGCTTGGGGTCAGCTTTACAGTAACCAACTGCGCCATGGGAGAAGGGAGAAATTCACCACTTGGAAATCTGTTGAAGTTCTTTCCTAGAAGGAGTGTGAGTGAACGTTGGGATCCATAAACAATAGAAGTTCACTACAAAGAAGTAGCAGGCCCAGGCACGAGGGTGCCATCCTGAGTCAGGCAGTCTTGCAGCAAGGAACCAGACATGAGGTCTAGATATGGTTCCAGTCCCTGGGAGCATTTATGGGAGTAAGGCAATGCTGAACAACTTCGAGTATGGATTGGGAAGTATGATACAGTCAAAAGCCAACAGGATTAAGAAATGTTGCTAACACTAAGAAAAGGGTCAAGATCTCAGATAATGTTAAAGTGGCAACAGCCTCAAGGCTGATTTGATATTAAGCTCTCAAATGCTTCCTTGAATAAGCACATGGTTGGTTTTAGTGAAGTCAAGGATGTAGTAGCATTCAGAGAGGAATTAGGGGATGTAAGGTATTTTTTAAGATGCTAGATGAATGATCAGGATAATGATAAGGTTCAGAGTGTCACCAAGGAGACCAGTTTATTATTCTTTTACTATCCTGGGTCTTCAATATCTCCTCTAGTACTAGCACTTCATCATTAATCAAGCTTCAGACTCTTATATTAAACTGTGTGTTTGACATATCTACAAAGATATGCCACAAGTACCCTAACTTCAACTCCTTGCCCCAATCAGTTCCATATTTCCTCCAAACCTGGTTTTTCTCCTGTCTTGCCAATCTCAATTAACAGCACCTTCATCTAAGCCTGTTCATCACCTCTTTCTCTGTTCATCATCTCGTTCTCTTTCTATCTATATTTCTCCTTTCATCTAATCAATCATTAAATCCTGCCTCTTAAACCTCCTATGTATTGCTTGACTCCCTCAGACTGTTGCCCTGATTCAGGCCCTCATTATCTTTTATATTTAAATTTTCCCCAAACTGGATTCCCTACTTGGAGATGCACACTCATGAAAACCATAGTGCACATAGTTCTGTGTTTCTATAGCATTCTGTGCCTGCTTCCTACTTTACATTTGCAATATCATATGGCAATTATGGGTTTATGTGTCTGTCCCACTGACTTACTGAGTTTCTCAAGGTGAAAATTCACCTTTGAATCCTTAGTACCTAACACAGTGTCTATTGAGTGGACCAAATCATCCAGTGTTTATACACACAAATACTTTTAACTCTCTACTAGTCATATAACCACACACAAAACATCATTATCAGTGCCTTGCTCTAGGAGCATTCCATGAAGAATTTTGTCTAGGTACTTACAGTACAGTAGATCTGAATTAGAAATAAATTATTTCTGAATTAGAAATAAATTCAGAATTTCTCAAATTAGAATAAATTAAATCAGCCTGGTGTGGTGGTGCACGCCTGTGGTCCCAGCTGCTCAGGAGACTGGGGTGGGAGGATCGCTTGAGCCGAGGAGGCAGAGGTTGCAGTGAGCCAAGATCGTGCCACTGTACTCCAGCCTTGGGTGACAGAGTGAGACCCTGTCTCAAAAAAAAAAAAGAATAAAAATAAATTATATAGATAAATTAGAATAAAGTGTATAAATAAATTTGAATAAAGCAGAGAAAATTCTACTTTACTGGACTCTTTTACTGAGAACACATGATACACTTTTTCTTTTTTCTTTTTTTTTTTTTTGAGACAGAGTCTCACTCTTGTCACCCAGGCTGGAGCTCAATGGCATGATCTCAGCTAACTACAACCTCTGCCTGCCCAGTTCAAGTGATTCTCTTGCCTCAGCCTCGCAAGTAGCTGGAATTACAGGCACCAGCCACCATGCTAATTTTTGTATATTTGGTAGAGACGGGCTTTCACCATGTTGGCCAGGCTAGTCTCGAACCCCTGATCTCAGGTGATCCACCCACCTCGGCCTCCCAAAGTGCTGAGATTACAGGTGTGAGCCACGGCACCCAGTCTGAGCCACCGCGTCCAGCGGATACACTTTCATTAGAAATTTACTGATGCAATGGCCTGTGGTTCTGTAATATGTATATTATTATCTGTGAAGATCAAAGAAAACAGTCCAAATTTGGGTTGTCTCCCTCAATTATAATTATCGATAGCCTACTTTGCACAATCAATCTGAAGAAGGTCCAGAGAATCCTTGGGTGTCAATTTAAAACACTACCATCACAGTCTAACTTCATGTAAGTAGTCAATCAGAAACTCTAGGCAGACACAATAGCATTCTTACCATAAGCAGACAATAAACTTTCTTCTGAATTTTTTGATTAATAGTCTTAGGTACATGTAATCATTCTGGCTCACCTACTTAAATGATACTTTGATTATGTAAGATAGTGAAATTTTAAATCATGTTACTAGGTTACAACATATGTTTATCATTGTTTTGATTGTGATATGTGACCTGCTTTAACTATTCAAACAGGAGACATTACATAATATGTTTATAGGTATATGCTTTATAGTAAAATTGCTCAGATGAATCTAATGATAGGCTCTAATTTTAATAATACATTTTTCTGAATGTGCTGCCTTCTTCCTCTTCTTTGCAAGAAAGTTAATTTGAAAATACATAAATTTAGGCTGGGTGTGGTGGCTCACGCCTATAATCCCAGCACTTTGGGAAGCCGAGGAGGGCAGATCACCTGAGATCAGGAGTTTGAGACTAGCCTGGCCAAATGGTGAAACCCTGTCTCTACTAAAGGTACAAAAAAATTAGCTGGGCATAGTGGTGAGTGGCGCACACCTGTAGTCTTAACTACTCGGGAGGCCGAGGCAGGAGAATCACTTGAACTCAGGAGGCAAAGGTTGCAGTGAGCCAAGATTGTGCCATTGCAGTCTAGCCTGGGCAACAAGAGAGAAACTCCATCTCAAAATGAATAAATAAATAAATACAAATAAATAAAATACAGAAATTTAATCATTTTTAAAAGGTAATGGCATTATTTATACATTTTTAGATACTGTGACTGAAGTGCCTAAGTAATATTTGTGTCCTTCTTTTCAAAAACTAAGTATCATATTAGAGAATGTTTATCTTGTAACTCCAGTGAATAACTCAGAAGCAATACTAATGGGCCAGGTAGGGTGGCTCACACCTGTAACCCCAGCATTTTGGGAAGCCAAGGCAGGAGGATTGCTTGAGGCCAGGAATTTGAGATCAGTCTTGGTAATGTAGGGAGACTTCTGTCTCTACAAAAAAAAAAAAAAAAATTAAATTAGCTGGGCATGGTGGTGCACAACTATAGTCCCAGCTACCTGAGGGGCTAAGGTGGGAGGATCGCTTGAGCCCAGGAGATTCAGGGTGCTGTGATGTATGATCACATCACTGCAGTCCAGCCTGAGTAACAGAGCAAAACCCTGTCTCAAAAAAGAGAAAGAAAGAGAGAGAGAGAAAAGAAAGAAAGAAAAAGAAAGAAAGAAAGAAAGAGAGAGAGAGAGAGAGAAAGAAAGAAAGGAAGGAAGGAAGGAGAGAGAAAGGGAGGAAGGGAGGAAGGGAGGAAGGGAGGAAAGGAGGAAGGGAAGGGAGGCAGGGAGGGAGGCAGGGAGGCAGGGAGGGAGGAAGGGAGGAAGGGAGGAAGGGAGGAAGGAAGGAAGGAAGGAAGGAAGGAAGGAAGGAAGGAAGGAAGGAAGGAAGGAAGGAAGGAAGGAAGGAAGGAAGGAAAGAAGAAAGGAAGGAAGGAAGGAAGTTAGGAAGGGGAATTTGCTCAAGATACAGCCTTGGTGTTGTGTAATGAAAAGACTCTAGGTGATGAATGGTTTACAGAAATAAATGATCCAAAGTTTAACCAAAGGGTCATCAGAAACAAAAAAAAGGGTGGGGTGGGGGAAGAAATAAAACTGCAGAAGTTAGAGGTAATGTTGTTTTGAGAGGTATATTTCAGAAATAACCAAATATGCAAAATGCATTATGAAGTCATTTCAAAAGATTTCAAGCTTGGTTCTTTGAAAATAATACACAGCCTTGTGTATTATTTTGTGTTTACTTTCACTAAAGTAAACACAAAATGTGTTTACCTTGTAAAACTGTATTAATCTGTTTAATGACGTAGGCACTTTTCCATATGTATGTTATACTTAAAATTTAAATGCTTACTTTAAAAATGCACACCCTCTAACACATTTAATATGCACCTGAGATGATAATTCTAAACTATCAATACAATAAAACCCCACTATTCCTTATCTTTTTCTCAACATACATCTCTTTAATTCATAAAAACAAGCTCATTCATTCATAGCAAGAACTGACCATTTCTGTTAATGATCCATATTGTGTCTGCATGTGTTAGAAGTTCAATGACAATAAGAATTACAAAGACAAGACCTCTGTCACTTTCAAACAGTATGCTCTAATAAGTCCTGGAAACTCTATTTAATGTTTACACATACTTTACTAGACACCCAGTATGAAGTTGAAGATATATTAGAGCTTAATCTGTAAAGATACGGACCTTGGCCTTTCAGATATGCTATTGTACAATGACTCCTACTGATGTTACACACTGTGCGTGTGTGTGTGTGTGACAGAGAGAGAGAAAGAGGTCTCTCTCTCTGGCTTTTTTTTTTCCAATGAGTCAGTGGTGTTGGGTCAATAAAATTAACATTCCTATTTTACTCATTCTGTGGAAACAAGTTCACGTGCCAATGGGTGTGCATGCTGATACTGGGGAGGCCTTCACCTCCCCCAAAATGCATATTGTATTAATTTTCCAAATAAATATTTAACAAATATTCAATGATAGTCAGTCTTTTCCTCTCTTCTTTTTATAGAAAAGGGGTCTCATTACGTTGCCCAGGCTGACCTTGAATTCCTGGGCTCAAGCAATCCTCCTGACACATGTAACACCAAGCCTGGTTATTTCCTCACTTACATTTTACAATAGCATGAGATTATCTACACCTGGCATTCAGCATTTTATATGCCAGAGAAAGACAGATGAGAATACTGCAATTTGGGGTTAAAATGAAGGGTCACAAACTGATAGATCACAGAGCAAATCATATCCAGCAGGTATATTTTGTTTGAAAAACACAACGTTTTTAAAAAATTACTTAATTCCCAGAATTAAATGATTTAAAGGTTGTATTTTTAAAAGATCTAGATTTGGGCCAGGCGTGGTGGGTCATGCCTGTAATCCCAACACTTTGGGAGGCTCAGGCAGGCAGATCAGTTGAAGTCAGGAGTTTGAGACCAGCCTGGCCAATATGGTGAAACCCTGTCTCTACTAAAAATACAAAAATGAGTCGGGTGTACTGGTGGGCACCTGTAGTCCCAGCTACTGGGGTGGCTGAGGCAGAAGAATTGCTTGAACCTGGGAGGCGGAGGTTGCAGTCAGCAGAGATCGCATCACTGCATTCCAACCTGGGAGATAGAGCGAGACTGTCTCAAAAGAAAAAAAAGAAAAAGTCTAGATTTGGAGTTTCTTTTGACAATCAAAAGATCTAAAAATGTTATACTTGTATCACTATATGGAGTCCTGAGCTGAGTCCTGCTACCTCCTCTAGGCTAAATGTAAACTCTTCGGTTCAAGAATTGTCTCCATGCAATGCACAGCCTGCTTCATCATTTATATTACCTGCCTGACTCCTAAAGACATTTCAGGTTTTAATCCCTGGTTTTCATAGAAAGTATAATTTAATTATCTGGTGAATTCTTTAATTAAAATTTTATTTTCCCCTACTATTATGGAGTATATTGATATTTTAACCAAAGTATTCTCTTTAATGCTTTTAAAATGAACATTTGAAGTGCTGTATGACCCCTTAAACAAAAAGAAAACAAAATGCTTTTTATTGGTTGTTTTTATACTAGAAAATCAAGTTTAAATAATCAATGTATTATCAACTGCTTTTTAAAAATATATTTTTGTAAGTTCAAATTTCCATACAGTTATTCATCCCTGTATTAGAAAAACAGACTTAATGATAGGTGACAAATGACATTATGCTCATATACAAAGCATGGCATATTTCCATGAATACAGCCCAAGATCGAGGTACCCGGATATTAATTTATGAATGCATTTATGTGTGTATAGATATCCTACCTTTTTTTATAATTTAAAAGTGATATTTTTAAAAAAGCAATCTTTTGGGTTTTCCCTTGAAACATGTAGGAAGGTTTCCTGGTGTTAAAAGATGGGGAAATACAAAGAAAACTTTCTCTTTTTTCACTGGCATTCAGTACTATCATTACATCCACTATAAACTTTTCCTATTTATTCAAACATTACACATAGGGAAAAACTGGGCATATGAGTATTCCACTCTATGTTCATCTTTTATGATAACTTCACACTCGAAAACTTTATAAAACAATCTGCTGAGAACAGATATTATGCTCAAGTTCTACCTTGAGGAAATTCCCTACGGCTTAGTTAGAAACAAGATCTTGCATGGAAACTTTGAGGCATCCATAGCTAATGTTAGTGGATTCCACCTACTATATTTAAGAGTGAGGCATTTAATTTTTGTCTCCTTATAAGGATGCAAGAGATTAACCTCTAATTTTTTAATATCGTCAAGATTTATTTAATGTGCATAGGAGAGCTACATGCTTATATGCTGATATATTTTTGCCAAATGAAACATTTTACTAGTTATATAACATAAAAATTATCATAGTCATACAAATTATACTTTACAAATTTTCCTTGAGAAATTATGTTCTTTCTTTAAAAAGGCAAATTTACCTTAAAAATGGAAAAAAAAATCTTCATACCAATGAAAGCTTTGGGAAAGAATTTGAGAAATTTACCATTTATTATCTACTACCACCTACAAAGATGGTGCTGCCACCCACCTTCAGTAGCTTTCACCCCTGAAGAGGGATGAATGTGTAATGATCCACAATCCTTCACCCATCCCTCATTCCATCTGTATTTGATATCTTGGATTGTGAGGCGGGATGTAGATTGTAGTCAGAGAATGAAAATATTCATCCATTCTCAGTAGGGAATTCAATCTGTGACTTAGAATTCTAACCAGCTGAGTCAACAGGCTAAGATAATGCTGTTTATGTAGACAGTGTATAGTTTAATTTTCCTTTCAAGCTAGATTATCCCAGCTCGCCTATCACCTCTCCCACCATTTTTCAATGCTCTTGATTAGCCATTCTTTCTCAATATAAAATAGAAAAAAAAATCTTATTTTTATATTTTCAGGGTCTGAAGCTTGGTGTCTTCAACCACATCCGGAGCTGTTCTTTTCTACAAATACATATGTTAATTTTGCCTCCTCACCATTGGTTAGTATGGTTCATCCACTCTTATGTACAGACCCTTACCTAGGAAAACCCAGAAGTAGAGAAAGCAGATTATCAGAAGTGCCTGTTATGGCTTGTTGTGTGAACTCTGTTCTCCCTACATACCATAGTACTACTCTAAGGATAGAGATTTTTTATATTATTTCTTTACGGATCATAGTACGAAGAACACACTTAAACATGCTTGCTGACTTAATAAAGGAATATAGGGAATCTCATGGCATAGAGGTAGTTCCAAAATGTTAGCGTGCAAAAGAAATCACCTAGAGGGTTTTCAAAACAAATTTCTGGTCTCCAACCCTAGTTTCTGATTCAGAAAGTTGGTTGATGCCCAAAAATTTGCACGTTTAACTAGTCCCCAGATGATGCTGATGCTGTAAATCCAGGAACTACACACTGAGAACTACTAGCTTAGACTAAAATGGTGAGTTCTTGTTAAGACTATAAGGCGATCTATTCACATATGCAGTAAACATGTTTCTCTACCTTTAGCCTAGTTCTTGTACCCATATATAAAAGATAGAAATGCTACCTAAGATTTAACATGAATGTAGCAAGACTATAAAATTAATTGGTTTCTTCAAACTGTATAAGAAAATCTACTTAGTTATCATTTAATAGCAATTATCCTGCTAACTAGTGGGAGAGGAAAATGATAGTTTAAAGAAAGGGAAACTGGAGGGTGTTTCTGGGAAAAACAAGGGTGGAGTTGCCAGTGGCAAAAACAGGGCAGTTTTGCACAGAAGCTTTGCTGCCTGGCAGCTGTAAAAGTATGAGCCTGAATTTTCTCTTTTCTCAAAAACAAGACGCAGCTGCTCTACCATCTCCCTGACTTTCTCTCCTCCAAACCAAAGAGAACCCTTAATTTAAGCTCTCTTCATTTTGTAGGAAAGGAAGAAAGCATATGCTTCTTTGCTATTTCGCCTAAGCTTAAATGCAATTTAAGAAAGGTGATTTTTAATGTCATTTACTAAGTTCAAAATGCCATAGCAATGTAACAGCATCAATGAGAAGTGATCCAGTTAGAAGTCCAAAGAACATTTTAAAAATCAATGTTAGAGATTAAATTACTTTCATGACAAAGAAGGCAAGTGCACATCCAATGAGAATTTAATGTAGCAAGCAGCTAATAGGGATCAGTGGAATCAAGCAATCAAAATGCCCGTATTTAGACAAGAACAATTTCTTCTTCTATTTAGAAAAGAAGGACATCAGTTCTAGGTACAGCTCAATGTTTCTCAAGTTTACATTGCTTTTTTATGTTGAAATTGGAATTGTTTTTCTGTATAAGAATACTCCTTTACAGTTGGACATAATGCCCAGACCAGCAGTAGCAGCAGCGGCAACAGCAGCAGCAGCATATTATCTTTATGAAAGAATAAGGATCACAGTAAAAGCTGAGGGAAGCAACACCTGTGTGTCTACCTTCAAAGCTAAAAGATCCTTCAGGCTTCATTGATTAAACTCTTTGCTAGCTACAAACAAACAAACAAAAAACTGCTTTTTGGGAATTTGAAGTTTCCTCCTGGTGTCATTTAGCTGGTTCCTTTTTTATCCTTCTTTTTCCTGTAAACTGGGAATTGGGTCTAAGAGCTTGATTAGATTTAGAGTAAGCATGTTGGGGATACTTCACAGATACTTCACACGGATGCTATGATCGCATGATCACACTGGGAGTCACATTGTTTCAACTTGTCTGTCAGTAACACTAGGTTTGATCACTTTGTTAAGTGATCAGTATCTCCACTCTAAAGGCAAAGTTTTTTCCCCTTTGCAATTAACAGGTAATGCGAGCTGATACTTGGACACACTATGTGAGTATCTTCTTCCCCATCAGCTTCTCACCTAATGATTTTGGCTTTTTTGCCTGAATCAATATTTCATTAGAGGTTCCAAAATGATGATTTTTCTAATTCTATTATTTCTTCAATATTAAAAAGCTGACATTCTTTTGTAAAAAAGAGGTTTCACACATTAACTGGTTTCAACAGTTCTTTAAAAAAATGACATGGTAAATAATTTCTTGCCTATTTTCAGAATAAGATGCTGATATAAATGTCTCCTCCACTTGTAGCAAATGACTCTCTCTCTCTCTCTCTCTCTCCTCAGAACTCATGGATTTTTATTTATTCAATGTTTTATAATCATTTAGAGATGCTTAATTTGTTCCAAATTTGGTCAATGGAAGCTGCTTCAAGCCAGTTCCTTTGTTTGAGGACTTCCTTGCTCTCTGGCACAAGACACTGCAGGCTCTATTTTTACCTAACTGCCTCAGACTTTGAATTAGCCATTTCTTTAAGGGAACCTAGTTCCTTCAGAGATATTTCCAATTCAAACTCAACATTACATGATTTTTTTTGTAAGTTCTTCGATTTCATACTTATATGTTATCCTTTTCTTACACTGAAAATCTTGTCTCCTTAAATATTTATGTATTTTTCCCAAAAATATGCAATAATGGTTTAAAAATTATAATAGTAATATTATACTAACAATAAAAATCAGAGAGATGCTTAAGGTTTTTTTTCTTTGTTTCTTTTTTGTTTGTTTTGAGACGGAGTTTCGCTCTTGTTGCCCAGGCTGGAGTGCAATGGCAAGATCTCAACTCACCGCAACCTCCACCTCCCGGGTTCAAGAGAGTCTCCTACCTCAGCCTCCGGAGTAGCTGGGATTACAGGCATGCGCCACCATGCCAGGCTAATTTTGTATTTTTAGTAGAGATGGGGTTTCCCCATGTTGGTCAGACTGGTCTTGAACTCCCGACCTCAGGTGATCCGCCCACCCTGGCCTCCCAAAGTGCTGGGATTACAGGTGTAAGCCACCACACTTGGCCTTTACTCCTAAGATTATATTTCATTATATCTCAGTAGGATGCACAGAGTATTACATCTACTGGAAATTTTTTTTTTCTGTGTGTGTGGTTATGTTTGCAATTTGACATATAGCAAGACTTATTTGTTTATCTTTTCAGTTTTAGAGACTCTTGGTTTGAAATTAATCTTTTCTTATTTAATATGTAAAATACTTACTTGATTCAAACCAAAACTATATAAAAAGGCATACATTGATTTTTTTTTTTTTTTTTTTTTTTTTTTTTTTTTTTTTTTTTTGGAGACAGAGTCTCCCTCTGTCACCCAGGCTGGAGTGCAATGGCATGATCTCAACTTATTGCAACCTCTACCTTCTGGGTTCAAGATATTCTCCTGCCTCGACCTGCTACTGGTCTATTCTGGGAACATGGTCCCATTTCTTTCACACAAATGATTTGGCTCCTGGCTACTTCATCAACTAGCACTACATAAATGGGCACATATTTTCAGGCTTTTGAGAAATAAATATATTTATGGTTGCATCTATAGAATCCATTTAACCAGACATTTTCACATATTTTCTTAAAAATGAATAAAAGTTAATCAAGCTTTCCATAAAATATAAGATACTACTTCTCTCTTTATTATAAATTGCATGCTTGGAATGGTGACTGTGAATCACTGAATGTCATTTAGATCATTTGGACAATAGCAAATTCAGTCATTCAAAACTCAGCATCCTGATTATAAATCAGGTTTCCATCAAGCTACACATACACAGAGAGTTTGTTTACATTATACAGTGGATGCCTCTAGGTTTGTCTCCTCAATCTTTTGTGTTTCTTTTCATAACAGCACCCTGAATTTCCCTTCTTGTATTGTCAGTCCATGTACCTCCACCCAATTATCAGTTCCAGGGATGGACAAATTACCTAGAACTGGCCAGAGTACAGCATTCTCCTGTTTACCACAATCTGTTTGGGAGTAGGCATGTGACCCAAGCCAGGCCAGTGAGATTGAAAGTATTCACGGAGTACCCAGTCCAACGGGACACTTATTGGACATCCACCATGACATAACATCATCACATTTTAGAATACTAAGAAAAAGAAAAGATTCCGGAGGAAAATATCTGATCAGAAACAAAGAATCAAGAAACAGAATGGCTTTGGACCTCTTAGCAAACTGAAAGCTAAAAGACATTGTGGCAGTGCCTTCAAAATTCTAAAGAAAATTACTTTTAACATAGAATGATACACCATGCCACAAATTGTGACGGATGAATAAAGATGTTTTAAATAGGCAAGGTCTCAAAACTTTACCTTTAGTTCACTCTTTCTCAGGAAGCTATGAGAAAATTTGATCCTTCAAAATGAGGGAATAAACTGAAAAATAAAAAGCCATAGGATATAAGGAACAGATCTCTAGGATGCTAACACACAAGAAAGAACCCTAGGATGACAGCTGTGTCCCTGCTGGCAACCAGTTCAGATTCGAGCAAGTCAGAAGGCTCCAGGAAGATGAAAATGAAAAAAACACTTGATTCATCAGAAGGTATCAATAAATTGAAAGTGATAGAACACTTCATCTAAAAGTATTGAGATATGTGGGTAACTAGGAGAGAATTAGGCGTTAATAAAAAGAATATGCCAGTTTGAACCACATAATGCCAATATTCAATAATTTTGTCCTATAAAACTATTAATTTCATACTGTCCAATTTAGTAGACAGTTAAGGAATCAAAACAACCATAAAAATTATCTTCAGGGAAAAAAATGTGTAGAAAAGGAAATACAATGTTAGGTACTAAGTACATCTCAGTTGGTTATTAGCATTTTCATTCTCATAATAGTATAGACACTGACCATTGATCTAATAAAAATAAAAGCATATTGCTAGACTGAGTGCTCAGAAGGAATCTGTGTATAGTAAATATGGGGAAGATAAAAACAGGGCTGAATTTTTATCTTTAAAAGTGGCAAATCAATAAATAAAGCTTAAGTCAGAAAAAAATCAGGAAGTAGCAAATAAATGTGTTATTAAGATATAAATCTTGATACCCAAAGAATTAGCTGAAAGAATTTAAAGTCGTTACTTCCAGGCTGGCAATTGTAATAATTCAAGCAAGAGATAATGCATAAAGGTCCTAAAACAATAGCAAAGAGGGTGGAGAAAAAAGAATGACAGACATTAAGAGGATTGTACAGATAGCTGCTGGTGATTAGTTAGAACCTCAGATTTCTGGCTTGGGCCATCAGACAGATGATGCTGTTATTCGCCGAGTCAGGTAAAATAACATGAACAAATATAAGGTAAGGAAGTACAACACTGAACATGTTACACTTGAGGTACATGGAGGACAAGATGACGAGAATACAAAAAAGTATTTGAATATGTGGGTCTGGAGCTCAGGAGTAAGCCATAATTTGTAGTAACAGATGTGACTCCACATAATTCGGAGTAACAGATGTGAAGCCACTGTGGCTGGCTCGAGGGTAGGAAGAAACCCAATCTTATTGACATATGTATCTCCAGCATCTACCACAAATAACGCCTGGAATATTCATTCATGCATGCATTTATTCAAAAAGACACCACCAGTATATCGCAGGTTTAGTTCTAGGCACTGATATTTGGTAGATGCTCAAGAAACATTTGCTAAATATGTTATAAAAACCACAGATTAGACGAAATTGCCCAGAGACTGTAGAATAAGAAAGAGCTGAGATCACAGTTCTAGGCAAACCAATGTGAAGGGGCAGGCCATATAAGAAAAATAAACAAAGGAAAATGAAAAGGTCATGTCAGAAACAGAGCAAGAAAACCAAAAGTGGATCATAACAAGAAAGACCAGGAAGGAAACAGCTTCAAGAAGCATAGAATCGTCAATACCCAGAGAGGTTTAGTAAGATACGATTGACTTGTCAATAGGGAGCTCATTGGTGATCACATCAGTTCAAGTTTCAGTGCCAGAGAGCTTATTGCAGTGGAGGGGAAAAGAGAGGTAAGGAAATTAAAACCAGAGAAATAGGTGTCATTTACTAAGAATACAATTTAGGAAGAAAGGGAGGGAGGGTGAGAGAACTGAGATTTAGAAATTGCATTTCAGACACTGTGGAACATCCAGGTTCACATTTCTGGTAGGCATCATTTGGAAGTCAATCTTCTATAGGTGGTAGCAAAAACCACAGAAGTGGATGCAAAACGTGAAGCAGGACATGTGAAGCAGTGATCGTCAACTGGTCAGGAAGATTCTCTTCTGCTATCTCTGGGATACATTCTCCCTGCCCAGGTGAACATGACGGTCATAGAGAACCAAAAACAAAAAGGGAGAGAGAAAAACTGTTAGATCCAAGAACAGTAGTCCTCAAACTGCATTGTACAAGTGAATCACGTAGAGAATCTTATTAAAATGCTTATTCTGATTCATTAGGTCTGGGTAGAATCTGGGACTCTGCATTCTAATGCACCCCCATGCAATACAATCTTGCTGGTTCTGGGACCACACTGAGTAGCAAGGGCCTAGAAGTCAGGAAAACCTTATTAGATAGGACCTTTTTTTTCCTTTGTGATTCCAAGTTTGTAAACAGACACTCAAGTTTAAGCAATAATGATGATAATCATCATCATAATAATGATAACCATTTGTGATCTTAAGTGACTGAAAAGACCAATTTAATAACTGGCTCCTAGGACAGCTGGATCTTTCCAGGTACTCAAATGATATTGTAAGAATTTAGTTTATCTCCATTTTCTGACTCTGCTCTTCAGTCAGGCAGGCTTATTCCTTACAGTGACACCTGGCAACACTACATATACATTACCCAAACTTCAGGTACAGCAGAACTGTGCCATTTTCTTTCACTGTAGTTGTAATAAAAGACTCAGAAAATAGTCTTGTTGCTCATCCTTAGTCCAATTACTATAACTAGGAAGTAGAAAACTCTGATTGGACAGACTGAAATCATCTGCCCAATTCTGGAGTGATGGAGTGAGCTTAATACCACCCTATGGTGCTAAGCAGACAAAAGAAAAAATTAAAAAATTAAATAGATGTAGAGATATAAGATGGATGAATTGACCTAGCATCATTTCCTCTCTCTTTGGTGACACTGCTCCCATGTGTAGTCCATGTGTTTTGGGGAGTATTAAAAGACTATCTATCTTCACTATTTGAGCCAATAATCACTCCTTGAGATGTAAATGGAAGTCAAAAGAAAACAACAAAGGACATAATAGAAAAGTAAAAGGTAAATCTAGAAAGAGCAGTATATTGAAAGCTAGAGTAAAAGATACTTTCAAGAAGAAAGGCATATTTAACCATATAAAATGATACAGAGAGGATAAGTAAGAGTAGTAATGAAGAGACAACATTGAATTTGACAAGAAAGCATTGATGAAGTTTGTCAAAGAAGTTTTAGTGAAGTATGGAAGAAGTATCCAAATAGTAGTCAGCATTGAAATAAATGGTAAATTCTTCTGTCAGGGAGCTTGATAGAGAGTAGAAAGACAGGGTTATTAAAGTAAGAAATGGCTGGGCACGGTGGCTCATGCCTGTAATCCCAGCACTTTGGGAGGCCAAGGCGGGCAGATCACCTAAGGTCAGGAGTTCAAGACAAGCCTGGCCAACATGGTGAAACCCTGCCTCTACTAAAAATACAAAAATTAGCCAGGCGTGGTGTCAGGCACCTGTAATCCCAGCTACTCGGGAGCTGAGGCAGGAGAATAACTTGAACCCAGGAGGCAGAGGTTGCAGTGAGCTGAGATTGCGCCATTGCACTCCAGCCTGGGGGACAAGAGCAAGACAAAAAAAAAAAAAAAAATGAAAGAGAGACAGAGAGGAAGGAAGGAAGGAAGGAAAGAAGGAAGGAAGGAAGGAAGGAAGGAAGGAAGGAAGGAAGGAAGGAAGGAAGGAAGGAAGGGAGGGAGGGAGGGAGGGCGGGCGGGCTGGGTACAGTGCCTCATGGCTGTAATCCCAGCACTTTGGGAGGCTGAGGTGGGTGGATCACCTGAGGTCAGGAGTTCAAGACCAGTCTGGCCAACATGGTGAAACCCCATCTCTACTAAAAACACAAAATTAGCCAGATGTGGTGGCGCATGCCTGTGATCCCAGCTACTTGGAAGGCTGAGGCAAGAGCCTCACTTGAACATGGGAGGTGGAGGGTGCAGTGAGCTGAGATTGCACCATTGCACTCCAGCCTGGGCAACAAGAGCAAAACTCCATCTGAAAATAAATAAATTTAAAAAAATAAAGTAAAAAATGAGGTGGAGGTTTTGTGTTACTTTTTAAAGATGGGAGACATTTGAGGACATCTGAATGCAAAGAAGAAGCCAAAGGGAAAGGATGAAAATACAAAAAAGGAGAAAATCATTGATGCAGTAAATTCTTCCAAGGAGCAAGAATTCATGTAATCCAGAGCACTGGAAGCACTGGAAGATGTGTCTAAACTTTAAACTTGTGGCCAGAATATCTTCATAGAAAACACTGGGGGTGGGGGGATGGAATGGGGAAGGAGAGCAGGAAATTGAGGTTGTTCATACGAAAGAAACAATTTGCTCTATGAACAAGGAAGAAAGGTGGTTTGCTAAAGAGGAAGAGGACAAGGGGCACAGGAAGAAATACAAAAAAAAGTACTGAGCTATATGAAGAATTATGAATTTTGGAATCGTTAGTGAAGGGGAGAGAAGCAGCAGCTAGACCAGCACATCAAATCAGAATCTCAAAATCATCATGGGTGCAGCCATATGGTAATGGCACCAATCCCAGTAGTTTCTCTTTTCCAACCCCGTTCTCCCTTTTACCCAGGAATAATTATGCCTCTATGTTCTGTCTCCTTCAGTACTATACTCCTACTGCTCTTATAGCATTTTTCAATCTTTTATTATAGATATCTAGTCTATTTATACTTACACACTGAATTCTTGGAAAGCAAGAACTCTGTCTTATACATCTTTTTACTCCCAGCACCTGGCATAGGGCCTGGCACATAGTAGGCATGCAATCGATGTATGTTGGATTGAATTGAGTACATAAATAAAATGATTAATTTTCCTGCAGATTGGTATCTGATAAACAAGCTCATTAAATGCATGTTATTATGGGAGAACAAAAATGTGTTTTGGGGGAACCATTGAGGTTTAACATGCAAAAATTTATGAGCCCAATGTCATTAAAAGCAATAAGCTTTAAAAAGCAAGTATCTAGAGTTATAGATTACTCAGATCGTATTTATGGAGAGGTAAGATTAAAAGAGAAAAGCTCTTAAGAAGAAAGTTGCCATGTTGTTGCTTTCTAATGTAGGTAGCTGTATTTCCTCATGAGATAATCATCAGATTCTGTTAGATTGTCCATTTCTTGTGTAATGCCAAAGTTAACTGGGCAAACAAGTTTAAAAAATAAAAATCATTTCACACTAGAATTGTAGAGCTGTAATAATTCAAAATGTTTGCTTTACTTCTCATGGCCCATCTAAAAACACTTAAAGCTCTATGTGAACGATCAGCTCCTCTGTTAAAATTTTCAACTTTTCTATTAACTCAAGGAAAGGAAACTGAGAGTATACATTGTTTTTATCTGCACCTCACAGGGTGGCCACTAATGTTTAGTCTGGGTATAATAGATGATATGATATAATGAAAAGGACTGATCCAAATTTAATGGTTTGGGCTGGGGCAGTGGCTCACGCCTGTAACCCCAACACTTTGGGAGGCCGAGGCAGGTGTATCAGTTGAGGTCAGGAGTTCGGGACCAGCCTGGCCAACATGGTGAAACCCCTTCTCTACTAAAAATACAAAAATTAGCTGGGAGTGGTGGTGCACACATGTAATCCAGCTACTTGGGAGGCTGAGGCAGGAGAATCGCTTGAACCTGGGAGGCAGAGGTTGCAGTAAGCAGAGATTGTGCCACTGCACTCCAGTCTGGGCAACAGAGAGAGACTCTGTCTCGAAAAAAAAAAAAAAAAAAAAAAAAAAGAAAAGAATGTTTTTTTAATAAAATTTAAGTGAAGTTTTCAAGGAGATTATCTGGCACTAAAAAAAGGAAACAAAACAAAACAGAATACTCTAAGGAGGAAATGTCTTCTGGAAGGGCACCAAACTGTCAAAGTAAAGAGGAGGTGCTTATTGCTTTTAAAGTCACTGATGAGGCCACATTTGCTAGTGGTGGGATTTCCCAGTGTAAAATATCAGCAGCAGGGGCTCTCTGTGATTCTCTCTTTCAGGCCATCAGAGCACTAAGAGTGGGGCTGACCCACAATGGCAGAGGCTGAATCAGCTGGTCCACCCTCTCTCACACACACATTTTTGTTCCATGCAACCAGAATAAGATCTAAAATCTGGGTTTGAATGTAACATGGTGCTTTGGCCAGGTCATTTAAACCCAACTAGACCAACGTAATGACTGCTCCCCTAAAACTATCCTATTTCTCTGCATTGAGGTTTGGAGTCAAGGGCTAACTTTGCTTTGCTTTGCCATTGTTTCTTTTGCAAATTTCTGCCACGGGCACTTCTTGGAGGGGTGTTGAAGAAAGATCTGGGTATTTGTGTCCTGGCCAAAACACTCTCACTATAACAAAATTTTAACAAATAATGATGAAAAAAAGAAAAAAAAATTGGAATGCATTTTCCTAGGCATTGGTTTTGGCTATGTAATATTACTAGTGTTATCTCTTCATAGGTTTATTTCCTTCACTACACTATTAGTTTTTTAAAGACAAGGATTGTTTGGGGTCTACTTTATATTCCTAAGGTATAACACAGAACCAGGCACATAGTTAGCTCTCAAATGTTTGGTGAGAGGGACTATTTGTCCAGTGCCAGTTGTATAATTAGAATTTCTTTCATTCTTCCAGAGTTGGGAACAAAGCTGCAGTGACTAGCTGCTATTTTGAGATGCTGACTATCACGGAAATTTTCCCGACCTGCTTTGTTGGGATAGCCCAGCTACATGAGTTCTAGTCAATGTAAAAACTGTATCTTTTGTAAAACCTTGGAGCAGTGAGTGTGAGGCAATGCAAGGAATACCAAATTGGAAGTGTTCTAATCTTGGCTCTACTACTTATCTACTCACTGTGAGAAAGCCACTTCATCTCTCAGGACCTTTAATTTCCTCCTCTGTCTATTGAAGGGTTAGTATTAAATTATTCCTAAATTCTCTCCCAGCATTAACATCCAGATTAAATTTGTTTTTGTATTCCCAACAGTGTTGAACTCGTAACATGTGCTCAATATTTATTAGTTGAATTAGATTGAACTTGCCCCAGGATCTCTAATATATTGCTATACAATGTTTCACTTCAAACTGAACACTGCTTTCCATGTGAGGTTTAAAATTAAAATTTAAATGGTCTCAAGGAAAAGATAGTTTTTTCCCATTTTTCTTTTATCCAGCTTATATAAAAACATACACAGTGAGAAAATCACATTAAGTCGACCTATACTTTAAAGAATCTGGGTTGATAAATTTTACCTTTAATTGCGAGTAAAAGATTCTCTAAGAGAATGAGATTTCAGAGGGAAAAGGGGTTTGACTTTTCTGTTTTGTTTTGTTTTCTTAGACAGGGTCTTAACTCTGTCACCTAGTCTGGAGTTCAGTGGTGTAATCTGGGCTCACTGTAACCTCAAACTCACAGGATCAAGGGATCCTCCCACCTCAGCCTCCCAAGTAGCTCGGACTACAGACATGTGCTAACATACTCCCCTAATTAAAAGAATTTTTTTTTTTTTGTAAAGATAGGGGTCTCACTATGCTGCCCAGGCTGGTCTTGAACTCCTGAGCTCAAGCAATCTTCCTACGTCAGCCTCCCAAAATGCTGAGATTACAAGTGTGAGCCATCACACCTGGCCAAAAGAGGATTTTAAATTATTTGTGCAGGTTGTGCAGATATCTCAAAAAGTTTTAGTTGCACATGATAACTTACTTGCAACTGGTAAGTTAAAAACAAAAACAAAAACAAAACAGTGTTAGGCTGGGCACAGTAGCTCACGCCTATAATCCCAGCACTTTGGGAGGCCCAGGCGGGCAGATCAAGAGGTCAGGAGATTGAGACCATCCTGGCTAACGCGGTGAAACCCCATCTCTACTAAAAATACAAAAACTTAGCTGGGCATGGTGGCACGTGCCTGTAGTCCCAGCTACTCGGGCGGTTGAGGCAGGAGAATCACTTGAACCTGGGAGGCGGAGCTTGCACTGCACCTCCAGGCTGGGCGACAGAGTGAGACTCTGTCTCAAAACAAAACAAAACAAAACAAAACAAACAAACAAAAAAACAGTGTTACTTATATGACAAAATGTATTCCCCAACTAATTTATAGAATTTTAGATTATTTATAGTTATTAGATGAATTTAAAAGAAATGCAACTATCGGCCAGGCTCACACCTGTAATCCCAGCACTTTGGGAGGCTGAGGTGGGAGGATCATGAGGTCAGAAGATGGAGACCATCCTGGCTAACATGGTGAAACCTCGACTCACAAGAAATTAGCCAGACGTGGTGGCGGGCGCCTGTAGTCCCAACTACACGGGAGGCTGAGGCAGGAGAATGGTGTGAACCTGGGAGGTGGAGCTTGTAGTGAGCTGAGATTGCACCACTGCACTCCAGCCTGGGTGACAGAGTGAGATTCCATCTCAAAAAAAAAAAAAAAAAAAAAAAAAAAAAAAAAAAGGAGGGAGGAAGGAAGGAAGGAAGGAAAGAAAGAAAACTATCCTTACTTTTTTAAAAAAAACTGTAATTCATACTTTTCAATGATTATCTTCCTTTTAACAAGCAATAAAATTAGTGTAGCTTTATGTAGTCATTTGAATACACTCAAAAGTATACAAAACTCTATCTGAATATGAAATAAAGTCTAATGGTCATTGTTAATATGTCACGATTGAAAACTCCAGTATCTTCACAGCATTAATGAGCACCTGCTAGGAGTAGGGCATCATTAGGAATGCTAGGAAGTAGGACAGGTATTTGTTACCTGCTTACCATTGACAAGCACCTTGGATTATCTCACTTAACCCTCTCAACAACTCTGAGATTATTATCTCTGTTTTTAAAATGTTTAAGTCATTGGTAAGGGACACTATTAATGTATGACACTGCTGCTAATATCAACCGCAAGAACAACTGTGGTTTGTTATTTCCCCACAGTAAATATTGCTATCAATATTTGATAGTTAAGTGTGTGTGTGTGTGTGTATATATATATATTTTGTTTGTTTGTTTGTTTGTTTGTTGGCTGGTTTGTTTTGAAACGGGGTCTCACTCTGTCACCCAGGCAGGAATGCAATGGCAGAATCTCGGCTCACTGCAACCTCTGCACCCTGAACTCAAGCAATCTTCCCTCTTCAATCTGCTAAGTAACTAGGACCACAGATGTGTGCCACCATGCCCAGCTAAGTTTTTGTATTTTTGGTAGAGACAGGGTTTCACCATGTTGCCCAGGCTGGTCTTGAACTGAGCTCAAGTGATCTGCCTGCCTAGGCCTCCCAAAGTGCTGGGATTACAAGTTAACAGTGTATTGGGTCTCTCCAAAACTTTAGACCACAAATATTCCCTCTGAATAAGCATCTCAAAATATTTGTCAGTGAAGCTATTATAAAGGCTTCAAAAATATACTTTTACAGACCAGGTATAGTGACTAACGCCTGTAATTCCAGCAGTTGGGGTGGCCGAGGCAAGCAAATCATTTAAGCTCAAGAGTTTGAGACCAGCTGGGTACACGGCGAAACTTTGTCTCTACAAAAAACAGAAAAATTAGCCAGGTACAGTGGTGTGCACCTGTAGACCCAGCTACTATATGCAAAAGTGTATATACACACTTTTATAATATACCTTCATATGTCTAAAAGATTAACCATTCTAAATGAGTTAAACAATAGTTGTGTCCCCATTATTAGTCACATAGTTGATGATTATTCAACAAGTATTTATTGACCTCATGCGTGGAGCTTGAACTTCTGTTATGCAATTCTGTTTTGGAAATTTTTTTCTAAAGAAAGGTAAATCAATGATGTTCAACTATGCATTGTTTACAATACAAAACATGTAAATGCCTTA
This sequence comes from Macaca thibetana thibetana, assembly GCF_024542745.1. NCBI lineage: Eukaryota > Metazoa > Chordata > Mammalia > Primates > Cercopithecidae > Macaca > Macaca thibetana. The sequence goes on along the minus strand of NC_065588.1, from coordinate 76,131,117 downwards.
AAATCAACAAAAAATGATTGATTAAAGTACAGTACATGGAATGATATTTATATACTGTAGACCAATATTCATTGACATGGAAAGGTGTCCCTAATATATGGCTAAATGGAAAAGACAGTTATAAAACTGTATGTATAAAGTGATCCCATTTTTGTATTTTAAAAATGTATGCCAAGAGATAAAGAGCAAGATGACAGAATAGGAGATCCCAGCTTATGCCCACCCTCAACACCAAGAGAAATAATAATTTGGCAGTCATCCATGGACAAAAGTGCCTTTAGGAGAACTCTGAGATCCTAGCAGAAGGTTGCAAAGTATTGGTGGAACCCAAGACCAAGAGGGTTGTTTTGAGAAAACAGGCTCACACCCCAGTGGCAGACTCAGTGACCATGGTCCTGGCTGCAGACAAGCAGCAGCCCTGTATCCCTGTGGACTTGGCTCCAGCCCCACTTTTTCACAGTCCTGCCACTAGCCCCTTCCACCAAGGGACCATCAAGGGAGGAGCCACACTCATCTGTGCCCCTGGTAAAAGGCCAGCCAAGCACGGACCTAACTAGACTGTGAAGGAGCCCTGTAACCTAGCTCCAACTCTGCTGTACTGCAGTCCCAGAGCAGTCCTGCCCACTCAGCAACCCATCCAGAACCCAACAGGAGCTCACCCAAGAATCTAGCAGGAGCCACAACCATCTGTAACCCTGGTAGAGTCTTGCCATCTGTGGGTCCACCTGCAGACCAGAAGTGGCCTCCTGACCTGGCTCCAGCCCTGCTTGACCATGGTTACAGAGGCAGTCCCATCCAGTCAAGATTCACACCTGCCTACGTTCCCAGTATCAGGCTCACCAATGGCAGACCTCACTGCAGACTCAGCAGCAATGACATGACACAACTCCACCCTCGGTAAACCATGATCCCAGGAGACAGTCCCATCACTTCAAGGCCACAGCAGAAGGAGGTCTGCCTGTAAAGACTGGAAAAGGTGTTTACTCCTTCAAATTCACAGGCACCAACTCAAGGCTACACAGACCATGAAGAATCAAGCAAACATGATACCAGCAAAGCAAACTAATAAGCTCTAGTAACTGACCCTAAAGAAATGGAGACTTATTAACTGTTTGACAAAGAATTCAAAATAATTTTCTTAAAGAAGCTCAATGAGCTACAAAATAACATAAACAACTAAATGAATTGGGAAAACAATATATGAAAAAAAATAAGAAGCGCAACAAAGAAAATAGAAACTATATACAAGAACCTAATAGAAATCCTGGAGCAAAAAGAATGAAAGTTCAATAAAAAGTTTAACAACAGATTTAGTAATGTAGAAGAAAAAGTCCATGAACTCAAAGACTAATTTGAACATATCTAGTTAGAGAAACAAAACGAAAAAAAATGAAAAAAGTGTAGAACTAATAGCGGACACCATCAAGTGAACCAATATATACATTATGGCCTTATCAGAAGGAGAAGAGAAAGACAAAGAGAGAGAAAGCCTATTTAAAGAAATAATGGCTAAAAACTTCCCAAACCTAGAGAGTGGAATGAACATCCTGATTCATGAAGTCCAAAGATCCCCAAATGGATTGAAGCCAATGAGGTCTACAATGAGACATTATAACTAAATTGTCAAAGGCCAAAGACAAAAACGAAAAAGAATTCTTAAAGCAGCAAGAGAAAAGTGACTAGTCAAACAGAAAAGAACCCAAATAAGACTTCTCAGTAGAAACATTACAGATCAGCAAAGTTCTCAGCAGAAGCATTACAGATCGGGAAAGAGTGGGATTATATGTTAAAAGTGCTGAAACAAACAAACAAACAAACAAAAACCCTGACAACCAAGAAGATTTTATCTGCCAAAATTGTTTTTTAATAATGAAAGAAAGATAAAGACTTTCCCAGACAAATAAAAACTAAGGGAATTTGTCACCACTAGACCTGCCTTACAGAAAGTGCTAAGGGAAGTTCTTCAAATTGAAATAAAAAGACATTAAACAACAGCATGAAAGCATATGAAAGTATAAATCTCACTATAAAGGTAAACATAACACAAACATACAATATTATAATACCGTAACTGTGGCAATAAAATTACTGTTAACACTTATATGTAAATTAGAATACAAAACTAGTCAGAATAACTATAACCACAGAAATTTGCAATGAAAACACAATATAGAAAGAGGCAAAATCTGACATCAGTTACATAGAGTGTGTGAAGGGGAAATAAAATATGCAGTATGTATGTATGTGATTGAAGTTAAGTGGTTATCAGCCTAAAACATATTTCTATAACTAGAAAAGGTTTAATGTAAACTCCATAGTAACCATGAAAAAACCTACAGCAGATAAATAAAAAGGAGAAAAGAATCAAAGCATACCACCACAAAAACGTTACCAAACCACAAGAGAAGAAAGACAACAGGAGAAGAGAGGAACAAGGTAACTACAAAACAGGCAGAAAACAATTAACAAAATGGTAAGAGTAAATTCTTACCTATCAAAAATTACTTTAAAGGCCAATGGGCTAAACTCCCCAAACAAATGACATGGAGTGGTTAGATGAATTTAAAAACAAAAATAAAAACAATACCTAACTATATGATGTCTGCAAAAGATTCACTTTAGATTTAAGGACACACGGGCTGAAGGTGAAGGGATGCAGAAGGATATCTCATGCAAATAGTAACCAAAAGAAAACAGGAATTGTCATACCAGCATCACCGTGCTACCAAAACCAGGATGACCATGATATCAGACAAAGACTCCAAGAAGAGAAAACAATAGGTCAATATCCCCAATGAACACAGATGCAAAAATCCTCAATAAAATACTAGCAAACCAAATTCCACAGCAATTGAAAGGATTATACACCATGATCAAGTGGGATTTCTCCCTGAGATGCAAGGATGGTTCAGATGTTTGGTTTGCAAATAACAATCAGTATGGTACACCACATTAGCAGAAGGAAACATAAAAACCACATGATCATCTTAATAAATATAGAAAAAGCATGTGACAAATTTCAACGTCCATTCATAATAAAAAATAAACTCTCAATAAAATAGGTATAGAAGGTACTTATCTCAACACAATAAAGATCATATATGAAAAGCCCACAGCAAACATCATAATCAATGGGGAAAAACTGGAAGTTTTCCCTCTAAGATCCAGTACAAGGAAAGAATGCCCATTCTTACTAATTTTAGTCAACATATACTAGTCATAGCCAGGGCAATTAGACAAAAGAAAAAAAAAAGAAAAGGAAGAAAGAAAGGCAGAGAAAGGAAGGGAGAAAGAAAAAGAAAATACATACAAATAAGAAAGGCAGATGAAAAATTATCACTGTTTGCAGATGACAGTATCATATATGTAGAAAATGTTAAAGCCTAACCAAAAAACTGTTAGAACAAATTTAAATAAGTTGTGGGATATAAAATTAACATACAAAAATTACTGGCATTTTTATACACAAATAATGAACTATCTAAAAGGAAATTAAGAAAATAATTCCATTTTCACTAACAATAATAAAATATTTGCAAACTAAATATCTGATAAGGGTACAATAACCAAAATATATAAGGAACTCAGCTGGACACAGTGGCTCAGACCTGTAATCCTAGGACTTTGAAAGGCTGAGGTGGGAAGATCACTTGAGCCCAGGAGTTTGAGACAAATCTGGACAACAAAGTGAGACCCTGTCTCTATTTAAATTTTTTTAATTAAAAAAAAAAAATTGTTAAAAGCAAAATACATAAGGAACTAAAAAAACTCAATATCGAAAAAACAAGTACTGTGATTGAAAAATGAACTAAGACCTGAATACACATTTCTCAAAAGAAGATACACATACGTCCAACAAGCATATGAAAAAATGTTCAACATCACCAATCATCAGAGAAATGCAAATCAAAACCACAGTGAGATAACACCACATACCTGTTAGGGCAGCTACTATAAAAAAGACAAAAGATAACAAGTGTTGATGAGGATGTGGAGAAAAGGGAACCTTTGTACACAGTTGATGAGAATAGAAATTGGTACAGCCATTATGGAAAATAGAATGGAGGGTCCTCAAAAATTTAAAAATATGACTACTGTATGATCCCACAGTCTTACTTCTGGGTATACATTCTGTCTTAATCCATTTGAATAAGAAAATACCACAGGCTGAGTGTTTTATTAACAGTAGAAATTTATTTCTCATAGTTCTGGAAGCTGGGAAATCTAAGATCAAGACACTGGCAAGATTGGTGTTTGGTGAGTATTGATCTCTGCTTCCAGGATGGCGCCTTGTTGCTACATCCTCCAGCAAGGAGGTTTGCTGTGCCCTCAAATAGCAGAAGGGACAGAGGGGCAAGAGAGTACTCCAACCCTTTTGTAAGGGTGCCAATCCCATTCACTAGGTCAAAGCCCTCATGAATTAATCACCTCCCAAAGGTCACACTTCTTAATACCACAATAATGGGGATTACATTTCAACACATGAATTTTGGGGGACATTTCAAACCACAGCATATCCAAAATAAAAAAAGATCAGCAACTCAAAGAGATATTTGCACTTGTATACTCCTTGTAGCATTATTCTCAATACCTAAGATGGAAACAACCTAAGTGTCTAAACAAAGATGAATGAATAAGGAAAATGTGAACTGTATAGAATGGAATATTACTAAGCCTTAGAAAGGAAGGAAATCCTCTCATTTGGGACAACATGGATGAACATGGAGAACATTATGCTGAATGACATAAGCTAACACAGAAAGACAAATACTGCATGATCTTACTTATATGTGGAATCTAAAATAGTGAAACTTACAGAAGCAGAGAGTAGAACAGTGGTTGCCACAGTATGGAAGGTGAGGAAAATAGAGAGACACTGGTCAAAGAATACAAAGTTTCAGTTATACAAGATGAATAAATTCTGAAGATCTAATGTACAGCATGGTAACTACAGTTAACAAATCCATATTGTTTGCCTGAAATGTACTGAGAGGGTAGTGCTCTCACCACACACAAAAAAAGGTAACTACGTGAGGTGATGGTTATGTTAACTAATTTGATTGCGATGGTATTTTCACAATGAATACATATAACAAAACAACAAATTATAAGCCTTCAATATGTACAATTTCTATTTGTCAACTATATCCAAGATGAAAAATTAAAAAAATTAACTGCATGCATTTACAAGTGTTTTCAAAGAAAAAAATATAGAAGATACTCTGTGTACCAAAAAATTAGTAAATTTCCAGGTAATGATATTACAAGTGACATTATCTTCTTCTTTATATTTTTTATTTCCTGATAATTTTTCAAAGATAATGAATTAGCTTTCTAATTTTTAAAAAAAGTATTAAAAAGTACTCAGTTGGATATTTGCAGGAGCTTAATTTATGATTCTTGCTCAAAGAAATGGTTGCAATTGACATGTATGCAGCACATTTGGAAATAATTATGTTTGATAGGGTCCCACTTGCAAACTATAGTATCAGTCAATCACAAGCATTTGTTGAGCATGCACAATGTGAAAAATATGATGCTTCACAATATAGAAGGACAGAAAAAATTTGAGTCTGCCTTAAAGGATATTAGAACTAGCTGGAGAATGAAAACAAATCCACACAATTCATTCTTACAAGTAACTAGTTAGGAATACAAGAATTTGCTAATTTATAGCCAGGTGTGGTGGTGCACGCCTGTAGTCCCAGCTACTTGGTAGGGGAGGGAGTGAGTTGGGAGGATAACTTGAGTTCAGGAGACTGAGGTTACAGTCAGCAGAGATTGTGCCACTGCACTCCAGCCTGGGCAACAGAGTGAGACCCTCCCCCACCCCCCTACAATAAAGAACTCCCTAATTTATGCCCATGGACAGAAGGAAGTTTGTCTTTTAGCTACTTATTGAAACAGTTTCATGCTTGTTAGTATAGGGTGATGTCAATGCTGATCTCTAATACTTTTTGTATCATTTAAAACTCTAATTTTAAAGGAGTTAGTGTCTTAGGAGCTGTTGGACTCTATTGCATTAAAAGCTAGGGCATCTTATATTTATGTTCGGGCATCTTATATTTATGTTATGTTTCTTCTAAAACAATGAAAGAAAGTTAACAATTCAGCCGGACGCAGTGGCTCATGCCTGTAATCCCAGCACTTTGGGAGGCCAAGGCAGGCGGATCACTTAAGGTCAGGAGTTCAAGACCAGCCCCGCCAACGTGGCAAAACCCCATCTCTACTTAAAAAAAAAAAAATACAAAAATTAGTCTGGCATGGTGGTGGGCACCTGTACTCCCAGCTGCTTGGGAGGCTGAGGCAGGAGAATTGCTTGAACCCAGGAGGCAGAGGTTGCAGTGAGCTGAGATTGCGCCATTACACTCCAATCTGGGACATAGAACAAGACTCTGCCTCAAAAAAAAAAAAAAGAAGTTAACAATTCAACTTTATTTTTATTTAATATAATTAACTTTTCATTAAAATTCCCTGAAATGTGATTGTCCTCATATCCGAATTTTCTACGTCTAGAGCTTATATTTTAAGCATCTTTAAAAATATTTTATGAAAATATTTACAAAGAATGCTTCTGACTTCTGAAATATCTGAATAAACTTTTATATTTTCTTCATAATTCATTACAATGAATATCCACTTTGAGACTAATCTGTAATATGCAAAGATATGCTCTGGACTATTGAAGTGTAGAAAAGTGTTTTGTTTGAGCCCAACCTATACTTCTTTTATATTTTGAATTTATGACCAACAATTAAACCGAGGAGAATCAGAGACTGGATCAAGCAAAACACATTTGTAAGCCAAATTCAGCTATGGATAGCCACTTTGCAATTTCTCCTATAAACTTAGTAGGCCTGAACCTGTAAAGGCCACCTAGAACTGGGATCAGAGTTGATAACAGCCCAAGACAGAAGTTAGGGGGGAAAAGCAGGCATCCTTCAGAAGAGAAGAGTAAAAAAAAACCGCAAATAGTAAGAATGATAAGAGATTATGGAGAAATATAAAAAGAAAGGGAGACGTCTAAAAAAAGGCAGAGGGAAGGAGAGAGGAAAAGAAGGGAAGAAAGAAGGAAAGGCAAAAAAGAGGGAAGAGGAGACAAGGGGATGAGGGATGAAGAGAGGGGAAGGAAAGTTGGAATGCTGCAGAGAGGAAGGAGGACGGAGGGAAGGAGGAAAGGAGGGATAAATAGAGAACAAGAAAAGAGGAGTAGAGAAAATTAAAGCAGGGAGGAGAGGAACAGACATGGAGAGAATGAGAGACAGAAAGAGAGAAGAGATGCAAGGAGAAGGAGGTAGAGAAACAAGCATGGAAACAGAAGAGAGAAAATAATGAGAGGGAAAACGGGAGCAAAGGAGGGAGGAAGAAGTAAGGAAGTACCACCTGACAACTTTCCAATTTCCAAGAACTCAGCTTTTTCTCTTCCGCGAGGTTTTATCCTTGCAATATATCCTGTTTTTTTTTTTTTTTTTTTTTTTTTTTTTTTTTTTTTTTTTTTTTGAGACGGAGTCTCGCTCTGTCGCCCAGGCTGGAGTGCAGTGGCTGGATCTCAGCTCACTGCAAGCTCCGCTTCCCGGTTTTACACCATTCTCCTGCCTCAGGCTCCCGAGTAGCTGGGACTATATCCTGTTTTTACTTAAACTACTCTGATTAGGTTTCAGTTCCTTGAAATAAACAGGCTCTGACCAAAAAAACAAACAAAACAAACAAAAAAAAAACTATCACTTCTTCAGCCTTCAGCATCTTGTTTGTATTAGAAGTTAGAATCAATGTGTTGTCTACATATTTCAATATCTTCACTTTATTAATTAATATCATTGAGCTTAAAATTCCAGCAAATGGTATTCTGTGTCAGTGTAGCTGGTCCTAGAGTATATGAGTTTGAATATATTTCAGAAAAATAAAATATTAGTGTATTTATTGTCTATTGCAATATAACAAAAATATTCCCCAAACTTAGCAGCTTAAAACAACAATGAGCATTTATTATTTCACAGTGTCTATGGGTCACGAATCTGAGGGTGGCATGGCTCTAGGTCTATCATAGGTCGCATTTAATACATCAATCTGCTGGCAGCGGTGGCTCACGCCTGTAATCCCAGCACTTTGGGAGGCAGAGGCGGAAAGACCACCGGAGGTCAGGAGCTCGAGACCAGCCTAACATGGTGAAGCCCCGTCTCTACTAAAAAAATACAAAAATTAGCCAATCCCAGCTGCTTGGGAGGCTGAGGCAGGAGAATCGCTTGAACCTGGGAGGCGGAGGTTGCAGTGAGCCGAGATCCTGCTACGGCACTCCCGCCTGGGTACAGAGTGAGACTCCGTCTCAAAAAAAGACATCAGTCACGAGACGGCTTTACTCAGGCTTGAGGATGCCCTTCTAAGATGGCTTCCTCACAGGGAACAGTTCCTTGCTCTGTGGACATCTCCATAGGGCTGCTTGAGTATCCTTTCAGCAAGGCAATTGGCTTCCTCCGCAATGAGTATGTTACCCTGAGAGAGCAAAGCAGAAACTTTTAATAATGCTTTTATGGCCTAGGATGAGAAGTCACACTGCCATTTCCTCAATATCCTGTTCCTTACATATATCAGCCCCTTTCACTGTGGAAGTGATCTACACAGGGGTGTGAACACCCCGAGGCAAGATGCACTGTGGGCCATCCTGGAGGCTGGCCATCAACCACACTTAATTAACCAATTTAGTACTGTTAACTTATATTTAAATGTAAACTTCTGAAAAACCAATGATTAGCGTGTGAATGGCTTTTGAGAAGCTATTTTCATTCAAAGTTTTGAAGATGAAAGTAGATAAGCTAAAATGGATTTATATAGGTCACATCAGTAATATTTACTGTATTAACAGAAAAATTTTCATCTGAATATGAATGTGATATTTGAATATGGCATAGGAGTTTTTCCTGGCTGTGACTGACAGTCTTAGGTTCTCTCTCTCTTTTTAGTGAAATATAATTTACCCACAGTAAGCTTCAGCTTTTTTCATGTATAGTTCTGTGAGCTTTGACAAATGTATACTCTCATATAAACATCACCATGATCAATATCTAAAACAGCTTCACAGTGCCAAAATTAGTTCTTTCCTTTTTTCTTCTTATATTTGTCTTACTTTCAGAATTAAGTCAATAGCATACCAGAAACCTTTACAATTGAGAAAAACACACTATGTCAACTTTTACCTCTAGAGATGAAGTAAACAGGGTTGACCTGTAATAGGAATCTGGAGATAAAGGGAACCAGACAGAGTGTCACAGTAAAAAACACAAGAATGCTATAAAAGTATAAGAACAATGTCACTGAAACAGGTTTTCAAGCTTTCACTTCAGATCTCAACTAATCTGATGCCATATAAACATTTCCTATTCCTGGGAGATTAGAATATTGCAGTGATTTTTATGAAAATGAACAGAGAAACAGCTTTCTTATCTACTCTAAAATTTGTCTTTAACCTATTCTAAAGAAAAGTGAAAATTAATTACTTTCTCAGACAGAAAGATCTTGGCTGTTTGCCTACTTGGATGTAATTAAAAATAAAGTCATTCTCATTTATAATTTCAACTTGTTCATGTCTTACAAATCTATATGCATGTGGCAAATCTAACCCTTATTCCTCTCAGTATGTTTTTCATATCTTCTTTTACCACCATAGGTATGAATGAAACATATACAAGCTTCTTTATTTTTATATGTCTATTATGTACATTATATGTATATATTATATGTATATTATGTAGTTACTGGAGTAACTATATAATAGGGTATAAAAGATATGAAAAGAATGTCATATAGAATTTTATCTATAATAATAAAAATAAGACATGGATAAAACTCAAAAGGATGAATTTGAAAATAATGAAAAATGAAAGCAAGTAAAATAATTAATTTACATATAGTATATTATAGAATATATATACACATATATTGTGTGTGTACACATGTGTGTATGAGAAATGAGATTATGAGTCAGAGAGGTAAAGATATATACAGTAGGTGTAATAATATTGAGGATTTAAATAAAAGTCATATAGTTTGGCAAAACTAGAAATATCTAAAGTTCAACAGGTAGAAGAAAACACTGTCACTCAATTAGTGACTGAAAACCAAATGAAAAAATTAAAAATGGAAAGTAAAATTGAAAAAGATAAACTAGGATAATGTGGAGAATCATTTCGAAAAATGGAAAGCTGGCCGGGCGCGGTGGCTCACGCCTGTAATTCCAGCACTTTAGGAGGCCAAGGCGGGCAGATCACGAGGTCAGGAGTTTGAGACCAGCCTGACCAACATGGTGAAACCCCATCTCTACTAAGAATACAAAATTACAGGTGCATGCCTGTAATCCCGGGAGGCCGAGGCAGGAGAATCGCTTGAACCCGGGAGGCGGAGATTGCGGTGAGCCAAGATCGCGCCATTGCACTCCAGCCTGGGCAACAAGAGCAAAACTCCGTCTCAAAAAAAAAAAAAAAAAAAAAAAAAAAAAAAAGAAAGAAAGAAAGAAAAAAGAAAAATGGAAAGCTGATACAGTATGAGAAATAATGTGTTCAGGTTAAGAAATGCAATGACTACCATGTACCTATCAAGACAAAGCAGCTTAGAGAAGTTTTATTAATTGCGCCTACTCTCTCAGACTCTATCGCTACGTGATACTGACTTACCCCAGCATTCTTAACAAAACAAACACACAAGCAACAAAATGATGAGCGAGCCTAATTTAGCATGGCTCATTTCTCAGAAAACCTTTAGTTGTTCCTAGTGATCGTTAAGTTCTTAAAATTTCCATTCATTTTGCATTTAATTACCTTTCCTGGAGTTTTACTTAGAAATGATGTATAATTGACTAATTTATAGTTACTAGGCATATGTGAAAATAGATCTAGTAAGGTAATCATTATGAAAGCAAATTTGTTCAATTAATACAGAAGTCTTTTATTAGTGTGATAAGTGAGAATTTTTAGCACCTTGTTCTCTATCATTCACTTGGAAATTATTTTATATTCCTTCCAGTTTTTACATGCCACATACAATCAATAATTAAGCTTTATTGATTCCTGGCCCCTCTTCTCCATCTGTACTGTCACTGCTCTGAGGCCATCTTCAGCTGTCACCTCAGTACTGCATGAGTCTTGTCTCCTCTGAGCTATACAGTGGTTTAGGAGGATAAATGGTGTCTGGGGCAAAGTGATGTTTGTTCTCCCTCTGTAAACACATGCACTGTTACTCTAGAATTTGCATTCATTTCTTTAGGGCACTCTTCCCTATGCCCCAGCACCTGTCCTCTATTTTTCTTCCAGAATGATCTTTCTGACCCAAATATCTGGTATTACTCTCTTGCTTCAATAATTTCTCATCATCTGAAGCAGAAGTAGCAACTGCCAAAGCTCTCAGGGGCCAGACAGGTAGCACCAAGTGACAACTGAACAAAGCAGATTAGATGGGGACTATTGCAGAGTGGTGACATTAGAGCCTGTCAAATGTGAGAAAATGTGGCCAGAACTTCCAGGTCTTCAAAAGAGACTGGAAATCCAGATTTTATGTGAAATCGTTTAGCTTTTAAATGTCAACAAATAATTCATCAAGTTTTAAAGCACGGCATAAGCCAAACAAGCCACTTGTGTAGTCTGTGAACAATCAACTTGTGAACTCTGACCTGATAGGATAAGATCCAGATTCCTTAGAATGGCATAAAAGATTCTTCATGATCTATTTTCTGCCTACCTTACCAACCATATCTCTTGCCCATTCTTCCTGCCCCCCCCCCAAAAAAAAGTATACTTCATCAATTCTGAGTTACTCTCCACTTTCAGAAAAAAAGTGTAGCATTATTTTCCTTTGTGCTTTTGCTTCTATTCCTGCACATAGAGTGTCCTCCCTAACTCACATTGCATCACTTCCAAATACCTCATTCAATTCTCCCTTGATTAGTCACCTAGCTTAAGTGTCACCTCCTCCTGGAAGCCATCTGTTTCCCTACCACTCCCCTCCCTTGCCATTTGGAATCCATGTCTCTTGGATAGGTTCCTAAAGCATTAAGTAGATCCTAGTCATTAATTGAAATAAAGCCTATAAGAGAAGGAAGTGTATGTGAGGGGATATTAAGTTCCATTTCATGTGTGTTAGGCTTGAAGATTTCATGTCAGTAGGCAGTTGTGTAAATAGGTATGGGCCTTAGGTGCAATATTTTGCCTTGAGGTGGGGATCTGAGAAAAATTAAATAGAAAAGAGAGCTAAAGATGAAACCTGTGAAATAAGATGTAGGCAAAGAAAAAGGGGGCTTATAATAGGAGTCTGAAAAGCAATTAGAGAGTTAGGAAAACCCAGAAGAAAGTAGTATCATGGAAGACAAGGGAAAATTTCCAGAGGGAGGAAATATTCACCATGGTCAAATAATGTAAAGCACCCTTTGGATTCAGCAAAGACATCAGTGCTAATCCTGATAAAACTAGTTTAAAGGAAGGTGGTTGTTGAACCAAACTTGAGTGGACTGAGGAATGAACAGAAAACATGGATATATGTAGAAAGCTGAAACTGGATCCCTTCCTTACAACTTATACAAAAATCAATTCAAGATGGAGTAAAGACTTAAATGTTAGACCTAAAACCATAAAAACCCTAGAAGAAAACCTAGGCAATACCATGCAGGACACAGGCATGGGCAAGGACTTCAGGACTAAAATAGCCAAAGCAATGGCAACAGAAGCAAAAATAGACAAATGGGATCTAATTAAACTAAAGAGCTTCTGCTCAGCAAAAGAAACTGCCATCAGAATGAACAGGCAACCTGCAGAACGGGAGAAAATTTTTGCAATCTACCCATCTGACAAAGGACTAATATCCAGAATCTACAAAAACTTAAACAAATTTACAAGAAAAAAACCAAACAACCCCATCGAAAAGTGGGCAAAAGATATGAACAGACACTTCTCAAAAGAAGACATTCATGCAGCCGAGAGACACATGAAAAAATGCTCACCAACACTGGTCATCAGAGAAATGCAAATCAAAACCACAATGAGATACCATCTCACGCCAGTTAGAATGGCAATCATTAAAAGGTCAGGAAACAGGCCAGGCACAGTGGCTCACGCCTGTAATCCCAGCACTTTGGGAGGCCGAGGCGGGGGAATCACGAGGTCAGGAAATCAAGACCATCCTGGTTAACACGGTGAAACCCCGTCTCTACTAAAAATACCAAAAAAAAAAAAAAAAAATTAGCCGGGTGTGGTGGCGGGTGCCTGTAGTCCCAGCTACTCAGGAGGCTGAGGCAGGAGAATGGCATGAACCTAGTAGGTGGAGTTTGCAGTGAGCAGAGATGGTGCCACTGTACCCCAGCCTGGGTGACAGAGCAAGAATCCATCTCAAAAAAAAAAAAAAAAAAAAAAAGAAAGTCAGGAAACAACAGATGCTGGAGAGGATGTGGAGAAATAGGAACACTTTTACACGGTTGGTGGGAGTGTAAATTAGTTCAACTATTGTGGAAGACAGTGTGGTGATTCCTCAAGGATTTACAACTAGAAATACCATTTAACCCAGAGATCTCATTACTGGGTATATAACCAAAGGATTATAAATTATGCTACTATAAAGACACATGCACACGTATGTTTATTGCAGCCCTATTCACAATAGCAAAGAGTTGGAACCAACCCAAATGTCCATCAACGATAGACTGGATTAAGAAAATGTGGCACATATACACCATGGAATACTATGCAGCTATAAAAAAGGATGCAGGGACATGGATGAAGCTGGAAACCATCATTCTTAGCAAACTATCACAAGGACAGAAAACCAAACACCACATGAGCTCACTCATAGGTGGGAACTGAACAGTAAGGAAACTTGGACACAGGGCAGGGAACGTCACGGGGGGCCTATTGCAGGTTGGAGGACTGGGGGAGGGATGGCATTAGGAGAAATACCTAATGTAAATGACGAGTTGATGGGTGCAGTAAGCCAACATGGCACATGTATACCTATGTAACAAACCTGCAGGTTGTGCACATGTACCCTAGAACTTAAAGTATAATAAAAAAAAAAGAAAGAAAGAAAGAAAGAAAACATGGACATGTAAACCATGAATATAGATGACTTTTTATCAGGAGTACTTTGTTTTGTGAACTGGAGAACAAACATTAGAGTTGTATATAAGGTCAAGGAAATATTTTTTGTATGAGCTATTTATGGGTTTAATTTTAGTATTTCTCAACAGGGGTTATTAGCATTTTGGGAAGGGTACTTAGTTATTGTTTGGAAAATTCCCACACATTGCAAATTATTTAGTTATTACTCTCTTCCTCACTAAACCACAGTAGTGTTCCACAATCATTTTGATAATCAAAAACACCTCACCCACATGTCCAAATATCTCTGGAGTAATGGCATTGACTCTAATTATTAGAGAATCACAACACGGTCTCCCATAATCCATTCTTTATCTCCCTCAATATTTTATTGTAAGAAATATCAAACAGCAAAGTTGAAAAAATAGTAAAAGATACTTGGATACCTGTGACCTAAATTCAGAAATTAAAATCTTACCAAACTTGCATTATCTACTTACATGCATTTGTATTTATTTTTTATTTCATGAAATCATTTGAAAGGAAGTTGTCAACATCATATTTAACATACTCATCTCCTTAAATTAAGGATACATTCCTACAAAATCACATTATTATTACATCTTAGAACAGAAATAACAAAAATTCCTCAATATCATCTAAAACACAATCCATATTCAAGTTTTCCAATAATCAATTATATATAACTTTTTTCCAAACTGGAACCTAATCAAAATTTACAAGCTTAATTGGTCATTATGGTTTTCAGTATCTTTTAATCTAGAACATTTTTATTTAAGTTTTTTACAACACTGACTTTAAAAGAGACCAGGCCAGTGCCCTAGAGATTAACCTACATTTCAGGTTTTTCTGATTAAGTATGTGTGGTATCATTTAATATGTTACTTCCATGTTTCTAGTAAAGTGACAGTTGATCTGAAAGGCCTGGTTAAACTCAGGCTAAAATTTACGTAATGCTTAGGCACATAATGGAGGTGGCTCTACTATTAATGGTGCTATGCTTGATCATGGAATTGAATCTTTGGTCAGTATACATTGTTGATTGCAGGGAATGAGTGTTTACATTGTTATAGTTTTAGCACTAACACAGGGCTTGGTACATACAGAGTACCAATAGGGTACTCAGAAATACTGGCTTAATGAATGGTGAATAAATGAATGATTTAAACTGATGTTAAGTGATACCTAATAAAACTGAGAGTTGGGTTTTGACACACATGTTCTAGAATCCTTGGTTATAGATCTGAGGAAACAAATTGAGTGTTTATACACTCAATTGCTGTTACAGTTTTTTTTTTTTTTCTTTTGAGACAGTCTCACTCTGTCGCCAGGATGGAGTGCAGTGGCACAATCTCAGTTCACCGCAACCTCCGCCTCCCAGGTTCAAGTGATTCTCCTGCCTCAGCCTCCCAAGTAGCTGGGACACCAGGCACACACCACCATGCCCAGTTAATTTTTGTATTTTTAGTAGAGACGGGGTTTCACCATGTTGGCCAGGATGGTCTCGATCTCTTGACCTCGTGATCCACCTGCCTCAGCTCCCAAAGTGCTGGGAAAATGCTGGGATTACAGGCATGAGCCACCACGCCCAGCCACTGTTGTAGTTTTAAATCATATATTTTATAAGGAGCACATAATTTTCTGTTCACTTGAGTGGACCCCTTCCAAGGCCCTGAACTTAATTATTTGTAATTTTAAATCCTTTTTCTTAAAGAAGAATCTCTAAACTGTAACAATATCAGGTTCCAGAAAACCTGGATACACCCTCAGCTCAGATCTTTCCCGGTTAAATCAGTATCTTTTCTTCTCCCACTCTTTACTGCGAGTAACTTCAGAAATTGTTTTTTGCTCTCTTTAGCCCAATTTTTTTCTTCACTACATTTAGCGGTATCTGAATTAAAATGTATTCATTTTCTGTCCCTCCTCACTAGAACGTAAGCTCATTGATGGCAGGTACTTCATTTGTTTCATTCACTCCTGTGTCCCCAGAACCCAGAATAATGATTGACAAAGAACAGGTGCCAATCAATACATTTTTACTGACTGACCTCAGATCCACCAAACTGCTACATTTCAGCCATGTTTGTGGTACAGCTATGTTTGGCTAGTGGGAGTCCCAGGCTTACGTACCAGCCTCCATGAAGCAGCCATTCATTTTGAGATCCTGTCACATTCTGGCTACTTCCAGAGATCTGTGAGCAAATCCTTACTGTTCAAGAGACCACAGACTTCTCTCTCATTCTTTTGAGCCTTGGTGTCACTTATTATTCTCAGTGAAATCCTTCTTTCCCATGGAAACACCCAAGGATGGCTTGTGTGAACCCCTCTGCTTGGTTCCACCCTAAGTAAAAATAACATTCCATGGAATTATGGTCAAAATTTTTGTAAAGTGAAAATAAAGGCAAATTTAGAAAACTGCTATTTTTATTGATTTATAGTGCTATGCAAATAGAACTTCATTAAGTTTCTAGCACCCTCATATACTAATTCCAATCAGATCACTAGCCCTAAACTCTTATTAAATAGAAATTGGTGGGTGGACATTTCAAGTTAGGAGGGAAAATGTTTTGAAAGCAACTTCTGCTTTCTTCCTTGCCATAAACCTGCCCTGAGGCAAGGAAGCAGAGTTGCTATCAGTTTAAATAAGGGAAGGAAAAGGCAAATACAAGAACACAAACAAAATCTCAAATTTTTTTCTCTCTCACATACATTATTCATTTAATCTTTAAGACAACCACATGAAGCTGATATTCCCACCTGCCAAAATTAAGCATGGTCAGCATGTTTTGGTTCTCATGAATACCTTACTTTGTTTTTGCACTCTGGTCTGTAAAGGAATTTTAAAGCTTTTCCTGGGATTTGATTTGAAGGACAATTGAATGGATCCCTCAACTAAATACTAGTGATCCAAGACAGAACTCATGCACTTAAACTTGCCTTCCAGATATTGAAGAAAACTTCATCTTGTAATTTATTCTTGTAATTTCAGTGCCATGGAGAATGACTCTTATTTTTGAAATTCCTTCAGTACAGATATTTCATACAAATTGGCCTTCCTGCCAATTCCTTGCCTTGACACCTTGAGTTGGGTGTGCCACTAAGGCCTATCCTGTAACCTTCACTTAATTAGTCATAATTATTATTACACACACTAATTAAAGTCAGCCAGCTTCCTAAAGTGTAGGACACGTAGACTGGTGGTACATGAGGTAATGTTATAACAGGTAGATGTAACATTAAAACAACAGTGAAGCACTTAGCAAAATATTCTTTTTTCACTATCTTTTAATCTTTCTGATTATGCTAAATTGAAAAATCTTAGATTGATGCTCGTATGTCCAACCCTTACCAATATCCCTTTTTTAACAAACTGAGAGCATGGCTTGGGCTCAGGCCCTTGACAGACAACCTAACTAATGTTTTGTTTTCATTGTATTTGCTTTAACAGTCTTATGTCAAGTGAAAATGTTTTTCACTTACCAAAGCAACAAAATGTTGCTTTAAAATAAATTTGTCTTAAAAAGGTTAAAGAAAACATTAAGGAAATACCAGTATTTGTGGTTCTTAAATTTGGCAACAAAATTGATAAAGTTTGGGAAATATTAAATTAATTCCTATGAAAGGGACATGTGACATTCTGACACGTGATACAGGTTGGGAGTCATGTGCAATGAAGATGAGTTATTTCTTTAGCAGCATAACTGCACTTTAGATTGTTGCCAGACACTCATCTGATTCCCAGTTTTGGGAGACCAAAGAAGTTTCATGAGCATATCAGCTATTACTTGTACTGTGATAGGCTTAGTTTCTTGAAATGAAGTCGGATGTGGCAGAAAATTTACCCTAAAGTAAATTAGAAACTCACCTTGTAATCCAGAGGCAAGGCAAAGGATTAGATGCTATGATCTAGAAATCAGGATTGATCTAGCAATGGAGTCTGAAGCAAGTTAGGGTGGTTCCGTGTTGGTTCTGGTCAACTCCCTGTGTAGGACTAAATAAATTATGATGTGAACAGATTGTAAACTTTTCTCCAAAAAAATTTTTTTTTTCTACTTTTGAGACAGAGTCTTGCTCTGTCACCCAGGCTGGAATGCAGTGGTGTGATCTTGGCTCACTGCAACCTCTGCCTTCTGGTTCAAGTAATTCTCCTGTATTCTCGGGTTCAGCCTCCCGAGTAGCTGGGATTACAGGTGCATGCCACCACACTCAGCTAATATTTTTATTTTTAGTAGAGACAGGGGTTTTGCCATGTTGGCCAGGCTGGTCTCGAACTAGTGACCTCAGGTGATCCGCCCACCTCAGCTTCCCAAAGTGCTGGGATTACAGGCATGAGTCACCCTGCCCAGCCTTTTCTTCAGGTTCTTAAATAAAACATCGGAAAGAAATTATTATGCAATGGAAGAGAGTTTGGCCCAGGTGTAGAATACAGAAGATTTAGAAACAAGGTCTTTGTTGACTGTTCTATTCTCAAGTGTATAAACGTAAATTAGTATCTCAGATTTAAATTAGGGATAATTTGTGTCTGTGTTTTTTTTTTTTTTTTTTTTTTTTTTTTTTTGTAAAGATAGGTTCTAGCTCTGTCGCTCAGGCTGTAGTGCAGATAGCTCACTGCAGCCTCGAACTCCTGGACAGAGTTCTCCTCAGCCTCCCAAAGTGGTAGGATTACAGGTGTGAGTCACTGTGCCGGGACTGTGTGTGTCAATAAAAAATTTTGCTTGTTCTGGAATTAACCCAAGGTCTTCAGTACCATTAATTCACTAACAACAATTAAAAAAAAAAAACCTCCCTAAAGACAAAGTAGGTGGCAGTTGAAGAGCACTTTCAATATTAACATAGAGTATCTTGAACCTTAGAGTCACGAAAGAAGAAAAACTAAATTCAGTGAAATTTGCACATGATAACAGTCTTGGTGTTGGTTGGTTGGTTGGTTTTTCCCTGACAGCTTCTGGGAACTGAATGAACTTAATTATGTTTTATTAATAAACTATTATTAATTTTGCATCCTGAAATAAGTGCTTGAATCAGGAATAGCATACTTCCCACTAAACTCCTTTTGCCTGAATGAAAACTTGAGATACCCATCTATATTTCAAGGGCACTTTTAAGAGCTACCAAATATGCCATAACATTCTTGGAAAACAGTATATGCTGTCAGTTTGCCTAGGTAGAGAGAGGAGCTGATAAGGAAATCCTCAAGTTCCTTTCTTTTATTCTGAGCTGTATTCTGTGGATAGGGATTTTGCATTTCACTGCTAACAATGTTTTTCAGCACCTAACACCATGAATATTCAAAGGTCTGATGTTATCATTAATGTATGTTATGAACATACAATGGTACATCTTATGAATATTACATTCATTTTCTATTTCTACAATGTTTTCAGAGGAAATATTTTTACCCTAACCTGGATTCTATTACTATCCTATTAATTGTGGTTCAGAAAATTGTCTCACAGGCAGAGTAGTTTCTTAATTATATTTTACTCAATAATTTTCTCAATATGATAGGCTGTGTAGTCTACTGGAAAAGGCATTATGCTGACAGTAAGAAAAGCTTATTTGTTCACTGCTCTATCTCCAGCACCCAAAACAATGCCTTACCCAGAACAGGTGCATAGTATTTGCTGAGTGAATTCTAATCCTACTTCTGGGTAAAATTAAGTAAATTATCTAGTTCTTGAGGGACTCTATCTAGACGACCCCTAATCTTCCATGGTAAGGTTTTGTGGTTTTTATTTTGACTTTTCTAAATGCTCTAAAAATAGTAGTGGATAATAACGATATAGTGTTCAGTAAAATCAATTGGTGGAGATTGTAGATAGATGGCTCATAAGACATCAGTATTACAAATCCTATGTGTGTGTGCGTGTGGTCATACAAGGCAAAGTTAAAGTCTTTTTTTATGAAGATGATAAATTACAGTCTTGTTTGGGCAAGTGAACTCAAGAGGTGGTTCAAATAAATGTCGTATTTTTCATTGTATATTCAGTGCCTAGTACAGTTACTGGCTCATAGTAGGTATTCAAAAAATAGTGGTTGAATTAATAGCCTTCATTAACATTCCGTTTAAATACTAGACGCAGCTAGGTCTCTAACCCTCCTTAGAAAGAGATGGAGCTGTAACCAGAAATCCCTTAAAAGGTAAGGACCAGTAATCAGGCTGAGCTAAGCTCATCATGGGTCCTACGAAACAGGCTTAAAGCACTGAAGGAAGAGAACTCAAGCGTGAGAGAAAGCAAAACAAAAGTAAAGAGAAGAGGAAAAACATTTCTAAAGTGGGGGTTGGCAGGAAGCCACCGCAATTACCGCAGGTCAACCCTGGCCAATAGGTGGTCACCTCAAGAACTTACCATTAAAACCCTCGGCTACACAGACCTCACTTTTAAAAGGTTATTAATTCTGACATGCCCAAGTTCATCTGAGTTCCTTAGAGCAACCACCAGCACCTACTTCACGACCTATCCTCCATTCCATTCAAATAACGCAGCCAATAGGAAAATCCTCCGCCTTGAGCCAACGACTCGGCGTAGCTGAAACAGGCCGGGAGGCAGATCTGCCCTGTAGACCCTTACAGTTCCACTGCTGGCCTCCGGATTACCGGGAGCCCCCAGCCCGGCAGAACAACCTTCTTCCCCGCTTCCTCCTTTCCAGGTCTGTCCCAGCCCCCGCTGCCTGGGCCACACCCGCTTCCCTCCGGTGGCCCAGCCACCCCCGCCGCAGTTCACGGGAGCGCCTTTCCTGGGGCGGGCGCAGGCCCAGGGCGCATGCGCACTGGTCGAAGGGCACCTCCCAGTCCGGATCTCGCGAAGTTACGTTAGATTGGCCGCCGGTGACGGGTGGCCGTGCTGGGGGCGGGAGGGCTTCTGTTGTAGGAAAGGAGGTCCGCTCGGCCGGGCGCGCCGCCCCAGTGCTCTGTGGGATACTGGAAGTCTCGAGCGTCTCCTCCCGGTTCCCAGCCTTCCTCTGGCCCTCACTCATAGAAACATTCACACACCCCCTGCCTCCCCTCTCTTCCCTCTCCGCCTCCCCCTTCCACCCCTCGCGATAAGAAGACCCGGCGGCAGGAGAGGGGATGAAGATGGCGGACGCGAAGCAGAAGCGGAACGAGCAGCTGAAGCGCTGGATCGGCTCCGAGACGGACCTCGAGCCTCCGGTGGTGAAGCGCCAGAAGACCAAGGTGAAGTTCGACGATGGCGCCGTCTTCCTGGCTGCTTGCTCCAGCGGGGACACGGACGAGGTCCTCAAGCTGCTGCACCGCGGCGCCGACATCAATTACGCCAATGTGGACGGACTCACTGCCCTGCACCAGGTCTGTGCGCCCAGTCGCCGGCTCTCCTGACCCTGAGGGTCCTCGTCGGCCTCCCGCCGGGGCCTGCCCTCAGTTCTCCACCTCTTGAGGCTGGGGGCGGCGGGAGACTCCCTGCTGCGGGGTGAGGGGGCGGTTTCCCGAGAGGGCGGGAGGGAGAGCTGGTGGAGGGGAGGGCGCTGGGCTTGAGGCCCCCTTCAGAACAGTTGCTGGTGGAGTTGGGAACCGGGTGATTTCCGGGGCACAGGGGAAAAGGAACTGTGGTCGTCTTGGGGCCCCAGGGCCATTGGTGCGATGAGTCTGGGATTTGGGGTCGAGACAAGGAGGGGTGTAGTGGGGTTGTGCCTGGGCCCCCGTGTCAGTGATAAATTCGGAGGGGTGGATGCTGAAGGAAGAAAACTAACAAGAGGCATTAGGGACGCTTAGGCAGATGAACATCTTTGACTTGTAGGTAGGCATTGGATTTGTTGCACTTTTGAGGACTTGATTACAAATGATGATGATAATAGTAATCTAGAGCCCTAAGCCGAGTGCCCTGAGCGAACGATTTCCTGTTTTCTCATTTATTACTCTTGGTCACTGGGGAGGGGAAAACAGGGTGTAATTAGCTGATCTGCACCGGCTGAAAGGAAGGGGATGGAAATGGGTAGAGTAAGGAAGCCCTCTAAAGGGTTTGCCCACCTCCGGACCGGAACGTGTTGAGTCTGATACTCGAAGTTTGCCGCAATGTCAGAGATCCTTGAGCCCCAGGTCCTGGGGTGTGCACTGGTGTTAGAAAGAGAAGAATAAATAGGGGACACTCTTTTCAAAGCCGGTTACCAAGCTCTGATTTTTCTTTTGGGGGTGGGAAGAAAAAAAGACTGGTCACAAACTTTTCTCAAAATGGATGCTTTGTGCATGTTAAAGTTTTATAGTAGTCTGATTGGGATCTCTCAATGTTAGCCAAATAAGGAGAAACTATTGGCAATCCAGAGATAATGTTGCCTTGCCTTTAACAGGCCAAAAGCAACACAACCATGTAGAGTTCTGCATAAAAAGCAATTTTTAAGTGATGGTAATAGGTGACAAGACATAGGCTTTTTCGATTTTCTTGGCGGGCAACTTGGAATAACTATAATAGAAAATGACTTTGCAGCAATAGCTTTCCCTTACAATGAAAAGACTTGTAAGCTATCTCAAAGTTGTCTTGGTTGTATGTGGAAGATGCATAGCCTTATTTCGAGTAATGCTGTAGTAAAAACTTGTTTGGGAGGTTGAAAACTCAAGGCTTTATTATATTTCATGAATATTAACTTGATGCCTTTTTAAAAGAGGTGTGTAGTGACATTTTTCCTTGTATTGCTTACTGTTTAAGGGAGTGATGACCATTTTAAATTTTATGTAATGGAATTCTCGTATCAGACTTGGAGTATAGCCTTTGTTTACAAAGTTGACTGGATACATTGAAATTATTGACAAATTGCAGGACAAATATGGAATTAAAAATGTGGCACCCAGTAAAAATATAACAGGGTATCTAGCGTTTTCTCTATTTCATTAATTTAGATTCTCTAATGCATAGCAAACTTTTTATTTGGGTGAAGTTTATTTAAGGCATATCATAACTCTTAAGATTTTAAAACCATGGTGTTGAGAATGAAAGAAACTTTTGGCATTAAAAATGATAATGTAATTATGTAAGATGAATCTTCAAATTTCTTTCAAGTGTACTTTACACGTTTTAGTGTTTTAGTGTGAAATAGATTTTGATTATTACTGTAGGAGGTCAGGATAATTGGATAATTGTTCACATCAATATGTTTTATTCAAATCGTCAAATAGAAATTTAAAGTTACTATTGTTGTGGAGGAACCCAATTGTATTGGCCTGGAGGAAGACGAAAATTTTTGATATTTACATTGTTGTAATAGTGGTTTAGGGAGGAAGAGAAAATACATTTAACTGTCTTCTTAAGATCTTTTTTCCTCCTCTCAATATTCACATGTTGCAAGAATTGTCAGACTTACCAATGTCTTCCTGATTAACTGAATTCAGTGGTCAGTTTGGTGTTGTGTAGCTGTATCTTTATTGGGTATTTTGTTTTAGTTGACAAACACTTAAACAGAAGTTTCTAAATTTACACCATTTGCATAATACCTTTCTGTCACTTTTTGTCACTATGAGTGTTTGACCCGATAATTTCCAACCGCCTCCCCTTTTCCATAACATTTTTCCTTATCTGCAAATTCCTTAAATCAATGAAGCCAAAATCTTTAAAATATCAAGCATTAAAATTTTTGTTATGTTTTCTTCACTCTCATTTCTTATTTATCAACTCTTGTACTTTTTTCCCATTGTTACTATGAAAATAGGGAGTTCACTTTGGGCAAATTTAGGACAACAGCTAGTGAAAGACAGTAAATAAACACACACACAAGAAAATTTTAAACTTTTAAGAAAAATCTCTAAACTTAGCTTGTTTTCCATACTTAATTCGAAGTACTAAAATCACTGATTTAATAGTCCTTGAATAGTTTTTTAAAAATTTAACCTCAAAAGATCATAGAATACCTAAAATGTTTTACTGGGTTAATTATCGTTTATTCTTTTTTGAATATTTATTTACTTTTTGGTTTTGATCAAGTGTTCTAAATTTCATTGCCTAGAGAAAAGTTTTAGGAACGTCACAACCCACAAATATACTTTTACAAAATACAAAATCTAGTATTTTGCTTTTATTTTAAATATAAACAGCTTATATTGAAAAGTTTATTAATTTGTTGAATGTGCTCCCTCATTAGAAGTTATAAAAGATATCCAGTCTTCAGCTGTTCTTTTTGTATAGAAATATGTTCTCTATATAGAAGAAAAAGCAGTGTTTCTTGTCAAATTTCCTATCTTAGTCTCCAGAATAGCCTTTCTTCCCCACCCACTCCACCCGGGACCTGACCCCCAAAGCTACAAAACAGCACAGAGTTAACCATAGATATAAATTTCCGGTTTTCTAGTACCGAGGTCTAGAGTAGAATTTCATTATTACCAATGGGGCAATAATCAGCTTCTGATTTCATAGCTACCTGGTAGAGTTTTACAGTATGTGATTATATCTCTATTTTGGCATACTTTATGAAGATTTAAGGAGATTAATAAGGTTATATATAGAATGCCTTATTGCTGATTCTTACTGATACTGGTGTGCATAAAATACAGGGCTGAGATTTTTCTCTAGCAGTTTTGAGTTTAGCCTGTTGATTTTAACCTTAAAATCTTTTCTTTTTCCTCTGCGCCAGTGACTTCCAAGTCAGTTTACAGTTCCGTCATTTCTGCAAAGCTCCAAGCCTCATTTCCATTTTTTTGGATTATGTATTGATTTAAAATGAAATATTATTAAATGTATTGCAATTTTATGTTTAATAATGTCTTTTAAGTAGTAATATAGTAAATACAAGTTCACCCCCTTTGCCATAGAATGGCAACTACTGTATTCACGTTAACCTTTGTGATTTCTTCAAAGGATTTCTTGCTGTTCAAACATAGATTTTCATAGTTGCAATTCAGTATTATAATTTTACGTTTATCCCTTAACATTAGAGGTACTTCTTTAGACTTTACCAGCATCCTTTTTAACTAATTATTTTAAAGTACTATTAATTTGGTTATAAGACTGTTTTACATCATTGTCAGGAATTTCTTTAAATTCAGCCTACAACAGGTCTATCTTTCCTCATCAAGCCTACTCTTCTCATTGATGTCCCTGTTTTTGTCAGTGATCTTTAGATCAAGTTAAACATTTTAGTTATTGTTTACTCATTCCCCTTGTCTATGTATAATCCAGTCTATCTTCTAGCTCAGTCTTTTCTTTACAATTACCTTGGCATCAGTTCTTTTCCTTGCCATTCTTTACTGGCAACCTGGTTCATACCTTTATTATTTTATTTTTTTTTTTTTTGAGACAGAGTTTCACTCTTGTTGCCCAGACTGGAGTGCAGTGATGCTATTTTGGCTCACTGAAACCTCCACCTCCTGGATTCAAGCGATTCTCCTGCCTCAGCTTCCCAAGTAGCTGGGATTACAGGAGTGTGCCACCACGCTCAGCTAATTTTGTATTTTTAGTAGAGATGCGGTTTCTCCATGTTGGTCAGACTGGTCTTGAACTCCTGACCTCAGGTGATCCACCCACCTCCGCCTCCCAAACTGCTGGGATTACAGGCGTGAGCCACCGCACCTGACCTTATTTTTATCCCTAGAGTATAGTAATAGCTTAATTGTTTTTCCTGCCTCTGTTCACTCCCTGATTTAATCTAGCATGCATATTGCTATCATATTAATCTTTGAACAGTATCACTCTGATGATGTCACTCCTCTCTCTGAATTTGGATATAATACATTTTATCCTTTAGCTTATGGTTGATATATCTCCATTGTGTTGTATCCTTTATAGAAATGGGTTAACTTGCTGACATTTTAACCAGATCTTTACATGTTTTATTTCCATGCCTTTAGCCATGCTTTTTATGCTGTCTCCCTCGTTTGCCAGTTAAAATTCTAGTCATTGTTCAAGATTCTCATTCTCTTCTCTGGGGTGTTCACTGTACCTTATATTTTGCCTCTCCTGCAATAAAAACACTTTTTACTGAATAGTGTTTGTGTTTGTCGTCCCTTACAGCTTCTGAGGACCTAATCGTCCACATTTTTGTATTTCCAGAGCCTAGCACATAGTGGGTGCTCACTAAAGGTTTATTGAATTTTATCTTTTTACTTCAAATCATCAATAGTTAAGTTTTAGAGTTATTTGTATGTTGTGAAATACATTTTTGAAACCTTCGCATCAGATACTTAGCATATTGTTCTTGCACATAATGGAATTTGTGTGTTTATGAAACAGATTAAAAACTTTGTTGTGGATTTCAATGTATTTACTTTGAAAATTTTTTTTTTTTTTTTTTTTTTTGGAAATGGAGTCTCATTCTGTCATCTAGGCTGAAGTGCAGTGATGTAGTCTTGGCTCACTGCAAACTTCGCCTCCCAGGTTCAAGCGATTCTCCTGCCACAGCCTCCTGAGTAGCTGGGATTACAGGTGCGTGGCACCACGCTTGACTAATTTTTTTTGTATTTTTAGTAGAGATGAGGCTTCACCATGTTGGCTGCGCTGGTTTTGAACTCCCAACCTCAAGTGATCTGCCCGCCTTGGCCTTCCAAAGTGGATTACAGGTGTGAGCCACCGTGGCCGGCCTAAAAAATTCTTAATATTGACCTCCTTTCTTTTAAATTCTAAAGCAGTCTAGATCTTGGTTAAGTGGTAGAAAAATATATCCAGTTGAGTCATTAATTAATTACTCACTTTCTAAGAGTCTGAGCTAGATCCTCTAGAGCAGAGGTTCACAAATGGCTGGGCCGTGGACAGGTCGGTCCATGACTTGTAAAGAACCAGGCCACACAGCAGGAGGTGAGCGACACACTGGAGAGCTAGCATTACTGCCTGCAGTCCACCTCTTGTCAGATCAGCAGCGGCATTAGATTCTCATAGGAGCGCGGACCCTATTGTGAACTGTGCTTTTGAGGTATCTAGGTTGTGTGCTCTTTATGAGCATCTAATGCCTGAAGATGATCTGAGGTAGAACAGTTTCATCTGGCCCCACTCTCCAACCCCCATCTGTGGAAAAATTGTCATTCACGCAACTGGTTCCTGATGCCAAGGTTGGGTACCACTTCTAGAGGAATACAAAGTAGGATGTTCCGTGTTCTATACTGTTACAATTTTAAAATAGTTTTTCTTTTACTTTCCACTACAGACTTACAGATAGATTTAATATGAAATCCTTTTGCTCTTAAAGTACAAATTTGATCTACTTCTAAGGGAGCCATTTTAAGCACCTTTGTAAAATATGTGATTCTCTCGTCAGTAAAAGGAATACTGTAGTCTTAAGATGTGAAGTGTAAAAGACACTGGAAGCAATTAATTTTGAATTGCTTGTTAACAAATAATTTAATTGATTATTTTGAAAAATCCGAATTAAGAGTTTATAGTTCGTAACTATTTACCCTTTTTTTGATGGAGAATGTTAAGATCTTGAAAGAACCTATCGGATAACTTGAGCATTAAAATTTGTGTCTAAAAGAATGTGCAGTGTAAAATATTTCTCTGCATAGTTTTCTCTTTAGAAAAGCTGTAACACTTATGCTCATGCCTTTCAAAAGTTTTTATTGAAATCATCCTAAATCCATTTTTAAAAACCTACCTAAACAAACAAACAAAACCCTCCCAACCCCAAACTGGCCCCTCACTTCCTACAGATAAGTGGGCAACCCTAGCCATATATGGGGTGTGCTGGTAGGGCACCAGTTCCCTCACTGCTGCTGTTATAATGCATTTTCTGTAGTTGCTGCCTCTATGCTTCCTGGCAACACTTTTGTGGTCTGACTTTGAGGTGTCATAACCAAGACCATCTTTCATGTGCCTCAGCTACAGTATGATTGCAAGCTGTGACTGAGCATTTTCTAGTATAGCCAGGTCGAAACACTGGATGGAATAGAGGAAATGTTTTTCATCATCCATTTGTTATTACCACATTTAAAAATTACAGTTCACGTAAGAAAAGTACTTTAAAAATCTTATTAGATGATTTTTGAAAGAAAACTATTTAAAAACCTTTTAATAGGGGGAGGCATAAAACATTGTTTTGTTACCACCGTAACATGTTACTTCTTGACACTATATGGAGTTGCTATTTTCATTGCCTCTGCCTGCAAAAAATTGCCATCTTTTACTCCACCCTTCTTTTGAAAGTTTGTGGAGCTCCACAATAAGGTTGAAAAGATGATGAGGTATTGGTATTTTGGTATACCTCTTTGAAAGATTGAAGACCTCCAACAATTATAAGTTTAGATATGTAGTCAGTTGGAGTCAGAATATGTAGTAGCCATGACTTAATCAGTGTTTTATTGAAGAGCAGTGCTTTACCAAACAGTAGTTTAATTTTCACAACATGCTTTTTCACTTGCTCAAGGTTAACAAGAAAATAAATGGCACAGCTGGAATTCTTCTGCAGGTCTGTTTGATTCCAGAGCTCAAACTTTACCCTATGCCAGGTATCTTCTTTAAAGTCTGAAGAAGAAGATATTCTTAAATCTTTTCGTCGTTATGGTGGTGGTTAGTAGTTGGAGGTTTCTCTGTAAATTAACTGAAAAATCAAGTGAAACACACATGTAATTTTTTTCTTCATCCACTTTTGTTTTAGCTAGCCTATACTTTTAAGACCTTTCTATGGTAATTGAACTGCAGTAGTACTGTATCTAAATTAATCTCAGAATTCAAAATTGTCCTAAATTTTAGGAAGTGCCAAGATTATTTT
This sequence comes from Macaca thibetana thibetana, assembly GCF_024542745.1. Lineage (NCBI taxonomy): Eukaryota > Metazoa > Chordata > Mammalia > Primates > Cercopithecidae > Macaca > Macaca thibetana. Next base: position 76,102,390 of record NC_065588.1, on the reverse strand, counting down.
TGACTTATTATGTGCAGAATACATCAGCAGCAACAAGAAACACTCCTTTTTTCAGGACATATAATTTAATTTTTAATTACCTTTATTTTTCTTTAACCTAATAGCAATTTATATTGTTTCAGTTGTAGAGAGTGTGTGTGTGTGTGTGAGTGATGTATATATGTGTGTTTTGAGACAGCGTGATAGACTGTCACCACGGCTGGAGTGCAGTGGCATGAACATAGTTCACTGTAGCCTTTTTGGGCTCAAGTGATCCTCCCACCTCAGCCTCCCGATCAGCTGGGAATACAGGCATGTGCCACCACTTCCAGCTAATTTTTTTTTCTTGGAGACAGGGTCTCCCTGTGTTGCCCAGGCTAGTCTCAAACTTCTGGGCCCAAGTGATGCTCCCACCTCAGCCTCCCAAAGTACTGGGATTACAGGCATGAACCACTGCACTCAGCCTGTTTTAGTTTTTTTAAATCATTTACAGTAAATTTTTTATACATACATACATGTACCTATTTGACTCTTTTTGGAGACAGATTGTAGGAAACTTCGTATCAGGGATACTAGGGGGGAAAAAAGAAGTCCCTTAGGTACCCTTAAGGTAGGGACTTTGATTCTTTTTTCTTTAAATCTCCTTTTGTATCTGCATGTTGTTTTAGTAGGTACACAATAAGTATTTAATGATTTTTTAAAATTGGATACAATGTAAACTAATATTTTGAAGAGCAGAATTCATAGAATACAAAATAATAATTTGGGTAAATATAACACACTGACAAACTTTTAAAATGTCCTAATAAAAAACTTACATCAACCACTTACTTTTATAATACTTACAATGTAAAAGTAGCCATTATTACAATCAAAACATTTATTAGGTGGTTGGGTATGGTGGCTCACGCCTGTAGTCCTAGCACTTTGGGAGGCTGAGGCAGGCGGATCACCTGAGCTCAGGAATTTGAGATCAGCCTCACGTGGCAAAACCCTGTCTCTACTAAAAATACAAAGAAAAAAAAAATTAGCCAGGCGTGGGGGCACATGCCTAATAATCCTAGCTACTCGGGAGGCTGAGGCACGAGAATCGCCTGAACCCAAGAGGCAGAGATTGGAGTGAACTGAGATCGTGCCACTTCATTCCAGCCTGGGCGACAGAGCGAGATTCTGTCTTAAAGACAAAAATTATCGGGAAGTTAGATTTATTTTTGAAATGGAATCTATTACTGATTATCAATAGAAGCTTCAGTTTATGTAACTTAGTTTAAAAATTCTTTAAACAAATCCTTGAGTGTTCATTTAGAAAAGTAATCTCTAGGTTGGATGCAGTGGCTCACACCTGTAATCCCAGCACTTTGAGAAGCCAAGGCGAGAGACTTGATCCCGGAAGTTCAAGACCAGCCTGGGCAATATAGGGAGACCCTGTCTCTACCAATAAAGAAATAAGAAAAGAAAGAAAAAGGAAATCTTTAGCATGGTAACATTAGAAATAATACATATTTTCTAGTTATTTTACTCATACTTTTTTTTCCAAATAACATTTTTACTATGGCTCCCTCTATGTCAGTATTTTCTGACCTTATTAGTGTTTTGGTTGTTTATCTTTTCATTGTTATGCTGGCTAACCATAAAAAGACATGCTTGAGTTCTGTGTTACTCCCCTAAGTGTGCTTGCTGCCCAACTCAAATGCTCTTTCATGGGTGGAGACATTCCAGATTGTCATGTGTTATATAGGCATTTCTGAAATGGCATTCAGTAGAAACCATGGAAAGAAGTGAAAGCATTCCTCAGCTGTCACCTTTTTAGTAGTCTATTTAAATGTTATGTGTATTGAGTGAGATATTCTGCAGAGAGAGCTTCACTTAATAAAAAGCTTCACTTTAACTTGATGATTTAACTCACATTTGAGCTGAAATTACTATTTTCTTAGTTTAACATGACCGCTAACAATAAAATCATAAGACTGTACAAAGTTCATGTCATTTTCTTGAGTACTGCATAGTGCAAAGGAGAATACATTTTGTGAGATGTACTTGGCACCCTCTTAAAGATTAATAACCATGTGGGAAAGTATATTTTCATGGACTGCTGCACACACACATACACGTACACGTAAACACTCAGTTACCTTTACTTGTAATAAACATCCCAAATTATATGTTTTTAGCTTTCAAAATTGTTTTAGATGGTTATAAACTTATTTGAATATTTATACTCTTACATGGAACACTTACAGAACTTTTCTATTGGAGTTTCAGCTCCAGAACATTTTTAAAAAATATCCTCAGTGTTGAGAGTTTTTTTCTTTCAGGAGAGTTTTTAAATTTTGAAAATGGTATCATTCAAAGATGTATCTGGTGAATAAAGGTAGGTCATATAGTAATCATGGTTAATAAATATCCGTGATTACATGATATTTTTTAAAAAGCTTATTCTTAAGTGGAATATGATCATAAATAGGTCACCTTGGATTTAGGTTAACTCTTTTTACATTGTCTGGATTTGAGTATGCTTCAGAATTTCTAAACCTAAAGTACTGTTCATTTGTGTTCTAGAGTTTGATGAAACAAGTCAATGTTATAGGTTATGAACATAGTCTTTTTTGTACATGTTTGTGTTTTCTGCAAAAGATTTTGGTGCTGCCTGGCACAGTAGCTCATGCCTGTAATCGCAGCACTTCGGGAGGCTGAGGTGGGAGGATCGCTTGAGCCAGGAGTTCAAAACTGGCTTGGGCAACAAAGTGAGACCTTGTTTCTACAAAAAATTTAAAAATTAGCTGAGCATGGTGACACGGGTCCGTGGTCCCAGCTACTCGGGAGGCTGAGGCAGGAGGATTGCTTGAGCACAGGAGGTTGGGGCTGCAGTGAGCTGTGATCATGCCACTGCATTCTGGCCTGAACCACAGAGTGAGACCAGGTCTTACATTTTAAAAAAAGATTGTGATGCTGCTGTCTCTAGATCATGACACTATTTCATTAAGAGCTATTGTTTTTCTTAAAGATACTGTAATTTCTACAGTTTTTCTTAAAAGGTTTGAACAGATGACATATTCAGCAATTTCTGTATTCCTTCCAAGTACATACAATCTACTTAAGAACTTTGTAGCATATTCAAGATTTTTTCTTTTAAAATGCCTATTGCTATTTAACTCTTTGAACCATCATTTTTTACAGCTAAAATGCCTTTATATTTTTGATCTTCTCAGTGTTTTCAATTATTTTTTGATATACATGAAAATTTAATAAGTAATTATTAAGTCTCCAGTGTCTTGCTTTTATATGGGTCGTCCCCATCTCCTTTTTTAAAATTTAATTTAATTTTATATTTTAAGACGGAGTCTCGCTCTGTCTCCCAGGCTGGAGTGCAATGGCGCAATCTCGGCTCACTGCAAACGCCGCCTCCCAGGTTCAAGTGATTCTCCTGCCTCAGCCTCTCCAGTAGCTGGGATTAGAGGCGTCCACCACCACACCCGACTAATTTTTTTTATTTTTAGTAGAGATAGGGTTTCACCATGTTGGCCAGGCTCGTCTCAAACTCCTGACCTCAGGCGGTCCACTCACCTCAGCCTCCCAAAGTGCTGGGATTACAGGCGTGAGCCACCGTGCCCAGCTCTCCTTTTTATTTTTAAACATGGCTTACTTTTGTATGTTTACTGTTGTGTGTGAAATTATCCCAAATAAAAATAGTTGTAAAAGTTTAAGAATAATTATTTAATTAAAACACTAATGACAAATGTAAAAAATTAAATGTTATCCAAAATTTCGGGACTGGAGTTTGCTCCATTTAAAAGTTTAACATCCTTTTAAATATCTCTGTACAAGTATGTAATTTTCTATAAATGGGATCATACCTGGTTTTCTGGTTTATAACCGGTTTTGAAACATTGTGTATTTCAAGAAACATTTCTGTGTTAATGAATTTCATTAATGCATTAACGAATGTGTCATATACATTTTCCCTTTTAATGAGTATGTAGTATTCCATTGTGCTGTGCATGTGTATATGCATCTTGGAATTTATTTTCCTAGTCTTTTCATGGTGAACATTTAGTGTATTTTCTACTTTTTATGATATGGTGAATATTATGTACATCTTTTTTTTTTTTTTTTTTTTTTTTTTTTGAGACGAAGTCTCCCTCCGTAGCTCAGACAGGAGTGCAGTGGCACAGCACAATCTCGGCTGACTGCAACCACTGTCTCCTGGGTTCAAGCGATTGTCCCATCTCAGCCTGCCGAGTAGCTGGAATTACAGACACCTGCCATCATGCCCGGCTAATGTTTGTATTTTAGCAAAGACGGGGTTTCACCATGTTGGCCAGACTGTTCTTGAACTCCTGACCTCAGGTGATTCACCCGCCTCAGGCTCCCAAAGTACTAGGAATATAGGCATGAGCCATCACACCCAGCCTATACCATGTACATCTTTACTCACTCATCACATTGTATTCCTTAGGATTGTTTCTTAGAAATCTTACCTGCAATCTTATGTTTTGCTCAAAATAATGTGCCATTTTAATGATTGCTTATACAAAATACTTTTGTAAAAAAATTTTACTTTATATACATGTGCAGAACGTGCAGGTTTGTTACATGGGTATACATGTGCTATGGTGGTTTGCTGCACTTATTGACTCGTATCTAGGTTTTAAGCCCCTCATGCATTAGTTATTTGTCCTAATGTTCTCCCTCCCCTTGCCCCCGAGCCCCTGACAGGACCTGGTGTGTGATGGTCCTCCCTGTGTCCATGTGTTCTCATTGTTCAGCTGCCACTTATGAGTGAGAACATGAGGTGTTTGGTTTTCTGTTACTGTATTAGTTTGCTGAGAATGATCGCTTCCAGCTTCATCCATGTCCCTGCAAAGGACATGAACTCATTCTTTTTTATGGCTGTATTCCTTGGTGTGTATGTGCTACATTTTCTTTATCCAGTCTGTCATTGATGGGGATTTGGGTTAGTTCCAAGTCTGCAAAAGACACTTTTAATAAAGTTTCTAGTATATTGAAAATGGAAAACTAACCTTGAAAGTACTCATGTTGACACACCTGTTAAATTCATGCGATAATGTTATCCCCTGTATGTCACCCATAGGTACATTTTTGTTTTATTTATTGTTATTTTTTTGTTTTGAGATGGGGTCTTGCTCTGTTACCCAGGCTGGGAGTGCAGTGGTGTGAACACAGCTCACTGCAGCTTCGACTGGCCGGCCTTAAGTGATTCTCCCACCTCAGCCTCTTGAGTAGCTGAGACTACAGGCATGTGCCCACCGCACCTGGCTAACTTTTAAAATCATTATTATTCATAGAGATGAGGTCTTACTGTGTTGCCCAGGCTGGTTTCAAACTCCTGGGCTCAAGCAATCCTTTTGCCTTGGCATCCCAAAGTGCTGGGATTGCAGCCATGAGCTACCATGCCCAGCTGAGGAAAATTATTTTATTGCTTTATTACTCTGTGTGTGTGTGTTTGTGAGAATAAAATTAGTCGTATTTCACTCAGGGAAGCAATTGGGGAAGACAAGGTAAAAAGTGTTCTTCTTTTTTCTTTATGTAAGGTTTAGTTCTAATGTTTGAAAATTTTGAAGTTATTAAAATATTAAACAATATCTGTATTCATTTATATGATGCTGTTATTCATTTAAATTAGTGAATAACTCATTCATGCAAGAAACATAGAGATCAGCATTTATCATATGTCCAGCACCGTACTAATCTCTAAAAACAATGGTCCCTGGCTACATGTAGTATACAATCGGGTTGAGGTGGCAGCATGAGCCAATGATTACAATGTAAATAAGTGGTAGAGACGAGACACAAGGTGAAATTAAAGGCTTTATTAGGCGGGCTTAACCCAGAGTGTCATGGAAGACATCCCTGAGAAAGCTCTGTAAGTTATAGGTAACTTATCAGCAGATGTCTTGAGCCTTTTATGACGCTATTCACTACTGGTTTGTCTTCTGAATGCCCCTGTTGAGTGTACCTTTTTGTCAGTTTCTTTCTTGAAGATGAATGTTGCCAAGGTTCTCATATGTCTGTTTTTGTTTTTAGTGTTATTTCTGTGGTTTCAGCTTTCTTTTTATATGACCTGTCCTCCTTTTTATATGATCCGTATCGTATGTTTTGTATCAGTCTTCCATTTACTAAGCTAGGATCTCAGGGTCATTTTCTGTTTTCTCCTCACATACAGTCTATCTCCTCTACCATGTACACACCTAAAAAAAAATCTTTTATATATTCATTTAACATATATTAAAGATCTCTTCTGTGCCAGACACTATTAAGTGCTGAGGAGACACATTTTTGAGCAAAACATAATACCAACAGTACTCTCATAGAGTCCACAGTAAAATGAAATTAGCCATTTGGGAAATGCAAATCAAAACCACAATGAGATACTAGTTCACACCTACTAGGAAGGCTGTAATAAAAAAGAGATAACAAGTAGTGACTAGAATGTTGTATTAGTCCTGTTTTCTGTTGCTTATAACGGAATATCAGAAACTGGATTATTTAAAAAGATTTAGTTATTACAGTTATGGAGGCTAAGAAGTCCAAGGTTGTAGGGTCAACTCTGGTGAGAACCTTCTTGCCTGTTCGGGACTCTGTAGAGAGTCCCATTAATTCATTAACCCTTTAATCCATGAATGGATTAATCCATTTATGAGAGAAGAGCCCTCCTGGTGCAGTCACCTCCCAAAGTCCCCAGCTCTCAACAGTGCCACATTAGGGATCAAGTTTCAGCATATGTTTTGGGAGGGATATTTAAATGACAGCAGATATGGAGAAATTGGAACCCTCATGCACTGCTGGTGGTAATAGTAAGATTGTACAGCCACTTTGAAAACAGTTTGGCATTTTCTCAAAAGGTTAAACAGAGTTACCATATGACCCAGCAGTTCTACTCTTAGGTGTATACTCAATAGAATTGAACATGTGTCCACACAGAAATGTGTATGGTAATGTTCATGGCAGCATTATTGATGATAGCCAAAGATGAAAACACAAATGTCTTATCAGCTGATGAATAAAGTGATATGTTTTGTCCCTGGAATCAGTGGAATATTATTCAGTAGCAAAAAAGGGGTGCTGATAATTGCTACAAAGATGAATCTTAAACATTATGCTAAGTGAAAGAAGCCAGTCACAAAAGACCACATAGTGTATGATTCCATTTATATGAAATGTCCAGAATAGGCAAATCTGTGTATGAAGCAAGAAGGCAGACAAAGGGTCGCCAGAAACTAGAGGTGTTGAGGGGAGTTGGTGAGTAACTGCTAGTGGTACAACTTTTTAGGATGACAAAAATGTTCTAAAATTGTGCTGATGGTTGCACAACTCTGTGAATCTGTTTGTTTGTACACTTTAAATGGGTTATTTTATGGGATGTGAATGATATCTCAGACATTAAAAAAAAGTGAACGTATACGTTTATCAGTGTTTACTACTAAAAATTGAGGCACTGACAGAGCTAGAGTAATTATCTTCTGTGAGTTCCCCAGCCTCAGCCTAGGCTTGGTATTAGTCACTATAATTATGATGGTGAACAGAACAGCCAGACATTGCCCTTGCCCTAACACAGCTTGTAGTCTACTGGAGTGTATAGATAAATACACAGGCAATTATAAATTTACTGGAATGTATAGATAAATACACAGGCAATTATAAATTTACATCAGTATATGTAATGATATGTAATGGTAATACTACAGTATGGAAGCTTATGAAGGCACATTTCACCTAGATTAGGGGAGGGGAGAAGACTTTTTTCTTTTTTGAGACAAGTCTCACTCTCTTGCCCAGGCTGGAGTACAGTGGTGGGATTTCGGCTCACTGCAACTTCTACCTCCCGGGTTCAAGTGATTCTCTTGCCTCGGCCTCTTGAGTAGCTGAGATTACAGGCATGCACCACCATGCCCGGCTAATTTTTGTATTTTTAGTAGAGGCGGGGTTTCATTATGTTGACAAGGCTGGTCTCGAACTCCTGACCTCGTGATCCGCCCGCCTCGGCCTCCCAAAGTGCTGGGATTACAGGGAGCCACCGCGCCCTGCCGAGAAGACTTTCTGGATAAAGTTGATGTGTGAGCTGCTCAGTGATGAGTAAATGTTAGCCAAGGTTGTTAGGGAGGGAAGATTATGGGAAACTATTTCAGAGAGAGGGAAAATAGCATGTGTGAAGACCTGGAAAGGAACAGAAGTGTTGAAGGCTTTTTTTTCTTTGTCTTTTTTTTTTTTTTTTTTTTTGAGATAAAGTCTTGCTCTGTCTGGAGTGCAGTGGCTTGATCTCAGCTCACTGCCACCTCTGCCTCCTGGGTTCAAGTGATTCTCCCACCTCAGCCTCCTGAGTAGCTGGGATTACAGGCACATGCCATCACGCCTCGCTAATTTTTGTATTTTTAGTAGAGACGGGGTTTTGCCATGTTGGCCAGACTGGTTTCGAACTCCTGACCTCAAGTAATCTGCCCGCCTCGGCCTCCCAAAGTGCTGGGATTATAGGCGTGAGCCACTGTGCTTGGCCAGTTGAAGGATTTTAATCAGATTAAATGGACAACCAATTTTTCTTTTTTAAGAAAAATCACTTTTGGCTGCAGTGTGGACAAGGCACTGAAAAGAGAGGACAAAGCTGGAAATAGAGAGACAGTTGAGGAAGTTGAGTAGTCTGAGAGAGATGACTATGAGATGCGTTAGCTTAGTGGCAGTAGGGTTGGAAAATAGTAGATGGACTTAAAAAAATTTAAGAAATAGAATTGGTAGGAATTGGAGGTGGATTGGCTTGAGGGATTAAAGATGTGCATGCACCTGTTTTCTGGTTGGACAACTAGGTGATAAAGGTGCTTTTCACAGCATGCAGTAATACTGTGTGCTTACTGTATAGGTCAGCAGCAGAATATTGATATTGCAGAATGATACTGGGGGAGACAGTCAAGTAAACAAGAAACGAAAATCAAGTGTAAAATGTACGCTAAAGACTATTTATACAGGATGTTGTGCACACACGGAGGAGAGGTGGCCTAACTATAAGTAATACTTGGAGATCATGCTTGGAGTGTGTTTTTTTTCCTTGAATTTAGTCTGTTCTCTTACGTCCCTCTGATTCCCTGGAAATATGAAGACCAAGTAGAAAACAATTTATGAACATACAGAAAACACACAGGATACAGATTCGTGATTATTATTATTATTTTTTTAAGGTTTCAGTGAACTGCCTAAAAATATATGCAAAATTTTGTTTTTCCGTACTTTTCAGTTCAGAAGAATTAGTAAAGAACTTCTAAGTAAAGCCAGATTTACTTTTATGATATTATGTATGTGACGGAAGTGTATGGGGAGGAGTGGATCACAGAACTGTTGGAAAGGAATAAAGGAGTGGTAGTAGTAACAATCTACAAGTCTTTTATTAACTGAAATAGTATGCTATGAAAATAAAGTCACAGGTTAAAATAGGTGAGAATACATTTTCTCAGAGCATGTTGGATTTTTCTAATAATTGTATAGTGAAAGAATTTTAACGATCTCTAACTTCCCTCAGTTTCTAAATTTACTAAGTGGTATTTTTCAGGGAAAATAAAGGTGAAAATATTAGTTATAACTAAGAAACTTATACCTTTATACACTTTTTTATGCCTAATAGATTTAATATTTTTTCTTTTTTGCTCAAAATATTACATGACTTGCTTTGAGTATTCGAGGATTTTTTGCAAATTTTAATATTTTTAAAAGTTGTAGTTAATGAGGAAAGTAATAGTTGTACAGAAAGGTTGTTTGGGTTATTTTGACTTTGAGTAAGCATTAGCAGATTTGTTTCAGCTTATATGAAATAGGAAATCATTGTTACATATTAAACTCTTAACTCTACATAACATGGCATCTTTTTGCCTTTTCAACCCATTCTTGACATTTACAGCCAGTCTTTATATGTGGGAGTACTATATAAGTTTTTCTCGCTTTAAAAACCCTCAAATGTAAAAATGTTAATTACAAGACTGTATGTATGGTATGAGCCCTTTGGGGGGTTATTTGCATAGGGAAAAAATCTGGTAAATTACCTCAACTGTTAACAGTGGTTGTCTCTGGGAGGGAAATACAGATTTTGAATTATGTCACTTTTGGATCTTTTACAACAAGCAGAAAAAAAAAAAATCTCAATTGGAGAAAAATGCCTAAATGGCTATTCCCAGTAATGTTTTAATGGATTAAATATAGAAACGTTGATATAATTAATGAATTTTACTTTGCTAGTCTTTGGCCACTCAAGGAAGCTGGTGTTGATGGTTTAGTATTTATTTCTGTATTATACTCACCTTTTCTCTGAACCTTTTATTTCATGAGGAATGACTGCTTGATGATGTGATGAACACCTTGGGAGAGTATTTTAAGCAAATAATGGAATTCTGGATATGGTTAGATGTATTTTGTAGCTTTTTGCAAGTGGACTACAGAAGGTTCAGAGAAAAGCTAAATATAATTACCGAAAAGGCAAGTCATTTTTGAAGGACAAAGGGTTTTAAAAGATAAAATTTGGATTTTAGAATTTTAAACAATTCCAATAGGAGATAATGTAGAAGAAAGAATTAGAAAAGCAGTTTTATACAGTATGTTCTTTTGCCCCATTCTTTATGAATGTATAAAGCATTTGTCGATGAATATCCGTTCTAAGAATGAATTGAAAAAACAGCCCCAAGTCTCTTAGAATCAGGAGTGTTGAAGCCCATAGTTACATGAATTTTGTGAAAGTATTTTTGAAGGCAGTGAAAAGAGGACTTTTAAAATTTACAAACCAGAACAAGAATAGGAAGATGGAAGGCAACTGATGGAATGGCATTTAATTTACATATACATTTGTTGTTTATAGGTACATTTGTTTAAAATGGTCTTCTACTCTACACTGGCAAAATTCTAATATCCACTATTAAACAGATAGTTCTGGAAGAGACTGTGTTGAAAACTAGACGCCAGTTTGAGTTTTCTGAAAACAAGTTATATTGACCTATCTTTACTTCCTTTTTGGTCAAGGTTTATAAATATAACTGGGGGAAAATGTTGCAAACAGTATAGCTTGATTCTTTTTGTAAAACACATGGAAAGGCTCTTGTTATATCTTTATGGTTAACATGACAAAAATTTGGCATGAATATTATCAGGATTAGGCTGACTAACAGCTGGGTGAACTACTGTATACATGTCAGCCTGCTGATTGATCACTCAATGTCAACCCAAAGGGAAGACTAACATAGTGGTCCTTGTGTTCTTAATCTTGACCCTATCCTGTGTAACATTTAAGCAGATAAAGCTGTAGGAGCTGAGAGAGAACTTCAAAAAGCATGAAGTAGTGGGTTTTAAATAATAAGATGAAAAGATAATGAGTATTAATTTAAAATTCCACATTAAAAAATTGATGAGTGTAGGTTGGTAGAGATCATTTTTGACAGACATATGAGAAATAAGTCATTGGAAGTTTAACAGCAAACTTGGTGTCTGACAACAGTATAATAATTTAAAAATATACCAATGTAATGTAAAGCAAAAATAGTGTTAAGCCTAGATTTTAAAAAAAAAAAATCTGTTTTTCTGCATTGTAAGATCACATCTGTAGAATGTGTCTAGGTTTTTAGATTTGTTTGCTGTTCAGCAGATCTTACCAGTGACCTGCCAAGGGAATGGCTTCATATAACAAAGTTAGTTCTACAGAGAAAAACAAACTTGTGTTCCAAACTAGAATTGTTAACAAATTTGTACATAAACATGCATATATTGTCACACATAAGCAAGCACACGTACTTCACAGTATGGTTCTTGGAGTCTTAAAATGCCCTAAGATTTCCAGAACTCCATCAACTCAATTATTTTCTTATGAGCCCCTTGAAAAACAAAAAGGAATCAATTTTCAAAGCCGCATACTTACCCACAATGTTAGACCAACCTCTAGTAGGAAATTGGTAGAAGGACTTTGTGCACATATTAGTTAAGAGTCTTGGTTATAAGTAAGGAAAACCCATTGTAACTGGCCTAAATAATTTATATTATAGTATCTCGTAGAACCTGGGCTTCTGGAATGAATTAGCATCAGTTACTATATGCAACTCAAGAAGTTCTCTAAATTTCTCGTTATTGTTTCTAACAAATCCAGATTATTCTTTTTTATAGCAAACTAGATTTTTTGTTTTCCCAGTTTAGAAGGCAGAAAATAAGGTCACTTCCCGAGTTTACATTCTGATCTAGTTATCTAGAGAGATTTATCTCCTTCTGAGTTCTAATTCCAGATTTCCAGGAAAGGGACCAAATGATTCATTTCAAGTTGTTCATGTATCATACAAGGTTGTCAGTGGTGGCTGATGGGACTGAACCCCTCTAAAAAAACATACCTACCTGACTGTAATCATGTATTTTGAGGAGATGATGGGGACATAAAGCTGGAAATAATAAGCGAGTTCAGAAACATGCCAGTATCAATTGTGTAAATGTAGAGTCTGTACAAATAAAAAAGTGCGAACAAATGTTAAAGAAATTTTAAATCAGCAGTTATCAGACTTTTGGTTTTAGGACCCCCTTTATAATATTAAAAATCGAGGACACACTATACAAATAAATAAAACTGGGTAAACATGAATATAGGTATATTATACCACTGTAAATATTCTAATTATATTATAGTTTTGCAAAGTTTTACCATTAGAAACTAGACAAAGGGGATATCTTGGTATTATTTCTTACAACTTCATGTGAATGCACATTACTGCAATAAAATAGTATATTTAATTTTTTGTCTGTTACTATTTTAATACTAAAAAAAAATTGAGCAACCCGAAGAGGTTTTTGTTTATGTTGGCTGTCTGTATTTACTAAATTCGAAAATAAAGCTGAGAAAACTTTTAAATATTTATTTTAAAATAATCCATTACATTCCAACGTAAATATTATGCTTATGAAAAATAGATGTATTTTACAAAACAAAAAGAGTGGCATCGTTTTACAATTTTGGGCATTTTTTAAAAAGTCTTAATTAAGACAACTGGATTCTCATATCCTCTTCTGCATCTAGCCTATTGTGATGTCACATGCATGGCTCCTGGAAAACTCCACCATATGCTTGTAAGAGAATGAGAGTATTAACCTTGTAGACTTCTATAAGGGGCTAAGAGAAACACTGAGCTAAATAATTGAGGGGATATACCATGTACATGGTTTGGAAGACTGTGAGTATTGTAAAGATGTTCTTCCCAAACCAGTCAGATTCAATACAAGTCCAAACAAAATCCCAGATATGTGTGCATTGTGTGTTTGTGTATGCATGTGTGAAAAATGGCAAGTTGATATAAAAATGAAAAGGACCAGGCACAGCCAAGTCAGTCTTCAGGAACAAGAAAGTCAGAGGACTGACTGACTCTGATGGACAGTAAGACTTATGAAGCCACAGTAATTAAGACAATGTGGTGTTAGTGCAAAATTAGACAACAGACTAATGGATCAGAATAGAGTCTGGAAAAACGTCCAGACAGATATGGACACCTGATTTATGATAAAGGTGGCATTTCAGAAAAGTGAAGAAGAGAGAGTCTTGTCAACCTATCTATATGGGGAAAAAGTTCATCTTGATCCCCCCCCCCACACCCCATACATTATACCATACACAAAAATAAATTCCAGATGGATTGTAGATCTAAATGTGAAATACAAAAGTAGTAGATACTCTAGAAGGTAACTATGAGAATATCTTTATAACCTTCAGGTGGGGAAAAGATCTTTAAACAGGACACAAAAAGATTATTACCCATAAAGGAAAAGATGTGTGTGTGTGCACACGCGTGTGCACATGTGTGTTTTAAACAAATAAGAAAAATACACAGATGCATCACAAAAGAAAATATTCAAATGGTAATTAACATACAAAAAGTTATTCAATCTCATTCACCAGAGAAATGCAAATTAAGAGCATAATAGATACCAGTACATATCCACTGGAATGGCTAAAATTAAAAAAGACTGATAATATCAAATGCTGGGAAGGGATGTGGAGAAACTAGAATTCTCATACCCTGCTAGTATAAGAAGTATGTGAGATTTCAAATGTATTCAAATATATTTAAAATTTGTTTATCTCTTGCTTGGTTGTACATATGCAGTAGCAGTGGAAACATGTACTCTGGATTAATACACATTTTAAAGCTGAAGTTCCACAGGAGATTGCTGAAAGTTTTTGTTAAAGCGATTAGTTATAAAAATGTTTATAGTTGATAGGGATTCTCTTGTTATGATTAGGTGATGATTATATTATCAGAGATTTATTAATTTTATTTATTAATTTTTATTTATTTATTTTTTTAAAGATCAGGCCTTCCTCTGTCACCCAAGCTAGAGTGCAATGGCACAATCACAGCTCACTGCAGCCTTGACCTCCTGAGCTCAGGCAATCCTCCCACCTCAACCACCTGAGTAGTTGGGACAACAGGTGCATGCCATCATGTCCAGCTAATTGTTTTTTATTTTTTTGTAGTTGGGGGTCTCGCTGTGTTGCCCAGGCTAGTCTTGAACTCCTGTGCTCAAGCGATCCTCCTGCCTCGGCCTTCCAAAGTGCAGGGATTACCAGTGTGAGCCACCATGCCCAGCAATGTTTCATTAATTAAAAAAATGTTTGCCTGCCTTGTGTGTGCCAGTCATAATACTGGGAGCTAGGGAATACAGACATTAGCAAAAAAGACCCTCTTCTCATTAAATATATCAATGCAAGTTGTATTAAGTATTTTGAAGGAAAAGTATAAAGTGTTTTGCAGGAACAGAAGGTTTTGAGAGTTTGGGTGGAGTCTCTGTGAAAGTCATGATTGAAGTGAGAACTGAAAGACCCATAGTTGTAACTTGGTAAAGAGTTGATGGTCGAGGGTGGAGAGGTAGAATCTTGGTGGAAGGTGAAGAAATAGATTCTGGTCAGAGCAAAGCGCTTTGGAGAAAGCATGCTTAGCAGAGGAACTAGAAGGCCAGTGTGACTGGAGCATAGTGGGTGAGAAGAATGATAGCAAACAGTATAGTGATAGGCTGAGGTCAGATCTAGCAGGATCCAGGAGACCTTGATAAGCTCATTTTCACACTAGACCCCTAGAAATGCATTGAAGTGTTTTAATTGTTTTAGTGCTAATCAGATTTGCATTTTTAAGAGATGGCTGCTGGCTGTAGAACAGATTGGGTGGGGGGAATGGGAGGTGGAGGGGAGAGTTGTGCCTGGAGGCCAGTTCCAGAGGCTAATACAGGAGTAGAGGCCAGAGCTCTTTCTCAGATGGCTTTTCAGTCAAAAGCTGGTGCTTTACAAGATGTTAAAAGGCATGCTAAGTAAAAAGAAATTATGATATGTTTGAGAGATGCTCCATCAAACAAGGTAAAACAGATTTTGCTAGAATTTTTAATAGTCTTTAAAAAAACCTCCTATTTCAGGTTTCAGGGTACATGTGCAGGTTTGTTATATAGCTAAACTGCCAGTCATGGGGGTTTGGTGTACAGATTATTTGTCACCCAGGTAATAAGCGAGTACTTGATAAGTATTTTTTCTGATATTATCCCTTCTTCCACCCTCCACCCTCAGGTAGGCCCCAGTGTCTGTTGTTGACCTCTTTGTGTCCATGTGTTTTTGTTGTTTAGCTTTCACTCGTGAGAACATGCAGTATTTGGTTTGCTATTCCTGTGTTAGTTCGCTTAGGATAAAATGCACTGAAGAGGAGAGAGGCTGAGGAAGGAGCTGAAGCCAAGTGATAGAAATGGAATCTCAGGGTGTTGGGCCTGGAGGGTTGTTGGTTTTAGGAAATGGAAAAAAGGTGTGTGAAAAAGTGAGCAGATGAATTGTAGCAAGCCTGGAAGTGTAGACTTAAAATTCATAAATTGTGAATTTCTAACAGTAGATTAAATGAACTAAGGGCTACTGCAGGAAGATTAATTTGGTAGTAGGGGTAAATAGGTTAGGACATGACTGCTAGCAAGCCATTTCAGTAGTTCACCTTAGAGATAAAAATATCCCTTCCAGTCTCTCTTCATTTTATTTGATGCTGTAAGTTTTCTATTTACTGAAAAAGTTACGGGGTTTTTTTTGGTCAGTAATTTATATTAATCTTCAGAATTCTTTGCTTAAGTTTCAAGGGATTTGTGTTAGAAATTAAGAAGTTAGGGCTTTTTTCTTTCTACTTTCCCTTTTCAAATTAGTAATACTATACTAACTTTTTTAGCCACTAGTTATATTCTCTATTTTAATAGCTACATATACTTAACACTGAACTAATAAATTACTGAATGATTTGACTGTTAGCATTCATCTTTGTGTTATGACTAGCCTTTGAAATTGGATGTGTTTGTGTGTGTTTCTATACATATATACATGTATGTTCTAATAGTGCATTAACTAAGGAGTGAAATCATAGTAGAATAAACTAGATTTAAAACATTTTAATTTTATATAGCTCTTATAAGATTGGAAAAGTTTTTTTTTAAGAATAAAGTCATGGGGATTATACGTTGAAGTATACTATTTAAGGTTTTATTTATTTATTTATTTATTTATTTGACAGGGTCTTGCTCCGTTGCCCAGGCAGTGGCGCCATCTCGGCTAACTGCAACCTCTGCCTCCCAGGTTCAAGCGCTTCTTGTACCTCAGCCTCCTGTGTAGCTGGGATTACAGGCACCTGGCACCACACCCAGCTAATTTTTGTGTTTTTAGTGGAGACAAGGTTTCTCCATGTTGACCAGGCTGGTTTCGAAGTCCTGACCTCAGGTGATCCTCCTGCCTCATCCTCCTAAAGTGCTGGGATTATAGACATGAGCCACTGTGCCTGGTCTTAAGGTTCATTTTAATTAGATGTTGTAGTTATCCCATCCCATGATGTTCGAATTAGGTCTTTTAGACTAATTCAGATTGGCTCTTTTCTTATCCAGTAAACTGCTTTCTTTATCCCCATCCAAATGATGAATATTATTTGTTGTCAGTTTACAGAATGATTCCTCCCCTTTTTCAATTATAGAAATAATATGACAGGCTGGGCAGGGTGGCTCAGGCCTGTAATCCCAGCACTTTGGGAGGCCGAGGCGGGCAGATCACCTGAGATCAGGAGTTAAAGACTAGCCTGGCCAACATGGTGAAACTCTGTCTCTACAAAAATGCAAAAATTAGCCAGATATGATGCCTGGGCGACAGAGTGAGACTGTCTGAAAACATCATCAACAACAACAACAACAACAAACCAGTATGACATTAAGCAGAGGCTGTAGTTGGGATGCAGAATTTTTTTTTTTTTTAAGGCGGAGCTCTGTTGCCAGGCTGGAGTACAGTGGCGCGATCTCAGCTCACTGCAACCTCCACCTCCTGGATTCAACGATTCTCCTGCCTCAGTCTCCTGAGTAGCTGGGACTACAAGTGCACACCACCACACCCAGCTAATTTTTGTATTTTTAGTAGAGATGGGGTTTCACTATGTTTGTCACAATGGTCTCCATCTCTTGACCTTGAGATCCGCTCACCTTGGCCTCCCAAAGTGCTGGAATTACAGGTATGAGCCACAGTGCCCAGCTGGGGTGCAGAGCTTTTAAGTTCATACTGCAACAGATTCTAGTAAGAGTTGTGGGAATTAATATCTGAGTCTTCAGAAGGACCTATTTGGGAATTAATATCTTTGAGACTTCGGAGGGACCTATTTGGTTGGAATAGTAAATAGTAAACACTTATATAATAGTGTTTAAGGATATAACAGACATGACTTAGGCAGCTACATTATCACATTAATCATATGAGGTATTATTCATTTTATTATTCCATTAGACCAGTGAAGAAAATGAGGTACAGATGTGACTGCAAGGTCACACAACAAAGCTTATATTACAGAGCTGGGAGTTGAACCTGAGAAGTTTGATTGAACACTGTTCTCACAAACACTATGCCATAGTGCCTCTGGACTACTTGAATCACCAGGTTCCATCCTCATGGTATCCTTAGGAATCCCTGGGTCTTAATTATAGGTCAGTTGATAGACCAGAACAAATCTGGTAGGTCAGTTATCTCCTAAAGCTACCCCAATGGGGTGTTCCAGAAACTTCCTGGATGCATCCAGGGTACACCAGGGTCTTATTCTTGCCAGCTAATGTGTTCTGTTGTTCCAGGGCTCACTGTTTATAATCATGGGTGGTATATAACAAGAAATTGTGGATCCTGTTGGCATATGGTTATTTAATCAGCCTTTGATTTTGAATACCTTTATCTGAACAGTGTTAACATATAATGACTGAAATCTAACACCAAACTAGCTGGTCACAGGTCTTCTGTTAGTATTTTGTATTTCCATTAACTTCTTTAAAATGTTCCTGTATCAGAAGACATTGTGTAAAAGCCTTATTAAATGTTTCTGTTTCATTTTCAGTTTAAGTATATGAGATTATATACCTGCTTTTCTCCTAGCTTCTGCTTTCATATTAAGTCATTTCTTCCATTACTGAAATCTTGTTTGTTTTTATTGGATAATCTGATTCCAAGTTTAGAACTTCTGTGTTTTAAAGGATTGTGGATGACAGGGAGCTAAAAAAATGAAAAGACTACAAGAAAAGCAGTTCCTAGTTTCAGCAAAAAATTCAAAGGCATTTGGGTCTTCTATTATTAACTGCCTTCTTCCTATTTTGGAATAAAAGTAAAGCTAGAATCTAGTTTAGGTATGGTAGTTATCATAGATGCTTCCACTACTACAAACAGTGTGTTCTTTGAATATCTGAAATAATCAAATACAATGCTTTGGATCCTCACCCTGTTTTAAATAGAAGTGAATTTTCAGAAAAGATTCCACTCTTTAATTACTGTGCAAGAGACTGTAAGAGTTAGCATTGTTTAAAGAAAGCTTTATATGGGAAAGATCAATTGTTAGTTAAAAGATCATCTTAACTAAATGTTTTCAACCCCAGATACCTATTCTTACGAAGAAATCTATTCTTCAGAAATGTAGTGTATGTAGCAAGCCGTCATATTGTTCCTTAGGCTGATAATGGAGGTCACTCCATTAAAAGTACTATGAACCACTATTATATACCACAGAATACAGTATAACAATCTTCCAATTTTTAAAGTAAGAAAGATACATAGATTAATATATAGAGGCTAGGTCTTGCTTTGTCTCCCAGCGTGGAGTACAGCAGAAGGATCATAATTCAATATAATCTTGATCTCCTCAGCTCAATCAACCCTCCTGCCTCAAGCCTTCCGAGTAGCTAGGACTACTGGCTCACACTACCATACCCGGCTAATTTTTAAATTTTTTGTAGAGATAGAGTCTTGCTCTGTTGCCCAGGCAGGTCTTGAACTGCTGGCCTCAAGTGATCCTCCTGCCTTGGCCTCCCAAAGCACTGGGATTGCAGGCATGAACCACCATGCCTGAACAGATTTATTTTTATAAACAGTAATAAAGTTAGGTTAAGCCCAAAAGTAGCAATAGTAGAGTGAACTTTCATCTTTGTAGGCACTTGCTCTGTTTATCAATTTCTTAATTTTCATTCCCTCCCAAGAAAATATACCACGTGATCTTTAATTTTTATTTTGTTTCACTTTTCTATTTTTTTTAACCTTGATGATGTTTTTATTGGTAGAGGCTAAATCTCTTTGGACACTCAGAAATTTTTTCCCCCCGATTTTTTACAGAAGTTCCAGAGTTCCATTTTATCTTTCTAGTTGTCTTTGAAAGCTAAAATATGTTTATTGTAAATTAAAATCATGAGCAGATGAGTTTTCGTAGTGCTAAAAGAAGGACAGGGCCTGCCTGTTCTTAGAGTGATTGGAAAATATATCAAAAGACATTTTAATTTTCTTACAATCTTTTTCACAGGGACTTTCTTGTAGATGACAGCTGTACCTTTCCCACCTGCCTCTCTCGTATATACTGATATACCTAAGAGACCGTTTGAGTGAGGGGAGATAGAGTTATTATAATTTCTATTTATATATTAATGAAATACATTAAAAATTTATGCATGGATGTAAAGAGACTTACTGAGATAATTTATGTAGAATCAGTACAATAGGCAGTTTGTAGGCTGGATACGGTGGCTCACACCTGTAATCCTAGCACTTTGGGAGGCTGAGGCGGGCAAATCACCTGAGGGCAGGAGTTCGAGACCAGCCTGGTCAACATGGCGAAATCTTGTCTCTACTAAAAATACAGAAAAATTACCTGGGCCTGGTGGTGTACACATGTAGTCCCAGCTACTTGGGAAGCTGAAGCAGGAGAATCACTTGAACCTGGGAGTCAGAGGTTGCAGTGAGCTGAGATTGCTCCACTGCACTCCAGCCTGGATGACAGAGTGGGACTCTGTCTCAAAAATAAATACATAAATAAATAAATAAATAAATAACCACTCTGTATACAATAAGCAATTTAAAGCAAGCCACTTTTTTTCCTACTGATATTGGCTAAATATTGATGTGTTTTAGCTTTTTAAAAAATACTAATGGTAATATGTCTGCCCTATAGAAAATTTAGAAAATAAGAAATAAGAGAGAAAAATTACCATCAACCCTTTACCCTATGTTAATATGTTGGTATACTCCTTTTGCCTGATTTTTATGTGTTTGTGTGTATTTTTATATACTTTATGTGTATTCTAAATGTATTTTGTATATTTGTGGGTTAAAAAATTCTTGTGATTGTACTATACAGTTTTTTTAATCCCACTTACCATATAGCTGATTTTTTAAGTTTTTATCATTAGTATTAATTTGGATGTTTATAATTTTATTAGCCATTCCAATTCTGTTTCTAGGTTTTTATTATTCATAGTTCACTCATTCATTCATTTGCTTATTCATTCAAATAGTAAATATTTATTGTATGCTTGCTCTGGTGCTAATATTGTGATGAACATTTTGATGCATAAGATTTTTTCCAGTTAAAGTAGGATGATTTCCTTAGCTGAGCATCTCCAAACTGACTCTTCTGGGTGAAAATGAAGGAATGTATTAAACCACTTATTATAAGCATTACCAATTTGTTCTCAATGTTTCACACCAATTTGACTACTAAAAATGTGAGTCTGTTTTACTCTGTCCTCACCTGCACTGTACACAATCAATTACTTCTTTCAGTTTATTACAAACATGGATAATTTGATGTCTTACAGGTGGATTATGTAAATTTTTAAAATATGTGTAAGTTTGTTCCACAATTCAGTGATTTCTTCTACAGAAGATGCTTGATTCAAAATCATAATTAAAAATACATACATAGGTTAAGAGTGAAGCAATGACTATCAAATGTACAGATAAAAATATGCCTAATTGGAAAGATAGTTATGATACCAAATAAATGACTCAAATTTAAAGCTATATATAAGTAGCCTTAAATTTGAAAGTATCTGCAGCCTCCTGCCTTCAGCAGGAAGGCAACTGAAAAGAACACTGGTTCTGTGTCTTAGGTTTAAATCCTCCTGTGCCACTTACTAGTTCCCCTTTTTTATTAACCCCTTTGAGTTTGTTTACTCTTTTGTGAAATATGAATGGCATAAGAATGTAAAATGATTGCCAGAAATGACAGGGAAGCAGATTTGGATGCCTCTCCTTCAAAAAAAGAAGAGGGGGAGGGGGGCAAAACAAAACATTCTAAAATAGGATATTTGAACAGCTTTTTTTTATGTGGTTCAAGCTCTAAATTAAGTAATTTGTTGTTAAGCTCTAGTAGTGCTATTTTTAGGTTTAATGGACTTTTCAATTTTATATTGTTAGAATGTTTACACAGAATTTTGCAGAATAGACTTTACAAAGTTGTTTGAAGGCTGTTAGGTATACTAAGCAGGAAAATAATAGCTATAGTAAAACATGAATAGAATTAGTGAAGGAAGGTGTTTTAGTAACATAGCAGCTGGAAGAAAGATTAAGCCATGTATGAATTGAATTATGATATAAAGTGTTAAAATAGATTTTCAGACATGAATTTCACTATTTTATGTTTTAGAGATGTTTTTGTATTTATATTTGAATTTACCTTTGTGTGGTTTTGGTATTCTCTTCCGAGTGAAGATGCTTCAGTGTGTTTTCAATAATTGAACAACAGTTCTTTTCCCCGCTTGGTCTCCACTTTACTTCTACACCACACACATCTTCACTGAGAATAGATCACCTTTTGGCCCTTGTAAGCACCAGTCACCTAGTACTGTTGCCTTTCAGAGTTGAATATGGAGCAAGTGAAAACTACGGATACTTTCATGTATATTAAGCAGCCAATTGCTTAATAAAACATTATATTGTAAGGTGTTAAAGGTATAAAAGAAATAGCATGTAAGATGTAGAGGGAAGAACTTGTGCCACTGGAATGAGCTACTTTATCTGAGTCTTTTCCTCTTCAGAGCTTGTTAAATGATGATAATATTCTGCAGCAGGGTTTTCGTCATAAGGATGAAATGAGAGGGATATGTGAAAGTACCTAGCACGGCCTTTCCCACTGTGGGGAAAAGGGAGCTAATATTTGAGTAACCACTCCATTCAAAGTTTTTTGTTAGGTAGTGAGGCACATACAGAAAGTAGCTGCCTTTGAGTTTCCAGTCTGTTTGGGGATACAAAATGAATGGATCTGAAATGACTTTAGTCATTTAGATCATTTTTTTCTGTTTAATTAAGCACCATATATAAGTGCCATCATTTTATTCCAGTCAAGCAGAATTGGGAGAAAAAAGGGATACACTCCTTTTTTTTTTTTTGAGACAGAGTCTTACTCTGTCGCCCAGGCTGGAGTACAGTGGTGCGATCTCGGCTCACCGCAACCTCCACCTCCTGGGTTCAAGTGATTCTCCTGCTTCACCCTCCCCAGTAGCTGGGATTACAGGTGCCCATCACCATACCTGGCTAATTTTCATATTTTTAGTAGAGACAAGGTTTCACCGTGTTTGCCAGGCTGGTCTCGAACTCCTGACCTCAGGTGAAAAAAGGATACACTTTCACGTAAAAGTCAACTTTCTTGATTGTAGATGATGTAAATAGGCAGATTTTCAAGGAAAATATCTAATGTGTTGGGAGAGAGAGGAAGAGTTATTGAGTAGAGGGGAAAAATGGATCAGCTAGATAGTAATAGTTGTATGATGTGGTTTTACATTTATTTCTTTTTTTGAAGAGCTGTGAATTCATGATTGTATTTATATTTACCTTTATTTTCTCAAAGAATTAATTGTAATAATAAAAATAGATAAAAGAGCATTTATGCATGAAACTAGAAAGCAAGACATGGACTTACAGTATCAAGATCCAGATTGTGCTATATAGAATACAGAATGAGTGTCCCTCATCCAAGATACTTGGGACCAGAAGAGTTTCAGATTTCACCTTTTTTCTAATTTTGGAATATTTGCATGTATTTAATGAGGTATCTTGGGGATGGGTTCAGGTCTAAATAGGAGATGAATTTATGCTTCATGTGTACCTTATACACATAGGCTGAAGGTAATTTTATATGATTTTTTTTTTTTTTTTGAGACGGAGTCTTGCTCTGTCGCCCAGGCTGGAGTGCGGTGGCGTGATCTCAGTTCACTGCAACCTCTGCCTCCAGGGTTCAAGCAGTTCTCCTGCCTCAGTATCTCGAGTAGCTGGGATTATTTACAGGCACATGCCACCACGCCTGGCTAATTTTTGTATTTTTAGTGGAGATGGGGTTTCACAATGTTGGCCAGGCTGGTCTCAAACTCCTGACCTCATGATCCACCCGCCTCGGCCTCCCAAAATGTTGGGATTACAGACGTGAGCCACCACTCCTGGCCTATGTGATGTTTTTAATAATTTTGTGCATGAAACAAAGTTTGTGTACATTGAACCATCAGAAAGCAAAGGTGTCGCTATTTCAGTCACTCATATGGACACTGTGTGGTTGTTTGGCATCACCATTACTCTTGACTGAATATGTATGCTACCGATAAGCAGTCATTTTCTTACACGTACACATGTGATTTTTTTTTTTTAACCTTTTGTGGTTATGCCTGCAAGGGGGAGTTGAGACATGCACGGGAATGATATTACATCTAAAGAGAGGGGGATACGTATAAATTATATGTTGTGTACCTACATTTTAATTTTGATCTGTCACTATAAGGTCAGGTGTGGAATTTTCCACTTGTGACATCATGTTGGTGCTCAAAAATTTTTGGATTTGGGAGCATTTTGGGGACTCAGATTAGTGATGTTTAACCTGTAATATACAAATTTAGGTTTCTCCTTGATTGTTATTTACAGTAGAATTAGTTACAAATGACTTCATGAGGTAAACAGCACGCAGGCAAGAAATTGTTTTTAAAAAGGAGTAAGTTAAATATATATACCTACTATGTACCTGTAAAAATTAAAATTAAAAAAAAATTTTTTTTTAACTTTGAAAGGCCAATATCCATTTTAAAAATCTCTTTGAAAACTGGTAACTTGTCTAGCAGGTAAATGAATGAATGTTGAACTGAATGTCATTTAATTTTAAAATAAAAATATCACTTTTTTTCAATTTGAGGTATCAAAGATTTCAAGACTCTAGCATAAAATTGCTAGAAAAAATTGGACCAATTTATTGTGAGGATTAGATGAAATACTGAATGTATAAAATAATATATAAAATGCAGTACTGATGAAAGGGCTTAAGAAGAAATGTCATATTTTCAGGTTAAGCATCGGTACTGATATTATTAGTAACACTTGAGGCTTAGAGGAAATGGTGTTGTTTGTTAGAAACGCTTACACATTTGATACTGAGATCTGCTTTGAAATTCTACATTTCTCTTAAAATATTTGGAGATAGGTGAAGTAGTTGACGCTCTTAAGTTGAACCAAGTTGTTAGGGAATAAGATCTCAAATCTTTAACAAGACTTATCAGGATCTGCTGACTTTTGTAGTCTCTTCTCTTGTTCGTCTTTTTTCTAGCTACACTTCCCTTCAGACCCTTAAATATCCTGAGCCCATTCATATCTCCAGCCCTTGTATTTTCCCTTTGCCTAAACAGTCTTTCCACCCCTTATCCTCACCTTCTCTTAACTCCTATTCATTCTTTAAGTTTTGTAACAGGGAAACAGGGAAAGTTTCCCCTGACTCCATGTCTTATTCTCCAGAAACCTGTCTTTTCCTATTAGCACCCTATTCTTTCATGCCCCTTCTTGTAGGGTGTAATTGTGTATTTATTTGTTTGTTTACTTGTCTAGCAGTGAACCCAAGTATTATCCTAGTGCCTGGCACATAATGAGTTCTCAGTAAATAATTGTTGAGCAATTAAGTTAAAATATTGAGTAACTTCTCTTTGGATCTTAATCTAAGTTTTGCTTTGCTTTTGCTTCCTTCTTCATTATCATCTTTTTGGGGTACATATTCAGTTAGTAACTGTTAATGATTATTGCATGATAATATTTACCTTTAGGGAAGCTATGTACTTGTCACATACTTTTTTTTTTTTTTTTGTAATGACACCCTTCACAAACAAGGACCAAGTTAAGTTGAAGTAAGCTTATTTTTTTACCTCCGGAGAAATGAAAACATGTTCACACAAAAACTTGTATGTACATTTTTATAGTGGCTTTATTTATAATAACCAAGAACTGAAAACAACTCAGATGCCCTTCAGCTGTCATGTCAATAACCCAAATGTCCTTCAGCTGCCCTTCAGTAGTCAAAGGAGCCCTCCTGAAAGGGATCGGCTGGTCTGGAGAAAACTGGTGTTTGAGCTTGATTACTACCAAAATTTTCCTTTGGAATTGACCCTTACTTTGCTGGCTCATGTGATCAGGCATCTCAAACAGTTACTTCTGCCAAAAAGCTTATCCTAATTGGTTCCTGATCTAGAGCCCTCTATTGTGTGTTCTTATATTCTTACATATTTCTGTAATGGCTCTGTAATTGTTTATTTGCTTAACTGTTCCTTCCACCAAAATATAGGTTTCTTGATTTCATCTTTATAGCCTTAGCACCTAACATAGTACCTAGAACACTGATTGCTAGATATTCAGGAAATGTTTAATGGTGTGAAGGGTTCTCTTTATAGTAACCTGTTTCAAGGACTTCATCTTAGGGCCTTGAAGAGAATGGACACTTGAAATTCTCCTGATTTATTTGGTGCATAGATACCCAGATGAATAGTTAAACTGAGATTTTTAATAGATAGACAATCCTTCTGTACTATGGTTTATGACATGTCATTGATTGCTGCGTTGATTTTGGTACATCTGGGGTGACTATTTAGGAGCCTTCTCCTTCTCTTAAAATTCATTGTGTATACATCCCAAAGTCAGGTAATTACATTACAGAGAATTACCATTCCGATGGTGTGAAGATACACCTTGGGAAATACTTTAAAATCCTGGACAGAAACTGAAATGTATATCCGAAGGGATATGTTCATGAGTATTAGGTTTAAGGATGTTAAAGCTATAGCCTTAAAAAGCTTTGTTCATGATTTAAATTCCCTGCCATTTGTTTCAAAGGCACATTTATGGAAATGTGTATTTTGTGTGTGTTTATTCAACAAATTTTGTGTGCCTATTATGTGGTGGACCCTGGAATCCATCAATGAATTCACAAAGCAGACAAAAATCCCTGCACTGGTGGAGTTTACATGGAGCTTATTTTCTGCCTCTGTATGTTTCTATATGCATGTGTCTAGATATGACATCATTATAGGATAGACAGCATAATAAATGGTTTTAAGAATGTTTTGTAATTTAGCAGAAGACTAGGATAAAATTGGAGGGCTATTGCTAACTCTTCATTATCTGTTACCTTATTTCACAGATCTGCGTTTTGAATTTTTTTGCCCTGGCTTATCCAAACAGGAAAGGCAAAGAAGTTTTATTGAACAATTGAATGAAAGTTATATTTATTGTTCTAGCAGGTGCAAAGCACTCTGCTATAAATATTGCAGGAGGGAAAGGATAGTTGATACACAATTCATAACTTCAGGAAGCATATAGTTTAATAGAGACAAGACAAATACATGAATAATATGCAAAATAACATGAATGGTACAACACAATGCCTATTATATTCAAAAAAGGGGAGATGTTACACCAATCAGAAAGGCCAAAATGAAAAAACCTTTCACGTGAGCATCATGAAATGCCTGCGATGATGTGGCACAATTGGAACTCTCATTGTTGGTGATGTAAATTGGTACAATTGCTTTGTAAAGATGTTTGGCATTTTCTTATAAAAGTCAGCGTATACTTACTGAGAAATTCCACTCCTTATGTTTACCCAAGAGAAAAAGAAAACATATGTTCTAAGAAGACTTATTCATATGAATAAGTCTAATAATGAAGTCATAGCAACTTCATTCTTAGTAGTCAAAAACTGGAAATAGCCCAGGTATTTATCAGTGGTGGAGTGGATGATCTATGGTATAGATATACAAGGGAATATTTATGCAGCAATAAAAGGGAATGAACTATTTGATAACCACAACAACATGAATGAATCTCATAAAAATTTTGCTAAAAGAAGCCTTTCACAAAATAAAGATACATTCGAAGATTCCATTTACATGAAGTTTTAGAATGGCCACTCGTCTTATTTATTGTGGTGGAAAAAAAACCCCAGAACTGTAGTTGACTCTGAAATGGGAGAGATAGACCAGAAAGGGACATGCGAAAATTTTCTGTAGTAATGGTGTGTTCTAAATCTCGATACAGGTTAGCTTGTGTGGACTGGTCTATGCATTGGTAAGACACAGTGAATATATATATTTAAGATCTCTGCATTTCATTGTATCTAAATTTTGCATCAAAAGAAAATGAAATATATTGAACTCTACTTAATGACAAACATGCTGAATTATTTAGGGAGAAGTATACAGTTTTACTTCTTTGGTACTTTCAATGTAACTGTGTTAATGTGTAAAGAAATGACTGTGGATAGGTAAGTGTGCTGAGCAAGTAGTAGCATGTTAATAGTAGAATCTAGATGGTGATTATATAGGTGTTTACCATAAAATTCTTTCAACTTTTCTGTATGTTTGAACATTTTCATACAATAAAATATGAAAGAAAAGAGGAATAGTATATATATGGAAGGTAGCATAAGGAAATTTAAAAAATGTTTTTATTTAAGTAACTCTTAGGATATAGAGGGATGGAAAAGATTTGTTTTAGTTGAGGGAGGGTGTGAGTTGGTATAGGCAGAGATGTCGGAAAGGCATTATAGGAGAAGGGAGTAGCAATAGAAGAAATACCAGGTTAAGAATTGGACTAGTGATTAGTTTTGTTTGGCTAAAGTACAGGACAAAATATTGCAACGTGAAGATGGAAAAGTAGAAGGCACTTGTATAAGACATCATTAGAAGTTCAGTTTTTGAGTGGTAGACTGTTTCTTCCTTCACACCAAAGGGAAGGAAGATGAGGAGTGTGAAACTGTAAAAACTTATGTGGAAAGAATGAAATCTTTAGATAATAGCCATTGACCATTTCTATTTTCTTGACAGTGTAAGGGTATAGCTATTGGATATTTATTTGTTTTTTGAGATGGAGTCTCACTCAGTCTCCAGGCTGGAGTGCCGTGGCACCATCTCGGCACACTGCAACCTCCCCCTCCCGGGTTCAAGCAATTCTCCTGCCTCAGCCTCCCGAGTAGCTGGGACTATAGGTGCACACTGCCATGTCTGGCTAATTTTTTTTTTTTTTTGTATTTTAATAGAGACAGGGTTTCACCATGTTGCCCAGTCTAGTCTTGAACTCCTGAGCTCAGGCAGTCCACCCATCTCAGCCTCCCAGAGTGCTAGGATGACAGGCATGAGTCACTGCGCCCGGCCAGCTATTGGATATTTATTAGAAGTGGGATTATGGATCAGTGGGATTTGATATCGATGAGATCTTAAGGCAACTGTCAGAGATTTGAGGTGATAAATAGAATGTGTTAGGAATTCTGGCAGTAGACATTTAAAAAATACCTGCTGGTAGAGTATTACACTGAGTTTAGTGTGAATTCATTGAGGACCAAATCCACATACTTTATAAATTCTTCTGGCATTGTTTGACAGCATCTGTGTGGGAGAAGAGAGAGCAAATTAATGGTGTTATTCAGTCCTAGAGACTGGCAAGGGTTACCAAGAATCCTGAGGTGCAGTGAATCTGTAGTTAAAGTAGAGAGGAGGCAAGTAAAGCCTGTGAATGGTGGTGGACTGGAAGAGTTGGAATGAGTCAAGAATCAGGAATTCACAGTGAGGACAAAAGAAGATTCAGTTTAGAAAGGGTGGAGGAGATGCAGGATATGGGACCATGTTCTTCTCTGCCGAATTTCAGAGTTCTGAGGTCTTCACAGTGAAACATTTGGAAGTATTGGCATCATCCTCCACTTGATCACATAAACCTGGAACTTAGGAGGCTTGTTTTTTTTTTCTTTTGCTTTGTTTTACTTTTTGGTAACCTGATTTTCTTTTTTCTCTTTTTCAGCTTTTATTTTAGATTTAGAGGGTACACATGCAGGTTTGTTACCTGGGTATATTATGTGATGTATCTATTACCCAGCTACTGAGCAAAGTACCCAACAGTTTTTCAATTCTTCCCACTCTCCCTTGTTCCCTCCCTGACTCCCTACTGTCTATTGTTGCCATCCTATGTCCATGAATACAGTACCCAATATTTAGGTCACACTTATAATTTAGAACTTACGGTATTTGGTTTTCTGTTCCTGTGTTAATTCAATTAGGATAATGGCCTTCACCAGCATCCTGCATCCATGTTACTGCAGAAGACATGATTTCGTTATTTTTTTATGGCTCTCTGGAATTCCATGGTGTTTATGTTTAATACCACGTTTTCTTTACCCAGTCCATCATTAACGGGTACCTAGGTTGATTCCATGTCTTTGCAGTTGTGCATAGTGCAGCAATAGGCATGCAAGTACGTGTGTCTTTTTGATAGAACAATTTGTTTTCTTTGGGGTATAGACCCAGCAACGGGGTTGCTGGATCGTTCTTGGGAAGTCTTTAGGAAGCCTTCTTGAAACTTCTTAATCTCTACCTCAACAAGAATGTTTTAATTTTTGAATTTTTGCTATGAGGGTAATCTAAACTATATGAGCATGGATAGCTAGATAGATGAACAAGATGAATTGCTATTTTAGAATTGATATACTACTTCTTAATTTCAGTTGCATACAGTTGCATTTATCCTGTGAGTTGGTGCCAAATAGAATAGGTTTATTGTCATAGGGAAATGAGGAAAGATCAAGATGGATTTAAATCATCTTTGCAATAAGTGGGAGCCAATTCCCGGTGAAATGGCATCACTCACCCCTTTACGAACTAAAGAGAAAATGGCAAGAAAATGTATAAATTTATTTTGGGCTGGCCTCAGTGGCTTATGCCTTAATCTCAGCACTTTGGAGGGCTGAGACAGGAGCATCGCTTAAGTCCAGGAGTTTGAGACCAGCCTGGACAATGTGGCGAACACCTGTCTCTACAAAAAAATACAAAACTCAACTGGGCAAGGTGGCACGTCTGTGGTCGCAGATGCTTGGGAGGCTGAGGTGGAAGAATCACCTGAGCCCGGGAAGTTGAGGCTGCAGTGAGCTATGTTCAAGCCACTGCACTCCAGCCTGAGTGACGAAAGTGAGACCCTGTCTCAAAAATAAAAAATAAATAAATAAAATTTATTTTGGTTTAGATGTGCACTGAAACATATATAAAGGTCTAGGTTTATGTTATTAGCTATTTCAATAACTTTGTAACAAAAATAATTCTAGTCAATATTAGGGATGTCTGGGAATTTTTTTTCATTTTAGAAAGGTCTTATGTTACTCATATTTGAACAATTCTGTTGTACCAGAATACATTTCGGTCCTCCTAGCATGGTTTATAAGGCCAGTCACAACCCCTCTTTCTTATCTCTCCTTAATTCTCTCTAATCACCTACAATGCTTTCTAGTACTTTATGACCCTTCAGCAATATTAAATGCTCTCTATTTGATATACTACTACTCTTTTAAAAAAAAAATTGTTTTAACCTTCACCATTTCTTTATCCTTAACGACATAGATCAGGTTTCTCCTAGAAACCTTTTTCCTACTTAGACTACTCGCTAATCTCTGAGCTCCTACAAAATACAGCATTTACTGTATTATTTTGTTTTCACATTGAGTCTGTTAAAATCATATATTTAATATAAGGGTCTGTATTAGTCATGATTGATTTTTTTGTATTCCCAGCATATAGTACCTTACAGATGATAGTAATTGTTGACAAAATCTGAACAGTGTAGCAGTTCTGGTGAAGGGCATTAAAGTCAAACTGTGGTTTTCTGGAAGAGGAAGTTTATTACTGTAACAAAATAGAGGTTTGGGGTGTACCTTTATGTCTTATGTATACAGTCTGTTCTCTTAACATGAAATAGCTGTATCAGAAAATAGTGTTCCATTTGGATCAGACATAACTATTCCATTGAGCTTTATACATTGCTAAGTTTTGTAAGCTGAGCTGCTTCTATTTCCTTCCCCTTTTTTGGTTCTGTAGTACTTAAAAATTACATCGTACAGTGGTTTCCTAGTTTATTTTAATTTTGAAGTCATGAGCAGTCAGAGTTGTAAATAAAATGTAAATAATGCAAAGATAAAGTATTAGCATATAATCTTTCTACATTTTCTTAGAGTTGCTCCTGTTTTTTTGTTTTTTTTTGTTTTTCTGTTTTTGTTCCAGGAGCCCTGAAATTATCTGCAGTAGTTGCTTCATGTGATTGCTCTTTTTAATTATCTCCATGTGAAGAAAACATTGCCAATGATATTAGCTTTCTTTTTTTCAGCAGTAGTCAGTTTTGACATTACTTGCTTATAGGCTAGCCCTCTACATATTACAGGGCATAATTTCTCTAATAAACTTTCCCCCCCATATTGGAAACTTTATGACTTAAAAATATCTGGGAAATAATCATTACTCATAGAACTGACACACAGGTTGCGGAATCCACACACGTTAAGCATAAGGACTTTTATTTTACTAAGGAGAAGTTCTCACATGATTTTTTTGTACTCTTATTTTAGGCTCTTTAAAATTTTTTTTGGCAAATTAAGAGTTGCAAATTAATATGGAAGATAAAAGGTTGTCAGATAGTTTTAAGAGGAGACAGCTGAAAGCAAAATGAAAGACAGACAACCTGTTAAAAGCAAACATAATTCCCAGAAAGCGTATTAGGTATTTTAGCTACATAAACTATTGGCTATAAGGACATTGTTGTGTAACAGGAGAGTGTAATAACTGATGCAATAATGAGTTAATAGAAAAAAGTTAAATCATATTTTTGTATTTGTTTAAAATGACAAAGGAGTGTGTGATAGACTTTAGAAAGATTTCCATTAAAAGACTTTTTTTTTAAGGCAATATCAACGATTTATATATACTCCTTTTTGTGAATTTGATCATATTTTATAGGAACATTTTTCGGATCTATGTTTAAGTGAAACTAGAATTTAAAAATATGAATCCTCGGATGATACCTGTCTGCATGTATTTTAAGATTATTAGATTTGACTTTT
The DNA here is from genome assembly GCF_024542745.1 of Macaca thibetana thibetana. Classification (NCBI taxonomy): domain Eukaryota; kingdom Metazoa; phylum Chordata; class Mammalia; order Primates; family Cercopithecidae; genus Macaca; species Macaca thibetana. The sequence goes on along the minus strand of NC_065588.1, from coordinate 76,069,955 downwards.
TCCTTGATCTTTCCAGCCATGGGAATCCCAAAGCCTTATATGGTCAAGACTTAGTTTTTAGGTTTCCGGTGAAATGCAAGGCACCACTCCAAAAAAGAAAGAAAAGAAAAAAATCAACTAGCTGGCTTTTACTCTTGGCTTCAGTTCTGTCTTTTTGCCTATCTTTATTACCACAGTAGTTAAATTACTAAGAACCTTCTGTGCATTAGTAGTGTGTCTTCCTAGAGGGAGGAATTCCTTTTGTGGCAGTAGTTTTATGGTACAGTGCTAATATTATTTTAACAGAACATTATATGCTATTGGTTATGTAATTTCTTAAAGGAAACTTAAAAGCAGTCTCTCATTATTTTATGTCACTTTAAGGGGTTAGATCTTCATATGGTGTAACGAGGAAGTGTAGGTTTGATTGATGGCATATACTAGGGAAGGTGAAAGCAAAATTATTACTTCTTTGGAATCTTCCTGCCATAGAACTCCTGCTACCTGAATAGAGGTCACAGGTGATAATGATGCGAACATTAAGGAGCAGCGATAAGTGACAAAGGGATGCTAGGATAACTTATTTCTACTCTGGTATATTCTTATTTAGCTCTAAGTACAGTTATCTTTTTGCCTTGAAGAATATGATTTTTCTGAGTGGTCATGAGTATCACTTACTTATACATTTAACTCCAAGATGGTTTAATGGTTTGTAGAAAATTTTTAGTATCAGTTACACATTTTTCATGTAGGAAAAAGGAAAGTGTTATTTACCCGTTTAACAACAGAAAATTGGAAAAGGTTTTTACAATGTATCTATTCTCCTGTAGTAAGTCAGCTATGATACAGAAACATTTCTCTGAACAGTGATTTACAGGCGACAAAGTATTGGCAAACTATTTCCTAGTCCTACTAATGAAGCTCAATCATACTTGTAGGTTTCTTTCCTTCAGCATTTGATTACTGTCTAGTGTGTTCTAGATACTGTACATATAGTAACAACTAAGATGCTTTCTGGCTTTTGAGAGCCCATAGTGTAGTGGAGGCAGAAGGGGGAGAAAAGGGATGAATGTAAAAATAGTACATACGAGTAGATAATTATACGATTTTTAAAGTATGTTAGGACAGTTATGTTCATAATATCACAGAAAATGGTGGGAGGGAGTTATTTAACCTTAGCTACATTAACATAGGCTGGAGAAGACATTAGAAATTTAAAGGCTTAAAGTGTAAAAGAAGACTAAATTGAGGAGAAATCTGTAGAGTCTAACAATGTGTCATCCATTACTCAGGGTACCCTTTGTCTTCCTCCAGTGAAGTTATAAAGTCCTAAACTACTGCAATTAATTACTTTTTTTTTTTTTTTTTTTTTTTTTTTGAGACAGAGTCTTGCTCTTGTCGCCCAGGCTGGGAGTACAATGGCACAATCTCAGCTCATGGCAACCTCCACCTCCTGGGTTCAAGCAGTTCTCCTGCCTCAGCCTCCTGAATAGCTGGGATTACAGGCGTTCGCCACCACCCCCAGCTAATTTTTGTATTTGTAGTAGAGATGGAGTTTCACCATGTTGGCCAGACTGGTCTTGAACTCTTGACCTCAAGTGATCCGCCCACTTTGGCCTTCCAAAGTACTGGGATTATAGAGGTGAGCCATTGTGCCTGACCTCAAAGAGCATTTATTAACATTTTCAGTTCAGTAGTTTCATGGAAACAGTTTGGGAAATACTGTGATAATTTTTTTTTTAAATAACTTTACTCTCATAAGGGCTCCATACTGACAGTTGTTTCAGGAGGCAGATTGAAAATGTAGGTGTTCTTATTTCTGCCCTATTACTTCCCCTTTTGACAGGATAGTGATCTGCTTTGAAGGGGTGTTAAAACTTTATCTTTAAATGTAAAAGTACTAGCATCGAAGAAAACGATTGAATGAATTATGCAATAGAAAATTTATATTCTTTCCCTCAATGCAAATGTATTAAAGCTGACATTTCTTTTTTAAAAAAAATTATTACTATTTGCCCTGTCTCCTCAAAAGTAAATATTAAAGGAATCATAATTTTATTATTTATTAGAATAACTCTGGTTAGACTGTTGTTTTGTATGGTTTTTACTTGTTAATCGTGAGTACTGCCACATCAGACAATTATTATTTATTGGTTCTCAAGTTATAATTTCAGATTGTTTGGGCATGTTTAAGAAGTGGAAGGTAGTCTAGTGTTATTAGAGCTTTGAATCTGTGGAAGTGGAGAGATAGGACTAAGTCTACTAAGTCTAGGTAACTCTTGATGACATTTAAGAAGGGTGAAAATTCAGGAGAAAAGACAGATATTATAAGTTGCAGAAGGGAACATAATGTTTCGACACATGTAAGCTTAAGCAGTGAAGACTGGTATGAATATACATTCATCAGAATCCAACAGTGTGGCCGTTAGTTATCACTGTGTAATAAATTACCCCCAAACTTAAAATACCAAACATTAGCTCACACTTTCTGTGGCTCAGGAATGGATATGACTTAGCTGGGTGCTTCTGACTAAAGGTTTCTCATGAGATTTTCCTCAAGCTATTGGCTGGGACTGCCATCTCATCTGAAGGCTTGGGTAGGGTAGGGTAGGGATCTGCTTCTAAGTTCACTTATGTTATTGGCAGGCCTTGCTTCCTTGCCACATGTGTCCTCAACACGGCTGCCTTCCAGCACGGCATTTGGCTTATCCCAGGTTGTGGGTGATCCAGGAGAGAGCAAGAGAGGAGGGTGCATGCCAGGATGGAAGCCATGGTGTTTTTATAACCTAATCTCAGAAGTGACATCTTATTACTTCTGTCTCATTAAGTTTGTAAGAAACAAGTCACCCAGTCTAGGGAAAGCAGTTACACAAGTGTGTCACTACCATGAAGTAGTTAGTGATCATTGCTACCTTAGAGGCTACCTACTATAAGCAAACTAAAGTAATGTAGTATTTGTGGTATTTTACGTTCTTCAGTGTATATTGCTATGTACTTAGCAGTTGGTTCCTATTATGCCTTGTTAAGAGCTGCTTGTTATCTCCGTTTCTCACTATTCAACAAGATACTTGAATCAATTTTATCTTTGCTTCTTTCCCCACTGCCCTCCATCTAAATGTTCAGTGCCCCTCTTGTTTTGTGACTTTGAAGTATTAACTCCTGTTTCCTCAACTCCCCTCATCAGTGGTCCTAGAAATGCAGAGTAACTTGGTTGTCTAAAGTGGAAAATATTACTTAGTTAAGATAATCAAATAACATTTTTCAATCCTTCATCATCCCCAGGACCCAGAATTATATATTCTTAACTTCATTTTTTATTTTTTTAAAAACATATCTGAATAAAGCTGAACAATTACTAGGTTCTCAGTCTGTCTTAGACATATCTTTGCTCTTTCCTTTCTGAAAAGGATCCAGGAATGTAGTTCCCCCCCTGCCCTCCAACTTTTTTTTTCTTTCCATGTCATGGCATGTCAAGAAAAATTTCCCTTCTCTTCCAAGACCTTTCCCCTTTTTCTCAATTAGAGAGAGAGAGAGAGAGAGAGAGAGAGAGAGAGAGAGAGAGAGTGTGTGTGTGTGTGTGTGTATGTATGTATTCTTGAGGTTTCCGAAGTTATCCATGTATACTGGAGTAAGGAGAATTTGAGATTAGAGAGTTAATATTAGAAATTTATGTGTTGGCTTATGTCTGATGGCCTATGAGTTTATTGCAGGCAAGGTTTGGCTCTCTTTTAAAAAAGTTTTGAGCTAGGCCTCCGTACTTTATGCTAAAAAGTAAGTTGTTCAATGAATGTTGATTGTCCATAACTAACCATAATTTAATTAGAAAGCATCTTTTCAGAATCTCTTTATACAAATCCTTTGATATACTTTTGTTAAAAAGGATGCATATTACATATGCTTATTTTATTTAAAAAATGTTAAAAGACTGAAGTAATGATTAAATTTTAGATAAATTTTTCTTTACAACTAGAGAGAGTATTTTCTTAAAGATTTCTTTAAGATTTAGAAGATAGGTCTGAAAACATTTCAGTGGATATTTTTGTGTACGATAATTTTTAACTATATTTCAATTTTAGACATACTGAATTGGTTGCTTACTGGGGAAGATGAGGAAGTCAGCACTCATCCGTTTTAGTCTTCATCTCATTTTGTTAGCCATGTTACTATTTCTACCTTATTAGAATGTATGATATTTAAATCCTGTCTAATTTACTTTGTATGAGTTTTTCAACCGTCCTGTTTTGAATTCTGAGTTTATTTTGTTCTTTTGACTGGATTTTATTGTTAAATAAGATTTATCATCCACCTATGATCTCTTATTTTTTCAGTGTTGTTAAGCAGCCTCAAAACGTAGGGCATTTCCTTTGGTTTGTCAAGTTATGTCCTCTTTCACACTGCTGTCTCTATCTGAAGTTTTACATGCTGATACACTGCTATGGTCTGAATATTTCTGTCATGCCTAAAAATTCATATCTTGGAATCCTTACCCCAAGGTGATGGTATTAGAAGATGGGACCTTTGGCAGATGGTTGTCATGAGGGCAGAACCCTTTTAAATTGAAATTAGTGCTCTTATAAAAGAAGCCCAAGGGAGCTGCTTGCCCTTCCACCACATGAGTATACATGTATGAGTCAGCAAGCAGACCTTCACTGGACATGGAATCTGCCAGTGCCTTGATCTTGGACTTCTGACTCCAAAATTATGAAATAAATGTTTGCTGCTTATAAGTCACCCAGTTTATGATATTTTAAAAATAATAGCAGCACAAACAGACCAAGACACATTAACCCCCAACCCCCATTTCTTTTTTATTTTTTCTTCCTGTAGTATGTGTTGTTCATAGTTGCTGAATTAGGTTAGACTACAGAGGGCTGATTTGTAGTTAAGGATTGGCAAGAAAAGTTTAGACCCAGTACAGAATTGTATCAAAATAGCAAGCAAACAGTACAAATGTTGTAAACCAGATAAAGATACAGGGATGTGGGAGATACTATTTCCTAGTCAGTGTCTCCCTACCTCATGTGTTGGTGGTCGTTGTGGCTCGCTTTTGTTGTCTTTTCTATCACTAGGCTGGTGGAGAAAGAAGCAAAGGGAGAGCCCATCAGCTTCCTCTTCTACATATTACGATGTAGGCCATTCCTTGCTGTGACATTCATTTACTAGGGCTCTATTTCCTACTACCTTATAGGGCCTTCGATTGAACTGGACATGTTCTGTCACAGTTGCCATAGTGTTTATTCTGCATCTTTTTAATATGTGAACAAATACACACACAAAATATAACAACAGTATGATCAGAGACGACTCATGTTTTACATTTGTTCTTTTCACTTTGCAAAATATCCAGGAATATGTTTCATGTTAGTCCATAAACTAGTTCTTTATTGATGGACATTTAAATTCTTTCCAGTTTTACGCTTACCAGAACTTAGCAAATAATTCTGTACATGGCATTTTGCACATGTGTGATTGTATCTACAGAATAAATTCCTAGAATGAAATTGCAGTGTCAAGGAATATGTGCATTTGAAATTTTGATAGATAGGACCAAATTGTTTTGCGGTGTTATTTTACCTTTTGCTGCTGCTGTTTAGTTGTGTGTAGCCTATTGGTTAGGGGCACAGATGCTGAAACCAGACTGCTGGATTAAAACCTGAATTTTGCCAGTTATCATCTGTTAAATGGTCGTAATAGTTCTTACATACTGGGTTGTTGTGAGGATTAAATGAATTAGTATATGTAAACTACCTGGAACCGTTCCCTGGCACATATCAAAGTGTTATGTAAGTAAGGGTTAGCGTTTATTTAGGAGATAGATTCTGTAAAATGTGGCTTCACTCTGCCATTTTTACTAGGAAGTACTTAACTCCTTATAATTCTATTTTCCATTTTCCCCTTGCTTCTATGTAACTACATTTACTTTCTTTCTTTCCCTCCTGCCTTTTCAAGCTACTGCTTCTCAACCCTCTGTTGTTTCCCCTTTGTTAAATACTCATGCCCTCTGGGTTCTGACATAGCTTCTCTGATCACATTTTATGTATGCTGCTTGTGCCATGTTATTTATTCCTCTAGTTTTGGTTACTGTGGGTATCAGTAGTTCACAACCTAATGTATTTTACAAGTTAGATGGGCAACTTCTTTGAAGAGGAAATTTCTGGGCACCACCTTCAGAGATTTTGATTTCTCCTCTCCCCTAAATATTGGTTAAGTACTTTAGTTAAATTCGTAGCGTTTGTCATAGCTTTTTTTGTTGTTGTGTGTTTAGTTACGTGTCTTTCTACTGGACTCTAAGCTGTATGAATTCAGATATCTGGTCTGTATACTTAACCATTGTATTCCTACCAGCCAGCATAGTGTCTGGCTATAGCGGACACTCAGTAAATAATTGTTGAATTATTAGTCTCTTCTCTTTATGGCCCACTTGTTTTGCTGAACACTGATTCATCCAGAAACAGTTAACAACTGTGTATTAACTGTGTTAATGTTTTGTTTTGGAAGACAGCAACAATTTTATGTCCTTACTATAGAGATGCTTTTGGGAAATAACTCAGTAACTTTAAGGCTTAAAGTGTTAAATTAAAGTGTTAATTAATGCTTTGGTATGTATTCTTCCAGACTTTTCATTAGACATTTCAACAGCAAGAATTGTATCATATTATGAATATTCTTCTGTAACTTGTTTTTTAAGTAAATAGTAAGTAGAAGCTTTTATTTGTTTCCCTGAAACTAAATTTTTTGCATTAGTATATTTATTGAGTGTATTTATTGATTAAACCCCTCTAGCTCAGTTTGTGAACCACATCTGATAAACGATAGAATTCAGCAAGGAAACCTTTCTCTGTATCTGCCTTCCACCTTATCTCCAGAGCTCAGACAGTAATGAGACCTGCGTAACATTTATTTTCTCCAAAAAGTTTTCTTTAACTTATTTCCATTCACATATTGAGTTTTCCTTTATTTTACTCTATCACTGTTAAATTTCATAGCATTTTTCTACTTACTTGCTTATCTTTTTTTCCTAGTTGGGCATCCTGTGGACAAGATTGTACATTTTAGCTCATCAACAAAAATTTATTGAAATAGCACTGTAAGGAATTATGGAATGTGTAAGGCAGTTTCTATCTTAAGGAACTATAATCTAGCCAGGAGAAGACTGGAAATACATAAAATACTAATAAAGTCAGCATATCTTACACGGTACTTAATACAGTTTTATGTATACATACACACAGTAGGTCATAAATGCCTACTCATTTAAGAAGTTAGTATTTTGATTCACTACATATGTATTATGTATTTGCTGTATGCTAGGCATTGTGCACAAAGGAAGCAAGGAAAATACGCCCTCTAGTGTTGGTCTTTGTATCTACCAAAATGAATTACTCACTGCATTACGTTATATGTGGCAGGCAATCAGTAAAAATTATTGATGAAAGAATGACCCTGAAGTTCAATTTATTTTGTATCCGTAATGACTAAACTTCAGAAGAAATGCTATTCCCTTACTAAGTCCGCAAATAAAAGTGTTGGCTTCTAAAAATCTAGGTTCAATGTACTACTTTATAGATTTTTATCAGTAAAGGAAATAACAGAGCTATGTAACAAGAATAGATAAAGAGCATATTTCAATCTTTGGATATTTATGGTTTCTAGTTTTTGGCATTCTCATTCCAATATATAGTGTTTGTTGAATGAATGTTTATACAGTAATTAAATTACTTTTTCTTTAGAAATTTTTGTGGGTTTTTTGTCTTGAATTGTTTTTGTCAGATTTTTTTATATCCTGTATTTGCTATGTCTAGTTCATTCAGTCAACAAGTATATACTGTGATCTCTCTTGTCAGACATTATTCTTTTATAATTACTCTAGGATACTATACATAGGCCTCAACTTTTGTTTGTCCAAATGAAGAGTTCTCTATGGTATAGCCATTGTGTATGTTTTGGATTTCTTGTTCCAGTCATCTTGTCATTTGAATCTCATTTGAATATTTAACTTATTATGTGTACAGATTTCTGTTTTTACATCTAGATTTTCACACCTGAGATAGTAGAAAGATTAAGGTCAATTTAAATGCAATGCTGGACTCTTTGTTTTCATAACTAAATATAGATGGCCTCCTAAAATTGTACTTGATTTTTCATTTGCCAGTATTTTAATGCAAGAGCCAGGGTTTTTTTAATTATTATTATTTAGTATAGGAGTACTGCTTGGAGTTTTTCTTTGTCTTTCTTATGTAAACCACATCCATAATTCCTTCTTTGAAATGTCCTGCTTCATTTTTCTAGAAAATAGAACAAAAACATTGCTTGGACAGTATCCAATTCAGTTCCTCTTTAAACATATTGACATTTATGTCGCCCTGAATGCTTGGGGCATGAAACATTTTCTAGTATATACACAGATTTCTGCTTGTACTAGTTGAATTTGTCCTAAGAGTCATAAAGAATTGTTTCTGTTTGGCTGAATGTGGTGGCTCACACCTGTAATGGCAGCACTTTGGGAGGCCGAAGCAAGAGGATTGCTTGAGGCCAGGAGTTCTAGACCAGCCTGGGCAACATAGTGAGACACTATCTCTAACAAAAAACAAACAAAAAAAGGGAATTGTTTCTGTGAAGAAGAAATTGACCAAGAGAACTTCCGTATTCAAAGTAATTCAAACTAATTTGCCTATTACCTATCAATAATTAGCTGTTGCTAATGATTAGGCACAAATTTGCAAGCATTTCGGGCAATTTACTATAATTTCATTTTCACCTAAATTGTTGTAATTACATTTATAGAACTCTTTTCTTTTGCTTTGCTCTTCTGAATCATATGAATGAGTTTGCATAAAGTTTGTTTGAAGGATGTTTGTAATCCCTAAGATTTTCTTAGGGCATCTTTTAAAACTTAACTATCCTTTTAGAAACTTTTGGCAAGTGGGACTTTTACCAAAAGTGGCACTAAAAGTAATATTTGACAATTCTTTGCCATTTAATTGTTTCATAATTTATAGTGGGATGAAAATGTATTCTAGAATAGTAATATAAAAAAGGAGAAAATAATCGAAATGGGGAAGAATTAGCATGGACTATTTATATAAACAATAGTGGTTAACTTTTTGACGGGTACTACTTTGTGCGCTGTATATATTCATATGTTTCTCATAGTAAACTTTTGAGGTAGCGGGTTCTATTATTATCCTCATTTTCAGGAGGAGACTGTTACGCACAAGTTAGGGAGTTTACCCAAGAACACCCAACCAGTAAATGGCAGAACTTGATTAATTCCAGACAGTCTGGCTCTAGAGTTTGTACTTTTAACAAAAATACTTTCAAGAAGAAGAATATAACAATGTTAGAACTTATTTCAAATGCTACTTGTTTTGTGATGGCAAGTTTACTCAATTTAATTATGTTTGCTTAAACATACTTGTCTTGATCTATTTTAGGAATGAAATTTAATGTTTTTTTCAAGCTACACATGTCTCAAGATCTGTCTTTAAGTCATGGACTCTGTCTGCTTTGAGCATTGTATAAACACCTTGTTAACTCTTTGTTAGCAGGCTTCTCAATTTTTTCCTTATGAACACGTGTGGAACAATAAAAACAAAAGTTTTATGGACTTGAATTAGTTTACAACTCAGGTTGACAAAGCTGCCTGTACCTAGAATTAAATGACAGAAGTGTCTTTATACAGCCATTTATTATTGCTAATTCTTCTGCATGTACATTCAAGAAAAACTTGAAGGTAAACCATGTCAGATAAGATTTTGAAAGTGTATTTGAGCCGTTCTGCTTCTTTCCTTATATGGTTCAATAAACTGACCAAATTTAGTCAGAAATTTAAGTCAGCAAGTCATGTGTTTCTTAATGTGCTACATGTGTTAGCTTTTGATTCTCTTGACAACAATATTTTTATGGGCGTGCTTTGCCAGTTTCTTGTATGGACTTTGTAAATGTTTTGGACAACAGTTTGAACAATTTACACCACTAACTTGAGATTGATGTATGATGTATATTTTGTGGCAGTGCTTTTAGCATTGAATTTATATTAAAATATTTCAAAATCATATAAACAAAAGAACAAGCAGATTTAACATTAATTGCTTTTGGTATTGGTATTTTGTTGGTGTTTCTTATGTCGACTTATAAGTATATACATTTAAAATCAAAATTAGCAGTGTTTCATTTATTGGAGAATAGCTATTTCTGTGTGTTAATGTCTTTCAAAGAGCCAGTGTAATCACCTTCTTCAAATGGAGAAACTTTAAAAATTCACAATTTGTCGTGAAAGTCTTTTATCTTCAGTGTCAAAGGATTATGCAAAAGATGGCAAATAAGACCCTCTTCTGGATCTTGTTTACCTCACAGTATTTGGCTTTGCGTCTGTATATACCAGACCTGTTTTTCACTTGTTCTTACACTAAACTCAAGTATATGAGTCACCTCTAGGAAATATTCCCTGACAACCACCATTCTTTCTTAGTTCTCTTTTCTCAGCTCTCATAAAAAACAGTGGACATGTCTGTAATTGTCTTAATCATCTATTTTTGTATTTGTCTTCTGTACTAAGTGGTGTCTTGAACTTTCTATTTTTAGCTGTTTACTGACTAAGGTATCACAAATGTCTGTTTTCCAAGCAGAATATCCTAATCATAATTTAATCTTAACCCTTTCCTGTTTTCAAAATCACTTCTCTACACTCTTTCCCTGAATGATTTCAAGTCCCATTGTTTTATTACCTCAATGCAGATAATTCCCAAATTGACATTTTCCTCCCACATTTATTTTCACAGCTCCAGATCTGTATGGTTAGATACGTATACAGACACCTATAAATTCAGTGTATCCAAAACAAACAAAGTTGTCATCTTTCTTTTCCCAATCTGCTCCTTGAATCTGTGATGGTTGTCTTCATGAATGGCTTCTTCCTGCATCTTAACTCTTCATATATTTTATTAAACCTTTCTCATTTTCTCCTAAGCTTCCTCAGTTTCATATGAGTACAGGCATACCTTGGAGATATTGTGGGTTGGGTTCCAGACTACCACAAAAAAGTGAGTCACACAAATTTTTTTGGTTTCTCAGCACATATGAAAGTTGTGTTTACGCTATACCATAGTCTATTAAATGTAGTGTAGCATTATATCTTGCAAAATCATAATGCTGTAGTACATACCTTAATTTAAAAATGCTTTATTGCTAAAAAAAAAAAAAAAAAAAAAAAAAAAGCTGGTGATTATGTGAACCTTCAGCCAGTCATAGTCTTTTTGCTGGTGGAGGGTGGTTTTGTTTGTTTTTGACGGAGTCTTGATCTGTCACTTGAGGCTGGAGTGCAGTGGCACGATCTCCGCTCAGTGTAAACTTTGCCTCCCAGATTCAAGCAATTCTCCTGCCTCCACCTCCCGAGTAGCTGGGATTACAGGCGCACGCCTTCACACCCAACTAATTTTTGTATTTTTAGTAGAGACGGGGTTTCACCATGTTGGTCAGGCTGGTCCCGAACTCCTGATCTCGTGATCTGCCCACCTCAGCCTCCCAAAGTGCTAGGATTTCAGGCGTGAGCCACTGCACCCGGCCTGGTGGAGGGTCTTGACTTGATGTTGGCTGCTGATTAATCAGGGTGGTGGTTGCTGAAGGTTGGGGTGGCTGTGACAGTTTCATAAAATAAGGTAAGTTTGCCTCATCAACTGACTCTTCCTCTCATGAAAGATTTCTCTGTAGTATGTGATGCTGTTTGATAGCATTTTTACCCCCAGTAGAACTTCTTTCAGAATTGGAGTCGATCCTCTCAAACCTTGCCACTGTATCAACCAAGTTTATGTCATTTTCTAAACCTTTTATTGCTATTTCAATAGTGTTCACAGTGTCTTCACCAGGAGTAGATTCTCTCTCAAGAAACCACTTGCTTTGCTTGTTGAAGAGAATAACTCCTTATCTATTCAAGCTTTATCATGAGATTGTAGCAATTCAGTCACATCCTCAGGCTCCACTTCTAATTCTTGTTCTCTTGCCATTTATACCACATCTGCAGTTACTTCCTTCACTGAAGTCTTGAATGCCTCAAAGTCATCCATGAGGGTGGGAATCAACTTTCGAACTCCCATTAATGTTGATATTTTGACCTCCTTCCATGAATCACCAATGTTCTTAATAGCATGTAGAATAGTGAAATCTTTCCAAAAGGCTTTCAATTTACTTTGCCAGATCCATCAGAGGAATCACTATCTGTGGCAACTATAGCATTACAAAATGTATTTTTTAAATAAGACATAAAAGTCGAAATTACTCCTTGAGCTGCAGAATGGATGTTTTGTTAGCAGGCATGAAAACAACATTAATCCGGTACATCTCCCATCAGATCCGTTGGATGACCAGGTTCATTGTTGTGAGCAGTGATATTTTGAAAGGAATCTTTTTTTTCTGAGTAATAGGTCTTAATAGTGGGGTTAAAATATTTAGTAAACCATGCTGTAAACAATGTGCTGTAAACACATGCTGTAAACAGATGTGCTGCCATCCAGGCTTTGTTGTTCCATTTATAGAGCACTGGCAGAGTAGATTTAGTGTAATTCTTAAGGGATCTAGGATTTTTGGAATGGGTAATGAGCACTGGCTTCAAACTTAAGATCACCAGCTGCATTAGCCCCTGAAAAGAGATTCAACCTGTACGTGGAAACTTTGAAGCCAGGCATTGATTTCTCCTCTCAAGGTATAAAAGTGCTACATGTCATCTTCTTCCAGTAGAAGCTGCTTTGTCTACAGTGAAACTCTTATTTTTTAATTGTAGCCACCTTCATCAGTGATTTTAGCTGCATCTTCCAGATGCAGCTTCTCCATCAGCACTTACTGCTTCACCTTGCAGTTGTATAATATGGAGATTGCTTCTTACCTTAAACCTCATGAATTGACTTCTGTTGGCTTCAGACTTTTTTCTTCTGCAGCTTCCTCACCTCTCTTAGGCTTCATAGAATTGAAGAGAGTTGGGACCTTACTCTGGATTAGACTTTGGCTTAAGGGAATGTTGCAGCTAGTTTGACCTATCCAGGTCACAAAAACTTTCTCCATGTCCGCAGTAAGGCTGCTTTGCTTTCTTACCATTTGTGTGTTCACTGGAGTAGCACTTTTAATTTCCTTCAAGAACTTTTCCTTTGCATTAACAACTTGGCTGTTTGGCACAAGAGGCCTAGCTTTTGGCCTACCTCAGCTGTCAATGTACCATTCTCACCAAGCTCAATCATTTCCAGCTTTTGATTTAACATGAGAGACACATGACTCTTCCTGTCACTTGAGTACTTAGAGGTGATTGTAGGGTTATTCATTGGTCTAATTTTAATATTGTTATTTCTAAGGGAATAGGGAGACCTCAGGAAAGGGAGAGAGATGGGGAACTGCCGGTTTGTGAAATGATCAGAGCATATATATATATAACATTTATCAATTAAGTTCACCATCTTCTAGGAATATGGTTCATGGCACCCCAAAACAATTGAAATAGTAATATCACAGATCACTGATCACAAATCACCATAACAGATCTAGTAATAATGAAAAATTTAAAATATTGTGAGAATTACCAAAATGTGACACGGACATGAGGTAAGTACGTGTTTAGAAAAGTGGCACCAATACACTTGGCTGACACCGGGTTGCCACAAACCTTCAAATTGTAAACAAACAAAAAAATTCAGTACCCACGAGGCACAGTGAAACTAGGTGTGCCGATATCTGTGCTTGTTTAGGCTCTTTCCTCTTATTGCCTCTATGATCTTTCTGAAATACTGATCTGATCATGTCACCCCCTTATTAAAAATTCTAAATAGCTTTTTCAAGAATCATCTTGAAATTCTAAAGTGTTTTTTTCTACTTTCTTCTACTGCTTACTTGAGCCACTGTTACTGGTGGGAACGTAGCAGATTCTGTTCGTGTGTTGAAGTAAAAAGAGGTTGAAAATAATCTGCAGTACAACTACAGTCTTTGCATTGTATTCAAATTTTTTACCACTTAGCCTTATCCTGTTTTATAACTTACAAATACTGTCTACCACCAGTGAACATACTGTTTGTTTATTCCATAACTTTTAAAATCAGCAGTGTCTTTGCTCAGTGAGGTTCCTGCCAGTTAATTTGGTAATTGAACTTTTATGTAATCTTCAAAACTATGCTCAAATATGTAGGGACCCATATGGACCCTCTTAGTCACAAAAAGATCTCTTTATGTCCTCAGTGATATTTTGGTACTTTCTATCCACTGCTATTTTAGCCCTTATGTGATCATTGTTATTTATGGACTATCCAACTATATTTTAATGTGATCTTTTACTATGGTCTTGGCATGTATACTTTTTAGTATATATAATATGAAGAGTAGCTAAAGGAAATTAGTGATATTTAGCCGTAAAAAGAGAATATGCTAGAATTCTTAGGGAAAAAAATGTTTTCAGAGTATTTAGAGGTTATCAGTTAAAAGAAGGATTGCATTTGATATGTGGAGCTTGAGGAGGCAAGGCATAGAAGTTAAGGGAATACATATTTTAAGTGATACATAGTAGTCTCAAATGGTAGCCTGTTTTTTTTTTTTTTAACTTTTTAACTTGAGGTATAGTTTACATTGGTAAAGTATACAACTCTTAAGTATACAATTCAATGAAATTTCACATATGTATATCCCTATGTAAAAATCACCCCAACAAAGATAGGGACATTTCCAACTGTACAGAAAGCCCCCTTATGTCCCTCCTGTCATTCTCTCACAGATTTAACCCTGGTTCTAAGTCTTATCACCAGATCTTATTTTATCTGGAAACCTGCAGTATGTATCCTTTTGTACTGTTATGCCCAGACTGTTTGTTCCCCAAAGAAGACCACCAGAGTCCAGAGTCAAAGCCAAGCGGCAAGGATCTTTACTACAAGTTCGAACTTGGTCCCTCCTTTACACAGTATACAAGAGGGCCCCGAACAATGCGAGCGTTTGCTTTTTATAGCCCGAAAGTTGTAGGGGAACAAAGAAATTCTTTTGGCTCCTGCGCTTTCAGTAACCTTGAACGGCTGTCTCCTTATCGGAGACTTTCCAGGTGGTGTTTGTACTGGGCTCAGGGGGTTTGAGAGATATATGGTGGTGGGATGGGAGGATGGGATGTGTTTGTGCTAGGCTCAGGGAGTTTTGAGCCCGGGGCTGAGGAATGTGCCCAGCTCCTTTCAGTACCTGCCTTCTTTACTCATTTATGTATTTATGAATTTCTTTCATGTTGTTGAAGATAACAGTATTTTGTTCTTTTTGTTCAATGTTCTTTTTTAAATCAATTTATAGGATTCTGTTACGTGAATAGTATCTCCCTTCATACACATACACCCAACCCTGTATATTTATTCATTCCACATAACTTTAGTAGATGCTATTAGATAGTTTTCTGAAGTGGTTGTGTGAATTTCATACTTCCACCAGCAATTTCGTCGTTTTTCTTTTTTTTTGAGACAGAGTCTTGCTCTGTCGCTCAGGCTTGGAGCTCAGTACCGTGATCTTGGCTCACTGCAACCTCCGCCTCCCAGGTTCAAGCGATTCTCATGCTTCAGCCTCTCAAGTAGCATGTGCAACTGTGCCTGGCTAATTTTTGTATTTTTAGTAGAGACAGAATTCTGCCTTGTTGGCCAGGCTGGTCTTGAACTCCTGACCTCAAGTGATCCACCTGCCTCAGCCTCCCAAAGTGTTGGGATTATAGGCGTGAGCTGCCACACTCAGCCTTGGTTGTTTTTCCACATTACCATTTAGTACTTTTTATTTAAGAAATAACTTCTTGAATTTTTTTCATGAAACACCGTCTATTCATTGTAGACATTTTGAAAACGTAGGAAAAATTAAGGAAGAAAATAAAAGTGGGTCTCACAACCATTATTTTTAACCTTCAGAATATATTCTTTTAGTCTTGTATGATTTTTTTTGGTAAAGTTGATATGTTTTGACTGTGTTCCCACCCAAATGTCATCTTGAATTGTAGTTCCCATAATCCCCATGTGCTGTGGGAGGGACCCAGTGGGAGGTAATTGAATGAATCATGGGGGCAGTTACCCCCATGCTGCTGTTCTCACGATAGTGAGTGAGTTCTCACAAGATCTGATGGTTTTATAAGGGACTTTTCCCCTTTTGCTTGGCGCTTCTCCTTGCCGCCGCCATGTGAAGAAGGAGGTGTTTGCTTCTCCTTCCGCCATGATGGTAAGTTTCCTGAGGCTACCCCAGCTATGTGGAACTGTGAGTCAAACCTCTTTCCTTTATAAGTTACTCAGTCTGTGGTATGTCTTTATTAGCAGCATGAGAATGGATTAATATAAAACTTTAAATCACATTAGGCATTAAAAAAAATACATCATGTGTTTTCTCCTATATTCTTTTATCCTTTTCTATTTCCATATTTGCATCCTTTTTAAAAATATTTGCTATACCACCTTGAAAACACCCGATCTCATCTCATCTAGGAAGCTAAGCAGGGTTGGATCTGGTTAGTACTTGGATGGGAGACTATTGGAAATACCAAGTGTTGTAGACTTAAAAAAAAAAAAAAAAAAAAAAAACCCTCTTAATATATTGAGGGCATTTCCCCATATTCTTTTATAAAGATCATTTCTTACTTGCTTGTTGATATTTTTCATTTTAGAAAAACAATCATATTTGTATTACATATAATTATCAAGTAGGGTTTTATATTTTTATACTGAGGATAAAAATCAGGATACAGTTTTGGAGCCTATGGGATTTAAAAAGAGGTTGAGAAAAAAAAGGTGATTAGAATTTCATCAGTATCAGCCGGGTGTGGTGGATCACTTGAGGTCAGGAGTTTGAGACCAGCCAGGCCAGCATGGTGAAACCCCATTTCTACCAAAAATACAAGAATTAGCCGGGCATGGTAGCACACACCTGTAGTTCCAGCTGCCCGGGAAGCTGATGCAAGAGGATCGGTTGAACCCAGGAGGCGGAGGTTGCGGTGGATCACGCTACTGCAGCCTGGGTGACAGAGCAAGACTGTCTCAAAAGAGAAATAATTTAATCAGTATGATTTCTCAAGGAAAGTGAATGATTATGCAAGTCACAGTAAGTCACTCTCTTATCTCAGCATTCTGTAAACTACTTTCTAATACAATATACTTTATATGTTTCTTTGTCATTAAATAGCTGTGATTCTCAAACCTCTTTCTTTTAACCACTGCCCTATGAAAAATAGTTCTTTTCTTGAGCAATATCTGTATCAATGTTGCCTATGTATTTTATCATCTCTTATCTGTAAGGTATGTTCTAGGCACTTTGGAAAACTGCCATAAGCTTGCTTATAACTTGTTCTAGAGGGAAGAATCATAGACACATAATAATTTTAAATATATTAGGGAATTTTTATGATAAATACCCCCCCACACACGTCTTCCCTCTACTTGAAATATGAAGACACCAACGCCCAAAAAGAGTAAATTACTTGTTCACAGCCACAAAATTTGTGGCACAGCCAGAACTAGAACCTAAAACCAAAAGCTGTGATTCCCTCTCAATGCTTTTACACTTTTTTTTTTCTGAGGTGGAGTCTTGCTCTGTCGCCCAGGCTGGAGTACAGTGATGCGATCTCGGCTCACTGCAACCTCTGCCTCCCAGGGTCAAGCAGTTCTGTCTCAGTCTCCCGAGTAGCTGGGACTACAGGCGTGTGCCAGCATGCCTGGCTAATTTTTTGTATTTTTAGCAGAGACAGGGTTTCACCGTGTTTCCCAGGATGGTGTTGATCTCCTGACCTCGTGATCCACCTGCCTCAGCCTCCCACTTTAAAACTTTTTAGGTATATTGCATAGTGCTTTTCTTGATAGAAACTTTGTCATTTTCTTCCTTAGGGAAATGCTGCTAGAAGCATTTCTTCTGTTTCTGTGGTAGTTAAGGAAAATTTATTTCATTTATACAAGTAATACTTAGTAAGCCCATAGACTGCATGATATCCTGTTGCAGGTGAGAAATGTGTTGATAAACTAGGAACATCTGTGGAAAGCAGTGTGTTAAGTGTGGGAAAATCTTAGTTTCTGGAACCTGAGCATCTCTGTGAGATTCCCAGCCCTATCGTTTCCTGTCTGTGTGACTTATTCAAGCTACTTAATCTCTTTGATTCTTAGCTTCCTCCTACATTCATTAATTTGTTTATTGAGCCCAAGAACTCATGGTATTGAGGATGCAGCAGAATTCCTGCTCTCAGTAAACTCTCATGCTGGGAGTGGGGTAAACAGATGGTAAATAAATAAGCAAAATATATATAGTTTGTTGCAATAAATGGTATGGAGAAAAATAAAGTAGATACTCAGGATATAAAATGGTGGGGAAGGGGTTGTAATTTTGTGTGCTGTCCAAGTAAGGCAGTACCAAAAAGGTGAGAGTCAAGCAAAGACTTCATTTATGAAATGTGGATACAATCATATCTTATTTATTCATTGCTTGTGTATAATGCTGATCCATTATATCTCATCAGCCAGCCCCAAACTGCTCTTTCTTAGGTTGAAGTGGCACTTAAGAAGCTCTTTTGTTTTCTCCATTAGTTACAGTCTGACATTAATATCCTTTTTTGTTGTTGTTGATGTGTTTTCAGTCCTAGAAAACAGTTTTTTTCCCCAAATATAAACAAACAGGAACTTCCTTTGGTGGTTAAGTACTGTGCTGGTGTTTAAGCCTCTTTTAAGGGGATGGGTAGATAAAGTAATGGTCTATGTGTTAGAACCACTTTTTAAATGACACATCAATTTTTATTACTTTCAACAGCTACTTAAAATATCCTTCCGGATTTTTAATAAACTTGGGCTTTTTATACATTTAAATGGGTAGCACATGAATTTTCCAGCAAAGATCTTTTGGCAATAAACCAAAGATGACAGTGTAAATTAATTTGTCTACTGATCAATTTATTAGAGATACTTTTAGAGTACAGAGATGATAATCATCAGCCCCCATACTCCTAGTATTAGTTGTTTATCATAGATAGGAAATAGCAACTATTTAGTTCATTTACTCAATTTTAACCAAATTAGGGAAAAAAAGGCCACTTGCCCTCTGGGCAGATAGTGGCTTTGTGTAAATTAGGAGGGAAAAAAACTTTTCACGTTAAAGGCTCCTTGAGTGGATTTCATCCCATCTTCCTAATCCCCCAAGTCAAATACATGGCACAGACCTTACATTCTTGGGCAGAAGTCCTGGTAATACATGGGGATTGCATCTCAGGAGAGACAATAGGATGATGTTCATGAATAGTGCCAATTCCAGAAAGCCTCCCCATGGTAAATGGAGTATGTTTATGAATACAACCTATCTCATAGGACAGGTATAAAGTACTTATATTCACATACAGATATATCCCTAATCTGAAAATTATGGAGTTTAGATTCTAGTAGAGGTAGAGGACAGATATAAATAAGAAAATTGTGGCTATTGATATTATTGATAATGTGATAGAGTACTAGGAATTACTTTAAAAGGATGTCCAGGAGGGCCTTCCTGAAGAAGAAACATCTGCATTGAGATTTGTTTGATGAAAAGGAATCAGCATGCTTAGATCTGGGGGCAGAGCATTCCTGACAGTGAGAACTGCAAGAACAAAGGCTCTGAGGTACCACCTGGTCAAGGAATAGTAAGGTCCCTATTGTGGCTGGAACAGAGTGATTTTAGAAACAGTTGTGGAGAACAATGAGTACCTTGGAGTGGGTTTTTGTGAGAATAATGTGTGTAAATCATAGATAAAGCACCTCTCATACTGCCTGGCACAAAGCAAGCATTTGATAAAAGTTCCCTTATTTACTTTAAGACTGTAGTTCTCAAAATTTTTTTATTTTAGGACTTCTTTATACTCTTAAGAATTATTGAAGATTCCAGTGAGCTTTTGTTTCTGTAGGTGAATATTTACAGTCTTACAGTTTAAAACCAGGGATTCATTTAAAAATAACAATGATTTACCCCTGTTACCAAATGACATTTTTAAAGTAACTAATTCATTTTTTCTTGGTTGTATGTATTAATATTTACAGTCTTAGAGTTTAAAACTGAGGATTTAAAACACTATTTATTTAAAAATAACAGCGATTTACCCGCGTTACCAAATAACGTTTTTTAATTAAAATAATTCATTTTTTCTTGAAAGTTTGAGTTTATTATTGGCAACAAATATACTGTTAATTGCTTTTCTTGAAGTGACAAGACTCATTTTGTTCATTTGCAAGAAAAGATCTCTCAAAAATCAAAGTTAGACTAACTGTAGTTTGTCATTTTAAGTAGACATAATGTTACATTGAAAAGTGGCTAAGTCAGCTTACATCTCAATCTCACAAGTGCTTTTCATCAAGACAACCATCATACTTGGAAGAGGTGCTTTAACATATACTTCCCATAGAGAATATAAAAAAGACCTGTGTACAAGGGCCAAGGTTTAACACGTACTGCTTTGTCAAAGACGTGTATGAGTAAAAATTGCTGCCCCCCAACCACCACTTTTTTTGGAGACAGGGTCTCTGTTGCCCAGGTTGGAGTGCAGTGGTGTGATCATAGCTCATTGCAGCCCAGGTTGGAGTGCAGTGGTGTGATCATAGCTCATTGCAGCCTTGAACTCAAGCTCAAGCGATCCACCTGCCTCAGCCTCCCAAGTAGATGGGATTACAGGCATGAGCCACTGTGCTTGGCAATTTTTTTTTTTAATTATGAGTACCAAGTGTTCGATACAGTGACTATTAATAGAGGTGGGTTTTTTTGTTTTTTGGTTTTTTTTTTTGGCCACTTCCATTATTTGTGCTAAAGCACATGCAGTTTTACAGCTAGTACTTTTATACCATCAAGTGTACATGTCAACAAAGTAAAAAAGGGAAATGACATCTTAGTTTTATCTTGAAAACAGTTTTGCCCGAATCAACTTCCTAAAAGAATCTACTCCCCCTTCCCCCAGCAGACAACATTTTTGGGAACCACTGCTGTAGAGACTATTATTATACTTAATTATAATGTCTTCATTTTAATAGGTACTTGTTATCCGAATTGGGTTGCCATAAAGAGTCTAGTCTGTTGTATGTGTACCTAAGCAAGGACTCTTACAATTTAGTGTCATTGGTGTGTTTGATAGAGTATAGTCAAAATAACAGGAGATTTATTTACAGAGAATATTTGTATTATAAAAGCTACAAAGTAGGAATTTTATTCTATTGATATATTATTTGGAGGGTTAATTCGTATTTTTTCCAATCTTGTTTTCTGTTTTGTTTTTAGGCTTGCATTGATGACAATGTTGATATGGTGAAGTTTCTGGTAGAAAATGGAGCAAATATTAATCAACCTGATAATGAAGGCTGGATACCACTACATGCAGCAGCTTCCTGTGGATATCTTGATATTGCAGAGTAAGCCAGTTCTGTGTTTTAATTTTATTCTAATACTATTTGAGAGACCTGAGTGTTTATTGAAATGATAAAGATAAATGAGTGAACTCTTATAATACTTGAATTCATGAAAATTATTCTTCCAAGAAAGAAAATAAGTGGTTATTGGGAATCCATATATTCTCAGAATCAGATCTTCTTTCTGTCTTCCCACCCTCTTTGGCCTTTGGTACTTTGTATTAATGTTAGTAATTGTACACGTTCTCTGTCTCCATCTTTTTTCTTTTGAGTACGGCTGGAGCATTGTCAAATGATTCAGGGTTAATACTTAGCAGTCGAACCCATTCCTTTATAATCCTAAAATTGGCAACTGGGTTACTTGCTATAGGGAGAATATGATACATAGTTCTCCAGTGAGCCTGTTTACTTAGTTTTTCTGAAGATTGTCTTTTTTAAAAAATACATGTTTTAGAAAATTCTGTGAGAAATAGTCATTGTATTCTCTACTACCTTTAATGTGTGGGTACATATTAAAAACATCTGATTGTTTTAAGCATTTAACAATGGAAGTGTAGATATCTTGAAAAATAATTTTTTCATTAAATTATTTTTCTTGTTACTATCTATCCACACAGTAAACAGTTGTGTTGTCTCTCTGCTCATATCAAAGCTTATCAATGAATAAATATTAAACATGAGAATTCTACTCTGTAAATATCTTAATAAGCCTTCATAGTTTTATCTCTATACATTTTACTTTTTTTCCCCGTTTGTACTGGAAATACAATATCTAAATTTCAAGGCAGAAACTGGATGGTGAAATGAAAAGTGGGCCTGGGAACGGTAAGGTCTGAATTACCTGAATTTTATTACTGACTCTGCCACTTACTATACGACATCTTTCCATAATTTGTTTCCTCTTTCTGAGCCGTAATTTTTTTGTATATAAACTGAGGAAGTCTTTTTCCCATTGCAAAACAGCAGTGGTTGTTCACACTTAACAATCATGATTCTCAAGTTCTTTACTTCCTTTTTGGACTTTTCCTGTTCAATAGACTTAAATCTCTTCATAGAAAAAAAAAATAAACCGGTTAATTATGTATTTATCTTTATACTTAATGATTAGGCTCTGGAGTTAATTGATATGGAATATGTATGCCTCCTGAATCACTATCAAGGAGTTGGCAAGCTGTTTAATTTTTCTAGGCTTTAGTTTTCTCCTCTAAAAAGTAATATTTCCTAGGTTTGTTGTGAGGATTAACTGAAGTAATTCATCAAACATAGGACCTGGCTCATAGGAAATAGTACATGTTAACTTTTGACCATTACCTTTTGTATCTACACTGGGAAAATGAAAACTCAACCTCTTTCTTCAGATGTTTAATTCTTATGTTTCCTTTTTGTATTAATGTTTCTGAGTTTGAAAAGACAATGTTAATTGTCTTGAATAATTTCTTTGCATAGACTTGATTAGGTCACAGACCTATTGTGTAAGTTGGAATGCTTTTAGCTGCAAGTAATAGAATACCCAATTTAAAATGACCTAAAGAATAATGGCACTTGTTATACAGGATAAAATATCATTTAGAGGAAGGACATTTAGATTTATTAAGCAGCTCAGTGATGTCAGCAAGGACCTGGGATCTTTCAGTTTTTTCTTCTGCATTTCCCAAAAATGGATCTTATTCTTAGCCTTCTCCCCTCATGGTTACAAGATGATTGCAACAACTCTAGAATTGTGTTTTACATATCCACATCCAAAAGCAAATAAAAAATGGATTTCGAGTAGAAAATATTCTCTCCATATTCTGTGTACATCAAAGAGGAAAACCTTTCCAAGGGAACCCTCCAGTTGCTGAAGACATCCCATAATGAGACTTCTTTTAGCCTGGTCCTGGTCATTTGTCCATGTTGTAGCTAGGAAAAGTACATATCTTGGCATATTCAGCTTTTACCTGCTAGTATATAAGAAGCATGAGGAGAAGGGTAAGCAGTTTGTTGCAGTTGCTAATATTATCAGTAGGGTGACTATTACTTTTCATTTTTTGGAGAGTGGGATATGGAATATATGCTTTACAGGACTTGTACAAACAAAAGTGACCTTTTGGGGCCAAGGTTGACTATAGTTGCTAGTCTAATTACTTTAGTTTGAATTTATGACTGTGCTATAGACTATGGAGTTTCCTGGAACCAGATTAAAATTAGAAGAATAAGTTTTCCTTTTTATTCTTTCTGCCACATGAGATCTTTTTTACAATAATGACTTTTTATAAAGGGCAGTTTAACTCTAGCATATACTGGATGATTTGTTAAGGTGATGATAGCCCAAAATCCTTCCAAATGCTCAATTATTTTTATCGGCATAATCTCTTTTAGCAGGCTGGGCATGGTGGCTCATGCCTGTAATCCCAGCACTTTGGGAGGCTTCGCTTGAGCTCAGGAGTTCGAGACCAGCCTGGGCAACATGACAAAACCCCAGGTCTGCAAAACATACAGAAAAATTAGCCAGGCACAATGATGTGCACCTGTAGTCCCAAATACTCTTGAGGCTAAGGCAGGAGAATTGCTTGAGCCTGGGAGGCAGAGGTTGCAGTAAGTTAAAATAGCACCATTGCACTTAAGCCTGGGTGACAAGAGTAATACCCTGTTTCAAAAAAAAAAAAAAGAAATAAATACATTAAAAACACCTCTTTCAGCAGTTAATTTCACTAATGATTAAGTGAAATTATTGAAACCCTAGTTTTCTTGGGTATAGAAAAATAATATTCTGATGGCCTAATCGATAGGGTGAAGATAGTCTACAGATCAGAATGTTTTATAGGAATGAAAGAAAGCACTTATAATAATAATAATAATGTAGACAATAGTTACAAACCAGGGGATAGGAAACTGGGGCATATGGTCACTGTGCTAACTGAAGTATTTTGGAGTTAAATTTGTTGCAAATCCTAGTTCTCCCATTCACTAGCTTTGTGTCCTTGACCAATCTACTTAGTCTCAATAATTTAAGATTATTTGTAAAATTGGAAAGATCTAGGTTCTTCCTGAGCCTTTTTTCTCATACTGCATTCCACTTCACATTTTTCACTCTGTCAATACTGGACTACTTTTAGTTCCCCAACATTCCCTACTGGTTTACCTCAGTGTGTCTTTCTTCATAATAGTTTATTTGCCTGCTGTTGCATTACTTGAGCAGCTTCTACCAAACTCTAAAGATGCAGTTTGTATAAGGGTCATTTCCTCCAGGAAGTGTGTCTGATGTTCTTGGCAAATTCATCATCATCATCTCTAACACATCAGTTGTTTGTTTATATGCTTCTTCACTAACTGCATTTATGCACAGAATAGTAGTAAATCATCCCTATTGATATGTGCAGTTAAGCCTAGATTCATTTACTCTGAGGATTTGAGGATGATTAGGATACATTGAGTTCTAAATTTTTAACCTCTGTTGGAAATAGTAGAACAAAGAATGTCAGATTACAGTTTCATTTCTAGGCATTTAACAATTTTACATTTGGCCTGTAGCGTAATTGAAACCAAGTGAATAGACCAGATGAATGATGGCTGTTCATATTGTGGCTCAATTATCTCACATTTTCACCAAAATAATTACCCTTAACTTTTGCTTATTCTTAACAAGGTAGAAGTCCTAGGGAAAACTAAAAATACAGATTATTTAATAATGCCCTTTATTCAGAGTAGAATGGAGACAAGTAAATGAAGTGAGTTTGTGGAGCCTGATTTTATGTTCAGCATATGCATTGTTTTAATAAATACTGTCTTGAGTTTTTCATTCTTAAGAATATTATTACTTTAACATGTTTTTAAAATTATGCAGTCAGTAAATATTTAAGCACCTACTGTATATATCATGTCAGATACTAAAATGGATGCATTAACATCATTCTTTTCCTTTGGGGTGCTGCATCAGTATTATGGGCGGAATAGTGTCACCCAAAATTCTTAGTTGAAATCCTAACCTCCAGTACTTCAGAATGTGATTCTATTTAGAGAAGGGGCCTTTAAAGGGATGATTAAGCTAAAATGAAGCCGACGGAATTGTTTCTGATCCAGTCTGGCTGGTTTTCTTATAAGAGGAAGACATTTGGACACAAAAAGAGACACCAGGGTCCCTCTCATAGAGAGGAAAGAAACCATGTGAACAAACAAGAAGGCAGCCATCTCAAGCCAGGAGAGAGGCCTGTGAGGAAACCAAAGCTGCTGACACATTGATCTTGGACTTCTAGGCCCCAGAACTGTGAGAAAATAATATTTCTATTGTTTAAGCCACTCAGTGTGTGGCATTTTATTATGGTAGTCCTAGCAAACTAATATGAGTAGTATAAACTTTCCACTATCACATCAAGGCATACTCTTCCTTAAAAATTAGAGTGTTAATGTCATTGGCTATGGATTAGAAATAAAATGGAACAGTATGACTTTGGACATACTAGAAAAGGCAAATGATTTTAGGGCCCAAGAACCCATGTATGCAACTTATTGTTCCAATCTTGAATTATCAATTAGTTATACATCTATGGCATAAATTATAATTGAATTACTATGTGCAAAGCATTGAAAACCAAGTTCTTTGAAGAAATAATTAGATGAAAACATAGGAACTATACAATGGTAACATTTTAATTGTCATTCTTTTTTATTTATTAGTTGGAATATTTTTGTAAAAGAAACTTTCTCATCTCTGCTATTTGGTTGCCCTTTGTATTAGTTCATTCTCATGCTGTTGTAAAAAACTGCCCAAGACTGGGTAATTTATAAAGGAACAAGGTTTAATTGACTCACAGTTTCACAGGGCTGGGGAAGCCTCAGGAAACTTAACAATCACGGTGGAAGGGGAAGCAAACACATTCTTCTTCACATGGCGGCAGGAAGGGACAATGCCAAGCAGAGGAGGAAAAGCCCCTTATAAAATCATCACATCTCATGAGAACTCACTCACTGTCACAAGAACAGAAGCATAGGGGTAACCGCCCCTATGATTCACTTACCTGCCTCTGGATTCCTCCTACAACACATGGGGCTTATGGAAACTACAATTCAAGATGAGATTTGGGTGAGGACACAGCCAAACCATATTACTTCAGTACAATTTTTATAGGGGAGATAGAATATATTCTTTATTATTTCTCCTTATATACTGGCTTTTTAAATAATGAATTTCCTTGCTATCTACCTTCAGTAGGGACTAATTTTTTTTTTCTAGTTTAAGTAATATTAGGAGCTCATGCATTTTCTATTTTATTTTATTTGTATGATACTTTAAGTTCTGGGTTACATGTGCAGAACGTGCAATTTTGTTACACAGAAATATATGTGCCATGATGATGTGCCGCATCCATCAACCCATCACCTACATTAGGTATTTCTCCTAATGTTATCCCTCCCCTAGCCCCCCACCCCCTGCAGGCCCTGGTGTGTGATGTTCCCATCCCTGTGTACATGTGTTCTTATTGTTCAACTCCCACTTACGAGTGAGAACATGTGGTGTTTGGTTTTCTGATCTTGTGATAGCTTGTTGAGAATGATGGTTTCCAGCTTCATCCAGGTCCCTGAAGGGACATGAACTCATCCTTTTTTATGGCTGCACAATATTCCATGGTGTATATATGCCACATTTTCTTAATCCAGTCTATCATTGATTGGCATTTGGGTTGGTTGCAAGTCTTTTCTATTGAATAGTGCTACAGTGAACATACGTGTGCCTGTGTCTTTATCCTAGGATGATTTATAATCCTTTGGGTGTATGCCCAGTAATGAGATTGCTAGGTCAAATGGTATTTCTGGTTCTAGACCCTTGAGGAATCACCACACTGTCTTCCACAGTAGTTGAACTAATTTACACTCCCACCAAGAGTGTAAAGGCATTCCTATTTTTCCACAATCTCTCCAGCATCTGTTGTTTCCTGACTTTTTAATGATCGCCATTCTGTTGTGAGATGGTATCTCATTGTGGTTTTGATTTGTATTTCTCTGATGACCAGTGATGATGAGCATTTTTTCATATGTCTGTTGGCTGCGTAAATGTCTTTTTTTGAGAAATGCCTGTTCATATCCTTTGTCCATTTTTTGATGGAGTTGTTTGCTTTTTTCTTGTAAATTTGTTTAAGTTCTTTGTAGATTCTGGATATTAGCCCTTTGTCAGATGGATAGATTGCAAAAATTTTCTCCCGTTCCGTAAGTTGCCTGTTCACTCTGATGATAGTTTCTTTTGCTGTGCACAGTATCTTTAGTTTAATTAGATACCATTTGTCAATTTTGGCTTTTGTTGCCATTGCTTTTGGTGTTTTAGACATGAATTCTTTGCCCATGAATTCTTTATGCCTATGTCCTGAATGGTATTGCCCAGTTTTTTTCCTAGAATTTTAATGATTTTAGGTCCTACGTTTAAGTCTTTGATCCATCTTGAGTTGATTTTTGTATAAGGTGTAAAGAAGGGGTCCAGTTTCAGTTTTCTGCATATGGCTGGCCAGTTTTCCCAACACCATTTATTAAATAGGGAATCCATTGCTTGTATGTGTCAGGTTTGTCAAAGATCAGATGTTGATAGATGTGTGGTATTATTTCTGAGGCCTCCATTCTATTCCCTTGGTCTGTATATCTGTTTTGGTACCAGTATCATGCTGTTTTGGTTACTGTAGCCTTCCAGTAAAGTTTGAAGTCAGGTAGTGTGATACCTGCAGCTTTGTTCTTCTTGCCCAGGATTGTCTTGGCTATGCCGGCTCTTTTTTGGTTCCATATGAAGTTTAAAGTAGTTTTTTCCAATTCTGTGAAGAAAGTCAGTGGTAGCTTGATGGGGATAGCATTGAATCTATAAATTACTTTGTGTAGTAAGGCCATTTTCATGATATTGATTCTTTTTATCCATGAGCATGGAATGTTTTTCCATTTGTTTGTGTTCTCTCTTATTTCCTGGAGCAGTGGTTGGTAGTTCTCCTTGAAGAGGTCCTTCACATCCCTTATAAGTTATAAATTGTATTCCTAGGTATTTTATTCTCTTAGTAGCAATTGTGAATGGGAGTTCACTCATGATTTGGCTCTCTGTTTGTCTGTTATTGGTGTATAGGAATGCTTGTGATTTTTGCACATTGGTTTTGTATCCTGAGACTTTGCTGAAGTTTCTTATCAGCTTAAGGAGATTTTGGGCTAAGACGATGGGGTTTTCTAAATATACAATCTTGTCGTCTGTAAACAGAGACAATATGACTTCATCTCTTCCTATTTGAATACGCTTTATTGCTTTCTCTTGCCTGATTGCCCTGGCCAGAACTTCCAATACTATGTTGAAAAGGAGTGGTGAGAGAGGGCATCCTTGTCTTGTGCAGGTTTTCAAAGGGAATGCTTCCAGTTTTTGCCCATTCAATATAATATTGGCTGTGGGTTTGTCATAAATAGCTCTTATTATTTTGAGATATGCTCCATCAATACCTAGTTTATTGAGAGTTTTTAGCATGAAAGCCTGTTAAATTTTATCAAAGGCCTTTTCTACATCTATTGAGATAATCATGTGGTTTTTGTCGTTGGTTCTCTTTATGTGATGGATTACATTTATTGATTTGCATATATTGAACCAGCCTTGCATCCCAGGGATGAAGCCGACTAGATTGTGGTTTATAAGCTTTTTGATGTGCTGCTGGATTCGGTTTGCCAGTATTTCACTGAGGGTTTTCACATCGATGTTCATCAGGGATGTTGGCCTAAAATTCTCTTTTTTTGTTGTGTGTCTGCCAGGCTTTGGTATCAGGATGATGCTGGCCTCATAAAATGAGTTAGGGAGGATTGCGTCTTTTTCTGTTGATCAGAATAGTTTCAGAAGGAATGGTACCAGCTCCTCTTTGTACCTCTGGTAGAATTTGGCTATGAATCCATCTGGTCCTGGACTTTTTTTGGTTCGTAGGCTATTATTGCCTCAATTTCAGAACCTGTTATTGGTCTTTTCAGAGATTCAACTTCTTCCTGGTTTAATCTTGGGAGGGTGTATGTGTCCAGGAATTTATCCATTTCTTATGGATTTTCTAGTTTATTTGTATAGAAGTGTTTATTGCATTCTCTGATGGTAGTTTGTATTTCTGTGGGATCAGTGATGATGACCACTTCATCATTTTTTATTGTGTCTTTTGGATGCTTCTCTCTTTTCTTTATTAGTCTTGCTAGTGGTCTATCTATTTTGTTGATCTTTTCAAAAAGCCATTGATTTTTTTTGAAGGCTTTTTTTTCTGTCTCTGTCTCCTTCAGTTCTACTCTGATCTTAGCTATTTCTTGTCTTCTGCTAGCTTTTGAATTTGTTTGCTCTTGTTTCTCTAGTTGTTTTAATTGTGATGTTAGGCTGTCAATTTTAGATCGCTCCTGCTTTTCTTGTGGGCATTTAGTGCTATAAATTTCCCTCTATATACTGCTTTAAATGTGTCCCAGAGATTCGGGTGCATTGTGTCTCATTGGTTTCAAAGAACATCTTTATTTCTACCTTCATTTTGTTATTTACCCTTTAGTCATTCAGGAGCAGGCTGTTCAGTTTCCATGCAGTTGTGTGGTTTTGAGTGAGTTTCTTAATCCCAAGTTCTAATTTGATTGCACTGTGGTCTGAGAGACAGTTTATTGTGATTTCTGTTCTTTCACATTTGCTGAGAAGTGTTTTACTTCCAATTATGTGGTCAGTTTTAGAATAAGGGCCTTGTGGTGCTGAGAAGAATGTATATTCTGTTGATTTGCGGTGGAGAGTTCCGTAGATGTCTATTAGGTGTGCTTGATCCAGAGCTGAGTTCAAGTCCTGGATATCCTTGTTAATTTTCTGTCTCGTTGATCCGTTTAATATTGACATCAAGGTGTTAAAAGTCTCCCACTATTACTGTGTGTGAGTCGAAGTCTCTCTGTATGTCTCTAAGAACTTGCTTTATGTATCTGAGTGCTCCTGGATGCATATATATTTAGAATAGTTAGCTCTTGTTGAATTGATCCCTTTACCATTATGTAATGGCCTTCTTTGTCTCTTTTGATCTTTGATGGTTTTGAAGTCTGTTTTATCAGAGACCAGGATTGTAAACCCTGCTTTTTTTTTTTTTTTTTGGCTTTCAATTTGCTTGGTAGATCTTCCTCTATCCCTTTATTTTTAGCCTTTGTGTGTCTTTTCACGTGAGATGGGTCTCCTGAATACAGCACACTGATTGGTCCATTTACATTTAAGGTTAATATTGTTAGATGTGAATTTGATCCTGTCATGATGCCAGCTGGTAATTTTGCCCATTAATTGATGCAATTTCTTCATAGTGTCGATGGTCTTTATAGTTTGGCATGTTTTTGCAGTGGCTGGTACCAATTGTTCCTTTCCATGTTTAGTGCTTCCTTCAGGAGCTCTTGTAAGGCAGGTGCTTTTGCTTGTCTGTAAAGGATTTTATTTCTCCTTTGTTCATGAAGCTTAGTTTGGCTGGATATGAAATTCTGGGTTGAAAATTCTTTTCTTTAAGAATGTTGAATATTGGCCCCCACTCCTTTCTGGCTTGTAGGGTTTCTGCCAAGAGATCTGCTGTTAGTCTGATGGGCCTCCCTTTGTGTGTAACCCAACCTTTCTCTCTGGCTGCCCTTAACATTTTTTCCTTCATTTCAACCTTGGTGAATCTGACAATTGTGTGTCTTGGAGTTACTCTTCTCGAGGAGTATATTGGTGGTGGTCTCTGTACTTCCTGAATTTGAATGTTGTCCTGCCTTGCTAGATTGGGGAAGGTCTCCTAGATAATATCCTGAAGAGTGTTTTCCAGCTTGTTTCCATTCTCCCCGTCACTTTCAGGTATACCAATCAAATGTACGTTTGGTCTTTTCACATAGTCCCATGTTTCTTGGGGGCTTTGTTCGTTTCTTTTTACTCTTTTTTCTCTAAACTTCTCTTCTCCGTTTATTTCATTAATTTGATTTTCAATCACTGATACCCTTTCTTCCACTTGATCGAATCGGCTATTGAAGCTTGTGTATGCTTTGTGAAGTTCTCGTACTTCATCAGGTCATTTAGCTCTTCTCTACACTGGTTATTCTAGCTAGTCATTTGTCTAACCTTTTTTCAAGGTTTTTAGCTTTCTTGCTATGGGTTTGAACGTGCTCCTTTAGCTTGGAGAAGTTTGTTATTACCGACCTTCTGAAGCTGACTTCTGTCAACTTGTCAAACTCATTCTCCGCCCAGTTTTGTTCCCTTGCTGGCAAGGAGTTGTGTTCCTTTGGAGGAGTAGAGGTGCTCTGGTTCTTGGAATTTTCAGCCTTTCTGCTCTGGTTTTTCCCCATCTTTGTGGTTTGATCTACCTTTGGTCTTTGATGTTGGTGACCTGTGGATGGGGTTTTGGTATGGATGTCCTTTTTGTTGATGTTGATGCTATTTCTTTGTTTGTTAGTTTTCCTTCTAACAGACAGACCCCTCAGATTCAGGTCTGTTGGAGTTTGCTGGAGGTCCACTTCAGACCCTGTTTGCCTGGGCATCACCAATGGAGACTGCAGAACAGCACATATTGCTGCCTGATCCTTCCTCTGGAAGCTTCATCCCAGAGGGGCACCCATCTGTATGAGGTGTCTGTTGGCGTCTACTGGGAGGTTTCTCCCAGCCATGCTACACAGAGGTCAGGGACCCTGTTGAGGAGGCAGTCTGTCCGTTATCGGAGATTGAATGCGATGGTGGGAGAACCACTGCTCTCTTCAGAGCTGTCAGGCCGGGATAGTTAAGTCTGGAGAAGCTGTCTGCTGCCTTTTGTTCCAATATGCCCTGCCCCCAGAGTGGATTCTAGAGAGTCAGTAGGCCTTGCTGTGCTCTGCCCAGTTCTAGCTTCCCTGCCATTTTGTTTACACTATGAGCCTAGAACCACCTACTCAAGCCTCAGCAATGGCGGACGCACGTCCCCCTGCCAAGCTCCTGCATTGCGGGTCGATCTCAGACTGCTGCGCTAGCAGCGAGCAAGGGCGTGAGACATGCCAAGCCAGGCATGGGAGGGGATCTTTTGGTCTGCCAGTTGTGAAGACCGTGGGAAAAGTGCAGTATTTGGGCAGGAGTATACTGCTTCTCCAGGTACAGTCACGCACAGCTTCCCTTGGCTAGGAAAGGGAAATTCCACAACCCTTTGTGCTTCTCGGGTGAGGCAACGCCCTGGCCTACTTCAGCTCACCCTCTGCAGGCTGCACTCACTGTCTAACCAGTCCCAGTGAGATGAACCAGGTACCTCAGTTGGAAATGCAGGAATCACCCGTCTTCTGCGTCAATCTTGCTGGGAGCTGCAGACCAGAACTGTTCTATTTGGACATCTTGGAAGCGACTCTCATTTGAACATATTGATGTGTTTCAGTCCATTGCAGCTATTATCCTTATCAGTTGGCAAACTGAACCATCTTTGTTCATTGAGAGGCTCTTCAAGTTGGCTTCCTAAGACCTTGGGACATGACCAAATAAAGTGGTCTTTATAAGTTTCCTTACTCTCTGGTATTGCAAGATTTTTCAGACTAATCTTTTACATTCCTGCCCAAGGCCTAGAGTCCTCATTTCTCCAAGAAACCTTGTTCCTTGGGATGGCTACTGAGAGTACTCATTGCTGTTGGGTCGGTCATTGTTTCCAGGTCGAAATCAGCACCAAAGTGTTTTTTCTTTAACCTCTTCTATCCTGTGTCACCATCTTTCCTCTCATTCATTGCTGGGAAGCACAGGATTAAAGTAAAACATAATTACTAATTTGCTTCATCATGTATGACACATACATTACACTGAGTATAATAATACCACCACCACCACCAGTATGGTTACTGAATCATTTGAAGTTTTGTTTTTGAGGGTTTTGTTTTGTTGGCATTTCTTTTTGTCCTTAGTATATTCAACTTGGAATATACCATCAGGTTACTATGTGTTGAATTCACTTGAGAGTTTACTTTTTTAATTTTAATTTTGTTTTATAATTTACGTAAAATACTAGTTCCAATGGCAATACCTGCTCTACCACCCTATTTCTTCCCATACCCTATAAAAAAAATTTAAAAAACTATCTTCTAGTTTGTTAATAAAAGTATTATTTTAATTGAAATATTAACCCCCCATCTTTTTAAATAAATGATAGAATATCACACACATATTTCTCCACTTTGCTTTTTTCACTTAACAGTCTATTCTGGAGATCACTATCTAGTGGAGTATAGTGATACTCGTCATTGTTCTTTTCAGTTGTAGTACTCCACTGTGTAGTATTCATTATAGTTTATCATTTATTCAGCATGTCCCTCTTAATTGACCAATGAATGTTGGTTAATTGAATGACTATAATTTTAGTCTTAGAGTTGTCCCTTTTTTTGTATTCTTGCAAGTTTAGGAATTTTTATGTTTATCTGTAAAATATTTTGTATATGAATAAGAAAATGTAATGGTTAACATTTTGCTTGCCAGTGTAATTATTTGGATATAATCTTTTCTGTTACTTAGTTTTGTCACCACATTTGTTTTTTAGGCTTTTACAACAAATATTTAAGGCATGTTTTTATCCTGAATAGCTTTAGTGTTCAATTTTCCAATATAAGAGGGAAATTAGCCCTGTATTAGCCTAGCATTATATGGCTTCACAGTACATGGAAAAGATTATTAATTGGTGCACTTAATACATTTTTCTTCTTGTTTAGAGTAACTTTAAAGACACTGCTATTGAAGATTTCATATCTTATTATAAAATGCTCATAGGATTTTGCTCGTTTGAGACAGGATCTTGTTCTGTCGCCTAGGCTAGAGTACAGTGATGATTGTAACACATGGCAGCCTGGACTTCCTGGGCTTAAGCAGTCCTCCTGCCTCAGCAGGAGTAGCTAGGACTATAGACTTGTACCACCGCTCCTAGCTACTTTTTTTAGTTTTATTTTTTTATTTTTGTAGAGACAGAGTCTTGCTGTGTTTTCCAGGTTGGTCTTAAACTCCTGACCTCAAGTGATTCTTGTGCTTCGGCCTCCTTAAGTGTTGGGGTTATAGGAATCCGCCACGCGGCCTGGCCCAGTGACATTTTCAGCATGGAAAAACTTTCATTAGCTTTCTCACTCGATCATTAAAGAATTAGCTATTTAAAGATATAACTTTGAAATATGTGTGGCCGGGCGCGGTGGCTCATGCCTGTAATCCCAGCACTTTGGGAGGCCGAGGCGGGTGGATCACGAGGTCAGGAGATCGAGACCATCCTGGCTAACATGGTGAAACCCTGTCTCTACTAAAAATACAAAAAATTAGCCAGACTTGATGGCTGGCGCCTGTAGTCCCAGCTACTCAGGAGGCTGAGGCAGAAGAATGGCGTGAACCCGGGAGGCAGAGCTCGCAGTGAGTGGAGATTACGCCATTGCACTCCAGCTGTGGGCGAGGAGCAAGACTCCGTCTCAAAAAAAAAAAAAAAGAAATATGTGTGGCGACTTACTGTGTGGCTTGGCTTTTCTTCTTCGTTATAGCCTTTATTTTATAAACATTAAACGGAATCCTAAGATTTCTCTTGGCTCAGCTTTAAAATATATCCAGTTAATCTATTTCTCATCACCTTTTTCCATCTCCATTGATCCTGGGCACTGCTGTTTTTCTTTTTTTCGAGACAGAGTCTCGCCCTGTCCCCCAGGCTAAAGTGTAGTGGTGCAATCTCAGCTCACTGCAAGCTCCACCTCCCGGGTTCATGCTATGCTCTTGCTTCCGCCTCCTGAGTAGCTGGGACGACAGGCATGCGCCACCACGCCCAGCCAATTTTTTTTGTATTTTTAATAGAGGCGGGATTTCATTGTGTTAGCCAGGATGGTCTCAATCTCCTGACCTTGTGATGTGCCCGCCTTGGCCTCCCGCTGTTGTTTTTCACTGGAATTGTTGCAGTTGCCTCCTTGTAGGCATAACTGTCATCTTTCCCATATCTATTTTTTTCACAGTAGCCATATGATCGTTTTAAATTATTTTGCATAGGGTAACATGACAGTTTTATTGAAAGCCTATCAGTGGATTTATGCTGCATTCAGGGTAGAAGCCAGAGTTCCGGTGGCCTACAGAGGTATGCTTTGGTGGCTTGTCACCTCTCTGACTCCATTTTCCACTCTTTTCTAGGCACTGTCCTAAACCTATGCTGGTCCCTTGGCTGAGCCTTTAAACAGACTAGGCATCTTGCCTCATGGCCTTTGCATATGCTGGTTTCTCTGTCTAGAATTCAATAATGTTGTTATTTTTCATGCTTTGAAAACAGAAATTTCAAGAATTTCAGAAATTCTTACCAAATCTAAGAAAATAGACCTTACGTCCCCCCAGCAATAAATATTATAGTACAGGAGTTAAGAGCTCAGGCTCAGGCTCGGGAGTTAGGCAACTCTGTTTAAATCTTAATTCTGTTAAGTAATTCTTGTCACTTCGAGTGAGTTACCAGCTTCCCTAAGCCTCCGTTTCTTCATTCATAAAATGGAAATATTAATACCTGTACCTAATGTATAAGATTATTGTGAAGATTAAATGAGATCATGGGTATAAGACACTTGGCACAATATGTGGCAAGTATTTCTATTCAGTAAATATTAGCTGAATTAGTTCTTATTGTTTATAATGTAATTTATGGTTACCACTTTTCAGTGAAAAATAGGTAAGCTCTTGGGTTTCCCGGATTATTTAACAAAGGAAACTATCATTTTGTCTCTTGGTTTTAGGGCAAGCTTATCAGGAAGAGAGGAGCAGAGGAGAATGAAGTAGTAATTTGTCATATTTTCATTCGTATGTTGTTATGTGGGCCATAGGAAAGTTGGCAAATCCATGAATTTCAATTTTATTATGTATTTCTTGTGAAGAATACTTTATTAGTACAAAGCATATCATGTATTTTGATTAGAAGTCTTGGAGAAATTAAGATCTTAGGAAAACATTAACATTTTATTTGGGGTATTTATATTCTTGTGTAATAATAATGAGATACATTTGCTAAAAGCTATAGATGTTCCCATATACATTCTTATTCGGGTTTTCATGGAAATTTATGGGAATGTTCACTGTTATTCCTATTTCACAATCAGAACTGGACTCTCATTCTTGAGACTTAAATTCTGATGATATTTTTTCCATTATATCATAACTGATAGTAGCATTGGGCACTGTGAGATTTGAAGATGGCTGCAACATAGATCCTCATCTTCAGGCTTATAGATAGATACACGTGAAGTGAATTAACTCTAATACTTGATAGACTAAATGGACCAGTGTACAAGGAACTCTGAGGAAGAAGTGCTTAATTCTGTCTAGGCCAATTAAAGAAAGATTCTAGAGGAGGTAACAGTCGTTTATTTTAAATGATGAGTGTAATTTTTGCCTCTGTGAGTTGGGAGCTGCCTGAGGAAAGTCATGTCATTCACGAATGAGAAATAATATACAATAAAGTTCTTTTAACTGGCTACCACTGTATTTATACTTACCATTTCTTTGTTAAAATTATTGACTGATATCCATATGCCTAAACAGTGCAACTAATAGGCCACTTCTACTAAGCTCACAGTTCTGTTTCCAAGAGTTGAATTGCAAACTTACCAAAAGTTATTTGTGTTTTCTACCTGTTAATGCCTGTCATATGCAAAACCAGAATATTGTTGCTGAGATAACAAAGTTGAATATTTTGCAAAGACTCAATGGCAGTGCCCTAAAATGATGGTTGCTGTTTAATTAGATGCGGGTGAGACAACTGAAAGACTGAAAGAAAAAACCGGCCGGGCGCGGTGGCTCAAGCCTGTAATTCCAGCACTTTGGGAGGCCAAGACGGGCGGATCACGAGGTCAGGAGATCGAGACCATCCTGGCTAACACGGTGAAACCCCGTCTCTACTAAAAAAATACAAAAAACTAGCCGGGCAAGGTGGCGGGCGCCTGTAGTCCCAGCTACTCGGGAGGCTGAGACAGGAGAATGGCATAAACCCGGGAGGCGGAGCTTGCAGTGAGCTGAGATCCAGCCACTGCACTCCAGCCTGGGCGACAGAGCAAGACTCCGTCTCAAAAAAAACAAAAACAAACAAAAAACCTAAAAAG
This sequence comes from Macaca thibetana thibetana, assembly GCF_024542745.1. Classification (NCBI taxonomy): domain Eukaryota; kingdom Metazoa; phylum Chordata; class Mammalia; order Primates; family Cercopithecidae; genus Macaca; species Macaca thibetana. Next base: position 76,032,603 of record NC_065588.1, on the reverse strand, counting down.
ATTGTGTACTCAAATTGCTTTGTTGTTGACTTCAAGTTTTTGGTGCACTGTAAAGACAGTTTGAAGTCTTAGATAACACATTACGGGTATCATTTATGCAAGAAAGACAGCATGGATTTATAGTCATGAAGACATCATCCAAAGAAATAGACTAGTCTTCACTAAAGGATGGATAAATAAATATACATTTATGTCTTCTGTGATTAAATAAATGCATTATTTATGCATATGTGTTATATTCTATGATTACCTATTTCAATCAGCCTTTTTGGTTAACCAAGCAAATAGTGGTTCTGATTGCATTAAACAAAAGGGCCTCATTGGAGCCATAATTTCTTGGAGAGAAGGCATTAGTGGAATATGGAGAGGGTAGCAGATAAGACTGGGAAAGTGAGCTGGGGTTACAATGTAAAGGATTTGTATGCCATGCTGAGTTTTTCCTTTGATGGTGATGCAGTTTTAGGGAAGTGATGACCTTTCAGACTGGTTTTTTGGAAGATTCTTGACAAATTAGAGAGGTTGGGCAAGAAAACTAGGGCAGTGGCAGTGAGATTGGAAGTAGAGCAAATCTGAAAGAAATTTGGAGAATAGAATTGATAAGTCTTGGTGTGATTTACTGGATCTAAATACTAAAGTAGAAAGAAAAATCAAAAGTGGTGCTAATGATGATAATAACTAACATTTACCAAGTGCATACTGTGTGTGTGTGTGTGTGTGTGTGTGTGTGTGTGTGTGTGTTTTTTTTTTTACTGTTCTAAGTCCTTTAAATAACGTAATTTCAGTCATCCTAACAGTCACATAAAAAATGTACTACTAACTACAGGCCCTTATGCATAAACCACCATAACTGCAAAAAATGAAAACATAAATTTTAAGTTTGTTGTAGGCACATTTGGCAACAGATCATGACCTGCACTGATGGGAGGCTCTTTGTAGTCTTTATCTCACTTTACTGTGAATGTGGGGCTTTTTTTGCAGAAATATTTTTGTGTTTTGTTATGGAGTGCTGCCCCAGACCTGGTGGGAGTGTTATATAATCTGTAATATTATCTTTCTAAAATATGAAAAATTTTTACTTCTGCTGGTGGAAACGTAAATTAGATCAGCCATTGTAGAAAGCAGCTTGGTGATTTCTGTAAACCTAAAACAATTAACATTTGACCCAGCAATCCCATTATTGGTTATATACCCAAAGGAAAATAAATTTCTGCCATAAAGATACATGCACATGTATGTTCATCGCAGCACTATTCACAATAACAAAAACATGGAATTTTCTTTGTTTTTCTCAGACTTCTTAGGGTGAAAAAAATATGAACAATTTTGAAATTTGGGTTTAGGTGAGAGATAATAGACCTGTATTAATAATTGTTATTTGGGGGCCAGGCGCAGTGGCTCATGCCTGTAATCCCAGCACTTTGGGAGCCTGAGACGGGCAGATCACGAGGTCAGGATATTGAGACCATCCTTGCTAACATGGTGAAACCCCGTCTCTACTGAAAATACAAAAAATTAGCTGGTGTGGTGGCAGGCGCCTACAGTCCCAGCTACTGGGGAGGCTGAAGCAGGAGAATGGCGTGAACCCGGGAGGCGGAGCTTGCAGTGAGCTGAGATGGCGCCACTGCACTCCATCCTGGGCAACAGTGCAAGACTCCATCTCAAAATAATAATTGTTATTTGGCTGGGCACAATGGCCAACACCTATAATCCCAACACCTTGAGATGCCTAGGTGGGAGGATTGCTTAAGGCCAAGAGTTATAGACCAGCCTCGGCAATATAGCTACCCCATCTCTGCCAACAACAAAAAAATTATCTGGGCCTGGCGGTGCATGTCAGTAGGCCTAGTTTCTTGGGAGACCGAGGTGGGAGGATTGTTTGAGCCCAGGAGTTTGAGGCTGCAGTAAACTGTGATTGCATCTGTTCACTTCAGCCTGAGCCACAGGATGAGACCCCGTCTCTAAAAAAAAAAAAGGAAAGAAAAAAAAAATTATAGATGAAGAGACTGAGTCATAGAGAGAAGTCACACAAAATATGTGGCAGAGCTAGAGTTTGAACCTACACAGTCTTAACTTTTCAAATGTGCACTTCAGACACTACACTATTCTTTCTCTCTTTCTAGCCTTTGTCATTGGGAAAATGATGCCATTAAACTTATTAAGGGATCTAAAGAGCAGAATTAGGGGAAGCTGAAGAAGAGGCAGACAGTGTAGTAGAATGTTAATTTAGATTGGTCTAATTTAAGCTATCAATGGAAAAAGTACAGTAGGAAGCCAGAAATATTTTGGATATATTTATAATGCTCATACTGGATTTCATCAGATCTAAGGTGCCATCATTGTAACATCATAAATACCGATTTTAAAAATTAAATAAAAGTATGGTTCAGTATTTATTTGTATCCCATAATTTCCCCCAGCCCCCTCTTCTGCCACCCACACACAGCATCATTCTCTGTGCTACTTAGAGTATTGTTATATAACATTACTTGCTTGGGATTTTCTTCTGCGTCATTGATAGGCATTCTGCAAGCTTTGATGTTGGCACTTTCTTGATCTTACCATAAAGTTGTCAACAAAAAGTTTTCAGACAACATCCAGAAGAAATTTTATATAATAGTTAAGGTCAACAAATATGGTTCCAACAACACACATAACTCAACTGCAGTGAAAACAATATAAATAGCTGTGACTGGTGCCACATGTGGATGATAATGACAACCCAGTCAAATCTGCCATCTGGCCAACATCAGTTTATACAGAGTCACTGATTTTAAGATTCATTGATTGTAGAAGATTTCAGTGACATTAAAATGTGTAGGAAATGCGCATCTTAGAATTGTTAAACAGTAAGTAGTACTTTTGCCTCCGAGAATTGGAAGTTGCAGTATAAAGTAAGATGCTAGGGCACGTAAGGGTTTTTAATAAACAAATATGTGGTTTCAAAGAGTTAATATATAATTAAAGAGGTTTAGAATCAATTCTCTGGGGAAAAATTGAGAGAGAGGTTCTGTCTTGAGCATTTCCTATGTTTAAGGCATGTAAGTGTTTTTAATAAATACGTGGTTTTAAAGAGTTAATGTATGATTGAAGAGGTTTAGAATCAATTCTCTGGGGAAAAAAATGAGAGAGAGTTTCTGTCTTGAGCATTTCCTATGTTTAAGAGTTACTTTATGAAGAAAATGTAAACACTTCCCCTAATTGTGAATTTGTCTTTTATAAATGACAATCTAGGTGCCACATTTCACAAATAGATTAATTTCTCTCCTAAGTGTTAGCCTCGTCTTTGTTATTGGTAAAATTAATTATACTGCATGCTGAGTACAACTAAAAACTCTGAATCTTATATGTAAGACACAAGAAGACTCTGAAAGGTGGAGAGAATAAGGCAGAGGAGCTAGGGATCTCAGGACCCAAATAATGACACAGCAGTAGTTCCCTGCCTTTTTTTTTAGCCTCATATATTCCATAATTAGAGCTGAAGAAGCTGATAACCCAGAAGTGCAATGGCCACAGACAAAAAAGTGGCAGCAAAAGTCCAATCTTTTAAATACTGGTAGAGGGACACCCTAGCAAGACAGAAAACTTTTTGAGAATAACCATTCTACTTCAGCCAAGCACCACAGAAAAAAACACTGGTCACACTCATACCAGCAAAGGCCAAGTAGGGATCCTAGATTTCCATCCTCACCAAGCTGCAATGAGGCACCCTAACATCTCCACTGGAATTGTGTCAGATTAGGCCAGGTACAGAGTTGGGACTTTAATTCCCATAGAATGGTTAACTAGCCCTTCCCCAACTTGTAGTGTAACTGGAGACCATGTGGGAAGCCAAAACTTCTACTTTTATTTGGGAGTAAAGAGGAGCTTCTGTCCTTCCCTGCTAAGTGGCATCAGAGGAGTCCTATTGGAGAATGAATACTTTCACCACTTCTAAGCAGTAAAAAGGCTTTTCTCTACCCACGCACCCCCACCTCCAGCACCCAGGGGTATTAGTAGAGGCTACATGGGAGCAGTAGCTTCTCAGCCAGAGACATGTCAGTGGAGGTATAGTGGAGAGTCAGGACTCCCACCCAACCCAGGGGAATCAAGAAGCTGCCCCATCTGTAGTGTAAATGGAAGACAAGTGGGGAACCTGAACATCTACCCCCACCTTGCTGAAATGAGATGACACCTCCCCACCTTCATCTGCTGGAGCAAGATCAAACAAAGCCAACCAATACAGAAAATTTAAATAAGATCTAGAGTCTTATAATACCCAAAGTGCGCAGATTTTAATTGAAAATTCCCTGGCTGAGTGTGGTAGCTCACAACTGTAATCCTTGCACTTTGGGAGGCAAAGGTGGGTGGATTGCCTGAGTCTAGGAGTTTGAGACCAGCCTGCGCAACATCGCGAAACCTCATCTCTACCAAAAAAAAAAAAAAAAAAAAATTAACCAGGCCTGATGGCACATGCCTGTAATGCCAGCTGCTCGGAAGGCTCAGGTAGGAGGATCACTTGAGCTGGGGAGGTCATGGCTGTAGTGAGCTGTGATTAAGCCACTGCACTCCAACCTGGGCAACAGAGTGAGACCCTGTCTCAAAAAAAATAAATTAAAAAAAAAGAAAAAGAAAAAATTGTCATACCAGGAACCCAGAAGACCTCAAATTGAGTGAAAAAAGACAATTAATAGAGATGAACACCAGGATAACAGATACTAAAATTATCTGGCAAAGATTATAAAGCCAGCTATCTTAAAATGCTTCAACAAGCAATTATGAATGAGCATGCCTGAAGCAAATGAAAAAATAGAAAGTCTTAGCAAATAAATAGTATGCAAAGAAATAAATAGAAGATATGAAGAACCATATAGAAATTTTAGAGCTGAAAAATCCAGTAACTAAATTAAAAACTTCAATGGATGATAGGCTCAATAGCAGAATGGAGGAAATAGAAGAATGAATCAGTAAACTGATAGAACAATAGAAATTGCCAAATCTGAACAGCAGAGAGAAAATAGGCTAAAAGTGAACAGAGCCTCAGGGACTGTAACAAAAGAGCAAACATCTGTGCCATCAGATCCCTCTGAAGAAGTGGAGAAAGAGGGCGTGGCTGGAAAAGTATTCAAAGAAATGATCACTGAAAACTTTTCCCAAATTTGGCAAAAGATGTAAACCTGCAGATTTAAGAAACCTAGCAAACTCATAACAGGGTAAACCAAAGCAGTCCATACTAAGACATGCCATATGCAGACTTTTGAAAATTAAAGATTAAAAGATCTTGAAAGAAATTAGAAACTATACTTGAGGGGGGCTAAACAGTTTGAATGACAGCAGATTGCTCATCAGAAATCATGGAGACCACATATCACTTTTGTTAAGTACTGATAGAAAAGAACTGTCATTTTTAAGAAAACTTTCAAAGGTCTGAGGTCAGAACTTTTGTTTGGATTCATAATGTTACACAGTATCTTTCACTGGGATATAGAACTTCCAAGAGAAAATGGGAATGTCCATTTCCACTAATGACTCATAAGATTATTTACTACTGTGCATTTTGTTGCTCAGAGACTTGCTAATGAAAATAGCATTTATTTCTGAAGTTAGTAGTGTAATGTTCTGCTTAATCTTTGAATAGTTCAGATAGCTTAGTTTTCATAATTTCTCCTAGAATGGCTTTGAGTAATTCAGATTTTCAAGAAGCGTAACTATTACAATGCTATTTTGCTGACTTTCTGATTTTTAAAACTTTCTATATTGGTTAAGATAACTTTTTGATACTACTTTTTCTACAGTAATGTATTAGTTCAGTCTCACACTGCTATGAAGAACTACCTGAGACTGGGTAGTTTATGAAGAAAAGAGGCATAATTGACTCACAGTTCCACAGGCTGTACAGGAAGCATGGCAGGGGAAGCCTCAGGAAACTTAGAACTATGGCACAAGGCAAAGGGGAGGTGAGCACATCTTCATATGGCCAGCAAGAGAGAGAAAGAGAGCAAAGAGGGAGGTGCTACACACTTTGAAACAGCCGTATCTCGTGAGAACTCTTATCACAAGACAGCACTAAGAGGATGGTGCTAAAACATTAGAAACCACCCCTCATGATCCAGTCACCTCCCACCAGGTCTCACCTGCAACACTGAGAATTGCAATTCAGTATCAGATTTGGGTGGAGACATAGAGCCAAGCCATATCAACTGAATAAGAAAATACACATTAAGGCCGGGTGCGGTGGCTCAAGCCTGTAATCCCAGCACTTTGGGAGGCCGAGACGGGCGGATCACAAGGTCAGGAGATCGAGACCATCCTGGCGAACACGGTGAAACCCCGTCTCTACTAAAAATACATAAAAAAACTAGCCGAGCGAGGTGGCGGGCGCCTGTAGTCCCAGCTACTCGGGAGGCTGAGGCAGGAGAATGGCGTGAACCCGGGAGGCGGAGCTTGCAGTGAGCTGAGATCCGGCCACTGCACTCCAGCCTGGGCAACAGAGCGAGCCTCCGTCTCAAAAAAAAAAAAAAAAAAAAAAAAGAAAATACACATTAAATTTGTACACTAAATATATTTAGCTCTTGCTGATAAAGTTGCTTTCTTTGTCTCTCTTCACTAAGTTCTCATTACCTTCTAATTTAAAGACAAAGTTTTTCTTAAATTTTTTCTTAAGAGATCAGAATTTTTAAATGAGCTATTTCCTTTTCTTAAATGTTTGCTTCTGTGGTTTGGTTTTTGACAAAACTCAGAAGAGAGTGGAGACTATCAAAATTTGTCTTCCAAAGTCAGTTAACACAGAATCTCACCTGTTTATCTAATATACCATATTGACATTGCAACCAATAGCTTTGTTAACTTTACACCTTTTGTTAGATTTTCCAGTTAGCACATAAATAATTTTGTAAAAATTCTTTTGGATCATGTCTTGATTTGGAAGCTTACTCATTTATCTATCTAAAATGACCAAATCTGAGTTTCTAGATTATTATACATCTCCGTTAAATCTGTCAGATTACCATTTTTCATTTCTACAATTTGTTAAGAATTTCATGGTTGGGCCCGGTGGCTCACACCTGTAATCCCAGCACTTTGAGAGGCCAAGGTAGGAGGATTGCATAATGCCAGGAGTTTGGGTCCAGCCTGGGCAACATGGGGAGACCCCATCCCTAAAATTTTTTTTTTTTTTTTAGTTTAGCTGGATGTGGTAGTATGTTTGTGTATTCCTAGCAACTAGAGAGGCTGAAGCAGTTAGGATGGCTTGAGCCTAAGAGTTCAGGGTTACAATGAACTATGATTGCACTACTGCACTCTAGCCTGGGCAACAGAATGAGACTGTCTCTTCAAAAATAAAGATAAAAAAGAATTTCATCCTGTACTAGGTGGCATCTCTTACGTTGACTACCTTTGAATTGCTTAAGGAAATTATTAACTATTGTTAAGAAAATATAGGCCTGATTTTCGTTACCTTGAAGCACTCAATAGGGTTATTCATTTGAAAAGTAGCTCAATCTTCTGACTTTCAGTTTGGAATACCTATGTGAAATCTGTTTTTTTTTTCTTTCCAAGGAATCTTAGAATAAGTATGGCATATTTTTCCTAATTAACAGCCACACAAGTAGCTTCTAATACCCCAGCTTTTGTTCTGAAGGAAATCTAGATGTCTGTTTTCAGTATCTTCAGGGTCTCTCAAAGTGAAATTCTCATATTCCAGATACCTGTAGTTTTCTTCACATTATCTTTTTTTTTTTTTTTTTTTTTTTTTTTTTTTGAGGCGGAGTTTCGCTCTGTCTCCCAGGCTGGAGTGCAGTGGCCGGATCTCAGCTCACTGCAAGCTCCGCCTCCCGGGTTTATGCCATTCTCCTGCCTCAGCCTCCCGAGTAGCTGGGACTACAGGCGCCCGCCACCTCACCCGGCTAGTTTTTTTTGTATTTTTTAGTCTTCACATTATCTTAAACATTGCTTTCTTTTTTGTTCCCCCCCCCCCCCCACCCTTTGAAACAGAGTCTAGCCCTGTCACCCAGGCTGGAATGCAGTGGCACAATCTCGGCTCACTACAACCTCTGCCTTCTGGGTTCAAGCGATTCTCCTGTCTCAGCCTCCAAGTAGGTGGGATTACAGGTGTGCGCCACCATGCCCAGCTAATTTTTTTGTATTTTTTTAGTAGAGTTGGGGTTTTGCTATGTTGACCAGGCTGGTCTCAAACTTCTGACCTCAGGTGATCTGCCCACCTTGGCCTACCAAAGTGAAACATTGCTTTCTAAATGTGATAATTTTACATATGACAACAGATAGTACTTTAATTTTATTTTTAACTCATTTAAACTTCACATTGCCCTGTAAAGTAATTTTGTAAATTAGATTTTAGTTGTTTAAGGTATATATATATAACTTATAACTAAATAATACATAACTATAATGTATTATTCTCAACTATATCTTTGAATGTCATACAGGTGTCAACAGGCAGAGGTGGGAACTGAATCCGAAGTCTGCAGAGCATAAAAGTTTCTGCTTTTTTCACTCATCCAACCTTTGAATTGCTTTTGGAGGTTATTTATGGTAGATAAGAATTAATCCACCATAGGATTAATCAATCCGTGAGGTTTTGTTTATTATTATTTATTATTATTTTTTCAAATGTGCCTTTGTAACATTTACATTTGCAAGTAATAGTTCTGGAGTGCAGGAGAAGTTTGTGAATTGTGTGTATGCATGCATAAATACATACATACATAGGTACATACACACATACCTAATCTTTTGGCTCAAGGATTGCTTCGAACCCTGCTTCCTGCCAGCAGTTTTGGTACTTTACTCTGTTAGTTTCTCTTAACATCCTTCCTGTTTATATAAATTCTGTATTATCTGTATTTGGCTTTGACCTAGTATTTCCTTGAAACTCTGCTTCCTGTACTTCAAGCTCTGTAGCTATTCTGAGATACTCCTTTTATTCTCAATCTTTGTATCCTTTGAATGATTTCTGATACCCAAGCAGAATAGATGTATTTTTATGTAAATATTCCTAATTGTTTGGAATTTTGCCTAGGAGAATAATTACGTATTCTCTCGGAGCATAGCACAGCAAGACTCCGCTATATCTTACCTTTCTGCTTTAGACTCATTTATTTATTTGTAGTATATGAGGAAATACTCTTTTTAGTTTTATATACATTTTCAAAACTACAAAAACAGAAAAAAATACCTCAAGTCTAACTTCTGTTTGTAGAATTTCCATAAAGATCATAGAACTTTTACAACATATTTTTAAATGTAAAACATGAAACTACAAAATGGTACAGTAGCCATTTTTGTGATCAGATACACATGTCCAGAACAAACTTATTACAGCAAACTTGGTTAACACACAAAACAACCAATACAAATCTCTCTTCTTCTATCTCTTAGAGGTAACCACTGTTAGAGGGAGGGTGTGTGTGTGTGTGTGTGTAAAAGATATAGAGATTGATCAATTATTTCATTTATTCTAAGGAAAATGAACTGGGCCTCCATCCAGCTATACATTCTTCCTATCACAGGACGTTATTTTGTTCTTTCTCACCTACAGCACATTGCTCTTCTGTTCTCTTTTGTTAGTGCCTACATAATCATCAGAGAATCCTTTTTCTGACTTCACTAAATCCATCTTTCCTGTTAATCCTAGACACCATCTAATTCTGTTATAGGACCTACCACAGCTTTACATTTATTTGTGTATTTAATGTGACTGTCTTACTAGACTATAAACTTTTTGAAGGGAAGTTCTGTGTTTCTTTTTCTTTACCTTTATATTCCTGGTATGTAACATAGTGCCAGAGTCATACTAGACACTCCATAAATATTGGTTGAATTAATGAATACATTTGAAATACCAGCAAAGAATGTAAATAAGCAGTTCACCAAAGGGGAAATACAAATGCCAGTAAATATATCTAAATATTTTCAGTCTCATGTGTAATCAGGAAATATAAATTAAAGCAGTGACAAAATGTTTTATTTTCATGATGTTGGGAAAATTTTTTAAAAATTGTTAATTTCAACTATTTAAGGGCACATCTGTTAAGAGAATAGTATTAAATGAAAGTATGAACCAGACATACTGTGGAATATTTTTCAGGTGTTAGAAGGGAAGAGTTACATTATACTTCATTTAGAATAATCTCATTAATTTGTGCTTTACAAAAAGAACCCCAAAAGTGATAGTGTGTATATGTTTACACACATATAAATTTATGGCAGAGGTATTGGGAAGATTTTTGCCCTACTGTTGATAGTGTTTATCTCTGGGGGAGGGAACATAATAGTAGGAGAGGTATAAAGAAGTTCTTTTTTGCCTCTGTGGACATGTACTTTTTGTTTAAACTTTTATAATTAGAATATTTTTATGTAGTCTAAATATGAAGGAGCTAAATTGGTTAGGAACATAAAGAAAAAGACCCATTCTTTATATAAGGAAAAATATAACCAGGGATACCCAAAGAAAATGGTTTAATCTAGAACTACAAGTAGTTCTCTATTGTTGGCACCTAAACTGTGATACAGGCAGGAAGAAGAAGGAGGTTGAAAAAGAAGACAAGGCCAGATCAATGAGGGCCGTACGTTATCTTTTCTCCTAGCATGGTAGAGCCATTCAGAAATTTTTTAAGTTAGAAATTGACTTGGGTAGGCCAGGCACGGTGGCTCACACCTGTAATCCCGGCACTTTGGGAGGCCAAGGCGGGCAGATCACGAGGTCGGGAGATCAAGACCATCCTGGCTAACACGGTGAAACTCCGTGTCTACTAAAAATACAAAAAAAAAAAAAAATTAGCCGAACGTGGTGGCAGGCGCCTGTAGTCCCAGCTACTCGGGAGGCTGAGGCAAGAGAATGGCGTGAACCCCGGAGACGGAGCTTGCAGTGAGCCGAGATCGTGCCACTGCACTCCAGCCTGGGCGACAGAGCGAGACTCCGTCTCAAAAAAATAAAATAAAATAAATTGACTTAGGTAATAGATGGTTAGTTACATCATTCAGTAGATAACTCTGGGAGATGTGCTGTTGACATGATTAAAGAGATTAATAACCTTTTTGTATATGAATCCCTTTGTCAGGTTTGATGAAGCCTATAGATACTTTCTTAGAATTGTGTTTTGGATGCTTAAAATAAAATACAGAGTACGCAGAAGCCAATTATATTGGAATGCACTTATCAAAATATTTAAGGAAACCAGTCCATATGGAGATAATGAAAAGTCTCAGTGGAGGTGGATCCTATGAGACTTTCTAATTATTATTAAAAATTCACATTTTTATGAAATACTTCCTAATTATTATTAAAAATTAACATTTTTGGATTGGTAAAGCAACGTGTACATTATAGAAAAATTAGGAAATATAAATATAAAAAAGAAACATGCTCTAGTTTTTTTTTTGTTGTTTTTTTTTTTTTGAAACAGTGTCTCGCTTTGTTGCCCAGGCTGGAGTGCAGTGGCATGATCTCAGCTCACTGCAAGCTCCACCTCCTGGGTTCTCGCCATTCTTCTGCCTCAGCCTCCTGAGTAGCTGGGACTACAGGCGCCCACCACCACGCCCAGCTAATTTTTTGTATTTTTAGTAGTGACAGGGTTTCACCATGTTAGGATGGTCTTGATCTCCTGACCTTGTGATCTGCCAGTCTTGGACTCCCAAAGTGCTGAGATTAGAGGCGTGAACCACTGCGCATGGCCTGATAGTTTTTTAAAATTTAAATAATGTGTATACTGTCTTTTATTGCTGATTTATATAGGAACTTTCCTCACTGGTTATGCATTTAGTTTTATTTCAATGATAATATCTTTTGCTTAACTATTTTCTCTTTGGTTTTACAGGTTTTTGATTGGTCAGGGAGCACATGTAGGGGCTGTCAACAGTGAAGGTGACACACCTTTAGATATTGCGGAGGAGGAGGCAATGGAAGAGCTACTTCAAAATGAAGTTAATCGGCAAGGTAAAATAAAAAGCAACCTAAATGGAAAAAATGTTTTAGAAAGAATATGGTACTTTTCCAGCAAAAATATTTATTGACGTTGAAGGACAATCATAATTGAATGAAAAGAATGAACTCAGCTTGCAAAACAGTAGTACAGTATGATTCTGTTTTCTAGAATATTCTCAACTCTATCTTTTAAGTATTTTTAAAGTTAAATGTCAGAAACAACAGGATCAGGCATAAAATTATGTGGAAGTAAAAGTTTTGAAGCAAAATAATGCAGGCAAAGGGGATAGAAAGTGCACAGGGTAAGTGGCACATTGCAAAGTTAAATAGTGTGGTCAGGAAGGCTCACTGATAAGGGGTCATTTAAGCTGAGATGTGAATACAATGAGGGAATGAGTCATGTTGATCTGGGCAAAGAGCCTTCCAGACAAGGGGAGCAATGAATACAAATGGGAGGGTGTCTTGTATATGCAGAGAAGCAGCATGTAAACTAGCATGACTGGAGAGGCAGAGCAGAGGAAGAGGCAGGTAGGAGGTGAGGTCACAGAAGTAGCAGGAGGTCATATCACATAAGGCTTTGTGAGTCATTGGGAAGACTTTGGCTTTTAACCTGAGGGAAATAGGAAGCCAATGGAGGGATTGAGGCAGAGGACTGACATGATTTGATAGAGTTTTAGAAAGGATCTCTCTGGCTCTTGTGTTGAAAATAGATTGTAGGGAGACAAGGACAGAAGTAGGAGAAGGGTTAGGAAATAATTGCCATAATCCAGACGAAACAAGGTGATTTATTTTTGACTGGTAGTAGATGAAGTGATGAGAAGAGGTTGGATTATGGGTATATTTTGAAGGTTTGGCCAAAAGAATTATTGAGTCATTAGCTAGAAGGTGTGAAAAAAAGAAGACTAAGATTTTTGGTTTGAACAAATGGATGGATGAAGTTCCTATTTGAGATGTGAAGATTATAAGAAGAGTAGGTTTTATAGGGAAATATTAGGGCTTCATTTTCAGGCATGTTAAATTTATTTTGCATGTTAGATATCCAAACTGTTGAATATGTGAGTCTGGAGTTACAAAATGGATATGTAAATTTGGGAGATGTTCATTTATAGATAGGAGTGATTGCTAGTGGGCACAGAGTTTCATCAGTCTTAAGAGTGATGAGTATTCTAAAGTTGAGTGTCATGATGGTTACACCACTCCTCACATTTACTAAAAAAACCATTTAATTCTACACTTTAAATGCTATGTAGATGCTGTGAATTATATCTTAATAAAGCTGTGTATGTGTATATATATGTATGTATATATAAAACATGATCCAGGCCGGGTGCAATGGCTCATTCCTGTAATCCCAGCACTTTGGGAGGCCGAGGCGGGCGGATCACGAGGTCAGGAGTTTGAGACCAGCCTGACCAAGATGGTGCAACCCTGTCTATACTAAAAATACAAAAAATAGCTGGGTGTGGTGGTGTGCACCTGTAATCTCAGCTACTCAGGAGGCTGAGGCAGGAGAATTGCTTGAACCGGGAGGCAGAGGTTGCAGTGAGCCAAGATTGCACCACTGTACTCCAGCCTTGGTGACAGAGTGAGACTCTGTCTAAACAAAAAAAAAAAAAGATCCAGATCCAGCAACTCCTCTTCTAGAAATTTACCCAAAAGATTTTTTTTTTCTTTTTTGAGACAGAGTGTTGCTCTGTCACCCAGGCTGGAGTGCAGTGGCGCAATCTGGGTTCACTGCAACCTCTGCCTCTCGGATTCAGGCGATTCTCCTTGCCTCAGCCTCCCGAGTAGCTGGGATTACAGGCACCTGCCACCGTGCCTGGCTAATATTTTTGTATTTTTAGTAGAGATGAGGTTTCACCATGTTAGCCAGGCTGGTCTCTACCTCCTGTCCTCAGGTGATCCTCCACCTGGGCCTCCCAAAGTGCTGGGATTATAGGCATAAGCCAGCACTCCCAGCCTACCCAAAACAATTTAAAACAACTCAACTCTTTGAATAATTTGTACAAACATGGGTGTACAAATTATTCATATTAGCCAAAAGATGAAAGCAAACCCTGTGTCCATTGATGGATGAATAAATAAAATGTGGAATATACATACAGTGAAATATTATTCAGCCTTAAGGAAGGAAATCCAACATACGCTACAACATGAAGGACTTTATGGTAAGTGACATAAGCCAGTGACCAAAACAAAAATAGAAAAACAAATGATTCTACATATATGAGGTACCTAGAATAGTCAGATTCATAGAGAAAATAGAATGATGGCTGTCAGGAGCTGGAAGAAGGGGAGAAAAGGGAGTTGTTGTTTAATGGGCAGAGTTGTTCTTTTGCAAGATGAAAAGAGCTCTGTGTATGTGTTACACAACAGTGTGAATGTACTTAAGAACTGTAAACTTAAAAATAGTTAAGACCTGTAATCCCAGCTAAGTGGGGAGGATCGCTTTAGCCCGGGAGTTCGAGGCTGCAGTGATCTGATCACATCACTGTGCTTAAACCTGGGTGACAGAGTGAGACCCTTTCTGAAAACAAAAAAAAAGGTTGAGATGGTAAATATTATTTTTATGTTTATTTTACTCTAATTAAAAATTAATGTGTATATGTGTGATTACTTCTTCAGTACCTTTGGGCAGGACACACACACACACACAAAATGCCACATGTGATTTTTGTTATATTCTATTATCTTTAGGCAGTGATCAAACAGGCATTATTAGAGCTGTGTTTTACTGAGCTCAAATGATAGAGGAATGGTATGAAATATTGATGTAGAGGGCTGACTCCTGCTGAAATGTGCTTCATCAGAAAAAGAAACTAAGGATTTGAAAGGAATAGGAGGTAAATAAATTCCATGAAAGGAGATTTTTATTCCTTGGGATTAGGAAAACTCCTAATGACTGCAGGTTTGTTTTGTTTGTTTTGAGACAGACTGGAGTGCAGTGACACAATCATGGCTCACTACAGCCTCAACCTCCCAGACCCAAGCGATCCTCCCACCTCAGCCTCTTGAGGAGCTGGGACTGTAGGCACATGCCACCTCACCTGGCTAATATTTGTATTTTTAATAGAGACAGGGTTTCACTGTGTTGGTCAGACTGGTCTTGAACTCCTGAACTCAAGCAATCCACCTTCCTTGGCCTCCCAAAGTTCTGATATTACAGGCATGAGCAACTGCATCTAGCCAACTGTGGGTTTGTTTTAAAAAAATATATCTTTTTTTAAATTTTTTTTTGAGATGGAATCTCGCTCTGTTGCCCAGGCTGGAGTGCAGTGGCCGGATCTCAGTTCACTGCAAGCTCCGCCTCCCGGGTTCACGCCATTCTCCTGCCTCAGCCTCCCAAGTAGCTGGGACTACAGGCGCCTGCCATCTCACCCAGCTAGTTTTTTTGTAATTTTTTAGTAGAGACGGGGTTTCACCGTGTTAGCCAGGATAGTCTCGATCTCCTGACCTCGTGATCCGCCCGTCTCGGCCTCCCAAAGTGCTGGGATTACAGGTTTGAGCCACCGCGCCCGGCCAAAATAAAATATCTTAAGCACGAAAACTGAGAAAATAAATACCTAAAATAGAATTGAGGTGTTATAAAAAGTGATTGAAGATAACTAGAGCCTAAGAAAAACAAGAAGTGCAATAGAAAAGTGGTTATAAACTGGAGCCTGAATAAGCACACACTAGAGCTTTCAATAGCCATGTTCTAGATAGACAAGTGTTTTAGAGTCATGGGATATTCTAGAGTAGAATAAACTAAAGAATAGGTATAAAGCATCACAACCTAGCAAGAAGAATTTACTGCCCATTTTGCTGTGATGAGTGCTTAGATAGCTCAGATAACAGTTTCCTGTCAAACAATGGTAATTATTTAAAGTAAACGTTAAGGGCTCCCATTTTTTATCTGATATTAGCAATTGTTATGAACTAGAAAAGGCATGGAGTTGTACTGAAAATTTCTTGCATTTGGTTTCCTTCTATATAAGGGAAATTGTTAGCATGACTGTAAGCAGGGCTGATTTTAGTTTAAGTGATTCATTTAGTATTGATTAATGTGCCAGCAAATGTTCTATGTGCTGGGTGTTAACAATAAAAAAAAACAAGACAATCCTTCTTAAGGGTTTCACAGTCTAACAGAAGTGTCAAACGAAGAGAGCTTCACAATACAGTGTGCTATGTATTAAAATATATAGGAACATAATGTTGTGAGAGAATAGAAAAAGCTGTAGTGAGGAAAGGTTTCAGAGTTACGATATTTAGAGGGAGTTTGCTTGGCAATAAGGGAACTGGTAGACACAAAAGATGGGGTATCAAAATGTGCAAAGAAAAGGAATTAGAAGGCCAAGCATAGTGACTCATGCCTATAATTCCATTGCTTTTGGGGGCTGAGGTGAGAGGCTTGCTTGAGGCCAGTAGTACAAGGTTACTGTGAGCTACGATCACATCACTGCACTCCAGCCTGGACAATGTGTTTTTTGAAAAACAAGAAACAAAAAAAACAGGAATTGGAGACATCCATAGCATATGTGGACTGGAAGACACATTCATTGGGACTGGAATTGAGATGCAAAGTCAGGGTGAGATTTGTAGGAGATGAGGCCTGAAAAGATAGGTCAGAGCCAGATAGTGAAGGATATCTATTTTGTAGGCATTACGTAGATGCAACAAAGATCTCCAAGCAATAAATTAATCTGATTGGATTTGGTTTTTAGTATAAAACTGATGGCAACTTGGAGGATGAAGTAGAATGTAGGATATATGGTGACATGCATTCCTTGAAGAAGATTCTCAAATTAGTCCAGGTGAAAGATGAAAGGAGCCAAAACCTGTTACATTTTAAATGAAGAACAAGGCTGTCTTGAAGAAATGTTGAAGTAAAATTAGAACAGTTTGGTGAAGAATTGAATGCAGATATGAAGAAAGAATTAAGACGAACTCACTGAAGTTTCCAGTTGAAGAAGTGATGATTAGATGAGTTCACGTGGGAAAGTGTGAGATGAGACAGAAACAGACTGAGGATATATTGGGTTTGTAGTACCAAAGGACATCTAGATGACAGTGGTTGGTGCATTGTTAGAACTTAGGATATGTGAAGATATGAAAAGTAAATCTAGGAGAACCGTAAGAAGGGGGAGTTTTGAGAACTAGTAGATGAGATGACCCTGGAGATGAAAAGCTAAGTGCTAACACTAATAATAGTAGTAATGAGAGTAGCTAACTGTTATTAAATGCTTATTATATGCCAGGCATTGAGCAAAGAGCTTCACATGCATTTCTTCATTTCATACTCATAGCAGTTCTGTGAGGTTTATACTACTGTTACCCCATTTCCAGATGAGAAAATTGAGGCTTAGTGATTTACCCAAGATCATACAGGTAGGAAGTGTTTGTCCTAAACAGTATGACAGATATCTTGAGCCCACATTCTGTACCACTGTACCATACTGCATTTTATTTAAAATATCTCCTAGAAAATGCTTCATGATGTTCATTTGATACATGTAATGGGAATGCATAAATTTATATAGCATATCTTAATTCCAAAGAAACAGAAGTATAGGGGCATCTCTTAACAGATTTTAATAATTATAAAAAAGCACCCTAAATATATCTCTAGTTGTATTAGTCCATTTTCATGATGCTATGAAGAAATACCCAAGACTGGATAATTTGTAAAGGAAAGAGATTTAATTGACTTATAGTTCCACAGGGCTGGGGAGGCCTCAGGAAACTTATAATCATGCAGTCATGACAGAAGAGAAAGCAAACACATCAGGAAACTTACAATCATGCAGTCTTGACAGATGGGAAAGCAAACACATCCTTCTTCACATGATGGCAGGAGAGAGAAGTGCCAAGCAAAATCCCTTATAAAACTATCAGATCTTGTGGGAACTCGCTCACTATCACAAGAACAGCAGCACTGGGGGTAACTGCCCCCATGATTCAGTTACCTCACATGGAGTCCGTCCCACGACTTGTGGGGATTGTGGGAACTACAATTCAAGATGAGATTTAGTTGGGAACACAGCCAAGTCATATCATTCCACTCCTGGCCCCTTCCAAATCTCACGTCCTCACATTTCAAAACACAATCATGCCTTCCCAACAGTCCCCCATAGTCTTAACTCATTCCAATATTAACCCAAAAGTCCAATCCAAAGTCTCATCCAGGACAAGGCAAGTCCCTTCTGCCTGTGAGCCTGTAAAATCAAAAGCAAGTTAGTTACTTCCTAGATACAGTGGCGGGTACAGGCATTGGGTAAATATACCTGTTCCAAATGGGATAAATTGGCCAAAACAAAGGGGCTATAGGCCCCATGCAAATCCGAAATCCAATAGGGCTGTTATTAAACATTAAAGTTCCAAAATAATCTCCTTTGACTTCATGTCTCACATCCAGGTCATGCTGATACAAGTGGTGGGCTCCCACAGTCTTGGACAGCTCTGCCCCTATAGCTTTGCAGGGTACAGCCCCACTCCTGGCTCCTTTCATGGGCCAGTGTGGAGTGTCTGTGGCTTTTCTAGGCACACAGTGCAAGCTGTCAGTGAATCTATCATTCTGGGGTCTGGAGGATGGTGGCCCTCTTCTCACAGCTGCACTAGGCAGTACCCCCATGGGGACTCTGTGTGGGGGCTCTGACCTCACGTTTCCCTTCCACACTGCCTTAGCAGAAGTTCTCCATGAGGGCTCCGCCTTTTCATCAGACTTCTGCCTGGACATCCAGGCCTTTCCATACATCTTCTGAAATCTAGGCAGAGGTTCCCAAACCTCAATTCTTGACTTCTGCACACCCACAGTCCCAATACCACATGGAAGCCACAAAGGCTTGGGGCTTGCATCCTCTGAAGCAATGGCCTGAACTGTACATTGGCCCCTTTTAGCCAGGGCTGGAGTAGCTGGGACACAGGGCACCAAGTCCCAAGGCTGCACATAGCAAGAGGGCCTTGGACCCAGCCCAGGAAACCATTTTTCCCTCCCAGGCCTCCAGGCCTGTGATGGGAAGGACTGCTGAGAAAGTCTCTGACATGCCCTGGGGACCTTTTCCCCTTTGTCTTGGCAATTAACATTTGGTTCCTTGTTACTTATGCAAATTTCTGCAGCCAACTTGAATTTCTTCCCAGAAAATTGGGTTTTCTTTTCTGTCACGTTATCAGGCTGCAAAGTTTTTCATGCTTTTGTGCTCTGCTTCCTTTTGAACACTTTGCTGCTTAGAAATTTCTTTCATCAGATACCGTAAATTACCTCCCTCAAGTTCAGAGTTCCACAGATCTCTAGGGCAGAAGCAGAATGCCACTAGTCTTTATGCCAAAGCATAACAAGAGTGACCTTTGCCTCAGTTCCCAACAAGTTTCTCATCTCCATCTGAGACCACTTCAGCCTGGACTTCATTGTCCATATCACTATCCGCATTTTTGTCAAAGCCATTCAATAAGTCTCTAGGCAGTTTCAGACTTTCCTACATCTTCCTGTCTTCCTCTGAGCCCTCTAAACTGTTCCAGCCTCTGCCTGTTTACCCAGTTTCAAAATTGCTTCCACATTTTTTTGGGTATCTTTACAACAGTGCCCCACTACCCAGTACCAAATTACTGTATTAGTCCATTCTCATGCTGCTATGAAAAAGTACCTGAGAGTGGGTAATTTATAAAGGAAAGACATCTGACTCACAGTTGCACATGGCTGGGGGTCCTCAGGAAACTCACAATCATAGTGAAAGGGGAAGCACAATCATAGTGGAAGGAGAAGCAAACATGTCCTTCTTCACAAGGCGGCTGGAGAGAGAAGTGCCAAACAGAGGAAAAAGCCCCTTAAACCATGAGATCTCGTGAGAACTCACTCACTATCACAAGACCACTAGCATGGGGGTAACCATCCCCATTATTTAGTTACCTCCCACTGGGTCCTTCCCACCACACGTAGGGCTTATGGGAACTACAATTCGAGATGAGATTTGGGTGGGAACACAGCCAAACCGTATCATTAGTAGTGGTAACATTTCTCAAATTATCCAGGGATGAAAATTGTTATTCAATATTTTTAAGTTTTTTAATCATTCTTTTGGCTTTTCTTATTCTAGTACATTTGGTCAGTAGCTAGTTATGCTTAAGTAAATTGCCTTTGAAAGTAGTAATCATTGAACAGTAGCTGTAATTATTTTCTTTATTTAGCTAGGGACACATTAATTTTTGAATCTGTTAGCTGACTAAATTCCAATCTATTTTTATTTATTTTAATCTAAGATATTTGGCTGTATTTTAATTTAATATTTACTGCTCTTAAATCATAGTGACAAATGTTAGTCTGATCACTTTGTTATACCCAACTTAGTTTTATTATATACTGTTTTCATTGTTTAAAAACGTTGCAGTTATATAGTAGGTGGGTTAGGACTGGTTAAATGCATTATAAGATTTTTTTTCTTTTAAAACAGAAATCAAGAAGAGAGAAGCAGAATCATAGACTTTTCAAACTGATAATGATAATTAACACCTTAGTTCTTATTCCTGATCTAAACACTTTACATGTATTAATTAATTTAGTTTTCAGAACAACCCTATGGGATAGATATTGTCATCATTCTCATCTTACAGATGAAACCAGAGCATAGCATAGATTGTCTTGCCTAAGGTAGTACAGCTAGTAAGTGGTGGATCAGAGATTCAAATCCAGCCAGTCTCGGTTCAGTATCTGTTTTCTTAACCTATCTTACTAATATCCAAAGAAGCTATGGCTTTCTCAGGATCACTAGCTAGTTAGTCAAAGCACTGAAATTAGAAAGCAAGTCTCCTAATACATAGTACAATTAGATTGTTTTTTGTTTCTTCTTCAAGTTTTTGATGAGCTAAGCAGGGTCTACATACTCTAATCAGTAGTATTGCAAAATTTAAGAATAAAAGAAAGGTTTTTCTTTTCTAATTTAATTTTCTTAAGCATAAGGAATTGCCCTTCACGTTAACTTTACACTTGGATTGTTTTTATATATGAATCAGTTACGAGCATGATTTGGAAGCTAAAGAAGGTAATTGTTTTGTCATTAGATAAAGATAGCATGAAATTAGATAAATAGAAAAGAAGTAGTTTTTTTTTTTTAACTTGAAGTTCAAAGGAAACAGAATAGTAAAAGACAATAAAGATCAGGATGTTTAAAACTATAATGAAAGGAGGGATAAAAATAATAAAATGCTACCTGTTTTAAAAGCCAGTAAGAGAATAACACATTAAAAAAGTAAATCTGAGATAAATCACTTAATAGAAAGGTTATTAACGTTAGGCATATCTTAAATGGACTGATTATCTTTTGGTAGGAAATTTTTGATATATGTAAAACTGCTTTACTATAGAAATGGTGGCATTTGGTTTTTATAAAAATTATAATAGGTTCTGTTCATTACATACATAGTTTATACAATTTATTGTTTTCATAAGGTCTGTTTGGAAAATCTTACTGCAAGTTTCTTTCAAATGCAGTAATGAGATATTATAATCTCTAGTTTGAAGATGACTTTTCCTATACTTGTGTTATCTTGGAGTTTTAAAAATATTTCTGAATTATTGTCTGCTTTTTAAAAGCTGAGCTTCAGTTGAGTAATGAGCAATTTAGTTGTCTTGAAAAAAAATGGTAATGTGCTAATAAGCAGGCAGAATAAAGATACAGTTCAGGTAGAGGTAGCTGTCACGACAACACGGACCATGATGTACTTGGGGACCTATGTGGAGGTCTAAATGGTTAGAACACTAGATGATAGTAAGAGAGAAAGACTATAGATGAAGTTAAAAATGCACTGAGACCAAGTCATAAAAGGCTTTGTCTTCTATACTAAAGAGCTTGAGCTTTGTCTTACAGAAGCAGCCACTGACAAATTTTATATAGAGAAATGACATCATATTTTATTTTTTCCGATTCAGCAGTAGATTGGGGGATGAATTAGAAGGGACTAAAGACTGAATGAGTTAAGGGCCAGTAGTAGTAGTCAAAGTGTGAGACATAAGCTATGAACTAGGATAGTGATAGGGGCCATTTAAAAGACAGTCTAGAAGTGGCAACTCAAAATCTGGTAACTAATAGGATGGTGTATTAGTCAGGCTCCTCCATAGAGACAAGTCTGTAGGATGTATGGAAGGGGATTTATTAGGAGCAACTGACACAGAATCACTGCAAAGTCCCACAATAGGTCACCTGCAAAATGAAGAACCAGAGAAGCTGATAATGTGGCTGGCTCAAAGCTAGTAGTGTGTCTTCAGTCCAAGTTCAAAGCCCTAGAAGCTGGGAAACTGACACGGCAGTCCCTGTCAGGCCTGACAACCCCCGCAAGGAGCCACTGGTGCAAGTCCCAGAGTCCAAAAGTTGAAGAACCTGTAGTCTGATATCCAAAAGCAGGAGAGAAAAAGGTATCCTCCTCCTGAAGGGAGAGAAGAGAGCAAGCAGAGAGAGCAAATCCTCCTTTTTCAGCCCATTTCTCCCAGCTGATTGGATTGTTTCTGTGCACATTGAGGATGGGTCTTCCTCTCCCAGGCCACTGACTCCCATGTCAGTCCTCTCTGGAAACACCCTCAAATGCACCCAGAGACAGTGCTTCACCAGCCATCTAGGCATCTCTTGACACAATTAACAATCACAGATGGGGTGAGAGTAAGGTAAAGGGAGAAATTCAGATGACTTTCATGTTGCTAGGTAAGTGAGAGCACTTAGTATAGGAAAACAAGACAGGCAGCAAATAGAACAGTTGGAGAAAAATTAGGTTAAGATTTTAGCATTGCATTTGAGATGCCCATGGCATAATATTTTATTGTTTCCCTAGTTCACTATGCTACAGGCTTAGATATCCAACTGATTACTTGATGTCTCTGATGAGATATTTGTTAGGCATCTTAAACTTCACATTTCTGAAATTGAAGCTTTAATTTTTTCAGTTACTCAGACTGAAAACCTCTGATTGATTCTCAACCTCTCTTTTTCTTCTGTATCCAAACTAATTCAAATTCTCTTAGTATGCCTTGAAAAACCCAGAATTCAACCACTTTACTATCTTCGCTACTACCACCCTTGTTCAAGTTAACATCATTAATTGCCTAGATTATTGCAGTAGCCTCCAAGTGAGTATCTCAATATCTACTCAACTTTTCATCCTAAGTGATCCTTTTAAATTAAGTTAGATCATGGCACCACGCTCACTGTCCTTACTACTCTGTAGAGACCCTGTCCTTCTAAACAGAACATTCCTAGGAGGCTCCCACTTTAGAGCCTACTGATACTTCCCTCTGCCTGGAATGTTCTCCCAGTCATATGGCTGTCACTCACTTTATTTCTTGTTGTAAAGTCATCAAAGAAGCTATTTTTTACCAACCTATATAAAATAACACCCCTTCTCATTACCGTTGCTGTTTCCTTTTCTGGCTTTATTTTTCTTCACAAATGAATCATCTTCTGCCATATAATAAGTTCACGTCTATACCGGTAGCATCTAATGATGTACCTGGCAAAATAGTAGGTGCTCAGTATGTATTAAATGAGTGGATGGATGAATGAAAAATCTTGACCAAACAGTTGTGTACATGGATGTGGATTATAGGAGAATCTTAGCTGAGGAAATGTGTGTGTGTGTTCTTGTTTTATATTTGTTCATTCATTGTTCATTTAGTGAACATTTAGTAATCTCCCTGTACTTTGCTTTTTTTTTTTTTTTTTTAATTTGCTTTTTCTTTCAAGCAAAGTCTCACTCTGTTGCCCAGGCTGGAGTACAGTGGCATGATCTTGGCTCACTGCTTCCTCCATCTCCTGGGCTTTTTTTTTTTTTTTTTTTTTTTGTATTTTTGGTAGAGACGGGATTTCACCATGTTGGCCAGGCTGGTCTTGAACTGCTGGCCTCAAATGATCTGCCCATCTCACCCTTTCAAAGTGCTGGGATTACAAGTGTGAGCCAACGCTCCTGGCTCTGATCTCCCTTTACTTTGTATCAGGTACTCTACCAGACAGTGGGGATGAAAGATAAAAAGACTCATAGACTTGTGGAGTAAGGCAGATTGTAAATGCATTGTGGTGTGGGCTGTTTATTAAATAGCAAGTAGTCGAAGCCATAAGACCACATGAAATCATTCAAGAATTTCAAGAGTATCTTTAATTTTTTTTCCAAGGTGTTGAGCTCTTTGAAGGTAGGAATTAGAGGGTCCTATTCATTTTTGTATTCTTCCCTTTTTTTGTTTGTTTTTTGAGACAGGGTGTTGCTCTCACCCAGGCTGGAGTGCAGTGGCATGATCATGGCTCACTGTGCCTTGACCTCCTGGATCAAGCAATCCTTCCACCTCAGCCTCCCAAGTAGCTGGGATTATAGGTGTGAGCCACCTTGTCTGGCCTCTTTCCACTTTTATCACCTCAACCTAGGGTAGTGCTTAGAGTAAGTGCTTTTAAATGAATGAACATTTATATAACTTACTAAAATTTGGAAAATAATTTTAATGGTATGAAGAATGTACTATGTTGGAAAAGGAAATGAAAGGAGTTTGCTAGAGAAATAATCTATTTTAAAGTACAATATATTTTAGATGAAGACAGGACCTCCAAGTTGAAGCATTCAGTAAACATTTGTACCTGCTAGGCTAGATTTCATAGAACAGATCAAAACAGTAGATAGAAATTTGAAACTTATTCATTATAATTGTTAAAAAAGAATTTTAGCCCAAAGGATGCTTGTATCTTAGGAAATGTTCAAATTTTAAAAAACAAGAATAATCAGAAAGGAAAAATAGATCAAAATAGTATTGTGGAGCAAAAAAATAATAATAATAATAAGTAGAGAAAGTTAATAAAATGTCTACAATATCCCACATTTTTTAGTTTAACCAACTTGTTATAAGCAGCCAATTTTAAAAATACATATATACTTTCACTTTTAATTTTATTTAAACTTGACATGTTTTGGACAATTTTATTTCCCAACATGGAACAGTTTTTATTAAGCAAAAATAAAAGCAATTATTTTCATTTTATCAGGGGTTGATATAGAAGCAGCTCGAAAGGAAGAAGAACGGATCATGCTTAGAGATGCCAGGCAGTGGCTAAATAGTGGTCATATAAATGATGTCCGGCATGCAAAATCTGGAGGTACAGCACTCCACGTTGCAGCTGCTAAAGGCTATACGGAAGTTTTAAAGTAAGTACTGTTTTTTACAGAGTTGTTTTTCTACTTTAGTTTGTCTTCTTTATTCATTGGTCCTTTTCTTAAAATACCTGCAAATGTTATTTTGAAGCAATATAAAAGAGTTCTTTAATGCCTGTTTTCAGGAAGAAAAAGAACAACTACTTTGAATATGATTGCTTTTGTTCTAAAATTCTTTCAACTCTCTAGTTTTGATTATTACTATTTTTTTTATCAGTTGTGATTTTCCAGTAAGTTGAATTTAAGCATCACTCAACTATTATCTGTTACCTTTTGGCCTAGTAAATCACTACAGAGAGTCATTTTGAGGTTCCAGATTGATAACTGGTTCATGAGTCTAAGAACAATGTCCTGTGAACATGCCATCAATTTTGAAAGCTTCATTCCTGCAGAATATTTATTTACATGTAATTTATCTTAAATACAGTTTCCTTTTTTACTACATGAACACTGGAACTTAGTACTATTAGCACACTATAAAATACTAAGCCATAAGCAACTTTGATTCTATAAGGCTGTATATTGTTTAGCAAATTTGCTTGGAACAAAGCTTCATGTCGCAATAATATTTTTACTTCTGCCGTACAAATGTTGGCAGCTATATGAAGAAAATTATTCAGTGTATTATTCAATATATGAAATTATTCTTATATTTATGTGAAAGGAAGACCAGCTCTTAGCAAAATCTACAGCACCTTTTATTAATATATTGATTCTAATTCACTTGAACTTCTAATATCAGTCTTTCTTAGTCCCACTCATTACTAAAAGCAGTAAAGAATATATGAGTCACCTTTCCCAAGTTTCCTCCTCTTGGGTGACAGGCTCAGGCAGTTTTCCCACCTCAGCCTCTCTCGTAGCTGGGACTACAAGCATGTGCCACTATGCCCACTTAGTTTTCATATTTTTTGTAGAGACAAGGTTCCACCATGTTGCCCAGGCTGGTCTTGAACTCCTGGGCTCAAGTGATCTGCCTGCCTCAGCCTCTCAAAGTGTTGGGATTACAGACGTGAGCCATCACTGCCCAGCCTCCTCTTTTCAATCTCTATTCAACTTCAATAATTTAGGCCTTTTTCCTAAGAATACTATGGCATTGTTGCCTTTTAATTAGTTTTCTTGTCCACCTGTTTCTCTGTAATCGAAAACTTTCGAGTTGCCAACAGCATTTTTTTTTTTTGAGAATAGAAAGTATTAAAGAGGATTACATAAAGGTAAGAATTGTTTCTTAAAGCAATTGTTTCTGTAGACGTATATATGAGTACTGGGTTATATTGCAAAATAGGTTTCTGGACGGCTTGCAAATGATCTTTGTAGTTAGGTTATCCAAGGTCCCCAAATCCTTTATTAGTTCTTAGTGGGGATCAGGATAAATTTTAAACTCCTCAACTTAGCGTGTAGATTCTTCATTATCTGGCCACCGTCTTCCCTTTTAAGCTAAGCTACCATCATTGCCCCAAAGTATGAATTGTGCCAGTTATATATATCTATTGAAGTTCTTTCATGATGTCTTTAAAGCCTTCCCTTGTTTCTGTCTAGATGCTTTTATTCACCATCTCTTCAACTTGGAGGCAAATTCTGCTCAATCCTTTGAATCAGTTAAAGGCCTTTAAGCATATGAAAAAAAATGATCAACTTCATTCATAATTAAGTGCAAATAAAGCTACAGTGAGTTACACTTTCACATCTGTCAGTGGCAAAGATCAAAACATTTGACATCCTGTTGGCAGGGTGTAGGAAAAGGCACTCTCACTAGTAGAAATGACAATTGAGCAAATTCAATCAAAGTAACAGTTGTTCTTTAGTTCCCTGATTCTACCTCTAGGAATTTGTTTTTTACAGATATTGCCACTCACATAGGAAGTAAGAAAATCTGCTAGCAGCATTGTTTATAATAGGAATAAGAGAATGGTTTAATAAATTATGGTATATGCTTTCACTGGCATATTCTGCATTAAAACAAGAATGAGAAATCTCCTTACATATTGTTATAGAAAGAACACTAGGATATATTACGAAATGTCAAAATCAAGGATCCAAGTATGTATCATTTGTATTTATTGTAAAAAAAAATTAAAATTGTATTTGCTTATATATGCATGAAATCATTCTGTAAGGATCCAATAAAAATTAATAGTATGGTTATTTTGAGGAAGGGCAAACTAGTCGGCTAAAGGTCAGCAGTGAGAGAGTGATGTCCCTATGTATCCTTTTATTCTTCTTTTTTTAAAACTTTGTGAACATATTACTTATGAAAGTTAATTAAAACAAATACCAAATAAAAATCAGTAGAAAAGATCTGTTTCAAATGCGACCTTCTTCACATTTTCTCTCCCTCCCAAACACACACAACTCCTTTCAATTTGATTTTGATGCTTTTCAGTTTTGTACTCCCATTGCATGTCTATTCACAGAACCTATCCATGACAGTTGGTTGTTGTTTCGCGTCCATTAAAAGCTCCTTGAATATAGATACTGTCTTTTTTTTCATGTTGAAAAAATTTATCTACCTCTTTTTTCTCGCCACACAGACTTCTAAGTACTTAAAAATGTTGCTTAGCATATTTAACATTATTATAGTTCATATTTCCTAATGAGGAGCAGCATTTTTCTCTTATATTCCAGTATTGTTTCTGCCTCTATTAATAAGGTTTCTGGTAATATATGTCAGTAGAGATATTTCTTTGGACTTAGATCTTTCAGCTTTTCTTTAGATCATGGCTCTTAAATGTTGGTCTGCAGGCAAGTGACAGGCAATGATAAGAGATTCATATGGGGAACTTATTAAGAATATAGATTAGCAGGGCCCATCTCTCCATATGCTGATTAATTGAGTAGTACTGGGGTGAGCTGGGGAATCTATTTTTAAAAAACAAGCCCTTAAGATGGTTCCGTTATGGAAGCAGGGTTAGAAACACCTGTATTAGATATTGTTAGGAAATACCAGATTTGTTCTTAAATAAATGAAAGGGGATTATACATTAGCTGTCACTACCACCTCCTGTAGGTAAAAAGAAAGTCCTTCTCAAGCTCAACATCTTGGAAAGTAAGGTAAAGGTTAACTAGATTTCATGAATTGTATTTAGTGTTCGTTTGCCTGTTTGTGTGGGGCTATGCTATGTGCAGTTTATAGACCCATCTTTGCTCTCTGTGAGCTTAATGTCTAAATAAAATAAAGGTTGCTGTCAATATGTAGTTAGAAGGGCATACTAACATAATTTATGCAACTCTTTGCATTGTATTAAAATGTGTTTCTGTTTTAGCTTGTTGATGATTGGAGTATCTGCTTTCTACTGCTCAGAATAATAGATCCAACTCCTTGGAATATGTTTTTTGCTTTGTTTTGTTCTTAAAAGATTGTCATTTTCCTTTGAAAATTTTCAGCTCCTGAATTTCAAGGCAACAGAAACATTACAAAACAAGTTTCTTTGATTCCAGTATATTCTTAGAACACATTTAGCCCGAGATTATACATTATTTGGAAACCTGAAGATGATAGTTCCCACAATAAATCAGTTTTACATACAAAGTGATTAATCAGTTTTTGATTTTACATTGAAAAATTATGGGCTTTTCTGTGAAAATTTAACTTACAAGTCATATTAACAAGAATTAATCAGTGTCACACCAAACCATAAGACTTAGAGTCATTAGGAATTAATTAAAACTGCATTATTATGGCAATGACTCAAGATCCTCTTTTTCCGAGTTTTTTCTGAGAAATACTTTGTATTTGCCATAGTTAATTCATTGAGGGGGAAGGATGTGAATTCTGAAAAGAAATTAATTGAAAATTGTAGTTAAATTGTATGGTAGAAAGCTTTTGATCATGATCATTTATTTCTAGATTTTAATGATTGTCTAATTCACTGTAATTTCTTTAGACTTTTAATACAGGCAGGCTATGATGTTAATATTAAAGACTATGATGGCTGGACACCTCTTCATGCTGCAGCTCATTGGGGTAAAGAAGAAGCATGTCGAATTTTAGTGGACAATCTATGTGATATGGAGATGGTCAACAAAGTGGTAGGCCTTTTAAAAGTATTTTAATATTTTAACTTTTAGAAATACAGTTTTATAAACTATATTTAGAAATATAATCTCAAAAGGTTATAAGGATTACCTTATATAATTATATTTTTATCAACTGCATAAAACTTTTTTTAGCCAACTGACTTACTAATTAATGGTTTAAGTCTTTTCAGCTACCATATGAGGTAGTTCTGGCCTTGTGCTGCAAAGAAAGAAGTATTACTCTTTCAGTAGTCAGATTGCCATACATGTAGAGTAGATTTGGATACTTGCATTGATACTATGTTCTTAGGAGTTCAGAAGCTTAGAAAATGTTGCATTCTTATGTGAATGTTTTCTGCCTCCCCTTTGAGTTGGAACACATGTAGAAGTGTGGTTCTAATTCTTTAGCTGATGGTCTTTTAGCTTGCTTATAGAGTTCTCTAAGTGACATGAATAATGAGGTCTTACAGCAGGTAATGACAGTAAACACTATAAAGTTTTATGCTGAAGGGGATCATTGAGATGCAACATCATCTAGTCTTCTAGTTTTGTAGATGAGAAAGTAGTTCTGTTGAGTGAGGTAAATTATATACTTAATACCACAATTAGGTAGAAGGAGGGAGGGAGATAATGTCATACAAGTGTTTTTCACGAAATCATGAAAAGATTCAGGTTATCAAGTTTCTTGTTAAACTAGACTTCTCCACTCCTTTGTAGATACTATCAGTCAATAACTAGTCACCAGTATTCCTGCTAGTCACTTCCCACTCTGTGTTGGTAGATAATAAGTATCATGGAGAACTCAAAACATGTCTCCTCTAGTGAGTTTAATTACCTTTCCATAGAATGTTCCTTATATATTGCATTTCGTAGGAAAATATCATAGGTTATGTAGCAGAGAGTCATAAAATGATCTCATCTTTATTCAAAATAGGACCATCTAATTCTTTTGCTGTTTTTGGAGTAGAGTTCTAAATAACTTACTTTCATTAACTGATTTAAATATATATTTTATATAAGAAATGTGCAGGCATGAAAATCATAGGAATTGGTAGAAGTCTTAAGGAAAGTAAAAAAATTTGGGAGAATGATTGGTTTATACTTATATACAAATACAAAAATCTTTGGGTTGAATTTTTAGTTAAAACTTTCAATAGTTTACTTTCTCTATTGTTTTGTAATCAGCATTAGAAGACAAATAAATATTGATACTATTTAAGTAAAAGGCCAGCTAATTTTAGCTTTGCAAGTCATGTTACCTCTCTTTTCATGTAGAAATTCCCCTTCAGAATTTTTTTCTGAAAAGATTAGCGGATACCTGTTAGCCTCTGAACTCTGGTCTGCATTCTTCTCTCCCAAACAGTGACTTTTTACCACATGTCCATTCATATGGGGAGTGCTGATAATTGGTTCATTTAGTAACAGTAGCCTCCGGATAAGAACTAGATGAGAGAAGCTTATTAATTGAAATGGTTTCCAAAAAGGATCATTTCACTTACAAGTTTAAACATGGTGTGTTTCCCCTACTGAATCAGTATTCTAGTGAAACATAGACAATATAGAGTATGTATGAGAAAAATTATTTTATTTGCATCTGGCCAACAATTATCTATTTCCTGTGCCATACAGATCATAATTTTGCTATCAGAGAAGGAGTGCATATAAAATTATTGTGCCTTGTATCCTTTTTAAAAAAATTAATAGCAGCTCCTCTGTCACTCTAAATTTTATTTACTCTCATCTGTCATTTGATATTTCAGTAGATCTTTATGTGATCTTAAAAGAATTGTGAGCCAGGCCTTGTGGTGTGCGCCTGTAATCCCAGCTATGTGGGAGGCTGAGGTAGAAGGATCGCTTGAGTACAGAAGTTCAGGGCTGCAGTGAGTCCATAATTGTGCCACTGCACAGCAGTGGGCAACAGAAGGAGACCCTGCTAAAAAAAAAACAAACAAACAAAGACACAATTGTGCCTCATATTTACATAAAATTTAAAGATTTTCAGCCTTTTTTACACATATGCAATTCTTTTAACAACCCTGTGAAATTAAGGGTTTTTTGGATTCAGGAACATGATCAGAAAAGTCAAGTAATTTTCCTAAAGCCCTGATAATTGTTTTTTCTTTTTATTCTGCTAAGCTCCTCTATAACTTCTTTTCGTTTTAGTTTCCTCATCTTTTATTTTTCAAGATACTATTAAGCTGTAAAAATATAAATTTTAATAAAAATATTATTTTTCTTTTAAAAGTCAAGACTTTAAAGACTGCTTTTTATAATGAGGAGCTACATAATGTCTATGGCATTCTAAAGGAGTTTGTGCCATAAATATATCCAAACACAAGGCTTTTTTTTTTCATTTGAGAAGTTCTATTTTACGACTTTGATTTTTAAAAGTTTAATCATAACTTTGCATGTATGAATTAGACTGTTTTTATTGTCTACATTTTAAAATGTCATACATCATGTTCAATCAAAATAAATTACTTTGTCTTAATTATGTAAGCCTGCCTATATGAATTTATATTGTCATTTGATACCTTCCTTAGTACTTACAGATTGAAGGTTATTACTAAATTGTTTTAAAAAATGATATTAAAGATGTGCACCTAAGGTACTACCAGAGTTTAGATGAATTCTTCAGTAATAGAAAACACTATTTGGGAAAATGATGTATAATATAGTAAGTGTAGCAAATCATATAGAAAATCTGAAACCCTTCCTAAAAATATTTAGAGATTTCAGTCTCATTTCTTTAAATTATTTGCAAACTGTAATACATATTTACTGTCATTTTAATTCATTATTATAGATTATGTGATACAGACCTTAAATATAAAGGTTATTTGCTTTCTTAGTTTATTAAAATAATTGCTTTACTAGAATGTATCTAAATATTGTTCTTTATTGACTAGAATGCTTTTCTGGTTGGAATTCTCTTACTGAATACAATGGCTAGCAAACAAGTTTTTAGATTAATATAACTGTCATTATAAAGATTTAAATGAATGACAAAGCTATTTCTGCTATTAATGGACACAAGGATGTTTTTACCCTAATTCCATCTGCATTTATTTTTATTTTTGATAAAGGCAAAATGACACACTAGAGTAGTAGAGACCTAAATTGTATTCCCACTTTCTCTTAATGATCTGTATGACCTTGGGCAAATACCATGCACTCAGACTGAGTTTCTTCATCTGTACAGTGAGAATCATTCTAATACTTGTCCCAGCTACATTATTCATTGTTGTGAAGATGAAGAGGTTGTACCTAAAAAAACAATTTGGTTAGAATAAGTGAGTAAAGAAAAATGAAGAAACTGTGAAGTTAGACTTACAATGTCTCCAGTGTGTTTGTGACTCTTAATAGATGTATTGGACTCATTTTTTTTAAGCAGTTATTTTTAAGATAGTTCTCTTGATAGAGTTCTTACGTTCTCATAGCTCAGCATTGTGTCCTCATTTGTTGCCTGGTTGCTTTGAGTGGCACTGCTTATATACTATAATGTGTTTATACTCTATCAGTGAAGCACAGCCTTATAGTAGTTAAGAACCAAATAATGTTTATAACTTCACGAGTGTTAGCTTTATAACTGTGCTACAGATTGTTTAAAGAGCATGTTTAAGTTGCTGAGTTAAGTTGATGAGGGTGCTTTTTTTGAAAGTAGAAATTCTTATAGCCCACGTTTTACTCTAGTTTTTATTCTGTATCAGCTGCTGTTTGCAAAGTAGACTCATTTATCAAGGGAGAGAGTGAAAATAAAGGTTAGTAGCGTGATCCAATTTCTTACTCTTAAAGAGGAGAGTTCCTTGGTTATTAAAGTGACCCCATTGCATTTAACTGCTACAAAAATTTAATTACAGTTCAGACATTTCAAGGTGGGATAGTTCATTCATGAGAAGGGTTGGTAACGCTTAATATGATATTTAAAAATAAGTCAGTGAATTATTTCCACATAACATAATCTTAAACACGGTTTACATTAAATGTATAGCATTATTAACATTTTAGAACTGATTATATAAAGCATATGATATAGCAAAACTAGAATTAACATGTATTTCTAATTTAAAGGGCACCTTAAGTTTTGAGCCAGTTATTTGATTTCAGAACTATTTATTCTTCAGGAATTTAAATCTTGGCTTCTATTTCCCAAGATTGAAATGGGAGGAAAGTTTATTAAAACTAAAACTTTTTATCTTGGACTGAGTGGGAAAGGATAGATTGTCTCTTAAATTCCTACTGGAAAGACTTTCTAGCAAGAAAAGGCAAGTATGATAAGTATTTTTGAATCTTGTAAATTTATATACATACTCACCTATTTTGAAAAAGCAGTATTTTATATACTTTTAAGATATACTTCATAGGGCTGAGCACAGTGGCTCTTACCTATAATCCCAGCACTTTGGGAAGTGGATGTCGGCCTGAGCCCTCGAGTTCAAAACCAGCCTGGGCAACATGGTGAAACTACATCTCTACAAAAAAATACAAAAACTAGTCAGGCATGGAGGTGTGCATCTGTGGTCCCAGCTACTCGGGAGGCTGAAGTGGGAGGATCACCTGAGCTCCAGGAGACTGAGGCTGCAGTGAGCCACGGTCATGCCAGTGTCCTCCAATCTTGGCAACAGAGCGAGATCCTATCTCAAAAAAAAAAATACCTTTCATAGACAATAGCTTTTTATTTTATTAACAGACGATGGGAAAACTAGCTCAGATATTGGCTAACTTAGTTTGTTTTATAGTGTTTGGAAATTAGCTCCTTTCTGAATAGATGTTAACATCCTGATGTTGGTACAGAAACAAGGGTTGTTGTTGGTTTCTAAACGGAAAAATTAATGTGATTTTAGAAGCCATTATTTCTTATCCATTCTTATGTCGTTGTGGATATAGGAATACTGTTAAGAAATTTGAACTTTCAGAATTAGATTTTTTGTTGCTAAAAACATTTTTTTTCTGTGAAAGGATCATGTACTGGATAACATAAAGAAGACTGTATTCTAAATAATGAACTTGTAAGCGTCCTGGAAACTTGTCCAGTAGGGCTATTATAAGGACTAATGCAGGCAGCAGGAAATATTCTTACTATGTTTAGTCAGCAGCTCTTTGAAATTTTCTCTTTCACAGTGAATTAAAATAGATTGACATATGTTCATCTGGACTAATTTTTAAAATTAAGCCATACCTGTGGCTGGCTGAATGTTAAACAGCTTAAATATATGTATTTTTTAATTTTATTACTCTACCAAGAATTTAAGTTGTAGGATGTCATCAAAAAGAAAAAGGCCTCAAAAGGTTAAATTACCCAGTAATTTCGCCCTTAACTGGATGTTGAAGAAAATGAAAACAGATGTCCACACAAAAAGTTGTACATGAATGCTCATAGCAGCATTATTCATCATAGGCAAAAAAAAAAAAAAAAAAAAAAAAACCAGATGTCCACCTGATGACTAGATTAGCAGACCGTATATGTCATGCAATGGAATATTATTCATCAAAAGAAAGAAGTGACACATGCTATAACATGGATGAACCTTGAAAACATGTAGAGTGAAAGAAGCCAGTCACAAAGAACCATATATTGTATGATTCCACTTACATGAAATGTCTAGCATAGGCAGATCTATAGAGAGAGAAAGTAGATTAGTGGTTGCCTTGGGCTGGATGCAGACAGTGATTACTAAAGGGTATGTTCCTACTTCTTAGGGTGATAAAAATGTTTGAAATTGATTATTTTGATAGTTGTACAACTCTGAATATCCATAAAACCATTGAATCATACACTTTAAATGAGTGATTTGTTTGGTATATGAATTATATCTCGATAAAGCTGTTACCAAAAAAATAAGGGGAGATATTCACAGCTTCTGTCTCACATAAATTTCATGTACATTGCCTTAGAGTTGTATATTTTTACAGTAGTTGTTGTATCATTTATAACCACTGTAAAAAATGTTATCCAACTTCTTTATATAAAATTATACAGAATTACTGAAGACATTTTATGATTTATTGACTTTTGACCATCACTGCCCACCCCTTGTTTCCTACCTAGGGCCAGACAGCCTTTGATGTAGCAGATGAAGACATTTTAGGATATTTAGAAGAGTTGCAAAAGAAACAAAATCTGGTATGTTTGATGACTGTCTAATAATTGTCTGTATTACATAATTATCTTAGTAACTTTGAATTTGAGACAATTACAAAAGTTTTCATGTGATGTTTTGTACTTTTTGGTTTTAAGATATCCTTAAGTTTCACTAAATGATAGTGAAAGAGAATAAATGGTAGTGATATTTAACTTTTTATGTTGCTTATCCCCATTTCTATTTCCTCCCCTTCTCAAAAGGAATACTTATATATGTCCTCAAGAATAACATGTTTTTACAATTTCATTAGAGGGTTTTACTTAAAAGATGGAGTCTATAAAATCTCATATATCCAATAGCAGGTCCAATAGCAAGGAGTTATGTCACCTGAAACAGTTTTGTTTTTTTTGTTTTGGAGATGGAGTCTCGCTCTGTCCCAGGCTAGAGTGCAGTGGCGTGATCTCAACTCACTAGAATGTCTGCCTCCTGGGTTCAAGCAATCCTCCTGCCTCAGCTTCCTGAGTAGCTCAGACTACATAGTACGCCAGCATGCCCGGCTAATTTTTTGTGTTTTAATAGAGATGGGGCTTCACCGTGTTGCCCAGGCTGGTCTTGAACTCCTGAGCTCAGGCAATCCACCCACCTTGGCCTCCCAAAGTGCTAGGATTACAGGCGTGAGCCACTGCGCCCAGCCAGAAACAGGGTTTTGAGTAAAATATCCTCAGCCAGCCTGAGTGGTTAGTGGATCTGAACTTTTTCAGTAAAGTTGGAGGGATTTAAAAAATCCACCTTAGCCCTGTATGGAACTTTTAAATTGTCTAGTCTATTTCATTTTTTATTCAAGCTCTTTCCTTTTCAGGTAAAACTTAATTTATTTATTTCTTTGTTTTGTCTTATTTAATGTCTGAAAAACTACTTTGTTATTATTTTAAACTCTGCATCTTAGTAATATTATTTTAATAGTTTTCTTATTTTCCTTTGCATAACTTTGTACAAAGCTCCATAGTGAAAAACGGGACAAGAAATCTCCGTTAATTGAATCAACAGCAAATATGGACAATAATCAGTCACAGAAGACCTTTAAAAAGTGAGTAAAATGTTCAAGTACGTTTGTTACTTTTGTGAATGAGATGGCATAATGGCCACAGGCATGTTTATTGTGGATCTGGGAAGAATGAATGTATTTTAACCTTTTTTGTTTCTAATCATTTGAACACTGTTTAACAGCAAAGAGACATTGATTATTGAACCAGAGAAAAATGCATCCCGTATTGAATCTCTGGAACAAGAAAAGGTTGATGAAGAAGAAGAAGGAAAGAAAGATGAGTCTAGCTGCTCTAGTGAAGAAGATGAGGAAGATGACTCGGAATCAGAAGCTGAAACAGGTAAAATTAAAAGATAAATGCATTTTCGTTGAATTTTGTGGCAGTGTAAAATAAGACAAGATCAGACTTAATTTTTAAATTTTTCAGACTGATTTGCTACTTGTTTAGATACCTGGCAAGCTACTAAATTATCTTTCAGTGAATGCTAGGAACCTACATATAGTTGTGAATTTATTATTCTTTAATTATCTGGAGGCTGTTGTTCACCTCTGTGTTTTGCCGACCTATATTTAAAGAAGTTGGAGAGGCTTCTAAGAGTCCCTTAGGCACAGATAGGTTGTGAATGTGGGTTCTCAGCAATTCAAAAATGCTCCTGTTACTTCTGAGGTCCAAACGTCCAGGATGCCAGTCCCAACAGCATCCCAAATTTTCCCTAAGAAATAGTAAAGTAGGAATGGAGTAAAAACTCTTTGCTGTGAGGATGTGGGGGAATTTGCTTTGTTTTGAGAAATTTTAAAGATACAGAAAAGTATAATATAATAAACATTCATATTCCAACAACCTAGACTTAAGACTTTAACTACTGTGACATTTAATCATATTTACTTCAATTTTTTAAATAAAGTTAAAACATTATAGATGTCTTTTTTAGTCACCCACCGTAGTCTGCTTCCCTTTCCTTCCTTCCCAAAGGCAATCACTATCATGAGTTTTGTTCTGTAATCTTCTAGTTCATTTTTATATTCTTACATATGTGCATTCATATGTAATATATAACAATTGTAATATTGTTTTGTGTTTTTTTCATATGGTAGGAATTGTTATACTTCTTGGGTTTTTTCACCAAAAGTTACATTTTTTTATATTTGTTCATAAATCTATTTCTATAGCTTTATCTGCATTTTTTTTTTTTAGCTATTGTATAGTATTCTATTAAATATATCTGTTTCCATTATGATGAACATTTACCTTATTCTCAAACTCCTGGGTTCAAGTGATCCTCCTTCCTCAGCTTCTCCAGTAGCTGGGACCACAGGCACATGTTACCACACACCTAATTTTATTTTTATTTTTTGTAGGGTTAACTATTTTGCTGAGGCTAGTCTTGAACTCCTGTCCTCAAGCAGTTCTCCCACCTTAGCCTCCCAAAGTGCTGGGATTACAGGCATAAGCCACGGCGCTCAACCTATAGCCTAAAGTTATTTTTATGCAGTTAATCTCCTCCCTGGGAGACATTACTTAGCTCTCAGTCTGTAGTCAAGTATATCATTACAAATTAAACTATGTACACAAGAGAGCCAAGACTTGCACCCAGACCTCCTAACTTATATTTTAAGCCTTTTACTACTGATGTAGTGTAATTCAAAAAATAGAAGTCCAGGCATCTCTTTCAAAGATTTCTAGGTTTTTGTTCACTAAATTTTTTCTTCATTAGCCCTTGTTTGTATACAAGTCACTGTTCAATATTAGACACTAAGGGACTATTTAAAACAAGAGACCTTAGGCCAGTTTTACCAGTAACCAGCAAATCTTCTGCTATCTTTTGGTTGAATATCCTTGTTTATAAAATGAGAAAAATCAGGCTATAAGACCTGGATGGTTCTTAAAACTCTAGTATTCTATTAAATATAACTAATTACCATCAAATTGCATTGTATTTGTTCTCGGTTTAGAATTGAAATGTACTAGTTGCTCTCTACTCAGTTTCCCACTGAGCTAACTTTAAATGTTCCTCTGAAGCATTGTACTATGATAATTTTGTTCTTCCTGTTGCTAGTGGTCAGTGGTGCCAGGAAAATTTGACTCTGTCTCAAGAATTAATCCACGTAAACGCTGTGTGGTTCCTTTCCTCTCGCTCTTTTAATATCAACTAGGCTTTATCATGCTTTATTTGGAAAGCTTGAGAAAGCAGCCATTTCCCTGTAGAGCTACAGCTTAATTTGACAATTTGTAAACCATTTCTTTTTTTTTACTTTTTGTAAGGTTATTTCCTTGGGAAACTATTTGACATAAAATAACTATTTTGCTGAATTTTGTAAAATAAATTATTTACCCAAACAATTTTTCTTCAGTGTTCTTTCTCTTCTCATAAAACAGATAAAAATGAGAGTGCAACCTAAGTTTTAGTTATACCTTTCAAACAATTTACAAATGTTGTGAAAGGTAGTTGAGAAAATGAGAAAGAGAAGTACATTTTTTGCTTTTAGGGTTCTTTCTTCTAGGACTTTGTCATTCTTTGTTGAAATCAAATGGATAGAAAGACTACAACGATATTAATAACATTTACAAAATAAGTTGGATGGTGGGGCTGGGTGCTGTAGCTCATGCTAGTAATCTCAGCAGTTTGGGAGTCCAGGTCTGGAGGATTGCTTAAGCTCACGAGTTCAAGACCAGCCTGGGCAACATGGGGAAGCCCTGTCTCTACAAAAAATACAAAAATTAGTAGGTGTGGTAGCGCATACCTGTAGTCCCAGCTACTCAAGAGACTGTGGTGGGAAGATCGTTTGAGCCTGAGTAACAGGCTTCAGTGAGCCGAGATCACACCACTGCACCCCAACCTGGGCAATAGAGCAAGACCCTGTCTCAAAGTAAATAAATAACTTGGATGGTGGTACATGGGTTTTATCTTATTTATTATTTATATCTCCTACTAGACTGTAAGTGAAGGTATTTTGTCTTTTCATTGGCTGATATATCCCTAGTACCTAGGACACTACTTGAAGAATGGGGACACTTATTATTTGTTGATTGATTCTCTACACAGTTAGGTGGATTATTTTCCAAGATGATACTGTGCCCATTTAACTTTAGACTTTTTAGGAGTGGGAAGACATGCTCTTTGGGACATTTAATCATAGTGTTTGACAGGAATGTAAGGTAATTATTGAC
Organism: Macaca thibetana thibetana; assembly: GCF_024542745.1. Taxonomy (NCBI): domain Eukaryota; kingdom Metazoa; phylum Chordata; class Mammalia; order Primates; family Cercopithecidae; genus Macaca; species Macaca thibetana. The sequence goes on along the minus strand of NC_065588.1, from coordinate 75,993,229 downwards.
AAAAGCACTTTTAGATTTCCTTGATTAAAGAGGAACCATCAGTTTTAGATCAGTAATAGTAGTTGTTTATCCATTAGAAAATTGCATAGTTATTGTTAAGTTTTTAATTGCATTCATGCATTCAAATTTTTAAATCTTAATTAAATTTGTTTTTATTTTCTTCATTTTAAAAGCATAGAAGTCAGATTCTATTTGTGCTTTTTATTGTCAGAAGCTTTGTTGTATATCTTTCATATTATCTTAACTATTTATTTCAGCATATATATTGAGACAATGCTAGAAGCTCCCTGAAAAACTGACTTGCAAAAAGGAATCACAGTGGGGAAAGACTTTTAGTTAACAAAACCTTAAACAAAAATGGAATATAAAATGATTTTTTCCCAACCATTGAGACCAAATTTCTATGGAATCTTGACTCTTAATTGTTTGTCTTTAATAGATAAGACAAAACCCCTGGCTTCTGTAACTAATGCCAACACTTCTACTACACAAGCAGCTCCTGTAGCTGTTACAACACCTACTGTGTCATCAGGTCAAGCAACACCTACATCACCTATTAAAAAGGTAAGCCAAAATTGTATTTGCTGAAAATACATGTATTCTATTTATGTACCACTTGGACTAACTCATTAAAGTAATTCTGAATTTTTATAGTTTCTTCCAAAAATATGTAAGATTTCAGAATGTAAATATGTATTTATGTTTCTAAGTTGAATGAGATTTCTTCTGAATGATTTTTTTTATCATTTTTGCAATTGATATTACTGTTGATATTACAGTTGGTAGTTAACAAATATTACATACAGTTGATAGTTAATAAATGGCAGAAAGTTAAAAATTTTTGTAATATTAAAATCAATGATTGTATTAGTTTTTTTTTTTCTATTGAACTTTTATTTTGAGAAGCTCAGGTTTTATATCCTTTATCTCTGTTAAGTAGAGGTGTGCATGTTGATAATTTCACACATGGGTAAGTAAGTTACAAAAACTATTACCACAAGTCAATGAGAGAACGAGAATCTAAATTTTTTAAACTCATAGTACAAAGCACTAGGCAGGCAACTGGTATGCCAGTGGGAGCATGATCCCTGAGGTCGGATAAACCAGAGATGAGCTCCTGACTCTACCTTATTAGTTGTTATGACCTTGAGCAAGTTACTTACTATCTTCCTTTTGTATAACAAAACAAAATGAAGAGAAATACAGTTAATATTGTAAGGATTGGTTGAGACAGCCTGGCCAGTAAACTCAGTGTGTTTTCAAAATGTTAGTTTCATTTATTTCTCTTCTCTCTTTCTGTTCTCTTTGTCTGTTCTCCATCTCTCTCGTCTCTTCTCTCCACCAAAGCAGTGTTTTCCAGTTAGTGTGTTGATCTTTTTAAGACTTTACCTTTTCCTGCTTCTCTGGAACCTATCCTTCTTTTAACCCAAATTAACGATTCAGAGTTTTTGTTTATGTTTGACTTACTAGTCTCTCTTCAAAGATTTCTCTTCACCAGTCCTTTTTTATCTTTAATGAGCATACTCATTTCCCTCTTTATCCACACACACCTTTTTTTTAACCAAACCCTTGAAAAATTGATTGCAGTCATCATAACACTTCATGCCTAAATATGTCAGTATGTATCTCCTAAATACAAGACTAATATTCTTCATTCTCAAAATAATCACACTTAGGAAATTTAACTTTGGTATAATATTATTTATGTTGTTAATAACTAATATACATACCCAGATTTTCCCAATTGTCCTTTGAGTCTTTCTGTTTGTTTTTTAAAATCAGGGCTCCACTTGGATTGTACATTGTGTTTACTTGCCTTTGAACTTCTTATTTTGTTGCTCATTTGACATTATTTGCATGAGTTTAAGGACTGATTGTTTTTTAAATCCTCACAGCATTTCTGTTGTGTTGTCAGTATTGGGATTTGGCTTTAGGTGGTCAAGGTCTTTTTGAAATCATAAACTACAGAATAAAAAAAAAAAATCCCTACTGTAAGTAATAATCCTTCTCTAAAATCCTTCCCAAGGAGGGCAGTAATGTAAATAATGAGTGGTAGAAATGTGTTGGTTTCATTGATATGTAGTTTGAATATCGAGAAACTGAAGGAGTTATCTTACCTTATATATTTCAAAACTGAGTGCTTCTTGAATTCAGTTAGAACTCATGTTCATATGATCATAATTATGTATGCTTTAATAAGAAATTATCTAAAAGCAGTTTGCAAAATTTTGAAGACTGTTAATCATGCTGTAACTAGCGTCACTATAAACTGCTTTAATTAAAGTTTATTTTACTTCTAGAGCCCCCATATTCTTCTTCAGTGAATACTAAATTCATGCCTGCATCTTTTGATCTGTTTCGACTATAAGGTTATCAGAAGTTCCCAGAAGTTCCATCTCCCTGGAATGCCTAGGCAAGAAACTAGCTATCTTTCTTTCCTTTTTTTTTTTTTTTTTTTTTGAGACGGAGTCTTGCTCTGTCACCCAGGCTGGAGTGCAGTGGCACAATCTTGGCTCATTGCAACATCTGCCTCCCGGGTTCAAGTGATTCTCCTGCCTCAGCCTACTGAGTAGCAGGGATTACAGGTGCCTCCACCATGCCTGGCTAGTTAAATTTTTAGTAGAGATGGGTTTTAACCATGTTGGCCAGGCTAGTCTCGAACTCCTGACCTTGTGATCCGCCCACCTCAGCCTCCCGAAGTGCTGGGATTATAGGCATGAGCCACTGCACCCAGCACTGGCTCTCTATCTTTTGGGTATTTGGCTAAGTAATCCCTTTCCTACTACAGTCAAATGATTACAGTAAACTTCCTGTGTTCAATTTTCTTGTTCTCACATATAGCCAATATTTATGGCAATTTAGTTCTCAGTTTATACCTAATGGCCTAACTGAAAAGAAATACTTTATAACCTCTGTTAGTATAGTGGGCCAGTAATCTCTTTGCTGTAAAAGTTCTTATTCAAAATCACTCTTGGTTCTGTAATTAATGTAATAACATCTGCTTCTAAATTTGCGTATTTAGAAACTATTTTATTCTCAGTTTCAAGCACAATAACTTACTTTGAAGATTATATTGCTTCTTTGTTCTTAAAATTTTGTGACCAAATTTTATTCAAAACAATCATGTGTAAAAATTTTGATTTTTTTTTTTTTTTGGAGACAGAATTTTGCTCTTGTCACCCAGGCTGGAGTGCAATCTTGGTTCACTGCAACCTGCACCTCCCAGATTCAAGCAATTCTTCTGCCTCAGCCTCCCGAGTAGCTGAATTACAGACACTTGCCACCACACCCAGCCAAGTTTTGTATTTTTAGTAAGAGACGGGGTTTCATCATGTTGGCCAGGTTGGTCTCAAACTCCTGACCTCAAGTGATCCACCCGCCTTGGCCTCCCAAAGTGGTAGGATTACAGGTATGAGCCACCACGCCTGGCCTGAAATATTTTTTTTGATGAAGAGGGAGTCTTCTTATCAATATTGTATGACTTTTAAAACCTGTTATATTCAGTGATTCTTATACTCCTGTATCTACTTTAATTTAGCATATTAGTGTTTTTTAAAATTTTTTCAGGTTTATCTGTAACTTTAGTGACCTAACATACAAATTTCCTTAAACAGATTGTTAATTTCTAATTGCATCTTAAAAGGTTTTGCAGTTATCTGTTTTTAGGTTCCCAGTCATGACTCCACTTCTGATATTTAGACAAAGTTATATTAAGTTCTCCAGCTTCCTTCCCTGGTACATAAACTATGTGCGTGTGCACGTGTTCACAGCAAGATAGATCACAAAAATGGAAGCACACAAAACAGTTTTACATTTCACTTATTTTAATAACTTGGGGTAACTATGGTGAAAGATAGAGGTGTTTACTTTAAATGATCTTTCCTTAATTCCTTAACCCTTCAGCTGAAATTAAAGAACTGTTTCTGTAGCAATATCAAGCTGATGATTTGTGGAGATGTTATCTATAAAACCATCAGTTTGATTTTGTGCTTAAAATTGTTAACTAACAATAAGTCTGTATAAGCCTTTCTAGTCAAAATAAATATTGTTGGGATCTCTAAAGCAGATTATCTATTCTTCTATATGGGTGTACGTTCCAATAAAATATAAATGGCGTTTTCTTTACTTGATGTTAAAAATTCAGAATTTTTATGGAATTAAGTGTTCTAGTTAATTGAATTCAATGTAATAGCTAATAATTTAACAAAAGACTGCTATGTGCTGTGGGTACATAAAGTATTCCAATCAAAATGTACAGATGTAGCATGATTTAAAAGGAGAAGAAATTATATTTGACTTAAGATAATAGAATCAGGACATTTTAGATAAATCTTAAAGTAGGTAGTACTCCACCTGAGAGAAGAAGGGCTTGCATAACTTGTTGAAAGGGAGGGAAGAAAAACAATATGGACAAGTGGGGATAATGTGGAATAATTTGGCAGGAAAAATGAATTGTTCCATTTGATTAATTTATAGGGTGCATATATACAAAGTAAACAGGAAAAGTAGAGCCATGTTGCAGGATGTCTTCTCTTCTAGGATAACACTTTTATAATTTATTTGATAAGTAGTAGAGAGTCATGGAAGATGTTTGAACAATGCCTTGAGAGAATTATTCTTTATAGAATATTATTCTGACAGCAGTGTACAGATTTGAAGATGAGAGACTGATTGAGAAAAGGTTTATTAGAAGGTCATTGAAGTTGCCCACAATGATAAGAATATGAACTAGGGAAGTGGCTCTGGGCTTATAAAGGAGAGGAGATTTAGAGACTTGACCTCTAATTTATGGATGGAGGAAAATGACAGAGAAGGTCTAACATAATTGTGAAGTTTGAAACATAGGAGATCGAAGAGCTAACCTTAGTGCCAGTAACAGAATTAGGGAACTGAAGAAGAGATGGTTTGGAAGTAAAGGTGTTTTATTTTAGTCATATTGAGTTTCAAGTTTTCAGTTACAGTTCTAGATCATCCACTCTACAGGTAAAATTAGGACTGGAAATTTAGGAGACTGGACTGGAGAATAATACATTTGAGAATAAGCTGACTACAATTAATATTTAGCCTGAGGAAGTAAAGACCCTCCTCCAATCCCCCAGGAGAAGAAAGTAGAAACAGAATATGAGAGATCCAAGAGCAGACTCTGGAAGGGCTAGCACAAGGAAAGTTGTACACACACACACACACACAGCCTGTATAAGGAGTGTTGTATACACATACACACACACACACACACACAGTCAGTCAGTCAAGAAAAGAATGGTCAGAGTCAAAAGAAAAGAAGGTCAAGATAGCATCCAGTTAAAAAAGCTAAAGAAGAGAGTTTCATGGAGGAGGAGGAATAGTTAAGTATTTCAGGAAGGGTTTATTTATATACCAAGTAAAATCAAAAGGTGCCTTTAGACATATAAAGCGGTACTTAAATCCAAATTCATGTTGGGCAGAGTGGAGGTATATCAATGATTAATGTGTAACAAATGCTGATTTCAAAATTGATAGATAGTACTGCCTCATTTTTCTCAACTCTAGAATAACAGTAATGGTAGTATTTCATTGGGTAATTATAAGGTTGAAACAGGATAACCCAAGTGAAACACTTAGCTGAGGGTCACGCACTAGTAAATATTTGTTAAATGTTAGCTTCAGTTATAACAATAAATGTTATCTGATCTCTGGCTGTTTTATCATGGGGGAAAAAGTTTGTTTCCAGGTTTTTTGTTTGTTTGTTTTTGTTTCTGTTTTTTGAGGAGGTGGGAGACCTACTGTGGGTGTTGGCAAACTGGCCGGTGGGCCAAACCTAGCCCACTACCTGTTTTTGTATAGCAAACTGGTTGGAGAAAAATATCAGAAAAATTTCACTGTCCCTAAAGTTTTATTGGGTACAGCCACACTCATTCCTTTGTGTATTAATATTATCTGTGATCCACAAAGCTTGGCATTTACAGTCTAGCCCTATAAACTCACCAGTCAATAAGTAGCTGTCTCAGTACCTATCATATTGCACAGAATATTAGAGTTCACAAACTTTCTTCGTCATTGGAGCCCCTAGTGTTTGGTAGGCTTTTTTCGCAGTGCCACTGGCAAAAGGAATTACCTGTTTTGTCTCATTAGGTAGTTCGATGCAAATGTGATCAAAATGGCAGGTTGTGCAGTGTCTATGAGATGTCACTGCTTCTCTCAAAACTTTAAAATATTCTACAGAGCCCCCGTGACTTCGTTGTGACACCCTGGAGCACTTCGGTGCACATTTTAGGAACTGAGGAATGCTTAGGCCCTGTTGATAGCAGTTCGTTACTGGAAGTACCAGAGGTATATCTTTATAACAGTTTTGTCCATGAAGTGGCCCTCAAGCATCATCATGGGAGCTTTAACAAGCTCTATTAACCTGCTGATTATAGCAAATGTTGACAATAGATATGAAAGAAAGGATTTTTTAAAAACTATTAATACCCTATGCTTGTGGCAACTAGTTAGTTGCTGTATTCACCAATCTGTATAGTTAACTGTGGTTGAGTATAGAAATTCTAGAAGTGAAGTTGATAAAGTGATCTAAAGATAACAGAGGTTGCATTTTTAGAGTTGTTGGAAAGCCCTAAAAATAACATAAATATTTGTACATAAAATTAGTTTTTACTATAGTTGAAATATTTAATGTTTGGTGGGGAAATCAGTAAATTTAAGGCTGTGATGTTAAACAGAGTATTATAATTAGAAAATATCAGTTACTAGTTTTTGTTGATTGTGTTGGACATAAAATTTTTTAACCAGAGTGTATACATGGATTAAAAACAAAATTCATGTGCAGTAGTTTGTTCACTCACATGCTATATTATCTATTCTATATGTCTTTAATTGCTTTAGAAGTTTATTAGATTTTTTCAGATTATCTCATGCTAAAGCTAGAACTTGTTCCCAGTAACTTTTAAAGATTGGATCATTACCCAATTATTGGGGTTTAATTTATTATAAAACTATTAAAATGAAGAAAATACTTTTTGCTCGTAACTTCCCTTTTCTGTTTTCATGCTTTCAATCTTTATCTCTTTACCTGTCTTATTTTAATTGGCTTTAGTATGATTTCATTGCTCCTATCATGCCTGTGGTGGAATCAGTAGATCCTGCATCATGGAGGCAGGGCTTGCGCAAAACTGGCATTGTTCTTGTGCCCAATAAGGGTGAAAAATCTATGGTGAGGCATTTCTATGTGCAAGAATTTATATTAGGTTACAACATAACAAGTTTAATATAAATTGGTTCCAAAGATGCATGGTTTTAAGTCCTTACGGTGTGCTCATTTCTGTTTTCTGTATTTGCATCATAATTTTTCTGTGTGATATAAAGTGTGTAGTGTGTTTTCTTAAGTCTAACCCCTGGAAAGGTAGTCTATTTCTTTAAAATTTTTAGATATTTACATTTTTTACTAAGACATTAACCTATTTAGTGAAAGTGTTTTATCCTGAAACTGTAAACCATAATTTTAAATATATTATCTGTAAACTTATTGTTTCCAATTTAAGGACTGATCAACTTTAAAAATTCTTTTTTCTTTTCCTTAAAAAATAAAATAAACACAGTTTCCAACCACAGCTACAAAAATTTCTCCCAAAGAAGAAGAGAGAAAAGATGAGTCTCCTGCAACTTGGAGGTTAGGACTTAGAAAGACGGGCAGCTATGGTGCACTTGCTGAAATCACAGCATCTAAAGAGGGTCAGAAAGAAAAAGATACTGCAGGTGTTACACGTTCAGCTTCAAGTCCAAGACTTTCCTCCTCTTTGGATAATAAAGAAAAGGTAATCTATTTCACAGTCTGGTTTATGTGAAAACTCATGATTTCTTTTCCAGGAACATTAAATCTGGTAGATTGTCTGCTAGTTATCTTTAGATCTAGGTATCAAGTTAATTAACCTTAATGAATTACATAAGACAAATGTAATTTATACAGAATTATAAGTACTGGAAAGATCAGATGTATTTGCCTAAAACATAAATTATGGGACTATACTCAGTTAAAGGAATCTATTATCTTACTTGAGAATTTATAATAGAACTGTGTTAAGGAGCAGGCTTATTTTGTTTATTATGATTCAAGAAGCTTTCTGAAATTTAAAAAACATAGGAATACATTTATTCTAGAATGTTAGTATACTCATAAGTTACATTCAGTATCTGAAAAAAAAACCCAGATTTTTCATCTACCATATTACAAGCAACTTTGTCTTAGTGAGTAAATTTAATAACTCTATTTTGAGAGGCGGTATTAATATTGCATTATTTAGGGTGTACCACAGTTTATTCAATACTAGTGTTTATTTCTACAGCATAGTCAGCGCTTGGACTATTTTTTGCCCATACAGTTTTCTTTCTCTACTTAAAAGTGTTTCCTTGTATCAGAAATTCAGATGAAATTGCTCCTCAAGTAATTCTAATATTTTTGCTTTTTATCAATTTGTTGTGCAATTGGTTTCCAGGTATTTTATGCCAGCTTACTAGGAATGTATCAGAGTGTCATTGTCACTACACACTCTTAGCCATATTTGGATAAATATAATGTAAATAGTATTTGTTTTGACTATTTTGATGTATTTGAGAGCACTGATTATCAAGGTTCTGAATAGCTTGTATAATATAAATGCTTGAGGCCTCTCAGTGAACCATATTTGAAACTTTATTTCTGTGGAAGAATTTCAGCTTATGACACAGTATTACTTTAATCTGCTATAGAAGTTTTAGAAAAAGTCATTAAAATGTGGAGGAATTTTTTTCCTTTCTTAGTTAAAATGTTATCTGATTCTAGACTGAAAGAGAAAGAAAACTACTTTGAACAGACTAATTACTGATTGACATTAATTTTAGAGTTTAGGAATTGTTGAAATACTGTAAACTATGATAGGTATGTAATTATACATTATTGAATAACCTTTTCTTAATACTTTTAGCATTGTCTCTAGTCAGTACACAAATTAATTTTTACTTGTTTCTCTGTTGTGTAGGAGAAAGATAGTAAAGGAACTAGGCTTGCATATGTTGCACCTACAATACCAAGACGACTAGCCAGTACATCTGACATTGAAGAGAAAGAAAACAGGTGAGTTCATTTTTATTTGCTTTATGCATTCACTATAAAATCTTTATTATCTAGCATGAGAGTTAATACATGAGCATTGTAATTATATGTGGATATGTATTGTGGGAAGAGATGGAGGGTATTCCTGAAGGAGAAAATACCAAC